>NC_072416.2:59250000-60500000 GCF_028858775.2 Pan troglodytes
AACATCAATGGCTAGCAAGTTAGAGATTCCTGTAGCTGCCCTCTAGCTTCTTGTTGCAAGGTCAGGTCATATGACCAGCAGGGCTCTCATATCTTTTGCAACACTTAGTAAATTCTGAAAGATACCAAGAAAAAGAAATTTTGTGGAAATGCAGAAATACTGTAATTTCTTATGAAGAAAATTATTTGGTAGGGAGAGTAAAAAGAACATTGGAGTTAGACAATCCATAGATTTTTGCCTTTACCAGGCACTGACTGTACAGCATAGGCATTGACATGCATTGCAAAGAGAAATCTGGTATAACAAATGCTGTCAGTACTTCACTTATTTCCTTGGCCAACAGCATCTTACTGTGATCACCTGCTATTTTCTGCCTGAGGACCTTCACTGGGAGCATCCTAGAATGCTAAGGATTTAGTGGCTTGGGAGCTCTTTCCAACCAATGACAAATGAAAGTTGGTTCATAACCACCAAGCTTCTTGCTTCTAGGTTTTATGTAAGACTCCCAGGTTCTCAGCAGGAGTTTACGGGGTCTCACAGGATAAGAACCACTTGCTTATAACAAATCTGTTTATTAACATACCTTATTTGGGTTTTCGTTCTTTCTCTATCTCATGTTCCTGACCACATGTGATACTTTCTGGAATCAACATCTGCATACCCTACTGAAACAGGAATCCTTTTCTCAGGCTTTGTTTCAGGTCAAAAACAAGCTAAGACACTTAGTTATTTCATTTCCAAAAATTTTCCTTGTGAGAGAGCTCCTAGTTTTAGCTCCAACATGTAAAAGGTTTGAAATTTGTTACTCCCAACCTTATACTAAGAGAAAAAAAGCTGAACAAACTGCTTTTTAACTGCTTTTCTTGGGTGTGTTGGAGAACAGAAATCACATGGCAAACTGTTACCCTAATGCCTGGAGAGAGAGGGACATTCATTGGATCTGGTTAACTGGAGCAGAAGATTCTGGAGCCGTAACTGGTAAGAACATTAAACTGTCAATTTTGAAGAATGGCTGGAAACTGAATAAGGACTATCAGGAAAGTGAGAAGCTCCTAGGAGCTGAGGTTTTAGGAAGGCCCCCACATATTGGTGAATCTTACCACCAGGGACCTCAGTAGGCTGTGGCATTGAAGAACCAAGAAAGAGCCCATCATGGAAGGATGGAGAAGAGTAATCTAAATCAAATATGGCCAACTGTTCTTCATAACCATAACCTATGCTCTATGGGAAAGATTTCACCACAATCATTCTGTCTGGGAGAAAGGCATTTCTCCAACTCAGGTTAGGGGCAGAAACTACAAAACACTTGTAAAGGTTACAGCCAGGGATACAAGCTCTCTAAAAGACACATAGAATGTTTCACCACCTCCATGCCTTACCACCGCACCAATGAGAGTCTGGTGCATTAGAATTGAAGGAGTTTTAAGACGCAGACTCTCCCTGAAGATGAATAATTTGGGAAGCCAAAATTTAAGAATAGAGACAAAAACAATTCTATCAAAAGAAATTTAAGATGCTGGCACCTACAGTTACAACTATATCAATCATCAATTTAAATGTAAATGTTCTAAATGCATGTTTTACAAAACAGAGATTATCAGACTGGATAAAAGTTTACACATAAATAAATAAGACCCAACTGTACAAGAAAAAAAGTGAAATCCAACTTTAATATAAAGACTTAGATAGGTTAGAAACAAAAAGAATGGAGAAAAAATACCATGCTAACATAAATCAAAAGAAAACTCAAATAGCTGTTTTAATTTCAGACAAAGCAGGCTTTGGAACAAAGAAGATTATAAGGAATAAAGAGGAGCATGCATAGTGATAAAGGGATCAGTTCTCAGAGAGGACGAAATAATCCTAAATGTGTATGCACCTAACAATGCAAAGTAAAGATCATAGAAAGATAGCTGGACAATCTATGAATATTTGAAGATTAAACAACATATTTCTGTGTAACAACGCATGGGGCCAAGAAGGTGTCTCAAGTTACTTTAAAACTTATTTTGAATTTAATGAAAATTAAAATACAACTTAACAAAATTTGTGCAAGGCAATGAAAAGTGTTTAGAGGAAAGTGTATAGCATAAATGTATATACAGTTGTAGGAAAAACAGAGAAAGAACCAAAATTCAATAACCTAAGCTTCAACTTTAGGAAACTAGAAAAATAAGAGAAGTTTAAGCCTTAAGCAAGCAAAAGGAAGGATTTTTTTAAAAAGTTAAATCAGAAACTAATGAAATAGAGAATAGAAAAACAATAGAGAAAAAAGAGTGAATTCAAAAGATTATTATTTGTTAAGATTAACAAAATTCACAAGCCTTTAGTTAAATTGACAGAAAAAAAATGAGAAACAGTGCTGAAATTGCTAGGATGAGAAATTAGGTGATGTTACTATTGTTCTAACACAAATGAAAAGGATTATAAAGGAATACGCTACTAAATTAGACAACTAACTTAAATTTGACAAATCTCTGTGAAGACATATACTACCGAAACTGACTCAAAAAGAAATAGACAATCTCCTTTGCAAAAGAATTCCAAGTAATTCATGTTGGTACCTCCAACAAGAAGGTGAAGCATGACTCTCTACTCTTTCAGTGTGTGCTGCTCATCATGACTTTCTTTCAAAGAGTACAATATCAAAGGTTGGGAATAGAGACAATGCTGCATTCAGAAAGCCTTACAAATGATATCTAAATCAGGTGATCAAGGTCAAAATCAACAGTGAGTAGTCATATTGACTGTATGTGCATTCAGTAAGATGTGGTGAAAATACAGCTTCTGTGATGTTCCTCCCCAAATCTCATACTCCAGTGTAATCATGAGAAAAGCATCAGGAAATTCTCAGTGGAGGAGGCTTCTACAAAATACCTAAGCAGTATTACTCAAAACTGTCAAGGTCATGAAAAACAAGGAAAGTTTGAAAAACTGTAGCACTCAAACAAGCCTGTGTGATGATATGGCAACTAAATGCACCATACTATTTTAAGGCATTATTAACAGGATAAACTGGCTGTGGAGTATATTGAGCTCTCTGCACAATTTTCACAATGTCACCATAAATCCAAACTGGCTTAAAATTTAAAAATGTATTTCCAAAATATTCTAATAATCCTACATTTGCAGACATGTTCACATATTATCTGTTTAATTCTTGTAAGTCTCAAATGCTGTCCTCAAATTAAGTCCCTTAATTTCTTCACTGCTCCTTCACTCCTGCTCTCCTTTCCTCCTTCATTTAGGACTAGAATTCACATTTCCAGAATAGTCTCTGGTCAATTAAAGTTTGACATTAGAGAAATCACATAGTATCTATTTTTTACTTGAAAAAAAAATTTGCTTTAGTTGACATGAAAATTTCTATACATTGTTGTTAGGAATGCCATTTAATATGACTAGATAAAGTTAGCTATAAACAGAGAACTAGATAATCCAGGTCAGATTAGTTGATTTCTTTAGTCTCATACATTTCTCTCTAATAAAGTTGATTTTTGTACTTTTTCAGTGAGAATGAATTATTTACTTTTAAATGGGCTTCAGATACTAGCTCTTTCAATAAGATGTAAGATAAAGTAATTCTGCACGTAGAGGAAAAGGACTAAATGAGAATTCATATCAATTAAATACCTCAGATTTGTCAGGAGACATCTGAGGGCAGTAGTCATTATTATTTAATCCGTAATCACACTGTACTTTGTGCTTTTCTGGGGGAGATGTACCAGAGTTTATTCAAAGTCGACATAGGCTCATTTGAGCCACTTGGGCGGATGGTAGCGCCATTTCTCTGTGAAGGCTTGGTGGGAAAAGGACCTTGCAGAGGCATTTAAGGCTGTTGTAAAAGTGGTCGTTGATTCCCCATGAGCATTCTCTCTCTCTGCTGCTCTCTTCTGATTAAAATATGCTCTTTCCTCAAAGGAATCCGTCATAGAAATTATCTGTGCACATAAATTATCTGTGAACAGTTGTTCACCCTAGTGCAAGGTATAACTACTGCATGAGAAATGGCTTTAGTAGCCCAAATGGAAGAAAGAATGTAACCAAGGAAAGGAAAGCAAAGTTTAGCTGATCAATCATTAAGAATTCTTTCTTACGCAGTCTCACGTTTCCTGGCAGAAAACTGAAGCCAGAATCCATGTGGGTTATTTCACAATGCTATTCCGGATGTCTGTTGTAAAGAAGGATTTGAAACTTCCTAGGAAAACAATAGATGCAACACAAAGGGGCCATGCTATTTTTGTTACCCCAGTCATCAGTAACTGAATAAATAAGCTGGAAATATTAAAATACAAACTATTTATGAATAAGATGTAAGTTACTTATGCAGATTGTTTTCATTGATGAGAATTAATAAAGTCAACTGTAACTTAGCATTATTTTCTAATATAAGCTATATTTGTAAATGTATTATAATAGTAAATTTCAGGGAATGTATTCAGGTTACATAATTAGTTTTGGAGTTGGTGAAGTCATTGAAAGCTAAATGTAATATCATTGAATAGCACAAGAAAAAAAACAACCATCAGGCGCAATAAAATTCTTAAGATTTTACCATCCTAAGGAAAATTCCATTTAAAAAGGATCACAGAGAATTTAACTTTTTAGTTTTTCCGATTAAACAACATTATGCATATGCACTTGTTGTTTATGAAGCACATATACTATTACTGAAATTGCTGCTTGAATTTAGGAAACTGATGAAAATTAAGCTCATAAAAATTTAATGCCATGAAACCCAAGTATGGAATATACAGTTGGGGGTAGCTTTTCAGAGAAACCACATTAAGGCTTGAAAAAAGAAATTACATTAGATTTTACTCACTAATTTTGAATATGAACAGTTTCCTTTGAGCAAACATGTAGCTTTTCCACGTTCAGAGCTGCAGTGAAATAATTCTGTTCTTAAAATATTGGGACAGGCTTAAGGTTACCAGGAAGGATGAGGTGAAAGATCTTGAGAGAATTGAGATAACTAAGCAGTTTCCTCCGCGGCAGTGCCACTGTGTAACCTCATTTGAATGTTCAATGTAGAGTCATGCAGAACCTGTAGAAAACTGACAGGATTTGGGGAATAGAATCTTTTCTGAGGAAGTCGGCCTGGACAGTTTACTTTTGTAAAAGTGCTTCTATTTTTTTCATACAAAATGTAAAATGCATGAGAAACAAAATTTTGCTATGCTTACTATTTTTCTACTAAAATGTGAATGGATAACTTGGTAACTCTACAACTGAGAGGGCACAGAGAGTTATGCAAAACATTATTTAGGTAATTATTTAGTACTGTTATATGGCTGTTCCATTCTATTGTATATTGGTTTGAAATGTTAAAATTACGATATAAATGATAAAATGACAATAATAATTTAAGAAATACCATGGGATTTTGAAGAACAAGATATTGTGCTAAGAAAAGAAAAAAAAAGAAATATCCTGTAAAGACAAAATATGCCCTTTGTCACGTACAAACACAATTTTAATAATTAGAACAGTTTAAATATATTCCTTTCCTGTGACAGTGAAAGAGATGTAACTTATTCAGTTTATACTATGGGCATGACACTAAGCTAAACAGATAATACACATGAGTTCATAAAATACTCAGAAGAGCACTTATATAAAAATATTAATATTCTCATTTCTAAGGTTAGGAAAGTATTTGAAAAGGTTCTTTCATGTCCCAAAAGTTGCACCCAAAGTAAGGAAGAAATAGCATTTTAAATATATATTTTTTCCAGTGCAGTATCTTTGAACAGGTATATTCAACTTTACTAGGTCAATCAAGACAATGTGCGATCATGGACTAAGAAAAAAACTATTCTTCCTCTGGACAGAAAGTAAGATTTGTTGACATTCCAAGTTCCCTTAATATTGATTCTTTTTGACTCTATGGCCACGGCATTTAATAAATGGATTTTAATACAAAATAGAACCTACTCTAGTGCTATTTCAAATTGTTTCCTTTCCAAAATGTGCTCTCCAGAGACTCTGAACTTTCAGAGAACTGGTCAGCCTCTTAGAGTTATATTCACAAGACGTAGCACAATACCAAGCACACAGTAGGTGCCCAAGACATACATTTTAGAAAGTCTCAATTAAAAATAAAGTATAAAATAGCACTGGCTTGAAAAGGCAACTCAGAACATCTTGCTGTTTTCTTTCTCTGTTTACGCCTCTCTTCCTCATTTTGTTCACCCAAATTATTCTCATTTACAGTTCAGAACTTTTTCTGGTTATCCCTTATTTGGTAAAGAATTCCCTGAGCGATCCTAGCTTTCTGTACTACTTTTATATAACTTGCACACAGTACAATTATCCCATGTGCCACACTGTATTTTAGATGTGAGGAGGATTACCCTGATGTTGAGAGCCTGGGCTCTGATGTCAGACATGCTTGCATTTGGATCCAGGTCATTGTTTCTTAGCTCAGTGACCTTGGGTAAATTGCTTTACTACTTTGAGCCTTGGTCTCCTCATCCTTCATTATTTTCTTATATGGTTACTTAAATGACTAAACAATCTAGAATCTGCTGATAAGCAACTGGAAGTATTGGGAGCATCAGTGGCAGTAAGTTTAGTATCTTAACCCCAAGCCAAGTCTGAATTAGGAACCTATGATACAGGCTGTGCAACAGACTGTTCTATCAAGATCGACACGTTCTACAGCTGCCTTGCTCAGTTCAGTAAACACTAGCTACTTGTGGCTAATGTACACTTTTAAATGTGACTAAGAAGACTGAGGAAGTGAATGTGTAATTTTATTTAATTAATGTATCTTCAAATAGCTGACATGGCTACTGGCCTTGCTGGATAGCACATCTTTAGAGTACAGGAAATATATATATGTTATTATATTATATTTAGAGTATAGGAAATATATACTTATATATTATATATTAATATAATATTAATTAATATAATAATATAATATATTTATATAATATATATTTCCTGTACTCTAAAGGTGTGCTATTCATGCAATACATACAATGCATTTTATTTCTGGTGCCCAGTACCATATTAATTGGTAGCAAAATGATCCTCTAGAATCTTCTGTGGACTGTGGGGAGAAACAATATGTGTGATGATAGAAATGTGTCATTGTTTACAACAAAACAGATTTCCATTATTTTTGTAAGAAGTCTCCTTAGTGGTCACAATCTTCACTGAGTTTAAACTGCAGTCAACATTAGCGCCTTTCCTCACTGCCTGTTTGCTGTAAGTATCCTTCTTTAAAAAACCTTTGCTGGCACACAAGCACATTTTATAAACTATACTGGCATACCATTATAATCTTAGAAAGTGGAAGACCCAGTATGGTTAGATTCCCAAGAGGAAAGAGTATGAAATACTGGTAATTTAGCTGGACTTGAATTAGAATTCAACTTAGGCACCATTAAGCTGAGTGGTCTTGGACAAATTACTTACTTAATGTGTCTGAAACTCAGTTTGTTCACCCATAACATAGACACCAATGCATTACCTACTATAAAGTATACTAGTGAGCATTAAATTATCTACATCCTCTAGTTGGAAGAACACAGCACAGAAGACAACTCATAGATGATGTCTTTCCTCTGAGTTTCATTATTTCCACCATACAGCCCTCACTTAAAAAGGAACAAAATATTTATGTTTTATCATTCTTGTCTCTAATTGGCATCACCATTCCAATTCTCCCCATAACCAAGTGGTTTCCTCTCTCTCTCCATGGACACTTATTATATCTTCCTTGATGCAATACCCAATATGAAATTTCATATTCTCCTCTGCCGTGTCCCTTGACTTTGGACTTTCATGTTTATTCTTTTCCCCAAAAAATGATTCTCACAGGTAAGAAGTTTTTGCTATTTAAGTGAACTTCTCTGCTTACCTTTTCCCCACTGCCAATTCTCTTTCCTTTGATATGTCTTTGTTTCTTTTCTGAGACGTGTTAACTCCTCCATGTGGACAGAAGGAGGCAGAGAAGTAAGAGGACTAACATCATTAAAGGGTATATTTTAGTTAAAATGGTGTATGTAATCTGTAAAACGCCAGTTACGCTTCTCAACAACTGAACTCCCATTCAGAGCACAGGGAGCTGCGGCTTAGAGAAGTGGTGAAGTCGTGCTGCCAAGGTACCACCGTCAGGGAGAAGCAGAGCTGGGATTTGAACCTCATCTGCTACTCCAGAGCCCATGGCGTTTTCCACTTAGACACGCTGCCTTTTGCCCTAAATCTCTCCGTAGCGGAGCCACCGGTCAAGCTCCCATTCAGAGCGATGCAGCTGCAGCAGTCAAGGGAAAGGGAAGGAAGAAAAGCCAAGCAGCTCAGCATGAAGAACGATAATAACCTAACTTAGATTTAAATAATGATAACCCCTCAGGGACAGGTTCCTAGCCTGGAGAGTGATTATGCAAATGAACCCTGTGTGTATTTCCGAAAGTAACATTTTGAATGGAAACCAAACACATTCACTGACTTCAGTGTTGATGACTATTTTAAGCTGGCTTCGCAAAAAGAGCATTCCATCGTGCCTGCTTTTCTGCCCTGTTTCAAAAACATACAGCCAAGGGGAAAGGGCAAGTGAGCTAGCATTTAATGAGTCCTCTAATGTGCCAAACACTGCCTTAGGCACTTTACAGATCCTATTTTATTTAAGCCTAACAAACGGCCTGAGCAGTAGGTTTTGCTAGCCGCCTTCTTTTTTTTTTTTTTTTTTTTTAAAGAAAATCAAGACAAAAAATCATAAGGGCAACTGTTGAGTGCCTAGTAGGTATCGATTTTATGGTAACAACATTTAACATTTATGACAAGGTAATATAAATCAACATCATCTTAATACCCCAACTAAGTGAAAGATAGTTGAAGCAAGAAAAATTATATAATCCCTTAGAAATATAGACACAAAATTTTCTTTAAGGTATCAAACCAAATCTATTGATTATTGACTTAAACATCCTAATATATTATGATTAAGTAGTGTTTATTCTAAAAAATATACATGACTTAATTCAGTTAGAATACTAGTGTGATTCACCATACTGACCTATTGATGGGAAATGTAATCAATAGATTTAGAAATAATATTTGATTAATTTAAAGATGTGGTTATGATTTTAGGAATAGAAAAGCATATCTTTAACCTGATAAATCTATAGAATAAATTTTTGTCGAATGATTAGAAATATTTTCTTTAATATTTGTAACAAATAAAAGATGCCACTTCACTGCTTCTGTACAATGCTCTACTGGAAGTCATAGGCATCAATTTAAAAATAAGACAAAGGAACATAATTTAAGAACTGGAAAGAAAAATAAAACTTTACACACACACACACACACACACACACACACACACACACACACAGAGGTTTCTATAGCCCATTTGGTTCTCTTTGCCTTAAAAATTATTTATCATTTTATGAGACTTTTAAAAAGAAATAATTTACTATATTTATACTACTATAAAGAGGTAGTTGTAGCAATCTGGTCCTAAATTATTGATCTCTATAGTAGTATAGAGGTAGTTGTAGCAACCTGATCCTAAATTATTGACCTAGATCAGAAACATTGCTGTATTATTGAGCTAGTTCAGAAAGATTGCTGGATACATCAACATAAAACAATCATTTGAATCTTTTATTTAGTAACAAAAATATAATTTTAAAAGATATTATTTAAAGTGTCAGCAAAAGAAATAATGAATGTAGGGAATCAACCTACAAGAGACAGTTAGATATTTTGTATGATATTATAACTCTTTTCATAAGTCATAAACAACACAAAATATATGAAAAAATATACCATGTCTATGGATGGGAAGACTTTGTGTCATATATGCAGTGATAGTCCCCAAACTATTCTAGACACTTGATTGTAATGCCAATCAGTACTTTAAAACACGTCTTTATGTAGAAATTGACAGATGGTTTCAGATGACAAACAATAGTGTAAACTAAAAATAAATTTCTAAGCCCCCCAACCAACTGAATGGACCCCTCTTCTTTGGCCAAAGGCATCCTAAAATAAACATGAAACACCAGTTCAGGACATTATGGGAATGGATGCTCAGACATACCTCATTAAACCCTACTCCTTTTGGAAATGAGGCACAGCTAACCAGCATTTACATTGAAAAAGAGACCTAAAAACTGATAGAACAGACTCTTTAAATCTAATAAGAAACATGAACAATCTAGTATCTCCGAAGCCTGCTACCTGGAGACTTTATCTGTATAATGAGAACCTTGGTCTCCACAACTCATTATCTTAACCCAGACACTCACTTCTCTTGATTCCAATCTTTCGATAAACTCTTTTAACCAATTACCAATCAGAGATTCTTTGAATTCACATAGAATCTAGAGGCCCCTGACAACCCCCACTCTGAATTGTCCCACCTTTCTCAACTGAAACCAATGTAAATCTTACATGTATTGATTGATATCTTATGTCTCTCTAAAATACATAAAACCAATCTGTTAGCCTGACCACCTTGGGCACATGTTCTCAAGATTTCCTGGAGCTATGTCACAGACAATGGTGACACATATTTGGCTAAGAATATATCTATTCAAACATTTTAGAGTTTGACCTATTTCGTTGACAATAGCCAAGACACTTTAAAAGAATAAAAGGAAACATTACTTAACAGGTATCAAGAATTTCTATAAGCTAGGGTATCAGAATATAGGGATTTTGTCACAATAGTTAAAAAAAAAAGATACAGACATAGATCCAAGTACATTTGTAGTTTCATTAAAAGTCTAAAATTAAGTTTGGGGATGACTTATGGGACATCTCTGTACTGAGGACCTCTGGATCTCAACTTAAATTCCTGCCAGTAGAAGCACATTTCATGGTCCTGATATAGGAGTTAAGAAGAAATTATTTAGGCAGCTAGTGAGGTTTTCCTTTTAATGAAAAGCAGCCCCCAAATAATTTTCTTTTCTAATAAAAAACAGCCTGTAAAATCAAGCTGCAGACACAGATGAGCAAGCTGGAAGCTTGCACAGGTGAATGCCGGCAGCTGTGCCAATAGGAAAAGGCTACCTGGGGGCTAGACATGTCCAACATGGGGGCTCCATCTTCCCTTCCCCTTTCCTTGTCAACCATGGGTACAGTAAGGAACAGGCAACATGCGCCAGCCAAGTAGAGACTCCATTTGCATAATAAAAGATTAGGGTGAAGTGGCCTGCTTCCTTATGTGCTATGATAACCTCACAACTGGTCCAACCAATCTTTGGGCCCTATATAAATCAGATACTGCCTCCTCAAGCCTATCTGTAAAACCCTGTGTGCTCTGCTATGGTCCAGAAGTCCCACTCCAGAGCCCCTCTCTCTCAGAGGAGAGAGAGCTGTTCTCCTTTCTCTTTTTTTGCTGATTAAACCTCTGCTCCTAAACCCACTTCTTCTGTCTGCATCCTTGATTTCCTTTGTGTGAGACGACAAACCTTAGGTATTTACCCCAGGCACAACACCTCTTCAGTCCCAATGACATGAAATTGACACTGGCTTATTCCTCATCCTGTAAATAAGATTCCTAATTAATCCTGCCCACTTTGGTCTCTGAAAAGAGGTAGGCTCCTATTTCAGCACAGAGTCACTGTTTGGCAGGTTCTGGGTTCTTGTCCCATGACTATGAGAAATCAGGAGAGTGAGCAAGGCAGAGAAGAATTGTATTGAGCGACAGAAAAGCTCTCAACAAAGCTCTTGAAACAGTAAGTTATCCTAGACTCCTGTTAATTTTTCCAAAGAAAACTGAAATCTTTAACAACTGAAATAATCTTTTTTTTCTGAAGAGGTCTACTTTTTTCTACTTTTTTTTAGGGGTTAAATATTTCATAAAGCCCATGAGTTGAGAAATACATACATATACATGTCCTTGTGATGGTCTCAATTCCTTGAATATCATCCCCTTTCCGAGACCTGGATTTCTCCTCTCTGGTATGATATGGTATAATCATAAATATTTGGAAAGTATTAGTGAAGTAAAATAGCCCAAACTGCTGTTAGCTGATTAGCCTCATATTACTTCAATCACATCCAGGCCTTAAAAGTGCATTAGAAGACAAGGTCTTCATTCTTTTACCTTTCAAACTCATAATAAATTGACACATATTCTGCTAATGTTACACTGTTTTTTTTCCTAATGAAAGAAAGCCAGGCCTCCTATTTCTTTTATTTGTCTTTGTTTTAATAAGGTGTATACTGTCATAAAACTTCCCAATGCTAGTTGAAGCATTCTCCATGCTTTCTAAAACTAAAGCAAATGTCTGTATTTGAATAGAACCCAATTTCTATACTTGAATAGAAAAAATTTATTTTCTAAAAGTGATGGTTACAAAAGAATTGACCTTTTGGAGAGTGATCTTATATTTAGAAGGGATAATTTTATAAGCCTCCTTAAGATGAGACCTCCAAAGCATGTGTGTGTGTCACCAAAATTATATCATTAGTTTCTTGAGGCAGTGGAAGGATTTTGTTAGTTGCACCAGAAATGTAAGATAGAGCACAAACATCAAACTTATAGAAAACATCATCTTCTGTCATCCATGTAACTGTTTCCTGATACAGTCTTCTAGTATTCTGTCAACTTGCCCGTAGTTCCAGAAAAATTACTAAAACCATGACATGCTTAGAAAGAGTGTGTTAGAAAATAAATAAAATAATATTAATAAGATGACACTTTACAGCAAATTTATAGTGGGAAATACTGAAGTTAAATCCAGGAGGAACCAGGTTTTACAGGAAGTTATATTTAATTAAATCCCTATTGGTAGAGGTGAAGATTCAGTGTACATGTTTGCCATATAACATAGCCAACTTGCATAAAAATTTGAAAATTTTTAGAAAAAAACATACAATTATATGCATTATTAATTCTACTCTTCTAAAATAATTCTGTTACCATGTTGTTAAATTTCTTCCTATCTTCCTGTCTTTTTCTTCCCTCTATATAAGTCTGTTTCTCACTGTAATCATAGTACCTATATAAATGTATATCTTCTTCCCTCAGTTAATAGTGTATTGCTTTTTCATTGTCTGTGAAATAATAATCTTCCTCTTATTTCAATGGGTGCATAGAATTCCATTGAGTGACTCTAATATAATTTATTAATCTAAAAGAATGAATTTGGGAAATACTTGTCTTCAATTTTTTTTGCACCTGTTATTTTAAGTAATTCAAGCTGAATATCTCTGTAAACTAATATCATATTCATAATTATTTCTTTCAAATGGAATTTGTGTCCACGTGTGTAAAATTAGAACAGTATGCATATTTAAGGCAATAATGTATTTTTAGATTATAAAAAATTATCAAATAAGCGTATGCTATTTTCTTATACTTATTAAAAATAACTGAATTAGCTTGACATCTCAGTTGTCTGAACCAAAATGGTTAATAGTTATGTCCTTAAATTCTAGGAATATTAGTTAGCTTGTAGAGTAATCATTATTTCACCTAAAGACCTTAATCATAAAAGTGTCAAAATGAGGACAGCATAGGACCTGAATTCTCATGGCCAATGTGAAAATAGATATATACAGAAATAGAGAAAGAATGGAGCATGAAGTAGAATATAGAGTGCACTGTCTTTCTCTCTATATATGTAAAATACATGCACATGTATTATGTGCATAGAGCTATTATTAGCAGAGATTAAATAAGAGTGTACTTTTGGATACCAAGATATTTACAATATGATATTTACAATGAATTAACAACATGATTCTAATTATAGAGTTCCTAGAATTTCAATTGCAATAGCCATAACATGATAGCTAATGAAAAACTTACTTTTCTTTTTTTTTTTTTATGAGACGGAGTCTTGCTCTGTTGCTCAGGCTGGAGTGCAGTGGCGTGATCTCGGCTCACTGCAAGCCCCACCTCCCAGGTTCGGGCCATTCTCCTGCCTCAGCCTTCTGAGTAGCTGGGACTACAGGTGCTCGCCACCATGCCCGGCTAAGAAAAACTTACTTTTTGTTAGATCCTCTGCTAACATTATACATTATCTCAAAGAACTGTAGAGGAGGAAAAACACATTTTCCACTACCCATCTTAAGTTTATTGGCTGAAGCCCTGTACATGAGACTGACAAAAGACAGATTCACAAGAGAAAAACAAGCAGAAGTTCATGAATGCAGGCATCATACACACATAGAAGCACTCAGTGAGGAGTACAACTCACAGGCATGGCTCAAGCTTGGGCCCATAGAGCATCTTCACCAAAGAGCAATAATTTTGTAGAGAAGTGACAAGGAGAAATGACATAGGATTCTTTTGATGCCACTTTGCCATCTGCAAATCTCTACCCCTGGCAGTGCCTCTGCCTGTGCTTCACTCCCACCCATGGGGCTTGCTCTGCCCGCTGGGCCTGACAGGCTGTGCTCTGCTCGTACTATGGCCTGGATTCTGCACCCACTGTGGCTCTGTGCTCAGCCTGCAGCAGGTCCTGCAGCCTGCCATGACCGGCTTCTGCCTTGGGTGTCAGCATCTGGACAAGGGGAATGTGGCCGTACCTGAAAACTTGGAGATGCCAACAACTGTGGAGCCCCAAGGGGTGTTCTAGCTTTTGCCTGGGGAGTCCCAAGGTCTGAGCCCCCAGGAAGTGTTAACAGCTGTCGTTTGTTCCTGCCACCTGCAGCTTCAGCAAATGGGGGTGTGTCGCAACTCGTTTGGTCCCGCGCTGGCAGCTCAGCAAATCGGGGTGTGTGGCGCCCAGCAGTTTTTTTCACTCCTGTAGCTCAGGAAGCAGGAGCACACATTACAGCTCTTTTCGCAGCAGCCACTGTTTGGCAGGCTCTGGGTTCTCGTCCCACGATCAAGAGAAATCAGGAGAGTGAGCAAGGCAGAGAAGAATTTTATTGAGCCACAGAAAATCTCTCAACAATGAGAGGGGGCCCAAAGTGGGTAGCCCTCTGAGAGGGAGTCCGAAAGCGGGTAGCCATCTGTGAGGCTGAGTCCGGGGGATTTTATAGGCTTAGAATGGGGGAGTGCATGCTGATTGGTCCACGAGTAGGCCTTGCAAAAACACCATTCGATTGGCTAAAAGGCATAGAGAAAGTTCTCACTCCAATAGTGAACTCCACCCAGAATTGGCCACTGGTTTTCAGGCTTTAGGCTGTCTTTTGCTTGAAGGTCGGGTTTTACCGAGCACCCATTTCTGTCTGCCTAGGAATTTGTCTGTCTCCTGCAACTATCAAAAGAAAAAATGCTGAGCTTCAAGGAGCAGTAAATTGTGAAAAGGCAAATGTTTGAGCAAACTAATGGTAGATAAGAACTAGTTAGTTATGTTGGCTTTTGGAGACTCTTTTGGTGCCATCCTGTCACTTGTGACAAGGTTGTTATTCCCTTCCTGGTATGGGAAGTAGGGGGTCACCTTCACAAAGGGAAGAAATGTTCTGCTTTCAGGCAGATGGGTGGAGAGCAGAGAGCTCATCCTGTGTCTGCTTTTTCTCAATTGCCTTCACCTTAAAATAATCCTTATGCCACAGTGATGCATTTTGACGTCACATACTCTGAATGTCCTCAGAATAGTTGCAAAAATTTTTGAGATAATTAAACTTATCATTTTATAGATGAGATATTAATCTCAAAATTATCTACCAAAGGTAAATAAACTGGTTAGTGGCACTGACTGGATTGAAAACTTGGGATATCTGAATCTAGACAACTCTTAACCACTTTTCTGAATGCCTAGGGGGTGTTTGCAACTGCTTTGAGGGGATTCAGATAATTAAAATATTTGTGTTTGCAGCTGCTTTGAGGGGATTCAGGTAATTAAAATATTTCACCTTTCCATCAGAAATTAAATATTCACTTCAATTTGGTCACACAAATTAACAGCCACATTAAATGTGTTTGCTCTGGGCTAGAATAATATCATCTCTGTGCAAAACAGTGATAAATTATACTAATCAGAGCTCACTGTCAAGTATACCTTTCTTTTGTTAATAAAACTATAGACCACTTATCTCTTAAAAGATGAAGTCAGTGATCCCCAACTTTGTATCATCAAGGACACTTAAGCCTAATCACTGTATTTGTGGTGTATTTTTTCTTCCAAAGAATATAAGTTACTTTCCTTGTCCAGTTAATGCAGATATTTCAGAATGTAAGAATAAGACATGAAGCTGTTCTTTCTGAAACAGAATTTAACTCAGAATCCCAAGCTCACACAGACTAAAGGGTCCAGTGCTTTCCCTTTGAATTCAAGTTGCTTCTGGGCATTTTTCTACCCTTTGGCATTTCTCTCTCCAGCTTAATTGGATATCACATTTTAACACCCTCAGGTCTGTCTTAACACCACTGTTTTCTAATTATCTCATATTCCCTGAGCTTCCAGCGTCCAGTTGTATTGGTTCAGATGCTTTCAGATTGATCCCTATGTTGTACCATCTGCAAATTTGATTGCTACACAGTTTATTCAAATCTATAATTTGAATAAAGATCATTAATAAAGGAAGAAAAGAAAACAAACAGGCCTATACTGGTCCTGCCTCCCACTTGCACACCCCCAACTCCCAGCCAGTTCCCTTCAGGCCCAGACACAGTCATTTATCACCAGCCCATGTTCGTGTCCCAGGAGCCTACCTTGCCGTGTGGACAGGGCTGACATCCAAGTGTTCCTCTGTTTGTCTTATGTAAGATCATAGGAAGAGCCATATTGGGCACTTCAGTTAATCCAGGAATAACAATCCCTCACAGTTTTATGGTACTTAAACTCAACTGTCATTTTACTTCACATGTGGGTTCTAAATATTCCAGAAACTACAATAGGCACCAAACTGTAAGTTTTCTGAGGCTAGAACCTGTGGATATTTGTGAAGCTGAGGTGAATTTCCAGTGACCAGTCTAGGGCCTAAAGCATAGATTTATTTAACATCTAGTTTTTTATTAGGTTGGCGCAAAAGTAATTGTGGTCTTTGCCATAATTACTTTTGCATCAACCTCATACATTCATGCTACAAAAAAGGTCCATGTCCTTCAATGGCTAAAACTCTAGTGGTAAAATTGACCTTTGTAAGCTAAATATTTTATGACAACAAATATTGCTTAGTAAGCAATTAATTTTATAATCATCAGAAAGTAAAGCATTCCTTGGTTTTCCCATCTGTAAAATGGGTGAAAGTTGCTTGTTCACAATCATTCAATAGTACACGTATGCATATTTAAACACATGCATATCTTTGAAGTAGCTGAAAAGTCACCTCTTCCCTAAAGCCTTCCTGAACTCACTCTCCTCTAATAGCTTTGGCAGTTTTTTGGTCCATTCGCATAATATCTTGTGTATATTTCCATTTTCACTCATAGAAAATGCACAATACACACACAAAGTAGAGTGTAATGTTTCTTCAGCCAGCTTGTGAATGTGAGCACAGAGTCAGCATGTTATTTCTTGGTATAATCTCCCTCCATGCCTGACACACCACCTGATTTATTTGTGTTATCCTCCAGATAAATCAATTAAGTTTTTTAGCACTAGGATGAGAGCCAAACTTCAATCTGTAAGTTCAGGGCTGTCTCTACCATGTCATAATTGTCATCTTATTTCCATTTTATTAGACTACAGCCCATGTTTAGTTATATTCTTCCATGTTTCTTGGATCCACTTCTGTTTCATCATTATATGGTTAGAAATTGAATTGTGAAGCATGTTTATTGTGAAGCATGTATATTATAAATTTATTCTGAGATTAATTAGTACATGTTTGCTAAACACTGTGTACTTCTGATGCTTTGATGCTACTCAATTAAAGAAACTTTTGTTTCTTTAATCAAAAATGCTCTCTCATTTTTGAAAGCATTCATGTTTATTAAGTCCATGTCATGGGTTCTGTCCTAGAAATATCCAGTGCTTCTTAAAAATATCCAGTGTCCCTCAGTCTTGTAGTCTGTCCCCAGGTTGTAGGAGATCAGTCAGGGTGGTGGGAAAAGTTATAAGAAAAAGTTATAGGGAAAGATGCAAACCTTCTTCGAAGGTCGGGAGGTTTTGCAAATGCTTCAGTAAAGAATTATGGCTGAAGGCAGCCAAATTCTCCTATCCGGTTGCTGAGAGCAAAGGGCAGATAACAAGGGCATGTAAAGGAGATTATCTAGACAAATTTGTTTACTCCTGTCTCCAGAAATCAACCTTTGATCGTTTGCATGCAGGGCTGCTCTCTACTCGGGGTCGACACTGTTTATTACACACAAATTGTGTTTGCTCCAAGCCTTTGTCATTAAATCTGTACTAAATAAATGCGAGTGGGGCCAGCTTATGGGGGCAGCACTCTCATCGGCGGTGCTGAGCCGTGAGGTCCCCTACCTGCCCTGTCAGGCAAAATACTTGTGTCAGCATACGTCTTTCATCCGTCACTCAGCCAGAGTCTGTAAGAGAGACTCAGCACTAGGTCACATTTTGAAAGAGAAAATAGAGCTAAAAATCAGTCAGCTTTCCAAATTTGTTTTTAAATTATTGACAATAAACAATATTATGTGACATATGTCACATACAAATATTATGTGACATATTAGAACATGAGATATTTTCACAAAATGATTTAGGATTTAATGACTGCCACATCAAGTAGAGATAATTTTTATCCACCACAGGTATATTCTATTATGGAGTGATTACATTACTCAACACAGGACATTTTTTCCCCCAGTCATTAGTTGTCTGAATTTCAATAGTTTGCTTTATAGGTTAGTTCAGTTGATTAGACCCTCATGCTAAGGAATCCATGATTATTACACATTAAACTCAAAGTTAGATGACTGTATACCTGGGTAGAGAGATCATACTGCGTATTCTCTCATCCACAATCCTTGAGATCCTGCATTTTAAAATACTTTCCAAATGGTTCTAATAGTCAGTATATCTGACACATGCCTAATCAACACTAATGTCCTTTAAGTGTAAATGAGAGTCTTGAGACTAAAAGGGCCAAAGTGGTTCATTCAAGGACATACTCTGAGACTCAGAGCTGAAAACAGATCAGTAGTTCTTGATTCTGAAGCACACGGAAAACAAAGAAAAACAAAAGAGTCGAAAGTCAAAGGTGATTCTAATTATCAGTGAGGATTGAGACTCAATGAATAAGATCTTAATCTGATTCCCATTCTAGTGCTCTCTGCACAAGTAATATATCTCTTTTATTTTCAGCTCCTTGTTTTTGGAATTTTTGGTCACCAAATTCTGCAGATAAAACTAAAATAGATAACAGATCTATATGTTTAACAGATCCAGAAGACAGGATTCCTCCCATGGTAGTTTGTGAGATGACATTGATAAGACACAAATTGAAAATCAAGTAACATTGATGGAAACAGTAAGAAAGTCACTTTTATTTTTTCAGATTTTTTTCTGATATGTCAAAGATAAAGTCAGATAAAGTCCATTTGAAGTTACTGTGGTATTATTTTATTTACCAGTATCTTTTTATATGAAAGAGAATGAGGAGGCATTGGCAGAGGGTCAAGTATGTGTGAGTTTGTGTGTCTTGCACTGTATTTATTTTCATAGTTTCCTTTACTTATAGAAAGTAACATGATAATAAGGTAAAATTTTCTTTTAAAATTAGCTTTCAGCAGTCTACTTTGGGAAATATATTTTAATGTCATTAATATTAAATATTAATTTTTAAAAATAGTGTCAGGCTTGTGAGCATTCAGGAAATCATTGCAGGAATAATAATGACTGTTACTGAACATGCTTGTCCATGCAATCAAAGCCTTTGACACTTCATTCAAGAACTCTCTTGTCTGTTACATCGAGGATCATGTCAAATATTCTTAAAGGGAATCTTCTGTTCCAGTAATTTTTGTGATAATCCTACCATATGTTACTATTTTGGAAAACTTGATAGAGAGATGAAAATATCAAAGTAGGCATATGTTTTTATGAAAGTTTCAGAAAAGTATGTTTATTTTGACTTATGTCTAAATTAGATTCCTAACAGCTGAATGAAATGTAAATTAGTTGTTTTTGTTGCAGAAGATAGACATTCCATAAAACATGGTATCAATCACCTTAAAAGTGCTTTATTTTGGTCTGTGAAGTGATGGCCGGCATGATCACTCTTATAACTGATAAGAATGAACACCAAAAAGTGTTCAGACACTCAGGACATAAGGTGGAAGTAGTCAGGTCGTGCATGTCCTTTCAATCTTCAGGGTTTTTGTACGTACCACTCTCTCTGAACAGAAATCTTTCTCTTCTTCCTTTCTCCTTTTTTCCTAACCTGCATTTCTGAAAAGCTCTTCAGGTAATTTGGATCATCAGGCAGGTGGGAGTTGACTGATCTAGTTCAAACTTCTTCATCTATAAAAAATAAATTAGCACCCACACAAAGCCTCCCTGATGCCACTATGTCAGATCTCTAGAGCACCCTGCATTCTTTTACTTTCATAGGATTGACAAAAATCACAACAAATCACAAAGTGGCATATGCTGAGAACCTATTAAAGTATTTAAGATTACTTTTTTCACTTAAGTTCCTTGAGCACAAGATCATGTCTGTCTCAAGCATCCCTTTAACCCATTGCTTTCCTAGAATCGGGTGTGGTACATGGCAGATACGCAATATATCAGCGGTCCCCATCCTTTCTGGAAGCAAGGACTGGCTTTGTGGAAGACATTTTTTCCACGGATGTAGTGAGGGGGTGGGTAGTTTCAGGATAAAACCGTTACAACTCAGATAATCAGGCAGGCATTAGATTTCCATAAGGAGCACACAATCTGGATCCCTTGCCTGCACAGTTCACATTAGAGTTTGTGCTCCTATGAGAATCTAATGCTACCTCTGATCTGACAGGAGGCAGAGCTCAGACTGCAATGCCACTCACCTCCTGCTGTGCCTGCCCAGTTCCCAGCAGGCCACGAACCACTCCTGGTCTGCCTCCTGGGGTTTGGGGACCCCCGCAATATGTGTCTTCTTAATAAATCTGCAAAAGCCTTTCTAATTCTGTAGGGACCGTGACCATTAACACACAATATTATATTGGAAGGTGCTTTGGACTGTCCAGAGTGTTAAACGAATGTAAGGGAGGGGTGAAACTTTAACATAATTGCCAATATCATTTTCTTCTCACTGACTTACTCAGGAATGTGGGTTACCTGACTCATGGGTTTCCTGCACTGGAAGACTTAAAGCACTACTTCTGAACAATATAGAAAATGGACTAGATATATAAGTACCAAGGACCTAGCATAGAATACAGGTTATTATCTAAAATTGTGAGCTAATCCAGAAGCTGCAGCATGTTAGTGCCTGAAGGAGTAGAAAAAGAGACAGCATAGGTTTTTATGATGGAATTGTTGCTAGATTTAGCAGATGAAAATTCAGGGCAACTAGGTGAATTTGAATTTCAGATAAATCACACACACACACACACACACAAACATATACATGTACACTTGGCCCTCCATATCTTTGAGGTTAACATCCATGAATTCAACCAACTGTGGATGGAAAATATTTGGGGACAAAAATGGATGATTGTGTTTGTAGTAACATGTACAGACTTTTTTTTTCTTGTCATTATATCCTAGATAATATAGTAGAACAGCTATTTGCATACCATTTACATTGTATTAGGTATTATAAGTAATCTAGAGACACTTTAAAGAAGACAGGAGGGTGTACATAGGTTGTATGCAAATACTATACTATTTTATGTAAGGGACTTGAATATCTGGACATTTTAGTATTCATGAAAAGGGGATGTGTTCTGGAACCAATTCCCATGATGTTGAGGAATGACTGTGTATAGTATATGTGTATCCTATATTTTTAAAAGCTCTATTCATTTTATAGCTAAAATTTACATTTAACCAGTATTAAAAATGAAACTTAGGCATATCTTAAGAAGTGTACTTGAGCACTCAGCAATCTATGAATCCGGCAGCACCAGACTGCAAGTGGTTGGGTGGTTGAACTCCACTGGGGAGTGCAAGGAAATAACTTTTATAAGGTGTTCATAGAAACAGGAAAAAATATTTGATTGGCTGAAGTGGAAAGTCCTTAGAGTTTAGTGGGCAGTTTTTAATTGGTGAAGTCCCTACTTAGCAGTTAGTTCATGGTTTTTGGATGGGTTCCATTTAGTTTTGTTGTTTTGTTTTGTTTTTCGCTAGGGTATGAACATTCACTGTGAGTTGAGTTTCAGTTTGCTTGATTGGAAACTCAAGTTGCTGGGGCCCTCTCAGCCTAATGGCCTCCCAATTAATTATTTTAACACTAGGCATCTTACTTTTCATCAGGTACACCTGTACCATAGGGTAACAATAACACAACAATAACAGTAAGATACTGTCTAGAGCATGACTTCACTCAGGAAGTTTTGGCCAAACCTTAGAGGCAGGAATCCTCTTTGCTGGAGACTGACTAAAAACTGGAAAGAAGGAGAAGAGAGTGTTGAAAGAAGGGTCTTAAAATGGAGAGGTTAGTGAAGAAGATATCTTAGTAATTTGTTTATCCTATTGGTGAAAGTTTTAGCTGAGTTACAAATATTGGCAGGAGTAGCTTCCATAGAAGTCTCTGGTGTTTACAAAATAGCTGAGGGGAAGTAAGGAACATTCAGTGTTTCAGTTGCCTTGTAGTTTATCTAGACACTAGGTCACTTGCTCCTGGGATTTGTGGGGATGAGTTGAGATGAGTTTCACTGAGTTAACATGATCCCAGGGTGAAGCAGTTGGCCTGTTGAAGGGTAGAGAGGTGTTTAGAAAACAGCTTTAATTTAACAAAGCCAGAACAAATATCTTATTGGTCTTTGACCTGAGCTTAGGTTAATTTTTGTAAAAAACAACAAGATTACAATCCATGCTGTGGATCATTTAGCTCAGATTTTAGAATTAATCATAGGGAACAAACTGAAAGATTGATAGACACAGTGGAAAACATAAATGAGCAATCAGGGTCAGGAACTTTGGCTAAGACATATGCTGCATGCAAATTTAATATAATAGGTATAGCGAACATTTTGATGTTTACCCTGTGCCCAAACTGTTTCCAGAGCTTAAGTTCTATTTTCATGGCAATCCTTTTGGAGAAGGTATTATTGTTTTCTCCGTTTTATTGATCAGCAAATTGAGATTTAAATAGGTTAAATAATTTACTGAGATTCCCTGGCCAGTAAATGACTGAGTCAGGATTTAAACCAGGTACTGGCACCACAGCTTCCGAGGGATAAACTATCATTTTATTTTTTCTTGAGTCATACTATCTGATATGGTTTGGCTGTGTCCCCAGCCAAATTTCAACTTGAATTGTATCTCCCAGAATTCCCACATGTTGTGGGAGGGACCCAGGGGGAGGTAATTGAATCATGGGGGCTGGTCTTTCTCATGCTATTCTTGTAATAGTAATTAAGTCACATGAGATCTGATGGGATCAGATAGTAAATTACTAGGGGTTTCCGGTTTTGCTTCTTCCTCATTTTCTCTTGCTGCTGCCATGTAAGAAGTGCCTTTTGCCTCCCACCATGATTCTGAGGCCTCCCCAGTCATGTGGAACTGTAAGTCCTGTTAAACTTCTTCTTCCCAATCTCTGGTATGTCTTTGTCAGCAGCATGAAAAAGGACTAATACACTACCCTGTAAAACTTTATTTAATTTTAACCTTTGATTGCAACATGGGCAAAATAACACCCTTCACATTTCTCTCAATGCTACCTGAGAAATAAAAATAGTCCAAGAGGAGTGATAAATGGCAATCAACACTCTATCCAAATGTAGGGAGATGCAGAGATCAGTAGGAATTATAGAACAGTGGCAACCCCTTCCTCATCTGAAAAAGAGCAGTTTCTACTCTTCTCCAGGAACTTATAGCCACGTATAAGTGAGGGCCAAATGGTGACAGAAACTGATATTTCAAGGGATTAAAGAAATTCAGATTAGTGTGTAAAATCTCTTACTGAATCTCGACAAGAAGGCAACTGATTTCTGTTTTTGTTTTGTTTTGATTTTAATAGCATGAAGCCAGCAAGGTATAACACGCAACTCAGATCATGTATGAGTTGGCTTTGGTCCAAAAAGGACAGTCTGAGACCTCAGCACTCTGTTGTGCTAAGCAGACCTGGATTGCTTTTTTCTGAACTTGCGTAGAAATTCTGGAGTGACTCTACACCTCTTTTAGAGATGCTCTCCTAGGATGTGGCTGGCACAGGGTCCCACTTCAGCCTGGAAGCAGAAGAGCTAATCAGACTACAGTGTCACATTTATCTCCATTCCCCGATGTGGCTGAAGGTGGAACTTTCATTTACAATTAAATATTTTTGTTTAATCAAAATCAATGAGGCCAAGTTGAATAGGCTCTTTGGCCAATATTCTTTTAATGCAAAGTTAGTAAAGGACTTAACTAAGCAATGAGGTCATTCAAAAGAGTCTATTTATTATAAATACCAAGTATTCTGTGGAACTACTTTCTAAAACTATGATGAAATTTCTACTTAAAATTATATTGTTTGATTTTCTCTTTTCCTTATAGATACAAAAGTGCAGTCATTCTGTGATCCCTTTGAAAGAACTGTCTGTGCAAAAAATGAGACTTAGGCATTAGCCCAGTTATTTCTATCACGTACTATCACCAATTCTAATGTACTTCACCTGGAAGATAAATATCAATTGGTTTTCAGGGGAGGGAGAAAAAGTTAAGTTGAAGCTGGTGTATCCTTTGAGGGGAAAAGACAACAACAAAAAAGTCATGTAACAATGTAACAATTTTTTTTTTTTTTTGGATACGGAGTCTTGCTTTGTAGCCCAGGCTGGTGTTCGATGGCACCATCTTGGCTCACTGAAACCTCCACCTCCGGGGTTCAAGTGATTCTCCTGTCTCAGCCTCCCAAGTAGCTGAGATTACAGATGCACACTGCTACACCCAGCTAATTTTTTGTACTTTAGTAGAGACAGGGTTTCACTATGTTGCCCAGGCTAATCTCCAACTCCTGAGCTCAAGCAGTCCACCCGCCTTGGCCTCCGAAAGTGCTGGGATTACAGGCATGAGCCACCATGCCAGGCCAACAATTTTTTTAGAAGTATTGCTCACTTTTATTTAGTAGTCTTGATTGTTTTTTTTTTTTTTTGACAGAGTCTCGCTCTGTTGCCCAGGCTGGAGTGCAGTGATGCGATTTTGGCTCACTGCAACCTCGGCCTCTTGGGTTCAAGTGATTCTCCTGCCTCAGCCTGCCGAGTAGCTGGGACTACAGGCACGTGCCACTGCACCTGGCTTTTTTGTTTTTAGTAGAGACAAAGAGTCTCACCATGTTGGCCAGGCTGGTCTTGAACTCCTGACTTCGTGATCGGCCTGCCTCGGCCTCCCAAAGTGCTGGGATTACAGGCGTGAGCCACCATGCCTGGCCACTCTTGATTCTTGAGTAACTCGATTAAGTAAAATAATTTCTGGTTTTAAGTGAAAAAAAAAATTAAAGCTCAGAGAGATTAAGTAACTTTCCTAATATTGCACAGCAAGCTAGTAGGAAAACTAAAATGCAAAGCCCTCTTTCTCTCACTGTGCTCCCTGCTTCCTCCCTGAACCGCATCACTAAATGCATCAATCTTAAAGAGGGCTGCAAGACACAAGGATTCACAAATACAGAATTGAGTAAAGAACTGATTTAGAATCAGAAAACTTGTCACAACAAAATATAAATTTGAGAAATGACAAACATACAAACATCACAAAATACAAGAAGAAAAAAAAAACAATCTTTGTATAAAATGACTGGTACACCTATAGATACAACATTTTTTTCATAAAAATTTTACTCTGCCTCTTTTAATGACAATTTTTGTGGGATATTTTTTATTAGAGAGCATAAAACAATTAAATCAGTCTCCCTTCTAAAATAGTTTAAAAATTCGATTAATTTAAAAATTAAAGCTATTAAAAAATTGTCACTAACTTAGAACAGCCATTGTTGGTAATATCATGCAGATATTTGATATTGTTAAATTTGGGGGAACCTCTATCAGGTTCCTTTTACGTAAGTTTAAATGCTCAGAGCATTTTGAATTTTTCCTATACAATAACTGGTTTTAAATACTCTGAATTGAATATGGCTGGTACATATGGAAATGTATAGGTTACATGATTAGCCTACTTCTGATACCGGTGAACTTCCTTCTGACTAGATATTGATTAAGAAGTGAATACTTTGATTTTCACTGAGCATTGCTGATGATTGGGAAATGTTTCACAGGCTAGATTCTGCATCAGAATCATTCAGCATTGCTTCTTCTTCACTATGTAACTCTGTCGCCTGGCATTGTTCAGTAGGACATGTTCATATAGTAATAGGACCTCTACACTTGCACTTTCCTACCACAACCCTTGCTGAGTTAACACAGCAGACAGAAAGGTAATTCCCAGAAGCCACTCCCACACCAGGGCAGCCAGCATTAATTAAAGCTGATACAGAAGTAACTGAAAACCCCTTAAATATAAACTATTAAAATTGAATGCATTCCCAATTCAACTTCCTCTCAACCAGATTCTCATGTCAAATGCTAGCTCCCTAAAAACACCATCCAAAAAACTTAGTGGTTTTTTTTTTGTTTTGTTTTTTTGGTTTGTTTGTTTGGTTTTTTTGAGACAGAGCCTCACTCCGTCACCCAGTCTGGAGTACAGTGGCTTGATCTCGGCTCACTGCAACCTCTGCCTCCCGAGTTCAAGAGATTCTCCTGCCTCAGCCTCCCGAGTAGGTGGGATTACAGGTGCCTGCCACCATGCCTGGCTAAATTTTTGTATTTTTAGTAGAGATGGGGTTTTGCCATGTTGGCCTGGCTAGTCTCGAACTCCTGACCTCAGGTAATCCACCTGCCTTGGCCTCTGAAAGTGCTGGGATTACAGACATGAGCCACCGCACCTGGTCCCAAAAAACCTTGTTAATAAGACTGAGGGCAACATCTGTATACAGTAAGTTTTTGGAGTCTCGTTTAAGACAGATCTTTCAATGCATGTCTGGATTAAGGTTGAATAAGGATAATTATATAATAGTTTAGGATAGATGGGCAGAGCAAAATGAGAAATTCGAATCCAAATTTGAAGAGTTTTGAGAAGTAAATCAAACTTCCTAAATTGAACAGTTTGATGTTCACTCATTTTTTTCAGGATGTTCATGAAACTAGCAGTATTTTTTTGTGACTTTTATCTTCCCGGACAAGGGCCTTCTTTTTTTTTTTTTTTTTTTTTGAGACCGAATCTCACTCTGTCGCCCAGGCTGGAGTGCAGTGGCACGATCTTGGCTCACTGCCAGCTCCGCCTCCCGGGTTCACTACATTCTCCTGCCTCAGCCTCTGGAGTAGCTGGGACGACAGGCGCCCAGTACCACGCCCGGCTAATTTCTTGTATTTTTAGTAGAGGCGGAGTTTCACCGTGTTAGCCAGGATGGTCTCGATCTCCTGACCTCGTAATCTGCCCACCTTGGCCTCCCAAAGTGCTGGGATTACAGGTGTGAGCCACCGTGCCTGGCCGACAAGGGTTTTTTTAGAATAGAAAAGTTGTGTTACTGAAGAGTAAAGTCATGTTATTGAAGATGTCCACATAGAAAGTCATCGTCATGTAGCTAGTAAGATGTACAGGTGTCAGTGATTTGGGTTCTTACCCCAAGTATTGATCCATGGCCTCTCCAAGAACGCTTTCAGGACCAAAGGCAAACTGAATTCTTTGTGCTTTAAATCATTTACTTTAGAAAAAAAATTACAAAAATGTGTGGTTATGTGAACAGGTGCCCAAGCAACATACAACACATGCCCTTCAGGATTTGGAAGTGGTCCATGAAAGCGAGGTTTAAATTTCCTTAGCTTCATAATAAATGTCAGGAATCAGACTCTTGACCACTGTGTTATCTTTCCACGCTCCCACCCCACCCCTAAACCTGATTAAATAAAGAGGTTTAGCTCTAGTCTAAGGCAGGTAGATTGAAAAACAAACGAGCAAGGCTGCACTAAACCAAAGGCTATATTCTAAGAGAGCCTGCAATCTGAATTCTGTGATGGTAAGAAAGAACCATCACCCTTGACTCTTCTCCTCTCCACCCACCCCTGCCAGGTCCTTTTAATGGGTATACAGTTTTTTTCTGGTAATGTAAGCACTTCAGTAATCAATGTCCTTTAGCATGGTGAATAGATATAAGTAATACCATTACTTATTAATGACAGAAAAGTGCTAGGATGAAACATGTTTCCCAGCATATTTTCTGATTGGATGCAGAGAGATTGCCTTTTATCTTGACAACTAGGGCACCTTACTTATTTCCTCTGCACCAGGCAGGAGGAGTATGATACACACACACACACACACACACATACACATTTCTCTCCTTTTGATCTTATGATTCTTACTCAATAGACACTTACTTGGCCTAAGTCAGTTAACAAATATGAGATGTGCAATGTGCTATCTAATTTTTATATAAATTTACTTCATTTAACTTGACATTTACAACATTACTATAACATGGTTCTTGCATTTTTACATTTTATAAATGAAGGCATCAAAATTCAGATAGTTTTACTAATTTGTCCAAAGGACTCAAAAGATCTGATTTCAAACCTCAAATCTAAATAAATTGCATTTACCAACATGTCATGACCCCTTTACAGAACAATATATGTTTTGTCAGATTAAAAATAAAGGCTAAGTAGTTTTATGTGTGTTTGTTTGTTTATTCATTTATTTATTAGAAAGTTTAATCATTTTTATCTCTAACCATTAATGAACATTAAAAGTGGACTCTAATTGCCTGGAATGCTTCAAGTGATCCAGCTTGCTTGACTCACTTTATTTTATAAGATATAAGGAAAACTAGCTTAAATACTCCTCTTTACTACACCTGGAACATCTTCAGATATATTTTTTTTTTGTGAAAACACTTTCCCTTTTTTATTCCAGACATACTGTATACACAACCGGAGAAGGGCAACAGCTACTCCATTATTATTTTTTTGTTGTTGTTCAGTGATGTAAGCAGCAAGTCAGCAGAGATTTTTAGAGAGCTGGTATTTTACTTTGTTATTCCCTACTCCAATTTCTTGTTTTTGCTAATTCTAAAATCCCATCATACCTTGATTACTGCCTTTTTCTGTCTTTCTGGTAGCAACTCAAATGCATAAGTCAAAATTTTTCATCCTTTTATAAAAACTCTGATAGCAATTATTGATAAAATGTTGGTGTACAATTCAATGTGAATTAACGTTTTTAAAATGTTACTGATGGTGTTATGTATGTGCTGTGTGTTTGCATGTGTGTCTGTGTGTACACGCACACATGTAAGGTTGGAGTGGAAGTGAATGAAGGTTACAGTTTTGTATTGCAGAGAATGTTAAGCAATAGGCTACTCTAAAATTTCAAGTTTTTGGCTTTTATGGACACCCTGTCCTCAAAAACTACCCCGCAGCCATGTTACCAGGCTCTTCTCTTTGGCTCACTTGCTTCTCAATCTAGTTGAGTTCTTCCAACTCTTATTACACTATTGGGGAATGTGTATTCTTGTTCACACTAGATATTAAATGGAATATAGAGGAATATTGCTAGCAAGCAATGTACTGTATTAGAAAATTTCTCTAAATAGGGTATCTTTTGCTTCCCACAGAAATCATGTCACTTCTTTAGAGAACAAGCAGCAGGGATTTCTTGTTATTTGAAGAACAGCATACACACATACACAAACATACATACATACATACACACACACACATTTGTGCTCCACTACAAAAACATACAGTAATAGTGTTCAATCCAGGTCTCCAGACTCCCTGTTGATGGTTGCTAAATTAACCCTGGCTTCCCTTGAGCAAGTTAATTTAACTTCTTTTTCTTTCTTTTTTTGTTTTTTGTTTTTTTTTGAGATGGAGTCTTACTCTGTCGCCTAGGCTGGAGTGCAGTGGCATGATCTCGGCTCACTGCAACCTCCGCCTCCCAAGTTCAAGAGATTCTCCTGCCTCAGCCTCTGGAGTAGCTGGGATTACAGGCGCGTGCCACCACTCCCAGCTAATTTTTGTATTTTTAGTTGTGATGGGGTTTCACCGTGTTAGCCAGGATGGTCTCAATCTCCTGACCTCGTGATCTGCTTGCCTTGGCCTCCCAAAGTGCTGGGATTACAGGCCTGAGCCACTGTGCCTGGCCTTTCTACATCATTTTAGATTACTCTTTAAAACCCTACTTTTAAATAATTTCCATGTTAATATTTGTGTAATAACACTTGAAACATTTATAAAATGTAGTCTCTGATCCTATTAGCCATAGAGTAATCATTATCACAGTATCTTTGTATCTTGTAAACTCTAGCTTTTGACAGCAACTCTCTAGTTTTACAAGTGCAACTATTTTTTCAGCACAATAACTTATTGGCTACCCGGAAACATATGGTAATCCAGGTGTAAGCTTCCCTGGATAACTGCCTAAGCAGCTGAATCCCCACCTGGTATTCTGCTTTTGGCCTGTAATCAAATTCTTCCTACATTGGACCACTTGTTTTTTTCTAGATACAAATACAATTTTACTTTCAGATAGAGTGTTTGACAAGAATGGCGTTTAAATTCTGTTGTCTGTTGTATCAAAACATCTATTTATATTTGTTTATTGGAGTTGTTAAAGATAGATAATACACATAGAAGAACATAATTTTGGACCACTAACTCATACTATAAAGGCAAGTAATTAAAAATCAAATATAAAGAATAATGTTGAGGTAATATGTGTATTGTATGTGTGAGAGTGTGTGCGTGCATGTGTGTATGTGTGTGTGTGGTGAATGGACCACTTTTAAAGTTCAGGAATGTGTAATTGTTCTAAGGCTCTTAGTGCTTCTTGGATCTCAGTGATGATAAAAATCATTTAAACTGGGAAGGAGAGGACTTCAAAAACAAATAAAAAAGAAAAAGTGGATTATTGGTTTCCACTCACTGAGATTTCTGGGTTATACACTGTTTCTACTGAATCAGAATGTCATTTTCAAAATAAGTCTGCAAGTGATATACAACTGCTTATCAAGCACTTACTAGGCACCTGGAAGAGCGTTGTTTCTACTCAATAGCTAACTTTCATGTGAGCACTGCCCTCTCTGTGATTTTAATCCAGAGGAATTGTAAATTATTACTTATTATTTATTTATTAAAGTTGATCTCCTCAAATTTCAATCTGAAACTGGTGATTCCTCAAGGATCTAGAACTAGAAATACCATCTGACTCAGTAATCCCATTAGTGGGTATATACCCAAAGGATTATAAATCATTCTACCATAAAGACACATCCACACATATGTTTATTGTGGCACTCTTCACAATAGCAGATTTGGAACCAACCCAAATGTCCATCAATGATAGACTGGATAAAGAAAATGTGGCACATATACACCATGGAATACTATGCAGTCATAAAAAAGGATGAGTTCATGTCCTTTGCAGGGACATGGATGAAGCCGGAAACCACCATTCTCAGTAAACTATCACAAGAACAGAAAACCAAACATGACATGTTCTCACTTATAAGTGGGAGTTGAACAATGAGAACACCTGGACACAAGGAGGGGAACATCACACACCAGGGCCTGTCGGGGGGTGGGGGGCTAGGGGAGGGATAGCATTAGGAGAAATACCTAATGTAGGTGACGAGTTGGTGGGTGCAGCAAACCACTATGGCACGTATATACCTATGTAACAAACCTGAACGTTCTGCACATGTACCCCAGAACTTAAAGCATAATAATAATAATAACTAATCCTTCATATTATAATAATAAACTAATTTAAAAACTAATCCTTAAAGTATTATAATAATAATTTAAAAACTAATAATAATAATAATAAACTAATCCTTGTGTTCTACTCTTCAATTTACAACAAAAAGAAGAAAGACTGTGGTCTTTGAAAGCAGATCAGAATCCCAACTCAGAAGAGTCTCTCACTTATTTTTACCCTCCTTGTTCTCAGCAGTAAAATAGGGCAAAAGCAATTCTCTCACAAGGGGTATATTGAAGATTAAGTGGAAGTGTATAACTCGGTATTTATCTTACTATAGACATCTTGTTAAATAATACTCTTGTTTGTCTATTGGCAGCCAGAGTTTTTGAACAAGTCAATCTCTTGTTTCAGGGAATATAATAAAAGGGTCAGTTGCTATAATACTGATTTTATTAAAAATTTCCTTAAGAATATTAAAATTATATTAAATATCCAATGTTAAGGTGAGAACTTCCTGCAGTTCCACACATCACCAATGAATTTGTTTAATGTTCTGAGATATTGAAAATCCTATTCCCAGTTTCCTAAATAAGACAAATAAAAAGTAACAACACCTATATTTCATAAATGTCTATCATTCAATTATAATTTAAATTAACCATCTATGAGAGTTGTGTAATCTCAGCTACATAAAGACATCAAAGGTTAAGTGTGAAAAATCTTTAGCAAAAGAGTTCCATTTCATCCTAGGCATTGTAGAAACAAAACAAAACAACAAAAAAATAGTGGCTTAGTCTCTCCCCTACGCCCTAAAATAAATAAAACTATCAGGGCACCAAGTAGTATATTCATTGTTTTTGACACCTTTCAAATATGAAACACAGAGTAAGGTACAATTAACTCTCATCCATTATCTTTTGCTTACTAGAAAGTTTCCAGAGTTATAACATTGATATAATGGTTGGAGACTTTCTAAGCTAATTTTGCTTTCTTGTAAATGATAGTGAAATTAAGAGAGTTCGCTGTTTTTGAATAACTAATGAAGTGATTCTTGAACTTAGCCTCTATATATCATTCTCTTTAGCACATGACTGTGACTGACTTTCCTTTTTTTTTTCCTCTGTGTGCTCCCTTAGTTACCCTGGACACACATAAAAGAAGAATCCATTCTCAAAAAAAAGAGGGAATTTTTTTTTTTCTATTAAAAATCATAAACCCATAGGAAGTCCAGAGCACAATTTTCCCACTGAGTCAGCTCCATGTCCAAGCTTTCCACTTCCTCTGGGTGCCTGGGAGTTCCAACTTCCATTCATTGATCTCTTTTCTCCCTTTGTCTTACAGCACCTAACACATTTCTTATACTCTCCCATCTCTCCCTCCAGGGTCCTACCTCCATTCTCATGATAGAGCTTAATCTCCCTACAGTTTGATCCTAGTTCAATCCCAGGAATCAGTAAAATGTCCTTATCTTTTTATCCCAAGAGAATTCACAGCTTTTTCTGCATTTCAGAGTGACTTACACACAGGATGAGGAAACCTTTTCCTAATACTTTATATTTCTCAGATAATAACTTCAATATGTTAAGAGAAGAACTTCTCAGTCTATTTATCGTATCAAAAGCCACCATAAAGAGTGGAGAACAAGGTTGAGTGGAAGAAGAGGGTTAGAGAACAGTATATGCCTTGCTGTCAGACACGTATGCTTGATTTGAAAATTTTATAACAGACATTTCTCAAAAATTGCATTCACTGTTTGGGAAAAATTACACACATGTACATGCACATGTGACATACACACAGTGTACAGTATCGTAAAAGTGACCTCCTCCAAAGAATTGAGTTGGAGGAATGCCTAGACACTCTGCTACAAGGTAGGGTAAGACAGAAAAAATGCAGAAGAAAGGTAAAAGCACAGACTGGAGCTATATTCTTGCTTACCACTTGTAATACAAAACCCATAAATATTTTATTTGAGTGTTTTTGTTTCCGATAAATAAAACCCTCATTTGGAATGACATTTTATCTTATGTCCTCAAGCATTTGCTTGAGTTCCTATTTTCTTTCCCAAATAAGTAAGGAAACAGCCCCAAGGTCTGTGAACAATTTACATGACAAAAACATCATCTTCCAGCCTGGAACCTTCCCAGGGGTTTTGATTGGAAGATGAGTGAGGTTCATTCACAAACTTCAGAGACAGGTAGGAGAGTACAAAGCAAAAGTTAAGTACCCTAATAAGGTAGTTCTGAAGGCTCATCAGCTCCTTGTGTTTGATAGGTTCTGTCATCATTGCCAACACAGCTGCTAAAAAAGGCTGCCAAAGAGGAAGAAAATGAAAGAGGTTGAGACTGCAGTCAGAGAAAATATTTTACACAACTTGGCACCATCTGCCATTCTCTTAATCTTTGTTCAGCAAGGAGTGGATTGAATGTGGATGTCGACAATGACTCTGACAGCTAACTTTTTTGTTGATATAATCATTAAAACTTGCTGACCCTGCCTTACTAAAAATGCACAGAAGAGGTAAAGAGCATTCCATATTTGCTTTTAGCTATGTTTGCTTTGAAGGAGTCTTAAGAAGCAAAACAAACCAACCGATCAAACGAACAAAAACCTAACTTCTATTATTTTATTTATGTCACTTTAACTTACTTGGCTGTAAGAGTCTAATGGAGGTGTAATAGGGATTTCTTAGCAGGCAGAGAATAGTGCAATTGATTCTATGTATGAGCCTTCTTGGTGTGTGTGTGAAGTGGGAGAGAAGAAAGGGAGAGAGGTGGGGAGAGAGAGATTAATTCAGACTCTACTAACAAATCAGCATGTTTTTGGCCTCTCTCTTTAATTGTATTAATAAAAGTTGCCCCAAATACACGTGATGTTTCTTGTGATATACTTTCTTAGGTAACAACATTATTGATACCTTTCCTCTAGCAGATAAAGTGAGTTAGTATAAGTAAAGACAAGTTTTTGTTTGTTTGTTTGTTTGTTTGTTTTTGAGAAGGAGTTTTGCTCTTGTTGCCCAGGCCGGAGTGCAATGGTGCGATCTTGGCTCACCGCAACCTCTGCCTCCTGGGTTCAAGTGATTCTCCTGGGATTACAGGCATGTGCCACCGGCTAATTTTGTACTTTTAGTAGAGACATGGTTTGTCCATGTTGGTCAGTCTGGTCTCGAACTCCCGACCTCATGTGATCTGCCCTCTTCGGCCTCCCAAAGTGCTGGGATTACAGGTGTGAGCCACTGCACCCGGCCCAAAGACAAGTTATTAAGGAATGAGCAGGATATGTGTAATACGAAGGACAAGTAAATTTGAGGTTTTGTGGGTTCAGTGAGTCTCGGAGGTAGGAGAGTTTTTGGCCTCTACAGAGTTAGGGAGAGGAAAGAATCATCACCATTTGTCTATCCTTAATTCCCAGAGTCAGCATGTGCTTGAATCTTGGAACTGGAACCCAAAGCTACAGGAAGGAGCCAGGGATTGGTGCTCTTTTCCTCTCCTTGAGAGGATGCACAGAGGCTCGACAGCAACGTGTCTGTAAACCTGAGAGCATGTGTATGGCACTTCACACCCAATCTGCCACCCTGATCATCCCCAAGATTGTTCTTGTTATCCTGGTTCCTAGGATCTCAAAGAAATGCAATGGCTGCTTTGGCCTTGTTTTGCTGTTAGATGCCCTTCTGCAAAAGCCGGAAAAAGTGATTACTGGGTAATTCCCTCTGCATATTTGGAGGGATCTAAATCCCATCTTTACATCTTCCAAATATATAACCTTACACAAATCCAACAATACACATAATTCTGTTTTCTCTTCTGAAAAATGAAATTAATAGTAATATATATTTCTCAGGAGTTTGGGTGTGAATGTGTAAAAACAAACTATAGGCACATATAAGAGAAACTTCAGCAAGCATTCATTCATCTGGGCCCTAGAAACACAGTTTCATTTCATTCTGTTAAAACATCCTGATAAAAATGAATTAACTAATTACTTAATTACTTAGTTACTAACTAGCTTCCCTTCTTCCCTCCTTCCTTTTTCCTTCCTTATTTCCCGCCTCTTATTCTCTTCCTCCCTCCTTTCCTTCTTCCCCGTCTCCCTCCTTCCCTTCATCTTTCTTTCCTTTCTTCCTTCCTTAATTCCTTTTTCAAGAGGGAATTACCCAGTAATCACTTTTAACAGAAACTATATCAATTTTGTAAAAAATAAAAATTATACTATAATATCTCTCCAATTCTGATTTATAGCTAGTATTTGGTCTCAGTTTTGGGAATAAATCAGAAATATGCAATGAAATTCAGCAGCAGCATGAATCTAAATATTTCACAGTGAGCTGTTCTTGAACTCTGACATGGAGACATTCAGTCATTATGCCTTGACTGCAAAATAATTCTACAACAATATTACTGATATTTTTACATAATCTAGGATGAAATTATTTTGCTTCATTAGCTATTAAATTTAATTGATATATTAATAATATTTAAATACCTTACCCTCTTCAACCTCTCATTTTTAACAATTCTAAGGCATTTTAAAATTTAATGCCATGAAATCAAAACATTGACTCATTTTTAGCTTATATATTTTTTCTAGTGTACTGTTGAAATACACAGTATGATTAATACAAAGAATAGACTTCAACATCATCTTTTGTTTGATAATAAAATTATTTCACCTAAAACACTAGCTGTTGTTCTGAATAGTTAATTGGCTATGTCATCAGCTGTCAAATTAGTACATTTTATGAAGCTTTTATCTTGATTAAAATTTTTTTCAGAAAATAATTAAAACCTAATTCACTAGTCTTTGTTGTAATGAATTATCCAGCAGTCAAATTTATAAAAATATCTCTAAATATGTCTGGTCTGATTGGCTTTCTCTATTTATTAAATGACACAGTGACTTAGTCTAGAGTGTGCTGAATCCAAATTTTGTGATTTATTACTAAAAAAAATTACAGAATAGACCAAAGAACTGTGAAATGAATTCTTCTATTTTCTCTGTTTTATGTTAGCAACCTGTAAATGTCATTTGAAATGGAAACACAATATTCATTATCCACATCTGATTTTGTTTTAATTTTGAAGGCTTATATGCAAAAAAATATTAAAACCTAGAAAGTTTTATAAATAGAATTGATTATTTTGTTTGTTTTTATGTAGTGGTATAATCCCTTTTCCAGGTTGTCATGTCTACCACACATGCCCTTTGGTGAAATAAATCTAAAATGATGAGCTTGTTACATGAACTGGTTTTGCTACTGATCCCTGATCATGGGCATCAACTACGTCCAGACATTGCATCCATAAGATGATACATGTATTTCATATATTAGCTCACTTTATTTTATCCTAACAAAACATCTGAGATCTCTGCTTTTATTATTTCAGATTTACAGATATTAAAACTAAGGTTTAAAAAATAGCCAATGAATTTCCCTAAGTTACACCGAATGTGACTTTTCAATGATTAAAACCATAGCCAGTGTGATGCCAAAATGCATCCCTTAAATGGAAAGCCTAGTTAACTAGTCTTTTCACTCTGCTGGGTACAGAGCATAGGCTGGGTACCATTTAAACACTATTCTTGTCTTTCTCATCCTTGACAATCTTATCCATCATTTATTTCTAGTTTGTTGTTAGATTTATACCAGCTGTCAATAGACTATTAATATTTCTAAGATTTTGTATTTGCTTCTAATTCCCTAGAACTTCAGACAGCCTGCATGGTTAAAGCTATTTTACACTGCATGAAGCTCCTTTTTCTCCCTTCTTTTCTTCCATTTCTTCTTAACAAGCAGTTTTTATTCTTTCAGCAATAGCCACTGCTGCATGATTGAATTTGAAGTTCAACTTCTTGTTTTCAAGTTGGGGCTTCTCATCCTCAATTTGAAACTTATTGACAAACTTCTTTGCTAAGCACTCTGTTTCCCATCTCTCAAAGGCCAGTTCTCTGCAGCCTTTGAAGATCACCTTTGCATGAGTTTGTATGAGTTTCTTAACGTAGAGAATAAGTATAGTTTTTTGTTTTTTGTTTCTTTTTCAAGTCCTCATGAGAAACTCTTGCTCAGTCCTTAGATAAAGGAGAATATCAGGAAAACGTGTTGGCAATCCTTTTTTCTGTGTGTAAAAATGGAGCTGTATTTTGAACTTGGAAGATGAAAAAAAATTACACATTGTTGTCGATGACTACAAAAGCTTAAATATTAAAAATTTAAAATGAAGTAATAAAACCTTAGAAAAACGTAGCATTTTCAGCAAATTAGCTAAGACCACTCCAACCAAATCTCTTTATTTTTTAACAGGTTCTTTGAGATATAGTTTATGTAGCATACAATTCATCGATTGTGTATATAATTCCATGTCTTTTAGTATATCCACAAAGCTGTAGAATCATCACTAAAATCAACTTTAGGACATTTTCATCATCCTAAGGAGAAAGCCCCATACCTATAAGCAGTCATTTCCTGTATAATGAAGAACTAACTTTACCTTTAGTAGAGACAAGGTTTCAGTGAGGTCTGGCCTTTGCCTTCAGCTACTGTGAAGTAATCTCTAGGCCGCTGTAATGTCCTACCTGATAGGAATGTCTTTGTTTGCCACTGGATAGTGGATCAATGTGATATATGGTGAAGTCTTTGGGACATGTCACATCAGTTTCAACCTCTCAAGAAGTTAGAGACTATAAAGGTATCATCCCTAACCTCCAGAAGGGTCTAGAAACTCAAGATCAGCCACGCAGATAGCACATGATGAAGCCCCAATAACCACTTTGGACACCAAAGTCTTGGATAAGTTCCCTGCTTGGCAAAACTCTGTATTATCACACATCATAGCCAGGAGAAGGTAGCACTGTCCAAAAATCCACAGGAGAGGATAGCAGAAAGCTTTGCATTTGGATCTCTTTTAGACTCTACCATATGTGTCTCTTCCTTTGGTTGATGCTAATTTATATTCTTTTATTTTAATAAAACCATAAGCATAGATATGGCATTTTCCAGAGTTTGTGAGTTGTTCTAGCAAAGTATTGAAACCGACTGTTATGGTGGGGATCCCCACAATGTGCACTTGGCTGATCTGAAGTAAGGGTGGTCCTGAGACCACCCAAATTTGCAGATGGTGTCTGAAGTTAGGGCACTCGTGTCAGGACTGTTCTCTCAGACCGTAAAATTTGTCTGACTCAGCTGGGCTTGGTGGCTTACGCCTGTAATCCCAGCACTTTGGGAGGCTGAGGCAGGCAGATCCCCTGAGGTCGGGAATTTGAGACTAGACTGATCAACACGGAGAAACCCTGAAACCCTGTCTGTACTAAAAATACAAAAATTAGCCAGGCATGGTGGTACGTGCCTGTAATCCCAGCTACTTGGAAGGGTGAGGCTGGAGAATCGCTTGAACCCGGTAGGCAGATGTTGTGGTAAGCCGAGATCAGGCCACTGCACTCCAGCCTGGGCAACAAGAGCGAAATTCTGTCTAAAAAAAAAATAATAAAATAAATATATATATGTCTGACTCATCATATTTTTCATTTCTCTTCAAGCCCTTTTCACCCCCAGGCCTGGGAAATCACAAATCTACTTCTTGTGTCTATAGATATACCTAAAACATTTCATGTAAATGAAACCATATATGAGGTAGTCTTTTGTGAATGACTTCTCTTAATTAACATAGTATTTTCAATGTTCATATTGTATAAATACTTCATTCCTTTCCATGGCTGAATATTCCACTATATAATTATATCACTTTTTGTTTATTCATTCATCAGCTTATAAGCTTTTACATTGTTTATACCTTTTAACTTGTAAGTAGTGCTGCTGTGAACATTTGCATATATGTTTTGTTTGAACAAAACAAAAATCTGTTTTCAAGTCTTTAGTGTCTATGCCTAGAAGTGAAGTTGCTGGGTCACAGAAGAATTCTATGTTTAACTTATTGAGGAACTTTTTACCACAATGCCTGCATCATATTCCTTTCTCACCAGCCATATATAAAGGTTCCAATTCTCCACATCCTTGAAAACACATTAATTTTCATCATTTTGGTTATAGCAATCCTACTGGGTAGCAAGAGATATCTTACAGTGTTGATTTACATTTTCTTAGTGGCCAATAATGTTAAGCAACTTTTCATGTATTTAACAGCATTTGTATATCTCGGGGAAATGTCTATTCATGTCCATTGCTCATTTTTTAGTTGAGTTGTTTGACTTTTCACTGAGTTATAAAATTTCTCTGTACCTAGATAGTAGACCCTTATCAGATATATGATTTTAAAATATTCCCTCCATTTTATCAGTCTTTTCACTTTCTTCATGGTGTCTTCTGAAGCATAAAAGTTTTTAATTATGATGAAGTCCATTTAGCATATTGTTTTTACTTTTGTCAATTGTAGTTTTGTTGTCATATCTAAGAGGCCTTTGCCAAATCAGGGTCACAAAAATTCATGCCTATATTTTATTCTAATAATTTTATAGTTTTAGTATTTATGTTCGTGCCTATGATCTGTTTCAAATTAGTGTTTGTATATGGTGTGAGCACTTCATTCCTTACATGTGGATATCTAGTTTTCTCAGTACGATTTATTGAAAAGGCTATTTTTTTCCTCATTGGATTGTCTACCACCATTGCTGAAAATTACTTGACCAAAAATAAGAAGATTCATTTCTGAATTCTAAATTCCATTCCATTGATCTATATGTCTATTTTTATCCCAGTACCATGCTGCCTTGATTACTCTAACTTTGTAGCAAGTTTTGAAACAGGAAAATGTGAGTACAACTTCATTCTGTTTTTCAAGATTGTTTAGCTCTTCTGGATAAAATATTCTAGTCTTAACAGCTATTGATTATTTCCTTTATGTGAATAGATGGGTGGGAGATAGATGCATAAGACATGTTGATCTACCAAATACATGCAAATCTACCTTACTCAGTCCCCACACATATGCGGTTCCAGCGAGGTTGTAAGTTACAAGAAGACAGGGATGAGTAGATCTAATTTATTTTCAGAACTACAGATTTTACCTCTTTCTTTTTATTACAATGACTTGCTTCTCTGAGTTCAAAGAGGAAATATCACAACCTATTGGGATGTTACTGAAGATTTCATGTAAGTGGTGCTATGTCATCCACATTTTAAAATAGTGCTAAGATTTTGTTGGGATGAAGAGACTGCTTGGGCTGGAATATGGAATTAAACAAACAAAACTCATACCAAGACTATCCAGAAATGATGAAGCAGCTGAAGCTAAGATGTTCAACCTAACGGATGATAACAAATAAAGGGAATATGAATAATCCTAATTTTCAACATGATTACTGTTTCATTGAGAAAGTACTGTAAAACATAAGATCCAATTAATATTGCAAATTGAAGACAGGAAAAGTGACTAATATTTATGGAGTTTCTACTATGAGCCAATGCTTTATATTCATCTCCTTTAGCTGTTATCTTAAGAAATAGCTTGCAGGATAAACATTAACAACTTTTACACATATAAAGGTGCTAAAGTTCAGAGGGGCTAAATTACACAAGGTCAAGCAGCATAAAAATATTTCACATGGGGTTGTTACCTAAGTCTTTCAGATTTCAAATCCCAAGTTCTTTGAGTGAACTCTGATGCTTGGGAAGGTAATCAATGGATAAAAAATTGCTATAGATTTGTTGAGAATAATTTAATGAAAGGAGCATGGGCTAGGAATGTATTGACCTAGAAAGCAGATTTTCTTAATGGAACATCATGGGGTAGGACATGTAACTGATACTTGCTAGATTTTCTTTAAATAAATGAAGGAATAAAATTATATTTCAAAATTAGGTGATTCAACCCAAAACAGATATCAGTACTTCATTGTAAACTGTCTATAATATTTGTTTTGTTTCACATATGAAGTCATATCCTTTCCTCTTCTATACCACACCTCTTTTCAATAGAATTCATTCACTAGAAATAACTGACAGTCTAGCAAAACCCAAACTTCAATATTAAAATATTTTCAATTCTATGTGATCATAGGCAAAATATAGTTGGAAAGAATGGAAAAATATTCTGAAACCACTAACAAATATACTCAGCTAATTATTGAATTTTTATTGCAGTGTAAAGGAGAATGTATTTCATTTAAAAAATAACGTACAGCTCATGACACACATTCCACAGTTCTTGTCATATAGGGATGCACAGTAATTGTCAAGAAGCTAAGAGAAAAATGAGTAGTGTATTTTGACATTTTTCTTCCGGGAAGGGGGATATTATTAATCATCCCTGTGGGTATTTTGATACCTTGCAGACTAAGGAAGTCTTCAATTGTGTATAATTTGGGGCATACCCTAAATTAGCAGTAATCTATTTGTGGATACATCTTTTGTACCAAGGTAATTTCTCACTTCCTCAGTTATTTAATTGTACTTCGAATAGTTCTGGCAGGCAACTCATTATGTATTCTCACTATATTTTATTTTTATTATACAAAGTCACATTGAAATGAAATGGATACATGCACCATTGACTTTAATAGGATTTTGCATTGTAAGAATAATATACAGATACACTGTATTGCATAGAAATATCTTGTGGGGAAAGAATAACACGGTTATTATGGAATTCCACAGCATATAACTCAACAGGCAGTCATAACTACAGGTTTATAATTTTCTTTAGGGGGAGGTAAAAAAATTGAAGGACAAGTGGTTTTAACAAGCCCATATATGTAATATTCACTGTAGAAAGTACTATCTGGAATACTTTGTAAATGTGAAATTGAATTTATATAATGCAAAAGAGTTAAGAAAACTATAAAAACTGTGTACTGTATCCAAAGTCATTTCTGACAAGTGGGAAACTCATTTAACAAAGATTTCTTTGTAACTGCAGTTTCAAAATCATTTTGTAATAATGCTCAGAACTCGATAAAGCATCAGCAGTATAAGCCAATTGACTTTCTTATGAGGCTAAAAATGAACAAAACATGACCACAATAGAGCAAATTAGTTATTCTTGGAATTAACAGTTATTGAGCAACTTTTCAGCATCTCTCAGGATGAACAAATGAGAGATGGTAAAGAATCATGTTTAAGAATATGTGCTTCTGAGTCAGGTTTCTCTTGCCCCAATCTACCTGATTGGCCTGGTGCACACGAGTTAGTCTTCTAAAAACTCAATTCCTTAATTGCAAAATGTTGATAATAATAACATAATTCATAGAGTTATTAGAAGAAAAAATATACTGTGATATGAAAAATGATTACCATAATGTCTGGTATACAGTAGGTTCTGTACAGTCCCTCTTATAATTCCTCAAATGTACACCACAAAATACCCAGGCTACAATATACTGAACTGCAACAACAAACACAAGTGAACAAATAAACAAGATATGATGGTCACATTTGTTTGTGAATCTCAAATGGGAGGTAATATATTGAAGCATTTACTCATGGACAGTCAGATGGTAAAGGCTCTGATAAGTACTGCTATAATGGGAATGTTTACTCTCTTGAAACTGAAGTGTATTAAAATAAATTTATGGAAAATAGAGAAAAAATTAAGTAGCATTTTGTTATCCTTTGTGTGACAAATTGCTGTTTACATAGGTATCATCTATTGTTGTATGTAGACAAACATTTTTTAAAGAATATTTCCCAGACTATTAGTTGGCAACGTTGTCATGAGAAAAGAGTCACATGTTCAAACAATTTTAGTAAAAAGCTCATTTAAATTAAAATTATCAGTTTCATGTTTGATCTCCTTATGTATTTCCCAACAGCCTTGTGACTTTCTGCACAGTGATGCTTAAACCACAGGATATGGGATTGTGTGTAAGCCCATTCTTGGTGTTTTATAAAGAAATACCTGAAGCTGGGTAACATAAAGAAAAGAGGTTTAATTGGCTCACGGTTCTGCAGGCTGCGTAAGAAGCTTAGCAGCATCACTCTCCTTCTGGTGAGGCTTCTGGTGACCTCAGGAAGCTTCCAGTCAGACGGAAGCCAAATGGAGAGCAGGTGGTATCACATGGCAAGAGCAGGAGCAAGAAAGAGAGAGGGGAGAGGTGTCATGCTCTTTTAAACAACCAGATGTCACGTGAACTCAAAGCAAGAACTCACGTATCAAGGGGATGGTCCTAAGGCATTCATGAACCATCAGCCCCCATGATTCAGTCACCTCCAACCAGGCCCCATCTGCAACATTGGTAATCACATTTCAACATGAGACAGCATTCAAACCACATCGGGTTGAGAGACAGGAGAATAATGAATTTGGGATAAAAACAGGAAAATGCTGCTTTTATTGGAGATACTTCTTCCATGTAGTCTGTGCCAGGTGGTGAAATAACTGTGGAATATTGCATTGTTTTTCTGGACAATGCTCTTTTTAGATGCAGAAACACAATCTGTTGTCAGTGGAGGCTCTTTTCCAGTCATTAACTCATCTTAAAACTTGAGGCAAGCATTTAGAAGGAATCTTCTACTTTCATTTGTTCCATCTGTTTTTGGCCATCTTACACCCTGACTCCTCTGAAACTGCGCCCATGAATCCCCAGATAACTATCTAACATCAGTGGTTTTTTGTTTGTTGTTTGTTTGTTTGTTTTTTAGAAATCCTTTAATTTGTCCATCAAGCCCTCAGTTCTATTTTAAAAGGAGTAACCAGAAATTTTAATAGTAAACCATATTGCTAGAATTCACTCTTTTGCCTTATCTTTGTATTAACTTCCTTTAAATAGTTGTTACCTTAACATTCTTGAAGTGCTATTCTCCTGTCAAACTGATACACCGAATCTTTAATATCTAAGTAGTGTTTTTTTTCAAAACACAAGCTCTAATTTTTTATTGTTATATTTTACAGATACTAAATTGATCTGAAAAATTGTCATAGTAGTTCCCAACACTGTTTCTGTGCTCTTCTTGTTGATGACCAGTGATGGATTGTGGGTAGGTAGCAGTCTGTGGACTGGTCCCCACTGCCTTCCCATGTCCACACCCCTGCCCCACGGGGTAGTCATTTCCTGCCTTTGGCTGGAGGGCAGGAACATTGATGGGCTGAGGGCAGGCTGTGGAGACTCCTCCCCATGGTGTGGAGTAGGGAGCAGAAATACCCACGTGAGTCTGATGTATGTTCTCGCTAAGATTTAGCATTTCTTAGATAGCAATTTTGGTACTAAGGAGCCGAATCTTCTCAAGTTGGTTTTGGGTACAGGACTCATCATCTGCAAAAAAGCCACAGTGTCTTTGTAGACATAGGAATGGCAGAGCCAGGGCAGTTTCAAAGACCTCAGCAAGCCAAGTTCATGGACCCTCACTTAGGGCTCCCATGTTAACGTGGCTCAGCTTCCAGCTTTCTCAGTCTTTTGGTATAAATCATCAAGACAGAGATTCTGTGGATTCAATGAGGGAAAAGGTTCACCTCAGTTCAGTTAGCGGCAGGCCAAGAGATGTTGTCTCAGAGCCTGCTCTGCTCTGTAGGGGCTGTGGAAACCAACTCTCTGAGAAAGGAGTTAATGGCAGCCTGGGACCCAGGGCAGATCTGGGTTGCAAGCTGCTGCCTGTGAAAGGTTCAAAACAATATGCCAATTCTCAAGGAGGAGAAAGGGTTTTTTTAATTTTTATTTGTTTTTTTAATATTATACTTTAAGTTCTGGGATACATGTGCCGAATGTGCAGGTTTGTTACATAGGTATACTATACGTGCCATGGTGGTTTGCTGCACCCATCAACCTGTCCTCTAGGTTTTAAGCCCCGCATGCATTAGGTATTTGTCCTGATGCTCTCCCTCTTCTTGCCCCCCACACCCCGACAGGCCCTGGTGTGTGATGTTCCCCTCCCTGTGTCCATGTGTTCTCATTGTTCAGCACCCACTTATGAATGAGAACATGCAGTGTTTGGTTTTCTGTTCCTGTGTTAGTTTGCTGAGAATGATGGTTTCCAGCTTCATACGTGTCCCTGCAAAGGACATGAACTCATCCTGTTTTATGGCTGTGGGCATTTGGGTTTGTTCCAAGTCTTTGCTATTGTAAATAGTGCCACAATAAACATATGTGTGAATGTGTCATTATAGTAGAATGATTTATAATCATTTGGGTATATGGCCAGTAATGGGATTGTTCGGTCAAATGGTATTTCTGGTTCTAGATCGTTGAGGAATCACCACACTGTCTTCCACAATGGTTGAAATAATATATAAGTAGTGTTTTATTCTAAATCACACTTCCAGGTCCCACATTTCCCATAAAGGTTAACCTCTATATCTACCTCACATCCTTTCCCCAAATTTAAACTTAACATTCCCCCATACAGACTCATCTTCACCTCTTCCCTTCCTCTTCCAGTTTTTCCAGTAAAAACTATTCCAGTAAAGCTGGATACTCATCTTTTCTTAGCCATACACATGAAAAGTGATGAAATCTTGTCATTTCTGTCTTCCTACTAGCTTCCAATCTTCTTCCCACTATGCCAGTTCAGCACATTATTTAATTCTAGCCTGAACTATTTCCTTTATTCTCCTTTCATCAGTTATAAAACTCTCTATTCCATTGCAGATGTTTTTGTCAAATTTCTTTGTCTAAATCATATTTGAATCATGATTTATATCATGTCAAGGACTCTTCTGCCTACAAGATAACACTGGGATATATCGCCTAAGAAACTGCAGCTTTGCTCTCTTTCTTCCTCCCTCCCGGATGAGCCTCACTACCTACCAAGTTTCCCCATTGTCTTACTCACACCTGGTACTTTAGCTGTTCCACATAGACTGGGCTCTCTCTCACCTCCTCACCTCTGCACCTTTATTTATGCTGCTTCTATGCTTGGAAAAGTTTTCTACCACGGTTTATATGGCTTTTTTTTTTCAAGACAGGGTCCCACTCTGTCATCCAGCCTGGAGTGCAGTAGCACAATAGCACTGTAGCCTCGACCTCCTGGGGGCTCAAGCAATCCTCCTATCTTAGCCTCCTGAGTAGCTGGGACTACTGGTGTGCACCATCACGCCTGGCTAGTTGTTTTGTGCTTTTGGTAGAGATGGGGTCTTGCTCTGTTGCCCAGGCTGATGTCAAACTCCTGGACTCAAGTGATCCTCTGCCACAGACACTCAAAGTCTTGGGATTACAGGTGTGAGCCCCTACACCTGGCCATGACAAACTTTTATTCCTCATATCAACACAAATTCTGTCTCCACTTTATGATTAACAAAAAAGAATCACCAGTCAAGTTTAGGACTACTTTATTTTGGTCCTACTGCATATTCTACCTGTATTCATGAAAAGGTTTTTCTTATCCTCACCAGAAAATAGATGCTTCAACAACATAGTCTGTTTTTACATAGTTTTTTATTCTTAGACTTTAGCATGGCCATAGCACAAACTTTTTGAAGACACAAGCACACACACACACAAAAAAAACAGAAAAACTGTCTTTGAAAGAGATAATTACATTGAAGAAGAAGATCTTAAAGGGAGATAATGTGATTTTTAATTTGAGATGTAATGCGTACTGTACTTTATTTGAATAGACTATTTATTTAAAGAACAGTATTCCTTGGAAGTGATGAGTTCCATATCTCTGGGCAAAATAATCAAGTTAACACTTGTTGACAGTGCTGTAAAATAGATTGCAGTATTTCTTAATGTGTTAAAAATTTAATAGTAGTTCCATAAAAAGATGATGTTTGAGGTAAATACATGCAGCAAGTTATGCATTATCTTTTTGATAAGTAATACTTTTCAATTTTCTTTTCATATCAGTCTACTTTAGTATAAAGGCAAAGTAATTAATGAATTATTAATTGGTAAGCCTACATATGGGTAATTTTAGGATACATAAAAATTATTAATATACACATTTTGATTACAGTGTGTTACAATTCAAATTAAAAATATCAAAAGATGACTTTTGAAGAATCTTAAATCCTTCAGTGATTTTAAACTTAATCTTTTTTTTTCATTCAAGGCTCAGCACCCTAGTCATTTTTCAAGTAGGATTCCAAAGTCAATGTGAATATTAAGCTTATTAGATTACCTAGTTCAACACTTATTTTCTAAACTCTTATGTTTGCATGGCTAATACCCACGTTAAGGAAATTTATCTTGAAGCCTTGTAGAATCAATTTATATTTAGAAGAACAAACAAACAATTCTTGTTCCATGATTTTCCTGTTGTCTAGTTTTTTTTGTGACCTACCTAGGAATACAAATGCTCTTCAAGTTGGCTGCATGGTTATGAAAATGCATGCAACAGTCTGTGTGCATGTGTGCATGTGTGTGTGTGTGTGTACGTATCTAAAGTGAGAAACAGTCTTACGGCAGTTGTCATAGCAACATGACATTGTTTCCCAAGGAACAAAGTAAATAATCACTTTTCACATGAAACCCACAATTGTCTTGACACTGTGACATTTCCCCCTAAAGCAAGCCCTTAAATCAATAAAAGGTTTCAGTACCAAGGAAGGGAGCTTCATGATTTATGCAGTTTGACGTAAAATCCCCACCAAAGCACTTGAATACTTCCAAAGAAGAGACTTCTCTGGTCAGTTATGCCTCCACTGCTTAAATTCTGAAGAGACGCTTTCAATAGATGAGGCCAAAAAGGTCACACTCATTCATTCATTCCTTCTTAGATATTTTCAGGAGTCGTTATATGGATATTTTGGCCAGTGCTACAGAAGTACCCATATAACTGCACTATGAAATGGGTCTTAGATGGTGTCATCCATGTAAAACCGAAGAAAGCTTTAGGATTCAAGGTGCTGTTGAGATCTCAAAGGGATCTCAGACATCATCTAGACTAGTGTTTCTCATAGTTGTTCTATTCTCACCTTCAGATTTTTATATATGCTTTTAATCCTATAAACCATAGTTTACATAATTTTTAAGACTTTTTAAATTTTGGTGCAGATTATTTATCTCAATATCTAGTTCATGAGAGGTGCCATTCAAATGGTAGTTATAATTATTTTTAATACTTTTTCTTTTCTCCTTTGAATCACAAGCCAGTTAAACTATCAAAACATTGAGATGGGGAAAACAAAAGCATCAAATCTAAACAAAAAAGATAGAAAGCATCCCTTTTCCTGAATCCTACATGAAGCTGTCCAGAGCATCGTTTTCCTCATTACTATGATGTGCATTTAACATAATTCTTACACGTTTTTCCTAGAATGTTTAAACAGTTTAGAAAACACCATCATTTCTTTTTCCTAAGTACTTTGTTAATGAGTTAATAGAACAATATGTGTGATGTGTGTACTAATCTGACAGTTATTTGAACTTTGTTGCCCGCCCCTTCATTTTCTTTTTTTCTTTTTTTTTCCAAAGACTAATTGCTATTTAGGCACTCTGAAGTATTTTCTAGGGAGTTTAACCAGCCGTTGTAAATTAAACTATGAGGCCATGTCCTCTTAATTGAAGCAGAAGTGCAAATAATTGACCTTACACTTAAATATTTCACTTTTAAGTAACAGTGTCCCATTCTGGCAACACAGACAAAAATAGCCTTTTGTCAGTATACAGTTTGCTTACTAAAAGCTCAGTAAAGACTTATGAGAAGAGGATATATTATATAAACATATGCCACATTGAAGTTACTCATATTTATATTCCTTTTATGAAGCATCACAATCTCTGGTTCCTTAATGATATCGTTGAATAACATTAGGACGTTAATCAACTTATTCATTTCTCTTTTCTGATAATAATCATTGGTGATCATTCTTTAAATTATGTTTTATAGTCATTTGCCCTAGCAAAAAAGACAAAATTTTGATGAAAGCATGTTTTACGTCTATGGGCAGAGAACTTTTCAATTTCAATTAAAAATGATATTAAAAAGTGTAAATGCTATAGTAATTTATGTATTTTGGCTATTCAGAATGATTCCATTGGTGGCTCTGAAACTCTGTTTAAATGGCATCCTTGAGCTTATAATGTGTTTACTAAACAATTGAACTGATAGTTTTTTATAAAACTGTTGTCAATTTTAGTTGGTTATTTTAGTTTCTATTCAACATGAATATTTTCTAAACTCCATATTCTACACCATTTTTAATGTTTTTCCTCTCTCTCTTTCTTTTTAATTAACTCAACCACTGCAACCCAAAATATGACTCATAGACCAGTTGCTTCTCCATAAATATTTGGTTACCAGAATCAGTGAAATAAGTATAAAACTTGTGAGTAAGAATTCAGAAACTTTTACAGCAATATGACATTGCTGTTCCATCTAGGTAAGTGTCAATAGGGTTGCATTCAGCAGAGTCTATTGCAGTTTGGTTTTGTGAGACACATATTGCAAGCTGAATATGAGTTATGACACTTGGGTCATGTACTATCCATGGCATGTTGGAAAAGGGAAAAACTTGTTATTTTTCACAGATAACTGAAGAAGCATTGGCATAATATACCTATTAAGTATTTACAGAGACGGAATCAGAAATGTTTGCATTCTAGATTCATCTCTGCTCTTTCTCTTTTGAGCCCATGAGCAACGTACTTAATTTTTTGGACGTTATCTCTCTTATTTCTAAACTTGAGATTTAAACTTCCACTGCAAAAATATAAGAAAACTCAGATTCTCATTAGACTTTCTTCCCTTTTCTGTATGCATGTTTAATGAAGTTATTTTAGTTAAAGTGAGTATAGTTTTGTATTTAGTCTTTTCCACTTGAGGTCACACTTAAATATGTGTCAAGCATTTGTTATGATCTTTATAAGTGTGCTTTTCAATTAACAATACAATTTTCAAGTAATATTCTATTATGTTCTTGTGTAATTTGTTTAACCAATTAACTTTTAGAGACTTTGGTATGTACAGTTTCCAGCATTAAAATAACCAAATCTTCATGCACATAGTTTTCTGTAGTCGGGGTGTTTTTTTTCTGTTTAAAAATTTTAAACTTACATATAAATCACATGTGGTGATGTAATATTCATACCATAAAATTCACACTTTTAAAGCAGCTATTCAAAGTTTTTATTCCATACTCAAAAAATTGTCCAATCATCACTATTACCTATTTCCATAACAGTTTCATCACCCCAGAAAGATTATGTTTTCAGTTTCCTTAGGCATATACCTAGGAGTGGTATATCTGGGTCACATGATAAATCTCTGTTTAACATTTTGAGCAATTAGCAAACTGTTTTTCAAAGTAGTTGCATTATTTTATATTCCTACCAGCAATGTATGAGGGTTCCATATTCTCCACACCTTAGTCAAGATTTATTGACCTTTTTTTTTTTTCATTTAGCTATACTAGTGAGTGTGAAGTGATGGATTATTTTGATTTGCATTTCCCAAATTACTAATGATGGGCATCATGTGTTTATTAGCCATTTTATGTCTTCTTTGTAAAGTTGCCTACTCATATCCTTTTCCCAATTATAATTAGTTTTTCCTTTTACTGTTATGTTGTAATGGTTCTTTATATATTTTGAATACTACACTTTTATGGGAATATTGTTTATAAATATTTTTCCCATTCCATGAGTTGGTTTTTACTTTCTTGATAGTGCCTTTCGAAGCACAAAAGTTTTTAATTATGATGAAATCAAATGTTGTTTTATCTGAGAGGGTTTTGTCAAGCCAAGATCATGAAGATTCACTCCTAGGTTTTTTTTTAAGGGTATTACAGTTTTAGCTCCTGCATTTAGTCCTATCTTTCAGTTTTAATTAATTATGGTAGAGTGTCAGTAAGAGGTCCAATTTCATTTTTTTTTTTTTGGCATGTGAATATTCAACTGCACCAGCACCACTGGTTATAAGGACATTTCTTTCCCCATTGAACAGTCTTGGCACGGTTGTCTAAAATCAACTGGCCACGGAGGTGTTGGTTTATTTCAGGACTCCCAGTTCTACTCCATTCATCTATGGTTATATCCATATGGTCAGTACTATACTGTCTTGATTACTGTAGCTTTGCAGTAAATCTCGATATTGGAAAGTACAAGTCCTCCAACTTTATTAGTTTTTAGATTTCATCTATTCTGTGTCCCTTGCATTTCCAGGTGAATTTGAGGATCAGCTTATTAATTTCTGTAAAAGGATGGCTAGAATTTTGATAAAGATTATGTTGAACTTGTAGATAAATCTGGATAGTATTGTTATCCTAACTGTATTATCTTCCAATTCATGAACATGATGTCTTCCATTTATTTATGTCTCGTTTTTTTCAACAGCATTTTATAGTTTCAGTTCTTGAACTTATTTTGTAAAATTAATATCTTATGTATGTTATTACTTTTGATGCTAGGGTAAAGAAATTGTTTTCTTTATTTTATTTTCAGATGGGTTCATTGCTGATACATAAAATCTATTTAAGTTTTTATATTGATCTTGTATTCTTCAACCTCACTAAATTTGTTTATTAATTCCAATAATTTGCGTTTGGCGTGTGTATATTCCTTAGAGTTTTAGACATACAAGATCACGTTATCTGTAAATGAGGGTAGTCTTACTTCTTTCCTTTTTTTCCAGTATGGAAATTGGTTATTTATTTATTTATCTGTGTTTTGCCTTGACTAAATTCTCAGTACAATGTTAAATAGAGGTGTGGAAGCAAATACCTTTGCTTTGTTCTGACTCAGGGGAAAGCTTTATGTCTTTCACCATTAGTTATGATGTTATTAGCTATGGGTGTTTTAAATATGTACTTTATCAGGTTGAGAAAACTGACCACTATTTGTAGTTTGTTGACTTTTTTTTTTAATCATGAAAACGCATTGGATTTTTAAGTACGTTTTCTGCAGTTAGTGAGGTATCCATGTGTTTTTCTTTTGGTCCTTTATTCCATTAATACTGTGAATCACATTGATTTATATTCATATACTGAATGTATTTTCTTGTGCATTCCAAAAATAAATCCCGCTTAGCCATATGTATAATGGTGTTATGTTGCTGAATTTGGTGTGAGTATTTCACTGATGACTTTTGCATCAGTACGTGTAAAGGATATTGCTCTAGAGTTTTCTTGAGATATCTTTGTCTGGTTTTGGTATTAGCTTAATATTAACTTTATAGGAATATTTGAGATATTTTCCATTTTCTTCCACTTTATAGAGAAGTTTGTAAAGAAATGGTTTTAGTTCTTTTATACATGTCTGATAGAATTCGCAAGAGAAACCATCTGAGTCTGTTTTACTTTGTGAAAAGTTTCGATATCCTTACATATTATAGGTTTATTATAGGTTTATTCAAATTTAAAAAACAAGTATTTCTTGACTCAGCAGCTGTGTCTCTAGAAATTTTTCATTTCACCTAGGTTATCAAATTTGTTGGCTTATAATTATTCACAATATTCTCTTATAATTTCTTTTATGGTCCTCCAGTGATAATGTCTCCTGTTACTCCTGACCTTAGTAATCTGAGATCTCTCTTTTGCCTTTCCACTGCCCCTCCTCCTTTCTCTGTTTTGTTGTTGTTGTTGTTGTTGTTGTTGTTGTTGTTTTGGGGGGTGCAATCTAGCTAGAGATTTATCCATTTTTTATTTTCTTCAAAGTACAAACTTTTAGGCTTTTTAAATTGTCTCTGTTGTTCTTCTATTTTTTATTTTATTCATATCCACTCTAATATCTATGGTTTCCTTTCTTTTTATTGTTTTGGATTTAGTTTACTTTTCTTTTTCCATCTTCACTGAAATGTTAGGTTATTGACTACAGATCTTTTATTTTTATTCATTTGTAATATAAGTGCTTAGAGCTATACACTTTCCTCTAAGCACTTCTTTGGCTGCATCCCACAAATTTTGGTGTATTGCCTTTTTATTTTCATTCCTCTCACAGTATTTTCTAATTTCCTTTGTGATTTCTTCTTCAATCCATTTATTATTTAGGAGTGTGTGTTTCATTTCCACGTTTGTGAATTTCCTAAATTGTCTTCTGTTATTAATTTCTAGTTCATGTGTGTATGTGTGTTCAGAGAACATATTTTATATAATTTCAATCATTTTAAATTTATTGAGACTTATTTTGTAGCCTAGCAGATGGTCTGTCTGGAGGGTGCTCATATGAACTCAGAATAATGTATATTCTATTGTTGTTGACTGGAGTGTCTTATAGAGGCCTTTTGATCTAGTTGGTTTCTAGTGTTAATCAAATCTTCTATTTCTTTGTTCTATTTATTATTGAAAGTAGGAAACTGAAATATCTACTATTAGTATTAAATTATTTTTCCCTTCAGTTATGTCAGTTTTGCTACATGCATTTTGGGACTCTGTTTTAGGTGTGATTTTCATTAGAATTTAATAACAGGAAAATGTACTTTATTGTGCATACAGTCACCAAAGTCCCAATGGTAATGAATGATTACCTAGGAGCTAAGTTAAATTTTCCTCATCCAGAGCTCAAAGAAGAGTATCTGGGGTTTCATCATGGAGGCATATTCTCTTTTTGAAAATATGCAAATAATTCAAAAGACTTCCTCTGTTCTCTCTTCCTTCTGTATTTTCCCACCTGTATTCTCTGCTACTTTTTTTCCTCAACTAACCTTAAATTACTCTTTCTAGAAGTTTTTAAATTAGTAATTGAGGCTAAATTCTTTATCTTTATATATATTACCTTCCTCTAAATTTTAAGTTCTTGCTGTAACAGATGTTTGCCTTATTCTAGCTTTATAATTCAGCACTATTTATTCACAATTTCCTGATCAAAGCTGAATTATATAACCATGGCTTTATAAGACCGTCAATGAACTCAGCTTTGCCTATGACCATAATTCTACTTTCTTAATTTTATTCTTACCTCCAACCATTTTAGGTTTCTACCAAGGTATTTACTACCTCTGCTCACCTATATGTTGGAATGTTCTGCATTGTCCCTTGAAGATTCACATTCACACTTTTGGAGTCAGGACAGTGATGTAATCTCACCTTCTGGAAAACTGGCTCTACCACTTATTAGCTGCTAATATTAGCTTATTAGATAATAATAAGTTTATTAGCTTATTATTATCTATTAGTTACCTTGAATAACTTGATTTCTCTAAGCCTCAGTCTGTTTATTTGTGTTGGTAAATTTACTTATATAGGATTGTTATGATAATAACAACTCTAAATTCATTAATCCTTTTGGTAAAGTTCGTGGAAATACTAACTGCTCAAAAATACTGGTTTTAAAAGAATATTGTAATAATTGTATTTATTATTTTAACATTTTTCAGAAATTACTCTATGACGAGCCTTCCACCCTAAGTCCCAGAATTATTGCTTCTTTATTAAATTTTGCCTCTATCCCCATACTTACACATTAAAAAATTTTAAATTTATAATATTACGTGAAAAACATCCCCCTGTGGACTGTGAACTTCATACGAGTATAGCTTATGTAAAATTCATCCTTGAACCATCGGTACAAATATCTGCATAAGTTGGTGATTTTCTTTTTTTTTTTTTATAATTAAGCAGATTCTATACTAAAAGGAGTGAAAGTAGGCATCAAGCTGTTCTCATCCTACATACCTTCCTATAAATACATTTGAGTTCTTTCATAGAGGATGTGTTTATCCCAATTTTACCACGTTGATCTTGGAAATGAAAAAAATGTTCTTTCCCTAAACCTTGACTAAGTATGTTTCAGCTCTATTCTTGAGTTCAGGTAAGTGTGAGATAAGTGACCCTTTTTTATTGAGAGGATAGATACTATGTCATTCTAGCTTTCTTGAGTCAGAATGGAAAACCAAGATCAGGTCAGAATATTTATATGGGTTTATTTGGATAGAGACTAAACATCAGGTCTATGCACTTGTCAGGTTCAAACTGTTTTCTGAAAGTCAGGTTAAAAAAATAGTACTGAATTAGAAGGTCAAATTGACTGGTATCTAGGGAACCAAAAATTGATTTATTTTACAAAAGAGGTATTTTCTTTCATTTGCTGAAAGCATTTGTTGTATGATATCTAGGGCTATGTGTTTAAGAAAGAAATGAAGATCTAAGTATGACAATGCTTTTTAAAAATGGTGTTTGATGTGTTTACTGAGATAATGGAAAAATACAGTAATTGGTTCTGATGAGTGTTGCCATTCTACTATTTACTTTTAAAATATTTATTTTTAAATGTGTTTACCGTGCTTAACAAATGTTTGGTTTTGATGATGATTTCCTGATAAAATAATATTTATTGACTGTACCTATTCCGGAGAGATTCACAGATTCAGTGAAGAAGTGTGGTTTTCAAAAATGCTGTTTTTTCACTAGCAACTCTTCTTTCTGTTATATTAATTTAAAATATTTTATTTCCACAGTTTATGTCTTATTTAACAGAAAATTACACACTATAAAATGTATGTGGTTGTCATTGCTGCTATTTACAAATATTCTAGTTCTTTTCCTTTTTTAGGTACATTGTGGGAATGTATTTACTCATCTTTTTGATGTTAAACATGACCATGTGACTTACTCTGATGAGTGAAATGTGAGCTAAAACAATGTTTGTTGCTTATGAATGGATATATCAAGATTCTATGGTATTTGGCCAGGTGTGGTGCCACAAGCCTGTAATCCCAGCACTTTGGGGGGCCAAGGTGGGTGGATCACTAGAGGTCAGGAGGTCAAGATCAGCCTGGCCAAGATGGTGAAACCTCGTCTCTACTAAAAATACAAAAATTAGCCAGGCATGGTAGTGGTTGCCTGTAATCCCAGCTATTCCGAAGGCTGAGGCAGGAGAATCACTTGATCCCGGGAGGCAGAGGTTGCAGTGATCAAGATCATGCTACTACACTCCAGCCTGGGGGATAGAGCGAGACTCCATGTTAAAAAAGAAGAAAGAAAAGAAAAACAACAACAACAAAAACAAAAAGAGTCGATGGCATGAACTACTATATGCCTTTCCTTTTGTGTGTAGTTTAAAACAAGCCACATTTATAATTTCCCAGTTTCTATGAGTCAAGAGTCTGAGCGTGGCTTAACTGAACCCTCTAGTTAGGGTCTCAATCATCTTGAACCAAGGTGTCAGCCAGGCTGAATTATCATCTGGAGGCTTAAGTGAAGAATAATCCATTTCCAAGCTCATACAGGTTTTTGGCAAAACTCATCTTCCTTGTAGCTGTAGAACTAAATGTCCAAGCTTCTTGAGGGCTATTGGGTAGGGGACATTGTCAGACCCTAGAGGCTGCCAGCAGTTCCTCTCAGATAGGCTCTCCCAATATGGACACTTCTTTCATCAAGCCAGCAAATAGAGCTCTAGAAAGCAAATCTGTTAGCAAAGTGGAGTTTCTTGATTGGTAATATAACATCACACTCTGAGTGACATACTGTGCCCTTTGCCACATTGAGTTGGTTAGTTGAAAATCACAGGTCTCACCTACTCAAGGGGAGTAAATCACTGATGATGGTGCACTACTGTAGAGCGTGTACATCCATCCACCACACATGAGCAATTCCCACCTATCCAAATCTCTGCTAGATTTGGAACCTGAGTGAGAAAGAAAGTTTTATTACATTAAACTGGAGATTACTTAAAAGTTTTGGGAAGTCATCCTCATGGCTTCTCAAAAACTTCCTACAGACTGACATAAAAAACAGGGCCTGGCTGGGCACAGTGGCTCATGACTGTAACCACAACACTTTGGGAGGCCGATGTGGGTGGATCAGTTGAGCTCAGGGGTTCAAAACCAGCCTGGGCAACATGGTGAGACCTCATCTCTACAGAAATAAAAAACAATAGTGGGAAGTGGGGAAGTGCACCTGTAGTCCCAAATACTTGGAGGGCTGAGGCAGGAGGTTGAGGCTGCAGTGAGCCAAGATCGTGCCACTGTATTCCAGCCTGGGTTACAAAGTGAGATACCCTGTCTGAAAAAAATAATGACAGAAAGAAAAGAAAAGATAAGAGAAAATAAAAAAGAAAAGAAAAGGAGAAAATGACAGAAACCAAGGACCTAGTTGTGGAAGGACTTTGCTATGAATATCCCTTTTCCCACCTCTACTTCTGCCTACATCCATCACCTTTAACACATACATTCCTTGCAATGAATTCTTTCAGTTCTCTCTCCCTCCTGGCTTTTCCTCAGACAGAGATCAACATATGCACTCTTATGTTCTTAAAGATTCCTTGAAATACACCAATCCTCCTTCAGACTCCCTAGAATAGCTTCTCTAACCACCTTCCTCACAACTAAGTTTCATGCCCGCCTTCTAATGTCCTCTGTCATAATGCATTATAGTTGCCATTTATTGCTTTATTTTCTTTCCCACTAGACTGGAAGCTCATTGTGCACAGGGACCTTATGATGTTCAGAGGCGAGGGCAAGTCCTGGTATGAGTCACTCTATAAATTTTATTAAAACAATGGAAGTTGTTAATAGTAGCATAAAAATTCAGTTAGTTCACTGAATTGGTCAGCCATTTGGCTTTATTGACTCTTTTTGCTCTGATGCCTGTTGAACAAGAAATGGCGTGAGTTTCTAGCTAACAGAGTATGCAGTTGAATTTTGATTTTCTCTATGGATTTGTGCCAAGGAGCTCAGGAGAGAGCCACGGTTTCATACAGCACAAATGAGTAGCTGAAAATGAACTTCAGCCCACGATAATAAGCTAACACATTGTTACACCATCAGAATTATTTCTTCAATCTTCTATGTTTATTGGTTTCTGTATATCACCACAATATTTTCTATTGAAGGAAACCTTCAGAATATTTAGCTAATAATGCCAGAACCCCATGGCAGCATTTTTTAGTAGAACCTTAATTTCTAAGTTTAGTGTAAAAGAAGACTATCATATAGAAGAATAACTCCATTTGGAAGAATTAAAAAAAAAAAAAAAGAAAATCCTGTTACTTTGGTTCAATAGGAACTACTGCAGGATTTTGGCAAGTAACTTTAAAAAGGTAAGGTTTTGGAGATTTTCCAAGATATTTTACTTATGCTTAAACCTTATTTCTAAAGAAAATGTCTTCTTCAGACAAATAACTTTTGAGACATAGACATATTATGTTAAATAAGCCCAGTACAGCATTATCCTGTGTGGATGATAGTATATTTTATGTAACTTTTCAGATTTAATCTATTAGATAGATTACTTATCTGTGTGACTTCCCAGAATTCTTCATCTCAGAATATTAATATTAAAATAATTTATTTAACAGCAACCCCAAAATGCATATAGAACTGTGTTTTATACCTTACAGTTATCTGACACATTATTGTATATAAAAAATAAAATTATATTAGTTGATGCTGGTAAGGCTTTCTAATTCCCTTATCACTGAAAGAAAAATCAGTGAAAAACTTTAACTAATTTTGGTTGAATGACTGAATTGCTTTGCCTTTTTCATCTTCTTGCAGCTTCCAAGTTTTCCTCATTTCCTTCTGCTGTCCTGAGCTGCTGGTATCCCTTGCTTGTTTACATTGGGATTCTGTATTCTTGTCAAGACTCATAAGAAGGAAAGGTCAGCCTTACCAGTGTTGCTCAAAATTCATGTTATCTTTAGTCTTTTAACCATATTATTCCTATAGAGGTTTTGCCTTACTTGATTATGTAGTTCTAAAATAGCTGCTTATCATTCCATTTTGCAGAGAAAAATCTTTTGTTTTTCATTTGCAGCATTCTTTACTTCTTACCCTACTATATTCAGAATGCTTTTTTTGCTTCCCCTTTTTGCTCTGACAGAAGAGACATTTTAACCCTGCTCTTTTGGGCATTGACAATAGTTTATTTGTTGACTTGGAAGCTTAATATTTTGGACAAAAATATGGCAATGGTGTCACTTCCTGTGTAACACCATGCTATTTCCTGTATAACCATACCATTCTTGTGGTAATATCGTTAACTCTTTCCTACCCACTGGACTGTGACAGCTCATAAAAATTTTATTTTATTTTATTTAATCATTTTATACCCCGCACTGTATGAACTGCCTTTTCGTAGCTTTTGTAGGGCATATCATACACATATCCAATTAATTAAAATAAGGTCAAAGTATGTGTGTGCATAAACTCAACTGCCTACTTTAAAATTATTAGATATAATTTACTTACAATTCTTCAAACCTCCAAAGTAAATGCCAAGTTGACTTTTTGAATTTTTTTTGCAGAATGGTAGCTTCCCCACCTCTTAGATGCATTTTAAAATATGGCAAATAACTTTACTGTTAATTTTTAAATTTTGATTTGCTTTCTACTCCTAGCTTAAACATTTAATAATACAGTGGAACAAGTAAGAAATATGCATAATGCCATTTATTGTGCTTTCCCTGTATTAAACATTGTGCCTGACATTTTATGTACATTAACTTTATCTTCAAAAGGCTGCAAGGTAGAAGTGATTTCCATTTTTTAGATGAAAAAGCTGATACTCAAAAAGTTAGGTGACTTTTCCAGAGTATCAAATATCAAGTGACAAAACTGATTTAAACAATGGTAGCTAACTTCTAACCCCAACTCACCCCGAGGTGCCTCTTTACATAATACTACATTATACATAGGTGATTTGTTTTTATGATAATGGGGTAGGTAAAGATATTTTGGAACCCAACCCAAAATACTGCAATGCCTAAACCTACCACGACTTTTTTTCTGTGTCCAGTGTTTTGTTATATAATGTAATTTTTCTGATAGTTACTTTTTAAATACATGAAAAGAGAAAAATAACATGTTAAATCATGTTAGAAAATACGAATGTAGACCTATATCTTAGATAATGTGCTAACACTTTATATACTTTATGTGTTCAGTCAAAGGATACTACTAATAATATGGTTTTAGTCATTTAATTATCATTACTAAGCACCTTCAAAGTTCTAGACATTATATTGGATATTAAGAATATAAAGATAAGTAAAGCACAAACCCTCAAGAAAATTAAAGTACAGTAAAGACAGGATACATTCTCTATGCATATCACTTATATAAGTTGTCAAAGTGATTTTTTTGAATTACACCTGGAACCATAGCAGCCAAATTTTATAGTGGAGGACCCTGGAATCAAGAGGAGAAATACCAGTAGAAGCGAAACAGAGATTTAATGTTATTCCTGTTCTCTGCTGAGACTTACGGTGGCCTACATAACAGTGTTGACTCTGTCCAACATCTAAAGAAACCTCTTGATGAAGGAGCTGCCAGCCTTCAGAGGAGCTTGATAAATATTCTTTTCTTTCTGAAGACTTGCAGTTCACTTTCACTCTAGTGTTCTAAGAAATTCTATAGACTTTTTGGAGTTTAGCATCCAATATATATGTGTCACCATTTAACATAAGCAAGAATACACTTGAAGATATAATTGTTCAATCTACATGTTTTCTTGAAAAGAGTACTTAAGTGTATCAAAGTTCTTTTCCATTTTTTTGTTATTATTTTGGTTTGCAGAAAAAATGAGAAAAAAATGATGTGAAAGCCACAGAACTCAAAGTAAGAGATTTTCATGTTCATCCACTTAAGTTTGGGACTATAAACCACAATAATTCTAAATTCCAAAAAAGTTTTGTGCTCAACACAGTGTCTAGAAAATTCAAGACTTAAAAATTTCCTAATTTCAATTAAATAAATGCATTAAATAATACCCCTTTACTGAGCATAAAATAGTTATGTAAATTTACCGGTAAAAATGTTAAATAAGGTACTTATTCTACTAATCTTATAAAGATGCTTGAAATTAAAAGTAACTTTTATTTCTTGGCCTCTCGTTGAAGGTCTATCCATTAAACATTTATTAGCTATGTCAGATATTGCATAGGGGCCACATTGAAGCTATGAAGGACACGTATTTTTTCAACCCAGATTTCCAGAACTGTTTTATTGACTTTTGCATTTAAGCTCCAGCCTCAAAATTTTCTGAAGGACAGAGGCATAATGTGTTATCTATTGCCTGGGAATAATGAAAAATGAAATGTATAATAGGAATATATACTTTACACTTAACATATGGAATGACAAAGTATCCATCTCAAGTATGACTAAATATTAATAAATCGCAATCTGAATAGAAAATCAAAGAAGCAAACAATTCTATTATGCAAATAGCAGTAATTTATTGTGCAGTTAGAAAATAACAATCTCTAAAAATAAATGTTTGTAACAAACTATCTCATGCATATAAGTAGATCAACAATTTATTCCATATTCCTGTGAAGCTTGCCAACAGATCTAAGACACAGTTAAGAAGTTAAGATGTTTAAAGCCTTTCTTTATCTGTTTTATATTGTTTCCTCTAAGGTCATATTATTATTGAAATAGTGTGCGTGTGTGTCTGTGTATGTGTGTGTCTGTGTGTGTGTGTGGGTATGAGATTCCTGTAATGTACATTTTTCTCATTCAAAAGCCTGATTCTGAAAACTGAATTTCCCAAAACATTCTGATAGAGAAACAAATCAGTTTCCTAGAGTTAAATGGAACAGTAGAATCATGTATTTCAGATTCAGAATTTTCTTCCACAGTGAGATTAATTTTCCAGCCTCTCTCACTCATTCGTTGCATATTTATTGGGCATTTTTAATTTGCTAGTGCTTACACTAGGCAACATAAATATAATATTGAGTGAAAACAGATATGATCTCATGAAGGTACAGTCTGGTGGAGAAATACTTTACTGGAATTATTATATATGTAGAATTTAATTATCAATTGTGGCAAGGGCTGTGAGAGAGGGGAATATGATAGGTGGTATTGCCTTAATTAGGAAAGTAATAGCTTATGTGAGGAAGGGATAATTTGAGTCTGAGAAGATCCAATAGACAGTATTGCACTGTCCCCCCACCCCCACCTCCATCTCAAATGAATAAAATGAAGATTTTCAAGAAGAGTTTGCATAAGTGTCTATCTGAAAGAGGGTCTGGGTTTATGAATTAACTGTGATAATGGCATTCTGTGAACAAGATGTAAGTGACCACTTCTATGCCCCAAAATCTTGTAACAGAATACCTGAAAAGAATATTAAGGGCTGACTTGAAAACACTTTTGAGAGGATAAGATGGAAGCTAAATAATTATTCTCAGCCTTCACTGCAGATAAAATAAAAGAAAATTAGTCAAAATTACATCATTTTTATTTAAGGAAGATAGCGCCGTGCATTAACAAGGCATATATGCAATGCCTAGAAGTCATTCAGAATATATGTCGAGAATAAAAAGAATTTTATCTCCCCAGAACTATTCTTAACTTTCCTTCTGCTTCCATTTTTCTTTAATGGCCCAAGAGCCTCAGGATCACTGGAGCTCAAAAACAGACTCACCGTCTATAACATTACTATGTTTAATCAGTAGCCAAGTTCTACCTATTCTACCTTAATGATATCATTCTTATTCCACCATCACTGCTGTAATTTGGGCCTGCAATACATTTCAGCTGTGGTATTCTAATAGACTCGTCAGTGGTCACTGTAGCTCAGACTGTCATTCTCGTCATTCATTTTGCACATTGGAACTAGTGTACTCTCCTTAAAATACATCTCTAGTCATGAGACATCCTTTCACAGACTTCACTTAATAAGCAATAGGGAATTGTTGAAAGTTTTAAAACCCATTAGCCTATAATTCATGCTTATTCTCAAGAACTATTTACAACTTATATTGTTTTATCTCAATAAAAACATATCCCCATAATACATTTACTGAACAGATATTTATTGGGCATCTACTGTATGCTAGAAATTAGAGATACAAAAATAGAAAAAAAAAGAAAGTTCTCTTTCTATAGCTTGCAAATTAGCAACTTATACATTTGAATACAAACATTTTCATAGCAAATACAGCTATAAAAAGCTAAATGTCATGGAGTTGTAGAAAAAAGTTATTCTGGTCTAATTCATTCTGTGATGTTTCTTCTTTTGAGTTTTCTGTTATGAGTGTGTCAGAAACTGCCTAATTTCTTTAAAGTGTGTTTAGATATGAGAGTAATGACTCCATTATGTTAGGATTGTAATTACTTCTCTGTTGTCTCTGGCTTTGCATGTGATTTAATTATGTTACTGACAAATTGCTGTATCATGGTTATTCTCAAAACAACGGTATATTCCACTGATGCTTCCTTTTGAGGACCACAGGTATTTTTAGGTGCTATTGTTTATTACAAATTTATATTTAGCCCATTTTATAGATATATGTACCCACATTTTGCAAATGAAGAGGTGACATTTGTTCCTTCTCTGGCTTTTCATTTAGTTTGAGATAATGTATATTTAATTTGCTCTTATAACTAATAAACTGATATTTATTATCTTATAATAACTAATAAGGTTATACTTATAACTAATATATTATAAGTAATAAACTTAGTTGCAAATTTTAATTGATAAATTAAATTGAGTAAAGATATTCAATTTATAGCTAGCAGATTTAGCTTACTTGTCTGTTCACAAGTAATCAGGTATAAATATAAATACATGCACACACACACATATATACTTATAAACAGACAATAGTTTGTATGGATGCTTGAATTAAAAGTTATTGATTTTGATCTTTCTCTAGTGTGACTTTCAAAATAGGCCTATGAAATGAATGATTTGTCCAACTTCCTATAGAGGTTAAAATTCAAATGAAAATCCACAGCTTTCAAGACTTTCTATGTCCTTGGGAAGGATCTCAAATTAAAGGAATGGCATGATCTCTTCCCCTGCTCCACTTCTAACCCCTGGAAATGAACATTTTTTAAAGAGCTCATTCTGCTAAACCATAAGTTTTGTGACAATATGATTTAATTCGAATATTATGGATTTCAATTCAGGCTGACCTAAATTTGAATCTATTGTTTCTGTTCCTTAGCTCTGTGATATTTTTATAGTGGTTGAATCTCTCTAAGTTTCAGAGTATTTTTGAAAAAGCAGTCACAACATCCACTTCAAAGTTCTGTTGTGATTTATTTATTTATTCATTTTTTTGACGGAGTCTCCCTCTGTCGCCCAGGCTGGAGTGCAGCGGCGCGATCTCGGCTCACTGCAAGCTCCGCCTCCCGGGTTCACGCCATTCTCCTGCCTCAGCCTCCCAAATTGCTGGGACTACAGGCGCCCGTCCCAATGCCCGGCTAATTTTTTTGTGTTTTTAGTAGAGACGGGGTTTCACCACGTTAGCCAGGATGGTCTAGATCTCCTGACCTCGTGATCCGCCCACCTCAGCCTTCCAAAGTGCTGGGATTACAGGTGTGATCCACCGCGCCCGGACTGTTGTGATTTTTAAATGAGATAAATGTATTTAAAGCCCTTAGCATGTATAAAGCACTTAAAACACGTTTATTTCTGTCTCCCTATCTGGTATGTTTCTGTAAACAAGACATCATTTTGAAAATACTCAGTCATCTAACATTTTGTGTAAATAAAATATTTTCTTATTACCCCCAGCCTCTGACAGTTTTAAATTCAAACTGAGATACAGAAATCAAAATGCTCAAGGGCAAAGGACAAGGTTAAATCTGTGAAGCATAAGAATAGAATAAAAGTCTTAACCCTCATCCCCGATCCTTATTCCTCAGAGGCTGTGAAACCACCTTTGCAAAAATTATAACAGTGAGAAAATTATGGCAGTGAAAGAGATCTGACCTAACCAACTCCATCTTGCCTTTAACCTCCAAACTGCCTTTAGCCATTCCTGGGTGGAAGACCACTTTGAGAGAAACTTATTTTATAGTTTAAATGATAATGGCTCTTCCCAAAACTAAACCACCTTTATAAAACTAATAAAAGACCACAAGATTAGGATTATTAGAGGGGCCTGAATTCTGCTAAAGTTTAGATGTAATTAAAGAATTGCCAGCCATTGTTCTAGAGGTCACAAAATTTGTAACTTTTCCAATTGCTCCTATAAATAACATCACTGTTGCAGAACCTAAGATTGGCCTTTTGAGATGTCTTTTCAGACTTTTGCATTTCTGATGACTGGGTGACTCCAGTTCCATGACTCATGACTCAGTGATCCTGTGGTCCCAACTCAGAAGCAGATTCAGCAAAGAAGGACTATTTTCCATGTACCTATGCCACACCAACCAATCAGTATTCCCCACTCCCTAGCCCCTGCCCACCAAACTGTCGTTGAAAAAACCCTAGCTCTGAATTTTGGGGGAGACTAATTTGAGTAATAAAACTCCACTGTCCTGTTTAGCCAGCTCTATGCATATTAAACTCCTTCACTGTTGCAATTCATCTGTCTTGATAAATCAGCTCTACCTGGGCAGTGAGCAAGATGGACCCTTTGGGCGGTTACAGGTGTATCAACTGTTCAGATAGTCATGTTGACTTCTTTGGCTACTGATAAGCCATCAGGGTCTCCATAACAGAACTGCTCAAGTGAGGCAAACTGGCCTGTGATACTAATCTAGGTTTCAAAAGTACCTAAGAAATTCCTTTAAAGCAGGTCATGTGCTAGAAGAATCTAGTACAGATTTAACAAAGCAAGAAAACTAGGCCATAGCTCATTTAAGTCTGTAATTGCTTTGAGGTTCAACAGGAAACTGCGATCATAATCATAAAATATATTTTGCTTTGCTTTCTTTCTAAACTATTTATTCTCTTGATCTCTCTTTTCCTTCCACTTTTCTGTTAGATTCCAAGGACAGAAATATTAATAACTCTGGCGAGGTTAAATTATAATACATTTCTTTCTCTTATTTGTTATAGTTCAATATCGTCAGATATTTTTATTTGTTTTTCATGCATTTATTTTTCTTTAAATGACAATTGATTTGAATTGCAGGGAGATGTTATTGGCGAATAATCATCTAATTGAGGATTAAGAGACTGAGATGGAATTGTTCCCTTGACTCCCAGGCAGGAACTGGAGTGGCTTGTTTTACTCAGCCCACCACTGGCCACTCCTTGTAAGAGGAGGCGTGAGAGTGGGCGAGTGTGGGAACCTGAGCTAATGAATGCTGGGACTGACCAGTCACTCCTCTCTGGCAGGAGCAGGCTCTGTGCGGCCCCAGAGCAGCATCCAAGTGTGTTACAACCAATGCTCTTTCAGCTCTGTTGTCTGGGGACATCCAAGTGCCCAGCAGCTAAGTGGAGGGTCAAGGTGGCACCCTTTGTCCTCTAGAAAGGTTCCTTGTCCAGCGTCCAGGAAGAATCAGGTCACAAGAACTATTTGAAAGGTGATGAATGCAGAAGATTGTATTGAGTGGTGGGTGGCTCTCAGTGGAAAGGGAGGCTGGAAAGGGGATGGGAAGGTGATCTTTCCTCGAAGCCCAGCCACCTCTGGCTGGGCCTCTTGCCAAAGCCGCACCATCTGAAGTTAGCAGCTTCTATCCATAGTCTCTGATGCTCAGTTGCTTCTCTGCTTTCTGCTCAGTCACTTGCTTGTATCCTCAACACTCAGCCGCTTGTATCCTTGATGCTCAGCAGCTTGTGTTGCTCTGCCAGCTAAAGTCTTTTATGAGCACAGGATAGGGATGGGGCAGGCCAAAAAAAGCAACATTTGGATGGAAAAATGGGGCCAGCTGTTTTCACTTAGGGCTGCAGTTCTAGGCTTAAAGGTGGGGTTTAGCCAGAAGCCCAGCCCTTCTGTATTAATATTGTGGGGGCTATAGGCCCTTGGCCCCCTAAAGATTGGCTTAAAAAAATCACTGATGCGAACCAGGTTAATTAATAGGAGAAAAGGCATACAAATTTATTTAATGTGCATATATAGGAGCCTTCAGAATGAAGACCCAACTTCCCAGTGAATTACAGAAACTTATCTTGAGGTTATAGAAGGAATGGGGACTTGATCCTGGTAAAACAGATCATGGGAGGGGAGAGAAGAGGAATTCTACTGAGAGGCAATATACGATTGCTGGGGAAAGTGGTTAAATTTAGGAACAGAGATTAACATGTAAATAGATTTCTCTGGAATTCAAATGATCCGTAGAGACAGTCATTATCCTCATAAAAAGGATCTGCTCAGGTGTGGTCGCATAGAGGCCTTATTTTCTGCAATAAAATAACAAGATAACAGAGAGAGGAAGAAAAACAATTGCTCTTCTTGGTGGATCTGGATTTTAGGTAGATAAAGGAACTTTATTTTCTTTGGGAGAGATAGTATGTGAGGAAGGTCAGTGATACCTTGATGTTTCTTCAGTTTAGCATGTCACAATGTCATATTTTGGGGTCTTGGTTTCTGAGTCCCAACACCGAGGAGGTAAAGGAAACGGTTTGTGCGTGTGTGAAAACAAGAAGTTGAGTGGGGAGGCTGGAATCATACATTTAAAAGAAGCAATGGGATTTGATTTGTTCCTGCCTTACAAACAACAGGATTCCCTGAGCTAGTCCCTGACTGTTCCCCACTCTGCCATCGCACATTGCCTCGGACGTCTCATTCTGTGTTATGGCTTTTGATTTAGATACCAGGAACTCTCACATTTACAGTTCAATTCCTAAACCCCACACCCAGCCCCAAACTTGTATGCTTAACTGCCCTACTACACGTTGGATATCGACGTCTAACTAACTCTGAAAAATTATCATGTCAAAAAGAGAAATATTGGGCAGGGTGCGATGGTTCATACCTGTAATCCCAGCACTGTGGGAGGCCGAAGTGGGTGGATAGCTACAGCCCAGGAGTTTGAGACCAGCCTAGGCAACATGGCAAAATCTCATATCTTCAAAAAAAAAAAAGAGAACTGTGGATATTTCCCATCTTAGTATGTGCAAACATGTGCATGCATACACACACACATACGCACACAGACACACACAGACAAAACTGTGTTACTATAACAATTTTAGTACTTTTAGTAAATGAAACTTGATTAGGTCTGGTCTGTGGGAGTCAATACCGACTCATGTTTTTTTCACATTCTAGTTGTTATTCGTTAAAATGATCCTGAATTCAGCAATTTCTCATCACCTCCATTGTTAGAAACCTCGTCAATCAATTATCAAATTTGTACCCTATGTACCTCTCAGTAAAAACAAACAAATAAAGCAGCATATTCTCCAGCATATATATTCATTAAATTCTAATTATATGTAATTAATATATTCATAATGAACAGAATTTTAAAATATTCTAATTTGTTTATTAAAGTCATATTGAAAACATTCTTACTGACAGTAAAATTAGTTACTATTTTAGTTACCATCATTTCATGGAAAAGACTTCATTATTTTTGAAAATCTTAGTTTAGTAATTTCAGATTAGAACCAGACTTTTTTTTTTTTTTCTTGAGACAGGGTCTCACTCTGTCTCACAAGCTGAAAGGCAGTGCAACCTCAAACTCCTGCGCTCAAGAGATCTTTCTGTCTCAGCCTCCTGAGCAGCTAGGACTATAAGCATGCGCCCCCACATTCAGCTAACTTTTTTATGTTTTGAAGAGATAGGATCTCTCTGAGTTGTCCAGGATGGTCTCAAACTCCTGGCCTCAAGCCATCCTCCTACCTCTTCGGCCTCCCAAAGTATTGGGATTATAGGCATGTACCACTACAATTGGCCTGGTATGCTATGATGTGCATAGTTTATTTTTATTTTATTTTTAGTGGCTCCCATAACTTCAAAAAATATTTTTTTAAAAAGATTCAAATTATAAAAATGCATTTTTGACTGAGTTTCCTCTATTATGTTCATTAGATTTAACAATTTATCCACCAATTGTGGGCTTTTTGCTGAAATTGCTTGCTAAATCAATTATCTGTGTAAACTAATTAGAAGATGTTGTATCTTCATGGTTTTAACACACAGATTCAAAACGACAAGCTCTTAGAAGATTTGTAAGCTGGTTAGAAAATTCTATGCCTAGGGTTTTAAATGGTACAGGTAAAAGAGATTTAATGACACATTTAACATAATTTTATTAACAAAAGGCCATCAAATAGAAACATTTCAAACATCCATTTCCAAAATGCTCTCTGAAGTGCACAATTTTTTAAGTTGTTACTTTCTCACTCATTTTAAAACATAATTTGAAAGACCAAATTAAGATTGTTTCCTCAAAAACATATATTAAATGATTTAATACTAATATTTATTACATGAAAGTGATTAAATCTGATATACTTGTCTTTTTGTAAAAATAGAAGTTTACTTTATCTTTGCATTTCATAACTCTTCATATATTTGGATGGGAAACAAGTAAACTGCTGTGCATCTATAAAATGTTCATTGTCCCATCCATCTCATTAGAAGATGATGTGAAAAGTTCAAAACTAAATGAAAACCTTACATTAAACATAAAGATATTTTTCTTTAGCATGCAAATTGTTCTGTATAGCAAGAAACTGAAGCGAATAAATGAATGAGGGAACAATTGGGACCCCTTGTGAGTGTCACACTGTTGAGAGACATTGGATGGCAGCTGAAATGTATACAACATTTGTGGATACAAGCTTTAGACCAACAGAGGGCACCAGTGCCAATCAAGATTGTAAACAATAGTAAGGCTTAATTTCTTTTCTTTCTTTTTTTTTTTTTTTTTTTGAGATGGAGTCTCGCTCTGTCGCCCAGGCTGGAGTGCAGTGGCGCGATCTCGGCTCACTGCAAGCTCTGCCTCCTGGGTTCACGCCATTCTCCCACCTCAGCCTCCCGAGTAGCTGGGACTACAGGCACCCGCCACCACGCCTGGCTAATTTTTTTGTATTTTTAGTAGAGACAGGGTTTCACCATGTTAGCCAGGATGGTCTCGATCTCCTGACCACCTTGTGATCCACCCGCCTCAGCCTCCCAAAGTGCTGGGATTACATGAGTGAGCCACCGCGCCCGGCCTAGTAAGACCTAATTTCTTAAAGTTAAACAGCTTTCTAAATGGAAGTCTTAACATACCTTCTTTTTTACCATTTTGTTTTATCTTGTGTCACTGGCATTCTTGGGGAGCATGCATGTTACATTAATGACTACCAGTTAATGCAATAACCTCTATTTGTCAGACAGAATCATTTTTAAAAATACGTATATACATCTGTCATAGAAAAATGCAAATTAAACTTCAAAATGCTCTTCAAAATAGTTAAAGTTAAAAAGATGTAAGATATTATGTTAATTAGAACATGGGACAAAAAGAACCCTCATAAACTGCTGGTATGAGTAAAAATTGGTATAACTATTTTAGAAAACTGTTTGGTAGGATCTACTAAAGCAGAACATATGCATCCTTAAAACTCAACAATTCCACTTCTGTCCAAAAGAAATGAGACCTTCTACCCAAAAGAAAAGACCTTCATAGCAGCACTATCTTCAAAGGACAAAAAAATGTGAAACTATCCAAATGGCTATTAAAGAATAGAGAAATTTATACCGGAGTATTTCTATAATGTAACACTACAATGCGATGAAAACAGTTCTAGCTACTGGTACACAAAATGACATGAAAATAAAAACCTTATGGATATGTTAGCTAAAAGAAACCACATGTCAAAGAATATGTAATCTAAGATATTATTATAGCCTAAACTGAGTCCCCTTCAAAATTTATCTCTAGAGGACCTAAACCCCAATGTGACTACATTTGGAGATAGAGCTTATAGAGGAGATAATAACTGTTAAATAAGGTTTAAAGGGTGGTGCCCCAATATAATAGAACAGATATCCTCATAAGAAAAATAAGAAACACTATAGCTTTCTGTCTTGCACACATTCACAGAGGTAAGTCCATGGGAGATCACAGCAAGAACGTGGCCATCTCCCAGCAAGAAATAGTGCCCTCACCAGAAGCCAAATCTACCAGAAGTTGACCATGGACTTCTAGCCTCTGGAAATGTGAGAAAATTAATGCCTGTTATTTAAGCCATCCAGTTAAAGGGGTTTTAAAATGGGAGTTGAGACTACTAGTACAGATTTTGGTAACATGAAGTAGGGGATAGTGCTGAATAAATACTTAAAAATGTGAAAGAGCCTTTGGAATGGGGTGGTGGGTGGAGGCAAGAGTTTTGAGTTGCTTCCTAGAACAGTCTCGACTGTCTTAAAGGGAGTGTTGGTAGAAATATGAATGAGCTACACAGAGTATATAGATATCCTCATGAACAGAATGTTGGCAGAAATACAGGCATTAAAAGCCATTCTGGTGAGGCCTCAGACAGAAATAAGGAACATGGTAGAAACTGGAAGAAAGTTGATCCTTGTCATAAATTGGCAAAGAGCTTGCCTCAATTGTGTCCTAGTGTTTTGTGGAATGTAGAAATTGTGAGAAATGAAATTGGATATTTAGCTTAAGACATCTATAAGCAAAGTTTTAAAGGCATGGCTTGGTTTCTCCTTATCACATATAGTAAAATGCAACAGGAAAGAAATAAACTGAAGAACTTGTTAAGCAAAAAGGATCAAGAACTTAAAGATTTGTAAAATTATAAGCTTATTCATATTGCAAAAAAAGAGGAAGCATGTTCTGAAGAGAACGCTAAAGCTGGAGCTGAACAAGAATTTCATAAGGAGAGTATATGGTTGTGAAGCATGGATTTATTCAGCCACCTCAACAGAAGCCAGAAATAGACATGGGATTATACCAGCAAAAACTCTACTGGGTGGGACTAAAGGGGTGAAGAAAATGTGATGGAATGAAGGAAAGCTGTTGTGCTTATGAGGTTCTAAAGAATGGGACCCTAGACCTGTCCAGCTGTGCATATGCATAATCTTTCAAGAAAAGGAAAGCATGGACCCACAGTGATTCAGAAATCTTTAGGGTTGCCACTCCCACCACAAGCCTAACAGGCAATGCTGGTTTCTTCTTGGTTTCAAAGAGTGGAGCTATTGCCTTGATCTCAGCTGACCAGACCACCTCTGCCCTGTGCCTCAACACTGGGGATGTCATAAAAGACCATGGGGACAGGGTGCTTCCCAGAGCTCAGGGATAAGGGTCACCACATAGGAACGTGGGGTTGATGCTGCCACCTCAGCATCAGAAGGTGGGGCATTGGGTCAAGGATGATTATTCCCAAACTTTAACATCTAATGCAATTTACCTTGCTAGGTTTTGAATTTGCTTAGAGCTTATCATCCTTTTCTTCTTTCTGATTTCTCCCTTTTGTAATGGGAATGTCTATCTTATGTCTGTCCCATCATTGTATTTTGAAAGCACATAATTTGTGTAGTTTTTTTTTAGACAGAGTTTTGCTCTTGTCGCCCAGGCTAGAGTGCAGTGGCATGATCTCGGCTCACTGCAACCTCAGCCTCCCAGGTTCAAGCAATTCTCCTGTCTCAGCCTCCTGAGTAGCTGGGATTACAAGCGGCCACCACCACGCCTGGCTAATCTTTTGTATTTTTAGTAGAGACAGGGTTTCGCCATTGGAAAGGCTGGTATCGAACTCCTGACCTCAGGTGATCCACCCATCTCCACCCAACAAAGTGCTGGGATTACAGGCATGAGCCACCGTGCCTGGCCAATTTGTCTAGTTTTGTAAGTTCATAGGTGAAGAGGAATTTTGCCTCAGACTGAACTGTACTTCAAGTCTCATTTGTATCTGATTTAGTTGATATTTAGATGATATTTTTGGCTTCAAACTTTAGAGTTGATGCTAAAATGGATTAATACTTCTGGGGCTGTTGAGATGGAGCAAATGCATTTTGCTTGCAAGAGGTACATGAATTCTGAGGGGATGGCAGAGGATAAAATGTTATGGACTGAATTGTATCCCCACATCACACCCCCCACCACCAAATTCATGTCTTAAAGCCTTAACCCTCAATCTGACTGAATTTGGAGCTAGAGACTATAAGGAGATAATAAAGGTTAAATCATGTTACAATCCAATGAAACTCATGTCCTTATCAGAAGAAAGATAGACACTGGAACTCTCTCTCCATGTACACAGAGAACAGACCTTGTGAGAACACAGCAAGAAGGAGGCCATCTACCAGCCAGGAAGAGAGCTTTTCTTAGAAAATGACTATTCTGGCACCTTGATCAAGGACTTCTAGCCTCCAGAACTGTGGGAACATAAATGTATGCTGTTTAAGCCATAGAGTCAGTGGTATTTTGTTATGGCAGCCTGAGAATAAATGGCAGATACCATTTATCTATGGTGATAGAAGTCAGGGTACCCAAGTAATGAACATTTGGCACAAAGAAGCACCAGGGAACCCCCTGCATCTTGATCTGGTTTCTGTGTGTTGGTTACATGAGCATGTTCCATTTATAAACATTTTTCAAGCTTAGCATTTTTGATGTGTGTATATTATATGTCCATAAAATACATATGTATGCATATTGTATATTAGGATTATGTGGGTGTGTGTGGGTGTGTATTTGAATCACATGAAATGACATTGAGTTTCACATGTCTCAGTAGATATTATCACATTCAGAATAAAATACAAACTCTTAACTCTAGGCTATAAAATTCAACATGATAAGGCCCCTTCATATTTTGACACCTCTATATTCCTAACACCTTCGCTATCCTCCCTGCTCATTCACACCAGCCACACTGAACTTCTTGCTAATCTTTGAAAATGTTTTCATGGGGGCAAGATTCTCAGCTGTTTTCTTCTCAACTCTACTGCCATTAATTAAAACAGTGCCCGGTTTGGAATAAGTGCCCTTTAAACATTGAGGGAATGGAATACGAAGACTCTTGATGGTCAACTTGAACTCAGTATAAAGAGCCATCATTCACTAGCTCCCTCATGTGAATTTTAGCTCTCTAAATAAAATTCCTAAAACTCTTCCGTGATTTTTCTTTGCTAACACGGCAGTTTTTAATTTTACGTCAATCAGAAAGGATATAACAGCTTTAAAAAAAAAAAAGTGGAGAGTAGAATGGCTGTTTTAAACCCATTCCCCCAAACATCCACATATTAGACACTGCTTATAGTATTCCTCAAAGTATTGGCTTTTATGTTGTCTAAAGTAAGACAAATATTCCTACCTAATTAACAAATATTGCAATGATATTTGAATCTTATTCGACCTGAGATTCAGAAGCATGAAATAATTATAAACGCATTTTAAAGGTATCCTGCTAGCAATCATTCATAGTGCAGAGACCTAGAAGTTTCCAAAAGACATGTATTGAGAATATAGTTAAAATAATATCTATGGGGAAAAATTACTTCTCCAATAAAATGAGTCTTTCTTCCATTGGCCATATGTTCCCACAGCTAGGAGATTTCAGAAAATTGAAGATGGCACAAGTTTAGTGTAAGTTAATACCAGGGGTGAGGGGAGCTAGGTTAGAAATTTTCCTTTGCAAGGATGACATTTCCCACAGTTCTGCCCCCTTGCTTTGCATAAGTATGGGATCCATCCGGCCACAGTTTGTGGATACTAAGGGAGGAATGCAGTTTGGAGGAGTGAGGTGCTGAGTTTGGCATGACTCAGTGCCATCTGCTCACTCTTGGAATCCACAGATGTTCCATATCAAAAAACTGTGTAAGTTAAGGCTTAACATGCTCGGTGGGCACTCAGACCCCCACCCGCCAGAGCATCTCTGTAGGTAGGCAGTGGCAGAGTGACAAGGAAGGAAGTATCCCTTCTGAGCCCGATGCAGGGGAGACTTTGAGAAGAAAGAAGTCTCCTGCTTCCTTGAACAGCCCACTTTGCCAACAAGCACATCTGAATGACTTGAGCTTAGAAGCAAATTGTACACCATGGAGAGAGTCAAGTATGGTGGATTGAGCATTGGACAATGAGTCCAAAAGATTTGGCCACTGTTCCTGGATCCATTACTGAATCCCTTTGTGACCTTGAGGAGGTCAGATAACTTCTCTGTGCCTTCGCTTTTCTGTTTCCAAAAACCACCAGTTTTTCTTGCTCCTCTATACTTCCCAGCAGGATTTCTTTTCTGCGTCTATTTGAATTTTTGATGTGTAAACTCTTCCATAAAATCTTGGGGGTTCTGATAAGCTCCATATATCATCATAAGAAATATATTGAAATACCTAGCTTCATAATTATGTTAAAACTGATTTCATCAATGTGATGTCTACTCACAAATTTTTTTTAAAGAGCAAACTATGGTGTTAAAATAATACTAAATGCTGAGTTCTTTGGGGCTCTACAATATAAATATATAGATATAAAAATATTCTGTATTTATTATTTTAATCATAAATAGATTTTTGCTAGCTATTTATCATTTCTTAATTTTGTTTACCACAGTAGAGTCAAATATAACAAAAGTAAATATTATAGCCTAGCCTCTCAACTGGTTATATTTGCATCTTATATCAAAACATTTACTGAGAGAACACCCTGACTTCTCTGGCCATTGAGTTTAAATTTTCTTAGGTGTAATGTCAGCCTTCTAGTCATTGAGTTAGCCGTGTTGTGAGATTTAAAAGGAGGCCAGAGCTTGTGAAACATGATCATGACTTTCCTAGAATTTTGAGGAATGAAAATGAAGTTCCTATTCAAAGTTCTTCTTCCCTCATCATATTGAGTTCTATATGGAATAGATGAGTATTAGCAATAGAGAAGGGGCACAGGAGAGGATAATCTTAATTCTGTTTCCTCTGAGATCGGGTATCTGACTGATAGGGTGTAGTCTATACAGGAGCTAATTATATAGAACATCAGTATGAGCTGTCATGGGAGAGTGTAGCTTAAGTGTAAGAGCACGAACTTTGTAATAAACTGAGTTTAAATCCTGATTCTGTAATATAGTTGCTGTGTGATATTGGCAATTTAACTAACATATCTTTGTACTTTGCCTTCTCCTTTGGAATAGGAAATAAATTATATCCCAGCCTTATAAAGTTGTGTGTGTGTGTGTGTGTGTGTGTGTGTGGAGATTAAACAAGATAATGCATGAAAAGTGCTTAGCATAGTGCTACCTAAATATTAGCTTCGTGGCGTTTGTCATACATTCAATTGCTGAAAGATTCCTTTACTGACTATGAGATATTTTCTAAGAGTGACGTATTGTTTTGTTAAATACTTATTGTATTGTCTTAGGATGGGTTCCCATAAAAGTAGAGCCTGAGATACAGATTGTGCAAGTTATTGATTTTGTAAGTGATGTCTGGAAGTACCAGTAGGAGAGTAGGACAAATATTTTCTTATTTTTATTTTGTTTTGAGACAGGGTCTCGCTCACGCATGCAGGCTGGAGTGCAGTGGTGCTGTCATGGCTCACTGTAGCCTCAATTTCTTGGGCTCAAGCAATCCTCCCTGCCCAGCTTTTCAAGCAGCTGGGACTACAGGTGTGTGCCACTACTCCTGGATAAGTTTTATAGGTTTTATTTTTTTTGAGAGAGAGGGGGTTTTGCCACGTTGTCCAGGCTTGTTTTGAACTCCTGGGCTCAAGTGATTCACCTCCTTCAGCCTCCCAAAGTGCTGGGATTACAGGGATGAGCCACCGTGCTTGGCCGAGAGTAGGAAAATTAAGGAAGAAACAAAGGCAATGTAGAGCATGTTAATGAACAGGTTACTCTTATGGGCATTTGAGGCTCATTCCAATTGCTGACTTCTAGTAGATTTCATGGGATGCTCCTCAGAGATAGTCCTCACAAAGAATGAGGAAGTTGAGGTATTTACCCATAGATCCCCTTCCCTGAGTGGCTGAAGGCTGATCCCAGAGGTGTAAACTTCTAGCCACTTCCATCTTATTCAGGTTCCCTCAAGAGCCAATTGCAGGATACCTTGGCAAGCACAAGAGAACAAGTGCAAGGAAATATGGACTGAGCATCATGGTGCCACACTGAGGCTGGCACACAATACCCTTTTAAGAAAAATGTCATTTAATTTTTACAGCAAACCTATGAAGTCGGTTTCTAATATTATCCACTTTATACAGTTGACAGAATGGTAGCCCAAAGATTACCTTTAAGTTACTTTTTTCAAGGTCCTGCATTTAAGAAGTGGCAGAGTTGAAATTTGAATCCATGTCTATACTCTGTTCATAAAACGGAGTAGAACCTAGGTCTCAAGGTGTCTATTTCAGAGCTATTTTTAATATCTCTCCAAAAGTAATTTAAACAAATACAACTAAATATATTGCTTTTTAAAATGATATTTACTCATGCTTTTCTAGATGTGAAAATCTGCCTCAATAAATATATATTTTTAAAAATATAAAAAGTACACCTTTTAAAGCAAATTTTAGTGAAGCTTTAGAAGGAGAAAACAAACAAACAAAAAACACGTAGACTGTATGAACTGAAAGTCCTGAGAACGCAAGAACATAATTTTATGTGCTTATGGCAATTAAAAGAGGTTAACTGAGTAGCATTTAAATGCAAAATCACATTTTCGTATGACTGGAGGGGAATCTGTGTGCAGTTGGCTAATAAGAACCAATGGTGATTATTAGGTGGGGCCATGATCTTTGAATGTCTGATCCCACTTCTATACAGTGAATATTAAGGTTCAATATTGCTTTATTTGCTTTTTAAAACCAAACCAAAACCAAAAACCCAACTAATTTGATTTGCAGCATTAAGCATCTTACTCTTAAAGCCTACAATGTTTAAGAAAATATAGTGTTGGAGGTGAGGCATAGCCACGGTGTGCTTCTCAGCTCTGTTCATTCTATTTGGAAGACAGATAGAGGGACAGCGTGTCTATAGATTTGACAGAATCTGTTAAATTAAAACAACAACAACATCAGAAAGAGACAGGATGACCTTCTTCCATAGAATCTGAGATGGTGGATGATGGATGGCTTGTTGATGATCGGAGCAGTCGGGTACCAGGATCATGAGACTTACAAGTCCGAGGTCAAACAGACTGGCCTTGTAGCACCCTTGACCCTGTGGGGACCATAGGCAAATTATGGAGCCCTTTTGAGCCTCAGTTTCTGCATTCGTTGAAAAAGGACTGAGGTTCGTTCCTATAGCAGGGTTGCATGAAGATTCTATCAGGTAAAGCATGTAGCTGAGCACTCACACATCCCACTTTGCATGGGACTGTCATGGAGTCATTATATATTTTACTTTCACTTTTAAGAGGGTTCCAGTTAGGATTATCATTTGAATGGTCACTCTAAGGAGCAAGAACACAGAACAGTGCCTGGAGTGAGTGAGTCCTCAGTGAATGCTTATTTTTGCTAAAGTCATTGCTAGTGTTTTTACTGTTATACTGTATTAGTAAGATAAGTAATTTCCATACACTATGTATTTTCAACATATATCCTAGAAGCTAAGTAAAAGTGATGTGTTTTATATATTCTAATCAGTTTATGATTTTTAGTTCCTTTAAAACTTCAGATGGAAATGAAATACGTTTATATTAAGATGTGCTACATAGAACCTGTGTGTCTAATATTTAATAGATGAACAGTGTATTTACACTACCAGGGTTCAGCCCAGAGTTGACTTTATGTAATTTGAATTCCAAACAGTAAAACTTGCAGCTGAATTATTTGTAATCAGCTTAATTTCCTTCTTTATTTTTACATTAATATTACAGTTTGTGGGCTGCATATAACCCTACTCCAATCGAAGTATATTTTATTCTGGCATTGCGATATCAAAACCAGATTTGAAAGAGGAATATAGATGTCCAATATCCATGAAAACCTCAATTAAACTCCTTAATACAATCTTCTAACATTTTATGTTTCAGTTAGGGACAATTCTCACCTCGAAACCTAACACATTATAAGGCAATGAGGCATACACACACACACACACACACACATCTCACCACATATATATTGTTATTTAATGGAACTGAATATATCTTTGGAAAGCCAATAAAATTTGGGCTGGAAGCAAGTGAATGAATCCAAAATAGGAATGAGACTCTCGCCTATGAATTGAGAAAAAAAAAATTAAATAAAGATTCTAAAACCTGTGATCCAAAGATTCTTTATGGAAGCATTCTGATATAAATAGTAAAATAAGAATAATGCCATCAAAAAAGAAACAATCATAAAAAACATAATAAAAAGACCCTAAGACGAAGAAGAGGAGATTGTCGGATAAAGACTAATGTCTATTTTTTATTTTTATACTCACTAAATGTAATGTTGTGGTGGATTAATGGAAGCTAAAAATTCTCCACTCTGCCCATAAGGCAGAACTCCATTCTCCTTGTCTTGAATCTGGGATGAATGGGAACTCAGCTGCTACTGTGAAATCTGAAGACATGTGTTAATGACTTCCAGACAATAAAGCGGTGAGTAGAAGATGAATGGGCCACAGAGAGACTACCAGTGAGGGCTAGGACAGTGAGGAAATGGTTCTATGAGGAAGTCTATGTTACTTCCACCCCACTTTTTGGGAACAGGAGTGTCTACTGCCGTCTTGCAGTTAACTTATATCTGCCACACTGCTCTTTGTTGGGTAGACAAAGAGTGTACACATACACACACACACACACAATTTTATGCTTAAAATTATATATATATGTATGTATGTTTTCTTTTAGCCAATTTTTTAATGTGTTTGTGTCTGAAAACTATTTAAAAAATATTGGAAGATGGCTGCATTGACATCAAAGGCAATGGGAATCCCTTAGCCCTGAGAATCTATAAAAGGGCATCTAACCCCTCCAACTCCCATTTCAGCTGCAGAATTATTCACAAGCCTATTGGTGGTGAGCATGCTCATTTTGTTAGCAAGTTACTAATCTAGAGGCTAAAAAGTTCACATCCTCCAGACTTTCTTTTTCCTACCCCTTTCCTAGCAACCTCTTAGTTTATGCAAACATGGGGGCAAGCACACTCACTGTGGAGTTTTTGCTCTGAGTTAGAGTGTATCCACCTCTGACCTGTGGCTTCTTAGGCAGCTTCACCTGTCCAGGGGCTACCATAATATCTCACTGGCTTTGAAAGACACATGGGCTGCATTAGTTTAGTTGGTTCACTGTGTATGAATAAAACATTGCTTAACTTCTTCAGATTTAGTTTCCTTTTTTTTCACTTAAAAGTTGCATCTACCTGACATAATTTTGTGAGCATTAAATAAACTAATGTGGAAAGCAGTCACTGCAATGCTGGGCGCACGCTTGGCACATCCTCAGTAAATAGGAGAAGTATGGGATAAGTCAGAGTAATGAGTGTTATTGTGATAATGAGGCTCGTCATAATGGCATCACTTAAATGATTTGCTAAGTGCTAGGTACTATTCTAAGCAGTGGGCATATATTGATTCATTTAGATCTCACAGTAATGCTACAATGCTAGTCTTACATTATCATTTTAAAATGAGAAGACTGGTGCATATATGAGTTCAGTATCATATCCAAGTTCAGCATAGCTACTGCTGCTGCTGCTGATGATGATGATGGTAGTTACAACAGAGGCCATGAGAATAGGCAAGGAAGAGAGAAGAGGGGAAAAGAGTAGAAACATAAGAGAGATGAAAGAATTAGAGGGAGACAACCGGACGCGGTGGCTCAGGCCTGTAATCCCAGTACTTTGGAAGGCTGAGGTGGGCGGATCACAAGGTCAGATCGAGAACATCCTGGCTAACACGGTGAAAACCTGTCTCTACTAAAAATACAAAAAATTACCCGAGCATGGTGGTGGGCACCTGTAGTCCCGGCTACTCCGGGAGGCTGAGGCAGGAGAATGGCATGAACCTGGGAGGCGGGGCTTGAAGTGAGCCGAGATCGTGCCACTGCACTCCAGCCTGGGCGACAGGGCGAGACTCCGTCTCAAAAAACAAAACAAAAAACAAAAAAAAGAATTGGAGATGGGGTAAAACATGTCCATTTTGAACTGTATTTCCAGACTCAGAGAATAAGAATTTGTATTCTTGCTACCAGATGAGCCTGAAAAAGACACAGAAGTTTATTATTCAACTTCATGTTTGGAAAGCAAAAGCAAGGGGCAGTGAAAGTGTGCAACTGGTCAAGGGTCTAACTTTGGAGCTATCTGGGTATGTTCATACTATATTACTTTGATCAGATTTATTTGGACAAACAGGAAATGTAACTAAGCAACAAGCGGAAACTAAAGAGATCATATTTAGAATTTGGTAAGAAGTGAAATGAATTTGAATGTTCTTTACTGCTGGAGCTATAATTATAGGTTTTAACTACCTGCCGGGGGTAGAAAGAGAAAGGGAATGAAATGGTTTAGCATGAGTCAAAAAATTATCTTTGAGTGGCATACCAGAAAATGTTGACTTAAGAAGAAATTATTCTTATTAACTTTTGTCTGAGGTAATTTCATAATTGATCTAGAAATATAAATAATAACATAATGTTTGCACTTTTAGAAGGAAAGCTCTCTTTAAGGTTAGTAATATCTGTAATTTGTCAAGAAATTTTTTTTCCTACCTTCATCTCCTCTGTGTACCACTTCAAAGAAAATCAAGCATTTTCAGGCATTCCAAAAGATATCTGTGTCTGTTAGAACAGCCTTTACTAAAATTAAGTTGGCAGGTTACTTATCGGGGGATGGGTCGCCAAAATCTCAGAATTCACTACTAAAGAACTTATACATGTAACAAAATACCACCTGTACTCCAAAAACTATTAAAATTAAAAATATTTTTAAAAGAATAACTTTATGATTGAGAAATCACATTATAAATAAATATCCTTGGACTCCAACAAAGAAATGCTATACCATAATCTCTGATAAAGAGTCCCAGGAATTTTCATCTTTAATAAGCAACCCAGGTGATTTTATTTCTTTCAGTCATGCTTTGAAAACAATATCTAAAAACTGTGTCTTTCTAGTGTAATCAAGAACTTCTTTATTTCACTGCAGCTTCTAATCATAATTTTGTGTCTCCAAATAGTTATGCCAATGAACTGAGATTCTTTTTCTTACTTAGAAACACTGCCTTTACACTACAAAATAGTTTTAAAGCTTTGAGGACATGAGTCCTTTTTCTCAGTTTCTTAGTATTGGAACAGGAAGAAAAACACAGAAGTATTGGTATTCGTAGATATGGGTTGAAAGAGCTCAAAGCAAACTTGAAGATATCCTAGGCACTAGCAAACATCTGACTTGCCCCGTGAAAGTATAAGGGAACTAGGAAGGCCGTATGTCAAAGATAATCAAGTGTAATTACCCTGCATCTGAATCAGAACTCTATTTCTCTCAATTACTAAATCCAGAAAAGAAACTTAATCGAAGATACATATTATACAGAGTCCCTCAGAAATAAAGAAGGAATCCTACTTTATATTAATAGTATGTTAAACCATTACATAATATATATATGATATAAATATTCTCCCTCTTTCTTGACTGCATGGAAAATCCTAGAAATTCTGGAAAGGAAACAGTAAATAAAAGCTTTCTTTTGATCTCCGTTTTCAAGGGCACTAGTTTTCTATGACTTGGTGGAGAGCATCATGATTATGGTCTTTAATGACAAGAAGGACTGACATAAGTAACATAAGCTTAAAGATTTAGGCTTGAACATTGGGGGAGGAGGACCAGGATCAATAGGTTGAAGTAACTGGAAAGTAGATTTCTGAATCCATATAAAAGTATTTGTGCAAAGTCTAAGATGACAAACAGCAGAATAGACTTTCCTAACAGTTACTAAAATTACAGCCCACTAGGAGGATCCAAGCAGAAGCCACATAAAATGTACTCCTGAGTACATTCAAAGAGAAGGTATGGCTGGTTGAGATAGTAACTAAGAAGATCCTCATTTTTTCTTCCTATGACTGTCTTTTTCACACTTTTGGTTCTGTGGTTTTATTTATTTAATGACATAATTCTTTGTCATCTTTCTTTTACTTTGTCATCTTTTCTTTTCTTTTACTTTGAAGTGTGTGTTGTTTAAAAGGTAAGTTTCAGAAACATGATGAGCATATTGGGACAGAGGTAAAAAATGTTTATTATGTTTCCAAGAAGATTATGTATTGTTCACCAGCTGTTGCATATTAATCTATCTTAATCCTTCTGCCATCTGTCTTTAGTTACCCCCCAAAATTAGACTGTCCTAAAAACTAGACAGGATAAAGAATAATATAAAGATGTGTGAAATGGAATTAATTATAATCAAGTTTCATACTTACATCAATGCCAATCTAATTCACCTTGCCATAAAGAAGCTGAAATGAATGAATAAAAGTTGCTGTTGTTTTAGGACTTACATATTATCTTTTGAAAATAAACATCTTTGCACATTAAAAGCCACTTGAGGCTTCTGGTTCCACATGCAAGAAGCTTGAAAGTTGCTAGTCCATTGTAACAAGAAGTAAAAAGCTGAAAAAAATTGAAGAAACAATAACTGTTCTTATTAGGTTTGTTTAAAAGTAATTACAATTTTTTGCTGTTGAACCAATCTAATAGATCTTAAGACTGTTAAGGACATAGGACAAACTGCTGCCCTCAAGACTGGAGAGAGAAATAGGCAAATACAAAGAGTCAGAAGCAGAAAGCACTGTGGGAACAACTACAGGATTAGGGGAACTTAAATTGTAATAAACAAATTGCTGGGTTCAGTGTGGATAAGTCTGAGAGTTACAAACTACGGGAGATTCCAGTTGTATGGAGCCCCCACAATCTTGTGAATTTACCACCAGGAGGTTGACTAGCTTTTCACTGGTCAGTTCAGTGAGTTAGAGGAAATTCCCCTCATGCTTCCTGCAGAGGAAATGAAGAAAGGATCATTTTGAAATAAGCCCATACACTCTATTCTTAGTAAAGTCTGCCCTCAGGAGAAATCAGTTAATCACATCCTAACCTGCTGAGACACTCTCAGAGCCCAGCTGATCTTAGGGAAGGGTATTACACAATACCACAATTACACAGTCCAGAGACAAAGGCTCACTAACTGAGACCAAACCGTGGGACCGTAGAACTCTTCCCCATCCCCACACCTTACTATCACATCACTACATGCCTGTTTTTAACAGTTCCTTTCACATGATACATCATGTCTGGATAGAAAGAAGAAAATTTACAAGGTATACTAAAGGCAAATCAATAAAAAGAAAAAAACACACACAATTTGAAGACACAGAGCAATCAGGACCAGGCATAGCAAGGAAGCCGGAATTAGAAATTTAAAGCAACTATGTTTAATATGATAAGGACTCCAATGGATAATGTAGACAGCATGCAAGAACAGACGGCCAATCTAAGCAGAGAGATGGAAATTCTTAAAAAGGATCAAAAAGAAATACTAGAGATCAAAAATACAGTAACAGAAATGAAGAATGCCTTTGATGGGATTAGTACTAGTTGACACAATGGAAAAAAGAATTTCTGAGATTGAGGATATCTCAACACAAATCTCCAAAGCTGAAGAGCATGAAGAAAAAATAAAAAAGACTGAAAACAAAAGAGAATATCCAAGACATTTGGACAACTACAAAAGGTTTAACAACTATAATGGGAATACCTGAAAGAGCAGAAATATTAGAAGGAAGAGAAGAAACATGTAAAACAATAACCACAGATACAAGAAGGTGGCTAGGTGCATTGAACCTTGCCTATAATCCCAGCACTTTGAAAGGCCAAGACAGGCTGTTGCTTGAGCCCAAGATTTTGAGAACAGCCTGAGCAACATGATGAGATCCTGTCTCTATAAAAAATATTTTAAAAATTAGCCAGGTGTGGCTGGGCGTGGTGGCTCACGCCTGTAATCCCAGCACTTTGGGAGGCCAAGGCAGGCAGATCACCTGAGGTCAGGAGCTTGAGACCAGCCTGTCCAACATGGAAGAAACCCCATCTCTACTAAAAATACAAAATTAGCCGGGCGTGGTGGTGCATGCCTGTAATCCCAGCTACTCGGGAGACTGAAGCAGGAGAATCGCTTGAACCCAGGAGGCAGAAGTTGCAGTGAGCCAAGATCGTGCCATTGCACTCCAGCCTGGGCAACAAGAGCAAAACCTCTATCAAAAAAAAAAAAAAAAAAAAAAAAATAGCCAGGTGTGGTGGCATAAGTTTATGTCCCCGGCTACTTGAGAGGCTGAGGTGGGAGGATTGAGGATTGTGTAAGCCTGGGAGTTCCAGGCTGCAGTGAGCCATACTCATGCCACTTGCACTTCAGTCTGAGCAACAGACTGAGAAGATCCGGTCTCAAAACAAAACAAAACAAAAACAAAAACAAACAAACAAAAAGAAAGCCTGAAAAAACAAAACCCCAAAAGCTAAGAGGGCACAAAGCAAGATAAAAGCAAGTAAAACTATACCTAGGCATATTATTTTTAAACTACAGAAAATCAAAGATAAGGAAAAAATTCTAAAAGAAGCCAGCAGTGGAGGAAATGTTACCTATAGAGAAGGAAGGTAACAATTGCCTCCAACTTCATGGAAAATTTTTCAGGCAAGAAGAGAATGGAGTGAAATATTTAGTGTTCAGAGAATAAAACTACCAACCTAGAATTCTGTACCCTGTAAAATTATCCTTCAAAAGTAATGCAGAAATATAAGCTTGTCTTAACAAATAAAAACTGAGGGAATATGTTATCTACAAGATATGTCAAAAGGAGATCCTTAGAAAGAAGGAAAATAATGTAGTTTAGAAATGCATATATAATAAGAAAAAGAAGAGCCGTGGAGAATAAATGCAGGTAAAATAACAACTTTTTGTTTTTATCCTTAATTGATACAACAGATAACTCTCTTTTCAAAATAATAATAGCTAAAATATATTTTATTATGTATGCCTATGTGTGTGTGTCTGTGTGTGTGTGCGTGTGTGCATGTGCATGGATGCCTGTTTGTATATAAATGAAATAAATAACAGCAATGACATAAGGTATCAAAGGGAGATATCAGAATTATTTTGTTATTATAAGGTACTCACACTAACCATAAAGTACAGTGTTGTTTGGACATGGATTAGTTGTAGTATATTGCAGACTTTAATGCAACCACTAGAAAAAGTAAAAAATACATACACAAAAGAACTATAACTGAAAATAGGAACAAGGAACAAGGCCAATTAATAGAAAATGATAACAAATATGATAGCTGGCAATTAATTATTTTTAAGCTATTAATTCTTTTTTTTGAGACAGGGTCTCAGTCTGTCACCCGGGCTGGAGTGCAGTGGCACAGTCTTGGCTCACTGAAGCCTCTACCTCCCAGGTTCAAGAGATTCTCCTGACTCAGCCTCCCAAGTAGCTGGGATTACAGGTATGTGCCATCATACCCAGCTAATTTTTGTATTTTTAGTAGAGATGTGGTTTCACCATGTAGGCCAGCTGGTCTCGAACTCCTGACCTCAAGTGATCTGCTTGCCTCAGCCTCCCAAATTGCTGGGATTACTGGTATGAGCCACCATACCCAGCCCAATAGCAATTAATTATATCAATAATCACTTAAAATGTCAGTCTTCTAAGTGTAGTAATTGAAAGACAAAAATTGTTAGAGCATATCAAGAAACAAGAACCAATTATATGTTCTCTACAAGAAACCTACTTTAAATATAAGGACACGCATATATAAAAAGTAAACAGTGAAAGATATACCATGCTAACACTAATGAAAAAAATGTGACAATAGCTATATTAACTTCAGAGCAAGGAAAGTTATCTGGGATAAAGAAGGACATGGTGTAATAATAAAGGGCTCAATTCTTCAGAAAACGTAACAACTCTTATGTGTATGTGCCTAATGAAAGAGTGTCAAACTATGTGAGGCAAAAACTAAAAGAAGAGGGAGAAGTGAATGAATCTAATATTATTGTTGGAGGTTTCAATATCCCTCTGTCAGAAGTGGACAGATCCAACAGACAATAAATCAGTAAGGACACAGTTAAACTCAGCAACACCATCAGTCAACTGAATATAATTGGAATCAGACTACTTTAGCCAAGAGCTGAATATACATTTTTCTCAAGTTCACATGAGACATTCACCAAGATAGGCCACATTCTTGGCCATAAGGCACCACTTAACAAATTTTAAATAATAAAAATCATACCATGTCTGTTCTTAGACCACATTGGAATTAAACTAAAAATCAATAACAGAAAAATAACTAGAAAATCTCAAAATATGTGGAGATTAAGAAACACATTTTTAAATAATAACTGTGTCAAATAAAAAAATTCAAAATAATTTTTAAAAATTTAAATAAAAATTAAAATCCAACATCACAATTAATGAAATGCAACATAAGTAGTGGGATGCTTATGAAATATGTGGGGTGTTTAGAGCAAAATGCATAGCACTGTATGCACATATTGGAAGAAGAATAATCTAAAATCAATTATCTAAGTTTCTGCCTAGGAAACTAGAAAAATAAGAGCAAATTCAATCCAATGTAAGGAGAAGAAAACAAAAAAGAATTAGAGCAGAAATCAATGAAATTGGAAAGACAAAGTCAAGAGAAATTTTTTTTTTTTTTTTTTTTTTTAGACAGAGTCTGGCTCTGTCGCCCAGGCTGGAGTGTGCAGTGGCCAATCTCAGCTCACTGCAAGCTCTGCCTCCCGGGTTCATGCCATTCTCCTGCTTCAGCCTCCAGAGTAGCTGGGACTAGAGGTGCCCGCCACCACACCTGGCTAATTTTTTGTATTTTTAGTAGAGACGGGGTTTCACTGTTAGCCAGGATGGTCTCTATCTCCTGACATCGTGATCCACCTGCCTTGGCCTTCCAAAGTGCTGGGATTACAGGTGTGAGCCACTGTGCCCGGCTGAGAACATTTTTTAAAAAACTCAAAAGCTAGTGCTTTCAAAGATCAATAAAATAATAAAATCAATAGTAATTCAGACAATCTAAGAAAAAAAGAAAGGATACAAATTACAAATATCAGAAATGAGGGGCTTCCCTACATATTTCATGGGCCATATACTAAGAATAACTCTATTTCCACAAATTTGCTAATCTCGATTAAATGAACCAATGCCTTGAGAGACACAATCTGTCAAAACTCACGCAAGTAGAAATAAGCAATCTTAATAGCCTTACATCTATTAAAGAAATCGAATTAATAATTATACCCTTCCAAAACAGAAATCGCCAGGCCCAGATGAGTTCAGTGGTGGATTCTACCACCCCTTTAAGAAAAAAAAATACCAATGGTCTATAATCTCATTCAAAGGATAGAAGCAGAGGGAATATTTTTAAACTCATTCTATGGGGCTGGAATTAATCTAAAACCAGGCTAAGACATTACAAGAAAAGAAAAAGAAAAAGAAAGACAAATTATCACATGAACATAGATTCACAAAGTATCCACAAACTATTAGCAAATCAAATCCAAAAATGATTTAAAATAATTATACAACACGACCAAATGAGATTTATTCCCTTATGTATACCTGGTGCAACACCTGAAAACTGATGAACATAATGCATCACATGAACAGCCCAAAACAAAAAAACACATGATCATCATAAATGCACGCGGAAAAAGCATTTGACAAAATCCAACATCCAAGACCCATTCATGATGAAAACTTTCAGTAAACTAGGAATAGAAGAGAATTCCCTCAACTTGATAATGGTTATCTACAAAAAAACCTACAGTTAACAACATACTTAATGATGGTATACTAGAAACTTTTCCACTAAGATTAGGAACAAAACAAGGAGCTACCCTCTAATCACTCTTTTTTTTTTTTTTTTTTTTTTGAGACAGTCTCGCTCTGTCACCCAGGCTGGAGTGCAGTAGCGTGATCTCGGCTCACTGCAAGCTCTGCCTCCCGGGTCCACACCATTCTCCCACCTCAGCCTCCCAAGTAGCTGGGACTACAGGTGCACACCACCACACCTGGCTAATTTTTTGGATTTTTAGTAGAGACGGGGTTTCACCGTGTTAGCCAGGTTGGTCTCGATCTCCTGACCTTGTGATCCGCCTGCCTCGGCCTCCCAAAGTGCTGGGATTACAGGCTTGAGCCACCGTGCCCGGCCTCTAATCACTCTTTTTAAACATTGTACTGAAAGTCCCAGCAGATGCAATAAAATAATAAAAGGTAGTAAAAGCAATACAGACTGTAAAGGAAGAAATAAAACTGTGTTTGTTTGCTGATGTCATGATTATGTAGAAAATATGAAAGACTCGACAAGAAAAACTTCTGGAAATAATAAGAGGTTGTAGCAAGATTGCAGAATACAAGTTTAATCCAGTGAAGTCAATCACTTTCTTAAATACCAACAATAACAATACTTGATGAAAAAAATAAAAAAAAAGAACTAAGTAAATGGAGAGTTATTCCACATTCATGGATAAGAAGGCTTAAAATTTCAAGATTTCAATTCTTTCCAACTTAATCTAAATAGATTCCATACAATACAACTCAAAATCCCAGGAAGTTATTTTGTGGATATCAACAAAGTGATTCTAAAGTTTATATAGGGAGGAAAAAGACTAAGACTAGCCTACACAACATGGAAGAAGAAGAACAAAGTTGGAGAACTCACACTATTCAACTTCAAGATTTACTATAAAGTTACCATAATAAAAACAATGTAGTATTGAAAGAATAGACAATGGATAGATCAATGGAAGAAAATAGCCTAGAAATAGACCCACATAAATATTATCAACTGATCTTTGATAAAGGAGCAAAGGCAGTACAATGGAGGAAATATAGTCTTTTCAACAAATGGTGCTGTAATCACTGGGCATCCACTTGCAAAAAATAAAGCAACGACCCTTTTCAAAAAAATAACTCAAAGTAAATTATAGACTACGTTGTGTCAATGTAGGTTTATACATTGTAACAATGGTACCACCTTTTATAATTGTCACAATTGTACCTCCTTGGTGGGGAATGTTGATAATGGGGGAAGTCTATGCCTGTGTGGAGGCAGGTAGCATATGAGAAATCTCTGTACCTCTATGTTTTGCTGTGAACCTGTAAGTGCTTTTAAAAAAGTCTTTTAAAATAACGCATACTTACTATAGTGCATGCTGATGAATTTTTTAATGGTTTAAGTTAATAAGACATGCCTAAAATCAGATTTCTTAATTTGTCTAATCCCCTATGTGGGTAGAAATCCAGAGGCATGTTACTTTGAAAATTAAAATAATTTGGAATCCCATTTGCTTATCTGCTGATTTTTTGTGTGTAGATTAAATTGGTGCATGATATTATTAATACGGAAGAATAATAAAATACAGAATTTTAAATATCAAGCTAGAATGAACTATTGCTAGTTTAGGTTATCTTAATTAGGATTCTTTTGCAAATTATTGAAGTATTTTTTCAAAAAATTTTAAAAGGTTTAAACATTTTTAAAAATGTACTTAAGTAAACTATGTTTAAAGAACAAAATTTACAGCTTGAACCCAGACTCTGGGGTGTGAGATATCTCATCTTGGAAACTGTGCCTATTAATTAATAACTAATAAATGAGAGGGTACATCCATAAATATATGTGAACAAATTTTCTTTTTTATGATTATTTTACACTATGAATTTTGTTTTGCATCTTATAGAGACAAAGTTATTTTACACATAGTTTTACCAAATATATTTAATGTGCCTGATTTGCACAACTTGATCCTGAATAGAATAATGTTGTATGTACATGTGAGCATTTTAATACTTCAGTCTGTTGGGCTTTGAACTTCTCATTAGGAATTATGTGCTCCCATTTTTACTACCTGGTCATGTGAGTAACTTCAGGCCCATAAAATCTGTACATGCAAGCCTGAGTCCTTCTTTCACAACTAATGTCAATTGTTAAAAGATTAGGCCAGTGTTTTAGTCCAAGACCTATTTTATTCCTTCAGACTGTATAAGCGAACTTTTTCTATGAATTTTCTAAGGCTAAAAAAAAAAACCTGTCCACTGACACTTAAAATAACCAAGATCAAATTAATTACTTAAAAAATTAAATTTTATTTTAGTTTTGAAAAAAATAAATTTACATTAAAGGAGGTAACTGTACAAAAAAATTTACTTAGCCACTACTCAGTTTTGATAATTATACAGGTATTAATCCATTTTCTTAAATTATTCTTTTTTAAAATATTTTTTGTAAGTTCCTTTAAATATTTGAAAATGTACCTTGAGCATCATGGCATTAGACTTCCACTTAACATCAGTGTATCTCTCTACCTCTCTATCTCTATGTATGTCATTACATGACATAAAAATATATAAACATGTCTATAATAAAAATTGTAAAATACTATTTTTATAGAACAGTAATGTCAGTATCATACCTAACATATTTAAATATTGTAAAGTCTACTCTTGAGGATTTTGGCTCAGCTAGATACTTAAATTCACAAGAATTAAGTAGCCCTATTTGGCATTGACAGATAAAAGGAGAGAAAACAACAGAGCATGCCAGGACAGCATTAAATATGCTTATTCAACAGAAGTCTTCAAAGAAATTTATGCAATGACCCAAAAGCTATTCTTTGTGTCTCTATCCAAGTTTCTTCTCAGGTATGAGGGCATGAAGTCACATTTGTTGGAGCCATCTTGGCTTAGAAACTTCATATCCAAAGAATCCCAAGTTAGGAAAGATTCTGACAAAGCTCTGGTTTCCCAGAAAGTAGTTGCGGTTCATTCGTAGTTTCCTTGGATGAGATGCATTCTACCAGTCTCAGGATGACTTTAAAATTAAGGAACAGGCACACAGGAAGGCAGCTGACATTTTAGGATTACAGGTCTTCCAGGAGAATACAGCCAGAATCTTGACCCAAGATCAACTGTGCAATAAAAAGGAAAAACTTTGGCCCCTTACTCAAAGTCCACCTCCAAGTGCTAATACTTTTGCCATAGAAAAAGCAAGTCAATAGACATTTGACCACGAGGATTTGAACCACAAGTATCTAAAGTGTATTAGAATCCTCTTCATTCCCTAATTAGTTGAACTATTTTGGGAAAGAACAAATAGTTTTATAGGTCTCACAATGTTTGATTGTCCTGATGATCATAAGGCAAATTTACATCAAATAGCATTAAATGACAACAAGCAGAGATCAGTAAATATTTTATTTCTTTTAGCATAAGTGTTCTTTCAGGGGTAGCATAGGTAAATCTAGGGTTTCATCAAATCTGAAGGCACAGTTATACACCTATGACAACAAAGAACAGTGTTATTCTTCTGATTTGGCATGTCAAACTGAAATTGCAGTCCCAACATTGGCAGTGGATGTGTAGTTAAATCGGTGTACAAAACTATGGCTTAAGATTTATCTGCAGGTACCATCTTGTAGCTAGCTGCAGAAATGCTTTCACATTGCTATTACTGCCATCCTTCAGAGACTCCTCAGGACATGGTCAGAGTACACCACACACATGGGGACTGAGACATTCCACAAAGGTGTATCTTTGAAATATCAGAGTTTTGGCAAGGTCCTGCCAATGTCATCAAATGCCCTTTGGATGTCATTCTGCTGATAGCCTTTCTGGAATAATGCCTCAGCACATAATATTTTTCTTGCTTCCTCTCACTCATCTCCAGCTTTTTGAGTGCTGTAGGGTCCAAAGGTACATCTTAGTACAGAATGAAGCCCAAGTGGGACAACAGCGAATACCAACATGACAGTTCCAGCCCATGTAGCTGACTACAGTTTTAGTCACAAACAAGTGATGCAGGATTTTTGCTCCTTTAGCTAAAGTCCAGGTTCTTGTTTCATCACCAGGAAAAATTAGGCAAGTGGACACCGTATAGTGAGTGGAATAGAATTTATTAGGCAAAAAAAAAAAAAAAAAATGCTTTCAGCAAAGAGAGGGCTCCGAAAAAGCAGGTTGTTGGTTGTCCCCTTAACAGTTGAATACAAGGGTTTTTATATATAAGCTGATGTGGGTAAGTCCCCTAATTGTATAAAACACAAATTTCTGGTGATTTGACCCCGTTCCCTCAGTGCACATTAGGCCCTTTGTCCGCTGAGGGCATGTTTAGGCAAGCCCCCCGTGCAAGTTCCCTTATCTGCACAAAACATGAGTCAGAGGTTCTCCAGGGACTCTTCCCTTACTGTCTGCCTAAAGCAAGCTGGCTATAACTCCTTTCACAAGAGATCTGTGAATTTGAGTGTCTGCGTTGGGCCCTTGTCGAGGCGTCAGTGCATAGTTTGACCTGTATCTACTGTAATCTCTGCAAATGGTATTTGGCTTAAGATTGCATCAATCCAATGGCAGTGTCACATCTTCTTGCCAAACAATAGCTGAATTAGGGGTCAGGCCAGTCTCAGTGAGGACAGTGGGCAGTATTTCTTCTCAGCACAAACTTGCCACACTTACGTCCTTACTCAATATTCAAAATGAGAAGATATATCTCTTATCACATGCTGCAGAATTTTACCATCAAATTGAGATGGATCAGCTCCCATCTTAACATCGTAAACATCCCAATCTATTTTGTCCAGAACTCTAGCCAACTGCTGATTATTCTCTGCAAGATTCACTCCAGGTGACTGTAGGCTCAACTAGACAAACAAATTCACAAGACCCAAATAAGCCACTTTTGGCAATAGCTTCATTCATTAGGGCACGAGGACAGAAACACAGCACGACAGCAATGAGTGCCCTCTCAGCAGGTTACTATGACGGGAGCCTCTTCAATGATTGTCCTCAGGAGTTCAAGCCATTTTCCAGGGACTATTCTCTTTGCCCCCTGCCAAGTAACAGCACAGATGAAAGGGGATCAGTCACATTAATAGAAGCAAGAGTTACTGGCTTAGAAATTCCATGTTTCACATAGAAGATGAGTTTGTTATAATAGTTGTATGTGCATCACCCGAATGGATCCTAAAAAAGAGCACATGCAGTCACAAGAGTAACTTCACTCTAGGGAGAATAAATCCTCTAAGTATTTATAGTTAATTCACAGTCCTCCGAGTCAAGATAAGAACTCTCCATCATGGAACGTTTTTAGAAACCTGGCCTGGAAACACAGCTAATATTGTATCTTCATTAGGTTTTCAAGAGAACAGGACTAGAAACATTTTAATTCAGGGTCAATTTTTCATGTTAAAGAAGATCAGTTTTGTAAACCATTTACACAAAACCATATATTTTTAAAATTTAATATTCAGGCCATAATATTTTCTATTTGTCTCAGTAAGGCAAACAAAAGGAAGTTTCCTATAGCCAGTATTACAGGCTCCACAGATTGTTGTGGTCTTCCCAAAGTGCTTTAACTTATGCTTCCACTTGTTACTTGGTGGCCTGCTATCCCTCAATGATAGAGGTGTTGTCCTGATGCGATGACATTGAACCTAGAGCCCGACAATAATCTTCCAACCCTCAACTCACTGTTTTAGTTATGGCAGAAATACCACTTAAAAGGTCCACCACCAGCAAGGCACAGTGGCTCAGGCCTATAATCCCAGCCCTTTGGGAGGCTGAGGTGGGAGGAAAACTTCAACCCAGGAGTTGAAGACCAGCCTGGGTAACATGGCAAAACCCAATCTCTACTAAAAATCCAAAAATCACCCAGGTGTGGTGGTGCATGCCTGTAATCCCAGCTACCCCAGAGACTGAGGTGGGAGGATTGCTTGAGCCCAAGAGGTAGAGGCTGTAGAAAGCCTCATGATTGCACCACTGTACTCTAACCTGGGTGACACGGTAAGAGCCTGTCTCAAAAAAACAAAACAAAACAATTGGCCACTGGTAACTATTCCACTTGCCAATCCCCACATTTAATATAAAAAATTGATTCTCCAAATTTAGAAAGCAATGAAAAATTAGTAAAGTAAGCTATTCACTGGATGCTCAATGAAATGGGATTTTCTGAGGCATATGTGTGTGGGCATGGTTTTCTGTAATTTTTTTCTCTCTCCCTCAGTATTAAGTGTCAATAATTGTGGCCCAGGCGTGGTGGCTCATGCCTGTAATTCCAGCATTCTTTGGCAGGCTGAGGCGGGTGGATCACGAGGTCAGGAGATCAAGACCATACTGGCCAACATGGTGAAACCTCGTTTCTACTAAAAATATAAAAATTAGCTGGGCATGGTGGCTTATGCCTGTAGTCCCACCTACTCGGGAGGCTGAGGCAGGAGACTTGAACCCCAGACACAAAGGTTACAGTAAGCGAGACTCCATCTCAAAAAAAAAAAAAAAAAGGAATTGTGGTAGATGCTTTAGGTACAAAAGTGGCCAATAAACACTTTGGTCTTTGTCCTTATGAAATGTAGAATTTAATGGGGGTAATGAAAAATTGGTAGGCATTTTACTAGTGAGAGCTAGGGAGCCAGTGGTTAAGGGGAATATATGTATCAACTGAACAACAGAGATTTGGAGTCCCTCTTTTAAATTTTTTTCTTTTTACTTTTTAGAGACATGATCTCGCTCTAAACTCCTAGGCTCAAGCAATCCTCCCGCTTCAACCTCCCAAGTAGCTGGTACTACAGGCACATGCTACTATGTCCAGCTAAGTCTACTCTTTTTAAAATAAAAATTTATTTCCCCTTTTTTCTAATAATTTCTTAGGCTTCCTTATTGGTCGTCTAAAATGTAAAATCCAAGATTATATTCAATTGTTTTTTCATTACATTATCTCTTAAAGACAAATTAACTGTCATTTTCTAAAAGAAATCTGCCAACATAAATCAGTTAAACTAAACATATCATAATTCCTCATTTTTAATACCTAAAGGCTTTTAATTTTGGGTGAATTAGAGAATATCTTCAAGTTTTCTTTTTTAGAGCACACCTTTCAAATATAAAGTGCTACATGTTAGATAATAATTTTCTTCTTTCTTTTGAAATATAACTTGTTTCTGAATACAATTCTTGCCTAATTATTTTTTCTTTAAATTCTGTAGAATGTGTGTTTTTGTTAATATCAGTTTTACTTTTCACTTTTTTATATTGAAAAAATGACATTTTAGGAGAAAAGTTACTCCTAAGACATTTCCTCATTACCTTTTATAATTTTGTGAAGCAGAGAGTGTAATGGTGCTCCCTTTTTCCAATTTGATTCTCAGGTAATGCAATATTTTTGTATTTTCTAATATGTGGTCAGAATAAGTCACAAGATCTTTATTCATTAATTTTGACGGAAGTATTGTAAAACCTTTAGAGATATCTACTTTAAGATTATAAAAGTTTTGGAAAGTTTCCTTTTGTTGTTTCTGACCCCAACCTCCATCGCCGTCCAGGTTTTGTTTCTGAAAAAACAATTACCTTTGTATTGGTTTTCTATTCTTTAACCTAACGGACATAATTTAGTCTCACCTGATGATTTTCTTACATTTATTTTGGAAAAGATTCTCTCCATTATATATTTTATCCTTTATGATTCCTGATTAGTGTATTGATTATGTGATAGTTTCTATCATTATCTATTTAATTTTTGTTTCTTTGAAGGACTTTTTATATTCCTTGTCTCCTTTCCCACACCATTTCATTGTTCTTTTTCTTTTCAATTTTCAGCTTAATGTGTTGCCTTTGCATTTTGGCCTGTCCTGATAGAGCTATTCTTTTTCACTCCTTTTCATATCTATCATGTTTCCCTTTGCACATTTGAAATGACAAAAATATTCCTTAGTTTGATTCCTGGATCTGGAATCAAAGTACTTTTAGAGATATATTATTTCTCAGACTCTCCCAAACACAAGATTTCCCCCCAGTTTTGCACAGCTGTTCAAATAAACTAAGACATAGCCAGATTCAGTGCTTTTAAGTCATTGAGTGGATCACAGGTTTCTGTTCTTTGGAAATTTTTGAGATATTTACTACCTGGTCTTTTACACTTCTAGGCACCAGGTCAATATACATGCCTTCAAGTACAGATCTCTCTTTCTGGCTTACTTATTATTATTATTTTCATTAGTATAATTATTTAAGAAAAATTAACTTGATATCTACCCCATTAATACATTTTTAAGTATATAACACAGTACTGTTAACTATAGGCACAATGTTATGTGCTGTGCACAAGCATATAACCCCATTAATACGTTTTTAAGTATATAACACAGTACTGTTAACTATAGGCACAATGTTATATGCTGTGCACAAGCATAAAACATAAATCTTGATAACATATTCATCTTTGCATAACTAAAACTTTATTCCTATTGAACAGTAACTCCTCCTGCCCCAGCCCTGGGCAACTTCTATTCTATTCTCTGTTTCTCTGAGTTTGATTATTTTAGATACCTCACATAAGGGGAATCATGAAGTATTTGTCCTGTGGCTTGCTTAGCACAATGTCTTCCAGGTTCACCATGTTGCCCCATATGATGGGATTTTCCTCTAAGACTGAAGAGCATTCCATTGTATTTATAGACTGCATTTTCTTCATTCATTCATCCATCAATGGACATAGATGTTCTCTATATCCTGGCTGTTGCAAATACTGCTGCAATAAACATAAGAGTATAGATACCTCTTTGAGATCCTGAATTCCATTTTTCTGATACGTACCAACAAGTGGAACTTCTGGTTCATAAGGTAATTCTATTTTTAATTTTGTAAGGAACTTCCACACCGTTACTCTTCTCCATAGCAGCTGCACCATTTTACACTTCCATCAAGAGTTTACAGTTGTTCCAGTTTTTCCACATCCTCAACAACACTTGTTATTATTATTATTATTATTTTCATTTTGGTAATCACTATACTAACAGGTGTGAGATGGTTCCTCATTGTGGTTTCCACTTGCATTTCCTTGATTATTATTGAGCATCTTTTCATATACCCATTTGCCATTTGTGTGTCTTCAGTGAAGAAATGTCCACTCAAATCATTTGCTCATTTTAAATTGGGTTGTTTCTATGCTATTGAATTGTAAGTGTTTCTTATATATTTGGATATTAACCCCTTATCACATGTATGATTTTGAAATATTTTCTTCCATTCCCTAGGTTGTCTTTTCATTCTGTTGATTTTTCCTTTGCTCTGCAGAAGCTTTTTAGTTTCATATAGTTCCACTTGTCTATTTTTGCTTTTGTTGCTTGTGTTTCTGGTGTCATTACAAAAATTCATTGCCAAGACAAATGTCATAAAGCTTTTCCTTATTTTTTTATTCCAGGAGTTCTATAGTTTTAGGTATTATTTTTAAGTCTTTAATCTACTTTCCATTGATTTTTGTGTATGGTGCATGATAAAGATCTAATTTCATTCTTTTATGCATATAAAAGTTTTTCCAACACCATTTATTGAAGACACCATCTTTTCTTCATTGTGTATTCTTGGCATCCGATACTTACGTTTTTGAGAATTTTTATCATGAAGGGTGTTAAATTTTGTTAATATTTTTTATGCATCTATTGAGATGATCACATGATTTTTATGTTTTATTCTATTAATGTGGTATATCATATTAACTGAATTAGGTATGCTGAAACATCCTTGCATCTCAGACATAAATCCCATTTGATCATACTGCGTGATCCTTTACTATGCTGTTGAAGTTGGTTTGCTGGTATTTTGTTGAGGACTATTTAATCTACGTTCGTCAAAGCTGTTGGTCTATAGTTTTATTTTCTTGTTGTGTCTTTGCCTTGCTTTGGTATTAGAAAAATCTGGCCTCAAAAAATGAGTTCGGTAGTGTTCACTCCACTTCAAATTTTTTGAACAGTTTGAGAAGGATTGGTATTAATTGTTGGCAGAATTCACCAATGAAGCCATCTGGTCCTGGATATTTATTTTTGGGGATATTGGATTATAGATTCAATCTCTTTACTTGTTATTGGTCTGTTCAGATTTTCTATTTCTTCATAATTCAGTCTTAGTAGGTTGCATGTTTCCAGGAATGTATCCACAGTATCTGAAAATCTTTTCATTTTTGATAATTAATTGTAATATATTTCTTTTCATATCTAATTTTTCCTCTTTTTCTTCATTAGTGTGGTAAAATTTATTAATTTTATCTTTCCAAAAAGCAACTTTTAGCTTTGTTTATTTTTTCTATTGCTGTTCTTTTTTTATTGTGTTGATTGCTAACATAATCTTTTTTATTTCCCTCCTTCTGCTAAGTTTAGTCTTAATTTATTCTTCCTTTTCCTAGTTTCTTGAGGTGTAAAGTTAGCCTATTTGATTTCTTCTTTGATCCATTTATTGTTCAAGAATATATTGTTTAATTCCTACAGACTTGTGAGGTTTTCTTTTATTTCTAGTTACAGTTCATTGTGTTGAGAAGAAATATTTGGTATTATTTAAAGTTCTTAAATTTGTTAAGATGTGTTCTGTGACCAAATATGTTATCTATTGTGGATAATTTTCTACATGGATTTGAGAAAAATGGGTATTCTGCTGTTTGGTGGTATATTTTGTATGTGTCTGTTGTGTCCATTTGGTCTATAATTTTCTTCAGGTTCACTGTTTCCTTATTGATGTTATGTCTGGATATTCTATCCATTGTTAAGAGTGGAAATTAAAGACTCCTATTATTATTGTATTGCTGCCTATTTCTTCTTTTAGTTCTATAAATTTTTGCTTTATATTTAGATGTTCTGATGTTGGGTGCATGCTTGTATGTGTATGAGTATAATTGATATATCTTCCTGAACAATTGACTGTTTTATCATTACATAGTGACCTACTTTGTCTTTTTTGACAGTGTTTTTCAAAGTTTATTTTGTCTCATATAAGTATAGTCATCTCTGCTCTCTTTTGGTTACAACTTGCACAGAATGTGTTTTTCCATCCATTCACTTTCAGCCTGTAAGTGATCTTAAATCTAAAGTGAGTTTCCTTTACAAAGTTTAAAATTGAATCTTTCTTTTTCTTTCTTTTAATCCATTCAGAATTCAGCCACTCTGGTCTTTTGACTAGGGAGTCTAATCTATTTACATTTAAAATAATGATCACAAAGGATTAACATTTGTTACTTGTTTTCAATGTGTCTTGTAAGTTATTTGAAATAACTTAAGTTGATATATCATATCCAGTTTTCCTTTGATGTATGGTTAAGTTTTAGTTTAAGTGAAATTCATCGCATAAATAATGGAGTTTATTAAATGCACAGTTATTTTATTTCTTCTTATGAAACTCAAAATACTAAATGTTCAATAATTATGAAATATACCATTTATAATAAGAAGTCATATTTTGGGACTATAGCAAAGATATGTAACCCATTATGATCTCATAATTTACCTTGAGATTCCTAGTAGCAAAAGAGGAAAGAGAAATGCATTTGTATAAACAGATCTTGTTATCAGTGGGAAGGAAACATATCATTAATTTAGGTTAAGCATTTTTTTTCTTGACTAAATTTCTCCTATATGATTTCAATTAAAACCTTATTTTTATGGACCATTTGATAAAAATTCTTCCAAAAAGTAATATATTGTTGGTTTCTTACTGAATAAGTGCTGTAGTTTCAGTTGAGTTTAAATTTATATATAGAATCAGAGGCAGATGTCTGTCTACCTACATACATAGATACACAATTAGAACAACTTTTAGCTTTTAAAATAAATATTGTATGCTACAAATAAATTACTTTGGAAAAATACAGATCATTTAGTTGACCCTACACACTGGATTTCACTGCATATATTTGTTTTCAGGGTAAGTTTTAAAGGTTTAGAATTCTTAGAGCTCCTTTTATGTGCAATTCATGTCTTCAACCTTTATATATTCCTGCTTTTAAGAAATAAAGTCAACATAAACTGATCTTTTCTGAGCTGTTTTATTCTGGTATAAAGTTTAAATGAGAATAACTCAACATAAAGTTATGTGCAAAGAGCTGGTACCAGTCTTAAATTTTATATATATGCATATACACACATACATGCATACACACACACACACACACACACACGTATATCTCACACGGACACACATATGCATATATACACACAGTGATAACCAGGAGCTTTACAATTTTTTTTAAATTCAGCTGAAATAAAGTATTTAGAAGGCCATTAATTATGTCAAAATAAAATGTAAGACAATAAATATCTATAAAGAGAAAAATAATCAAAATATTTTAAAAAAAGAAGCCGGGAGAACTAATGAAAAATAGTGGTTTAAAATTGCTAGAAAAAAAATCAAAGGGGCAGTGTTTGAAAGCCTTGATTATTTTCCCCAAGAACAAGAGTTTTTCAAAAGCCACTGATCAAATAATGTCTGTGTTCACTATCATGAAACCATTTTCTATGATTTTTTGAAAAGAAGAAAAGATTTGAAAATTCTTACCAAATAAAATTGAAATCCATGATGAAATTTACGAAGATATTTTAGTAGAAATGTCCAACTGGAAAGATATTTGAAAGTAACAAGAATCAACTCTGTAAGAAAAAGTCATGGATAGTACTGCAATTTTTACGGTTTATGATGAAATGGAAAGTGTTCTTGATGAATTAACATAGCTTAACACATTTAACATCTATTAAACAGATATTTTAAAAGGATAATTTTGGCATGCCAGGTGCGGTGGCTCATACCTGTAATCCAGCACTTTGGGAGGCTGAAGCAGGTGGATTGCTTGACCCCAGGAGTTTAAGAACAGCCTGGGCAACATGATGAAACTCCATCTTTCTAAAAAAAAAAAAAACAAAAATTAGCCAGGCATGGTGGCTCATGCCTGTAGTCCCAGTCCCAGCTACTCGGGAGGTTGAGGTGGGAGGATCGCTTGAGCCCTGGAGATTGAGGTTACAGTGAGCCATGATCACACCACTGCACTCCAGCCTAGGCTGCCTCAAAAAAAAAAAAAAAAAAAAAAAAGATAAATTTGCAAACATTAACAGTAGAAAATAAGAAAAGTAGTATTATTTCTGCAATAGACATGTATGCATATTTGTATACCTTGTTTAGAAAATGTTAATGTAATTAAAGGGCATTAATGCATGACTCTTCTTTCTTGTGCTGTAATACTCATTTCTACATTTTATTCATTTTATGTATGTTTTATTTATGTGTTCTATCTGGCAATTATTTATTTCATAAATATGTGTGCAAATAACTTTGTCATATAAAAGAAGGTGTGATTAAAAGGGATCTCCTCCAGGTGTGAAATATTCTAAGAGTCCCACTACATTTTAAAACAATTTCATAGCTTTTCATACACACACACGTGCAGGCAGGATCCACATAACAGTATTACTGAGTTCCCTGATCCTTTTATGATCTTGGACTCTATAATGTCATTGCACAATATCAGTTCTTGTTTCCACTCTGGTCCTAGTTTGCATGACGCTTTCACATTGACTGAATATTTCATGTCATCTTGGGAAAAATCATATTTGTCTGAAAATGAATGACAATATTTTCAGCCATGGACAAAGTGAAAGGATTCTATTGGTCTTATCCACATGAAAGAAAGACAGAAAAGAATACAATTACATTTGGGTCAAGTAAAGAGGAACAAGAATAGTTACTTAGAAAAAGAGTACTGCAGAGTGCACGTGTGAAGATGTAAGGGAGCAAGGAAAAATTGATGAGGAACTGTAGGAATACAGGCAGCTTTTGCACTCTTTGACTTCTTTTAGTGAGCTATATGATTCATGAGAACAGAGATTATGCCTGTCTTTTCCCCCATATAATCTTCAGTGAATGTTCTGTTGCTTGTCTGTATGTATTCAACATACGAACTTCTCTAGTGATCTACTCCTCCCCATATTCTAAACAAGTCTGGTCAGGTGTCCTGTTCACCCTGTTCCCGCAGCCTCAGCATCTGGGGAGTGCACACATGCACCAAAGCAAGTTGGCTAGAGTCTCACTCTGAGGATCAGACCACTGACACTCGTTTTAGGATATTGCATTCCCCAAAAGTCTCTCCTACTTAATTTTCTAGCTCCTATCTTTTCTGGTACTGTTATTTTAATCTGTGAAATGTTCATAATGTTTCAGATCTTTTTTCCTTTTTTAAAATGAATGTTGCAGTGTTGATTTCTATGGCTTATAAGTTGAAGACTGCGGTTATTATACACATCAACTAGCCCAGTGCCTGAAACATGGGATATACTCACTAATATTTTGTGGATGAATCAATGAATGAATGTCTTAGTTAGAACTGCTATAACAAAAACATCATAGCTATGTGGCTTAAAGAAAGAAATGTATTTCTCAAAACTCTGAAGTCTGAGAAGTTTACAGTCAAGGTGTACCTCAGTTTGGTTTCTGGTGAGGACCTTTAGAAAAAGAGAGAGAGAGACAGAGAGACAGACAGACAGAGAGAGAAAGCTTGTCTTTTTTTTTTTTTTAAGTAAGGAGATTAATCCCATCATTGTGTCTCCATTCTCTTGACCTCAGCTAAATCTAATTATCCAAAGGTTCCCCCTCCTAATACCACCTACTAACATCCCACTGAAAGTTACAGTTTCAACGTATGAATTTGAGGAAAACAAAAATGTACAGCCAATAGTGATGAATAAACAATGACCTGTATCTTCTCAGTTAGCATACTGTCCTGGGAAAGACCGTGACTGCTAAGAAACTTAATTGTGAAAACTCAAACTACTCTGTATCATGTCCAAGGGGAAGAGAGTTTCTGGTACAAAAACCAGTATTAAATTTCTGTCTGCATGGACCTAACATGAACAAAATAACATGAAATAATCACTAGATGGATGCTTATAATTAGGATGTAAGAAAGATCTTACATAAATTAATTCAATCTAGCAGCAGTATACACAACTATCCATAATTATTTTCCATATCAAGCTCACTAAGAACACTGAGTTTATTTTATGCCAAGACATTTCCAGTTACTATTGTGAGCTGCGTAGAAGTCCTGGTTATGTGGAAATATGTTGCGAGCTCAGCACCACCTCCTTTTCCAATATGCTGTTTTGTAATTTTCAGGGAAGTTGCAGCATTTTGTACCTGGAACTATGACAGCAGCATTATAGTCCACTTTGTATATACCCCTTATGTTCTTTAAAGGGCTTGTTCTATCCAAATTACTCTCGACTTGATTATTAGCAATATTGCCGAGGTGAAATAAATATCACTTCCCTTATAAATGAGTGCTCCTCCAATAAAAGCATGTTTTAATATGCTTAATAGTCAATGAAAATATCTGAAGAATTTTTATTTCATGGCCCTTTTGAGAAAATGTATTTAAAATTAGCATTTTATTGTTTCTTCAAGTAATGACCCCATTTTGACATCACAGCAATATATCTGTGAAGAATATACGTATTCACTGTTCAATGACTGTGTGACAAAAAGAATAAATACGAGCTTATCTTAGTGCAGCAATTAGCATAAATATGGTTCACTAGTATGCATTGGGGGAAAAATAAACATATAAAGAAGTAAATTTACATTGATTGACTCAGAGGTACCTCTTGTGTTAACAATTTAAAAGCATTTCCTGTCTAATTCAAAGTCTCAGAATGTGGTTGGGGGAAATTCAATTAATGTGATATACATGGCATTTTAGTTTCATTTCAAAGTGTCAATACATATTATCAAACTGCCACTAAAATAATCAGTATCATATTTTTATAATGTTCTTTGGTAGTAGATTCTGAAAAGTTTTAATATTACTGAATCTTTAGCCATTAAATTCCTGTTCCCAAATTATGGCTTGGAAAAATGAAAAAAAAAAAAACCAGATAAAAAATAAAAGCTAGTGCAAATTCATGCAGATTAGTGAAATTTTGTGCTTTGGTGCAAGTCAAGAAACCCAAGAGATTATAAGCAAATATTTACCTCTGTTGAATAAAATGTGAGCCAAAGATTAGGCTCTGCCAAAGATTAGAGACAAAGAAGCATTTTGCAGACAATTTGCATGCATCCATTCCATCTGCAAATTTGGTGGTTGGAAATGAAACAAGTGGACATTAACAAGACTTGATTGTATATTTTATCTGGAATGGGCAAAGCCCTGACAATGCGTCTTACCTCTGACTAAAGAGCATTATCTCCAAAAGTATTACAGCAGTTCTCTTCTTCCTCTCCCCTTTCTTCCTACCTTACTTCATTTTCTGTCTATTCTTCTTTCTTCTCTCTTGCAATTCTTCACCCCGCCCCATCCCCCCCACCATGAGAATTTGTGTTAGAGAATAGAGTAGGCTACTCTGGAATATGTTCACTATGAAGTCTCAGCAGACTAACTGAGTAGTTTTTTGTTTGTTTGTTTGTTTGGTGTTTTGATTTGCTTTGCTTGCTTTTTTTACATGATTGATGTCGTCTAAGGCTTTACTCAGTCCTTGGGATTTTAGTTATACCAAAAGAGGTACCACCATCCTGAACTTTGCTAATTCTTACAGAAAGGCCAGAACAGAAGGGAGGGCAGAGTATCAGCTCTTAAATGCCAGGAAAGTTCAGAAACAACACACATCACCTCCACTTATATAATGTTGTCCACTGTTAACAATCTTACTAAGCATTTTGTGTGCCTTATGGTATGAAGTTTCTAACGTCAGTCCCATGTGGCTATTTTACGTTATATATTTTGTTACATTTTAATTAAATTCCAATTATATTGCATAGACACTGGAAAATGTGATGCATGATATCAGATTTTTAGATTTGTTGAGACTGTTTTATGTCCTTGTACGTGGTCAGAACTTATAACAATTTTAAGTGCTTAAAATCCACGTGCAATTTTGAATCATTGGCAAAGAGTTCCATTGAAGTCCTTGAAGATCAAGCTTGATGATTGTTTTATTTGATTTTTTTTTTTTTTACTGAGAAAGGTGAGTTATCATCTTTCACTTGAACTAAAAGTGCCCCATCTTCCACTCTGACTGAAAATGAATAATTGTCTTTCACTTTAATTCCAAATAATACTGTTTAGCACATTGACCAAGACCACTACAAAATTAAACATTAACATGCACTAATCTTAAATTCCTTGATGATGGAAGTATTTTCTTAAATTTATAAGCGAGAAAAACTTAGTCTCTGTAAGGTAAATGTGTTGTATAATTTGAAGGTAGGTCTATTTGACTCTAAACCTCTGTACTAACAATAAATATAAAGTAATAAATCAGAAAAGATATTTATTAAATTTCTCTGAAACTTCCAACTTAGAGTAAAATTAATACTGGTTTTTATTTAGCAACCCTTTAATATATGTCCCAATTTGAGTATGCATATTTCCCTTAGCCAATTTAACTTCAAGGTTTATTTCTTTTTAATTCAGTAATAAACATGATTAAATTTACCATACTATATGGATTGTCATAAAACATGCAATCTAGTCAAATTAGCATGACAAGGATGAAAAAGAGACTAGTAAATAAAATCAAAATATGCCATAATATTTTATCATGTTCTAAATATTACATGATGCAAGCGTATTAGCACAAGGATTTAATATTTCAACATCACTGTCATATACTATATTTCTTTGTATTTCTTCATTGAATCTAGGACAGAAATAAAATTGCATAATCTGAAAGCATTTTAATTATGGAAAACTAAAGGTTACTAATAAATTCAAATGATTTCTGTATTTCTGGCAACTTGTTAACAGGGAAATAAATTTGCAAAGGGTTATGATTACATAATTTATGACAATTCAATATTATTTAGGAAATAGATCTTTCCTTATCTACACACAAACACACACATACATTACACACATGTACACACACACTTACATTTTTAATGTTTAAACTTCTGTAATGAAATGTTTTTTTCTTTAGATGATTTATATCTGGTACAGTTAGATTTCATCAAAATCATTTTGCTCCTAATTTCACATATCTTTAAAAATGCATTCTTTGAAACAGTAAAGTCTAAAAATTATGAAATTACCTTTGTTATAAATAAGTAATATGGAAGCCTAGCCAAAATGATCAATCAGGAGAAAGAAATAAAAGGCACCTAAATAAGAAAAGAAGAAGTAAAACTATCTATCTTCACTGATGATGTGATTCTATACCTAGAAAACCCTACAGATTCTGCCAAAAGACTGCTAGAACTAATAAACAATTTTAGTAAGGTTTCAGGATACAAAATCAATGTACAAAAATCAGTCACATTTCTATACACCAATAATGTCCGGACTGAGAGTCTAATCAAGATCAAAATGCCATTTACAATAGACACAAACAGAATAAAATAACTAGGGATGCATTTCACCAAAGAGGTGAAAGATCTCTACAAGGAGAGATACAAAGCACTACTGAAAAAATCAAAGATAAATAAGTGGAAAAACATTCTACACTTATGAATTGGAAGAATTAATATCATTGAAATGTCCATACTGCCCAAAGCAATTTACAGGTTCAACACTCTTTTCTATTAAACTACCAACACTATTCGTTGCAGCATTAGAAAGAAAAAACTATTCTAAAATTCACATGGAATCAAAAAAGAGCCTAAATAGCCAGAGCAATCCTAAACAGAAAAAACAAAGCTGGAGGTATCACACTACTCAACCTCAAACTATACTATAAGGCTTTAGCAACCAAAACAGCATGGTATTGATACAAAACCAGATACTAGACCAGTGGAACAGACTGGGAAACAAATAAAGCCATACACTTAAAACCATCTGATCTTCAACAAGGCTGACAAAAACAAACAATGGGAAAATGACTCCCCATTCAATAAACGGCACTGAGATAATTGGCTAACCATATGCAGAAGAATGAAACTGGATGCTTACCTTTCACTATATACAAAAATTAACCTGAAATGAATTAAATATGAATTATAAAACCTCAAATTATAAAAACCCTAAAATAAAACCTAGGAAATGCCATTCTGGACATTGATCTTGGCAAATAATTTATGTCTTAGTCCTCAGAAGCAATTGCAAAAACAAACAAAAAAAAAATTGACAAGTGGGACATAAGAAAACAAAGGATCTTCTGCCCAGCAAATGAAACTATTAACACAGAACACAGACAGTATACATAATGGGAGGAAATATTTGTAAACTATGCATCCAACAAAGGTCTAATATCCAGAATCTATAAGGGACTTAAATCAGCAAGCAAAAAACAATTAACTCAATTTTTGAAAAAGGGAGAAAGCATGAACAGACACTTCTCAAAAGAAAACATGAATACAGATGAAAAATATATTAAAAATGCTCATCATCACTAATCATGAGAGAAATGCAAATAAAAACCACAATGAGATATCATGTCACAACAGGCAGAATGGCCATTACTAAAAACTCAAAAAACAACAGATGCTAGTGAGGTTGTGGAGGAAAGTCACAACTGTCAGTGGGAATGTAAATTAGTTCAGCCACTGTGGAAAGCCATGTGAAGATTTCTTAATCTTAAAACACAACTACCATTTGATTCAGCAATCCCACTATTGGGTATACACCCAAAAGAAAATAGATCATTCTACCAAAATGACACATGTACTTGTATATTTATTACAGCACTATTCACAAAAGCAAATACATGGAATCAACCAAGATGCCCATCAGAAGGGACGGGATGAAGAAACTATGTTACATACATACCATGGAATATGCACAGTCATAAAAATGGATGAAATCATGCCCTTTGCGGGAGCATGGATGCAGCTGGAGGCCATTATCCTAAGAAAACTAATGCAGAAACTGAAAATCAAATATCTCTCATTCTCACTTCTAAGCTAAAGCTAAACAATGAATACACATAAACACAAATATGGGAACAATAAACACTGGGGAATTCTTGAGGAGAAAATGAAGAAGAAGGGTGTGAGCTGGGAGACTACCTATTGGGTACTATGCTCACTAGCTTTGTAATGGGCTCACATATACACCAAGCATGAGTGACACCCAATTTACCCATATAGAAAACCTCTGTTTGTGACCCCTGAACCTAATATAAAAGTAGAAAAAAAATACACAAGGGGATAAAAAAGCAACTTTTAATTTGTTGATCCTTTGTATTTTTGTTTAGTTTTGCTCTGATCTTTATTCTTTCTTAATTTGGGGTTTTGTTAATTTCTTTGCCTTTTTAATTTGTACTTATTGGCTGTATGCTCAAGGCTCAACTTTGTACTTATTGGCTGTATGCTCTAAGCCTGAGTGTCTGGGACCAGGTCCTCAAGTTTGTCATCTGGTCCCTTTGCCTTTTTTTCTTTTTCTTTTCTTTTCTTTTTTTTTTCTTTTTGAGACAGAGTCTTGCTCTGTTGCCCAGGCTGGAGTGCAGTGGCATGACCTTGGCTCACTGCAACCTCCACCTCCTGGGTTCAAGCAATTCTCTTGCCTCAGCCTCCTGAGTAGCTGGGACTACAGACACGTGCCACCATGCCCAGCTAATTTTTTGTATTTTTATAGAGATGGGTTTTCACTGTGTTAGCCAGTATGGTCTCAATCTCCTGACCTTGTGATCTGCCTGCCTCGGCCTCCCAAAATGCTGGGATTACAGGTGTGAGCCACTGCTCCCAGCCAATTCTTTCTTTTTAAGTTCCTTAAGGTGCATCATTAGATTGTTTATTTGAAATATTTTTACTTTTTTGATGTAGCCACTTATTGTTATCAATTTTCCTTCTAGCACTATTTTTGCTGTATTCCCAAGGTTTTGGTTTGTTTTATCCCCAGTTTCATTTTTTTTTCAATTTTTAAAATATTTAATCTTAAATATTTCCTTGATGCAATGGTAATTGAGAAGCATGTCGTTTTATTTTCATGTACTTGTATTGTTTCCGTGTTCCTCTTGTTAGTGATTTATAGTTTTATTTCATTTTGGCCTGAGAGATACTTGATATTATTTTAGCTAAAAAAATTGCTGAGACTTGTTTTGTGTCCTAACATATAGTCTATCCTGGAGAATGTTTTGTGTATTGATCAGAAGAATGTATATTCTGTAACTATTGAATAAAATGTTCTGTAAATATTTTAGGTTCATTTATTTTAAAGTGCAGTTTAAAATTTTTGTGTCTTAATGATAAATCTAATGCTAAGAGTGGGATGTTGAAGTCTGCAATATTATTGTATTGGAGTCTACTATCTCTCCCTTTACATCTAATTATATTTGCTTTATATATCTGCTTGCTCTGGTGTTGTGTGCATATATGTTTAGAATTGTTATATCCTCTTGTTGAATTGATCCATTTATCATTACATAATGGCCTTCTTCGCCTTTTTTAAACTGTTTTATATTTTAAAAGACATAAACTTTTGTATTTATAATCTTTATTTCCCCTAAGGGTTTGAGGGTGGCACAAGTTGGGTGTAGTTGAATGGTTTTATTTCTGGGTGTTTTCAGAGGCCCAAGGCTCAACTTTATACTTATTGGCTGTATGCTCTAATCCTAGGTGTCTGGGACTGGGTGCTCAAGTTTGTCCTCTGGTCCCTTGAAGCTGAGCTCTGGTTGGAGGGGCTGAGTTGCTCCAGGACCACTGGCAATAGCATTCCATAGTGGATGATGGGGATGAGGGGGAGCTATGGGTATAAGTGCTCTGGTGGGAGTGGCAGGGGCATAATGGGCAAACATGTTTCAGAGGGAAGCTGTCAATAAAAGTGCTCCAGGGGGGCAATGGAGGCCTCAGGTGAAAGCACCATGGCAGTAGCTGCTGGCAAAAGTTCTCTGGCAGCATAACTGAGGCTTCACTGTGTGCAGGCATGACCAGGTTGGAACTCTGGGGGGCACTGGTGGACATCAGGGTGTGCAGATTAGACTCCAGTACCACAGGAACGACAGCCTTGCTCTCCCTGGATCTGACAGACTACACAGGTCAGAGCTACTAATTCCTTAGGAACCATTCAGGGCCATGAATGTGTCCCAACACTCAGCAAACTCAGCTTCCTCCCCCTTCAGTCCTGGCATCTGGGTTGTCTCTCTACCCTCTGTCAATGTGTTCTCTCAGATGACATTGTTCAGAGTATGCTGGTATACTCAATATTCCAGTCTGTCTCATTAAGAGTTCCTGGCTGCATCTAGTCAGCCACCTTGTCTCCTGGTGGTTTTTTGAAAAGAGAAACAAAATCAACTTATCACTAGACAAACTAATCAAGAATAAAAAGGAGAATGCCACAAAAAATAAAATGAGAAATTAAAAAGGAGATACCACAACAGATACCACAGAAATGCAAAAGATCATTAGAGACTATTATGAACAACTATACAGCAACAAATTGGAAAACCTAGAGAAAAATGAATAACTGGACACATGCAACCTACCAAAATTGAATCAGGAAGAAATATAAAATCTGAACGGACTAATAATGAATAATGATATTGTATCAGTAATAAAAAGTCTCCTATTCAAGAAAAGTTTGGGACTGAATGGTTTACTGCTAATCCTAGCCAACTTACAAAGAGAAACTATACTAATTGTCCTCAAAATATTACAAACAATTGAATAGGAGGAAATTCTCCACACCTCATTTTACAAACCAGCGTTATTCTGATACCAAAACCAGACAAGGATACAACCAAAAAAGAAAACTACAGCCAATATCCTTGATGAACATAGATGCAAAATCTTCAACAAAATACTGGCAAATCAAATCCAACAGCACATAAAATGGTAATATACCATGATCAGTTGGGATGTACCCCAGGGATGCAAAGATGGTTCAACATATGTAAAGCAATAAATATAATACATAACATTAACAGAATGAATAACAGAAACTTTGTGATTATCTGAATAGACATAGAAAGGACATTTGATAAAATTTGACATCCCTTTATGAGAAAACTCTCAACAAACTAGGCACATATGGAATATACCTCAACATAATAAAGGCTATATGAAACAAACCCACAGCTGACATCATCATAAATGAAGAAGAGTTCAAAGCCTTTCCTCTAAGAACTGGAACAAGACAATAGTGCTCACTTAGACTTCTGTTCAACAAAATATTGGAAGTCCTACCCAAAGCCATCAGGAAGAGAAAGAGAAAAAACAAAGGAATCCAAATTGAAATAATGAAACTCAAATTGTCTCTCTTTGCAGGTGACATGAACTTATATAAAGATATCTCTAAATTCTTTATCAAGAAATTCTTAGATCTGATAAATAAATTCAGTGAAGTTGCAGAATACACATTCAAAGATAACACAACACATAAAAATAAGTAGCATGTATAAGTGCCAATCATGAATTTGCTGACAAAAAAAATCAAGAAGACAATTTCATTTTCAGTAGCTACCAAACAAACAAACAAAAATCAACCACACATATACATAAAACCACCTAGGAATATATTTAACCAAGGAGTTAAAAGATTTCTACAAAGAAAATTACAAAACTCTGATGAAAGAAATTGAAGAGAACACAAAGAAGTGGAAAGACATCTCATGCTCATGAATTGGTAGAATTAATATTGTTAATGTGACCATATAACCCAAAGCAATCTGTAGATTCAATGCAATGCCTATCAAAATGCCAATGTATTTTTTCACAGGCATAGAAAGAATAATTCTATAATTTGCGTGCAACAACAACAGAAAAGTCCCAATAGTCAAAGTAATATTTATCAAACAGAACAAGTACGGTGGTATCACACTCACTGACTTCAAGACATATAAAAAGACTATAATAGCCAAAACAGCATGATGTTTGTATAAAATCAGACACACAGGCCAATGGAACAAAATAGAGAACACAGAAATAAATCCATATATTTACAGCAAACTGATTTTTGATAAAGTCACTAAGAACATCCATTGAGGAAAGGACAGTCTCTCTAATAAATGGTGCTGGAAAAATTAGATATCCATCTGCAGAAGAATGAGGATATCCAAATTTCTCCCCATATAAAAATATCCACTCAAGATAGTGGATAGTGGATAGTGGTCTTAAACGTAAGACCCATACTGTAAAACTACTAAAAGAAAACATAGGAAAAACACATCAGGGCATTGGTCTAAGCAAATAATTTATGGCTAAGACCAAGAAAGGAAAGGCAACTAAACAAAAAATAGACACGTGGGATTATTTTAAACTAAAATGCTTCTGTATAGCAAAGGAAACATTCAACGGAGTGAAGAAACAACCTCCTGAATGGAAGAAAATATTTACAAACTATTCACCTGACATGTAAGTAATATCTAAAATATATAAGGACCCCAAACATATAAAAGTAATATATAATCAGTGTGATGGATACACTAAATACCCTGACTTCATCATTACACATTCTATGGCAGTAACAAAATATTACATGTACCCCATAAATATGTACAAATATATTCATCAATAATAAAATGAAGAAATCACAAGGGAAATTATAAAATACCTTAATACATATGAAAATAAAACCATGACATATCAAAACATGTCAAAGGCAGTGCTCAGAGGGTAATGCATAGCTGTAAATGCCTAAATTTAAAAAAAATGAAAGATCTCAAATTATTAACCCAACTTTACATCTTAAAGAGGTATAAAAACAAGAGTGATATGAAATGAAAACTAGCAGAAGGTAAGAAATAATGCAGATAAGAGCAGATAGCAATGAAATAGAGGATAGAAAAACAACAGAAAAATTCAATGAAACCAAAAGTTCTTTGAAAAGGTCAGTTACTTTGACAAACCTTTAGTTAGGCTAACAAAGTAAAAAAAAAAAAGGAGAAGATTCAAATAACTAAAATCAGAAATTAAAATGGTGATAATACTAATGCCCTTAAAGCAATAAAATTCATTGTAAGAGAATATTATGAACAACTACAAACCAACAAGTTAGATAACCTAGATGAATTCACAGAAATTCCTGGAAACATGTAATTTGTTTAAACTGACCAAAGATGAAATAGAAAATCCCAGAATACCTGTAACAAGTAAAGAGATAAATCAGTTATTAAAACCTCTTAAAACAGAAATATTTGGATCTAAATGGCTACACTGGTGTATTCTACAAACACTTAAAGAAAAATCAACACCATTATTCTCAAAGTCTTCCAAAAAACTGAAGAGGAAGGAAGGCCTTATAATTTATACTATCAGGCCAGTGTTACCTTGACACCGAAACCAGATAAAGACATTACAAAAAAGGAAAATTACAGTTTATTAGTCTCTATGGATATATCTAAAACACCTTCAATAAAATATTTACAAAGCAAATTTAATTTTAAATTAAAAGATTTATATACCATGGCCAGCTGGGAATAATCCTCGGAATGCAAGGGTAGGTCAGCATAAGAAAATAATTAGATGTAATACATCACATTAGTAGATGAAGAAATAAAAACTATATGATCATCTTAATTGATTAAGAAAAGACATTTGACAAAATCCAATACCCTTTTCATGATAGAAACACATATAAATCTAGGAAAATAAGAGAAATTCCTCAATATGATAGAGAGCTTTTATAGAAAACCCACAGCTAATATGCTTAATGATGAAAGATTAAAAGTTTTTTCACAAAGATTAGGAACAAAATAAAGATGTTTATTTTCATTACTGTGATTCAAGACCTGTTTAAATACATTGATGATGTTTACAAGGAAATTGTGAATTCAATATGGAAATGATTTTATATCTTGGACCTTAAGTATTGATGCTACACTGATTTTAATGGATGTAGAATAAAATAAAGAGACAGATAAATGGCCTCGTGTTATCTTGTTCTACATCCATTCGCAAAATAACTGATTGCAATAAATGGCTTTGAGCATAAAGTTAAAACATGTCTGCAATCTGGCACAACCTTCCTGGCTTTCTTTATCTTTTTCCTCGTGGGGCCAACTAATTGAATAGCTTTTTCTCTCAGTTATGTAGTTAGGCTCATAGTTGTATTTGTAAAGCATGCTTTTAGTAGGGCAAAGGCACAGCTTTGTAAATCGTTATCTATGTATCATACATATTGAATTCTCAAAAATGTCAGAAATAAGTGAAGTGCCCACTATAAATATACCAACATAAATATATTTATACCCATGGCCTTATATACGGGTTTGTTAAATGAAAATAAAAGATTTTTTAGAACAAAGCTTGGACGTGCAATAAGAATAATTTAAATTAAGCTGTCAATTTCCTGGATTGTGTATTAATTATGGCTTTATTCATCCATTTATTCATTCCTTCAATAACTCATCTCTCAGTCAATTATGTATGTTGCTTTTTTTCCACTGTCTACCAAAGACTGTGCTCAACTGTGAAAAACATAGATATAACCACTTGCCTTAGAATTTTCAGTCTAATTAGTCACTATGTTTAACCTCGTTGGTCAATCTTTTTATTAAATTATAAAAGAATGTCTAAGATATTAACTGTCAAGGAACTATAATGTAACATATGTCCTTTCAATATCTAGGATGAAGTCAATACAAAGTACTTAAGAAAGCTCAGCTATGTTGTAAATATTATGTCAAACTTTTTATGTGTAATCATTTAATTCTCACAACAGACTTACAAGATTAACTGATCCTTTTAAACTACACTTATTTGCCATTTGCTAATAAAATGAACCCATTGCTATTACAGAGAAAGGGAATTGAAAAAAAAATCTCCCCTGTACTTCAGAACCTGATCTTCCTAAGCCAAAACCAGGTCCAATTTCATATCTAAATGAATTCTGAAGCTATCACTTGAGCCACTATTGAGTCCTGCATTTTTCTCATAACCATATTCAACTATTGGCATAGCATGACCCTTTTTAACCCTTAAGTATCATTATCTTAAATATCTAGGCAATGTGATTTACTCACCAGTAGAATTTCAACTTCAGTAGTTGAGGACCTCGTCATACCCTTCATGGACAATGGCAGTATATTTCTAACTATACCAATGAATGACCTTTAAGAGGTGCAAGTAAGAACCTGTCTATATTCAATTAAAAATTCTTCACTAATTCCTTATTACCTTCACGATGGAATCTCACTCCATAGGATGCCATTTACTTGTTGTTACAATCTAGATCCTGCCCAGCTTGTCATATTCATGTCTTACCACTCTCCTGCCTGAACTTTATATTACTAAAATATGAATTCCCTATGGTGTACACTTTCACTCAAGCTTCTAATATCTTTGAACAGGACATTTTTATTCCTGAACTGTCTTATCCTTTTTTTCCCCCACAATCCTTTAAGATTCTATTCATGCTACTTCTCAAAAGAAACTTCTTTGAACAACTCTCTGTCCCCATTCCACACCAGTATGGGTTAAGTAAACTTTCCATCTTCTAATCGAAGTCTATGATCATATTTACCACAGGATTTATGGCACAGTATAATTTTTGACTTGCTTGTTGGGGGATTAATTTATAACTCGCAGCCTGAGACAGTGGTGGAATCAGGATTTTCAAAATTTGACGTCCAAACGGGTGACTTTTTTCTGTTGTAGACTACCTTCAAAGATGCTAATTAAATATGCACATAATATAATTTATGGCGGCTGCAACAATGATCAGCGAATCATTTTGCCTTTTTAGCAGAAAGTTGATTCCCTGACCTAACAAAACAGAATGCAGTTAAACCATAGGACAATTTTCACATTATAGTAGCTAAGAGAAGTAGTCACCACCTTTATTAGCTTTAATGGGGAGCATTTTATTTAGTTAGGTCCAGAAAAGTTGATTTAGATTGGTGAGGGAATTCTATGGCCATATTAACACATTCCTCAGTATAATATAAAGCCTAAGGTTTTCTAGACAGATGTCTTCTGAAAACAATAAGAATTTCATTTAGTTTTGTTAGTTCTAAGTAGCAAAATACAGACTTGGCTGGTTCAAGCACTAAATAAATTCCTTAAAGGATACTGATAGTTCTCAAAATTGTAGGAAAGGCTGTCTCCTAAAATCGCTCCTCTACTTCAGAACCCGATTTTCCTAAGCCAAAACCTGATCCAAATTCAGATCTGAATAAATTTTAAAACTATCACCTGAGTCATAATTGAGTCCTTCACTTTCCTCATGTGTCCCAGACTTAAGATTATATAGTTAGTACCTCAGCCCACATCATATACCTTCCTGGTATGTGGTGGCACTTGATATGATAATGTGCCTTATCAACACTGCTGAAGATTGGGTGCCACCATAAACCGTTTTCTGCCATTCAGCTTTCCTAGATCCTGTCTCAAGTTCTGGCCAAATGGCACTGAACAGTTGAGCCTAGGTTTCAGACTTCTGTTCTAACTGCAATGAGACCAGAAAAAATGAGGATCTAGAGTTTTCAGTTTTAATTTTGGGAGGTGAACTCTGTCTCCACTTAGATTCATATTTAAAATTTTACAAACATAAAGTGAAATTTGAGTTGTTGAGTGGTCTAAAATAAAAAATATCTACTACATATTTTTTCTATGTAGTGAAGGGACAAAACAAATCAGTCAATCTATTATTCACTAAAATGTATTTATATACCAACCTTCGTGATATAAAATTTAGGCTCTTTATCACTTTATTCCCAAAGAACTCTACAATGTGGGCAGTATTATATTCACTATAACCATTTTATAGATGAAGATTCTGAGACTCGACTACATTAAGTTTGTCCAAAACCACAATACTTGTAAGTGATCGAGGCTGGTATTTATTTCACCAGAACTAGTGTTCGGTCCACTATATTACTTGTTCCCTGAAGCAGTAGATTTCTCAGAAATATAACCAGTATTTGAATTATTTCTTTCATGATTTGAAAGGCAAAAGACTAGTCATAATAAAACAAAATTTTGGGGACAGGGGAATAACATAGCTCTGATGATGTGTGCTGTCACCTGTGTTTTGAAGGCAACATTAGCCACATATACAAAATAATTTTCTCAAAGAAGATATAAGTAAGCTGTTGTTGAAGTAAAAAGAGAAAGAAATTTAGTGGTAACACTTGAACTTAACTCTATTTCTCTCTTGATTATATTATGAACTATAATACTATTTACATTTTAAAATTATTTTTAATTAATATATAATATTTTTACATATTTAGGGGTCCATGTGATATTTGATACATACATACAATGTGTAATAATCCAATCAGGGTGTTTAGAATATCCATCACCTCAAGAACTTATCATTTATTTGTGCTGGGATATTTCAAATGTTCTCTTTTGGCTATTTTTAAATGTACAATGTATTATTGTTAACTATAGTCACCTTACTGTGCTATTGATCACTATAACTTATTCCTTTTATCTAACTGTATGTTTGTACCCATTAACAAACATCTTTTCATCCCCCCACCACAATACCCTTCCCAGCCTCTGGTATGTGTTTATATATTTACATGAAATGAGAATTACTCTATCCTTTTTGCAAGGAGTTTTGTGGCAAATACTTGAAAGTGTCTTTCTCATTATTCCACTCTTTCCAAGTCAGCTCTCTTTCCTTGCTTTTTTCCTTATGAAGAAAAATACCTGCTTTCTAACAAAATCAGAGAAGAGTATAAAACAATTATATACTTTTTTCTCTCTCTAATCACATATAGCATTGTGTTTCTATTAAACATAACAAAAGGTAGATGAAATAGGTATTAGTTGCTCTTATCAAAAATCTTGGAGTCACTCTACGCTGATGTTTTCCTCTCACCTTGACCATCCAGTCTATTACAAATCTTGCCACATTTTCCTTCAGAGTATATCCAGATTTTGACCACTTGTCATTACTCCATCTGTCATCAATCTGGTTCAAACTCACCATCGCCTGCCTGAATTATTCCATGGCTTCTCCATTTCTTTCTCTGTACATGCTGAACACAGCAGTGAGAATAATGCCAATAAACCATAAAAAATATTGTGCCACTTATCTGCTAAAAACCCTTTAATGGCTTTTCATCTCACCTAGAATAAAAGACAAAATCTTTTCTCTGACAAAAGAAGTCTTATCGCTTCAGCTACCCTGATATCTATGACCTTTTCTGCTATGGAAACTGCTCACATAGTTCCTTCCAGCTCTGCTGGTCATCTTGCTCCAGCGCAGCACCCTCTCAACTCAGGGCCTTGGTGCTTGCTTACTCCTCTTCTCCAGAGTCCTCTTCCCCAATGATATTCTTGCCTGGCTCCCTCATTTATTTCAGTGCCTTACTCAAAAGTTACTGTATGAGTCAGGGTTCTCTAAAGGGACAGAACTAATAGGATATATGTATATATGAAAGGGAGTTTATTAGGAAAATTGACTCACACAATCACAAAGAGAAGTCCCGCAATAGACTGTCTGCAAGCTGAGAAGCGAGGAAGCCAGTCAGAGTCCCCAAACCTCAAAAGTAGTGCAGCCTTCAGTCTGTGGCCAAAGGCCCGAGAGCCCCTGGCAAACCACTGGTGTAAGTCCAAGAGTCCAAAAGCTGAAAAACTTGGAGTCTGATGTTCTAGGGCAGGAAGCATCCAGCATGGGAGAAAGATGAAGGCCCAAACACTCAACAAGTCTGCTCTTCCATCTTCTCTTATCTGCTTTATTCTAGTCGCACTAGCAGCTGATTAGTTGGTGCCCACCCAGTTTGAGGATGGGTCTGTCTCTCCCAGTCCACTGACTCAAATGTTAATCTCCTTTGGCAGCACCCTTACAGATACACCCAAGAACAGTACTTCATATCCTTCAATCCAATCAAGTTGACACTCAATATTAACCATCACAGTTACCTTCTGAGAAAAAAAGAGTCCTTGCAATTTTTTTAAAATTAATTCTTAGTAGGGTTGCTAGATTTAGCAAATAAAAAAAAGGATGCCAAATTAAATTTTAATCTCAGATAAACAATGAATAATATATTAGTATGTCATGATACTCCATGGGAAATATTGCATCAGACACACACTTTTAAAAGATGATTTATCTAAAACTTAAATTTGATTGTCATTGTGTATTTTATTTAGTTTCTACTCTCAAATTTAATATTGCTTTTCCCTATTTTGTGTGTTTTCCTCTTATTCCTTATCACTAACACACTGTATATTTTTATATTAATTATGGTTTGTCTTCTGTCTAAAATGGAAGCTCTTTAATAACAGAATTTTAACTGCTGTCTTAACAGTATCCTCAGTGTCTCTAGCAGTGCCTGTTCATGGTAGACATGACAAGTATTTTTAGAATGAATGAATGAATGTTCAAATGATTAAATTAACATAACAGGGTGCCTTTGCTCTGTGCAAGTCACTAAAGTGTTTAACATATATTATCAAATTTCATTCTTGCCACTGTCTTTTGAAATAGCAACTATCAAATTCCCATTTCTAAACTTAGGATCCTGAGTTTCAGAGAGGATAGTATTATTTTTTATTTCCCTTCAAATTTTAATGATAAAGCTTAGATTTAAAACATATCATGTTTCATACTAGATTCCATATTTTGTTTTACAATTTAATATGAAAATTAAGCATTTCAAAATATGTATATAACTGACTTGAAATAATTTAGTCTTTTTTCTTTTGAGGTAGGTAATAAAAGACTTCATGGTATTTTCTTAAATACTTTTTGATATTTTGAGAACATCGTCTGATAATGAGGTCTAATAAATCCCTCTGTATATTTAATCCTGCTAATTAAGAGTTTCACAACCTAATCAAATTTTTTAAAAAAAGATTACAACTTAACACATCTTTAGAATATATTTTGAACTAATTTCATAAACTTGCCAACATCCAGAAGTCATACCAATAAGAATTGTATGCTAAACGAAATCACTATTTGATTTACAATTTAATAGGCAAATTATTTAAAAATCTCTTCTTTCTTATGTAGATTTCTAAATAAATTAATTTTTACCCCAAAGCCCCAAATTCCAAATTTTGAAGCTTAAGGTAGGGCCATATTTTTAAATATTATGAAATATCGAAAGCAGCAAGCAATGAATATAAATTATTCATTAAAATTAAAATTAAATTATTCATTTAAATCAATTTGAAAATATACTCCAAAGCTAGAGATAATTTTATGTGGTGGAAAGAGGAAAAGCTTTGGAATACTCTAGGCCAAGTAAGGATTCTATTATTTACCTGAATTATTGTCTAAACCAACTAGCGTGTCTATCATTTATCTACATTAACTTGAATATTTAGGAATTTTATCATTTTCTTTCATTGTTGCCTTGGACAAATTCCTTCATTTCTTCTTTAGAGAAACACTAAGTCATTATTTCTAACAGATCACCAGTGATGGACCAGAATACCAGAACTGAAGCAGGGAGTTACATGTTATATGAATTTCATACAATGGCAGAAAAAGACATGCAAGTTAAATTGCCAAAATCAAGTGAGAGGCTTTAAAATTGCATGTTTGATCAGGGCTGAAGTTCCCTAACATTATTCTTATCCAGGATTTTTCCTATGTATTGGTGTCTATAGATGGAGCAGACTGGGCCAAAGCTTTAAAATCTTAGTGCTTTCCTAGCAGGCAGACTCAGAATTTAAAAAAAAAAAAAAAAAAAAGACAAACAAACAACTTAGTGCAATATTATTACCTGTGTGAAATCAGGAAAAAAAGAAGAAAGACAAAGAAAGAGAGACAGATTGCAAGGAAGAGCAGGAAAGAGAGGGGTTAAATAATCTCCTCATTTCTTAGACGTCACAAAATTTTTTGATTTTGTGCTATTTTTAAAAAAATCAATATAGCTATAAGTGTCCTGACAACTATGCAACATGATTAGAAATTTTCAGTGCTGTCCTACCATGTGTTATCAAAAACAATCATGTACATCTACATACACTTATATATATTTTTTTCTCTTGAAATAAAATTGAGAATAGTAACATGTAACTGTGTTTGGTTTATATGTATTTGATGCACCATTGACCAAAAATACAGCTATTAAAATGTGACATAAAGCATGGATTTTGTACTACCTCATTGTACATAAGAAGAATGAGCTACTGTCCTGTCACTTCTGAATTAACACAAAGCAAACCACCACCACTACAGCATTTCCTACTACTTACCAAAAGAAATCTTTGCAATAATAAGCCTTCTCCATATGGTCCAGAGAACATCCTCTCTGTTAGAGAGACACGTGTAACATTTTATTAATAAGGCAAAACATTGGTGATAGAGTTCATTAAAAATAAAACCAGATCAGCAAGCTAGAGAGCCTCAATAAATTTAAGAAAACTGAAATTATACCAAGCACTCTCTCAGACCATGGTGGAATAAAACTGGCAATGAACTCCAAAAGGAACCTTCAAAACCATGAAAATACGTAGAAATTAAATAACCTGCTCCTGAATGAGCACTGGGTCAAAAACAAAATCAAGATGGAAGTTAAAAAATTATTCGAACTGAACAACAGTTATGATGCAACCTACCAAAACCTCTGAGATACAGCAAAGACAGTGCTAAGAGGAAAGTTCATAACCCGAAATGCCTACATCAGAAAAACTGAAAGAGTACAAACTGACATTCTAAGGATACACCTCAAGGAACTCGAGAAACAAGAACAAACCAAACCCAAACCCAGCAGAAGAAAGAAAATAACTAAGATCAGAGCAAAACAAAATGAAATTGATACAAAAAATATAAAGGATAGTAAAACAAAAAGCTGATTCTTTGAAAAGATAAATAAAATTGATACACCATTGGCAAGATTAACCAAGAAAAGAAGAGAGAAATCCAAATAACCTCACTAAGAAATGAAGCAGGAGGTATTACAACTGATACCACTGAAATACAAAAGATCTTCAAGGCTACTATGAAAACCTTTACACACATAAACTAGAAAACCTAGAAGAAATGGATAAATTCCTGGAAAAATACAACCCTCCTAGCTTAAATCAGGAAGAATTAGTTACCCTGAACAGACCAATAACAAGCTGGCAAGATTGAAATGGTAATTTAAAAATTACCAACAAAAAAAAGTCCAGGACCAGACAGATTCACAGCAGAATTCTACCAGACATTCAGAGAAGAATTGGTACCAATCCTTTTAACACTATTCCACAAGATAGAGAAAGAAGGAACCCTCCCTAATTCATTCTATGAAGCCAGCATCAACCTAATACCAAAACCAGGAAAGGGCATAACTAAAAAAGAAAACTACAAACCGATATCCTTGATGAATATGCTAAAATCCATAACAAAATACTAGTTAACTGAATCCAGCAACATATCCGTGATCAAGTGGGTTTCATACCAAGGATGCGGGGATGTTTTAATACATGCAAGTCAATAAATGTGATACACCACAGAAACAGAATTAAGAATAAAATTTACATGATAATTTCAATAGATGCAGAAAAAGCATTCAACAAAATCCAGCATCCTTTATGATTAAACTCTCAGCAAAATTGGCCTACAAAGGACATATCTCAATATAATAAAAGCCATCTATGACAGACCCACAGCCAACATAACACTGAATGGGGAAAAGTTGAATGCATCCCCTCTGAGAACTGGAACAAGGCAAGGGTGGCCTCTTGCCACTCCTCTTCAACATAGTACTGGAAGTCCTAGCCAGAGCAATCGGACAAGAGAAAAAAAAAAAAAAAAGGGCATCCAAATTGGTAAAGAGGAAGTCAAACCGTCACTGTTGATAATATGATTGTTTACCTTGAGAACACTAAGGACTCTTCCAGAAAGCTCCTAGAACTGATAAAAGAATTCAGCAAAGTTTCCAGATACAAGATTAATGTACACAAATTAGTAGCTCTTCTATACATCAACAGCGACCAAGCAGAGAATCAAATCAAGAACTCAACCCCTTTTACAATAGCAGCAAAAACAAACAAACAAACAAACAAGGAATATACCTAACCAAGGAGTCGAAAGACCTCTACAATGAAAACTACAAAACACTGCTGAAAGAAATCATAGATGACACAAACAAACGGAAACACATTCCATGCTCATGGATGGGTAGAATAAATATTGTGAAAATGACCATACTGCCAAAAGCAAGCCACAAATCCAATGCAATCCCCATAAAAATACCACCACCATTCTTCACTGAATTAGAAAAAAGAATTCTACAATTCATATAGAACCAAAAAAGAGCCTGCACAGCCAAAGCAAGACTGAGCAAAAAGAACAAATCTGGAGGCATCACACTACCTGAATTCAAACTATACTATAAGGACATAATCACCAAAACAGCATGGTACTAGTATGAAAATAGGCACATAGACTAATGGAACAGAATAAGGTACCCAGAAATTAACCCAAATACTTGCAGCCAACTGATTTTCGAAAACACAAACAAAAACATAAAGTGGGGAAAGGACACCCTTTTCAGCAAATGGTGCTGAGATAATTGGCTAGCCACATGTAGGGGAATGAAACTGGGTCCTGATCTCTCAGCTTACACAAAAGTCAACTCAAGATGGATTAAGGACTTAAACCTCAGACCTGAAAATATAAAAATTCTAGAAGATAACATTGGAAAAACCTTTCCAGACATTGGCTTAGGCAAGGATTTCATGACCAAGAACCCAAAAGCAAATGCAATAAAAACAAAGATAAATAGCTGAGACCTAATTAAACTAAAGAGATTTTGCACTGTAAAAGGAACAGTCCACAAAGCAAACAGACAACACACAGAGTGGGAGAAAATCTTCACAATCTATACATCTGACAAAGGACTAATATACAGAATCTACAACTAACTCAAACAAATCAGTAAGATAAAAACAATCCCATCAAAAAGTGGGCTAAGGACATGACTAGGCAATTCTTAAAAGAAGATATACAGATGACCAACAAACACATGAAAAAAATGTTTGACATCACTAATGATCAGGGAAATGCCAATCAAAACCACAATGTGATACCACCTCACTCCTGCAAGAATGACCATAATCAAAAAATCAAAAAACAGTAGATGTTGGCATGGATGTGGTGAACAGGGAACACTTCTACACTGCTGGGGGAATGTAAACTTGTACAGTCCCTGTGGAAAACATGTGGAGATTCCTTAAAGAATGGAAAGTAGAACTACCATTTAATCCAGCAATCCCACCACTGGGTATCTACCCAGAGGAAAGGAAGTCATTTGAAAAAGATACTTGCACACACATGTTTATAGCAGCACAATTCACAACTGCAAAATCGTGGAACCAACTCAATTCCCAATCGATCAATGAGTGGACAAAGAAACTGTTTTATATATATATATATATATATATATATATATATATATATACACACACACACATACATAACACATATATAACTGTTATATATATATATACACACATATACATAGAACTAACTGTGATATATATGTGAATATATATATATGATGGAATACTATGCATCCATAAAAATGAATGGATTAACAGCATTTACAGTGACCTTAATGAGATTGGAGACTATTATTCTAAGTGAAGTAACTCAGGAATGGAAAACCAAACATCGTATGTTCTCACTGATATGTGGGAGCTAAGCTATGAGGACGCAAAGGCATAAGAATGATACAATGGCTTTAGGGACTTATGGGGGAAAGTGGGAGGGGCGTGAGGGATAAAAGACTACAAATAGGGTGCAGTGTATACTGCCCAGGTGATGGGCGCACCAAAATCTCACAAATCATCACAAAATAACTTACTCATGTAATCAAATACCACCTGACCCCAGTAACTTATGGGGCAAAAATAAAGTGACATAGTAATAGCAAAAATAAATAAATAAACCACAGGCAAACAAATGCCTTCAGTGTCTCAAGCATCTTCCAAAAGTCCAAGGAATAATATACAAGGCAATCCTAACATGGAGAAACCCTGTCTCTACTAAAAATACAAAAATTAGTCAGGTGGCAGAAGAACCACTTGAACCCAGGAGGTGGAGGTTGCAGTGAGCCGAGATCACGCCACTGAACTCCAGTCTGGGCAACAGAGTGAGACCCTGTCTCAAAAAAAAAAAAAAAAAAAAAAAAAAAAACTTAGATGTCTTCATTCCCATTCTCCTATCCGAACAAACTAAAATCTGATTACTTTTATTGGGCCCATGAGACCACAAGTCACAGGACAAACTGCCATCCTGAAATCTGGAGGGACAGGATATGCAGAGAGATTCAGCCACTGTGATCTGCTTAGCTGGAGCAGAAGTTACAGGAGCCATCACATGTTAGGAATATTTAAATGATAATTTTAACACATTGCTGGAGAATGAATGTGGGCAAGGGCAATAGTGAGAACCCCTAAGGGGGTCGTAGTTTTAGAAGAGCCCTTATAATTTTGCTGAGTTTATCTCCAGAAATCACTCTAAGTTCTCACAGTGAAGAACCAGGATATATTCATTTGGGCCTCTGGCTGCATGATGGGAAAAGTAATCTCTGTGAAATATACTCAGCCTTCTTCATAACAGAGGCTTACACTTCAGGCGAAAGACTTTGCCAGAACTATGTCTCAGGTGGGAAAAGGGATTTCAGCCTGATGTCCTGATGCCTCTGGCCTTCCTGCCTCACTTAACACAGAAAAATAATCGGGGCTGGTATCAGGGCTTTAAGAAATTATGTTGCGAACATTGCAGCCAGAAAAGTGAGTAGGGAAAAAGGCAAACAGGCAAAATCTGTACTTCTTGTTTCCAGTCTGGCACGTAAGAAGCTTAGAAATTGCCACTCTGTCCTATTGACATACAAATCTGAACAAACTAAAACAATCAATAATTATTCTTAGAATCATAAAAATAAAGAGGTCACAGGAGCATGATGCTGCCTATAAAATTGGAGAGACAAAGAAGGAAATAAATAGAATTACAACTCAACCAAAGACAAAATCCATCAACAGACACTTCCACAGGGACCTGTGTCAGGATAGGGAAACCCAAATTGTAACTGACAAATTGCTGGGGGCTCAGTGTGAAGTCTGAGAGATAAAAACTCCAGGGAGACCCAGGCGTGAGGGGGCCCCACATTTTTATGACGTTTACCTCCTGGAGCTCTACCAGGTTCTCACAGAGGATATCAGAGAAAAAACTCCCTGTGATTCTGGCAGGGGAGAGGAAAAAAAAAAACGTTTTGAAATATGCCAGTGTTCCATTCTTCTTAACAAGGTCTACCCTCAGTAGAAACTCTTTAACCCGAGCCTAACCTGCTGCAGTTTTATCAGAGCCTATCTGACCTGGAGAAAGTTGGAAGTACCCAACTAGAGCCCCTTCAAGCCAACCTGTCCCACCTAAGCAGGTAAAAGGAGGTCTGAGAGGCACTCGAGAAGTTCACCATCTGGGGTACGGCTCACTAAGAAACTGAGACCTAATCATAGAACTATAGAAGCGTCCTTCCCCTGACAACTTATCATCATACTATTTAAGACCTATAGAGAGGAATTTTTTCTACTCAGTATATCATATCCAGCTGTCAAAAAGATATTACGAGGATTACTAAAAGATCAAAGATGATTGGAAGAGATAGAGCAAGAAACAGAACCAGATTTATATCTGGCAAAAATATTGGAATTATCAGACTGGGAATTTAAAACAACTATAATTAATATGCTAAAGTCTCTAATGAAAACTACAAATAGAGGATAACTTCCTCAATTTGATAAAAAATATCTACAAAACACCTACAGATAACATCAGATTTAATGGTGAGAAATTGGAAGCTTTTTCACTAAGATCAGGAACAAGCAAAGCTATTTTCTTTTGCCGTTGTTTTTCCACATTATAGTGGAAATCTTATGTAATGCACTAAGAAAAAGGAACAAAAATTGTATACAGATCTGGAATAAAGTAATAAGCTGTTGTCATTGTTGTTTTTGTTCACAGGTGACATGATTGTAGAAAATCTAAAAGAATTGTCAAAAAATTCTGAAACTAAAAACTGAATATTTAAGGATGTACAATACAAGGTTCATATTAAAAATCAATGGCTTTCCTTTATAACAACAATAAATAAGAGGAATTTGAAATTAAATGCACAATACCATTTACATTATCACCCAATAAAATGATATACTTAGGTATAAATCTATCAAAATATGTATGAGATCTCTCTGTGGGAAGAATACTGCAAAATTATTTTGAAAGAAATTGAAGAACTAAATAAATGGAGAAATAATACATGTTCATGGATAGGAAGACTCAATATTGTCAAGATGTCAATTTTCCCCCAATTTATGGATTCAGTGCAATCCCAATCATAGTCCAAGCTAGTTATTTTGTGCATATTCACTAGCTGATTTTAAATGTTACAGGGAGAGGTAAAAGGCTTAGAATAGCAAACAGAATATTAGAGAACAATATATGACTAGCACTACCCAAATTTGAGATTTATTTTAAAGCTACAATAATCAAGACAACATGATCTTGACAAAATAATAGACAAGTTGATTAATAAAACAAAATAGATATTCCATAAATAGACCAATATAAATATATTCAACTGATGTTTGACAAAGGAGCAAAAGAAATACAATGGAGAAAAGGTAGTATTTTTAACAATTGGCCCTGTAACAACTGGACACATGCAAAAAATAGAGCTCGACCCAGATCTTACACTCTTCAGAAAAGCTATGTGCAAATGAATCACAAATCAAAATGTAAAACACTGCTGGGCTCAGTGGCTCACACCTGTAATCCCAGCACTTTGGGAGGCTAAGGCGGGCAGATCATCTGAGGTCAGGAGTTCGAGACCAGCCTGATCATCATGGTGAAACCCTGTCTCTACTAAAAATACAAAAAAATTAGCTAGACATGGTGGCACACACCTGTAATCTCAGCTACTTGGGAGTCTGAGGCAGGAGAGTGGCTTGAACCCTTGAGGCCGAGGTTGCAGTGAGCTGAGATCACACCATTGCACTCCAGCGTGGTGACAGAGCGAGACTCCATTTCAAAACAAACAAATAAACAACAACAACAAAAAACCAGAAAAAAAAAAAACTAACTATTAAGCTCCAATAAGGTAGCATAGAAGAAAACCTACATGACTTTGGATATGGTGACGAATTTTTAGATGCAACATGAAAAGCACAATCCAAGATAGAAAGAAATTATAAGTGGGGTTACATTAAAAATAAAATTTCTGTGTGCTCTGTGAAAGACATTGTCAGGAGAATAAAAAGACAAGCCACACACTGAGAAAAAGTATTTGCAAAAGACATATTTGATAAAGGATTATTATCCCAAAATATACAAAAAACTCTTAACACTCAATAATTTAAATGAAGCTTTTTTTTTTAAAGGGCAAACAACATAAACAGTAATTTGACAAGTGAGACCTAATTAAGCCAAAGGGCATCTGCGCAGGAAAAGAAACTATCAATAGAGTAAATAGACAACTACTGAATGGGAGAAAATATTTGCAAACTTGCATCTGATAATGAACTAATAGCTAGAATCTGTAAGAAACTTAACAAGCCAAAAGCAAATAACCCCATAAAAAATAGGCACAGAATATGAACGGATGCTTCTCAAAAGAAGACATACAAAGTGGCCAACAAACATGAAAGAAATGCTCTACATCACTAATCATCAGAGAAATGCAAATCAAAACAACAATGCGATACCATATCTCACCAGTCAGAGTGGCTTTTATTAAAAACTCAAAAAATGACAGATGCTAGTGAGGCTGTGGAGAAAAGGGAATACTTATACAATATTGGTAGGAATGAAAATGAGTTCAACCACTGTGTAAAGCAGTTTGGAAATTTCTCAAAGAACTTAAAATGGAAATACCATTCAACCCAGAAATCTCATTACTGGGAATATGTCCAAAGAAAAATAAATAATTCTATCAGAAAGACACATGGAGTTGTATGTTCATCACAGTGCTATTCACAATAGCAAAGACATGAAATCAGCCTAGGTGCCCATCAACAGTGATTGGGATAAAGAAAATGTGGTACACATACACCTTGGAATAATACATATCCATGAAAAAGAACAAAATCGTATCCTTTGCAGCAACATGGGTGCAGCTAGAGGGCTTATCCTAAATGAATTAATACAGAAACAGAAAATCCAATACCACATGTTCTCACTTATAATTAGGAGCTAAACATTAAGTACTCAAGGATATAAAGATGGCAACAATAAAAACTGGGGACTGCTAGAGGGTAGAGTGTGGGAGGCTGGTGATGGTTGAAAAACAAACTATTGGGTACTATGCTCAGTATCTGGGTGATGGGATCAATCATACCCCAAACCTCAGCGTCATGCCATATACCCAGGTAGCAAACCTGCACATATAACCCCTGAATCTAAATAAAAGTTGAAATTATAGAAACAATCCCCCTCCCCAAAAATGAGCAAAAGACCTTAACAGACACCTCACCAAAGAAATACACAGAGGTTAAATATATAAAAGGATGCTCCCATATAATATGTCATCAGGGAAATGAAAATTAAAGCAACAATGACATGCCAGTCCATACCTATTAAAATGGCCAAAGTCAAGAGAATTGAAAACACCAAAGGCTAGTGAAGCAGTGGAACAATAGGAACTCTCATTCGCTGATGGTAGTAGTAGAAAATGGGATAGCCACTTTGGAAGACAATTGGGCAATTTTTATCAAGCAAAACATATTCTTACCTTATAATCCAATAATCATGCTTCTTGGTATGTATCCAAATGAAGTGAATATTTACGCCAACACAAAACCTGCACTCAGATGTTTATAGCAGTTTTATTCACAATAGTCAAAACTTGAAAGCAAGTTTGAGTTTTGTACCATAGTTTGTAACACAGTCTCTTTATCCATTCATCTAATGAAGAATATCTACTTCATTAGATGAATGGATAAAGAGACTATGGTACCTCCAGACACTGGAATTTTATAAAAAGATATGAAATATCAAGCCATATAACAACATGGAGGAAACTTAAATGTATATTACTAAGCAAAAGAAGGCAATGTTAAAAAGCTACATTATGTATGACATTCTTGAAAAAGCAAAACTATCAAGACAGTAAAAATGTCAGAGTTTTCAGGGATAAAGGAGGGATGAATTGTCAGAGCATAGAGGTTTTTCAGGTTAGTGAAATTAGCATGTAGGATACTATAGTGGTCATTATAAATTTGTTTAAACCTATAGACTGTACAACACCAAAAGTGATCGCTAATGTAAACTGTAGGATTTGGGTCACAATGACATTTGATTGTAGGTTCATCAATTTCAAGAAATGTACCACTGTGCTGGAGGATGTTGATAATGGGAGAAGCTGTGCATGTGTGGGGAAAGGAGGTATTTGAGAAATCTTTCTACCTTGTGATCAGTTTTTTCATGCAACTAAAACTACTAAAAAACAAAAGTCTGCTTCTGAAGGTTATACTTTGAGTCATAGGAATACAGGACTGAAATTTAACTAGAAGGTTATAGAATGCTACTGGTCCCACATGTTACCATCATACCAACAAGCCTGGCTCCTGTATAAGGACAAGAGATTACTACCACTGATAGAATGACAAAACACAAAATATTTCTCAACTGAAGTATTTATGGAAGGCCACAGTGAAGAGATAGTAAAAAGGACATGTGAAGCATCTGCCACCTATAGTTACAGAAGAAAGTGCTACGTATGACCAGATTAACAAATTCTTGCATTTAATGCCTATTTACTTTAGTTTTCATTTTCTGATATAATGTATTCGTTTTTCAACAGCAACAATAGAAATTGCAAGACAGGGCAAAAGGAAAAAAAAAATCTTATAAGTTTCTGCCACTTATAGCTACAACACACGTCTCAGAACCAGACTCTGATATAACACAATATTAGAATTATCAGCTAAGTAATTTAAAATAAACTATAAATAATATGTGTTTAATTGCAAAAGCAGACAACATGTAAGCATAGATGGATCATATAAACCGAATGATGAAAATATATTTAAAATGAAGTACAAGAAAAAAATGAAAACAATAAAAACAGAACATTCAATAACTCTGGAAACATGGAAGAAGAAGAAAAAGAGAATGCCGGAGAAAAAAACCTTACAAGTAATAGTGGCCAAGGGTTTTAAAAAATTATTGTCAGACACCATATTAGAGATCCAGAAAAATCAGAAAACACTGAGCAGAATAAATCATACACACACACACACACACACAGACACATACACTTCACACCTAGACCTATCATATTCAAACTGCAGAAAAAACAGATGAGAAAAATCTTGCAGAGCAACTGGAACTCTCCTCCATTGTCAGTGTGAATAGAAAAATGGCACAGCCATGTTGGAGGGCAGTTTGGCAGTATTATTTTTACAAAGCTAAACATATATTACCTTACAATCCACCAATTGCTCTCTTAAGTATATACTCACCTTAGCTGAAAACTTACACCCACATAAAAACTTGCATATAATGTTAATAGTAGTTTATTCATAATCACCAAACTGGAAGCAATCAAGATATCTTTTAGTACTGGATGGATAAATAACCTTTAGCACATGGATATAATGGAAGACTATTCAGTAATTTTTTAAAGGTAAGATATTAAGCTAAGAAAAAATATGGAGGACCTTCAAATACATACTTCTATATGAAATAAGCCAATTTAGAAATACTATATACTGTATCATTCCACTTATATCAGAGGTCCTCAAACCCCTGCCCTGGGTCATGTACTGGTACTGGTACTGCTGATCCCTGTTAGGAACTGGACTGCACAGCAAGTTTGGTCCAGTGGCAAGCGTGGTGGGGAAGCGGGCATTACTGCCTGACTTCCGCCTCCTGTGGAATCGCGGTGGCACTGGATTCTCATAGGAGCGCGGACCCTATTGTGAACTGCACACGCGAAGGATCCAGTTTGCACGCTCCTTATGAGAATCTCACTAATGCCTGATGACCTGAGGTGGAGCAGTTTCATCCCGAAACCATCCTTCTGTTCCTCCCTTCTGCCCGTGGAAAAATTGTCTTCCACAAAACTGGTTCCTAGTGCCAAAAACACTGGGGACAGCTGATTTATATGACCCTCCACAAACGGCAATAGTATAGAAACAGCAAACAGATTAATGGTTCCCAGGGGTTCAAACTGAGGGAGAGGGGTGGTTGAATAGGTGAAACAAGGGACATTTTTTTAATACAGTGAAACTATTCTGTATGATACTGTAATGGTGAATATTCACTATGTCTTTGTCAAAACTCATGGAACTTTACAGAATAAAGAGAAAATCTTTAAATAATGCAAATTTTAAGAAGCCATTTAAGACACAGGCAATCCCAGGATGAAATGCAGATGGTTATAACTGTCTAAGTATATTACAATGTATGAAACAATCTCAATCAAGTTACTGTGAGTAAAGGTGCTGACCTAAATAAGTTTGAAAGTTGGTGAAATTTTCATATTCATGGCAAAAGGGACTGTCCATCAGCATTCTACTCTAGTTGATAAAGGTTTTTCCCATGTAGGTAGAGTTAATAATTCTGAAATTCAATAAGTATAGGGGAATTAAACAATGAGGTAAATAGATGTTGTATGGTGCTAGCCAGCTTTCTCACTGTTGGAGTGGAAGGTCACAGGAAAGCAAGGGAGAAGGTTAGAATGACCTATGAGGTAAAGGAGTGGAGTATGAGGCCCTGGGGATGCATGGTTATCTTAATATAGATAATGATGGTAATATATAGTAAGCCTGGGCAACAGAGTGAGACTCTGTCTCAAAAAAGAAAAAAAAGAAGAAATACATTTAAACGTGTGTGTGTACCTGGGTTAGTATAGACACAAATTTTCTTGCTCTCTCTGCTGAGAGGGACTAAAGGGAATCCCCAGGCCTGAGGCATGGTGTCTTTATCAATACCAGTGAATTATAAGGCTTTCCACATTTCCAGTAGGAACAGGCACTATTCCTGACTCTGTGTGTATACCACATCCTGTTTCTTCCAGTACTTTGGAATACATTTCTTAGACTTGAGTAAAATCCTCACACACATATTCTGATTAGTGTTCTGATGAACTCTTGAGTGGGAATCTCTGCTGCTTTCCAGGGTTCTCTGTCTTTTCAGATCTCTCCTCTTCGGTACTCTAATTATCTTGGTCACCCCGAGACTCCCAGCTCCATCTCCTGACCTCAGGGAATCTGCTGGGTTTCACCGGGTTTTCATCTTACTGTGTCACAGCCTAGACACCGTCTGGTCATTAAGCTAGGATGACCTTAAGGCATAACTCATTTGTTTTATGTCTCTTAGAGATCGCTGTTCTTTGGCACTTGCTTCCCAGGGTCTTGAAAGCCACTGTTTCATGCATTTTGTTAGCTTAGTTGTTATCAAATGTAATCTTTGAGAAAAAAAAGCACAATATTTTAAATTTACTTTTATTACTAAGAATCATCCAACCTTCAAAATGATTTTAATTCACACAGATTATTTTCCCTAAATAATAAGCATAATACCTTATATTAGTGAGTTAATTTGTTCATAAGATACCATGTATAGGATAGACGATAGAGCAAAGACTTAAAATGAAAAGAAAAGCATCCCTTCTTACAGTTGTTTGTCCTTTAACATTTCACCTAGTGCTGTTAGCAATAATCTGTGAAATACAAGACATTTGGCAGGGAGAGTAACTCCTTCATTAGGGTCCAAACTATGAAAGAATCTTGTCATATCAAAGAATTAACGGAAGTAAAATTTCCACTGCCCTGTGTTTTGAAACTTTCTGTCCTGAAATGGCTCAGAACTGAATTTCAGGCATCCTTTATAGGCACATACAATTTAATAGTTCAGGAGCAGGAGACGCACTGATATATTTACCAAATGACATTTAGCGTAATATTTAATAATACATAGCTGGCTTCACCTGAAAAAGTATTTTCAAAACCAGGAAATAACTGTGCTGCAGGCTTAGTATTATTAATATGATTTTATTCCATCCTCAAAATCTTCATAAGACTTTGGTTTGGGAGCTCCATTGAGTATCAGGTTCCCCAAAGGGAGGTTTGAAGTGAGTCTACCAAGTCTATCTTCTATCTACAGTGAGAAGGACAGTAACCTTTTGCAAAAGGAGTTCTGGAATGCCTTTGTGAGACAGATTGGTGATAACACTTCTCTCCTTGTGCTTTTCTCCCTGCTTTGGGGTTTTATAAAATAACTTGCTTATGGTCCCAGAAGGGTTGGCAATTGAGGCAAGAGCTGAACTCAGCCCCCATCCCAGTTTCCAGGCTTTGTCTTTAACAGTTTCTAACAGCTCATAAATGGTCTTGATGCTGAAACTTTCCTTAGAGGCTTTTTTGAAAAGGAGCAATTGAGGATGTTTGATGAATTCTTATTACCGCAGCTTCCTTTTTCTCCAATGTGTTGTACAGTCATGCAGTCAACAGTAAAATGTATAAGTGCACATAAATGATCCCTCTATTGTGAAAATCACAGCAGAAGACAAGCAATTATGTGGGGGAGTACATTAGGTAATACTGTTTTGCTTAGTTTCGGAGCCTCGGCTTTATTCCGTGTGTTGAACTCAATTTCCATATTACTCAGAAGACATTGATCATTACTAGCCTAAGTAAATATTCATTTTGATTGTCTCAGCAGGCATTCTCTGTGGTCATGTTTTAAATCCTCATACAAGCAAAGGAAACATTTGATAGATATTTTGGCTGGTGTCTGCCATTACAAAACATACCCAAGCAGGTGTAGAATAATGATAGCATATGAAAAAAGGCCATGTAAACAATATATTGTATTGCCAAAGTAATGCACTCGGTTTATCTCATTTGACCATCCAAAGAATATGTAAAAATAAAATTGCATTCTTAAACCCACGTTAGGGGTGGGTAAAATAGAGCACACAGTATGTAAGGTATGTTGGCATTCCCATGGCTAATAAGAAGTTCTGCTGCAAATTGAATTCAGAAAACTGATGTGCTTAGTACAGTGATGATTCAAATAGGAATTAGGTATTATTAATTTGTTCCATCTCTTTCTCTTTGTCTCTGTCTTCGATGTTCTCTCTCTCTCTCCTTTACTGTCATGCAACAGATAAAGAGAAAGCTACAGAGAATATAAGAACATAGAAAGCTCTTTAACAAGACCCCTTGAAACCTGCTCCAACCTAATTCTCAGCCTCAGTACCACTCTGATACACCTACTTGGTAAAACCCCACTTTCCAAGCTCTCAAATTTCCCAAACTGGTTGCATCATGACACTGTGTCCTGGTACATATCACTTCCTTTTGCATATTTCTGAATTCTACCCTTTGCCTTGAAAATACCTCATCTTCAATTATAGACACCTACAAAGGCTTCTGCTGAGTGGCCCCACAGGACTTGGGTCATTATTAACCTTTGTAATTGTTGTACTGTGATATACTGGATTTTCTAGTAAACTCAGGTCCTACAAGACAACTACAAAATATTTTAATCATTTTTTTCCTCAGCATCTAATCTATTTATTAAGCATTGGTTTAATTCAAGAGGTCCAGCCCCATCCGGGAACTCCTCCACAGGCAAATTTAAAATCCTTCTTGAACTCAGGGTTATTATAGAATTTCCAAAATATTGAGATATTTATAATGAAAATAGCCTATAAATCAATTGCTTCACACACACACAAACACACACAGTTAGGTAACTCTTAATATGCTTATGTAACAACTAATATGTCCATTTTCCAGATAGGGGAATCACCTTCAGAAAATAATCTAAGTTACTCTATTTGCATAGCTAATGCTAAGCAAAAAATGAAGCCTAGGCAGGCTGATTCAGGGTGCTACGCATATTCACATATATATATTTTTAATCGATAAACACAATAATCTTCCATGCACTGATTTAGTTTCTGTACCACTTTTTAAAGCAGAACTGCACCAGCCACTGTATTCTGCTTTGTTATTCTCAACAATATGATCTTTAAGATCAGAGAAGGCACATACTGAGACCAGAGAAGTAGGCCAGGCCCAGTGGCTCACGCCTGTAATCCCAGCAGATTGGGAGGCTGAGGCAGGCAGATCACTTGAGCTCAGGAGTTCAAGACCAGCCTGGTTAACAGGGTGAAACTTTGTCTTTACTAAAAATTACAAAAATTAGCCAGGCGTAGTGGTGCATGACTGTAATCTCAGCTACTCAGGAGGCTGAGGCATGAGAATCACTTGAGCCTGGCAGTCGGAGCTTCTGATGAGCTGAGATCAAGCCACTGCACTCCAGCCTGGGCGACTAATTGAGACTCTGTTTCAAAAACAAAAACAAAAACAAAAACAAAACAAAACAAAAACAGAGAAGTAAAGTAACTTACTCAAGGTCATGCTCCTAGAAACAAGTGTTGGAACAACAATTTGAGTTTCAGCCACTCTGAGTGCAAATCCTGAGGTTTTGCACATACCTTATCCTCAGTGGGAGGCATATTATTATCCAAAGAATCATGATAAATGGAAATATGAATACAATACAACACTACTTCTTATAGTGCTCAGCCTGGTATATCTGTATACAATCACATTTCTTAGAAATATGATGAATCTTTTTGTGTGCATGATTACAGTGATAATAATTTTCCTTCATAAGAGAGGTTGGATGTCTTTAATTTGCTCACATTCAAGCAATAGCAAATGGTTACCTCTGTACTTTCAAAGTATTTCTTTTTTTTCCTCTTTCCTGTTTCCAGATGGTTTCCTGATTCCTATCAGAATTAGTGTCTGTTGATTACACACTTTTCTCTTGCTGATTCTGCTCTGTGAGTCATTATTCCTAGTGGCCATCCAAACCATTCCACCAAGTGTCACATTTTGCCTAAATTGATACTAAAGCCGTTTAGCATAAGCTAATTAAAACTTGGCTGTCCTTCCTGAACACGCCACATGACTGATGGCTATGAGATCTATCGTCATTACAGAGTACATTACTTTTGTAGGTGTGCCTTATAAAGCATTCCACAGCTATCTGTTATATTTTCAGGAGTAGGTAGTCTAGTATATGTATTATGTTTAAGAAGAATAGTGATTTTAAATAATGCTAGAATAACAGGATTTGGAACTCCTATCTACAGTTCTTTCCAAATTTTGGCCTCCTTCCCTTTCTCTTCTGATTTCCCTATCTTCTTGTTCTCACAGGTGGAGTGTGGAAAACATGAAACATTTCCTGAAAATAAAATAATAATATCTGTCAAATCAAATCAAATTCACTAACTCTGCAAGACTAAATGCAATTTTTAAGGTAAATTTTAAATTTTTAAGTGCTTATTTTTAAGAAAGGTTGTGTTCATTCTATTAATCTTTGTTCTAGACATCACAGATTACTCAAATAAGCTGTTACTTGCTAGTGATTTTGGTTTTGAATATTTTCTGGAAAACGGGTTATAGAGTTTAAATTATAAGATTCTTCTTCAGACAATAATGGTTTTTAATGCTCCTCCTTCTCTGCAAGAATATGATTGGTTGAGTGGGTTGCAGAAAAACTTGGTTTTTAGTTTTGTATAAGAGGAACTCTTAGAATTAGTGAATTAAGTCTTGTCACTGCGGTTGAACAAATTGCTGCCTTAGAAGCAAATGTAATACAAAGAGGGAGGGAGTGGGGAAGGTGGGCTATGGTATTAAAATTGGCTTCAGTTTACTCATGTATAAAATGGACAGAATGTTATTACCAACTCCTAGGAACAGTGTGAGGAGTCTATACAATAATGCATATATAGGGTTTAGTGCAATTTCTGGAACTTAGTAAGTGTCCACTGAATTAAAGGGATGATGTTGAAGATGAGAGAAGAGGTGAGCACAGTTTCATAATATACCCCCTCTAGTTCTTGTCTTGTCCTACTACGCCACCTAGTAGGACCAAGAACAAGATAGGCTAGTCCTCACTAATGGTCTGCCTTTGTTTTGTGCACAGTTGAAAATGCCTAAGCAAATCTTTTCTAGGTTTCTGCACAACATTGTGAATAAAAACACCTACTTACCTCTTATTCCAAAACCCTCCTTTGTCTCTGTCCTGAAACTCCATTGCTTGCAGAATAGATGAGGTGGTTGAAAATCTGTCTGTCAAATCTGTGAGAGAAAACTGGATTTATTTGCAGTAGTTGAGGATGGGGAAACAAGCAAAATATTTAGTTCCATGGGCCAGGCAAAGTTCTAGCATTGCTCTGCAATGACATTTAAAACCCTTAGCAGTCACCATATGATGTGCTTGATTGGTCTTCTATCTACCTACTCACTTCTTTATTCTCCCTTTACTACTCTGTAGCATAAGTGTTGCTATGCACAGTTAACTGGTCTCCAAGATTCCCTTCCCACACGGTGGCCCTTTGTTTTCCAGTGAAGCCTCCTACCTTGTCGATTGTATATCTGTTTACATTCACACCGTTCTTAGCATTCTGCGGAGAGCCAAGCACCGCTCTTGCTACCAGGGAACAGGTGTGGGTAGAATCTGTTTTGAAAAAATGCACAGTGAAGATGGAACCAACAATTGCAGCTAATGGTGTTCTTTACATATACTCCTGCTAAATGTAGAAGAATGAGAAACAAGATTAAAAAGCCATATGTAGTTTGCAGATGAATATAAACATTACACGTTTGCATATCATTTACTGATGTCACCATGTCATCTGGTCTATTTTGCCTTAAACCTATGCCTTAAATCTGTCCGCTGTTCTATATTTCCACTGCTTTACAGTGGACTCTCCCTCATTCATGGCCCATGAATGCAAGCAACAGAAAACAATACTAGTCTCATTAAGAAATAGAAAATTTAGACAAATGGTGTCCTTTGCTCCAAAGTCGATGAGAATCTGAAAGACTCTTTGTGCACAGTTGAAAATGTCTAAGCAAATCTTTTCTAGGTTTCTGCACAACGTTGTGAATAAAAATACCTACTTACCTGTTATTCCAGAATGGGAAATTTAGACTGGGAAAATTACAAGGCAGAACAATGGCCTTTCAAGGGCATGAAGTCTTCCAAGAATAGTGTTATAGAACTGCAGGCACCACCACTGCCTGGGTGGTTCTGCGTTAGGTGAGAGTGGATCTTAACACTTCTTTGACTTTATGTGTCTCAGTCCTTTGAGACTCAAAGTCCTAGTGGAGCATACTAATGGCTGAACTTAAGTTAAGGGTTGAGCTCCGATTGTGATAAGACAAAAAAGAGAAAGATTCTACTCCCTGTTCAGACTGCAGATCAGGAAGCATGCACTATATCTCTGGAATGTACACAGAATGGAGTTCCTCCAAATTAAGAGAGGAATATTAATTGCATACTGGACAGTTTAAAAAAGTAAAATATTTCTACTTCCACTGACTGTTTTGTTATTTTTTTTCGTCTTTCTCCCCAATGAATTCTGCATGCTGGGTTCAGAGTAAGCATTATAAAATGAATATAAAGACTGGAAGCTCTTTTTCATTCTCTTTGAATTGTGCTTTATAGGGGTATAAACTCTTTAGGATGGTTTGCAAAACCTTTTTTCCATATGACCCTAAAAATGAATCCTACCTGATTTTTTTTTTTAAGACAGGTTTTTCACTCCAGTTGTCCTGGCTGGAGTGCAGTGGCACAACCATGGCTCACTGCAGCCTCGACTTTGTGGGCTAAAGTGGTCCTCCCACCTGAGCCTCTGGAGTAGCTGTGGCTACAGACACGCCCCACCCTGTCTGGCTAATTTTTTAACACTTTTAGTAGAGGTGGGGTTTTGCCATGTTGCCCAGGCTGGTCTTGAACTCCTGGGCTCAAGGAATCTTCCTGCCTTGGCCACCCAAAGTGCTGGGAAAACAAGCATAAGCCACTGCACCTGGCCTCCTACCTAATCTTCTCCCAATGCCAGACTCTAAAGGACATCCTTCAAGGTTTAATTAAAATGTTCACTCTTCCTTAAACATGCTATTCCTTTCACAATCTATGTGGTTTGTTCAGGTCGCTGTTTCTCTGGTTAATTAAATTTAAAACTCCTACTTATTTAAGACCCACTCAGAAATTTCTTCTTACATCAGTGCATTTCTTGGCTAACATAAAGATGTAAGTTGGCATTTCCACCTCAGGATTCTCAAAAAAAAAATTATGAACAGGTAGCTGTAATGACCCTTAGACAAGTAAACAGAAAAAATGCCATGTTGAGTCTTAACCAGATTTTAGCAACTTGAAGACAATCTTTTTTTTTTTTTTTTTTTTTTTTTTGAGACAGAGTCTCGCCCTGTTGCCCAGGCTGGAGTGCAGTGGCACGATCTTGGCTCACTGCAACCTCCGTCCCCCGAGTTCAAGCAATTCTCCTGCCTCAGCCTCCTGAGTAGCTGGGATTACAGGCACACACCTCCACGCCTGGCTAATTTTTTGTATTTTAGTAGATACGGGGTTTCACCATATTGCCAAAGCTGGTCTTGAACTCCTGAGCTCAGGCAACCCACCTGTCTCAGCCTCCCAGAGTGCTGGGATTACAGGTTTGAGCCACCGTGCCTGGCTCCATTTTTTTACTTCCATTAAGAATACAGAATAGTTGGGATAGGCAAGATAATGAGGGTATTAAAGTGTTATAGGAGATTGTTACACAACTGAGTGATGAAACATTTTTAAATTCTGACAGGAAAATAAGTACATACATTGGGAAATATTAGAGGCAGAAGAATAATTTAGAAAGTAGTTCAGATAATAGATTATTGGTAGCAGCAATGAAGGTGAAAAAGAGGAAGAAAAAGAGACATCAGGTTGAGAAAACTGAGAGAATTGGGGTTTAAATTCAGCATCCAGAATGTTTACATTGAAATTCATTTAAGTCAACTTTTAAAAATTTAGCTTGTGGTGAGACCTTTTAACTGCAATTCCCTACCTCTATCCCAAATTGATTGTTCAGGCAAGTTGTTTATGTCAGGAAATGACACAACGTGGTGGAAACACCAACATCTGTTTCTGACAACTTGCAACTAACCCTCAGCCACACAACGAAGAGATTTTGAGACCTCTGGATGATCCACATCATGGGGCATTGACACGGAAATATCAATTTCTGAATCTTATCTCACAATAATTCTACACTGGGGGCTTTGAGCATGAAGATTCATCCTGGAGATAATTGCAGTGAACGAGAGTTATACCTTGGAAGATAAGATCCTATCATCAGTATGGTGACTGACAGTAAATTATAGTGGTGTTGATGACAGATCTATAATTACATTACAAATATTTATCTCCCAGAAATCCTTCCTGAATTGCTTCTCATATATGACTTCTCCTCCCCTCCTTTCCTCTGCTGAGATCAATTGCGATTGACATCAAATTTCTAGTCTAAAAAAAAAGCTAATTTGATTAAAACTTGGATAATAAATGATCACTTGCGCTGAAGGCAGTTCTTCCTGGTTTTTAAAGGCTCCTCTGTAAATAAAGTAGAAAATACGGGTAGAAATGTCATCTTACTGAAATCCGCATAAACAGAAAAGGAATTGCTGAGAAAGTTCTCCAGCTGCAACATTAAACTTAACCAACTATTTGTTGTGCAGTTTTACAATTTAACATGCATTTGAGCTCTGGTGACATGTGCTGGGCACATGGGTTAGTTACTGAGGTCATAATCACATCCAAATTTATTTTCGAATTTTGCCAGTTCTATAAAATAATCTTTCAATTTCTATGAAATAATCTCTTAACTCTATCCCTTTGTATCTAATTGTATTAGACTAGCTGCTTTTTAACATTGTTCACCTGGATTATTGCAACAACTCTTTGGCCTTTATGACTCCAATTGATATGTTTTGCTATTATAGTAGATCCAATCATAGGCATTTTGACAAAGATATCTATGTTTAGAAGGTAAGATGGATTTTTATTGCCTACTAATTATCTGAAATCCAAACTCCCTACTCCGGCCTCTATCTAGTATGTAATGAGAATTCACTGTTTGTCAGTTCTGTGGTTTATAATAGAAATTAGGACTGTCAAATAAGGTATCCGTTTTTAATCCCAACTTGTAGGAAAAGCAATTTCAGGTTTACCCTTATTACTTCAAATTGCATCCCACAACAGTGTTATGACCCAGGTACAATTATTATGCTATGGATACAGATGAGAAAACTGAGCACAAAAAAGTTATACCAAATCACATTCTCACAAACCAGCACAGTTGCTATTCAAATGCGTGCTGTAGTATTTTTAAATCTAGTTTCCATTTGCTTGAAAAATCCATGCTTAGTGTGGAGAAATTCCTGATTAGGAAGAAGGCAGCAGTCTTTTTTATTTTTTTAAAAACATTTGGGATTCAAGCTTATTGTTTGCCTGTTTATTTGAAAATGATCTGAATAAATATGAAACTCAAATACATATCTTTCACACTGTGGCATTTGTGGTCTTGAGTATACTCAAAGTGACAGGAAGGAAGTTGCTAATAATAAGTAATATGGGTTGTATTTGCAGCTGGGCACATTACGATACACCAAAATATTTCCTCACCATTTTGCTAGGTTATTGTCATTTCTTTCAAGAAATCAATGCTGCCGAAGATGGATGACAGCAGTGACCTGACAGGTGTGATTGTGTTGTGAGTGAGAGATCTTTCTTTAGATGAGTTTTTAAAAACTGCTATTTCCTCTCTAAGAACAAAGGTCATGCAATTCTCTGAATTGCCAGGCAAGAGCCAGGGTGCCTTAGGTGATGGTGCCACTCCTACTCTCTTGGAAAAATTAAGACGTTGATGGAAACAGGTGTAATTAAATGTTTAGTGATGACTTTGCCAGAAGAAATTCCTTTAAATTAGACACTAATGTGATTCCTTCAGTAACGGTATTTAGAGTTATCTGCAGGTGGGGGGAGATAGACCACAAAAGGAATTTGATTTTTCTTGTCATTAATTTTTAATTTGCCTTAAAGCCATCTTTAGGATTTCTTTATAGTTCTCACAATTTTCCTTTGTGTAAGAGAAAGCATTCCTCCTTATCAATGCAACAATAAAAATGACTATTTATTTCCCATGTATCAATCTCAGCATGCTTTGTGTAGACTCTCAGGCTTACTGTGAGTCGGCAAGGGGAGAGAAATCTGTGTTTTGTGCCTGCTGACCTAAAAATGCAGAATGTTCAAAGCCTGGCAATAAAAATTCAACTGAAGGACAGTGGGTTTTCCTTGGATTGTTCACTTAAGATATGACATGAGGAATATATGGATCAGACTCAGGAAAAAGCTATACAGCCACATATATATGGCTTGCCAAAGTTACTTACTATTTTTGGTTGTCTCTTTTGCATTCCTTACATACTCATTACTTCTGGCTTTCATTCTCTCTCACAATGACTATGATAATAGCTTCCAAACTGGACTCTTGGTTTTGCCATATACCGATAATTTCTGCACATCCACTGGAGTGGTGCTTCTAAAAGCACAAATTGAACATGTTAGTCCTCTACTGAAATTCTATTAGAATTTCAATGTTGGTTACAGGCTACATTTTACATTCTTAAGAATGCCAATCCAAGTCTGCTCCTGGTTCACCCTTCTAATTTTGTATCATGCATTATGATACTTCTCTAGTTACATTGTGAAGAATCCTAAATCAAGCCACTTTAAGAAAATAGAAATTCTAATGAGAAGTATATAGAGTTTGTTACTGAGTTGAAGTTTCAGTAACTAAATCCTACAAAAGACAAGAGTACTATGGGGTACAGAGATGAAAATCCTGCCTGGTCTTTCCGTGGCATTTGTCTCTGCCTCCCACTGTCTGTTGTTCTTCCTCCCTCACTGAACACCAGCTTCTCCCATGTGGTGTGTTGAGAAGCAGTTCTGCCAATACATGCAGAACCTCATGGTCTTTAGCTTCTGTCACTAGAAATAGATACTCTTTTTTAGAGTTTTATTAAAGAAAAAAAAAAAGCTAGAAAGTACTCTAATTAATTCACCTGGCTCTCTCGTCTATTAAATCCTGTATTAATTGGCTGTAGAGTGGACAAGAGCAAGGTGTTATAAAAATTTTTGAGTCCCAGCTGCAACTTTTGGTTAAAATGAGAGACAATTTATTCAAAAATAAGAGAGGGTAAGGAGCAGGGAAGAGAAAGAACGGCTTAAACTTAAAATAGATAAGTTCTGTTTATCTATCAGGACCCTCCCTAGGAGTCATCCCTTATCAAGACTTGTTTCTACTCCAGCCCTTCAGGAGAGCTTGGATATATCCTCTTCCATATCCTGAAAATTCTCTATTTTGATATTGCTTGGTAACTTACTTGGTAACTTCTGTTTTCTAACAAAGGAATGAATTTTTGAAATAGAGAGAGGATAAGAAACTGGGTTACAAGATTTCTTTTTAAAATTATTCTTAAATTTATACCTACATATCAATATCTATATCTATGAGCATGTATTGGGGCAGGTCTAGGAGAAGGATGATACCAAATTTATAGCACTGCTTTTGGGGAAGTTTAACTTTTGTTTCTTTTTGTAATGGGTTTAAGTATGACAGTTTAGCTACTACATTTTTAGTTTTACTCTACTTTTTTCTACTTGGTGCTATAATTTAAACATTCTATGTTATTAAAAATACTTTGTGAATATTTATAATGGGCACATAGTGCCCCATCATACAATATACTTAAAAATTCCCTTGTTGAAATTTATTTATAGTTAATTATATTTTTAAGAATACTGGACAAACATTTTTAGGTCAAGCAATTACGTTATTTAAGCTTCTTCTCTGAACATATATTTTTAGATCTAGAATTATAGGGTTAAGGTATTATGTATTTTAAGACAATTTATGTTGACAAATTATTTTCTAATGTATAATTGAGCATAATGTATAAAAGTATTTGTTTTCCTGTAGATGTACTATAATTCTGTATTATTGTTTTAAGCAATGATCTGATGATAGAATAATGAATATATCGTTATTTAAATTTAAATTTATTTATTTTTCATAAGGTTACATAGTTATCCAGACATATGAGAAGCACTAATTTCTTATTGTCTAAATTTTACATGTCAATTACCATTTCAAAAGGGCTTTCAGTGGATTGCTATACAAATCATTTATAGAAATATTAAGAATATTAATTATATCCAGAATTATAGTTTTGTGATTTATTTGTAGCTTTAGTGGTCATCTGGTTATATTTTTGTAGTTGTTGTATAAATATTTCACTGCTTCCAAAATTTCAAAGGTGTTTTTTTGTACACAAATAATTTAATTTAAAGGCAATTGCAAAATATATTCTTTCTGGAATAATAACACTATACCAAGTGATATGGTTTGGCTGTGTCCCCACCCAAGTCTCATCTTGAATTCCCATGTGTTGTGGGAGGGACCCAGTAAGAGGTAATGGAATCATGCGGACAGGTCTTTCCTGTGCTGTTCTCTTGATAGCGAGTAAGTCTCATGAGATCTGATGATTTTCAAAAGGGGAGATTCCCTGAACAAGCTCTCTTTGCCTGCTGCCATCCATGTAGACGTGACTTGCTCCTCCTTGCTTTCCTGCCATGATTGTGAGGCTTCCCAGCCACGTGGAACTGTAGGTCCATTAAACCTCTTTCTTTTGTGAATTGCCCAGTCTCTGGTATGTCTTCATCAGCACTGTGAAAATGGACTAATACACCAAGGAATTATTTTATATATTTGGACAGTGAGACAGTATAATTCTGTTTGGATTTGGACTTTGCCCACAGATTTCTCTTTTAAGAACTGGAGAGATTATAAGGGCTAATGAAATGTCTCAATGATGAAAAGAGCACAGGTATGGAAGAAAAGGAACTGGAATATATTTTCTTGCTCCATCCTTGAGTAGTCACTGCTTTCCTCAGGGTCAAAATTCCTTCACAGTTAAAACAAACAAGCCATGATGATCACCATCAGGATCCTTCCAGCTGAAACATTACATGGTTCTATGGTGATAACATTGCTCAGCAAATTGCCTGTCACAGTAAAGACACAAGGAGACATGGGACAAGTATGCCAACCACCTGAAGTGGTCACTATCCTGCAATCAACATCCAAGTGCTTGTTTTCTTAAGAAATTTTTGGCATCACCTGTATTCATTTCCCAGGTCTGTAGTAATAAAATACCACAAACACCATAGCTTTTAAAAACAGAAATTCAGTCTCTCAGAGTTCCAGAGGTGACAAGTCTGAAATCAAGGTGTCAGTAGGGTCATGCTCCCTGAGACTCTGAGTCAAATTCTTTCTTGCCTCTTTCTATCTTCTGGTGGTGGCTATTGATCTTTAGTATTCCTTGGCTTGCAGCTGCATCATTTCAATCTCAGCCTTTGTTGTCACATAGTATTCTCCCTGTGTCTTTGCTTTCACACTGCTTTTTCATCTTCTATTAAGAGTGCCGGGCTGGGTGCAGTGGCCCACACCTGTAATCCCAGCAGTTTGGGAGGCCAGGGCGGGCGGATCACTTGAGGTCAGGAGTTCAAGACCAGCCCAGCCAACATGTTGAAACACCATCTCTACCAAAAATACAAAAATTAGCTGGGCATCGTGGCACGTGTGTGTAATCCCAGCTACTCGGGAGGCTCAGGAAAGGGAATCATTTGAACCCAGGAGGCAGAAATTGCAATGAGCTGAGATCACTCCACTGCACTCCAGCCTGGGCAATAGAGTGAGACCCTGCCATAAAAATAAGAAGAAGAAGAAAAACAAGAATGCCGGTCATATTAGATTTGGGCTCACTCTAGTGAACTCATGTTAACTTGATTGAATCTCCAATGATCCTATTTCTAAAAAGTCACATTCACAAATACCATTGGTTAGGACTTCAACATATCTTTCTAGGGACACAGTTCAATTAGTAACATCTCCCCCCTGCCCATATGTGTGTATTTTTAGTGAGTTATAGATGCTCCATTTTCTCAATTCCAGAGGGAAGGATAGGGACTGAGTGTGAAAAGTTATGGACAATTGCTGCTTGTCATTGCAAATCATCTAATTCACATGTGACAGTGTGATAAGTCTTGGCGCTTGCACCACACACGGAAAAACTCATAGGTGAGGGAGGGGTGGGGGTGAAGATAGAACTGAGGAAGATATGTCCAGAAGAAAATTGAGACATTAGGGATTGACTTCAACTTCTATGCCAAATTTATTGTACTGAGCAAAATAGACTTAACTCCTCTCTGAAAATACGTGAGATTTAATAGGTTAATCAAAAAGTGGAAAAGGATTTGACTTAAAGTTATATGACTTAAAAAATGTGTATAGCTTAAAGTTTAGATCCTAATTGCAAGACTCTTCCTATGTTATTTAATAACGGAGACTTCATTGCCTTTTCCATACAATGAAATAATAATCTCCTTCTTTAAAAGATTATTAAAAAATAAATATATAAAATATGTTTTTTAAAAATAAGTAATTTTAATTTTTACTTATGCTACTTTACAAAAGTGACTTCTTTAATCTTTTCCCAGTGGATTGGTGACTCCCTGAGGGTAGGAACATTTTTATCTTTCTGTCTTCTACATACATACCAGTACATGAAATATAGTCAGCTCTAGGCCAGTACAAATCAAATAACTAAAAAAATAAACAATTCAACAAATTGTCCCCAGAATATCTAGGTGATCAGGAAGAGACTTAGAACTACAGTTAGGGAGATTCCAACATGCTTGTTCTTTTCATTATGTGTGTCCCCAAAATGGACAGAATGTAAAGACATTGACAAGAAGAAAGGAAATGACTTAATAGGGGATGTTGATGCCAGAAAATTTTTTTTAAAAAGTAGTATATGAACTACAAAGAGGCAAAGCAGGGCCTTGGGGAAACTCATAAATTGCATGCATATTTGTAGAAGAGGGCACAGGTGTAATGGAAGCAGTTTCCTTCCATTGTAAAGCTTAATTAGACACGATGTCATCTGTTCCCACTCGCATTTGACCCACTGGAGTATTTATGGTGCCACTTGTGCTCCTTTCTTCATTCCTGTGCAGGTGACCTGAATCTGAAGAGGCATCACAGGGTTATTAAAAAGGAAAAGTTGGAGAGTTTTTCAGTGTTCGTTCTCCATACCCAAGCTTGAATTTTGAGAAAATTTTGAGAAATTGGCAGTTATTAAGCTGCAAAAGAGGCTGCTCTAGGAGGGGACTAAAGGTCAGCTGCCTATTGGGTCTAGCATAGGTTTTCCAGGGTGGGGAAAATCAGTACACTTAAAAACAACTGGAAGTTAAATGCTTTTCTGTTACCCAGTCTAATGACTCCAGCTGACTTTGCTTGAATGATCATTCTTCCCTTTCCCCAGCTTTATCTACTTATTTTTGTGTGTGTGCCAGTATCTGATATCAGCTTTCTAGGATGTTCATAAGAGAGAGTTCTGTTGCTGGAATTGGGTTGGTATCCCAGGGCCTTTCTATTTTCCCTGTCTGTTCAAGACGCAGGACAAAGCCATTCAATGAGGGAAGGGAGATAGGAATGACTCTGGGAGCCAAGAAGGGCAACTGATATTTATAAAATTGAATTACAGTTGTTACCTCAATAAATCCTCATATCAACTCCACAAAGTAGATGTTATGATCTTCCCTTTAGAAGTCAGGAAAATGAGACTCAGAAATGTTGAGAAACATGTTCTCTTCTACAAAATGTGATGTGGCAGAGCCTAGTATTGACCCAGGTCTTTGGACTCTTTGTGCTGTATCTCCTGCCCATGGGTCAGTGGAAGCCTTGTGTGCTAAAACCAAAATGATTACTTAATACATCCTATGGGAATATAACTGTGATAGTGGGTAGTCTAAGAATATAAGCATGCAAGCCATTAGAGCTTTGAGTGTCTATTTTATATATCGTCTGACCTATTTCTAGCAGAGTACCTGACACAGAATAGATACCTCATACAATTTTGTTAAATGAATTCATGAAGGCCCCAAACCAACCTTAATACCTATTTTCCAAACAGACAGTGATGGCATCACTAAATGACAATGCTAATAAGGATTTGTCTTTTGAAAGAAGAAATCAGTGTGAAACGGGAATTCAAAGGCAATGGTCCCTCCTGAATGAATCTATAGGAAATGCTTCATAGAAGAGGCAAAAAGTGAACTGGCTTTGAAAAACAAACATGCTATAAGTAGAGATAAAAGATTTTGATGAAAAAGGCTTTCTAGGCTTTTGGCAGAGAGAAACCCATGGGCTCATATTTCTTGAATATCTCTTGTATGACTGGAGTGGCAGAGATGTGTATTAAAGGCTAGTGCCTTTCCAAGACACCTGGATTTGTTTCCTAGGTGAGCTGTAACCAGGTACTACTAAGGTTACTTAAAACAGTAGAAATGTATTATCTCATAGTTCTGGAGGCTAGAAGTCCAAAATCAAGATGTTGGTAAGGCCATGCTCTCTCTGAAGGCTCTAGGGAAAATCTTTGCCTGCCTCTTCCCAGCCTCTGTTGGCTTCCAGAAATCCTTGTCATTCCTTGGATTGTAGATGCCTCACTATAATCTCTGCCTCCACTTCACGTGGCTTTTCCTGCTGTCTGCCAATGTCCAAATTTCCATCTTCTTATGAGGATTTATAAGGAGATTTATAAGGATTTCCATCTTCTTATAAGTCACTGGATTAGGGCTCAACCTACTCTAGTGTGACCTCATCTTGACTTGATTACATCTACAAAGACCCTACCAAGTAAGGTCAAATTCACAACTTCCAGGTGAACAGGAATTGGTGAGAGTGGATAGGGGGGCTATCCAACCCAGTACAAACACTAGGGTCACTAAAACAGTAATAAAGCAAGGATTGAATGAAGTCAGTGCGACCTACGTTTCATGTGACCTGTATATTTTGGGATACTTGTGTCTCAACTAATTGGAATTTAAGGTCTGTCAAAACATTGCATTATTTCAGCACAACCCCCACTGCTGTCTGCCAGTCACCTCAGCAAACATCCTTCTAGTTCTCTTTCCCAGTTTTTCCTCCTGCTGCTCTGGTACTCACAGGAGGCTTTAATGGACACTAAATCCTCCCTGCCCTATAGTCACTAAATCAGGCTCTTAATAGCATCCTATTAATTGTATAAAATAAGGATTTGAAGCAAACCAGAAAGGTTTTTTTTTTTGCATTTTAATTAAATTCACATTGATTTGGAAAATCAGATTTATTGAGACCTTAACAACCACACAACACACATAACTGGGTTGTTAAGTCTCAATAAATATTTTTGAGAAATCAGTTGACTTTTGATTAACAACAATATCTGTTTTAATAAATCTCAGTGAAATAAGATGTTGAGTATAGATAGACAGACATTTTAATTAAGCTGGGCTTCTTTACTCTTACCCCTAAATGCCTTGACCCAGAATTGCTTATCTCAGACTTTTTTATTTGGGAAAAGAAAAAATATATCTTTTCATCTGTTTTACCAAAATGGGTGAATAAAGACAATGTCGTTTCTGAAACTGCATGGAGACTGAATAGAAGCTTCTTATGACTTTAGCTTCTCAGAATCTGCACCTTCTCAAAGAAGCCTTCCATGACCACCCTGTATAAAATGTTTTATCTTTCCAAACCATGTGTGTTTTCTTCACATACTTTACGTAATTTTAAATCATGTCATTTAATTATGCACTTTCTTGTTGGCTACCAGACGTTGCTTCCAATTGTAAATTCCCTAACAACAGCAAGCATAACTGATGTGTCCATCTTTGTATTCCTAAAACAAAGAAAAGTGCTTTTTGTGCATCTGCCCCTCTCTGTCTTCCTCTGTTTCACCTCCTGTATTTCCCTATTCAGCATTCAATGATTAAATCATTATCAGCTACGGGTCTGTGTGCTGTACCAAAATATGAGTTACTTGACACATTTGGGAGCATCTCATATTCTGCTCTAGTTCCAGCCTCCAACACTAGGCCTTGTGCTCAAGTCCAAATAAACATCAATAAATGTTTGTTGAATGAAATAACATGTCTGATATGAAATATTGGAGTCAAGTCTGTAGTCACAGAGCTTCCCTAGGCTTCTGTCATTCAACCAGGAGGGGGGTCCCTCTACACCCTTGAAACTCTTCATCTATATCTGAATCCACCTTAAGAATACACAGCTATATTTCCTAAAAGCTTGATCTATACCCTTTTGTCTGATATTGATAAACTGTTGACACCTTGCTTCATTGGACATCTAAAAATAAATTGCACCCAGCACACCATAAATTACCGCCTCAGAGTCATTTGTACAATGTCAACACTCTGCAATAGGTTGCGGCAATATCCACTGGAGAGGAAAAAACAAGTTGAAAAGGGCTGAAGCCACTATATCTGCAAATCTCTTCCAGGAGACACCAGGCAGACAAGAAGAGGAGGTTTGTTCTCACACAAGTTAATAAAACTAAAATGTCTTGGCTTCTAGGGAGTCACTGTGAATTGTTATTTCAAAAGAATAGGGCTGCCAGATCTATACTCAGGTGACAATCTGGGTATATATCTCGAGCAGTATGTTTGGCAAAAATGTTACAGTATTCCATTACTTATCATATAATAACTCTAGAAATTACATATAGTTAGCTCCGTTTCACATTGAGAAAACTAAGATTCAGTGAGAGGCTACAACCTGCCTAAAGTCACAGATAAAGTAATGCATTCAAGTAAGTTTTGAACTTAAGCCTTGTAACTCTAAATAAAATACATTTTGCTTTAAACTCTTCTGATGAATGTGATGATATAGATTGAATTTGCAAGCAGATCCTAGCCTAAAAAGAACAGTTCCATATTTACACAGCTAGGTGGAGGTCAGTCAAGGAAGGCCAAAGGTCTAGGCCAAATATTTGACATCTACTAGATGGTAGATCAACAAATAGCCCCAGGCGCGGAGGCTCACGCCTGTAATCCCAGCACTTTGGGAGGCCAAGGCGGGGGTGGATCATGAGGTCAAGAGATCGAGATCATCTTGGCCAACATGGTGAAACCCCGTCTCTACTAAAAATACAAAAGTTAGCTGGGAATGGTGGTGCATGCCTGTAGTTCTAGCTACTCGGGAGGCTGAAGCAGAAGAATTGATTGAATCTGGAAGGGCGGCAGAGGTTGCAGTGAGCCGAGATCGCGCCACTGCACTCCAGCCTGGCAACAGAGCAAGACTCCGTCTCAAAAAAAAAAAAAAGAGAGAGAGAGCAGAATTCATACACATCACAGAGATAAGCTAAGTCATATCTTGTCTCCATTAAGCAACCAAGATCTTAAGTGATTGGGTGAATTGCCCATGGAGAGCCTGGAACTCCAGCCTGGTACACATCGTAAAAATATCTCTTAGCCATTTATACCAACAGGAATTGTCCATTTAGCTAAAATCCCAGTCCCCAGCCTCAGTCCTTTGGGTTGATAACCAGACTTGTCAGTTGGTTACACCTTTTTCTTTCACATTTCTTCCCCTCATTCCCTTATCACCATCATCTCTTGATGGGCAACCCCGAAAAGATTGTGGAAACGTCTCCCCTTGAATTTGCTAGCACAATCTACTGCCTGCCTGATATATGTGTCTGTTCTAAATGTGGCACAAATGTTTGGTTAAAGATAATGACCCAGTCTGAAAATGACTGTGATAAAAATGTCATGTAATTTTCCAGGGTGACTTTGAAGTAAGGCTTACCATATAAATGTGGAGGATTGAGAGAGCCAGCTATTATTTTCTTCCTTGATGAGCAATAAATTATTGCCTCCTCAGCCCCAAAGTAGTGGGCAGTCTCCATATTGCTAATTTCTTTCCTCCTCTCCTATAGCTAGCTGGGCTGAAGCAATACCCAAGACCCTCCCAGGGCAGTAATTCCCAGGAGCACAGTTGGTTTTTTTTTTTTTTAACAACTCACTGCCTCAAATTGCTGAAAGGACACGGAGATTGAAGTCAAGCAGAACTGTATTGGTATTTGCTCGATGTGGATTTTTAAGAACAACTTGAGCCCCTGTTTTCTCTCCTGTAAAACAAGAATTTTTTTTTTTTTTGGAAGGACTAAATTAAGCAAAATGTGTAAAATATCTAGCACATAAGAGTGCTTCTCAATTGTGAGTTTATATCAGGCCATATTTGTTAAAAATACAGATCCTTGGGCATTTCCCAGTGAGATTATGGTTAAATCAGTCTGCATCGGAGGAGCCTAGAAATCTGCATTTCTAACAAGAACTTTACCTACTTCTAACACATACCAAGCAGAACCATGCTTTGAGAAACATGGGTACTGAAGGATATAACAACAACATAATTACCCTTCATTGTGTGCTACGTGCAGGACCCTGTGCCTAATCTATTCTGCACTTGGCATAAAACATGACATCATACCCAGGAGATGCTAGTGTTTTATGTTCCTTAAACTTCTTTTCTGTATTGATTGTTTGCTAACTGGGTGTAGCCCTAGGAGAAACAGTAGATGTGAAACAGACTCTGTTGTAGGAAGCAGAGCTGAGGGGTCTGAAGCCAACTTCACATTGGAGATGGATCTTTTTTCCTGGGTAGGGACTTCCAGTAGTAGTTTTCTTTCCAAGCTGTACCTGATCTTTAGAAGTTACTCTGTCCACTTGCACTGTTGAGTCTCCTCTTCCCCACGAGCCTGTCATGGGTTTGCTCGATGTTTGGTGTAGCAGCTTCAACCACAGGGTACCTACTGTTCTGGAAAAAAGGCACCATTTTCTCCATGTCAGTTAGAGCCCATTTATTTGAGAATGAAACAAAAGAGATTCGACGTGACTTTATCTGTTTTGGGTAGTGTCTTATACATGTCTCTGATTTTCCTTCACCTTTCTGTAGCATTGCAGCATTTGAGACAGTCTTTTATTTTCTTTTCTCTATAGCTCAATTTTTTCTATCTTTTATAAAGATGAGAAATTTGAACTCCAGGACCTCACTAATTGATTAATTTGACATAGTAATGTTTGTGAAAATATTATGCAAATTTTAAAGAGCCAGAAAAATGTCCCTTAATATCAGTATCTATTATGAACATTACTATTATTTTCTCCTTCCTCTCTTTGTATGAATAGGCAACAGCTGAGTCAAAACTATTCACAAGTCACCTGCTTTATATGAAACAATTTACCTTGCTTTTCTTAGATCTAATATTCAGTAGGAAATATATATAGTTGACTGAAGACAGTAACAATGTTCCCTCTGAAGGTCAAAACTTCTGACTAGTGACTCAGTCTAATTAGGTTAAGCTTAAGGTGATAATGTGTGGATTGTCAGCAGCTAGAACATTTATTCTTATTTTTTTCTAAACCAGTGTCCTTTGAAACAGCCAATTAACTACATGAGATGCTACAGAGAAGAGCATCCAGATAACTGGAGATTGAATTGAAAGGCTTTACTTCCCCTGACAGAGCAGAAAGAGAGGTTGAGTACCTGACTTCCCTTTCAAAGTCAGTGATCCATGCAGCACTTTTGATTGGAAAGATGTGAACCTTTTCAATCCTTGGTGTACATATAAATGGAAATGCTAAGGAAATTAGTCAGAGTCTGGCCAAGAAGAACTGAAGTATAGAAGAAGCCTAACTGCTTTCCAATGCAATCAGCTGTCACTGGAGAGTATTATAATTTCCAGTTTTCTTATTTAAAAACCTGTTCAAAGCAATCAGTAAGGGATAGCGATGTCTAAAATGAATGCCGAGTCAGAAAAAAGCTGAAAACTAAAATCATTCCTATGTTATTTTATTTGAAATATGTCCAGGCAGTCTTTTACTTGGGGAGCTTTTTTAGAGGCCTGGAAAATTCAATCACAAACTTCTATTTAAAGTCAAAACAACTGGGTACTCACAGTTCTTAGTTCTATAATCTTTAGCTAAACCTTCACAGAAGACAAAAGTACTAATACTTTATTAGGAATAAATAACTCCTCTGAAATTTACAACATGTGTAAGGATTTGAACGAAGGAAATGAATTAGGGTAACATCATCGGATGTGGGAGAATGAGATACGGTCCCCAGATTGGAGCAATCTCTTCCCGGATTCTAAGAAATTTGTTTTGTTCCTGACTTTGATTCTTTTATCCTTAAAATGAAAGCGTGAACTAAAAGTTTCTTAGGTCTTTTATTACAATAGGCAGAATGTTCATGTTTCCCCCAAATTCTTATGTTGAAATCTAATCCCCAAAGTGATAGTGTTTGGAGATGGAGCTTTTAGGAGATGATGACGTCATTAGGGCTCTGCAGTCATGAATGATAACAGAGTCCTTGTAAAGGAGATCCTACATAACTTGCTTGACTTTTGCCACGTGAGGACCAGGAAGCAGGCCCATGCCAGACATGAGATCTATCAGAGCCTTGATCTTAGACTTCCCAGCCTCCAGAACTGTGAGACATCAATTTCTATGGTTTGTAAGCAACCTCCTCTATGGTATTCTGTTATAACAGCTCCAGGGACTAAGACACTTGCACATACATGATTGTATAATTCAAAAAGTTGCTAAATGAATGAATGTTGAGTATTTTATATGTGTCAGGCATTGTGGTGAGCCCAATCAAAGGCATTGTCTATACCCTCATGAAATTTAAGGTCTCTGTGAGAAACTTGCAATATAATCATAAATGGGACAAACTACTGAGAAGGAAAGGATCTGGTTCTATGAGAGTATATAAAAACGCAACCTGGCCTAGGCTATAGGACACTAAGGAAATGGCACATGAAATCATCTGAGAAGACTCAGGAGAGACCTGGACGGAGTGGCAGCAGCAGTGCATTGCAGGCAGAGAGACAGCACATGCAAAAGGCTCAGTGGCCAGAAGGAGCACAGAAGGCTGAGCACTGGAAAGAAGACCAGAGTGGATGAATCACGAAGGAAATCCTAAGTGCATAAATGTAAGACAGTAGTGGCAGGGGACATAAGCAAGATTTTTTCTTTTTTCTTTTTTTTTTTTTTTGTGACGGAGTCTCACTCTGTCACCCAGGCTGGAGTGCAGTGGCATGATCTCGGCTCACTGCAACCTCCACCTCCCAGGTTTGAGTGATTCTCCTGCCTCAGCCTCCTTGAGTAGCTGGGATTGCAGGCACTCGCCACCACACCCGGCTAATTTTTATATTTTTAGTACAGGCGGGGTTTCATGATGTTGACCAGGCTGGTCTCAAACTCCTGACCTCGTGATCTGCTGGCCTCGGCCTCCCAAAGTGCTGGGATTACAGGTGAGAGCCACCGCACCCGGCCCATAAGCAAGATCTTACAATATATTTGTTAAAGCATTGTGAAGGCATTGACAGATTTCAAGCGTGATGGTGATGTCAAGATCACATTTGCATTTTGTGCAAATCTCTGGAGTTATTGTTTGGAGAACGTATTAGAAAAGGGCAAGAGTGGGTACAAAGAGGCCAGTGAGGAGCTTATCATGGCCATCCTTACAAGAGGTAAAGATGGTCTGAGAAGGAGAATGAAATAGATATAGAGAAAATTTTATGGAGTGGAGGTAAATACACCAGGTAAAATCACGAGAGGAAGAAGGAACGTAGGATATCAGATGGTCTGCTATTTAAATTTCCCAGAATTTTTAGAAGACACTATGAAGAAGACAATGTTAAAAACTTAATACCTACTCAATAGTAAATTGATTAACGAAGAAATTATCATTTATTAAGCCTCCATCCCTTTGATATGTACTTTAAATATGTCTTCTATTTTAGTCTCTATAAGCAGATAATCTTGTGTATACATACAACAAATGAGAAAAAGGAGGCTATTTTCTCAGAGGAAAATACTTTGACATTTGTGCCACAACCATGGTTAGACACCAGAATTTAGTTATTTGGGTGATCTTATATGTGTCTTATTTTCCTTGAAACCCAGTTTCTTTATCGGGCAATGAGTTAAACACATTAATATTATAAGCTTTCCTATTTCTGAAGTTCTGTTCTTAAGCATTTGCCAATTTTCCTTAAAAATACTGTAGTTGGCCTCTGAATGTTGACCTAGTATAATTACGTATGAGAGCAATTACCTATGTGCTTACAACCATCTCTCGTGCATTTTGTACTGTCTCTGATTGACAGGCTCCGATCTCCCCAATCACTGAATACTAGAGAGGGGCCCTGAGAGTCTTTAGATTCAGAAAAACCAAAGCTATCAAAGCATGTGGGCCTCATCTTTCTTTACCATAGATCTCATTTTCTGGGACACACCTGGATCTGCATTTCAATTGGAAGCACACACACATCCATTAATCAGCCATCACAGGAGAGTGAGCGCTGAGCTCAGACCATCACTCTCTCTCTCGTTAGCATGCATTACATTATACCCGTTGGATTTATTTTTATCATTATTCTTTTTGTAAAGAAACGTCAAAACCTAATTTCTCTATTAATATTGATGTGTTCAAGTTCTTGAAGCCAATTAGTTTAGACAGTTAAAGTAGTTAACCAATGCTTAGAAAATCTCAAGGATGTTAACACTAGGCTTTATGAGAGTGATTACACAATGCATCGTGTAAAAGGCAACCTTTTCATTTAACAGTTTAGTTTAAGGAGAGAGATGTGTCATCAGTTGTTATCGCTACACTTTGAGGAATTCAATTCAGGAACTACTAGTAGAGTTTGTATTGGGTGAATAGACACAAATAATCAAAAAGTAGTTTTCCTTTAAAAGTAAGGGTCAGAAATTAGGTCTGATTTTGTCCTGTGCAGTATCAGCTCCAACCCAGCTGCTCTGAATGTGCTCAATCACCAAGTCCCTCTGTTTTTGCACATTAAATATATCTTGGATCCAGACTGCCTTTCCATCTCTTGTGCCACTGACTTTATTCAACCTGGAAGTACGATGGCAATAACTTTATTACTACTTTTCCTTTGGTCTTGACCAATCCCAGCATTCTCTACTTAATATCAAAGCATTCCTAATATGCATTCTTCCTTTGTCTAGAGTCCTTTATTGGCTCTCCTTTACTGATGGGATAAAATCTGAGTCTGGCCTGTGGTGCACAGTGGTCTCTGGGAGTGTGACTTTTGTTCCATTTCCATCCTGTCACTGCCTGCCTTGCATTCACTGTTGAACAGGACACCACTATTCATAAATTCTAACACAAGATAAGGCTCCCTTTGTCAAGAAATCTTCGTATATATTGCCCTATCTGCAAGACAAAATCAAGGAGAACATGTGTAATCTAATCATTTAGAAAGAATGCTAAATTATGAAGGTGTTTTCCAGGACCAGAGGGGAGCTTGGATTCCTAAGTGGCAGATCTTTAGGCAACAGGAAGAGACTTTTTGGTGTTATAGAATAATAATAGAAGTGACGGGGAGTAAAGCCAGAAACATAAATAGGGGGAAGATGAACGGTTTTAAAAGCCATATCAAGGACTGGTGATATCGTGATATGATCATTGAAATGATTTACATGAATAAACAATCCGTGTCTATGCACCAACTCTAAGATAAGTCATCTCATTATCAGAAACTTTCTTGGTGTGCCTGGTATCAGAGCTAGGGATGTCAGTTGCATCAGGCTCTCATAACTGTACCCTAAATCTGTACCATAAAGACAGATATGCAAGCTTAGACACAGTTTACCACCCTGAGACTCTAAACTTCATCTGTTGACTCATTCTTTCCTTAGATATAGTGATATAATTTATGCACTAACAGCATTTGTCAATACAATTCAACTAAAGTTCTCTTGAAAAATCTTTAACATTTTCCATTTCATGAAGCAATTTTCCATAGATTTTTTTTTCCTAAAAATGTCTCCTAATAAATGTGATGTGATACTATGTGGAAGAAAGTCCCTTTGCATGCACAGTCTTTCCAGATACAAAATATGTGACCCATACCTTGCCACCCAATAGGGATAGATTCCATCCAATAATTGGGGGAGAGATGAGATATAAACATTCTTATAATTTAAAAAATGTGGAATATAAAATAACTGTTGAAGAAAATAATAGAAATAGAAGCCATCATGCAGCTTTTGATAGATCACCATGTGAGTGGCAGTGACAATAATTGCTATAGGATTTGAAGCAGGGTCAGAGAAGGCTTTTAAAAGCAGATGAAATTGAAACTCAGTCTGAAAATATAGGCAAGATTTGAATGGACGGGGAGGGGGTGGCATTCTTGGTACATGGGTCTGTGTGCTGCAATTACCTTCTTAAGCAGATGATAAATTGTCTCTAATGTACAATGAGATTCTCTCAAGACAAATTATACAGCCAGCCCTACAAATGGGACTTCCCTAGCTGTCAAGGGGGTTCCATAGACTGAGCAAATGATGAGAAGATTAGAAGAGACAGCAATGAAAATCCTGTTTTCTTGCTAAACTCAAGAAAGGCACTAGACTGGAAAGCTTCAAGGGAAAGAGGTTATCAATGTGGGGGTGAGCTGTATATGAGGCTTCCTGACATGCTCTTTTCACTTCCCACATTCTTTAGGTATTCAGAAAACACTATTTAGTGACTGCTGTATGCCAAGCATGGGCATTATTCTTTGAGGGTTTGTTTGTTTCTTTGTTTGTTTGTTTGTTTGTTTAGATAGAGTCTCCATAGATCACTAGGACCTCAAACTCCCATGCTCAAGGAACCCTCCTGCCTTAGCCTCCCGAGTAGTTGGGACTACAGAAATGTGCTACCATATTCAGCTAATTTTTAAGCTTTTTGTAGAGATGGTGTCTTGCTTTGTTGCCCAGACTACTCTGGAACTCCTGCCTTCAAATGATTCTTCTGCCTCAGCCTCCCAGAGTGTTGAGATTACAGGCATGAGCCACTGCACCAGACGATGAGCCCTATTCTTTAGCTGCTTCTGAATATCCCCTGCTATTCTTAATGCTGGTCTTGAACAAGTTTCCTTTCATTACTTTCACAATACAGGTTTTACCCTGCATATAGCCCAGTGAGAATGAATAAAAGCAGAGTCTTTATAAATAGATATTGACTTGAATCCCAGCTTCTTCTCTGATTATCTATCCTCTGTCAACTTCTTTTCACCTCTCTGAATTTTAGTTTCCTCATCTGTAAAATAGAAATAAGAAAACTAATCGCATCCATTCTACCAGCAACCTTGATAAGTAAGTAATGGTTCTCAACCACCAGTGTGCATTAAAACCACCTGAGAAGTTTGTCATAAGACTTAAGTCTATGCCCTGTGTCCAGAGATTGTGGCTTAATTGAACTGAGAGGGTACTTTTTTTTTTTACATCTTCTTCAGACAGTTGTAATTTGCTGCCAGAGGTAGGAACCATTGAGATAAAGTATATAAAGTGGTAGGTGCAGTCCTTGAGCTGAGGATCTTAGTAAGTGCTAACTGGTGCTTCTCACTTGCATTTTTTCCAGTTTTGATATTGTGACTGGGGAATAAAGAAGACATTTGCAAGATATTTATCTGTAAAGGAGTTGTATCGGTAACATATAGATAACCATTACAACTCAATAAGAAAACCCAATTAAAAATGGCTAAAACAACTAAAAATGGCTAAAACAAATATATGAAATAGAGAATATATGGGTGGAAAATAAGCACGTGGAGCAATGCACAAAATAGTCTTTTGAGAAATAGAAATTAAAACTCCTGTGCAATACTCAAAGTGGCTAAAGTTGAAAAAGACTGACCATAGCAACTGTTGAAGACAATATGGAACCATTGAAATGTTTATAAAGTGCTGGTTAGAATATGAAATGGTACAACTTCTTTGGAGAGCATTTTGGAAGCTTCCCATGGAGTTAAATATTTATACAACCCAAAGATTTCAATTCTAGGTATTTACTCCAAATAAGCAAAGTATAGGTCCACAAAGAGACTTTGTATACAGATATTCAAAGAGATTTATTTGTAACAAACAAAAACTTGAAGCAATGCATATTTTCATTAACAGATGCACGTTAAACAAATTGTGGAATATCTCCACAATAAAATACTACTCAGCTAAAAAAAATTAACTATTAACACACAGAAAAATAAGAATGAATCTCAAAATAGTAATGTTGAGTGAAATAAGACAGAAAGTAGTGTCTACAATGTAATTCCACTTATATAAAATTGTGTAAAATTCAAGTTAATAAAAAGTGACAGCATGCTAATGGTTTCCTGTATACAGGAAAATTTAAGGAAGGAGGGAATGAAATTTTAGTGATGCATAAGGAAATCTGGTGAGATAACAAATACCTTCATTATCAATTATGGTAATGGTCTCACAGATGTATTTATATGTCAACCTGATCAAATTGTATACTCTAAATATGTGAAAATTATGGTATGTCTATTATGCTTTAATAAACCTCTATTTCAAAAAGCACAATAAACATGCCTACGGATGGAGGGCTGGAATAGAAAAATAGGTAAAAGACTACTCACCAAAATAACTTTCCACCTGTTCCATTTACAATGTTTTTAAAACATTTTGGGGCATATATATATATATATATATATATATATATATATATATATTCACACACACATACACACATATATATATCTATACATCCACACACATACATATACACACATATATACACACATATATATTATATATGTACATATATTCATACACATATAAAATATTGTCTTAATAAATATTTCATACCTGGAATGATCTACATTTTATTGTAATATGTATTATCTATTATTGCCTAGAAAATTCCCTAAAATTTAGGTGCTGAAAATAGCAATATTAATTATCTCAGCTCGAAGACTGAGGTTGGAATCCTCCAACATAGAAGTCATGAAGCATCGTGTGCAAATTCCGGCTCTACTGAAGCTATAATTTTGGAGAGTTCACATGGAGATGTTTCTTAGAGATAGTGGGAAGTGTCCAAGGGGCCATAGCTGCTCCAGTTTCAGTCGTCTGAGTCTTTTTGCACTAGCAGCACAAATATGAGTGAGTAAGCCTTCTGATAATTCTATCTCCAGCCTTCAAGCTACCCCAGACAATATCTAGTGCAGCAGAGACGAACTATCTCTGTTAATTCCTGTCTCAATTATAGATTCTTAGGCAAAATAGATGTCATTTTATGCCACCACATATTGTGGTGATTTGTTACATAATATTGGATAATAGAAAGATTTTTTTGTACCTGGAGCTAAGATGCTGCCATAATAAAATCTGAAATGTGTGGTTTCGGCACTGAGTGGTAAATGGAAGCTAGAGGAATCTTAAGGACAGTTTGTGCAAATGTAAAAGTCTTGAAAAAGACTATTAATGAAAGACTGAAGGTCCCCTTAGAAGGCCTAGGAGTGGGGCGAGGAGCAATTACTTAATCAAAAACTTAATAGTTGGTGAAAGGGAAGTGTCCATTGACTCTTCACCAGATAACATTAATAGGGCTTAATTAAGAATACAGATTTTATTCTAAGTTCAGCATGTAATCATGAAGTAGTTCAAACAACAAAGTGACATGATGTAACTTGTATGCTAGAAAAGATGACTCTAGCTTCTTGTAGAGAATAGATTTCAGTGATTCAAATTAAAATGGACCAGTTAGGGGACTTGTGGTAGTCCCATTGGGCAGTAATGGAGCCTGGGACTAAAGTGGCATTCATAGAGATAGAAAGAGTGGATAGGCTCAGGATGTTCTCTACAGATAAAGAACAGGAGCCAGAACTTGATGATAAAATGAAATGAATGTGTAGCAAAAATAAGTTTCTACCTTTATTTGAGGGTTCTTAAGAAGGTCACATAAAATGAGTCTGTAAGTGTTTTATAAATATAAAGCTTTTAAATTTTTTTCATGACATTTCATGTCTATTGATATATGAAGAACTCTAGGCAGGTTTGCTTGACTTGTTTCCAACTCCGTCCTCTACAGCACAATGCATCTTGTTCAATAGTCTTAATGCACACATGAATACCATATAATGCTTTGCCCGCTTTATGGATGAACACTGACTATATCTAAATGGTATCTATATTTCCTTTGAATACTGCAAACTGGTATTTGATCATTTCATTTTGCTACAGGAGATGAAACATTATGATTTTCAGTAATCCATAAAGACAGACATTTGTTTCCTTTGTGAAACTGTAGCCTTCAATGATTATTCCTCACATTAATCATAGTAAAAGCAATGTTTAAGGTAATCTCTTTCTTCTTGCGGATAATAAATGTCTGCTGTTGACAGAAAAAGTGTGGAAAGGTGAAAGGCAGGGTGAGCTCTGTGTGTTCGTGAGATAAACAACTGTCATCATCTCCTAAGAGCACTATGATCATGAAAGGCCAAAGTTGCCTCTTTACATAACATTGACAATAAAACTAATTTTTCCCTAACTGATGTTTCAAAAGATTTCACTAGGGATATCTAAGCTACAATTTCTATCCAGAAGTCTAACTTTATTAAGTGTTTATAAATTCATGGTTTATATTGTTAAACACTGAAGAAATTAGCATCTGAAATTGCATTCACAGCCACTCTCCTCTCTAAAATTGTTGGTGACTTATTGGTCTACAGAAGCATAAGATAACCTAGTGATTTCCTCATCAGAAATGACCAAGATCATAACTGAATGTGAGATCTTGAATGTGAATCTAATCCAGGATGTAAAAAGGTATGAACTACAATTGAACAAGAAAAATTACAAAAAGAAAAGTAACAAATAAGAGTACTTACTTTCAAGCAAAGTTCCTGGGGATACATTTTCATGGGTATATAGCCATGAATTTCACTTGACAATGCTTGCAGGCAATGAAGACAAGGGAATGACATTTATTTAATACCCATTTTGACATTGCACTTTATGAATGGTTTCCGTAGATTGCCTCATTTAAGTCTGGTGAAATCCAACCAAGTAAGGTGTCACTACAAAGCCTTTTGCCAGATTTTTATAAATGAGACTCAGACAGGGAAAATGTGACTCATGTAGGTCATGAAAATTTCTCAAGTTTTTATAAATGCTGCCATCACTAAAGGTAGCTATGTCTGACTCCAGGCTTATGCTTTCTTTCTTCCGCCAAACTAGAGTATGCAGGATGATTTCAAATTATTTTAAATGATGTCTTAAAGTGGTTTGAGGTTTTAAAAATAATGTTTTCTTCAAGTACCATTCATGGGCCACAACATTTCTAAACTCTATGGCGTTTTTATATCTAATCTCAGTTTTTAGAATATGTTGCTTGTCTAGAAAACTCTCACACACTTAAGACTCAGTTCTTATGATCCAGGACAAACATGTTCCCTTTGCGGATGACTTCCCTGATCATGACAAGAAGAGATTATTGCTGTTCCACCCACACACCCACCACATGCACTTAACACACTGCATTCAATTAACTAACTGTATGGCAACCTGTTTTCATCCCCAGGCATCCTGGGAGACACTTCACAGAAATAATCATGTACTACTCAACTTTGAATCTTCAGTTCCAATTCAGGTGTCTGGCCCGTAGTTGTCATTAAATTAACATTTTCTTAATTAATAAACAAGCACATACTGAAAGTAAAATATTATCGTGTTTATTATAAATCTCACACAAATATATTTATATATCTAGATCCCTAGTTGGGAACAAAAGACAATTCAATCATAATCAAAGAGAAAATGTTAATTTTCAAATAATTAATGTGCATAATAAGAAGTTCATGTGCATTTTCTGTTTCATCACAGTGCTGTCATTAGTACGTTGACTTAGCTCATTTTATAGCCAAGGAATACAGACATTTTAGTTCTTTTTAAATGTGTCTGGAAGTCAAAATATTAATTTCAATATTTTACCCTGCTGAAATACATGAATTTATTTTGATAAATATATGAGTGAATGATGGATGAATAGATGAATAAATAAAAAATGAATGAATTAAACTCACATATACGGTGAAACAAATAGCTTAGTTTTAGTGACCACAGATATTAGACTTACATAAGGTATATTACTCTTTTCTTTAAAAAAACAGAATAATATACAAGGGTCAAGTACTATGACTTGATTAAGCACTACTTAATATATGCTTAACTATAGCCAGGAGGAAGGCCATGTTTCTTTTATAATATGTGAAATATTAGAACTAAAACCTTCCTAAATTTTAAATTCTTTCAGGAGATATGAATAGTTAAACACTTGTATAATTTCGGATGTAAAATGAGTTTCAAGGGAGACCTAGAGGAATTTAATAATAAGGGCTAATTTTTAATTCACCAGAATTCCACACTGTCTAATAAATGATATCTCTATATTACAGATGTCTTACTTGATGCTTTAATGCACAATCTATGATTCTTAAAGTAGCCAGATTAAATTAAGTGACTTGCTCATGTCTACACAACTTGTAAAAGACAGAAGTCTGTGTAGATATAACAATAAAGGCAAGAAAGATAGATACAGAAAGGGGCAAATCAGAGAGAAAGAAAATGAGAGAATTATGTGTGTGTTCAACGTCACAAAATACTTTACAGTGTACAAGAATTATGCATGGAATGAATCCTAAAGGATGAGAAGGGCTTCAAAGGGCAAACAAGAGAATTCAAGGCAGAAAAATTACCCTGCGAGAAATCATGAAACCTTGAGAACAAGGAACAGCTGAGAAACTTCAGGAGTTCTGTTACCTTGTCCCTAGATGGGGCTGATAAATGATGTGGAATGAGGCTGGAGAAGTAGGCTAGAGTTTAGGCTCCAGAAAGCCTTTGATGCCATGTTAAACTTCTCATGTTTTACTCTGTTATCAAAGAGGAGTCACTGAAGGTTTTGAGCTGATCTTACTGGCATTTAAGAAAGCCTACTCTGGTTGCCTGGTGGCCTAGATGGAGGAGTGGTAGTGAATTTGGCTATGAGCAGATCAGTTAGAAGGATATTCTAGAAGGCCAGGTGAAAACATTGAAAGGAGAAAATAATGGAGATCTGGACTAGGGAAGTGCCTGTGGGATAAAGAGGGAACAAATGGAAAATAGTTTTAGGTGGTAAATTAAATATGAAATAATAATCTCTTTTATGTGGTTGAGTAAAGGAAGGAGAAATTTAGGAGGTACTCTGAGTTTTCCCATGAGGATAATGGAACCCTCATTATCAGTGCATGGATCAGTATAAAAAGTGCCAAAGTCAAAAGTTAAAATATCTCTGCCTTCAGACAAAGTTTCTAAGTGCACATTCATTTTTTTAAATTTTAAAACACGTAAGATATTTCAAGCAGTTTTGTCAGTGTGCTTAGGCATCCCTTCCGAAGAGGAAGGAGAAATTGGAGCTCTTTGTAATTCTTGTCAAGTCTTTTATTCTGAAACTTAAATGCTATAGTTCTTTGAATTTTGTTTTCAAACACAAATTTTTATGTTTCACTCTTATGAATTGATAGTCTGAATTGTGCATATGAGAGATGGTTTCGATCTTCCAGTATTATTCTGGTGATTGTGCCATTAATTTATAACTCACTGGATACTACTTATTTTCTCTAACTTAGTCCATCCTACCTTTTAAAACATCCTCCTCTTTCTATCAACTCAATAGTGTATTCAAGTCTAGACATGAAATAAATATTTTGCAATTTAAATTTGAGTGTTGAACAGACAGCACTTTGATTATGTTTGAAGAATTTTCAATGAGAAAAAGGAGAAGAGATGAGAAAAAAAGTTACGGCTTCTATAATCTCATGAAGCAATTACCAAAAGTTTATGCCATGAGATTTATCAGTAACTTTTTTTATGTAACTTCATGTTTTTTATTATTTATCAACCAATAATCATTGACTAGGAAAGGATACATTTGGACACAATGATATCCTTTCCTCCTTTTTAAAATTCTTTATGGTAGGTACACCTGGTTGCTTGATCAGAGTTTTCAGTGAGGTTATTGCTTTGGGTTTAGGTTGGTTGGCTTGTGTCTCTATAATGAACAATTTGCTTGCAGGAAGACACTCTTTGTTATTAAGTTATATGGAACGTGATGGATAGAGATGTGCGAGATAGGTTGAAACACACTTTATACTACACTTTATGAAACAGCGTGGGACATTAATTGAAAATCTAACTCATTTCACTTTATTTCAAAATATACCAACGTTCTTTACAACTTTGACATTTCAGTAATCACTTAGAAAAAAAATCTTGGGCAAATCATATGGGAAGATAGTTATCTTCCGTCCTTAATAAATTTGACTGCTTTGGAAATAATCAACTCATAAATATTTAGCTAATATACACCCAGAGCAATGGATTGTGCAAAATTAAATGCCTCATTGAAACAATTAATTTCAAATGCTATGATTTATTGAGCATACTTTACTGGAAATTTAATAGAAATATGGACTCAAAGTAATTTGAGCAGAGGATGTTTGCACTGTCTTTGATTTCTGGCCAACATATGTTCTTTCTTACCCTCCAGGTGAACCTCATGAAAGAGCAAACTTCCAGGAAAGCTCTCTAGTTGAATTTGTGGGTCAGAGTTTGATGAGAGGAGGCGATGACCACAGATTGTATAAAGACTAAATAAATAAATAAACAAAATGAAGTAATCTTTTTATATTTCACATACCTCCTGCAGTTAAGCCCTCAGGGAAGAAAACGCCACTTCACTAAAAGCTGTTGTCATCATCTGTCCATTTCAAAAGAATACAGCTCATGCTTCTCAGAGCATCAATAACCAAATATATCCTCCAGGCATCTGAAACATTCAGTTCTGCAATTTCCCGTAAGGGAACTTGTACTTGGGCTTTAAGCAAGAGTTTCACACAGCAGTAGAAGGCAGCAGGAATAGCCAGAAAGGCTGGGATGGGGAGTTGGAGAGGTGATAATGGAGTGGAGGTGGTGAAGAAGAGGAAGGTGATGAAAAAAATACCTACTCAGAGTCCTGAGTTAATTCAATCTATCTGCATTTGTAGCAGAGAGGACACTGAGGTAGGACTCTGAAGACCTGGGTTCTAGATCCAATCTGTTAACGTCCTCAAAAAAATCACTCTGTTGTTTGTTAGACTAATTTTCTTACCTGTAAAGTGAAATCAGACAAATAGGCAAGACAAACGCTAAGATTTCTTCCAATTTAGGCATTCATTAACATTTAAACTTTATCTTACAGGTTTCTTTCTTCAATTCTGCAAAAGTCAGATATCTTCCAAAAACAATTAAGCTTGAACACAGCTGAATTTTAATTTCCAAATACTTATTAATGATCAGTGAAGAACCATGTGGGTTTTGCTTTAGGTACATGTCTCTTTTGTGTTCATAATTCAAAATGTTTCCTAATTAAACCAAGCTTTTTGATTTTTATTATAATTTCTAAGATGTGTTATAATAATAAATCATTTCCCAGAATATTTTAAATCACACTTTCAAAACTACACTTTGGCTTCTAAGTAGGTATGAATTTTGTTGTCATTGTGTATTTTTACTCTCTCTACAATATTCTGTATCTAGGGAGAAACCCATTCTTGTCTTTTTTTTAGCCCAATAACCTAAGCATAATACATAATACAATTTATCTTATTTGACATTTAACGACTACCTCTTTCCAGGCATAGGATAGATGGTCTGGCCATGCTGATTTCAGAATGTACTCCTGGATCTGAACAGAAGATTGTTCCCAGTGACCTCTGAACTTCCCAAAAGTTAGTGAACATAAACTAAATCTGGGTTTCTTCATGTCTTAATGCTTCCTTCATGACTTAATGATGCTATATTCTCGTCCTTTTTTAGCCCAATAACTTAATGACTCCTTCATGTCTTAATGGTTCCTTCATGGCTTAATACTACATTTCGGCTGAGCATGGTGGCTCACGTCTGTAATCCCAGCACTTTGGGAGGCCGAGGAGGGTGGATCACCTGAGGTCAGGAGTTCAAGATCAGCCTGGCCAACATGGTGAAACCCGTCTCTACTAAAAATACAAAAATTAGCTGGGCATGGTGGTGCGTGCCTGTAATTCCAGCTACTCAAGAGGCTGAGGCAGGAGAATCGCTTGAACCCGGGAGGCTGAGGTTACATTGAACTGAGATTGTGCCACTGCACTCCAGCCTGGGTGACAGAGCGAGACTCCACCTCAATTAAAAAAAAAAGGGGGGGCCGAGCGCAGTGGCTCACGCCTGTAATCCCAGCACTTTGGGAGGCCGAGAACGGCGGATCACGAGGTCAAGAGATGAAGGCCATCCTGGCTAACACGGTGAAACCCCGTCTCTACTAAAAATACAAGAAACTAGTCGGGCGTGGTCGCGGGCGCCTGTAGTTCCAGCTACTCAGAAGGCTGAGGCAGGGGAATGGCCTGAACCCGGGAAGCGGAGCTTGCAGTGAGCCAAGATCGCACCACTGCACTCCAGCTTTGGGGACAGAGGGAGACTACCGTCTCAATAGAAAAAAAAAAAAAGATACTACATTTCAATCTACTCAAAAAGAAACATATTTTTAATGCCAGCCTTTCATTTCAGCATGTGGACAAATAGTGCACTCTAATCATAATGTAAAATAGGAAATACACAGATAATTACACGGATGGTACTGAAACATGGGAATTTTTTTTTCCTTTTTTTTTAGCAACTGGCTTACTAGTTGTGTGTGTGTGTGTGTGTGCACATGTGTTTTCAGTTTTGTGTGACACTTAACATAGGGGCTTTCACCAGTACCCATACCTTGAGTTTCTCAGTTTTCTTTAATTAGGAAAGCATAAAAGACCTCATAATATAAGCATGAGGCATTGTACCATTGACATCAGCAATGTCACAGCGTTCTTCTGGTAGTTGGTTGTTTAAGACACTTCACTGAGCTGAATTCTAATATGGTGAAAAGACAATGGTAAAGCTTTGTTTTCTTGATTTCTTTTAGTGTTTGTTTAATTTTCCACAAAGTATTCTTGAGGTAATGGTCTTTGTACAGATGGATTTTATTTGAGAAGTGGTTCCAAGGAACAACAGGGGAGGAAAAGAATGAGATAACAAAGGAGAAAAATCTAATCCAAAGATGTTTTATTAAGTTGGTCCGCACTATGGGAAAATAGGGCTCAATTCTGAGGTTGAAACTCTTTGGATCTGAGCAGAATATGCTTCCAACTGTCTGCTCAAGAGACTGACTAATAATTTTACCCACTAGCTGCTACTCCCTATAATTCAAAAGCTGTCCAATGGTTGTTTAAATCTTTTGCACTTTCAGGCTGCTACATGCAGCTGGCTGTAGCCAAGGCTGGAATTAAAAGGCTCACTGAGAGGATGTGGGCCAGGAATAAGGCGTGTTCAATACACAGGCCACATTAAATGGCATAAGGTAAGCGCTCAGTAAATGTTCATTATTTTATGTGCCAGAAACTATGGTATGATTTGCAGTGATGCTCTCAGGACTGAATATTATTATTTTCATTTAATAGATAATGATTCCATGGCAAAAAGAAGAAAAGAGGAGAAGGGCAAGGAGAGGGAGAAAAAGTTAGATAACTTGTCCAAAGTCACAAAACTACTAAGTAGCTGAGTCAAGATTAACCCTCAGATCATCTGATTCCAGAAATCACCTGCTTTTTTGTTTAAGAGTAGTGGTATATCACAATGAAAAAAATCACTATCAGTCAGAAGTTGTGTGTGTGTGTGTGTGTGTGTGTGTGTGTGTGCGCGCTTCATCGTGGATAAAATGTAAGTTGTTAAGCTAGAAAGTGGGCTCAAGTGATGACTCTAGAACTTATCTGTGTGTCTTTGATCAAATCAGTCAAACTCTTTAACTATTAATTTATTTGTATGTCATACTCTTTTCTGAAACATATTTCTGGATTCCAATTATTTAATTTAATTTATATTATATTCTGTGGTTTTTTTTTTTTTTTTTTTGAGACGGAGTCTTGCTCTGTCACCCAGGCTGGAGGGTAGTGGCGTGATCTTGGCTCACTGCAACCTCTGCCTCCTGGGTTCATGCGATTCTGCTGCCTCAGCTTCCCGAGTAGCTGGGATTACAGCTGTGCACCACCATGCCTGGCTAATTTTTGTGTTTTTAGTAGAGACAGCATTTCACCATGTTGGCTAGGCTGGTCTTGAACTCCTGACCTCAGGTGATCCACCTGCCTCGGCCTCTCAAAGTGCTGGGATTACAGGTGTGAAGCATCATACCCGGCTGTAGAATGTTTTAAATTAGATCAGAGTATCTCAGACTCAGAACCACTGACATTATGGGCCAGATAATTGTGGCTGAGGAAGGTTGTCCTGTGCATTGTAGGATACTTTAGCAATATTCTTGGTTTCTATCTACTAAATGCCAGTACAACTTCACTCTCAGTTGTAACAACCAAAAATGTTTCCAGACATCGTCATATGTCTCTTGGGGGGGCGGTGCAAAAACCAGCCTCCCATTCCCATTAAGAACTGCTAACCGTTGAGCTGGGTGATACTGAAGACACAGTTATGACTTACATATGTTTTATTAATGTTATTCCCAAGAAGGCTAATACAATTTTTTGGAATATAGTCTACAATCAAAGTTTTGTATAAAAGTTTATCTCATAAAATATTAAAAATCAGATGGCTCCTTTTGGATCTCAGAAACTGTTACTGCAGATTATTTTGAGCTGAAGGAGACAGTGGGGCCTCAGAAACAAGAAGGTTTCTCTGACTTCCTCCTGCCTTTCTGTCTCCTGCTGCTCTTTCTCCTCCAAATCTAGCCATAGAAACCAGAATTCTTCCTACCAAGGTGGGTCATAAAACCTAGAATTCCTCTCCCAATGCAAGCCATAAATCATAGAAAGGTCACTCTCTGACCTTTTCCCTTCACCTTTGAAGAACTTCAGGTGTTTTTACCTATGCCTGGAGGAAAGGAATGCACAAAGAAGCCAAGAAGAATCTGAAAAAAAGCAGTCCTTGCTAAGTTCTCCCTAGTTTATTACCATGGGATCATATCCTTTTTGTCCAATCATGTTTCTCCACAATTATTCACTTCTTTCTTCATAATTAGCATAAAAACACATTTTTCTCTGGGTCTTCAGGTCTTTGTCTCTGAAAGCTCCTGCATCATATAAAACATTGTTAAATTATTTTCTATGCTTTTCTCTTGCTAATCTGTCTTTTGTTACAGGGATGTCAGATGAGACCTCACTATGAGTGATGAAAAGATATTACTTTTTGCCATACATTTTCGAGAGGTTTCTTAACACCAACTATTGATCTGCCAAGCTAATGAAATTTCCTTTGATGCATTCAGATTTTGACCGTTTTATCATTTAGCTTTCCAACCTTGAGCAAGATCTTGAGTTTGTCATTTCACTTTGATTATTAAACAAGTAGCACAAATAATAACATTGCTCTCCATACACTAACAATAAACGCCTATCAAATAAAATACCTGTTTAACACACTGCTAAATATATAATGGCCATTATTATGCATAATCACTATGCTTCTTAAGAGAATCAAGTATGAGTTTCAAAACCATGTCTTCTTCATAAGGATTTTAGATATTTTTTGCCTTCTCTGCAATTTTGATAGTTTGCTTGCAGTTTGCTTTTATCCCGTGACAAACTCAAGAGAAATCAATTTAATTTGAAATAACAAGTAGTCATTAGTTATTTTCTGTTGCAAAGATTAAATGAGCTTGCATCAAGCACTGTGTTAAATAAAGCTTTGCATACACTAAGTAATTCTGGACAAAATGGCAGTGATTGTTTGCCTGGTCCTTTACTCCTTCCCCTTCCATCATAGGCCAGACACTTGATAAGCATTTTTGGAGATTCATAGTTAGATTTTTACCCGAAGAAGTTGATAGTATAGGAAAGTAATACTTCTCAAATTCTAATCTGCATATGAATCAACTAGGATACTGATAAAATGCAGATTCTGCTTTTGTAGGTCTAAGTTGGGGTCTGAGACTGAATTTCTATCAAGTTCAAGGTGATGCCAATCTTTCTGATACAAGGACAACTCGTTGAGTTGCGAGGTAACCCGGGACGGTCATCATGTTATGAGAAAGATGTCAATCCTTTCTAGCTGAAGGGATTTAAGAATGGCTTGGTTGGTAATCTATTCTCCCTGAGGCCATAGACCAAACTCAGTGTCTGGTACAGAGTAAGATCTCAAAAATAGATGAGTGAAGAAAGCATTTTAATGTGTGTCAGTCGACGTGTTTGTTTGAAAGTGTTCAGATGGAATTCAAAGGTATTTCAGATGGTGAGCATAAGTCGCAGAGGCAATAGAGGTCAAAACAGTGGTTCTCAAAGTGCGGTCCTCTGGACTAGCAGCATCAGCATCTTCTGGAAATTTGTTAGAAATACAAAGTCTGAGGTCCCACCCACGTGTACTGAAGGAGAAGATCTGGGGGTAGGGCCCAGCAATCTGTGTTTTAGCAAACCCACCAGGTGATTCTGATGCACATTAAAGATTGAGAACCACTGACTGAAAACGCAGATGCGAATTCAGATTACTTGGAGTATGGGATATATGAAGAAGAATAAAAGAAGGTCTAAATGGATTACAACATCGAGGATGTGACTGGTACCTCTAACATTCCATTGATTTTAATCACAGGACTGGCAAGGCCAAAAAACATATTCCTCCCACTCACCCCATTCTCAATATCCTAAGCAATTAACATATCCCACACGGATACATCTTGCCTCATCAAAGAAGTACAGGAATAAAGATTGACTAGGAGGGACAGGGAATTTAGAGAGAGCAGAAGCTGCAGTGGAGAGGAGGTAAGGATAGGCTCATAGGAAATACTGTGAGCTAGCTACGATTTAGAGGTGGGGAATGGCCAAATGAACCAAAAAATGGGTGTTGGAGAGAGAGAATACAAATATAAGCCCGAATCCAGGAGGCTAAATAAGACATCGGAGAAAGGCTAAAATGAGAAGAGACTGAAGCTCTGCAATAATTGAAAGAAACAGAGCATCCACGAGAAGAGGACTCTTCCTGACCTTAAAGAGACTTTAAGTTATGGAGGCACAAGTTAAACACTGTAATTCCACACACCAATGCAAGAATTGCCTCTCCCAATGACAAATTTGTCAGCCGAGCACACAAAGAGTCCTTGTGTAATGGACAATAAAGCACCTGTTGCCTACTTTTTAAAGTATAAATGGGGTTTTCTTGTTGTTTTTGTTAAATTCTGAATAATTTCTTTAATAAAAGCTAAGACAACAGAGTCTTACTACTTAAACTATTTAAATTTGTGGAAACAAAATGTTTCTCAAACTCAGCAGATGGCCAAACTAGACACTTTCCAAAAAGCTTGGGAGGGAAGAGGGAGGAAAGGCCCAGCAATGGTGAAAGGAAAAGAGTCCCATTTTAAATAAAAGAAATACAGTTGTAGCTCTAGTTCTGCTACTATGTCTGTGACTTTTGGTGAGTTGCTTCCCCACTGTCTGTTTCTGTTTCCTTATTCATTGCAGTCCAAGACCTTACTTTTCCTACCAAGTCTTAGTGTTAAACATATTAATCCTTGAGAAAGTTATTTTAAGATTACAAAGGGCTAGGTACAGTATTGAGAAAACTTATCTAAAACAAATCTTACCTCTTTTATCTCTCCTGGCTCTTCGCTCCTCTGATTCTCTGAATTTTTGCAAAAATTCGTAAATTAGACACATTTATATACATGCTTGTAAAAAATTATCATTGGTTTGCAGTTATTCTTTTTGAAATATCTAACTGTAATTTTCTCCAAAATTTTCGGAATATGAGAATCATCAATATTGTCAAATGAAAAATAAATGTTTTGTCAACCTGGGAAAAATATATGATTTATTAATGAAACTGCAGGCTCTCAGTTATTCGTATTTTTATTTCTTTACTTATCCTATGCATTTATTATTTATTGATAAATAAATAAAAGGACATGCATTTTATCTTTGTTATACACTATTCGCTTTGGAAGAAGTCATTGAGCCTTTGTTTCTGTATCTACAATATTAGCAAAGTGTTCATCATAATAAAAACTAATCTATATGAATATTGACATGTGCACCTATTTAAATTAATTAAAATATAATACTTTCTAAACTCATCAGATGATTGAGTCTGGCACTTTCAAAATAGCTTGTGTAAACAGATCATCCAGGTGCTTCACCTGAATTGTTTTATTTGTTCCTCACAGTGCCCCTAAGTGCTCCTTTGCTTTCACTTCCGATGAAGAATTAAAGCTTCTTTTCAGGAGTAAGATCCCAGAGTCTTTACTCTTGGCCACTACCCTGTGGTCTGTATGGAATTAACCTTATCATCATTCTTGGATGTGGAGTTGGGCATGTTTCCTTTCTAAAACGTGATGCATGTTTTCTCCAGCACCTGGCATGCATATTTCGTAGTAATCCATAGGTACTTAGTAAATTATTATTAAATAAATGTATTAAGCTTTCATATGGCAATTTCTGAGTTTAAGGGAAGTGACCAGTTAGGCAACAGGGAAACAGAACACATTAAAAAACAAACAAACAAAAATCCACACAGATAGACTTGGCATTGCACTTAGAGTTGGCATTAGGTAATTCAAGGTCAACACAAATGTCTTTTCTTCATTCAATCAATATACATCTGAGTTTTGAGACATGGGTTAGTATTAGCCTGGATAGGGAGGGGAGGTCTAAGCAGACACACGGAAGCATTGGTGGATAAGTTATAACATAAGAGTTATGTTTTGAAAGTGATGGGAACAAAAATGAAGAATGAGATTGCAGTTTTAAGCAAGATGTAACATTCATTGGTAAAGCATTTGGAAAATATTCTGGGGATAAGGCATTCCAGGGGAAGAGTGACAAGTTCATGATTCCATACGTGGAAGATCATTCTAGTGGCTGTATGGGAAATGGACAGAAGAAGACTAGACTTGATATGTGATATACAAGAAAAAAGCTATTAAAACGGTTCAGGGGAGAGATGATGGGGCTTGGAATGAAGGCAGCGACATCAGTGGGAATAGAGAAAAAGTGTGAGAGTGAATATATATATATATATATAAAACATATATACAGTATTTTTTTTAAAAAGACTTATCTCACAGCCAGAGGTAAGAAGAAAAAAAGTGGTTGACCAAATGGCCAGCTATGCCCCCCAAGATTCTGAAGAAGCACTGCTTAGTACCAGACTCCTTGGCTTGTCTCCAAATTAAATTTTGTAGTCTTTCTTATTGCCTTATTAATTGTCCCTATTCTTTTCGTAGCAGCATAAGGCAACATGAATTTCAGGCACTAAAATTCAAAATCAAGATGCGTAGAAGAAATATCACTAACTGGAGCTTCAACAAGTATTAAACTCCTACTAAACATATTTAATTTAGAATTAATAAGGTGATGGTATGGAAATTAAATCCCCTATGATTGTCAGGGAAGAGCACCTATTGAGGTATAAATATATGAAAGATAAATCTACTTGCAATGTAATTAATTCAAATCTGCAGAACCAATAAGTGTGTGACGATGATCTTATTATTACATTACACTTGTGAGAAATGCTCAGGAATTTAATTAGCATTTACCCATACAACTAAGGAAAATGAGATATTAAGCATGCTATCTAATTAACTGGCTATAGATGGCTTGTTAAATAAATATTAAATGTATAAACACTTGAGACTAGCTTGGAAGTGTTGCCCTAACTAGATATCCATTTACTTATGAGTTTTTCCCCCAAAATAATAGTAATTTTAAGAACTAAAAATACACAGAGGCTTCCAGTGGAGGTTACAGCCTTTATGTGACTGTTTTCCTTTTCAGCTCAATTAGGCCTTTGTCCTCGCCTTCTTTTCCAAATTTAAGCTATAGTTTAAACTATGAGATCACATGCATTGTGCAAGCAAGTTTTTACAACACTCTGGTCAGTTTTCTTACAGTGTCAATATCTCCATTTTACAGATATGGCTGCTTAAATGTGAACATGCTAATTTGTTCCATGTCACACAGCAAGACAATGTTGAATGCTTTATTATTGCAACATTTCTAAATAGCAACTATCCCTACAAAGCAGTCATGATGATATTGATGTAAATCAAACATCATTCCTCTATTCAAAACTCCTCAGTGACCTTCCATATCATTAAGAGCAAGTGCTTTAATTTTTAAGGCTCTTCATGAGGTGGCCACTGCTAACATTCTCTGCAACTTCAGATCCATCACACGTTTGAGCTCATGTCCTACCAACTCTCCCTTTTATTTTATCTACTCCTGGTGCTCGTGTGTTCACTGTTCCTGGACCATCGTAGGCAAGTTCCAGCATCAGGACATTCATTGATGCTGTTTTTTCTTATTCCCTCAGTTGCTTCCTATCTCTACTCAAATATTACCTTATCAATGAGAGGCAGTCCAAAAAAGAGGGGTCTCATTTCTACCATTCCCATCCCTCTAACTTCCTTTATTTTTCTCTGATGATAGCACATACTACAAATTTGGCATGTTTATTTGTCACTTGTGTGCCACCCCTCACTGGACTATAAAGTCCACAAGAGCAGGAATTCACATTTGTTCATTATTATATCCCTAGCACAAAAAGTAATGATGCCCGGACATGGCTTATTTAATGAAAAAAAAAAAGAACGATCTGTGAACAATAGCATCTATATGCCACACTAGAAGGTTCCAATTGGTCACAATAATCCCAATTTCTACATTTCTCAAAGTTCATATTGAGCAGTATAACGTAATACATGGTTAGAAATGGGTCTGGCTCTTTGCTTATTTTTTTTTTCTTGAATCTCGACATAGTTCCTCATGCTCATTAATGATAATTTATGTATTCCTTGAATCGAGTTTATTGTGCATTCTATTACTCAACTACTTTTTGAGATTTTCATTACATACTCTCTCCAATTCAAAAGGGTTCAAATTCAACCAATTACTTCAAAATAATCTGAGATTGTTTAAAAAGGAATTCTACTAGTCAAGGATTTATTTTTTATGCATTGCTACATTTTCAACTCTGGAAGTTTATATCATCTTTTTAGGATAGATCTCGGAATCTTTCTTGTTAAGATGGAGAATTGGAATGTGTGATCACTAAGATCATTTCCAGGGAATGGACAGATACTTCGCAAACCAATATTTAACTTCATGGATGTTTCTAGAGTATTGTCTAATATTTTAAAACATCTAATATCTTATTAATATGTCTCCCATTCTGTAAAGTAGAGGTGATTAATCCTCTAGGAAAAAAAAATGACAAGGTCTATAAAAATGCAAGGTTTAGTTTAGTTTGTTTTGTTTTATCTCAGTGTTTTGATTAGCATCTTTGAATGATATGGGTGGATAGCAGCAGGATAGTCTTGAAGGCTTAAAAAAATACATCCAAGATGTAAAGGAGATTAAGTCAAGTATTAGAAAATGAATTTTTGTAGTAATTAGATGAAAAGAGGACATAAATGGGGAAACTGTTGTTTCTAAACATCTGAAAGATTGTCTTAGTTAAGAAAGTTAAGTTTGTCTGTTTTTGCTTTTCTCTTTATCCCAAGACAGTAGAGCAAGTACCAATGAGAACTCAGATGGCACTATGGAGAGTCTACTTTGGCATAAGTACAATAAACATGTTGTCTGTATATAACAGTTTAAGTAGAAAAATGAATTAATTCTACTTAGAACTTAGACAATAGAGACAAGAACAAAAAGGCCCACCATTTTCTGAAGATGTAGAAAAACACATGGATGGAAATATATCAATAATTTGTAATTATATTGCTGAGTTAATAATGGGAAACAAAAGCAAGACATAAATATGAAGTTGTTTCTAAACAATTATAACATGTAGAATCACAGGCAGATGAAGTGAGAGATTAATCAAGCCTTAGTGAGTTTCACATATCTGGAGGGTATTTAAATGGAAGTTGGATGATATTTACTTGTGATGCTATGAACATTATTTGAACCAAAAACACAATTTATTTCCTGTAAAGTTTCATCTAGCCCTGGTTTTCAATGAAATTACAATTACAATTTATTTCACTTGAGAAATAATGAATGCCTAAAATTTACTCTCAAATAGTGTAGCAAATAAATATGAACATGAGTATAAATAAAAATATGCATATGATTCCTCTTTAATAATCTCAGATGATATTTGAGGTAATTTGGTTAAATTTAAACTCTGTTGAATTGGAGAGAGTATGTAATGAAAATCTCTAAAAGTAGATGGGTGATAGAATGCACAGTAAACTTCATTCAAGAATACATAAATTATCATGAATATGTATGAGGGACTATATCAGGATCCAAGAAAAAAATTAAGCAAAGAACCAGACCCATTTCTAACCATGTATTATATTATATTTTTCAACATAAACTTCGAAAAACATACAAATTGCGGTTATTGTGGTAAATCAGAACCTTCTAGCGTGGCAAATGTGCCATTGTTGACAGAGCATTATTTTATATTTTTCACTAAATAAGCCATGTGCCAGCCACTGTTACTTTATTTGCTGGGGATATAGTAATGAACAAATGTGGACAGAAAGACAAAATAGGGATACAATGACAATATAGTAAAATTTTAATTGGCATAACTAGGTGAAGGGTGTAAAGATAGTCATTGTACTATTCCTTTAACTTTTCTCTAGTAACAATTTCCTCATAATTTTTTCAAAATAAATAATAAGTTAAAACCACATGTTTAGGAATGGCCTTCCTAAATAGCAACATAGAAGAAAATATACGGATATTGAGCATCTCTTAATTCTCAATGTATTTTTATTAAAATGTAAACAAACTTTAGATTGATAATTAATTTCCCTTTTTCTCAAGGATCCCCAGAAATTGTTTCATTTCTATTTTTTTCTCAAAAACAGGACTTTTGTATCATTTCCACATGTATATTTTCCATATTTTTTCCAACATCTGTAATTAAGAATCCTTAAGACAATTGTTTCCTTTTTAGTTCATATTTAAATTGTGAACAATGTAAATACTGGTTGAAAGAATAAAAAATTTGATTGACTCAGAGCTTCACTCTTGAAAATAAGACTATAACGAAGAAAGAATAAATAACATCATGTTCATACAGCATATTGGGGATAAAGTTACTTGGAACTTGGTATCATTCCAAAGTGACACAATGAGGTCTTTGAGTAGCTAAACTACATAAGACAGTAAAGGAAGTTTAAATTTAAATTTCTCTACCTTTGGTTGTATGATTGTGGTCTTCATTGTTTATCAACTTGGCTAACTAGAACTGTCAACTCAGAATCACCTTCCCTGTGTGGTTTCAGGTTAAGGCTGGGAAAAACAGCAACTTATAAAAAATGATTTCCTCATTTTTTAAAACTTTTTATTTTAGAGTAATTTTAGAATTGTAGAAAAGCTGCAAAGATACTATAGAGGGTCACCATATGCCTCTCAGCTGGCTTTTCCTAGTGTTATCATCTTATAAAGGCATGGTACATATGTCAAATCTAAGAATGAATATTTGGTACAATACTATTGACTGTTTGGTACAGTATCATTAACTAACCTATAGAGAGGGGGTCTGTTTGCTTTCCTGTTCCAATTTCGCATCCAAGATACCATATTACATATTACATTTAGTGGGCATATCTCCTTAGACTCCTCTGATCTGTAACCGTTTCTCAATTTTTCTTGTTTTTTATGAACTTAATAGTTTTGTGGAGTAGTAGTCAGGTGTTTTGTAGAATATCCCCCAAACTGAGTTGATGTTTTCTTATTATTTGACTTGGGTTATAGTTTTTTTGGGGGGAAAAACATAGAGGCAAGGTGCCCTTTTATTATATCATAGCAAGGGGTATATGCTATCCATATGACTTATTATTGATATTTTGAAACTATGTCACTTGTTTAAAATGGTGTTTGAAAGCTTTTTACACTAAAAAATTTTTTTTTTCTCTTTTCATACTCTATTCTTTTCGTGAGAGTCACCGATCCCAACCCACACTCAAGAGGAAGTAAACTAAGCTCTGCTTAACAGAACAGGAAGAATCTACATATATTATTTGGAATTTTTCTGTAAAAAAGACTTTTTCTTTCTCACTAATTTATTTATTTGTTCAATCATTTATTTGTATCAGCATGGACTCATGAATATTTACTTTATTTTTTGGGTTAAAATTCAATATTTTGTCCCAGAATTCAAACTCTTTTGTTTGGTTTCTCTCTCCTTTTGACAAGGTCCCATCTTTCTTTTGCTGTTGTTTTTTTGTTAATTCATCACCTCTTTGCTTTCTAGTAGTCCAAGATGTTGTAGGTTTGTCTTGCTTGTGTCTTTCCAGTTCTCATTCTAGAGTCAGTCATTTTTCTAAGAATCTCTGGTTCCTTTTATTTTAGAAAGGTACATACCATTTTGAATGCTAAAATGAAACAGAGGCCGTTATTTTCTGAAATTCACTATAGTCAGATGCAATGATGGACAGATCTAGAGGTGGCCGAAAAGCTCCAGATTATTCTTGCTCTCCTTTCTTCTGACTTCTTCCTGACTGATGATCCTGTTGCAGAACAGGCTTCAGGACAACCACTATGTGCTTGTCTGTAGACTCACAGAAGTAGTAGTTATGCAGAACCAAAAAATTCCCATAGATCTACCAACAAGCTTTCCTTTTGCTGTCCCACCTCAGAAACTGAACATAGCCAATGACTATCTCTCTGATACTCTAATTCCCTTTTTGAACTTTCACTTCTCCAGTTCTTTTCCCAGTTGTAAAATATTTTATTTTTGTGATAATAAAACATATTCCATAATACTCATAGTGACTCTGCTCCTAGAAATAGTTCAGGCTAGAGAATTGAAAATTTATCTTAAGTTGTTTCTCTAATCTGACTAAATATAAAGGTATTGATTAACCTGAAGCCAATAGAATATTGGACACTGGTGTTACATAGAATGTGTGGAAAAACAGGTACTTAAATTGCCATCTGTAGTCACCTGCATTTGAATGCCAATAGCATATTTTAGTGGAAATAAATAGTATAATAGGGTTGGTTGATTTTCTGTATGTGTGCTTATGAAACTTGAAAGAAGAAAATGATGAGCTCAGGGTTTTAAATTGCCAGGTCAATATCTAAATAAGGAAAAAATTTTTTCTGTGTTTGCCCTAAATGCAATTCTTATCTTCTATAGCAAATGGTTTATAATTCCAGGAAATTAAACCCAAATTGTAATCTTTGAGGACCAAATTTACAAGATAAATTAAAATTACAATATTATGGAGTCTCATGTTAAAGTTATGGCATTGATTGTTACAGTCTGATACCTTCAACACTGGGATGGGGGAATGACGTAAAATTTTAAAGAAACTTTCCTTTAAAATTTTGGGGACTTTGCCCCCAAAGTTTTGGTTAGTGTTCCCCTGTCTAAGAAATTTAGTGCATCATTTTCTAAAGAAATAAGGTAGTTTTCCTGCAGGGGACCCTGGCTCCTCCTCAAAATCGGTGCTTACCACCTCTCCTCACTTCCAAACATATAAATAGGCTCAACTTCTATCAGGCCCTAAGGGTTTGTACACAAAGTATGACTCATGGGACAGCAGCATACCTATCAAAATAATTGCATAATTTTGCCTATTCATATATGAAAAAACTTGGGGTTTCCTCAGTTCTGAAATGCATAGTTGAAATGCAACTGGCTAATTCTCCACATTGATGTCTCTGAAATGCAAGATATTATAGTAGGAAAGGGCAAGTTGAAGTCTCTAGAACTATCTTTTCTCCATCTTAAAGCAAAAGCAAACATGAATTTCTGGAAGGATTGCAGAGATTAGAGCCCCACACACACAGAAAGAAAAAAAAAGAAAGAAAACTTGAAGACTCCTGCCACGTCTATTCATCATGCCTATTTGGCCTGTGTAGAACACAGATGGATTTCACAAACTAACAGTAGATGACCCTAAAACTTATCAGGTGGTTAATCCCACTGTAGCTGCTTTTAAAACTGTGGCTTTTTTGCTGGAGTCAATGTTGTTCTCCATCTCAAAGTTTTAACCATACTAGTCTTCATCTTCATGATACCAAACTGTCATTTCAGTCTGTTTTACCAACTGTTTACCTTTCCTAGAAAATGTCTCCAGATATTATGTAGTTTTCTGCCTTAAAATCACTGTCCAGTTCCACTTCTTTGTAATATGCAACAGATGATACCAACCTGTTTTCCTCTGTTGGAATGCTAGCTTTTCTGACTCATTGTTTGACACTCTTTCTTACTCTTCTTACTATTTCTGGGCCTCAGCTTACCAACAAAATTGGTGTTTGGCACTGATTCTGATAGGAAGCATCAAGATAAAAAAAAATTCAAGATATTGAAACATGTTTAGTTCTGCCTCAGAACCACATATCATACTATATTATATCACCAAAACCTCAGACCAACTTTACGTGGTATTACTAGTCCCTATTTACAGGCACGAATACTGTGATACCAAGACTTTGGATGACTTGGTCAGAAGTGACAGCTAGATACAAAGGATGCCCATTTGTTTGATGCCAGAGTTGGCCTCTTAAGCCGCACTTTCTCCTTTTTAATGTTGTGGGTTATTCAGCCTTTAAACTCACAAAATGCTTCTCACAAACGTATTTCCCCTTGCACTATTAGGTTTTATTACGAAAATTGGGTTGAATACAGATAGGTTTAAAATCGCTTCATTGAATCACATTGAATAGAATAAAAAAGAAAGAAGAGAGGGAATTCCACTTTTCTTCACTGCTGAGATCATCATTTGGCAAAAAGAAATAAACCTATTTGTCAGAATTTCTTGAAAAAATAGACCAGATACTTGACCCATATTTCCTTGGCCACCACATCTGAGAAAAAAACCTGGATCATAATAAAGTCAGAATTTTTTCTCCCCTCCAAGTCCTAACATTGTGAATCCAATTTGCTCTGGGAAACTGAGTGGCTTTGAGGACTACCTTCTTTTCTGCCAACAAGATATTACAATTTCACCAGCTTCTTCTTCATCTGAAAATAGGCTTGAAAGAAAACGTAGGTGTTTATCAGGCAAATAATTCCAAATTGTAAGGAAAAAAAGCTAATAAAATGGTAGAAAATCTCTTCATGCTACATTTATAACAGCACCATGTAGAGCACATTCCACCACCTCCCCATTTTTACTACCCGCTTACCACTGCACATGAGCACGCACACACACACAGACACACGCACACACACACACACTCCTGTGGTATGGAGCTGAGGTCTTTCGTTCAGGATAATAACATAAAAGATGGAGCCACTGAAGTTTGAAAGGGAAGGTTATTTCATTACTATTAATTTATTTGGCTACTTAATTTTATCCATTTTGGACTTGCGGGTGGCAGTGCTATTGATTTCGTCAATGTGCCTATGGCTGTCTATTTTGCACGAAAATTATTGACAGTCTTCATTTCAACTTGTATTTTGGTGTGATTCTCTTTGCCCAGCATGGGTGAAGCACACACTATTTAAGTCTTATCTGTGGTGCTAAATGTGTGTCACTCGTGATCTCATTTAATTATGGCAATTAATCCCCACAATGGGCATGCTGGTGCAAAATGGTCATACTCTTATTACCATTTTGATGATGAGTATAGATGGGGCCCAAATATACTGAACACTCCGCTCAAGATTCAGTATTTAGTAACTATTGGAAAGGGGATTGAAACTCGGGCTTGTTTGTGCTTGTAATTACTGCCCTCTATTCATGTAACTTTTCTTGATTATTTTCTGTAATTATTCTCTTTTTATAGCTGCTTTATTTCCTTACACTCATCTGTCTTAACTATGTATTATCATATGAGTCCCTTCACCTAAGAATTCAGTCAGGCTATTTGTTTACTAATACACAACCAGTATGAGATGATGTATCTAAAATAGAGATTACTGTGAGTAGTAAATCCTTGTATTTATTTGCAAGAATGACATAAAGGAGATATATAGAGCTAAAATGTTTTGCGATGACATAGGAGTGATTGATCTTCACTTGCTATGGGGCAATTGGGGAAAGCTTTTCAAAGCAGGTGGCATTGGAAATGAGCCTTGAAGAATAGATAATGATAATAGCAACAACAATTTGTAACGCTCAGGAAGGTGGAAAAGGCGGGTAGATGAAATAGAGGGAGGTTGTGTTTAAAAGGGTATTCCAGTGTCCTTCTAAACCAATAAACACACACAAATATTCTCGCAATGCTGAATTTCCTAATATGTTTGTCACTTAACTTCAGGTCTTTGCAAGTTAGTTTTTAAAAAGTTAAATGCTGAAAATCAGAAAGCTGTCAGGAGTGAGGAAGAGAAACAGTGACATCTCTCCTGACCCGGCCTAAACTAGAACACACAGATGGGAAAGAAGACATGTCGATTGTTGGCTTGAATACTGTGCAATGAACCGGAGAGGATGATCCGGTGCAACAGCCTGGAATGTGTCAGAGGGGATTAGGGACAGAGGTCAAAGGTGGCCGCAGAGTGCCTCACCAGCTGACAGTTCTGGAATGAAGGTCTCCAGCAGACAGCCCCATGAGATGCCCAAGAGGCAGTGGGCTCTTCAGGCTAGCCAGTGACTGCCACAGCAGATGGGGAGGCTCTGGCAGCGGATTCCCAAATGTGCTTAGTGTGTTTGCCTAGAGGCATGAGCACATTGGTATCAGAGGCTTTTTTTTTTAGGGGGAGATATCGGCTGATCTAAATCAGCTAGACCTATTTATGCTTCCAAACCGTGAAGCAACACTCCTCCCAGGTAAACCTAGTGTCTTTTGGTTGCATTTTTAAAAGTTGTTGATAGTTCCAAATGCTGATCATCTCACCTTATGCAACCTAAGCTGCATATGGGGTAAAAAAAAAAAAAAACTTTGTGGAGGAGGAGATGAAATTTTTGGCACATTCTGGGGGTGGCAAATGGTGAGTACTTAGATTTGAATGCCATCACAGCAACGTGTCTATATTTGGCTACTCTTCAACAATTTATCTTCATCAACTTTGTGCTTGCACTGAGGTGGAAACACTTCTTTCTCTCCAGCATCTGTAGACACTGTGATTCTCTCCTCCTCACTCAATTCTCCAGAATTTAGGAAAATATTCCTTTCCATGTTAATGATTATGCTTGGTGTGTTTCTTTTTAATTTTATGGAGGGATGAGTGGTTTCCAACCTAAGAAAAATAGAGTAAAGCAACCACCACAACAAAACAGAAGTAGAGAGAAATATGCCTCCTCACACAGGCTGCCTTAACCCTGAACAGACTGCGTGGTGCTTCAACCTCACATAGATTCTAAATTACTGGTGCCTGCACAGACAAAATGTCAGGGTCTACCCTAGCTTTGCAATTCAGTTTAGTTATAGGTGCAGCCACTTCTGAAGATTTTTTTGTGTGTTTTCTTAGAATGTATATTTTTTGTTCATTTTGCTGCTTTTTAACAAGGAAAGAAGAAAAGCAAAGACTCAATGTAGCAATTCACTATTAGATGCCAATTAATTGTTAAGCATTTTGTAAGTGTTATCTAACTTGTTTGACTGCAGTCTTTGGCATTAAAACACAGATTAGTTATGTAGAATGTTTCATGTGATTTATTAATAATGAAATAGAATATGAGTTGACAAAGGGCTGCTCTTTATATATACATAACAAAATTATTGCAAAGTTTTGTAAATGTAGGAAATGTATACAAATGCATTCACACATATGCATGCCTTTCTCATATACACATGACTTCATAAAGTTATATGGGACATATGTGTATCCTTAGATTTCTTCGTCCATCTGGGCTTCACATTCATTATGTATAAAAGAATTAGGGATTCTGTAACTCAATCCAAGATCCCTTCATGAACTAATGGCCTAAAATTAAAAGTCCAAACTCTCAAGGCATGACATTTTGGTTTATTATGATGTGCAGCTAGAGTCTTAAAAACAGCACAATAATTACAACAATAGCTTTTGTGAGAAGTGAAAAAAGAGGCAGGGAATGGAAATGGGGCAACAACCCGTATGAGCACTTACCTTTGATCAAAGTACCAGGTGCTTGCATCATCGTATTTTTTTCTAATTCTCACAACATCTCATTTTAAACATATTTCTTACACACAAGGATATGGAAACAAAAGGTTTAGGTTAATGACCACACACAGAGTTTATAGGTAACTGGGATTCAAATTCTCATAAACAACTGTCCTGGGTTTATTGACCCTTGCTATTTTCCGAGTGATTGGAAAAGTCCTTGAGATATGACGATAATGAGAATTAGCCTCTGCTGTCAAGAACTGCAGTTCTTAGCAGCGCTGAAAAGCAATCACGTTAACAGTATCAGTTTAAACCTTTATTATTGGACCTCAGCAGGGAAAATTCAAAGGAAATTCCTTTGAATTGAACATATATAGTAATTATTTTTAGGAAGAATGTATATGAGTAGGTAATGGGTTTGAGGGGAAAAAAAAAAACATTTGGAAAGAAGGAATTCCAAAGAACAGAAAATACAGCTTTATGCCTGGGCTGTGGAATAAATATTTCCACGAATTCTCTAGCCCTGTGGAGATGGCTACAGAGTTCTTTTTCTCACTTTGCTTGGCATCTCTTCTTTCTCATTCTGCCAAACTCTAGCATAGTAATTAAGCCCACAGAGCCCTTCAGTGTGTTACATACGCACCCCTTCACATAGAGCTAGACAGCGTTACATACCAGGGAGCCAGTGGTTCATAACTCGAGGAAACATCTCCATTGTTGCACCTTGTGCTGGGCACAGACAAGAGTCTCCATTCACTTTTACATTTGCTGGCACAATATAAGCCCTGGAGTATAATGGATTATGTTACATATATCAAATTATGAAATGCACAGTTCTTTTTAAATTTCTCTAAAGGGTACCCTCTTATTTTTTATGCATTCTAGGGCTGTGCTAGATATAAATTTATCATTTGAAATTCAAATGGTTATAGTTACAAAACTGCTGACTCGTAAAAACAGGAAATCTAGCATATATCAGAATCTGAAAGCAATGCATGATTTGCTGAACTTTTATGATAATTTCAATAAATTACTGAATTAGCTCTGTAGTTTTACAAATATGCTTGAAAATGTTCAAATGTTTACAGCAAAGAATAACACATTTTTTGGTCTTTTGCCCTACTTGGAAAATAAATTTCAGCTGACAAGCAAGTCTGAGACCTGCAGCCACTCATCAAAGAACAATAAAATTTGATTATTTACATTTTTGCAAGGTCCACTGGAAAACTAACTTAAACAGTTATTACCAATCTGGCTCTTACAGCTTTTCCATATTCAAAATGTCTATTGACCAGCATTTTTTTTCATGAGAAATCTTTAGAATTTAATCTAAAATTTATGCAAAATGGTTCAGATTGATATAATTTTACAGGATTTCACTCTGACCATTAGAAATTGGAATTGGAAAGTGACCCAGGATTCCAATGAGGACTGAAATAGAAATGCATGTCAAAGACTATTTAGTATTTTGCTGACATCTGCACCATCTATTGATTCTATTTATGTAAATATGAACCAATTGTATCACCATACGATATTCTGTTGAGTTTATCCCCCCTCATCTAGATGTGTAAGCAGTTTGCTAGGTTTCGTTATCATTTTTAAGTGTAGATGACTCAGAGTCTCAGATTAAATAACTCCCTCCTTCACAATTTTTTTTTATTGTCCAGGTTTTAATAGAAACAATGAGTTAATTCTGTATATCAGGATTGGGAACCACACATTTTTACTTCGTCTATAGGTTTGAATTTACTGGTTAACTGTTAGTATCTACATCATTGAACAGATATCTCTTCCTGCATCTCTTATTGATGCATTTGTTTTTTCACTGATATGAATATCACAAGACAAACCCCTACAAACTACCTCCTTTGTGCAAGAAACTTTTTTTTTTTTTAAGACGGAGTCTCACTCTGTTGCCCAGTCTGGAGTGCAGTGATGCAATCTCGGCTCACTGCAATCTCTGCCTCCCGAGTTCAAGCAATTCTCCTGTGCCAGCCTCCTGAGTAGCTGGGATTACAGGTGCCTGCCACCATGCCTGGGTAATTTTTGTATTTTTAGTAAGAATGGGGTTTCACCATATTGATCAGGCTGGTCTCAAACTCCTGATCTCAGGTGATCCACCTGCCTCGGCCTCCCAAAGTTCTGGGATTACAGGCGTGAGCCACCATGCCCATGCAAGAAATTATTTTAAGAGGGAGAAGTACTTTGAGACCCTCCTCTACCACTTAGACCCATTCGTATTTGTCATCCATAAAGGGTGAGTATCCTTCTAATCCAATTTTTACCCATTTAGGTGCATCTAATAATAATATGTAAGTGAACAACATAGAAATATTTATCTAAATTAAGTGGAAAATTATATCAGCTGGACAAATAATGCCATAGTTAAGGGCAAGGATTATTTAAGGTATTATTTGACAAAATGGGATATTAAATTTATTTAAATAAGTTCAGAAGTTGTCGATATGGCCCCTGACACAAATGGCTTTTACATTTGTTTTCTAACTTAATCCTGACAACAATTTGTGAGGTAGGCAAAAAATTATTATTTATCTACATTATTCAGTTGAAAACATTTGGGTCCGGGAACTTTCCCAAACTCACATTTAGCAAATAAAAACAGAGGATGCCCATTTAAATTTGAATTTAAGATAAACAATTAATAATAATTTAGTGTATGTGTGTTCCATACCATATTGATATTTTGTTATAACTGAAACAAACAAACAAAAATATCCAATATTTAACTGGAATTCCTCTATTTCACATGGTGGCCCTATACATAGTTAAATTAGAGTTCTAAAATTCATAGTCATATATTTTTATTTCAATCCCAGCATACTTTCTGTCATGCCACATTGGCTTAAAATTGTGATCTTAAGTCCTACGGACTCCCAGCCTCAAGGTTATATCAATGTCTGTGATTTAGATAATTAGCAAAGAAGAAACCATTGGTATGGTTGTCTAACCAATATTGTCTTTATCCAGTGCAGAATTAAAGATTCAGGGTGACATCTTTTCAAAATGGTCTATCTAAGACATGATCAGATTACATTTTTCATCTCTAGTTATCCTGCCTGTGTATTGAAAAGTGGCCTCTTTTCAAAATGGTCTCTCCAAGACATGACCAGATTACATTTTTTTATCTGTAATTATGCTGCTTGTGTATGCTCTATGTACATTGTCATTAACTAATATATTTGATTGGCTTAGTATACAATGTGAGTAAAAGAGTTGGAATCTAGGGGAAAACCTACGATTACCTTGAACCCATCATTATTTCTTGTATTTATTTATTATTTTTAATTTAATTTAATTTACTTATTTATTATAATACAGTTTATTGACATTTTAGGAGATTCCAGTTACACCTAAAATAAAATATTACATCCTGAGCTACATGACAAAAGCTTCTTTTGTAATGTCATGTCATATTAATCGTATTTTACCACCATGTTTTATTTGAAGAAAAAAAAAGTTCATTTTCAGTAAAACATTCAAAAGTACTGTTCGTAGAACATGACTTCGATTACATAATAAAGGCTTCTTCTTCATTTTTAATAAAAGTTCCTCATCTTTTCCTATATCACTGGCTTTAACGTAAAGATTGAAACCATTGTATCCTTAAAACATAAGCCGTATTGTTTAGTGATTATTATTATGGCTGTGGAGTCAGAATACTTGCCGTTTGTGTCCCTCTGATTTCTCATTGTGTGCCTTTGGCAAGCTATTTAGCTTCTCTAAGTGTTAGATGTTTCATATATAAAACAGCCATAGAGACAACACTTAGTACAGATCGTCTCTTACAGTCTTTGCAACAACCCTAAGGGCAAAGTATCTGGTACGTAGTGAGCAGTTACGACTGTGATTATTACTGCCTGTGCCTTTATAGAGTAAGGGTCTGTTTCTGTACTTTCTGGAACTTCCTTGTTAAATTCACTCATGAACATTTAATTTATTTACTTATATCATTTCTTCCTTCTTTCGTCCCTTCCTTCCTTACTTTTTTCCTTCCTTCCTTCTCTCTCTCCTTCCTTCCTTTTTCTTTCTTTCTTTCTCTCTCTTTCTCTCTTTCTTTCTTTCCTTTCTTTCCTTTCTCTTTGTTATCTCTTCTTTCTTTCTCTTTCTTTTCTTTCTCTTTGTTCTCTCTTCTTTCTCTTTCTTTCTTTCCTTTCTCTTTGTTCTCTCTTCTTTCTTTCTTTCCTTTCTTTGTTCTCTCATTCTTTTTTTCTCTTTCTTTCTCTTTCATCTAAACATCCTTTAACTTTATTAGAATATTTTCTTTCTGGTTTCATTCCTTTTTTATTAAATTCTCCATTCTGACTTTACCTTTTCTGATTATAAATACTTCTAATAATAGCCGGTGAATATAGTGAACAGGATTCTATGTTTGGAATCAGGAAAAAAACAGACAAATATTTTGCAGGCTCAAGATTTACTGCTGATTACCTATCATTGTGGGACACTTTTCTAAGTTCTCATCCTATTTTGCAAACTGAGAAACTATACATGTTATCCTGAAGAGTTGATATGAGGACTGAAGATAAAGTATTCTGGACATAGTGAGTGCTCAATAAATGCTATGATTTAGTACTCAATGAGAAGAGGATTCACTTTAAAAGGCAGCCTTAGAATCACAGCACTTCCACTAATTTTTCTCAACCCTCTCCACCAATAGCAGTCACGCACCCTCATACTTGGTTAGGTATATATTAAATAAGCTAATGCATCATAAGTACCCAATACATAAAAGGAACTCAGAAATGCCTGTTCCACTCCTATGCCTTCATTTCAATCCCAGATATTTTCTAAATCTGTATGTAGCCTGATTTGCATGGGATTACTTCTCCCTCAGAGGGTTTATATGTCTAAAAATCAGGAGAAATGGCTCACATTTAGAGTGTATCAGCAGTGGATTGTGTTTTTAGTAAGCAGAGGCAAACCACAGAATCTGCGTACAATAGAAGACTGAGGTGTGGTGGTGACAACAATTACTCCTGCCGTGGCATTCAGAGGAGAAAGCACTTGTCAAGATCAACATGCTAATCAGAGCTTGCTGGGAAAGTCAGTTGTTCCCAGCTGCAGCCAAAGCAGCAGGTTGCTTGAAACAGCTGCATCATACTCTTAACTGGATTGTCTGTGCAAGAGTGATCAGAAAATGTCAGAAATAAAACCAAGGAAGGAGGTGTTACATAAACATGCAAATTACCACAATTAGTCCTAGAGAGCCTTAAATTCCCAGAAAACATTGAGGTATAATGGAAGGAATTAGGAAGGGGCCAGACTGTACAGAGTTCAAATCTTAGTAACAGTTTTGCCTCTGTGAGTCTCAGTAAATTCTTCTGTAAATCTAGATCTTAATATCTATAAGAAACATTTATAAGGATAAAGTAAGCTAATGTATGTGTATTAAAAATTTATTGGCCGGGTTCAGTGGCTTACGCCTGTAATCCCAGCACTTTGGGAGGCCAAGGCGGGCAGATCACAATGTCAGGAGATTGACACCATCCTGCCTGAAATGATGAAACCCCATCTGTACTAAACATACAAAAATTAGCTGGGCATGGTGGTGTGCACCTGTAATCTCAGTTATTAGGAAGGTTGAGGCAGGAGAATCACTTGAACCAGGGAGTCGGGGGTTGCAGTGAGCCAAGGTCATGCCACTGCACTCCAGCCTGGTGACAGAGCAAGACTCTGTCTCGAAAAGAAAAAAAAAAGAAATTATTGCTGTACAATAAGTTGTTCCAGTATTAGCAGCTTAAAACTATAAACATTTATTATCTTACATAGTTTTTGAGGTTCAGAAGTCTAGGGGTGGCTTAGCTAGTTTCTTCTAGCTTAGACTCTCTCATGAGGTTTTACAGTTAAGCAGTTACCGAAAGCTAGAGACTGGGGCTAGATGATCTGCGCCCAAGCCCAGCCACATGACTGTTGGCAAGAAACTATTTCCTTGCTGACTCTTAGAAGGAGGCCCCAGTTTCCCACTATGTTTTTCCATAAAGCTACTGACAACAGGGCAGCTGGAGTCAGCCACAGTGAACCATGCAAGAGAAAGAGGAGGACCCAGAGAGTGAGAAAGAGTGGAGGCATAGAGTAAACTAGACAGAAGCAAAAGTCTTTATATAATCCAGTCTCAAAAATCACTTCTGCCATATTTTTTTTCAGCTTTTATTTTAAGTTCTGGGGTACACGTGCAGGACGTGCAGGTTTGTTACATAGGTAAATGTGTTCTATGGTGGTTTGCTGCACAGATCAACCCATCACCAAGCTATTAAGCCCAGCATCCATTAGCTATTCTTCCTGATGCTCTCCCTCTCCTTCTCCCCAACAACAAGCCCCAGTGTGTTTTGTTCTCTGGCATGTGTCCTTGTGTTCTCATTGTTCAGTTTACACTTATTAGTGAGAACATTCTATTCATCACAAGTGTCACTAAGTCCAGGCCCCACTTGAGGGCAGGAGAAATATAAGACCATGAGTGTCGTAGAGATGGAAATTATTGGTCTACTTTAGAGACTGTCAACCATGATACAAGGTGCCTTACTATATAAGATATTTCAATAAATGTCAATTGAAATCTAAAAGCAGTTTGCAAAAGTTTCTTACAGCTTTAACATAGAAAATAGCTACAATTATTTTAACTTTTTTGAGTTTATGTAAGTTTTCTATGGAAAGTTTTAGATTTATAGTAGGTGACTATTGAATATTACTTTTGTTCATCTTTTTGCCCTTAAATCTCAATGTTCCTTGATCCTGAAATATTTTTGCAACACGTTTTTTTGAATATTCAGTAATTCATCTAATGGCCTTAATGAATCCACTCATTCTCTACATCCAAAAAAAAAAACATTATTTTTATCTTAAATGATGATAAGAACACAAAATCAGTGTTATTCTAATGCACAAATTTAAGGATGAAAAGAATGAGGATGGTCACAACAATAATGATTTTGACGTTTAATGCTTGTTTCTATTTATACATAAATCCTGAGTGTCCCAGGATGCTGAGGCTGAAGGGCTGGATAACATCTAATATACTTGCTTCCTTATAACCATGGTGTTCTTTTTTTCAAGAAATGGCAGCACCATTTTTTCTTTACTTTTTTTTTTTAATAGATATGGGGTATCACCATTTTTTTTTTTTTTACTTTTTTTTTTAATAGAGATGGGGTATCACCATGTTGCTCAGACTGTTCTTGAACTACTGGACTCAGGCAGTCCTCCTGCCTCAGCCTCCCAAAGTGCTGGGATTATAGGCATGAGCCACCATGCCTGGCCTGGCACCACTATTTTTTTAAAAATTATTTTTTAATTATTTTTAAAATTTTTGCGGGTATATGACATGTTACAGGCATGATACTGGCATGCAATGTGAAATAAGCTCATCACAGAGAATGAAGTATCTATCCCCTGAAGCATTTATCCTTTGAGTTCAAACAATCCAATTACATTCTTAAAATTATTTTAAAATATACAATTAAGTTACTATTGACTATAGTTACCCTATGGTAGGTCTTATTCATTCTTTCTATTTTTTTTTTTTTTTTTTGTACCCAAGGCAACACCATTTTTATGTGTCACTCAAACCAGTGTGTGGAGCTACCAAGGACTACTCTTCCATTTTTTTTCCTGGCATCCAATCAATTAGCAAATTCTGTTAACTTTATGTTGCATATGTTACTTAAACCCATTACTTTCTCTTTTCTTCTTCTGTGCTACTTCAGCAAGAAAGAAATCATAATAGTATAGACTATATGGAAAATTCTCTAATGATTCCCTTTTCCTCTAACTCAATCTTTAGCCTCCGTAGAGCTGCCAATTAGACCATTCTGAGACACTAGATAAAATCTTTTGTATGATATGAAAAACATTCCAAATCTCATCCTAGACTATCTCTCTAGCTTCACGTTTTATGATTCTAAATTGAACACACACACACACACAAATACAGACACCTTCACACTCTTGCCTATTTATACAACAGCAAAAGGAAACTGGTTTTAATCTTCTAAATTCACCTTGCTACCTTATGCCCTAATTTGTTTGCATATGTTGTTTACCTTGGCTAGAATGTCATTTATTCTTTTTCTCTTTGGTAAACTTGTATTCTTGTTCAAAACCCCATTTTGATATTACTATTAAGCGTTTTAAAAGTGCCTTCCCAAGCCTGAAAGAGTAAGCAACTCTTTTCTCATTGCTAATCACATACCTTGTAAATGTTATATTACTGTTCTTCTAAGCCCATTCAATGGTAATATATCAGCTCAAAGCCACTTTTCATACCAAAAAATGAGCATCTAGGGGTCAATAGTGTATTTAGTCGGACTTGAATATTTGAATGTAATAGATGGCTACACATATTATAAGTGTTAGGTTGAACCACAGGAAATTTTGTCTTTGAAAGTAATAAAAATGGTCAAATATTTACAATTTTATATAGTTTTACACAGCATTTGATGAACTTTCCTTTCATAGTACACTGGAGTGTAATCCAGAGACAAGAAGAAACATAATTTGAGGAAGAGTTAGGAGGTGTCTATTACATTTTATGTGTTATCTTGTGAAAGATAAAATTAACTTATTTTAAGTGAAATTAGAAAGTGAATTATTAAGGTAAATAAGCATAGGTTACCTAGAGATATATTTTGGCAAATAAAATAAATTGTTTAAAAATATTTTTGAAATGATATATATTTAAAGTATATTAGGTATATTATATATAATAAATATTTAAAATAAATATAAAAACATAAATATAATATGTATATGATATATATAACAAATACCTCAAATAAAATTAACAAAATATCTGAAAATATGGTATGTGTATATTTATGTGTGTGTGTGTATGTGTGTCTGTATGAGTGCGTGGGTCTGTGTGTCTTGCATTCAGTAAGAGGTTGAGTGGCCACATGCCACTCAACTCTTCCATATAAGAGAATATACTACATTTTTATAATAAAGGGTAATGATCACTATAAAGTATAATTTTCATTCTCTAAAAAAGTTTGAAACACCTGAAGATGACGAAATTTTTTTTAGAGGACTTACTTAGTTTCAAACATCATCTGGGGAGAGAAATGAAAAAAGACAATTAAGCTCACCTCAGTGGATGCCTGTTACAACAAGTTCCAAGAATTTTCATGATAATCTTAAAAGACACTTCTTTACGGTGTTCATTTTATGAACTTTAAATGTCAGTTTTTCTTATGATATCCATATTGAAAGCCACAAATGATTCACGTATGCGCCAATGTACGCTGATGACTTGTCTACAGAGAACTAGTCAATACTGATATTATCTATATCCATATATATAGATATAGCTATACCAATCTACAACTAAATGTATATATTAATATAATTTCAGTCTTAGCTTTATCTTTGTCATTCATGCATCAGCAGGCATACAGTCTGGTAAACCAAACTACTGGAAAGTAGCCCAGTCCTGTCATATGGATGGGAAAGTGTATTTTGCAGGGAGGGTGGCCTTAAGAACTATTTCCTCTTATGCCATCAAGCCATTTGGCTGCCCATCCATCCATAAACTACCTTGCAAACACTATCCCTCCCTGTCTTCCTTCCTGAGGAGACTCTCATGCTGCTCAAAATCTTCCCAAAGACCTCCATTCCCCCTCCCCTGCAGGAATGCTCAGATTTGGCCAGGTACTCAAATCAATTTGCCTTTGCTTAAACCTCCAGGGGAGATGTCAAACAGTGAGTCACTTTCCTGATGCCTGAGATTTTCCAAAATGTGTGACACAGATTCAATATTTCTGAAAATGAAGCATGTTTTGGTCATAGTTGGTAGTAAATTTAAGCTGTTCATTTCTTGTCAAGAGGTACCCTTGGGTTCCTTCAAGCTCGAGAATCATTTTGAAGCTGATGGATCATGCTTTGTCTATTCAATAAACTTTAAGTTTCTAATATGTTTATTGAATAATATTAGAAGCTGTGGGCAATGAAAATATAAGTAAGATGTGCCCCATGACCTTAAGAAGCCCATAAGCTCCTATGGGTAAAATAGGTTATTTACTGGTACAATAAGGCTTACTAACATATTAACCTACTGCATAGTAGACAGTCAGTAACCATTGACTAAGTTAACGAAATACAACAACAGAACTGTCATCATACTGCTGTGGAAATAGAGGAAGGGTGACTAATTTTAATGTTGTGGGACAGAAAATGCCCCTCTGTTGCAGTTCTCAAAATGTTGAAATCCTACTTACCTTCAAGGCTCATGGTAACCATAAATATGAGAATGAAAAATCCAAACAGGAGGCTTTGCGTGAGCAAAACAGTGAAGTGGAAAAGGCTATGATATATTTGGGAAATGATGAGCAGATTGTGGGATTAAGGGTATGTGTGTGGGGAGACATCAGGCTGTTTGGCCAAATATAGAATCACAAGAGTGCAGCACCAAGAAGAGAGATTCTAGAAATTAAAAGAAATGAAATAAAGTCCAGTTTCTACACTCTATTCAGGATGGTATAAATGTCATCCCAAGAAAATGTGTCATCATGGTCATTTTTTTCACCTTCCTTTAGTGACCTGCTTTAGTAATTAGGTAGTTATTTTCTTTAAAATTCTGGCACCTCATTGAAAAAATAGAATTCTTTTCTGCATTTGAATTCTATCCCATGTAGATTTCTTTCTTTTTACTTTCTCTTTCTTTTTTTCTTTCTTTCTTGCCTGCTTGCTTGCTTTCTTGCTTGCTTTCTTCTCGCTTTCTTTCCCTCTTTCTCTCTTTCTCTTTCTTTCTTCTTTTCTTTCTTTCTGTCTTTCTTTCTTTCTTTCTCTCTTCTTTCTTTCTCTCTTTCTTTCTCTCTTTCTTTCTTCTTTGTTTTTTAGGCAGAATCTCGCTCTGTCCCCCAGGCTGGAGTGCAGTGGCACAATCTTGGCTCACTGCAACATCCGCCTCTGGAGTTCAAGTGATTCTCCTGCCTCAGCCTCCTGAGTAGCTGGGATTACATGCGTGTGCCACCATGCCCAGCTAATTTTTTGTATTTTTAGTAGAGTCAGGATTTCACCATGTTGGTCAGGCTAGTCTCGAACTCCTGACCTCAAGTTATCTGCCTACCTTGGCCTCTCAAAGTGTTGGGATTACAGGCAAGACCCATTGCACCCGGCCTCATGTAGATTTGTTTCAATTTTACAATGGCTATGTTTAATAAGAATAATACCGAAAAAAACACAAAACCTCTGGACTAGTACTCATGAGACATGGATCTGGTTGAAGATTCACCACCTAATATTTTTGGGGCAGTCACTTCTGCTTTCTGACAGTCTTAAATAGAAGTTGGTTTACTGGTACACAAAGGCTCTTCTGGATATAATGTTCCATTCATCTATGATCATTTGACGCATTTATATATTTCTATAAGGAGACACTCAACCACCAGTTCCTTAATTCCTTTTCCTGATTGTGTTTCTCACCATCCTTGATGGCTGCCCATCTCTGGGCCTTATATCTGTCACAAAGTTTGAGGCATTATCATGGTGATCTTATATAGTCAATACTCTTCTAGGAAAGAAAGTATCAGAACTGAAATCTGTGTTCAACTAGCCATACCAATCCATCTTTAGCTTTCCTGAAATATACTCAATTCCAACATCTTTCTAGTTATATTTGGATGGACCATTGGATTTATCATTTCCCTTTAAGATTGTACGCTTCTTGAGGAAGGATGGCTTGTTTAGCCAAATTAAGCAGTGTCCAGGTCAACCCCTTCCATGCACAAAATCAACATTTAGCAATTTGGATGAGTGGGTCTTTGTGTTATGTAGATGAAAATTGGATATATAGACTATTAATCCTCAATATATTTATGTTTTATCCTTAGTAAGACTTTCTGGGGTCTCCTTGCTGTCTCATTTATGTAAATAGACAAGCATAGGGTATTTTTGCTATTGTAAATATTTAGATGTGTCTTGGGGTTTATGTATTCAGCTTAGTTACCTCATAGTTGTGCATATAAACTAATGCACATGAAGTGTTCGGTAGCTCAGAGTCGAAGTAACATACTTAACATGAGCAGAGTACTTCTGTAAAATCAGGTAGAATTAAAAATTTACAAGGAGAGATTCTTAGATAATTTAGTCCAATTTCTCACTTCATGTTGTTATCCCTATAGAATTATTTACTTGACATTTTGATTTGAACCTCAACATTTAACTTTCTCTTGTGAATAGGCTTCAATATTAATGTAGCTGGCCTTGGACTGTTGAACCCAGATCTTACCTGAGGCAGGTATTTGACAGCAGGAACCATGTAGATATAATTTTGTATGGAACATATGAGGCAGAAGCCAGGTGTGGGTAATTCACTGCAAGGAGATGAAGGAGATGTTAATAAGGTTACTTCTAATGTTCATGTCATTTCTGATTCTTTAACAATTGCCACATTTTATGTTTCACAAAGTTTCCAAAAGCAATACTGGCTAGAGGGTTTAGAAAACTCATTATGCACTGCCATTTATTAAAATTATAAATGGCGCTAAATGTTGCTTAAGCACTTTCTTCATCTGGAAAATAAAGGTATTATTAGTACATTCTTCAGAGGGAAAGTGTGAAGATTAAATAAGCTAATCAATCTAAAATTTACAGTGGCTCTGGGAAGTACAATAATGTGCTCAATTTTACCTGTTTTATTATGCCATTTCAAATTATTTAATGAGCACTCATCTGTTTCAAACAAGTTGCTAGGCACTGAGGTTTCAGCATAGAACAAAAGATACAAGACCCCTGCATTTACAGAGATCATATTACAATGGATAAAGGCAAACAATAAACAAAAAAAAGTGAGAAATCAAAATTAATGTAATGGTAAAGTCTATAAAAAGAAATTGAAATGATAGAATATAAGCAAGCGGTCATTCAAGGTCTTCCAGGAGAAATTAAACTTAATTTGAAATTTGATTGAACAGAAGTAAGTCCTGTGATGTTAAATGGGAAGAAGATTTCCAGTGATGAAATTATATAGACCAAAACTTCCAAAGGAAGACCATCCTTGCAGCATTCAAAGACCAGAATGAAGCCACGGTGACCTGAAAGTAGTAAAGGGGAAAAGGGAGTGAGGGTGAGATGTGGAATGATAGAATATGATGTTATGACTCATATATATAAAGTTTGGAGACCATAGTAATGAACCTGGATTTTACTCGAATATAAAGAGAAACTACAGAGGAAGATATCACGGTCGGATTTAAATGTCTTCCTCCCTTCCTTCCTTCCTTCCTTCCTTCCCTCCTTCCCTGCTTCCCTCCCTCCCTCTTCCTTCCTTCCTTCCTTCCTTCCTTTCTTTCTTTCTTTCTTTCTTTCTTTCTTTCTTTCTTTCTTTCTTTCTTTCTTTCTTTCTTTCTTCCTCTCTCTCTCTCTCTCTTCCTTTCTTCCTTTTCTTCTTTCGTTTTTTCTTGTCTCACTTTGCCACCCAGGCTGGAGTACAGTAGGATGATCATGGCTCACTGCAGCTTCCAACTCTTGACCTCAAGTGATCCTCCCACCTTGCCTTTGATTTAAGTTTCAAAATGACAACGGCTTCTGAGTTAGGTAGAAATTATAGAAAGGCAAATGTAGAAGAAGAGAGATGACTGATCTAGCAAATGTGGGTAATGAAGACGGGCTGAACTAGGTAGAATGTTAGCCATGGAAATGAAAATGATTACTGCAGAACAGCATTGTTCAATGGAACTTTGTGATGATGGAAATGTTCTGTATCTGAGCACTGGAAATATAATGAGCATGACTGTGAAACTCACTCTTATAAATTTTATTTAATTTTAATTAATTTAAATTTAAATATCCACACATGACTACTGATTTTCCGATTGAACCATGCAGCTCTAGAAAGTGACAGGTTGGAGTCAAACTGACACACCTTCAGAAGTCCATGTTCTTAGCCACAGCCCTGTAGCGCATTACTTAAGAGGTGCAAAACAATAATTTTTGAGCTGCTCCTTTTATAACTCTTCCCAGGCTTCCTCTTCCACTTCAGATACAGAGGGGGTGATCAGCAACACCGAGAGAGTGCAAATCATGCCACCCACCACTTTCCCACTGTGGGTGCTTCTGCGGAGCCCAGGCTGCGTTGCAATTCCCCTCTTGTTAATAGCATGTGGTATAAAGTGAGAAGGAGAAATACATTTGCTTTCTAGGAACACTTAGCGATCCTGACAATGTGTTTAGTACCAAAGACCTGCTTTAAATTGTGAAGAGGTTGTATTTAAAACTGTCTCTTTCCAGTTGATTGTTAATTTATGGCATCATTATAAGTGACAACAAATAGCTTCTCTGGGATGGCAGAAATGCAATTAGATTGTCACAGACTGTCAGCAGTTGTATTTGGGTGTGATTTTTAATGCACTCTTTATGTAAGACTCTACTGCTAATAGTAATAAGAGAAACACAACTTGTTCTTTTAAGGAAGGGGGAATAATGAGCATATTCTATTATATTCAGAGTGGGAGTTGCAGCAAAGAAGGTGCTGTAAACATTGGAGTTCTCAAGATTCTCCTTGCTTAGTGCCTGCATTTACTAAGCACTCAATAAACATTTTAAGTGAAAAAATAAATGAATAACAAAATAAGTGCCCTTAAAAAATAAAACTCCAGAATGAGTGTATTCAAAGTGTGCTCATTACCTCAAGTAATGTCACTAGTTGATGCATACTTATTTCAGTATTTCTCTCAAAAGATGTTTGAGACAGTTTCTGAAAAATTTCAGTCTCTTCTAGGTGATAGTTAAAGGCAGACACAGTTGATGGCCCGAGGTAAGTTCTTAGGGTCTCTGGAAATTTACATTAATGTTGAATGACTATTGAACATCCATGGTGTGCAAACCTCACCCCTTTATAGGTGAACAGATTGCACATGTTAGGGATCTGTGCGGCTGTCTTTCGAGTCTATGACCTTTTAAAATAAACACCCTCTCTAATGAAGAGTAGTTAACTTCATAATCTTTGGAAAGAGCAAAAAACCAGCTGCATATGGGTGAATAATGTGACTGTTGATCAATTCGGGGGATGCTTTTTTTTTGCTGAAAAATGCAGTATGATAATATACATTTAAAACAAGCCCATAAACTAGAATGAAAAGAGACTTTCCAATGTTCCCTGAAACTAGTCAGTGCCATTGCATTAAGCAAACATTGTTTTGAGGGAACCAGTATAAAAGCAAAAAACAAAAACAAACAAACAAAAGACCCATCTTTAACTTTGTTTTCTAAAGACCAATCACAATGAGAAAACTGAAATATCCAGGGGTCTCTTGGCAGAAATCAACAATATCTGGATGTTCTTCTTTTAAAGAGAAGCATACTGAAGAAAGCACAAATCTAACCAGCTGTTCTCATCCTAGCAGTGTTTGGGAAACGTAAAGCTCACCAGGCCAGGAGAATAGCTTTTGGCAATACTACTTGGTGACCAGCAGTAGCCCTCTTATTTATTTATTTTACAGATTCTTCGGTGTTCCTTCAAATAATCTTAGACATAAGATGAAAAGGAGGATGACAAATACTTAAGTTAGTTTCACTGCATTTCAATCCAACATTTTTCTCCAGGAAAAGGAAAAATTATGATGCAAACATCACTGTCTGAACTTGGCCCATGTTCACATAATTTATTCCCTGAGTACCTGCTGAGTAACTGTGATGTCTCAGGTCCTGAGCCAGATTTTGGCATGTCATCAGTATATGATAGACATGTGGTCCCTGCCTGCAAGTAGATTTTAGTAGATACATTGTTTGGAAGGAGAGATACTATCTCATTTTAAGTACAGTGCTCAGGAAAGTACCAGACTCATACTGCACTAAAAGCTTTTACTGCTCATAAATAGTTCAGCCTTTATTTTCAGTCACTCAGAACTCGTATACTAAATTCTACCCACACTGCTAGCAGCAGTCAGATAACACTGAGTACCAAAAAAACGTTGTTCTCTAATGAACAAGACTCATGTCCAACTCTTGTATTTCTGCTGCACACTTTCTTTCCTGAGCTCTAAATGTAGCTATCCAGTAGGAAGTGAAACATAAGTATTTGATTTTTGTTCTTCAAGTATCTTCTTCCCTCAGTCCTTACTTAATAAATGCTATCACCACTTACTGAATTACTCATCATAATACCTGATAATTACTCTTATTTCTTCCTTTCTTCACCTCCCCACATCCTATTCCTAAACCATATTTTGAAATAATCTGTTCTTCTCCTCTTTCTTTCTCTTTCTTTCTTTCTTTCTTTCTTTCTTTCTTTCTTTCTTTCTTTCTTTCTTTCTTTCTTTCTTTCTTTCTTTCTTTCTTTCGTGAGACGGAGTCTCACTCTGTTGCCCAGGCTGGAGTGCAATGGTGTGATCTCATCTCAGTGCAACCTCCGCCTCCCAGGTTCAAGAGATACTCCTGCTTCAGCCTCCTGAGTAGCTGGGATTACAGGTGCGTGACACCGCATCCAGCTAATTTTTGTATTTTTAGTAGAGATGGGGTTTCACCATGTTGGCCAGGTTGGTTTTGAACTCCTGACCTCAGGTAATCTGCCTGCCTCAGCCTCCCAAAGTGCTGGGATTACAGGCATGAGCTACTGTGCCCGGCCTTCTTCTCCACTTTCATTGCTACTATTCCAGTCCACACTACCACTGTCACCAATCTGAACCCCTATAACAGTCACCTTATTGATCTTTCTACCCTTGCCTTTCCATAAACCATTCAACACATAGCAGATAGAAGGATATTAATAAAATCAATTTTTCTGAAAATAATGTTTAATCACCTCCTCTTGAATTTTTATTTAAAATTCAAACTCTAAGCCATGACTAAAATGACTGTCTATCATCTGATCATCAAATACACAAACTGCTTTCTCAACTCAGTTAATTCATGGGTGGCCTGATGGTAACACTCTTCCCAGGAGCTTCTCGTTTGATTGCCTGGTTTCTTTACAACATTCAGATCTTCTCAGGACAGCTTTAATTGACAACTCGATCAAAAATGTAAAGTCACTCTTACTACTCTATTGCATCACCTGGTTTATTTCTTTCTTTGCAATTCTCACTCTTGAAAATTATTTTCTTTATTTGCATACTTCTTGGAACATAAATTCTATAGAGAAAAGAACATAATATATTTTGATTTTGTTGTTTTCCCAGAATGTAGAAGATAGGCAGGCACATAATAGATGCACAGTAAATATTTATTGAAAGAATAAATGAAGAGACCTTTAACCATGAAGACCATGTTAGAGCCACTCTTTGATCTACCGTTGAGATATGGCATTATTATTCAGGGACCTTTTCGTTTCTCTTCCCAGTGGAATTCCACAAGGAGGCAGTCCTTACTTCAGAAATAGACCTATTACTGCTGTTGAGCACTCAGAGGCTCAACACACATTCTAAATATACTCCTTGTATTCAGTGATTTCACAATAGCTCTCCAGAGAATGTTTAAAAACTTTCACTGAAACGAGTCACCTCACAAATTAATTTGCTAGTTTTAAATCTTTATTAATGCATAAACATATACAGATGAGTGTTCGGATTCCCACTGTTTTTTCTGCACACTGAGACAGTATGAAAAAAATAAAAAGGCTTTGCAAATAGACACAACTTCAATAAAGAACATGGTTGAGCCATCATTTTCAAGCTGGAAACCCTCTCTTGAGACTGGCCCATGTAGCTGTCTAAAAGGAATTTCACTTCCACTTTAAAAATGTAAAATTTCTTGCATACATTTTTATTTCCCAGAAAGACATAAAGTGACATGGTATTTTGGCAACCTAAGAATATTTTTGAATAATCAGACCCGAGTGCTGATCAGTTTGAGAAGACATGTGATACAGCCAAGTTGTTTAGTGTCAGCTACTGTAAAGTGTAAAACTCATCCAGGGAATATGGAATCACTTTCTCACTCTCTTTGGGTGAAATATATGCATTGCTTCCTAGTTCACAACACCCAGTGGAAAGCAAACTGAGGACAAAGGCAGAAGGGTAGATGCTTTTTCTTGGTATTCAAATGGCAGAACATATTTTTTACAAAGATAAATCTCACCTTTGCACAACATTATGCATGTCTAGAAGAGTTTTCTATTGCACCTTCTCATTGAATCCTCATATCAAATAGCACCTTGCACTGTATCAGGAGAAAGTGTCATTATTTCCCTTTTAGCTAAATTCAAGTGGAGAGAGAGATAATGGTAAATGTCTCATAAATTTGAGGAAACAATAAAAGGTAAAAAGAGGCTACAAGTGGGACATTTTTAATTTAGTTTTAATCCTTAATCAAGATGCTAATAGACACTTAGCAAAGAAGTAAAGATTCAGGTTATGTACATTAAAAAATGAGGAATTCAAGAATATGATCATCCTACTTCATAGAGAAGGAAATAAGCTCAGAGAAATGTAAACAGTTTTGTAACAAGCATAAATGTGTCATTAGACGTACTAAGTTTCACAAACTTTCCTGTCAGTGAGACAGAAGCAACCATAATTTATAAATTAGAAGATTGATAAAGAAAATTTAAGAATTAGATAAGTGTGTGTCAAGCTATTTAAGTTAATAAGTACAAAATAACATATTATATAATTTACTATTTTTAGAATTGTTTTCAAATATTTTCTTTCTCCCCCATTTAAAAAAGAAGCATCACTTTTCCTCCTCCTTCATTTCCAATCTTTAATTTTTCAAGTCCTAACAAAATAATCACAGACAACCACTGATATTTAGTGATATTTGTTTCTGACAGGCTAGTTTTTATTGAAGATCTAAACATATCTTTTTTAATTCCATGGTGATTCTAGATTGTCTTTGAACTTAACGTTTTGGGATTTTATTTTGGCCTTCCAGAGAGCTGTATGGTTTTACTAATACAAAATATTTGCTAAATCAGGCAGCGATCTACATTATTAATAACTATGAAATATTATAAATATCTAAAGAGTAATATTATAAGCAACCAAAAAACTACATCAGATTTTTATATATTAAAGATAAATTACTTTTATCAAATATTATGAAACTGAGCTTAAGAGTATTGCTTTCATTTGGTATAGATGACAATTAAAATTAGATACTAAGAAAGAACGATTGCTTAGAAGAAAACTGTGAAAACATCAGAAAATGTTTGATTTCTCAAACTTTAAATTTTACTTTTGAAATAGAAGCAGATTTTTTCCATTAAATTGTTTTTTCCACACAAGAAAATTTATATGTACACTGTCTAATATGGTAGCCACTGGTGACATGTGGCTATTGAGCACTTGAATTGTGGCTAGCTCAAATTGAGATGTGTTATAAAGGTAAAATACACAACAGTATTCAAAGACTTAGTACAAAAAAGTTTCATTAATATTTTTTGATATTAACTACATGCGGAAATAACAGAATTTTTAGTGCATTAAGTTAAAATATTATTAAAATTAATTTAATCTGCTACTTTTTTATACAGAGGCACTAAGAAATTTAGAAATTTGTGTCACTTATATGAGCAATGCTTGTTTAAACATGTAGAAATGTTCTTGAAAACTATAAAGCTGTAACTACTTGTATTTATTATGTACTGAAACCTTCCTCACTTGACAAATGTTGAAAGTTAGTCTTTGCTTTTACAGAAGCTTATTCTGCAATGTCTGCAAATTACCGTTTGTATGCCATTTATTTCAATAATTGTGGAGAAAAATGCTGGTAATAAGGAGCCCTTTTTGTTTCATAGAATTCTAGTGAATATAAAGATAATGAGGGAAAATCTCCTAAATTTAATAAATAATTATGTTGAATGAAAATAATGCAGAGGTAGGTAAGGGATAGGGACATTAAACTTGAAGATATTTTGAGGCACACCAACGTATTTTTATTTCATAATTCTGTAAGATATTTCATATAGGGAAAGGCTCACAAGATAAAATTACATAAAGAAATTATAAAACCACATATATGGTATGGTCTGTGAGAGAAAAGAGAAGGGAAATTTACTTTATTCTTTAGAAAAATAGTTATTTTGATATAATTAGTATTGACAGAGTCATGAATTATGAGTGATTTCTATTTTCCCTTTTTGTTTTATATTTTTAAATAAAGGTATATTTATTTTTTGATATCATCTATAATGAAAATATATTAACTTTGTCCTAAAGTACCTTAATAATTTTCTGCAAAGCTTTTAATACTAGTCAGCAGCCAACAAGATAACTTGACATGAATTCATTCCAAAAACCCAGAGTCATCAAGGAAAAATGTTTCTCAGTGAACATGGCCAAGGGAAAACACTATTAAAATTTTCTTCGTAATTACAGACAGAATCCAGTCAGTACAGTGAAGACAACTTGTAGAAGCCCGAGGCTATGTCCACACAATCTGGTTTCCAGGTAATTTTTCAACTGTTTTCCCATTTTCAAATATATACATTTTACATGTAGATCCTGACTATTCACTCTTATGGGGAAAATGAAACTAAAATTTGTGAACTGGATTGCATTGCTTTAGGATAGTTCCCCCACGTAGGGCAAGCACAACCTTTCTAACATAAAATGAAAAAAGTTGTCCAGTTAAATTTCAGCAAAGACAGACCACAGAAGGGTTAAGAATGTCTTTGCCACTCCCTAAGCAAAATAAATTGATCTTTGTGGTGCTTTTGGCAAAAAATATTTCAGATTAAAAAAAATCAAAAGCAGAATAAAAAGAAATGTGGTGCTTTCTTTGGGAGATGTAGAAGGTATTTTTGTCTAAATGGATAAAATATATTGTCAAATAGAAAATACATATTTCTCTGAGCGTTTATGCAAGAAAATTGAAAGAGTAAATGAGAAGTCAAAGTCATCGCAAATAAGAAGGAGACCATTCACTTGAAAAATGTTAATGGAGGTAAAATGTATGGAATATATCAAAAATTCGTCTGCAAATTGACAAGCAGAGCTGACAAAATATAGGCAGATGCCCATTAAGGTGCCAAACATTGAAAATGCTAGAAAAAGTACCTATCAGGGAACCAAGATTATTTTCAATGGAGCTAAAATGAAAGCTTCTGAGTGGCATTTACCATGCAAAAATATCTCTTAAATATTGTCACAGTAGGAAATTGTTCTATCAAAATAGAAGGTTTTTGTTTTTTTAATATTGCCTTTAGAGCCCTCTAATGGCCTTGGGAATTTATGAGGTTAGATCTCTCTAGTCAGTGCTTAGAATTATTTTAGAGCACTCTTGCTAACTAGTTAACCTACCTCTATTTTTAGTCATTCTTTAATGCAACAAATGTTTACAAAGCAACCACTCCGTCAGTTATTATGATGACTCTAAAAATATAGGTGATAAACAAAACACAATTTTATCTTTTCTTACAGAGCTAGCAAGGAAAAAAATATATAATAATGTAATAATTACTTATTTCATAATTACTGACATGTTGATGTGAAGAAGTGCATGAAGCATTTGGTAAAATTTTGAGATTCAGGGAAAACTTCCTGAAGAAAGAGGCCTATGAATTGAGATTGGAGGTATAAATAGCAGTTAACTAAGCAAAGAAAACAACTGGGGTGATGGGTTGCTCTAGGCAGAGGAAATGTGAAGATGCTAAATCAGGAAGAAGTGAATGTGTTGTAGAGATATAAAGAAATGCAATATGAAAGCAAGAAGACAGAAAGAGAAGGGAGCTGCATGATGGTGAAGAGGGAGGTGGAGTTCAACCACAGTTGAGGAGTATATGTTTTATGCTGTGTGCACTGAAATCAGAATGATTAAACATGTTTGCAAAAGATAAAATTATGGAGGTTATCATATAATAATAACAATGATTGAGCACTAAGTAATTTTGCATATCTTATCTCATTTAATGAGTTGATGCCCATTAAGCTGGAGAAAATAAGTTGTGGCTTATTTTACTTACTCTTACAAAGTCCCAAATAATGTTCTGTATTTCCTAAGCATGTTTCTTTTTTTTTTTTAAAGCATATTTCATTCTTTCTTCTTGGATATTGTTTTTCTTTCTTTCTTTTGTCTGTTTTGAGACAGAGTTTCGTTCTTGTTGCCCAGGCTGGAGTGCAATGACACTCATTTTATTCTACAATTTATTCTACAATTTATATATTCTTCAAAATTGTTTTGAGTTTATATAATGAGTTTCCTATTTAAACTCACAGGTAGTTGGGTTTTTTCTTTCGGAATGTGAATCTATTTTAAATCCTTCTTAAAACATGGTTGTGTACAGATGAATATGATGCATGAAGCCACTTGACATGGGCAGAAGGATAGCCTGTGATAATAATCTGGCCACAGAACCTTTCTAGTCTTGGTTTTCATTGAACCTGCTGAGTCTAGTTCCAGGAGCATCTTGAGAAGAAATCCTATCTATTCTGCCAAAATGTGTCTCAGTGTTTGGAAACCTGCAAGCACGCATGGCTACCACCCTCATTTTTATGTTGGACCCATTTGAGGAGTAAAATTCATTGATCCTCAAGGAATCTGCAAGAGCACTAACTCACTGTGGTTCCTCAGGCTCCTGGCACAACCCAGATTCTCATGAGTGATCACCTTAAATTATGTTGTGAAGGGACTTGTGATTAAATGAATGAGCGCCGGAGTTTGACTACAGTAAATCAGCAAATAATCACAGGCATGGAAAAATATATGAGTGCAATTTCACAATGTCTCATATATCTGCATTCGCCTTGGCAGGCTTTGATACTCCCTGCATTGAACTAGAAGTCATCTTTTATACCTAAGTCATGGGGACAGGAATATTCAACTTTGTTTACTCTTGTAACCACTTATACCATAGTTCCCACAACTTCTCGCTTCAGATGCTTCTGATGTACCTTGAGAGCCCTTCATATATCACTTTTATAAGGTTTTGTTCTATGAAAGATTGCCTAAATTTTTAATATTAAGGTCGTATTTTGCAGATACTATTTTTTAAACATGAAAAATTTTTGATATGGATATACTTCTTTTAGAAAAAATCATTTATTCATTTGACAAGCTAATTATCTTTTGTACAATTTTAGGACTAAATTATATGTGAAGAATTCCATTAAAAAAGAGTAGTTTGTATAGATGATGCCATTTCTATTCCTTAACTATATTTCATTAGTCCATTTTATTTTCCCAGGATAAAAAGTTTTAAGACATGTGCTAACCTCAAAGCTATGGAGTAGTTCACTGAAAATAATCAGTTGCCTTACTTATAAGTGCTCATTTAATAAACCCATGAGTATCTTCATGTTTTGTTAACCTCACTTGAATAAACAGAACTCAAAACTGACTCTACATTAAGGCTCTGCAGCTACTTCAATTTATTTGAGAATATTGGCACAAATGTTTATGACTTCTGTGTCGAAAAATGGGCAAGGAAGAGTCCTCACCTCACTGGTATTCCCTCCTAAAGTCAATGTTGTTGAGACAAGTTAATGAGAAAATCACAGACCGTTGTCTTAGTCATGGTAGGATATTTGCAAGATTGCTGCTGTCCTCCAAGAATTCCCTAGAATTGCATGTATTTTTCGTAATGAGAGATGGTCTTTGAAGATTTTTAAAAGATATCTTTGCAGTTTATGGAGATATATATATATATATATATATATATATATATATATATATATAATTTCCAGGAATAATATATATCTTTTCTTTCTCTTCTGCAACACTGCTGCTACAAATGTAGATCCTCAAACATTTGATTTTGTACGAAGACACGTGGTCACCACTACCACATTTAGAAGGCAATTTGGCAATTGGAGATCCTCTGGGTTTTGTTTTATTTTGTTTCTGTTCTCATTATTGCTTCTTCATTCCAAATGCAGTATTTAATGATTGTCATATATAATTTCAAATTTAGTTTTAAATTTGGAAAAGTGAAATTTTATTCTAAAATTTATATATCCTTCAAAATTGTTTTGAGTATATGCAATGTGCAAGGAACTTTGCTAGCACTCAAGATGCTGCAAGTATATGAGACAGATCTTTGTATCACACAGATCCGTGAAACATCTAAGCCCTACTTCCTAAGGAGAAGAAAGATTAGTAACTGAAATGTTTACAAAGTAATATGTGCTTTAAGACATATACAAATCTGAAGATGTAGAAATTATTTTCTTCAATGGATGCTCAGAAATGTCCTCATGCAGGTAGCCATTTGAACTTGCTCATAAAGAAAGGTAGGGTTTGTGTCTGTGAGTGGGAAATTGATGTAGCTCAAGTGAAGGGCAAAGACATGTAAAAAGAGATGGAGGATGGAAAGAATGGAATAATCAAAGAATTTGTTTTATATGAATCAAGTGCCTAGGGTTATGAGATCCTTCAAGGGCAGCAAAGGGGAAGGGAGATTTTCTTTAAAAATTGAAATTCTGAATAATGAAATGCTAGTTTTGACTGCAAAGCTCTGACCACTCTCTCTTCGACTTTCAATCTGACCACTCACTCTTCTACTTTAAATCATTTGTGGTCTCCATAGACACACAAGTTGTCTGAAAACAGATTGGAATAAAGAGACAATGAAAGCCATAGAAATAGAAGTGATAGAAGGGCTAATTAGGGGCTATTCTAAGTTAAAAACTAGAGATCATGGGAGGTTAAAATAGAAAGTTCGAAATAGAAATAGGGGACCCATAATAACCTGTAGATTATTGTAGCAACAATGATATGGGTTTACATGACTTGTTTGTAAATCGGGCCCTTTCTCCATGTTGTAACACATATCCAATAATGATGCTGAAGATCAGAACATAGGTCACAGGAGCAAAATACGTTCTGTTTAATACAAATTATAAAGTTGGAAAGAACAATAATATTAAGAAGTCAAAGAGATTAACCTAGTTTTGACATTAGACTTAAAAACGTCTATAGGATTTCATTTATGTGTAACCTTTAAACAGATAATCAGAAACTAGAACACATGGTGGAAAAATAATAAAGATATAGATTGAGGAGTCACTTGGGCAGTTTAAAGTAAAGCTATTAGAATGGATAGGATGCATGATAACCTACTTTATAGAGTAGAGTAGAAAAGCCAGACTATAACTAGGATTCTAGTTTTGGCTTCAACAAGAACTACCAAGAACTCATTATGTATTACTCCTAATTTTACAAGAGGAACATGGATAAACTAAAAATCAACAAATTTTCTTGCACCCTTCAGAGATCTGAGGTTGCAAGGCAAATTGCCAACCCTAAATCTGGAGATAGAGGTGGATCCAGAGAAACAGTTGAAATCTGCTTACTTTGGGCAGAGCTCCCTGAAGCCGTAAACTGGTAGGTAAAATTTAATGGTCATTTTCATGAATTTTTGTAGGGTGAGTATGGATTAACCTGTGGGTGAGAACCTCCTGAGGCCACAGTCTTGAGTTCCACCCTTCTGTAGATTTTACCTCCAGGGCCCTCATCAGCTTCTCACAATGAAAAACCTGAGAAAGGTCCCCCTCATGGTTTCAACAATGAGAGGTGGAGGAGTGGAGGGTGGGAAGAGGAAGAGAAATTATGAATGTGCCCAGATCTTTCTTTATATTAAAGGTCTATTGCACAGGAGGTCAGGAGGTACTTTTGTCACAACCTTATCCAAGATAGACGAAATTCAATTTTTCTATTTCATCACCCACTACCTTTTCTATCTTGCCAAAGAGATAAAAGAAAAACATAGTCAATAGGGCTAAGAACATCAACAGAGTAAATGGGAAACACTACAGCCAGGGAGTGAATGGGAGAAAAGAAAGTGTATCATTGTTGAGATACTTGCTAAGGTCACAGCTGAAAGACAGTTCCACTAAAAGATGGAGATTTAATTTGACAATTACATAATGTTTCCCATCTTTGTCACCTTACAACCACAACAACAGAGACCCAGTACATTAAGAGTGGATTGCAGATGAAAGAGCTGCAAGAAATTGATTTTTGTCTGAGTAGGGGTATTTAGGAAAGCACAGAGCAAATAGGAAACAAAAAACATCATTAGAGGAATGTGAAGGCTTTGGAGCCTACAGTTATAGCAAATGTCATACTTGTCTCAACTTTTAGCTAGATGAAGATAAAAATACTAGAAGCCTGTGTTCCTCAGTTCCTATTACTGCATATAATATGTCAGTTTTCAACAAAAAAATATTCAAAGACATGCCAAGGGCAAGAGAAAACAGTCTGAAGAGACAAAGCCATCAACAGAACCATACCCAGATATAATACGGTTGTTGTAGATATCAGAGATGAAATTTTAAATATCTATGTTTAAAATGTTAAGGGCCCAAATGAATACAATGAACTTTTAATACTCAACAATAAGAAAACAAACACCTAAGTTAAAAGTTGGGAAACATCTGAAGAAGCACCTCACCAAAGAAAATATAAAGATGGCAAATAAGCATATGAAAAGACTTTCAGCATCATAGTTCATTAGAGAAATGCAAATTTTTTAAAATGACGTTATGGCACACCTACTAGAATGGCTGTCTTTATTCAAATGGCAGTACCAATGCTTTTCAGGATATGAACAATAGGAACTCTCACTCATTGATGGTAAGAATGCAAAGTGGCATGGCAACTGTGGGCATAGTTTGACAGTTCCCTGCAAAATTAAGCATGGTTTTCTGTACAGTCCAGTAATCACACTCATAGATCTTTGTCCATGTTATTCGAAAAGTTATGTCCACATAAAACCTTCTTACAAATATTTATAGGATATTTTCCTCTAATCACCAAAAACTGTAAGCAGTAAGATATTTTTCAATAGGTGAATAAATAAACAACTTTTGGTGCATTTTTATAATAAGATAACACTCAATGATGAAAAGGAATGAGTTATCAAAACTTACAAAAATGTGGATGAATTTTAATTGCATATTGCTATTTTGAAAGAAGCCAGTTTGGACAGGCTATTCACTGTAAAATTCAATTTATATGACATTCAAGAAAAAGTGGCACTTTAGAGACAGTAAACGTAGTACTGTTAGCCAGGGGTTTGGGCAGGGTTTTGAATTTGTGAAGCACAAGGGATTAGTAGTGTGGTGAAACTATTTTATATGATACTGTAATAATAAAACATGATACAATGCTTTATCAAAAGGTACAGAACTTTACATCACACAGGGTGATCATCGATGTCTACACAGTTTAAAAAATCATTTAGGCCAGGCGCGGTGGCTCATGCCTGTAATCCCAGCACTTTGGGAGGCCGACGCGGGCAGATCACGAGGTCAGGAGATCGAGAACATCCTGGCTAACACAGTGAAACCCCGTCTCTACTAAAAATACAAAAAAATTAGCTAGGCGTGGTGGCGGGCGCCTGTAGTCCCAGCCACTTGGGAGGCTGAGGCAGGAGAATGGCGTGAACCCAGGAGGCGGAGCTTGCCGTGAGCTGAGATCGCACCACTGCACTCCAGCCTGGGAGGCAGAGCAAGACTCTGACAAAAAAAAAAAAAAAAAAAAAAAAAAAAAAAAAAAAAAAAAAAAAAAAAAAACCATTTAGGTGGGCAGAGGATTGTAAGATAAAATGCAGAATGTGACAAAAATGTCTACTTGAATGAAATATGTATGTGAAACCTCACTAAAGTGAGTGGTTGGAAAAGGTGCTGGCCTAAGTGATTTTTAAGTGAGTGGGATCTGTTAAGACTAAAGCCAAAGGAACTGAAGAACTGTGCATGAACACTGTACTTGGGTTGATATAGCTGTTTCCATTGGAGTAGGGGTTAACAATTCTGAAATCACTGTACATATATGCTATAATTGAACAATTAAGTAAATTGATGTCTGATGGTGGGAGCCAAGTTTTTTTACTATTGGACTACAATGTTGAAAACATGCAAGAAATGGAGGCTGGCATGGTCCATGTTATAATGAGTTACAGTTAGAGACATCATGCTTAGCTTATAGATACAGATGGTTACATGGAGAACTATTTATACATAAGTGTATCGATCAGATCAGTACTAACACATATATTTCCCTCCTCTGTCAGCTGAGAGGGACTACAAATAATAACGCCCCAGTAGCATGAGTACACCTAGCACAAAGAGCTTGTTTTCTGATACCATTATTGCATAAAGAAACTAAATCTTTTTGAAAAGATGTCTTACTTTAGGTCTGGGGCCAGAAATATACAAATGAGACTGGAGGTTCTTGTAGTGCCAGAAGGAAAGAAGTACTCCAAAACGCCAACAATGATGGGGTTTTGTCAAAGGAACACGGGAGCCAACTGAAAGAGCTGTCAACAGCCAAACCTGGAACAATTTGAGAAAAAAAAAAATATATATATATATATATATAAAAATATATAAATTGCTATTGGATTGTAACCCAAAAATATACAAGATAATTTAAAGTATTAAATATCTATAACAAACGTATAAAAGTATAAAATGTATATATGTAAACATGTGCATATATATAGGTAAAAAAAATCTTTAGAACACACTAATACAAATAAGAGATTGAATAAAAATATAGAGGAGAAGAGAAAAATCTCCTGTGAAAAATAATTTCAAACAACGTATGTAGATGTGCCACCACTGGAGAGGTGGAGCACAATTTCTACTCCTTCAGTTTGGACTGTGCATAGTACATTTATTCTGAAGAGTATAATATAAAAAAGTGGGGGAAGAGATTAACTTTACAGGGGAGAAATGTGATAAACACTACCTCAATCAGGTGATCAAGGTTAACACTAGTATTAATAGTGATAAGTGGTAGAATGTATCCTTGACATGATGTGAAGAGAATGTACGTTACTATTTTGGTTTTCCTCCCTAAAACCCATAACCACTGTGTCATCATGAGAAAAACGTCTGACAAATTTCAATTAAGGGGCTTTCTATTATTAAAAATATCTGATCAGTACTCCTTAAAACTGTCAAAGTTTTCAAAAACAAGAGAAATCTATGAAACTGTCACATCCAAGAGAAGCCTAAGAAGACTTGATAACTAAATTTAATGTCATATTCTGGGTAAGATCCTGGAACAAAAAAAGGAAATTGGGTAAAAATTTATAGATCTGAAAAAAGTATTTGATAATAATGCCCCAATGTTGACTCATTAATTGTGACAAATATGGTATATTATTGCAAATATTACTTACAGTTGGAACTGGGAACTGTAAGCACATGGGAACTCATCATAATCTTTCTGTAAATCTAAAAGTATTATAAAATAAAATAATTTTATAAAGACAGGGAGAGAGATTAAGAGAGTTCATGAAAGTAGATGTGTTCCAGGAAGTCTTGTGCCACTAAGCAGAGATAAGACACCATTTCAAGAAGAAAGAGGTAAACCACTGCATGGAATATTGAAGGAAAATTAACATACTATGAGAGAAATGATTAATAAATTTAACACCAAGTAGTAAAGCTGCTACTATCATGAAACTCTTCTTTAGGGCAGCTGAGTAGGTTGGCTTTCCAGGTGAGAAAACCACCAAGTGAAAGGTGTTCAAGTAAATTAATAAAAAGTTTCTATTGCTTCAGTTCTATATATTGCTTTTAACCATTTTCAACATACTGAATTATTAATCACTTGGAACCCAGGCGAGGTTCATTTGTGTGAATTTGTATGGGTGGCTAACAGCACAGCCAGTTTCACCACCTGGGGAAAGTAGAAGGACAGCATAGCCTGCACTTTCCAGTTGGCAAAATCTGGAGGAACAGAGGAAAAGAACTGCTGGCAGTGGGCATGGGAAAACTCTGCCAGTTCTTTGGTTGCACAGTTGAAAACTCCATGTGCTTCCTGTCACACAGCAATATTTTCACACCTCTTGTGCCATTAATTAAGTTTTCTTTATCCTCCTGAATTCAGAGAAGAGACCCCCATCATTGAACGTTGAGATCCATTTATCATGGGGGCAAGCATGGGATATATTCAATATTGGATGGTTTTTCCATTATCATTTCTGCACAGTAGAGCTGAGTTAGGTGTGAAACATCACATATATTTGCTAAAGCAATTGATCTTGTCAGAGAGCTAAACCTTTTGGGAATAATCATTCAGACCGTCTGTCTAAGACTGGGTCATAAATTGCATACTTTTATTTCCATAGAATTTTATTCTGTAGCATTAGTACGAGTTGAATAGTTATTAACAGACTGTGACTTGAATAAATGAATTCTACTATATGTCAACAGCACTGTGGAATTTCAAAATTATAGCCTGAATAGGTATATATATATATATAAAATAATTTAGTTTATGTCAAATATGGACATTGTATGTAGTCATCATTTAAGTTGGTTACCTAGTCAAAGAAATTACCAATAACAAGTAGAATTTACTTTTGGCTAGTTCTTTGTTGTTTCTCTCTTTTCTAAATGGGCAATTTATGTCTTGTGTTGTTTTTATTTTTTTTACTTTGAAATAATTATTGACTCACAGAAAGATTTGAGAAAATATACAGAGAGGTCTTAGGTACCCTTTGCCTAGGGGACACATCTTGCAATGCTATAGTACAATATCTAAACCAGGAATTTTATACTCTTATAATCCAAAGAACTTATTCAGATTTCAACAGTTTTACATGCACTTGCATGTTTGGGTGTGTATTTCTACAGAATTTGATTGCATGTGTTGATTCCTGCAACTACCAGCACAATCCAGGCAGGCAACTCTTCCATCACACTCACCAGCCTTCTGCTACCCTTTTTTAGGCACAGCCACTCCCCTCCCGCATTCACAATCCCTGGAAATCATTCATTGCTTCTCCATCGCTATAATTTTATTTCAAGATGAAAATATATATGCTTTCATCAAAACCTGTAGAACTTAACATCACAAAGCGAGATCATTGATATATACAAATTAAAAAAATATTTACAAGGTTAGAGAACTGCAGAATAAAATGAAAAATTTAACAAAAATATCTAATTGAACTAAAAATACATGAGAAACCTCACTAAAGGAAGCAGTTAAAAAAGATGCTGGCCTAAGTAATTTTGTAAATGAGTGGAATATATATATATATATATATACACACACACACATATATACACACATATATACACACATATATACACATATATATACACATATATATACACATATATATATACACATATATATATATTCTCCATTATGTAACCTATTTAGATTGGCTTCTTTCACTCAGCATAAATCCTTTGACACTATTTTTTAATTAAAAATATAGTAACAAATCTCAACTCATTATCAAAATCCCTTAAGTCACTTTAAAATTAGATTTCTGAGCCCAGACAGCAAGGATTTTGGAGATGAAGAATGTGATTTCAGCATCTATTGGCTGAGGATCTCTATGTGTATGAGAAGACTAGACTCTTAAGGTGGGAAGCTTGAAATTTCCTCTGAAGATAATTTATCTTAGTCTCTACTTCCTAAATATTTGTGTTAGGGAGCAAGGTGTCAGGCCTGGGCTTTTAAAGGCTGAGGCAGCTGGTGATGAGGGCCAGTGGCATACTGTTGCTGGGTCAAAACAGGATGGTAATGGCCAGAATACCACAATAAGATGATAAGAGTTGAACAGAATGACATGCTTTTGCATTTGACCTGGCTCTACCCTGTCTCATCAGTTCCTTTTCCTTGTCTCTTCCTAGCTTCACATGAGTAGCTAGAGAAAGGCCAGAGGTCAGCATGCTTCAAGCTGGCCTGTGCTACATGGAAAAAGTAGATGACAAATTTATTCACTGATTCCAAGCCCACACTAGAGGTCTGGTCCACTTGACATAAATCAATTTTTATTATTCCAAAAGTCAAAAGGAATATGGGGAAAGGGGGAAAGCATTATATAAAAAAGACTAGCATATATAATATATAATAAGTTATCCTCTAGGTATCTACAAGGAGAATGAGGCATACATTTTTTTTTTTAATTCAGGTGAAGCCCCTATGCTCTAAGAAGAAGCAGACAAAAGAAGCAAAGTCTATTTGTGTCTAAAATATTTGCCACTTACCAAGGGATACTCTGTAAGTATAATCTTGAGAGGGAGAAACCATATTACTTTTGTATAACTAGTGCATTCTAGAACCTAGCATAGTGCTTGGTCCATAGTATATGTTAATATCAATCATATAAATAACATTATGAGATAGTAATTATCTCCCTTTTATGGTAGAGGAACAAAAGAAAATTGATTAGTATTCATTTATCTGAATGCCTTTCTTAGTCACCATCTAGACTTATCTGAAATCCATGAAGTATAATCAGAATACAGCTGTTTCTCTATATTCACTGGGTTCTATTTCTAGGGTTACCCGCAGATAACAATATGTGTATTTGTATGCTTAAGTCCCTTATATAAAATGGCATAGTATTTGCACATAACCTATGCACATTCTATTGTATGCTTTGAACCAGCATTCCCCTACCTTTTTGGCACCAATGACCAGTTTCACGGACCAGGTGGCAGTAGATGATTTCTGGATGATTCAAGAGCATTACATTTATTGTGTGCTTTATTTCTATTATTATTACTACATTTTAATATATAATGAAATAATTATATAACTCACCATAATGTAGAATCAGTGGGAACCCTGAGCTTGTTTTCCTGCAACTAGTTGGTCCCATCTGGGGGGGATGGGAGACAGTGACAGATCATCAGACATTAAATTCTCGTAAGGGATATGCAACCTAGATCCCTCACATGTGCAGTTCATAATAGGATTGTGCTCCTATGAGAATCTAATGCTGCGGTTGATCTGACAGGAGGTGGAGCGGAGGTGGTAATGTGAGTGATGGGGAGTGGCTGTAAATACAGATGAAGCTTCACTGATTCACCAGCCCCCTTACCTCCTGCTGTGCAGCTTGGTTCCTAACAGGTGGGTACTGGTCCTTGCCCAGGGATTGGGGACCCCTGCTTTAAACTATTTCTAGATTACTTATACAACCTAAATACAATGTGAATGCTGTATAAATAATTGTTATACTGTATTATTATGCGCATTATTTTTATTGTTGTATTGCCATTTTTTATTTTTTATTTTGTATATTTTTGATCCAAGTTTGGTTGAATTCATGGATGCTGATTGTATTTAGAACTCCTCTTGAGTTACAGTTATTATTACAAGTGACACCAAATATGCATGTCCTGGAATAGCAATGGAACAAGGCTTTGGGAACACTGCTCTAAGCATGCCTTTCTATGAGAATGTGAGCTACTTAATGAAGGAAGAAATACTTCATCTTCTTGTTACTCTCACTGACTAACGTGTGGACTGGTACAGAGTGAGTTGTAAATAAAATGTGCTGTCCTGATTTGAATTGTTCTAATCACAGCTGGTCGTTAGAACCTGGTGGGAATGGATTTTTTTTTTTTTTTTCCGAGACGGAATCTAGCTCTGTCGCCCAGGCTGGAGTGCAGTGGCGCGATCTGGGCTCACTGCAAGCTCCGCCTCCCGGATTCACGCCATTCTACTGCCTCAGCCTCCGGAGTAGCTGGGACTGCAGGCGCCCACCACCACGCCTGACTAATTTTTTTTTTTTTTTTTTGTATTTTTAGTAGAGACGGGGTTTCACTGTGTAACATCGAACCAAATTAAAGAGTTTGTTTGTAGGAAAGACATTTTTGATGTTGTTGCATCATTTCCTTTTCTTAAGTTTAATGGTCAAAAGAGATGATTTCATTAGTTTCCTTTCCTCCTTCATATTTTCACTTTGTCCTCGAGGATGAATTTATAGATTTTTCCAGAGGACCACTTTTCCAAAAAATGTTTATAAATCACTACATCTCATATTAGAAATTTAAAACTAAAATCTATTTCTGTGGATAGCAATTAATTAATCCCTCTTACCCCTCCACAAGATCACAAATTTAATAAGTGGTGAGAATGCAAACATGAATTCTTGAGGCATTAGTGACATAAGCCAGTCATTAGAATTCTATTTCATATTTTTCTCTAGATAAGAGAGATAAAATATCTCATACTGGGGAGGAGTGTTAGGCGTATTTTTTGTTGTTATCCACTGATTTGGATCTGTACTAATTCTGAGTAAGGGTCAAGCATTCATTAACAATTTGAAATGTACCTTTTAAATTATTTTATGAGTTTATAGATTGGTGTAAGTCATATTTATGTCATGTTAAAAGGAGGGTGCTTGTTGATATAAAGAGAAAAATTAATATACAAAAAAGTAATTTTAGCATCCTGCTATAGCGTAGAGACCTCCACTGAATAAATCCCCCACAGATATAGTATCTTAAGTTATATCTTAGAAACTGCATGGTAAACATGATCACAATTGCTATTGCTTTTTAGGAGAATATGAGCACGTAATTTTATGAGACTACTTTCGTGCATCATTAATTTTAATGGAGCTCTGCATAGAGAAATATTTTTTAGGTATTACATAATGCATAGCAAGACCTATGATTCCTAAATAATACAGATAATATTATTTTCGGTATAGGAATTAGTAAAGAATTCTACATTATGATTTTAGTTGTTTCTGGCATCAAATTCCCCTCACTACCACCACCAACGGCTTTCCTATGAAGCCCAAAGTACAAAATTCATATACTGTTTTGTTTCTTTTCTCTCAAAGAAAACACATCTCAGAGCTAGGGCATAATAAAAATGATTCATTATTAGGAGATTACAAGTGACTTCTGTGTGATTAGTTATTTCATTGTTGAGGGAAAATTCATTCAGTTAACAATAAAAGAGATAATTGATTTAATTCCTTAGAAAAGGTAAGGAAACTTTAAAACATCAATTTAGGACATATACCTTAAGGAGAGTGAGTTTGTGAAAGTGCCGTGAGAAAGCAGACCACTGGATTGATCATACAAGCTTCTCAAAATAAAAAATTCAGAACTTAATCTATGCATCTATAATATATGAACAGCATTACATAGTGAGGTCGGTCATGGCAATGGGTCAGTTTTTGTAGGTTTGAGTCAGATGTTAATATGTTATCACTGCAGACTGGGGACTTATATTTAATTTGATGCCTCATGTTCAGAAAAGAGTGCTGTGTATTGGCATTTGACCATATCTGTCAAGTTTCTAGACAGGAAAATTGAAACATATTAGCTTTATTCATGTATAGTTAAGTAACTAGCAAGAGCCTCCCTTCTATTGCTTTTTCTCCAAATTTGAAGATAAAAGGCACCTGAGTCTTATGGAATAATCTCATTTTTCCTATTTTTTTCATAAGAAATTATTCTTGTTTTCCTAACTCACTTGGATAGTAATACCAAGGAATTAGTCCTTATTCTACTTCCAATCCATTCATTTGCTTCCAAGTAGCTTCTCAGATGAGGAGGGGTAAAATAGATCAAGAAGGAATTAGACAGGAGATCACATTTGTCTGGTACAACTTATCTTAACTGTTCCTCCTTTTGTAAATTATCTCCTCTTCCTTCTGAATAAATATGGTTTCCTTGTTGTAGTCCTCAGTAAACAAAGTCACTTTCTAATTTGTCTTAAAGTTACATCCAAGCAGGGAAAATAAGTTCTAGAGTTTTTAAATACGTTCTCAGTCTCCATTCTAGACCTTCACCATAGTCTTAACAATAAGATAATTCATATTAAAGCAAGCACATATGTTTCCATACATATAGCCTTTATTTTGTGATGTTGATTGAAAATTCACTTCTTTATTTTGAATACTCTCAGGTGCCAAAACTAGAAAATTGGAAGGTTATGACATTTACAAGTGATTTTATTTTTATTTATTTATTTATTTATTTTGAGATGGAGTCTTGCTCTGTTGCCCAGGCTGGAGTGCAGTGGTGTGATCTCGGCACACCACAACCTCTGCCTCCTAGGTTCAAGCTATTCTCCTCCCTTAGCCTCCCGAGTAACTGGGACTACAGGTGCATGCCACCATGACTGGCGAATTTTTGTATTTTTAGTAGAGACAAAGTTTCACTATGTTGGACAAGCTGGTCTCAAACTCCTGACCTTGTGATCCACCCACCTTGGCCTTCCAAAGTGCTGGGATTACAGGGGAGAGACACTGCACCCAGACATGAGTGATTATTTAGACATGTTAAGGTAATTCTATCCTACTTGTCTTCTCTTTTTTATTAAAATATTTTCAGTGTCTCATTATCAACATTAGCTTAAGTAAAAGGGTTTAATAAATAATAGCCCCAAATTACGTCCTGTCCTTGTCATCATTTTATGAATTTATTTTGCTTAATCCTCAAATCTCTATAAGATAAATATTATTATTAACTTTTCTAACTGAAGGTTTGTTTGCAAATATGGTCACAAACCCTCTCATTGTATCCTCTGAGCAGCCACATTTTGGTATTGTGACTTCCTATGCAGATTCTGGGCTTGATCCTGTTATTTGCTCTGGCCAAGAAAACTACTTTAAATTTCATATGGATCCAAAAAAAGAGCCTGTATAGCCAAGACAATCCTAAGTAAAAGGAACAAAACTGGAGACATCACGCTACCTGACTTCAAACTACACTTCAAGGCTACAGCAGCCAAAACAGCATGGTACTGGTACCAAAACAGATATATAGACCAGTGGAACAGAACAGAGGCCTCAGAAATAGCACCACACATCTACAACAATCTGATCTTTGACAAACCTGACAAAAACAGCAATGGGGAAAGGATTCCCTATTTAATAAATGATGTTGGGAAAACTGGGTAGCCATATGCCAAAAACTGAAACTGGATCCCTTCCTTATACTTTATACAAAATTAACTCAAGATGGATTAAAGACTTAAACTTAAACCTAAAACCATAAAAACCCTAGAAGAATACCTAGGTAATACCATTCAGGACATAGGCATGGGCAAAGACTTCATGACTAAAACATCAAAAACAATGGCAACAAAAGCCAAAATTGACAAATGTGATCTAATTAAACTAAAGAGCTTCTGCACAGCAAAAGAAACTACTTTCATAGTGAACAGGCAACCTACAGAATGGGAGAAAATTTTTGCAATCTATCCATCTGACAAAGGGCTAATATCCAGAACCTACAAAGAACTTAACAAATTTACAGGAAAAAACAAACAACCCCATCAAAAAGTGGGTGAAGGATATGAACAGACACTTTTCAAAAGAAGACATTTTTGCAGCCAACAAACATATGAAAAAAAGTTCATAATCACTGGTCATTAGAGAAATGCAAATCAAAACCACAATGAGATACCATCTCACAGCATTTAGAATGGCAGTCATTAAAATGTCAGGAAACAACTGATGCTGGAGAGGATGTGGAGAAATAGGAACGTTTTTACATTGTTGGTGGGAGTGTAAATTAGTTCAACCATTGTGGAAGACAGTGTGGTGATTCCTCAAGGTTCTAGAACCAGAAATACCATTTGACCCAGCCATCCCATTACTGGGTATATACCTAAAGGATTATAAATCATTCTACTCTGAAGACAATGAAGACACATGCACATGTGTGTTTATGGCAGCACTATTCACAATAGCAAAGACTTGGAATCAACCCAAATGCCCATCAATAACAGACTGGATAAAGAAAATATGGCACATATAAACCATGGAATACTATGCAGCCATAAAAAAGGATGAGTTCATGCCCTTTGCAGCGACATGGATGACGCTGGAAACCATCACTCTCAGCAAACTAACACGGGAATAGAAAACCAAACACCACATGCTCTCACTCATAAGTGGGAGTTGAACAATGAGAACACACGGACACAGGGAGGGGAACATCACACGCCGGGGCCTGTCAGAGGGCAGGGGGCTAGAGGAGGAATAGCATTAGGTGAAATACCTAATGTAGGTGATGGATTGATGGGCGTCGCAAAACACCATAGCACGTGTATACCTATGTAACAAACCTGCACGTTCTGCACGTGTATCCCAGAACTTAAAGTATAATAAAAAAAAATCTGAGCCACCTCAGATTGATGTTACTGGACTCTAACAGAGGTCATAGATCCAAGGTTAATTTTTGCCTATTTTTTATATTATGGATATAAAACTGTGTTTTTGGAATTATTTTTTGATATAGAATATCACAATGACATGATAGATCTTGAAGATATGGAAAATGAATAATGACATGCATAAATGTTTCTGTACTGTTAGACTCCTACATTACTTCTAAATTATCAACTGTTAGCAAAAGTTGAGGTAGATATCACAAAACTGACATCTAGTCTAGTAATCTGCTACCTATTAATTAAGTTTTAACATTAGCAACAGCCATATAAGGTAGTTATGACTTAGATATTATAGGCGAGGAGATTGAGGCTCAGGAAGGGAAGTAATTTTTTTCATTAATGAAATTTATAAACAATAAAATCAAAATTCAAGCTCTTCTGACTCAAAAGCACATGTTATTAAGCATCACTTCAGACATTTGTTGTAGGTGTTCTAAGTTATATTAATCTTCACACTATTCACTTGAAAAACGGATTGGCATAAATGCCCTTTTAAATCACTTTGATTCAAGACCATCTGCTCTCAGCCTACGTTGTTGTTAAAGGCGTTCAGGCTTGCAGATCTCAAAAGAGAGATGTTTTAGTAATTTTCAAATTCCCCTGGTGAGTAGGAAGAGCCCTGAGGCTCTCTGTGCCATATAACTTGTGCCCTCAGTCAAGTCATTAACTGGCTCTGAGCCTCCAAATTTCCATCTGAAACAATGGAAATACTTACCTTAACAAACATTTGGAAGGAAATTGCTTTATGCATCAAGCCATCATTGCGATTTATCCTCCAGGGTTCACACTATTAACATTTCACATCTAAATTATTTTGATTATTCATGCAGTTTTTTTAAAACATTTTAAGGGCCACCTAATTTAACTTCAAGTTTTATATGAAATAGATAAAATTAAGTGCCCTGGAAAGGTGAAGAGTGTGGAATTGGGAGCCCCGCCTCCGGGTCTCAATCTTGACTCCCATGCGAGCTAAGGCATTGCTATAAAAACCTTAGAGATCTGGGAACAGAACGTGAACCATGCCACTGATTAAGCGAATCTATTTCTTCCGTTATTCTGAGCCCATGCATTCAACCAAAGGCTAGTACAGTGCCTGGCACATAAGATAATCTAAATTCAACAAGTTATTCAGTTTTACTATATGTGCTGCTGAAGCAAGCACACCACATGTTATTTAAACAGTATTAACACAAAAGGATAAGTGATATACTCCTATAGTGTTTCAAATAATCCTTCACCATATTCACTAAATGACTGCTGCCTGCCTTAAGCATATTAATCCAACTCTGTCAAACACAGCACATGTCAAGCTCACAAATCATCTTTGTTCCTGGGTTTAACAAGCTGACTTACCTGATAATATCCAGTGATATCCTTATAGGAGCTAATTAGAGAAATGCTGTAGAAAATGATTTAACAAAATTAGTGTAAAGTGACTTTCACTTAGTGTACCCATGTTGGTTTATATTGATCTCCACTATTAATTGCATAGTCTTACTGTTTAAAAATGCTCTCTAATTATTAAGGACCTTAGCTTGATTTGCTTCTGATTATACCTCCTCCAGCCTACTTTCCTGATCTAGATTAACTTTTTTTGTTATTAAATTTCTGACTTGCAAAACAAATTACACATGAATATAATAGGTCTAAAGACCAGCAATAGTGCCCATTACAGAACAGATAATTATAACTCTGATGCTCAAAAGACCTATTTAGAAAGTAGGAAGAAACCACTATCACATAACATTGCTTAAACACTGGGAAAAGCACAGTGAGATTTGTCTTTTTTTCTGGATTTTTTAAATCAGTGTGACTCTGGCGTAAGTATAATGAGATCTATAGGTGGAAGAAAGTAAAAACATAAGGAAGAGGTATAAAGACCAATTTTTTTTCCAGGTAGGCTCACACAGTTGCAAGTTATGAAATTAGAAAAACAACTTTGGTTTAACTGACATATATTGATTTTTAAAAATACAAAAAAAGAAAAACAGAAGGTAGCCAAGATGGCTGACTACAGGCAACTGGTACCTCCTCCAAAAGAGAGAACAGAAGTAGTGAATAAATAATTACCATTTGAACTGATCACCTAAGAGAGAATGCTGTAATTTAACAGAGAAGTGATAGGAAACACCTAAGACAAGGAAGGAAGCCAGGCCGACTGCTCAAGGAGCTGAAATTGGCTGGGAACCTTGAGAGACTCCCTAACGTGGGGTAAGGATAAGTGAATGACCCTCAGCAGTTTACATTCCCACTGTAAACTCTTGAAATCCTAGCCACTGGCGAATGTGTTGGCCAACATGGGCCCTGAGATGAGCATAGGCAGCTGCCTGGGGACCACATGATGGCACTGCTGCAGAGAGGAAACACAATGGGTCCCCCTACCCCATCATAAGCAGCTATAGTAAGATGTCATTTTGAGATCCCAGTTGGCCACCCGATTATATCTTGCCCTGGAGCCTAACAACCCTTGCATATCCACATCCCTGGAGCTCAGTGACCTTATTCACCCCCAACTAGGTGCCTTTGCTGGCTGCTGCCACCAGGGTCAAAGCATGAGACATTGGCAGTTACCCACCCCCCTGCCCCCAGTAACAGGACTGCCACACATATATAAGAGCCCTGAGGAAATGCTCCCCCACTTGCAATCACCACCTGGGACTAAAGCACATGCTCTTCAACTGCCTGTATATGGTTTCTGTCACTGAAAATATTCCTGTCCTCCCCGCAGCAGTGCCGTGGGGCAACCATTTCTGCTTCCACTGGAGCATTCTTGGGGATTTACCTTCCTCTGCCTACCACAGCCAACACCTGCATGCAACAACAGGAGGTCCAGCTCCATACCCACTTCAGTGCCTGGATATGCGATCCCAGGGTTAGGGGATTGCCTTGAACTGTTCACCACAATTGGCACTTGAGCACTTATTCAGGAGCCTAAATGCCAACTCATCCAACCTGCAGCTCCCAAGACAGCTGGTACTCACCTGTATATACTACCTGCAGACCTGGGGATGAACCTGTTCAGCCCATTGCAAACACCATCAACACCAGTGTAGACTGCTTGGGAGCCAGGTGATTGTTCAATCACTGTTACTGTGATCACCCACTCCACACCAGCTGCCAAGTCATCTGAGGAGTCAGCAACTCACCAAACCCACTGCTGGCACAAGCAAGATGCCTGGAGGCCCAAGAATTGGCCCACCTGGACCCACTAACACTGATGCCAGCATATACTGCATGGGACACAAAGACAGGCATGCTCAGCCCACTTCTGCTATCACTGGAGCCTAAGAACTGTCTCAACTGAAATCCCTGTCCCCAGCAAAATTTTACTGCAGCCTCCACTAAAAGCTCCACCCTAAGCTGCAGAGGAAACCACAGACACCACTGATGCTGTTTACAGCAGAAGAAATCAGACAGAGACTACACTACTGCACACACCTAGAATCAAAGCCAAAGTGCCCTATCCAACCAACAACAGAGCTACATCTTCAGAAAAAAGTCTTTCTCTCTCCTTCATTTTTGAAGGACAGATTTGTCAGGTGTGGTATTCTTGGTTGATAGTTTCTTTTTATTCCTATACTTTGAATATGTCATCCCTCTCTCTTCTGTCCTGCAAGGTTTCTGCTGAGAAGTAAGCTGAGAGTTTTGTAGGGGCTCTGTTGTACATGACAAGTTGTTTCTTTTCGCTTTTTGTCTTTGTATTTGACAATTTGATTATAATGTTTCTCAGTGTAGATTTATTTGTCTTCATCCCATTTAGGGTCCCTCATGCTTCATGAATCTGGATGTCCATTTTCCTTCCAGATTTCAGAAGTTTTCAGTCATCATTTAAAAACGTTTTCTACATCTTTCTCTATCCTTTCCTTTTGAAACATCCATAATGCATATTTCTTTTAATATGGTGGTATCTCATAATCACTTAGGTTTCTTTTACTTTAAAAAATTTTTTTTTCTTTTTGCATCTCTAACTGGATAATTTTAAATGGCCTTCCTTTGACTTCACTAATTGTTTCTTCTTGATCATGTGTACTTTTGAAATCCTCTAGCAAATTTTAGGGTTCAGTTATTGCATTCTTTAGCTCCAGAATTTCTGTTTGGCTCTTAAAACATATATATTATATATGATACACAAATATATCATATATAACATATAATATATAATGTACTTAATATAATATATAAAATACACTTACTATACATATATTTTATATAATATACATACTATACATATGTATTATATATGTATATTTGTGTACATGTTTATATATGTATATATGTGTACTTTTTTTTTTTTGGTACAGAGGCCTCACTGTGTTTCCCTGGCTGGTCACAAAATTCTGGCCTTAACAAATCCTCTGGCCTTGACTTCCCAAAAATGCTGGGATTACAGGCATGAGAAACCATTCCCAGCCTGGCTCTTTATCTGTAGTTTCTATATCTTTGCTGATATTCTCATTTTGTTCATGAATAGTGTTCCTAATTTGGTTTAGTTGTCTAATTGAGTTCTCTTGTGATTCATCAGGTTTAAGTCTTTTTATCAGTTGAATTATAGATTTCCCTTTCTTTAGGGTCAGATATTGGAAATTCACTTTGTTCTTTTGATTTAGTCATGTCTCCCTGATTCTTTGTGTTTCTGCAGCTTCATGTCGGTATCTGTGCATTTTTTTCTTAAAAAAATTTTCTGTCAATCTTTACTAACTGACTTTGCCCAGAAAAGACCTTCACCAATCAATCTAGAAATTTTCAGAGCCTCTCATCTCTTTTCTATGGTGTGTCTTGCCTGAACTTGTCTGTGTAGATTCCTAGTTAGAAATATTTATTGATTTTTTTCTTTCTTTTCTTTTTTCCAGAATCCCATAATCTCTTGCTCCCTATTGGTCTATTGCACTGCAGAGCACCTTTCCCCCGCCACCCCTTCCAGGAAAAAGCCTTGAGTTGTGCACCTTCTCCCAATCTCATCAAGTCATGCAGGCCTGAACAAGCCACCTGTCTCTCTTCTTTGTTGTTAGCTATCCCCAGGAATTGGAACTTGGCAGCTCCATCAGTGCTCCACGTGAGTCAAGACAGAATCTGGTGCACCAGAAAGCTGCAGATGTTGCACACATGCTCTAAACTCTTTTTCCCCTGGGAGAGAATTCATGGGTCAAGGTGAGCTCGCTCAGCTCTCAGTTTTGCCAGCTTGGGGAATGAGCTGAAGCAGGTAAAGTGAAATTATTATTCTTATTCATATCAATGCTGCTGTTTTCAGTTTTATACCTATATGGGATGTTGAAACTTTTTAACTGGATTATGGATATTTCATAAAGGCATGTTGGTCCACATATAATTATTAAAAAAAAGTTTCTGTGAGAGAATGAGGACTAGATCATCTTGCTGATGTCCCCCTCAATTTACTAGTATTTTAAAGAGGGTTTCTGCCTCCATGGAAATGTCATTCTAATACAAAGTAGCAGACTATAAACAAATTATTAGTTTTACAGTTTAATAACCATGCTATTTATGCAAGTTACTTATTATATTTGAGTCTTAATTTCCTTAACAATAAAATAAAAATATATGCATTTATAATGTTTGTTGATGGGTCTGCATACATCAAGTGTCTGGAACAATTAATTGAATAGCCAGTATTTCCTTTTCTTGATCTCATTTTAAATGCTATGTTCAAAGACTCAGATATCACTTTGTCCTTTGCCTGATTAGATATAGATACAGATGATACAGATTAGATATAGATCTAGATATAGATATATATTGGTCCAAAAGTATAGTGTAAGATTCATGGCACTATCATTTTACATCTACAAAAATGAAATGAGAAGGATTAATCATTTAATTAATCTTCATCTAAAGGGACAATGTTTAGCTTGCATAATGGGTTACTGATTCAGTGACCCTCTCAGCATATAGGATCTCTCTCCTACTGTCCAAAGCATCTTATAGGCAAATAAACCACTTTAGATTCCAAGCTGAACATTTCCCAATCTATGTGTCGTTTGCCATTTGTGTACTCTAAATCTCGGTCACTCTATTTTTCAGTAGCCTATTGGAAATCCTTCATATTACTCATCAATCTTTCAGTTCTTTTAGTAAATGATCACTGAATCAAGGTATAGTTCCTCAATCAAGAGAAATGGTAAGAAAAGCACTGTTCTCCTCCCTGTGCCCATGTGTTCTCATTGTTCAACTCCCACCTATGAGGGAGAACATGCAGTGTTTGGTTTTCTGTTCCTGTTTTAGTTTGCTGAGAATGATGGCTTCCAACTTCATTCATGTCCTTGGGGCAAGGGACAGGAGAGCATTAGGACAAACACCTAATGTATGTGTGGCTTAAAACCTAGATGACGGGTTGATAGGTGCCGCAAACTACCATGGCATATGTATACCTATGTAACCAACCTGTACGTTCTTCTGCACCTGTCCTAGAACTTAAAGTAAAATTTAAAAAAAGAAAAGCACTGTTCTTTCTAAATAAATTTCTAATAGGAGTCATTCAAAGATGAAATTTTGGAGTCAGAGTAACACACTCAAATTTGTGTATTTTAAGTTAAAAAGGCTCAGAATGCCAAAACTTAGAACATGACAATAGTTTTAACATTAAACACAAGCATACTATGCAACATCCCTTTATATATATCAATCTAAAGTGTTACCATTTGCATTATGATATCAATGTGGCTCATTGTGGATTTATTAAGTCTTTTAGTGGCAGGTGGTGATCTTACAGTTCATATACGATCCAAACATTTGTAAAGGCAGGGAATACTTCTTCTGACAAGTTCAGCTTTCAAACCCATAGCAGAGATCCTGTTATGCTATAATATGTGCTCAATAAATATTTGTTAGATTAATGAATCAGTAAATTACTGGTTCACAGCGCTTCATTAATTAGCTAAATTTGATTGAAGTACTATGACAAAATTAACTCATTTAATCATCAAAATTGTCCCATATGTTCTTATGCACACTACATAAATGAGACCAGTTTAATTGGAGAGGGCTAACCTTAACAAAATTGCGTATGCCCCAAAAGCATACACGTTGCATCAACCTTCAAGTAAAACAGATGATATTCATTATACGATATTCTTGGAATGTTCCAAAGCTTACTATGTGTTCATTCATTCATACATACATATTAATCTTTTGAATAAAAACAGCACGCCATGTTCCATTTTATAATTACTGGAACACACTGGTGGGTACAAATAGACATGATCTTTGTTTTCACTTAAGCTCACAATCTATTGGCAGAGGCATACTTTAATCAAATAGTCACACATATAAATATAAAGTTATAACTCTAATTACTACACATGTGGTATGCATAGTGCTCTGAGATTTACAATAAGGAATTCTGGCATTATGTGAGTGGTCAAGAATGGTTTGGTTTCCCTGTGAGAAGATAAACAAACTAATTTATTGAGAACAGAAGGCCAGTGCTTTCCAGGCAAAGGCAATATGAGTCCAAATACTTTCCCTGGAAGACGTGTGCTTGTGAATAGGCCCTGAAGGAATCTGCAACTAGAAAGCAGAGAGAGCATCAGTGTAGAGAGGTATGCAGAGGTTCGAATAGGCTGAGTTTTATAAGGGAAGTAAGTATTTTCAACATTATCTTTGGTGAAATGGCAAGTCATTAAAAGATTTTAAGCAAAGGAGTTACATGATCAGATTCCTGCTTTAAAAAGAAAACAATGGCTGCTAGTCTCCTCCCCGTCAGATATAAACCTACTTAGATGTGGAAAGTAATTAATGGTTAGAACCACTCTTTTTAATGTAATTATTTTTGCTCTCTTTTTTACCCATCAGAGAAGGAATTGAGAATTATCTTCATTGATGCTTTAATCACTGGAGAACTGTTTCACTTGATCAATCCTTAGAGTTCGTTCAATGTTATTTACTTTACAATAACAGGAAATCTCCCAAATGTCATTCTTGTATTCTGGGTATAAATTTCATAATTATTAACAAAAATGTTCAAATCCAGGGTCCATCTACCAAAACTGAAAGGTTGCTTTAAAAATGTTTAACAACTATAAAGTTATCAATGGAATCATTAATTAAATTACCTAATAGTAAAATTTAGGAATTAATTTCAAAAATGATGAAAGGAATGAGACTAGCAACATTTAGAAGATAGTATAAAGAGAGCAATTGTGTGAAATAGCAATTGTCCCTGGACACACTTAATAATTACAAACACTTAAATGCATTATTGGTTCCAAAATGGCCCCATGCAGAGTACAGAAAAGAAGGGACATTCATTCTCCAGATAGTAGCCTGAATTGTTTTCCAGAAATAAGCTATGTGTATTAATTTACAATACATTAAAGTTGAATCATGCATATAAAGCTATTATTTTAAAACATGAAAGCACTATTGTGTTTTTAAAACAAGTATAGGTGATTTCTTGGTCTTTGAGCTGATCCAACTGAATCTACTCATTGAATTGGCTAAATAATGTCCAGCAATTTAAATCAGCTTTCTATATACCAGTAAAGAGAAATACTTTTTATATTGAGCACATAAAGTGCAGTGTAAAGTCATTGTGTGTTGGTGTCAACCATGCTAGTTTCACATTTCAACTCTGCACTCTTAGGCAGAAGATGACAGAAGTTAAAGTGCTTTGCCTCACTTAAAAATGGGTACTTAGTTAAAACTATGTCATAGACTTACTTTGAAAATTAAATGGAAAAACTACTTTAAAGTTCATATGGAACCAAAAAAGAGCCTGCATCACCAAGTCAATCCTAAGCCAAAAGAACAAAGCTGGAGGCATCACACTACCTGACTTCAAACTATACTACAAGGCTACAGTAACCAAAACAGCATGGTACTGGTACCAAAACAGAGATATTGATCAATGGAACAGAACAGAGCCCTCAGAAATAATGCCACATATCTACAACTATCTGATCTTTGACAAACCTGAGAAAAACAAGCAATGGGGAAAGGATTCCCTATTTAATAAATGGTGCTGGGAAAACTGGCTAGCCATATGTAGAAAGCTGAAACTGGATCCCTTCCTTACACCTTATACAAAAATCGATTCAAGATGGATTAAAGACTTAAACGTTAGACCTAAAACCATAAAAACCCTAGAAGAAAACCTAGGCATTACCATTCAGGACATAGGCATGGGCAGGGACTTCATGTCTAAAACACCAAAAGCAATGGCAACAAAAGACAAAATTGACAAATGGGATCTAATTAAACTAAAGAGCTTCTGCACAGCAAAAGAAACTACCCTCAGAGTGAACAGGCACCCTACAAAATGGGAGAAAATTTTTGCAACCTACTCATCTGACAAAGGGCTAATATCCAGAATCTACAATGAACTCAAACAAATTTATAAGACAAAAACAAACAACCCCATCAAAAAGTGGGCGAAGGACATGAACAGACACTTCCCAAAAGAAGACATTTATGCAGCCAAAAAACACATGAAAAAATGCTCACCATCACTGGCCATCAGAGAAATGCAAATCAAAACCACAATGAGATATCATCTCACACCAGTTAGAATGGCAATCATTAAAAAGTCAGGAAACAACAGGTGCTGGAGAGGATGTGGAGAAATAGGAACACTTTTACACTGTTGGTGGGACTGTAAACTAGTTCAACCATTGTGGAAGTCAGTGTGGCGATTCCTCAGGGATCTAGAACTAGAAATACCATTTGACCCAGCCATCTCATTACTGGGTATATACCCAAAGGACTATAAATCATGCTGCTATAAAGACACATGCACACGTATGTTTATTGCGGCATTATTCACAATAGCAAAGACTTGGAACCAACCCAAATGTCCAACAATGATAGACTGGAGTAAGAAAATGTGGCACATATAAACCATGGAATACTATGCAGCTATAAAAAATGGTGAGTTCATGTCCTTTGTAGGGACATGGATGAAATTGGAAATCATCATTCTCAGTAAACTATCGCAAGAACAAAAAACCAAACACTGCATATTCTCACTCATAGGTGGGAATTGAACAATGAGAACACATGGACACAGGAAGGGGAATATCACACTCTGGGGAGTGTTGTGGGGTGGGGGGAGGGGGGAGGGATAGCACTGGGAGATATACCTAATGTTAGATGAGGAGTTAGTGGGTGCAGCACACCAACATGGCACATGTATACATATGTAACTAACCTGCACATTGTGCACATGTACCCTAAAACTTAAAGTATAATAATAATAATAATAATAAATAAAAAGAAAATTAAATGGAACAGTTTACACAAAGAACCTAGACCATAAAAATCATTAATATTAATTATTAACATATTGAGCACATCCCAATACTCACGCAAGGTATTTTAGAACTGTTAACCATATACAGTTTGATAAGATATTTTTCATCCCTTAACCCATGTTTTAACATAATTCATATTGTAAAAGTTTGTCTTGGTGAACTGATCTATTTCCTTTATTTTATGACAAAAGCCTTGTGTACCACCTTGTGTTCCTTTTGGCTTTGCCAGCCAGTGGGTTCAAGGTAATAGCTTCTAAATCCAAGCCACCATTCTTAACTGTTTTTTTTTCTACTATGTGAATTCTCCCTCCATCTTTGCTAATGACTAAGTTACGTAGATTATTCTCATTTTGGTTGTGTTTTTTTAATCTATTTCCAGAAAGAATTTTATGTGGACTAAGACCATGTGTATAAATACAGAAACAAACATAAATGCAAACAGACATTAGAATAGAGTGCCTAATCCTCATCTCTATCTCTAAATGCCTCCAAGGATGATCTACGTCAGCAGCCACAAAATTCACATAAATGGGCATATGACATCCTGACAGCTGTTGTCACTTCAGCTGGTCATCTCTTCTCCCAGGCTACTTTAACTTACAGATTGATTGACCATTTCTCCCTCTCTGGCTTTACCCATCATTTCTTACTCTCCTGTCCCCAAATCTGGTAACTTTGTAATCTGGTTTAACTGTTTGCATCTGACACTATGTGTTTCCACTTCTTTGGGTTGGGCCTTCTGTAATTTACTCGAGTTTACCTTACATAAGATTGAAGTGTACCTTACATAAGGTTGGGTTGCCTGGGGCAACCCATGCATTCTGAAGGCAAGTCCTGAAGGAACCCCCATCAAATTAAGAAGCTGGCTATGCCTGCTGCAAAGAGTAATACATCTTTTCATGCTTTTGTCTGACTTTTAGTCAGAACAGACACACTTCTTCATTGATCTTTAATAAAATGAGACCTTCAAAAAAATGAAAAATTATTTTCCATTTCTACCACCAGCAGTGTATTATTTTGTATTGTAAGCTCCATAATTTAGAATACTCAAATAATAGGAATCTATTTCAATAACAAATTCATCCAGTTATTAGGAAAGACAAAAGGGATGCACTTTTTAAATAAAGATGTGACAGGATTAGAAACCAATAGAAATCATCAGAAATTTGAAGAAAAAAATGTATTTTCTTCTCTCAGTTAGCAATTAGACAGCTGTATTTTGCATAAGCTAAAATTGATACCAGGAATACTGTGCTCAAGTTGCTTGAGCTAGAAATAGAATTGAATACAAGTTAGGGTGAAAAGATTCTTCCTGAATGCCCATAAGACCCTCTCACCCATATCTGGCCCACGTTTCTATATTCATGGCTAAGTGAGTTTTTCCCCTTTATTGTAAACTGCTTGTCTGGCTTTGTTTTCTTTCTTTCTTTCTTTCTTTCTTTCTTTCTTTCTTTCTTTTTCTTTCTTTCTTTTCTTTCTCACTTTCTCTTTTTCTCTCTTTCTTTCCTTTCCTTTCTTTCTTTCTCTTTCCCTTCCTTCTTCCTTATCTTTTTCTTTCTTTATTCCTTTTTTCCTCTTCTTTTTTGCTCTTTCTTTCTTCTTTTCCTCTTTCTTTTCTTCTTTGCTTTTACCTTTTCCTTAAATAAGACAAATTTTTAATTGACCAAAAAAAACCAATGTTAGTATTTAAAGCAGGAAAAATGAACAAGGAGATATATAAAGAGGTAGAGAAAGAGAACTACATGACTTGAATTCATGGATATTTCCTTAGACCTTTCCAGCTCTCTAACCATCTATCTAGTTTTTTACTTAAATCTATAAACAATATATCTATGCTTTCTAAATAAAATATGTAGGGACCAAGTTAATCTAAATAATGGCCTTTAAATTACATTCTTCACATTCTTTTAATACACTGAAGTAGTTTAGCTCATGTTTTACTAATCTCCCTGAAAAAAAGGTGATCATATCTCTTTGGAATCAATTAGTAAATAAAGGTATTTTTGTGGCAATTGGCAATACTATCTAGAACTAACATTTCATATTATGCCCTGATAAAAAGAAGGTATCAAGATCAGCATTATTTAATTTATATGGTAAATTTTTAGACAAATAAAGAATGATAAGGAGTACTTACATGGTTTGGCTTTCATTTCATGAGCTATTTTGGAAAAAAATGAATGCATGAGTAGAGAAATAATAGCACTTTTTGCCTTCTGAATTAGCTCATATTTTGGAGGAAGATAAGACTGTGATGAGCAGTTGGGGGTCTGTATCATGCATTAATGCAAAACCACTCAGAAATCTTGCAGAAAAATACACACAGTATGTTGTATGACGAAACTTCCATTAGCATTTTATTGTTCCAACGATACAGCAATTACTCATGCATTCTCAAAGTCTTTTGAGTCGCTCCGTTTTGAACAATGTCTTAATAATATATGTAATAGCATTTTACCTGTGGTAGTAATATTATTGATCTTACACCATCAACGTTAGCAGCGTTTTTAAGACCCATTACCTGATTGTATAGTAGCCCTGCCTGGCAAAAACACATCACTTTCTCTGTTGAAGTTTGGCAGACAACAACACAAAAAAAGCAATTTTACCTGCTACAGTGTCTGTCTGCTTGCTTGATAATGTCAATCAATAAGTGAATTCACTTTTCTACAGTCTCTGGTAAACAAGATGTCTGCTCCATTTCAGATGCAAACAAAAAGAAAAGAGCCAAGATATGGGCTGGAGGGGTGGTCAAATAAAAATGTTTTGGATAATGTTTAAGGGGCATTTGGGGTAGGATTGGGGGGTAGGGTGTGCAGTGAAGTTACTAAAAATTATATCCTCTAAAGAAAACATTGACTGAATTACCCATGGCAACAGCAGTATGGTAGCCTGGAAAAAAACTTAACGAGATAAGAAGTTTATTTCTTTCTTAATAGAGTTATGATAGGAAGCCATTTGAATTGAAATACATTTTAAAATATTCAGAGAAAATAAACCACCTTACCTGGATAACCAGATTTCTATCACTTCATCACCTATGTACTATGTATCTTATATCTGCCTAGTGAATATGGGGCATTAGAAAGACAGTTACTATTTTCAAGAAACATCGGGATAATTTAGGGCAATTTTTTAAAAAGTGCAAATAATTCTAAGGCACTTTAATATAGCTATAGAGCCAAAGAGAAACATGAGTAGTAATCCTCACCAAACATGCACATTGGATCTGAGTATGAGTAGACAGAGTTAGGCTCATGACATGTGTCTGCTCGGATCCCAATCTAGAGTTTATACGGATGCATGGGGAAGTTGGGTTTTGATGAAACTATTTTAATACTGCATTTTTTAAAAAAGCAATACTTGTTTACAAATCTTTCGCACCAATAGTTTGGGATGTCATAGAGTCAACATCTCCATCTTTTTCCTTGAAGACAGACACTTTCCTTTGATTTCTTCCTTGCACAGTTGTGTTCCACAAATTTGGTTTTTCTTTTTCTAAATTATTTAAGATATCTGAGGGTCCCCAAAAAATAAACAAAAGACATGTTAAAAAGAATACAAAGGCAGGTTCATAGGGTCACAAAATTATTTAACCAAATTTATTACAATGATAATTATATATGTTAACCACTTTTAGAGAATAATATGTGACAGGCACTAGGCTAAGATTGGAAGCTTTAAAGGTCCTGTCAAGAAAACAGATGGAACACTCAAAAGGGTTTATCTAAAAATAAAGCAAGAACTGTTTACAAAAACTGAAGGAATTTAAACATTTGGAGGAACAAACAAGGGATGGTAAGACATGAAGGGGCTGCCATGGTGGGAAGTCGTTTTTTTGTTTGTTTGTTTTTTGTTTTGAGACGGAGTCTCGCTTTGTCGCCCAGGCTGGAGTGCAGTGGCGCGATCTCGGCTCACGGCAAGCTCCGTCTGCCGGTTTCACGCCATTCTCCTGCCTCAGCCTCCAGAGCAGCTGGGATTACAGGCGCCCGCCACCGTGCCCGGCTAATTTTTTTTTTGTATTTTTTAGTAGAGACGGAGTTTCACCGTGGTAGCCAGGATGGTCTCGATCTCCTGACCTCGTGATCCGCCCGCCTCAGCCTCCCAAAGTGCTGGGATTACAGGTGTGAGCCACCGCGCCCGTCTATAATGGTGAGAAGTCTTTAACCCCCCCTGAGACTGGAGAACAAAGGTTGCAGGTATTGGAGGCCATTGTGAGCTAGAGTGATGAATAGAAGCTGTCCTTCAGGAGTCTTAGCCTCAGATGAACTCAAACACTGCCAGTGAAAAATAACCTGACCTCCCTTTCCTCCTTCTCTACCATCTCCTGTAGGTGCTTTCCTTTACTGGACTCAACAAGAAGTAAAGAGCACAGGAGGCACATACCATGCAATTGTACAGGTCAGTCTTCTGGGACATGGAGTAGTGAAAGGAAGGGCAGAGAATTGACTGTATGTATTTAGGGGAAATGGAGAATAACCTGCATGATGCTTCATGCCAGTTAAATCCTACCACATTCATAAGATTGCCCTGTGTTACAGTTGAAAAACATCTTGACTCAGAGTAGAAGAGTGACAGCCAAAATCAGCGAACTAGTAATTGGTAGTGATGGCCTCAATCACAGCTCTGTTCGATCTCATCACCACACATACACCCCCACAGCCCCATACAATATTTCTATTTAAAAGATTAAAAGGGATTGGAGAAACTTCAATTGGACAGAAAATATTCATTGGGTTTGAGAAAGTTTTGGAGTAAAGAACTTTACAGTTCATAAACATTTTGAACAGTATTGCAATTGATTTTCACAGCAACACAATTGTCAAGTTAGGAAAGGAGTTTTATTTCCATTTCTAGAGAAGGAACTTCAACTCAAAAAGGCCCAGGGGTTGGTTTCCAGTCATACGATCAATGCTAGAAGTTGCACTCAAATCCAGGCTGCCTAAGCTTTAGTCCAGTGCTTCTACCCTAACCACAACCACACACCATACTACATTGTTCAACATGGCTTCTGCATCAAAAGAGGTAGCATTTTATACTCATTACGTTAATCTTACGTAGTTACTGCTGAGCAATAAATAAATAAATAAATAAATAAATAAAATAGCACGCCTATCCCACTGGAGTTGTTTCAAACAGTTGTAAATTCTATTTTTATAATGTTTATGTGTTTTGATTTGTGGATAATTTCTTGGCCTACAAAGAAAATATTAATACATTATTAACTGAACCCATAGTACACCTGGTGATGACCTTTTGAAAACCTGAGATAAGCTGATGAGAGCAGCTCCATGCAAAATAATAAAGGTCATTCAGATTTAATCATTTAATTTTCATAATGCAGATGTCAAATAAAACCTGCTTAATAAAGTGTGTATTTTGAAAAAGAGAAGATGACACCATGAATTATATCAGTTGAACTGCCACAGTGCATTTTGGTAAATATTCTCTATATTATACAAAATCTGAGGATTATTTCCCCCAACAAGCAGGAGCTCAAATGAAGAAAATGGCAGTCAGGGCCTATGCTTCCATGTGTAAAAAGCTTCTGACCCAGCTGCACCCTGAGAATGCAAACAGCCCCACTATGTTAAGTGAAATATTGCTGTGTAATAAACCATATTTGGTGATTTTAAATAATGATGCTTTATTGTTTCTCACAATTCTATAGGTTGGCTGGATTTAGCTGGGCAGTCCTTCACTAACTGACACTCTATTTGGAATGACTCGTGTGGCTTCACTCAATGGTGAGCTCTGCTGGGCTGTGATATTAGAGATGGCTTTACTTACTTGTCTGGGACATGGTTGCTGGTAGCCAGCTGGGGAGCCATGACTTTTTGTTTATGTGACTTCTGTTTCCACATGGCTTCTCATCATTCAGTAGGGAAACCTTAGTTTCTTTACATGGTGGCTGGGTTCCAAGACAGCAAAAACTCAGTTCTTATGGCCTAATCCCAGAACTGGCACGATGTTACTTTGGTCACATTCTATTGACCAAACAAGTTCTGAGGCCAGACATAAACTCATCTCTTGAAGGGAGGAGAGCCATGCCCAGGTATGGATGGGGGGATTGTGGTTGGCCATCTTTGGAGACAATCTTCCATTCCTATCCTGGCCTAAATTTCAAATCTAAGCAAAGGGTAGAGTTTAAATACAACTCATAGGTTGAGAAATAGAAATACTTTTGGCAAAAGAACAAGATATCATGTAGTCCAGGGCAGAACGTTTTTGTGATTAAAGTAATATGACTTATTAGAGAGATTCAAAGATGAGACCTGGAAGATACGCCTGACTTGAAATTATCCGCCTTATTATACCTCGATATCTATGAGTCAGAAAATGTATTGAATATGTTCAGCCTAATCCTTTTTTTTGCTACTATTAAGACTTATGACTATGCTTGTCATCACAAGATAGTTCAAATATTTGTACTTCACAAGGGGAAGAGTAAGTTTTTTAACATTTATTGATCAAATGTTTTGTGTCACACAATTTAGCTTATTTAATATTCATGATAACCTAATGAAGTAAGTATCACTATACTCCATTTGTTCGTTCAATTATTTTTTATAATTCAGTTTATTATATTCTAAGCATTATTTGGGGCATAAAAATATGGCAGATAGCAAAATAGACGAAGATTCAATCCTCCCCAAGCCCACATACAAGTGAAGAGTAAGAATTATTTTAATGTTTGTTCATTGTCTGTTAATTGGCAATCAATATTGTAAAGAAAATGTACACATTGAACAAATCCTACAGGATTTCACATTATTCGAGATGATTACATTGTACATTATTCCTGATGAACATAAAAGATATTTGATGAGGTGATATTTGATTATAGTTTGATTTTTCAAAATTAATGAAGCCAAAAGCTTTTATCTCACCATTACCCCCCTCTGTCTGATGCCTACCCTTTTCCTGAAATATCATAAAAATACTGGCATTTTTAAGATTAATTTCTCCAGAGTTATTTGTATATCTGTACAAGCTAATAAAATTTGTCACTTCACCTTTTTACAGAATAAATAAAGGTTATAATATAAAACGATACACTCTTTTTTACCCTTGGATTATACAGAGATATGCTTTACTCGTTTCAAGAAATACATAGTGTGCCATGACACAAATGTTTCATAAGCTATTTAACTGGCTGGTAAAATGAAATTTTAGCTGAAATCTTAAGAAAGTGACAAAATACGATATGTGAATATATGAGCAAGAAATAATTCTTTTAAAAGTATAAACAGCAAGCACATGTTTTCTGAGTCAGAATCACACTGGATGCTAAGAAGAATACTGAGAAGAGCCATAAGATTAATACAGAGCATTAATGTAGTGTCATAAGAAATGCGGTTATCCAGGAAACTAGGGACAGAACCGGTTGATCTCGTAGTTAATTTTGGATTTTATTGTGACAAAATAAACACCCATTAGAGAGTTTTGAATATATAACTAACATGATAGGGTTTACAATTTAAAAGTATTACTCTGGGAATGGGGGGCAAGAAGGCAGAATAAAAGGCTCCACCAATTGTCCCCCTTGCAAGGACACCAATTTAACAACTATCTACACAGAAAAAAATACCTTCATAAGAACCAGAAATCAGGCGAGCTGTCATAGTTACTGGTTTAAACTTCATCTCATTGAAAGAAACATGGAAGAGCTAGAAAAAAACAGTTTTGGATCGCCAAAGCCATCCCTTCCCCATCCTCTGGCAGTGGTGGTGCTATGCGGAGAGTGTTTCTGCGTGCTGGGAAGGGGAGATCACAGCAATTGTGAGGCATTGAACTCGCAGCTGCCCCATTAGAGCAGAAAGGAAAACCAGATGAAACTCAGCTCATACACATGCACGGAGGTAGCATTTAAACTAGCCATAGCCAGAAAGTTAATCACCAATCCCAGCAGTTGGAACCTAAGTTGGGATTAAGTGCTTTATGCTCTAAATAAACTTAAAAGACATTCTAGGCCCTAAGGACTGTAACTTAGAGGCAAGTCCTACTGGTCCCAGAGACAGACTGAGTGGAGCATGTGACCTACTCTGACATCAGCTAAGGCAGCTAAGGAAGGACTGACATCACCCCTTCTCTAATTTGGACTGCACAGCTCAGGACTCCAGAAGAGACCTCTTCTTTCCACTTGAAGAGACGGGAGGGAAGAGTGGGGAAGACTTTTTCTTCTGTCTTGGATACCAGCTTAGCCACAGCAGCACAGGGCAGAGAGACTCCCCTCCAACCTCTCTATTCTAGGCCCTTGCTACCAGACATTTCTTGACACACTCTGGGCCAAGGGAAACCAGCTGCTTTGAAGGAAAGGACCCAGTCTTGAAAGAACCCATTCATAATCTGCTAACTAAAGAGCCCTTGGGCCCTGAATAACCAGCAGCAGTATCAAGGTACTATACCAAGGGCCTTGCATGAGCCTCTGAGAATTGCTGGCTTCAGGTTAGACTCCGCACAATACCAGCTGGGTGGCTACAGGGCAAAACTTCTTCTGCTTGAGAGAAGCAGAGGAAAAAGTAAAGGAGACTTTGTCTTGAACCTTAGGTACCAGCACAGCCACAGGTGGGTAGAGTACCAAAAAGGCTCTTGGGGTCCCTGATTCCAGAACTTGTTTCTTGGACAGCATCTCTAGACCTGCCCTGGACCAGAAGGCAACCCATTGCCCTGAAAAGTGAGTCCCAGGCCAGGCAACATTCACCCCAAGCTGACTGAAAAGATCTTAGGCCCTAAGGGACTATCAGCTATAGTCTGGCAGTACACCCTGTGGCCTGTGGTGGCAGTGGCCATGGGGTGAGGCACTCTGCCTTTGGAAAGGTGAAGAAAGAGTGGGAAAGACTGTGTCTTGTATGAGTGCCAGCTTAACCACAGTACAATAGAATGCCAGGTAGCAGGTAGACTTCTAAGGTTTTTTACCCTGGTCTGTGACTCCCAGACAATACCTCTGGACTGACCCAGGGCCTGGGGGAACTCATTGCCCTGAAAGGCAGGACACAGACTTGGCTGGCTTTGCCACCTGATGATATTTTTCTTTTTTAGATGGAGTCTCGCTCTGTCGCCCAGGCTGGAGTGCAGTGGCACAATCTCGGCTCACTGCAAGCTCTGCCTCCCGGGTTCATGCCATTCTCCTGCCTCAGCCTCCTGAGTAGCTGGGACTACAAGCACCTGCCACCAAGCCTGGCTAATTTTTTGTATTTTTTAGTAGAGATGGGGTTTCACCTTGTTAGCCAGGATGGTCTCGATCTCCTGAGCTCATGATCCGCCCACCTCAGCCTCCCAAAGTGCTGGGATTACAGGCGTGAGCCACCGCGCCCAGCCTGAAATAATATTAAGCATCTGCTCTGACCACAGTGAAATACAACTAGAAATTAATAACAAGAGGAATTTTAATAGATATACAAATACATGGAAATTAAACAATATGCTCTTCAACGACCAGTGAGTAAATAAACAAATTAAAGAGAAAATTGAAAAATGTCTTGAAACAAATAATAATGGAAAAACAACATACTATACTACGGGATACAGCAAAAGCAGTACTCAGAAGGAAGTTCATAGCTATAAGTGTCTACACCAAAAACAGAAAAAAACTTCGAATAAATAATCTAATGATGCATCTTAAATAACTATGAAAATAAATAATAAAGATCAGAGCAGAAATAAATGAAACAGGAATGAAGAAAACAATACAAAAGATCAATGAAACAAAAAGTTGGTTTTTTGAAAAGTTCAACACAATTGACAAACCTTCAGCCAGACAAAGAAAAAGAGAGAAGATACAAATAAATAAAACTGTAAATTAAAAAGTAGACATTACAACTGATACTCCAGCAATTCAAAGGATCATTACAGGATACTGTAAACACCTTTATGCCAATATATTGGAAAACCTGAAAGAAGTAGACAAATTTGTAGACACATAAAACCTACTAAGATTGAACCAGGAAGAAGTTCAAAACACATGAACAGACAATAACAAATGATGAGATCAAGGCCATAACAAAAAGTCTCGCAGTAAAGAAAAGGCCAGGACCCAATGGCTTCACTGCTGAATTCTACCAAACATTTAAAGAAAGTTAATACCAATCCCACTCAAACTACTCTGAAGAATAGAGGAGGGGGGAAACTTCTGTACTCATTCTGTGAGGTCAGTATTGCCTTGATAGCAAAATCATACAGACACATCAAAAAAAGAAAACGAAAGACCATTATCTCTAATGAATATTGAGGCAAAAATCTTCAACAAAACACTAGCAAACTGAATTCAGTTATACATTAGAAAGATCATTTGTCATGATCAAGTAAGATTTATCATCCCTGGGATGCAAGGATCCTTCAAAATATGCAAATCAATCAATGTGATACATAATGTCAACAGAATAAAGGATAAAAACTGTATGATTGTTTCAATTGATGCTGAAAAAAACACAATAAAATATAATATCCCTTCATGATAAAAACCCTCAATAAACTGTGTATAGAATGAACATATATCAACATAATAAAAGCCATATACAACAGAACCACAGCTAGTATATTAAATGGGGGAAAAAACAAAAGCCTTTCCTCTAAGATCTAGAACACAACGAGGATTTTTTTTTTTAGAAGGATTCTCTGTCACCCAGGCTGGAGTGCAGTGACACCAACTCGGCTTACTGCAACCTTTGCCTCCTGGGCTCAAGCAATCCTCCCACCTCAGCCTCCCAAGTAGCTGGGACCACAGATGCTCACCTGGCTAATTTTTTATATTTTTGGTAGAGATGGGGTGGTTGTCAGTAGTTATAAGGTTGAAATAATACATTATAAAATAGTATTCACAATCCTCATGATAGTATTTGCAAGCCTTGTGTTACCCAGGCTGGTCTTGAACTCCTGAGCTCAAGTGATACGCCTGCCTCAGCCTCCCAAAGTGCTGGGATTATAGGCATGAGCCACTTTGCCTGGCCAGGATGCCCACTTTCACCAGTGCTTTTCAACATAGTACTGGAAGTCCTAGCTAAGTAAATCAGATAAGAGAAAGAAATAAAAGGCATCCATATTGAAAAAGAGGAAATCAATTTATCCTTGTTTGCAGACGATATGATCATGTACTTGGAAAAACCTACACTCCAGAAGAAAACTATCAGAATTGTTAAACAAATTCAGTGGAGTTGCTGGATACAAAAGCAACAAATAAAAATCAGTAGCATTTCTATATGTCAACAGTGAGGGATCTGAAAAAGAAATTAAAAAGTAATCCCATTTACAATAGCCAAAAATAAAAAACACTTAGAAATGAACCAAAGAAGTGAAATATCTCTATAATGAAAATTATAAAATGGTGCTGAAAGGAATTAAAGAGGACACCAAAATATGGAAGAATATTCTATGTTCATAGATAGGAAGAAGCAATATTGTTAAAATGTTCGTTATACCCAAAGCAATCTACAGTTTCAATGCAATTCCTATCAAAATACCAATGACATTCTTCACAGGAATAGAAAAAGACCCTAAAATGTACATGAATCCTCAAAAGACCCAGAATAGGCACATCTATTTTAAGAAAAGAGAACAAAATTGAAAGAATCACACTACTTGACTTTAAATAATACTATAGAGCTATAGTGACCAAAACAGCATGGTACTGACATAAAAACAAAGACATAGACCAATGGAACAGAATAGAGAACCCAGAAACAAATCCACACACATACAGTGAACTTGTTTTTGACAAAGATGCCAAGAATGTACACTGGGGAAAAGGCAGTCTTTTCAGTAAGTTATGCTGGGGAAACCAGATATCCATATGCAGAAAAATGAATCTAGACCCCCTATACCTTGCTATATACAAAAAGAAAATCAAAATGGACTGAAGACTTAAATCTAAGCCCTCAAATTATGAAATTATTACAAGAAAACATCACAAAAACTCCTCAGGATATCAGTCTGGGCAAAAGTTTCTTCAGCAATACCTCACAAGCACAGGCAACAAAAGCAAAAATGGACAAATTGGATCACATCAAGTTAAAAAGCTTCTGAAAAACTATCACAAGAACAGAAAACCAAATACTGCATGTCCTCTCTCAAAAGTGGGAGTTGAACAATGAGAACACATGGACATAGGGAAGGGAACATCACACACGGGGGCCTGTTTAGGGGTGGGGGACTAGAGGAGGGATAGCATTAGGAGAAATAACTAATGTAGATGACGGGTTGATAGGTGCAGCAAACCACCATGGCACATGTATACCTATGTAACAAACCTGCATGTTCTGCACAAGTATCCCAGAACTTAAAGTATAATATATATTTTAAAAACTTCTGCAAAGTAAAGGATACAATCAGCAAAGTGAAGAGACAACTCACAGAATGGAAGAAAATATTTGCAAACTTCCCATCTGACAAGGGATTAGTAATAATATATAAGGAGCTCAAACAGCTATATAGGAAAAAATCTAATAAGCTATTCAAAAACTGGGCAAAAGATTTGGATAGACATTTCTTGAAAGAAGACATACAAATGGCCAGCAGGAATCAGAAAATGTGATCAACATCATTGATCATCAGAGATATGCAAATCAAAACTATAATGAGATATCATCTCATCTCAGTTAAAATTGCTTATATCCAAAAGACAGACAATAACAAATGTTGGTGAGGATGTAGAGAAAATGGAACCCTCTTACACTGTCAGTGGGAATGTAAATTAGTACAACCACTATGGAGGACAGTTTGAGGTTCCTCAGAAAACTGAAAATAGAGCTACCATATGATCCAGCAATCCCTCTTCTGCATCTATATCCAAAAAGTATATTGAAGACATATCTGCACTTCCATGTTTATTGCAGCACTGTTCACAATAGCTAAGATTTGGGAGCAACTTTAATATCCATCAACAGATGAATGGATAAAGAAAATGTAGTGTATATATATATGTGTGTGTGTATATATATATATATATATATATATATATATACACACACAATGGAGTACTATTCAGCTATAAAAAAGAATGAGATCATGTCATTTGCAACAACATGGATGGAACTGGAGATCACTCTGTTAAGCGAAATAAGCCAGACACAGAAAGGCAAACATCACGTGTTCTCACTTATGTGTGGGGTTTAGAAATTAAAACAGTTGAACTCGCGAACATAGAGAGTAGAAGGATGATTACCAGAGGCCAGGAGGGGAGGTAGGGATGGTTAATAGGTACAAAAAAAATAGAAAAAAAAAATAAGACCTATTATTTGATAACACAATAGGATGATTATAGTCAATAATAACTTAATTGTACATTTAAAAATAACTAAAAGAGTGTAATTGGGTTGTTTGCAACTCAAAAGATAAATGCTTGAGGGAATGGACACCCCATTCTCCATGATGTGCTTATTTCACGTTGCAAACTTGTATCAAAACATCTTGTATACCCCATAAATATATACATCTATTGTATACCCAGAAAAATTAAAATTAAAAAACAATTAAAAAATAATCAGTCATCACAAACAAAAAAATAAAAATAAAAGTGTTACTCTGTTTTCTGTATTGAGAATAAATTCTAAGAGAGACAGTATGGAGGCAGGTAGGCCAATTAGAAGACTATTGCAGTAACTCAGGCCTTAGATAATGATGAGTTGGACTAGTGGTAACCAGAGGACATAATGAGCATTGGTTAGATCATAGTTATATTTTGTAGTTAGAGTCAGCAGAATTTGATGATGCATTGAATCAGCGATAGCAATAGTGAGATTATGCAAAGAGTCAATGACAATGTGAAGGTATTTATCCTGGGTCTCTGAAGGAATGGAAGGGTATGAGTGAAATGAGGTTGAACATAGGGAACACAAACTCTGATGTCTACAGGAGCCAGAAGGTCATGAGAAGAAGAAAAGTGAACTGGGTTTATGTTTATATGGATTAATGGTGTGAATCATGGATACTGTTTTAGCTAGGGCAGTCTTGGTGCACATAATGGAATCGGCTGTATCCAATTGTTTCCATGAGGTAAGTAGACCTAGAATTTGTTTCCGGATCTTCTAATTTTTCAAGAGAATTTTGAAGCCTGCCATTTTGAAACATCTTTCTCTGTTTTCACCAAAATCAATCAACCAAGCAAGCAAGTCTAACTCTTAAAAACTAAGAGTCAGAGAACTTGAAGTTTGACTAAAGCTTTGCAAATGTAAATTTTGTAGTGCCGGTCTTTCTGATTTCCAAGTGTTCTTGCATCACAACCTTAATATGCAATGGTCTTGACTCTGAATTCCAATCTTTCTGCCCTAATACTGTTCTGAAATCCACATTACTTCTACCAATCATCAACCTCTTTTGCTGAAATTCCACATTGTGCCATTATGCGAACTGCATTCTACAAAAAAACTGGATACAATGGAGAGTCTAGCGTTTGGAGTTAAGGATGTGGGTTTAAGTAGTTTAGTTTTATTGTAACCTGTCCGAAATTTTGTGTCATCAGATGTGTTATGAAAGTTGTAAAACTGTATTATTTTTGTAAGGACCAAATGAGACAATAGTTTTCAAAAAGTTATCTGTAGTACTTCACATCTATGCATTAAATAAGCTTAAAATTCTTGCTTCAAAGTCGTTACTTTTTAAAAATGTTCATACACTTAGATCTACTTCTATTAAGTACTCTTTTAATAAATGAGAATTTTAATGGGGTTTTAGTAAAAGAAGAGTTTAAACATTTTTGTAAATAAAGAAATAACAATTCCAGCCAGAGATTTATATATTCACATAAATGTGTGTGCACTGTGTACACATACACAAATCAATGTGTGTGTCTGCTGTGTACATCATGTGGGCTATGTACAATATAGAGTCACCTCTTGGTATCTGTGGGAGATTGATTCAAAACGTCCTGTGAACACTAAAACTTGCAGATGCTTAAGCCCTGATACAAAATGGCATAGTATTTGTATATAACTTATGCACTTTCTCTCATATACTTTAAATCATCTCTAGGTTACTTATAATATCTGATACAATGTAAATGCTATGTAAATAGTTGTTGTACTGTATTGTTTAGGGAATAATGACAGGAAAAATTAAGTCTGTACATGTTTAGTATATACATAATTTTAAAAATATTTTTTATTCACAATTGGTTGTATCCGTGGATGTGGAACTCATAAATATAAAAGACTGACTGTATGCAAATCAACACCTGTAATATATTACATTAACAGAATTAAGTACAAAAAGAATATGATCATCTATATGGATGCAAGAAAGGCATTTGAGAAAACACAATATCTTTTTATGAGAAAAACTCTCAACAAATTAAGTATAGAAGGTACGTACATCAACACAATAAAATCCATATATGAAAAACCCATAGCTAATATGATATTGAATGGGGAAAATTTGAAAACTTTCACGCTAAGGTATGGAGTAAGACAAGGGTGCCTCCTTTCACCACTTCTATTCAAAATAAAAAGTATCCAACTTGGAAAGGAGAAAGTCAAACTATCCCTGTTTGCAGATGACATAATCCTACACACAGAAAACCATAAAGATTTCACGAAAATATTAGAACTAATAAACAAATTCAGTAAAGTTGTAGGACCACAAAGACAACATATAAAAATCAGGAGCATTTCCGTATGCTAATAGTGAACTAACTGAAAAATAGATCAAGGAAATAATTCTATTTACTATAGCTATACACACAAAAAAATATACCTAGGAATAAATTTAACCAAGGAGGTAAGAGATATCTTTTTTGAAAACTGTAAAACAGCGATGAAAGAAATTGAAGAGGACACAAATAAATGGACGATATCACACGTCCGTGAATTAGAAGAGTGAATATTGTTTAAATGTCCTACTGCCCAAAGAGACATACAGATTCAATGCAATCCCTATGAAAATACAAATGTCAATCTTCTCAGAAATTAAAAAAAAATCTAAAATTTATATAAGGCCACAAAATAACTGAAATAGCAAAAAAAAAAAAAAAAAAAACTTGGGAAAAAAAATGGAGGCATCACATTACCCGACTTCAAAATATACTACAAAGCTATAGTAACAAAAATGCCATGGCATTGGCATAAAAACTGACACATAGACCAATGAAACAGAATTGAAAGCCCAGAAATAAATCCACATATTTACAGCTGACTGATTTTTGGAAAACTTGCCAATAACACACATTAAGGAAAGGACAGTCTCTTCAATAAACAGTGCTGAGAAAACTGGTGGTCCACATGCAGAAGAATCAAATATCCCTTTCACAATGTATAAAAATAAACTCAAAATGTATTAAAAGATAAATGTAAGACCTAAAGCTATGAAATTACTAGAAGAAAACTTGGGGAAAATTCTTGACATTAGAAAGGGTAATAACTTTTTGGATATGACTTCAAAATCACAGGCAACTAAAACTAAAATAGAATGACATCAAACTAAAAAGCATATTTTAGCAAAAGAAAAAATCAACAGAGGGAAAAGACAACCCACAGAATAGGAGAAAAATTTTACAAATTGTACATCTGCCAAGGGATTAATTCCCAGAATAAATAAGAAACACTGAGAATTCAAGAGCAACATTAAAAAAAATCCAATGAAAAAACGAAAAATGTCAAATCACCTCAATAAATGTGTCTCAAAAGAAGACATACATACAGCAAACAGATATATAAAAAAAAGCCCAACATCACTAATCGTTAGGGAAATACAAATCAAACCCACTATGAGATATTACCTTAGTCCAGTTAGAATGGCTATTATCAAAAAGACAAAAGGTAAGAAGTGTTGGTGAAGATGTAAAGAAAAAGGAACATTTACATCCTGTTGTTGGAAATGTAAATTAGTACAGTCATTATGAAAAATAGTATAAAAGTTCCTTGAAAAATTAAAATAGTGCCACCATATTTTCTATCAATGCCACTACTGAGTAAATATCCAAAGAAAATGAGATCAGTATGTGGAAGAGAGATCTGCACTTCCATGTTTAATCAAGGACTATTCACAATAGCCAAACATGGAATCAACCTAAGTGTCTACTAATGGATGAACAGATAAAGAAAATGTAGTGTATATACATAATGGAATACTATTAATCCATGAAAAATAATGAAATTTTGTCATTTGTGACAATATGGATGAGCCTGGAAGACCTTAAGTGAAATAAGCCAAACACAAAAATAAAAATGTCTTTTTTACTCATATGTGGATTCTAAAAAGTGGACCTCAAAGAAGTAGAGAATAGAACAATAATTACCAGAGAGTGGGGAGGGGCACAGAAAGGGAGAAATGGGAATAGATTGATAGATTGCCCAACGCATATAAAGTTACAATTACATAGGAGGAATAAGTTCCAGGTGTCTTATTGCACAATAGGGTGACTATCATTAACAATGATGCATCGAATATGTCAAAATAGCTAGAAGAGAGGATTTTGAATGTTTTCACTACAAAGTAATGATGTTTGATGTAATGGATATCCCAATTATTCTGATTTGATCATTACACAATGCATACATATATGGAAATGTCACATTATACCCCATAAATATGTACAATTATTACATCAGATAAAATTTAAAACATATTTTCACACACATTAAAAATATTTTATAAATATAGAAATAAATTTAATTGTGCAATACTTCATAATAAAATGCACATAAACTGAGATGAAATGTATTAAACTGTTAACAGAATTAATCTCTAAAAATTCCATTATGAATAATTCATATTTTTCTCCTTATATATTTATCTATCTTTCCAAATTATTTACTATTTTTAACCATATAGCAAACATTATTTTTAAAGTGCAATAAATAAAAGGACTCATTTTCTAAAGGACATAAGAAAATGTTAATTCATATTACAATGATACCATATCTCTCTTTTTCATGCTGGTGAAATTCCAGGAACGTGGATATAGTAATATACTAGCTCTACAAGGGGAAATGAAGTTAAAGTGCTTTGCAGAAGGGTTCTACATTTCCTTAGTATAAAAATTTACAATAAAATTATGTGAAATAAAGAAAAAAACCTTCAGACCATTCATATTCCTAGAACAATTAGGAAAGGTTACAAAAGTTATGTACAAAGATTTCTATTGTGCCGTTAGCTAAAATGCAAATAAATTAAGAAGAGATGATAAATAAAAGCATGATTATTATTCCTTGTTAATAGATACTCCTTATTGTAAGGCACTTTTGAATAATAAAAACATACTAAACCCAAATTTTAATATATTTGTTTGAAACATTTCTCAGAAAAGTGGATTATTTTATATTTTCATCTTTACTCCAAGTTCTTTACATTAAAAAAAAAATAAGTCTGTGTTTCTTGGTTAAGTCTGGGACTCATTGGCGAAGGAATAGAAGGGGCAGTGGCCCTACATTCTCTCTATTCTTAGAGAATCAGACCTATGTCAGGCTGCTGCTGAAAGGACTGTTGGGCTGGGATCTAGCAGAGAATTATGCCCAATTGCTGGTCTTTTTTATTATGAACAAACAGTGAGAAAAACATTATTCAACAAGAAATACTTTTAGCCTGGACATCAACCAGTCTGAGAATAGATGTTAGCCCTGTAGGGAAGCATAGGAAATGAGCAGCTACTAACGTTTGAAATCCTTTGCTATCCCATGCAAAGTTGCATTCAGGTACGACCTCTCTCACTTAGGTGAAGTGGGAAAAAATGTGGGACATTGTAATCCTTCTTGCTAGTGGCAGGGAGTCATCATTCTCAATCTGTAGAAAGCTCCTTGGGTTAGTCATCAGACAGTATTGCTTATCTCCACAAAAATTTTCATGGCTCAGTGTAAAAAAAAATTCAAATGAAGACTAAATAAAATGCAAGATAGAGCATCAAAAAAGAAGATCAATAATAAGGAAATAGAATCTTTGGACAACACTCTAGACCAAATAGACCTAACAGACAAATATAGAACATTCTACCCAACAGCAGCAGAATATTTCTTCTCAAGTGCACATTGAATAGTCTTTGCATGTTAGGTCACACAACAAATCTTAAGAAATTTAAGAAGGTTGAAATCACAACCTTTATATTTTTCAAATGCAATGGCATGAAAATAGAAATTAATGACAGAAGGAAATCTGAAAAATTAACAAACATGTGGAAATTAAACAATACACTCTTGAAGAGCCACTCGGTAATAGAAATGAAAAGAGAGTTTAGAAATTAGAAACTATCTTGAGACCAATAAAAATAAACACACAACATATTAAAACTTCAGGCATGAGGCAAAATTATAACTGAGGGGGAAGTTTACAGTGAGAAAATTTTTACTTATATTTTTGAAAAACTGAAATAACCAAACTTTACATCTCAAGGAACTAGAAAACAAACGTATGATAAAAACCTCATCATCACTGGTCATTAGAGAAATGCAAATGAAAACCACAATACCATCGCACGCCAGTTAGAACTATGATCATTAAAAAGTCGGGAAACAACAGATGCTGGAGAGGATGTGGAGAAATAGGAATGCTTTTACACTCTTGGTGGGTGTATAAATTAGTTCAACTATTGTGGAAGACAGTGTGGTGATTCCTCAAGGATCTATAACCAGAAATGCCATTTGACCCAGCAATCCCATTACTGGGAATATACCCAGAGGATTATAAATCATTCTACTATAAAGACACATCCACACGTATGTTTATTGCAGCATTATTAACAATGGCAAAGACTTGGAACCAACCCAAATGCCCATAAGTGATAGACTGGATAAAGAAAATGTGGCACATATACATCATGGAATACTCTGCAGCCATAAAAAAAGATGAGTTCATGTCCTTTGCAGGGACATGGACAAACCTGGAAACCATCATTCTCAGCAAATTAACAGAAGAACAGAAAACTGAACACTGCATGTTCTCACTCATAAGTGGGAGTTGAACAATGAGAACACATGGACACAGGGAGGGGAAATCACACACCGGGGCCTGTTGGGGAATGGGGGGCTAGGGGAAGGATAGCATTAGAGAAAAACCTAATGTAGGTGACGGGTTGATGGGTGCAGCAAACCACCATGGCACGTGTATACCTATATAACAAACCTCCACGTTCTGCATATGTACCCCGGAATTTAAAGTATAATTTTTTTGAAAAAGCAATTACGTTGCATTCCAAAAAAATAAGCAAAGAACAACTTAAGCCCAAAGTTATCAGAAAGAAGGAAATAAAATTAGAGCAGATATAAACAAAATAGAGAACAGAAAAACAATAGAACATATCAAAGAAGCTAAGTTGTTTTCAAAGATCAACAAAATTGACAAACTTTTAGATAGATTAAGAAAAAATAAGATATCATTCAGCCTGTATAATGAAGGAAATCCTGTTAGACGCCACAGCATGGATGCATCTTGAGGACATTAGGCTAAGTGAGAAAAGATAGTCACAGAAGGACAAATACTGTGTAATTTCATTTACATAAACTATCTAAAGTAGTCAGACTCATTGAAACAGAAAGCATAATGTTGGTTGCCAAGGGCTGAGGGGAGGAAAAAATGGGGGGTTGCTGTTCAAGATACAGAAAAATTCAGTCATGAAGGATGAAAATGTTCTGGGGGTATTCTGTATAGCCTTGCACTTAATAAAACAATACTCTAATGTATACTCCAATGTACACTTAAAAATTTGTTAGGCGGGTAGATATGTGTTTTTTAGCAAAATTAAAAAGCAAGATAGTATAGTTATTTTTGTTGTTGCTGTTATGGTTTTTGTTGTTAAGTGACAGGTTCTCTGAAGAGTTTTAAATACCTTTTTCTCAGTTAATCCTCACATCAGCACTAAAACAAAAGTAGAGATGAGAAAATTAAACTTAGAGAGACTATGTACAGTTCCCAAAGCTGTAATTCTAAGAAGGCTAAAAGCTAGATTTCTAACTCAGTTCATCTGACGCCACAGCCCTACCTCTTTTTTTTTTTTTTCTTTGACACAGGGTCTCGCTCTGTCACCCAGGCTGGAGTGCAGTGGTGAAATCTTGCAGAGTCCTAATTTTTAACAGCAGTGTTCTATCATGTTACCTGTAATCTCTAATATGAAAGTATAAATATTTCTTGTCAAATGAAAAGAATATGCACTTTCATTCAAAAATCAAATGAATACAGATCTTTTCTGTGTAAAACACTGAGGAGACTTGTGAAAGAAGGAAAGCCAAAGATAAAAAGTGGCAATGTAAAAGAATAATGGGATTCCATATCCAAAGAACTACGAGAACTTTTTCAACCTGGCAGCTGGTAAATATTCAAAAGTAACCATGCATCATGCTGCACATCCACTTACAATATAAATACCCAACATAAATAAATAAATCCCTATCATGAATAAATCATAATGATCAGCATGATTCTAGTAAATCTTAACAATAAAATGAATCAAATAAGTGTCTCTGATTAATAAATCTATAATTAAATAATAGAATCCTCCTCTGAAGTACTTTTATATATTTTTATTGAGGGATTTTTCAAGCCCTTAAAGATGTGTTTCTCCACAATCCCTCTGGAAAGCATGACAGATTTATACATATGTATCTATTTTTCTCTTTTTCCTTGGCATGAAGAGAGAATAAAATTTCTTCTGACTGCATAATTCTTTATTTTAGGATCTGCACTTAAAAAGTACCTACTATACAAGTCTGCATATTTCATTGTATTTAAATTCTCTGTACATCAATTTCTTCATCTGCAAAGCAAGGTTGATATTTCTCATAGCCGCATTGATTCTTTCAGTTATTTAAAAATAGATTTTGAGGAGCAACTATGGGAGAGACATTCTTTTCATACTAAGAAAAGTGAGGTCCCTGCCTGCTTGGAATTTACATTTTATTAGGAACAGACAGGCTTTCTTGTTTTTACATTTTTAAAATATCACTTTATAATTAGGCGTTTGATGTCAAATGGTAAAAGAGCTATTCATATAATTGAAATATGCTGAAGTGACAAAGAGTGACTGAGTGAATAGGGGCCTACTCTAGACCAGGTGGCCCAGGAAGAATTCTATAGGGGATATAATTTAAACCAAGATCTTAATGACAAGAAGACATCAACAGAGCAGTGTTAGGGAAAATTCCATTCCAGGAGGAAGGAAGAACTAATAGGTCTTGAGCAAAATCAGTTAACAAGAGAATAAAGTCTGAACCCCAGTAAGTGTAGGGAAGAGTACTGAGAAGATACTGGGGAAATATATGCAACATGAAATACATAGAATTGTTTTTGGTCAAGGTAAGGGGTTTATATTTTAGTGTAAATGTCATGAAAAGCCATTGGATGACTTTTAGCATAATTCAAAATCTAAAATAATTTACTTGCACAAGTCATAGTCATTTTTTATATTTGCTCTCTGATACCTGTCTTGCACTTTCTGTCCTGGGGTGTTGGGAGAGGGTGCCTTGAGAACTACATTTTCTAGATGCCCTTGTCAATTGATTTCCAATTAGTTCTGCACAGTGGAAGGCACTGGCAGGAGTTTGGAGTGTTAGGCAAGGCAAAAAGCCTGCATAGCTCCTCTCTTCCTCTATACTGAGTAGAATATCCTTCAGAAGTGGCTGCAATCCTTCAATTGCCTACAGACCAGCCCCTTTCTCCATTGTCCCATTGACGCCGAATGTCTTCTGCTGCTCAACTCTGGTCACTTCACCTTCTCTTTTTGTCCCCACAAGCTGTAAAGATAATAGTGGCTTCCTGTTGGTATTACTCTCTTGGTTGTCTCATCGATTCATTTTATCCTTTCTACCTTTCTAATTCCTTTGTAGCGAGGATTGAATTTTACATACTCTCTGTTGATCTAGTGTAAATTATCTTTCCTGACTGTTTCATTGCTCATGGTTAAGGCAAGTAAGCATGAAGATAGTAAAAACTAATTTGTTTTAGAATCTACAGCATACTTTTAGAGTGTTTGCTCTTAATTTACTATTAACTTGGTGGCAGCAGTGTTTACAAATTGTTGGTTTTCTCATTTATTTCCTCAACCAGAGTTTTAGGTCTCCAGAAGCATACTTTTAAGTATCTAGCTCTGTGTCCCTAGAACCTAACTAAGTGCCATTCAACAATCAGATATTGATAATTGAATGACTTGTCATGTTGTGACACCCAAGAATTTCCAATCATTAGACCAGATGTCTAGTATAGCCATCTACTTTTGAAACTGTTCCTGATAACATGAAGCCCTTGCCAAATGTCTGTCTATATCAGACAAAGACACAGAAGTTCTCTTCCTCAACCCCAATGGGAAGTCTGTTTACTTGCTACTTTGAACAAAATCCTGAGTCCAGAGACTCAGTTGTTGTGTGTCATTTAATATATTAAACTCCTCCATTCCCCATTGTTGCAAATCACACACCTATTGAATACAAGAATACAAGGAAGTACCAAATATTAATACTTCTGTTGATGAATTAAATGTTTCCCTTTGAAATCCATATGTTGAAGTTCTAAATGCCAGTGCAACGGTATTAGGAGATGAAGCCTTTGGGAGATAATTAGGCTCAGTTGAGATGATGAAGGTGAAGCCCCCATGATGAGATTAGTACTCTTAAAAGAAGATGGAGAAATACCAGAGCTTCCTTTCTTCCATGTGAGGATCGAGTGAGAACTTGGCCATCTATAAGCCAAGAAGCTGACTCTAACCAAGAACTGAATCTACCAATATCTTAGTATTGAATGATCCAACATCCAGAACTGTGAGAAATAAATGTCTATTGTTTAAGTGACCCAATGTATGGTATTTTTGTTATAGCATCCCCAAACTAAGATTCTCTAAAATTTGATTTGGACACAGTGCTATACCTTAAAATATTTTGGTTAAGCTTAAATTGTTGGAAAGAATATCACAATGATCAACAGTGCAGATAGATCCGAACTGGCAATGCAAGAAGAGGTAGGTGCTTCTACGGTTCATGGAGAGCGTTTTAAGCATCTATGATGATAATAACACTACTTTTAACATCTGCTACCACTTGGGAAAAATATTTTATATCTACTACCATTAAAAAACATGTCATATGCTAAAGATAATGTTAATAGTTATGTGTCTATTAGATATTCAGCCCACAATATTTTATAAACTTGCTAGTTTCATGAGAGAATTATTGAAAGTTAACCATAATAGAAAATTGTTTTACAGCAAGTTATAGATGGTTTAGAGAGACTTATTTCCAACATGTTTTGGCTTTCATTTTTTGGATACTTTCTATAGTTTATATGTATCAAACTTGGATCTAGTTTATCCAAACATTATTTCAAGCTGTGTATAAATATTTGATATCAATATTCTAAAACAACATAGATGGTGCTTGTATAAATTTTTAATAGAAATTTTTGTTTATAAAACAACCTCAAGTGCAGATTTTTCCTTCTGAAATAGAGATAATTTCTTCTTGAAGACAGAACTCAATTGAGAGAGAGAGAGAGAGCCAGAGAAAAAGAGGCAGAGAGACAGAGGTGGAGAGAAAGGGAGAAAATATATTCATCAATTTATTATGGTTAATATTACATTAGATTTATCCAACATATATTTATAATTATTAATATGCAATATGGCTGATAAAGTCAATGCAAGCAAAATAAATCCATGGGCATATTTTGATAGAGGACAGCCTTGGAGAAACATTCTTATACTTGTAGGATTAGCTGATAGATACTGCAAAATGAGACCACATTGAACCAATTTAGTAATTATTTCTCTCTTTTTGTCTTTGTCTTTCTCTGCTTCTGTGTTTGTCCCTCTCCATTCTTCCAAAACTTCTGCAATACTTATTTCACCTAAAAAGTAAAAATAGACTATTAACTTCAACAATTATAGTTCCTCAACTCCTCCAACATAGTTAAGGCATTTCCAAATCACAGATCAAGACATACCCTCTAATTAAATACTAATTGACTTTGACAACTGCAAGTCAGCAAACACAGATGCCTTAAACTTGTGACTTATTATATTCAACAAAACAGTGATCACCACCTTTTAAACACATTAGTCACAGAGCTGTTTCCCTTTAATTGTGAAATATCAAGTCAACAGGAAGGGCTTATATTAAAACACCAGCATAGATTTTAAAACTTCTCAAGGAGATGAACACTCAAAGCCATTAAAGACAAAATACCCTATCGACTTGAATGACAATAATATCTTGGCACATCCATTAGTACATTAATACTACATGAAGCCATTACATTGTTTCCATCTATCTATTAATACTCTGTTTCCACATATCTATTAATATAATCAGTGATAATATGGAAAACATTCAATATTTTGAAACTTGCAAAAAGAAAATTTAAGAAGAGTGTTTTTGAGAATGAGCATGATATTTTCTCCATCTCTTCTTGTCCAATGGCAATAAGAAGACATTGGCCAGGGACTACCATCCCAAAGATGCATATAATTATTGTTTGCACAGTCAATGAAATATCCTGAAAGTTGAGCTGATAAACATATTGTCCAAGATTAGGGTTGCAGTTTTGAGATTAACGTTTGGGTTGGGTTTCCTTGCCATCTTAATCTTTTTTTCTTTTTTTTTTTTTTTTTTATGAGACGGAGCCTCTCTCCGTCGCCCAGGCTGGAGTGCGCACGTGGCGCGATCTCGGCTCGGCTCACTGCAAGCTCCACCTCCCGGGTACATGCCGTTCTCCTGCCTCAGCCTCCCAAGTAGCTGGGACTACAGGCGCCCGCCACCACGCCTGGCCAATATTTTGTATTTTTAGTAGAGATGGGGTTTCACCGTGTTAGCCAAGATGGTCTCGATCTCCTAAGCTCGTGATCCACCCGCCTCGGCCTCCCAAAGGGCTGGGATTATAGGCGTAAGCCACCACGCCCGGCCTAATCATTTATTTTCATTGTAACTTGAAACTCCTTGAACTTCTATTTCTTATAAAATAAGAGATGATAACATCTGTCTCACTAAGTAATTATTACAATTAAAAACACCAATTTAGAGTTTAGCTCATTGCCTAGAACATTGGAAGCTCCTTCTATATCAACTTTTTGTAGCGTTATTACCTTTTAAGGTTCACACAATGATTTCCAATGGAGTAGACTTACATTTCCATTTTGTAGAAAAAGAGAACTGAATTTGGCCCATGGATACACAGTCAATAGGTATTTGGGGCTGGATTTTAAAAAGGGCGATTATCCGAGAGTTAACATATTGTCATAGTTAGCTACTTAGCACAGTGCCTCACAAAAACAGTAAAATAGCATCAATATTTTTATTGCTTCAATGTATGTCTTTATAGCAACTTCAAAAACAGTAAAATAGCATCAATATTTTTATTGCTTCAATGTGTGTCTTTTTCTCTCTTTGGACTCCTGCCTTTTATAACAGTGTGTCAGACCACGTGGGAAGGCAAAAGAAGAGTACAAAGGAGATGGAGACCCAGCAGACAAGGTATTTATACCAAGTGGCTGGGATCTGACAATAGTTTAATCTCTGATTTCAGTTTTATCAGAGATGTTAAAGCTGAAGAAGCTGTGCTGGACGTCAGATCAGTAAGGCGGGTCTGTTGCTCTAGACTTGTCTTATGATCATTTGCCTCATTGGTGGTTTGGTTTCATAAAGTGGAAAAATGTAGGATTTTCCCTCTGTGCTTGATTTTGGCCCTTGTTCTTGACTTTGACCCAGCTACTTACCACACTTCAGTTCTTGAAATTGTTTCAATCTGACACTAAGAGAGTTGAAGGGCAAAGTGAGATTCAAGACCTGTCAAAGTCAGTCCAACATAAAAGGACATTTTGGCTTCTACTCCTCTAGTATTAGCCCACAACAGGTGTCCAATTTTGATTTTTCTATTTCCTACTCCACAGCCAGTGCACAAAACTCAGATTTCCGTCTTCATGTTTACATGTTACTTGGTTTGACGAGGAATGTCTTGCAGCATTGCACTCAACCAGAAATTGTTTATTTTTCTACATCCCTGACAAAGGAGAACAAACAAACAAACAAAATAACCCTAAAGCACATCTGTATGTTTTTCTTTCCAAATTTGGAGAAGTTTAAAATAAATTAGAAAGGAAACATAACTGGTTGTAGCAGATGGTGATATTCCATTTTATTAGATGCATTTTTCCTCTTTTTCAAATCTAGGTAGATAATATAATTAAGCAGGCAGTCTTAGATAATTCAAAGTGTCAATATAGTCAGATCAACTCCTCAGCAAATCAGTGTGTGACAACTGCTCTCTTCACTTATAAATTGTCCCCACACTTCATAAGGTACATCTTTGACATAAAGCATAAGGGAGTTTTGTGACGTAGTTAGATATCAATGTGGCTTCCAGGTTTTTTTTTTTTTCATAATTGCAATTTAAATGTATGGCTAGAAGCTGGCATTTTCTAGTTGTAAAGAGGCTGTCTGGTGTCTTTCTGGCTTAGATATGTGAATCTGACCCCTGCTCCCCGCCACTCTTGTTCAGAATCCTTATTCTTTCATATGTCACCCTCTGAGGTAGCATGAGAAGAAAGTTCAGAGGAAAGGTCATATTCTGGGCAGACAGCTTGCATCTGTCTGAAAGGGAACTTCATTTGTTTCCACTTTATGCTATTTTATTTGAAAAGAGGTGTTTAAGTGATATTTGCTTGCTTCTTGCTCTACTAGTGAGAAAAATTACAGACTGTAAACAGGTCAGTGGAAGCTCTCAAAGATTTTCTTCCTAAGAAATAGTTCCAAATTTTTTTATTTGAAAATAGTCCTCAAATTTTATTTTTCTTGATAAATAACAAGACTTTTTTTCTGTTGTGAACCATACCATATTGATGAAATTACTAAATCAGTATTTCAATGGGATTTTTAAATAAATTTATGAATACAAATAAGACCAACTAACACGTTAGAAAATGGTAATTTAATACCTACTATTAAAGCAGACAAGCTGAAATATAAATACTAATATATCATTGCTGATAATACATCTTTACACAACCTTTTCAGAGAGCAGTTGAGGAGTATTTCCCAAGTTTTAAATGCACACAACATTTGTATTAGCAATACTGCAGAGACATGTCTATTTTATAGACATATTTGTCCACCTGTGACACTAAATGTATATGAATATTTATTGCAACATTGTAATTTTATCTATTGATGAACATTTAGTTTAAGTTTTCTACTATTTAAACAAAATATGGTACATTAAACAATAGTGCACTAAATGGCCTATAAAAATAATATATATCTAGATGCACTGACACATAAAGATGATTTCATACATATAAAACCTAAAAAAAAAAAACTTATATAGAATGATGTCTAAAAAAGCACCCTGATAAATTATTTGGGCTAAATGTCTGATTCCATTTACTAGGTATCTTATCATGTACAAGTCATCCAATGACTTTGAACCTCAGATTCTTCCTCTGTTTGTATAACTCTCAGAATACTTACAGTAGGTTTTATATAACTTAGAAGTTTTTTTTCTCGCCTCACTGCAAGCTCCGCCTCCCGGGCTCACGCCATTCTTCTGCCTCAGCCTCCGGACTAGCTGGGACTACAGGTGCCCCACCACGCCCGGAGAATTTTTTGTATTTCTAGTGGAGACGAGCTTTCACCGTGTTAGCCAGGATGATCTCGATCTCCTGACCTCATGATCCGCCCGCCTCGGCCTCCCAAAGTGCTGGGATTACAGGCGTGAGCCACCGCACCTGGCCATAACTTAGAAGATTTAATAGTGAAAAGTAGGATGAGAATGTGAAGGGTAATTGTCTTTCTTCTTATATAATAATTAAAATGTTAAAATTAAATATTTCTGAATTGCAAGATTATGTTTATAATATTCAAAACAAAATTTACAAAAGGTATATTACACAACAAACAATTATTATAGTGATATTTAATTAATATATAAACCATATTTCTAATAGTTTGAAACACTATACACACTGCACATTCCAAGCACTGTGTTTAATGCTGAGGATACTAACTATAATGCTCTCACCAGATCCTTTTTTTTTCAGTTAAGAACTTCTTGTTTGCTGGGCACAGTGGCTCATGTCTGTCATCCTAGAACCTTGGGAAGCCAAGGCAGGCAGATCACTTTAGGTCAGGAGTTCAAGGGCAGTCTGGCCAATATGGTAAAACTCCATCTCTACTAAAAATACAAAAATTAGCCAGGTGTGGTTGCAGGCACCTATAATCCCAGCCTGGGTGACACAGCAAGATTTTGTCTTGTAAAAAAAGAAAAGAAAAAAGAACTTACTGCATTTTTGTTAAATATACTGGATTCCCACCCCATTCGATGGATGAGACAAAACTAGTACAAACTTTTTTCATGGATTTAAAACAATACATTAAAATTACAGATTTCAAATGTCAACAAAAGTAAAAATTTAAAGAAGGGCATTAGACATTGTTAATTTTACACAATGACAAAAATGCCAACAATACTAATGATGATACAGTGTTTATGACTAGGAAACTTCTCAATAAATGTTAGCTTAGTAACTTCACTCATTTAGCCTTTACAACAATAACTTAGGAGCAGCTGCTACTATTCCCATTTTATGCATATGAAATCTGGGGTGAGGAGATATTAAGTCACACAAATATAAGTAGCCACATGCGGAGATACTAAATTCAGATCTTCCCTACTTTAACTGCTATATTGTAGAGCCTCACAGCAGTTTTCTTACCCTAATAGCTTATTGTATTTAAATGACTGTACATATTATTTCAGAAAGAGTTATATTTATACATAGACCCATATGTTAGAACATTTTATTCCTAAGGAAGTATCATAACATAACTTTGCATCTCAATTTGGCCTATAAACCAATACTAAAATCATATTCATGTAACCAACTATAAGAATATTAATAACAAATAATTAGTCTAGCATCAACAACAAATTTTACTTGCTAGAATAAGCAAATATCAAAAAAAGAAAAACTTTTATTATCTAGTTGGAAGTTTATAGCAGTAATTGAAAGCAACCTAATTTTAATTACATTGAAAGATTTTCATCTGCAACAAGTGTCTGAAGACAATAAAGCAAATTATTCAGAAGCCTCAATGAAAAGGATGTGTTCCTTAACCACTAGGAAGGAAAAGTAGTAAAAACAGCGTAGATTAGGAGGCACATTTTCTAGGACCTATATTTTACAGGCAGTTGGGTTTATAAATTACAAGAAATATCAGCAGAACAGTGCCTTCATTAATAGAAGTGGAATATATAGATGATGATTCTATTTATTTATTAATTTATTAATTCATTTACTCATTCATGATTCATTTACTTATTCAGTATGTATTTAACATGTAATTGGTGCCTGGTTGGCACTGGGCTAATTGCTGCAGAAAGAGCAGGAAATTAAATTCTTTCGCAGTTACACTATCATTAGACTGCAATCTCCCCAAGAAGGACTTTTGGATTTTGTGCTTGTGTCAATGAGTTTGAGTCTATCAGGCATGGTCTTGATATAAAAAGATGGCACACTCAAATTAGATAACATGAGAAGAACATAAGAAGAGGCTATTTTTAAAGGCTCCAAGTAGCATTTTAAAAAAAAATAAGGCATGGTACCATGCTTTAGAGCATGTAACATTGGAAAGATACTATCTCCTCTAGGCTTGATGGAGCGGTGGAGCGGGTGGAGGAAATAATTATCAGAATGCTGAGAGAAGCAGATTGGAGAGGGTCATTCAAGTTATGGCCATCAGCAGAAGGAAATAGCCAAATTAAGGTATTATAGCAGAAAAGCCATCTGGGTAATAAATACAAAACTCCACTCTCCTATTACCCTCCATTTTCATACGGAATTTTTTCCCACAGCTCCCATTGATCTAACTCAACCACAATCTAGAGCATGGGAGAACCCAATGATGCACTGCACTGAAGTTAGCCTTCAGGGGCATACAACAAGGAAAAGAGGAGTGAAGAGTGTTTCCGGAACTGGAGGGCTGAATGGATGAGATCCAACACATGGACCAAGACATGTAAATACATAAAATTTAATATTCCTTACATGCATTCAGGAAGACAACAATTTCCACCCCCACCCCAATCATCTGCACTCGAGTTTCAGGGTTACACATAACAAGCTAGAGTAATTCAAATGAAAAAAAGTGTTGTTCTTATCTTTTAGTTGTATTATTAGTGACCTTTCTCAGCACAACTGTGATTATGACCCCTGATTAGAAAGATCTAGATTTGTTTTGTTGAAGTTTCAACAAGTGTCTTATCAGTTCTTTCTTTTTTTGATCAAACACTTAAAAAAACTCCTATTTTAAGTTCAGGGGTACATGTGCAGGTTTGTTACAAAGGTAAACGTGTGTCATGAGGGGTTTGTTGTACGGATTATTTAATCACCCAGGTATTAAGCCTAGTACTGATTTATTATTTTTCCTGATTCACTCCCTTCTCTAAACCTTCATGCTCTGATAGACCCCAGCATGTGTTTTTCCCCTCTAAGTGTCCATGTGTCCTCAACTTTGAGCTCCCACTTATTAATGAGAACCTGCAGTATTTGCTTTTCTGTTCCAGGGTTAGTTTGTTAAGGATAGTGGCCTGTAACTCCACCCACGTCCCTAAGAAGGACATGATCTCATTCTTTTTTATGGCTGCCTAGTATTTCTTGGTGCATATGTACCACATTTTCTTTATCCAGTCTATCAATGGTGGGCATTATAAGAAGAATCAATTCTTTATTAACACATTCTGCCCATCCGACCAGTGTTGCACTTAGTGGAACTAAGATGAATCAAAAAAATAGAAGAAAAATTGTTCTGATGTGGAAAGTGGAGGACTAAAATCTTGTTTCAAAGAGATGTAGTTCTGTTCATAATCAACCATTGATGGAGGCCATGGAGAGTGGCCCAAAGTATATGTCAAATTTCCCATGTCTTCGGAGAACATAAGGATCAGTTGAATATTAGATAGACAATTCCCATCCTCTTTCCTTCTCACGACATATCTCAAATCTATGTTAAAAAGCAGAATGCTATATTCTTCTGCACTCTCATGTTTATCAGCATGCATGTGTGTGTACATAGGTGTGTACACACATGTGATTACTGAACATAACATTTGGCCTTCTACTAGTAATAGTGTAATGCTGGCATTACATGTAAAATAGTTGTTATAATGTTAAAATAATCCAGTCAGAAGGTATTTTTAAAATATTGTGACATAAAATGGGTACAACACTTTATTGGGGACTGGTATATATCAATTATTTATTAAATATTAGATTCTAAATGTAATTTTTTAAAAATGAACTACAGCTAGCTAGTGCTATCTGTGAGTTCCAAATCCATTGGCTCAACCAAATGCAGACCAAAAACATAAAAAAAAATAAAAATAGCTATGATAATAAAAATAATACAAAGAAAACTAAAGTATAAGAACTACTTACAAAGCATTTACATTCCATTAGGTATTTATAAATAATTTAGAGATGATTTAAAGTACTCGGGAAGATATGTATATATGATATGCAAATAATATGCCATTTTATATAAGGGACTTGAGGATCCATAGGTTTTGATATCTGCAGGAGTCCTAGATCCAATCTCTTGTGGACACCCAGGGTCAACTCTACTTATTCTCAGCTTCCTCATATAAACACCTCTCATCAAACTTCACGTATTCTAAAACCTTCTAAGCCCTAACATTACAAATTAATAACAGATGTCACGGCTATCTGTGAGTGTCTTTCACAGATATATTTGTGAAATTAGAAAGTACATTCATCTTATTTAAAGAGCAAAATTCTACTTCAATAAAAGGACAATTACATATGGCAATCAAATACATCAAGGCTATTCTGGTTAACCACTTGAAAAGGAGGAGGGACTCCATCCAGGCTGCATAGAACACATAAACCCCCATGACACATAAATGGTGACAGAGTCCAATATGGATATATGAAATGCCATTAAGACATTGTCTTTTACTGAAACAGATTCGAATTTAAATCCAACTTCATCCATCATTTGTATATAATCTTAGGCAAGCCACTTAGCATTTCTGAGTTTGCTTCCTAATCTAAAACATACGTATTTTTTATATCACCATCTTATGGGAACCTTAAGCAGTTTAGCAATATTTTGCTAGTGTCTGTACTGTTTCTTACATACGTAATTATATAATCATCAATATCATTTTCTGCTTTATTGTACTAATTAGCTACATAATAAAATATTAATATTATTTATGGAGCAAGCACAGTACGAGATATGCTGGACTTCATTCAGTTACTTACTTTTCATATTGTTTTCTCTTCTGTAATGTGCTTACATGTCAGGACTGCATGAGGTGACTGCATAAGGTATCTGCATACAGCTGAAGCCAAAATTTAAAATAAGGTTATGTTTATTGCAGCACTATTTATAATAGCAAAGATTTGGAATCAACCAAAATACCCATCAGTGATAGACTGGATAAAGAAAAAGAAAATGTGGTACATATACACCATGGAATACTACCCAGCCATTAAAAAAAGAATGTGTTTATATCCTTTTGCAGAGACATGGATGAAGCTGGAAACCATCATCCTCAGCAAACTAACACAGGAACAGAAAAATAAACACCGCACATTCTCACTCATAAGTGGGAGTTGAACAATGAGAACACATGGACACAGGGAGGGGAACATCACACACCGCGGTTTGTTGTGGGGTGGGGAGAAAGGGGAGGGAGAGCATTACGACAAGTATCTAATGCATGTGGGGCTTAAAACCTAGATGATGGGGCCAGGCACAGTGGCTCACGCCTGTAATCCCAGCACTTTGGGAGGCTGAGGTCAGGAGATCGAGACCTTCCTAGCCAACATAGTGATACCTCATCTCTACTAAAAATACAAAAATTAGCTGGGACTGGTGGCACATGCCTATAATCCCAGCTACTCGGGAGGCTGAGGCAGGAGAATCGCTTGAACCAGGGAATCAGAGGTTGCAGTGAGCTAAGATCGTGCCACTGCACTCTAGCCTGGTGACAGAGCGAGACTCCATCTCAAAAACAAACAAACAAACAAAAAACCAAAAACAAACAAACAAAAAAAAAACAACAACAGCAAAAACCCTAGATGATGGGTTGATAGGTGCAGCAAACCACCATGGCACATGTATACCTGTTTAACAAACCCGCACGTTCAGCACATGTATCATAGAACTTAAAGTACAATAAAATAAAATAAGAAAGATAAAATAAGGTTATCTGATTTGATTCGCAGTGTTATAACAACTTGATCTTTTTGTTCTGCCTAACCAAGTGAGCTTGATTCGTCATACAGAACGCATCACAGATAACAGTCTCTACTAGAACCAACTGTTGATTGCAGGTCTAGTGTCTAGTAACTGACACCATACCATTCCAAGTTTACATTGGAACATGATGTAGGTCAAGAAAATCCAACTTTCTCATTCTTTCTCTCTCTCATTGTTTCTGCTTTACTAAGGGAGTTTTTACCTCACTCATTGCACCTGCTTTCTCACAACCATTTTTAAACATATGTATTAATAACACCAATTGATGCAATCTGGTTTTGTCCAATAAAACAATCTTCCTAACGGCTGTCTATTCATGCTGATTACTCAAGCTCGAATTCCCACAGGTTGATGTGAATGGTCAGATGGAACCTGGACACACAGTAGGGTGTGCCACAGAGAGGGACCCGTAACATAGATAATCATCCACATTTTTCTTTAAAAGAAAGAAAACAACTGTATTGTTGAATAAGTGTTTAACTAGAATATGCTGTGCATCACAGCAGTCTACTAAAAGACTGCCTAGACTGAAAGAAATCCCACCCTTTTATGTACCCAAGCAGACACAATTCATTGCTTACTTGTTCCCAAGGTAGACAATACCTAGTCTTCAAACAAGAGCTTGACAGCACTGATTGTTGCATATAGTTCATCCTAAATTCACTTAGTAATTGGGGTGACTATCTGTGTTAACTAATTAGCTTTACCCAAAGAAAAAATAAACTTCCCATATAAGAGATAATTTTACAACTGGGAGGGAAGGGACCACTAAAGTTAGGTTCCTACTCTACCGCAGAAATTAGGAGATAAAAACACTATCTTTCTTGATGATTACTTTTTTAAAAAATGCTTTCCAGATCCTTGAGAAAGATATTCCTAGATCATAAAGCTGGCAAGAGGTGTATTTACCTTTAAAAAGATTTATGTACATTTCAAAGAGACAATGAAGAAACTTACACATTTTCTAAAGTAAATACTCGTAAGAAAAGGGAGGGAGGGAGTATCTTCCTTTAATTTCAACCAAGAAAATCATGTCTTTTTAAATAAATTTGTATTTGCCCTTCTAATGCTCATATGCATGCACACACACAATTATAATTTTTGTTCTGAATACACACATACATGCACATATAATACACATGCATACACATAATTATGATTTTTATACTGAATAATTTGAAAGTTGCAGACATCTATGATATATTTACTAATTTGTTTAATTTTAGAATATATATAAAGTGGTGTCAGAATTTGTACCTTCTTTTTCCCTTTGAGTTGCTATCACAACATGCCATAGATTGGGTAATTTATACATAACAGGAATTTATTTATCACAGTTCCAGAGGCTGGGAAGTCCAAGATCCAGGCGCTGGCAGATTCTGTGTCTGGTGAAAGCTCTGTCTTTGCTGCATAGATGGTGCCTCTTGCAGCATTCTCACATGGTGGAAGGGCAGGCAGGTGATAGGGATAAATGCTGTGTCCTCACTTGGCAGAAGATGTGAGTGTAAGAGCCAGGCAGCTCTCTGAAGCCTCTTCTATAATGTCATTAATTCCACTTGTGACAGCAGAGTGTTCATGACTTACAGACTTCCCTAAGAGCCCCGCCTCTTAATATCGCCACAATGGAGATTAGGTTTCAACATGAATTTTGCAGGGACACAATCATTCAAACCATGGCAGTAACCTATACCACTGTGAAAAGCAAACCCATGAAGTAGAGTTCAATATTTGTTTACATTTCTGTAAATATTATGTTCAAAACTTACTTTTTGTCTTTCTCTCTTCAACAAGGTTGTTTGTCATTCAATTGAAACATGATTTGATTCTTTTATAATGGATTTAGCGTGTTTACCCAGTGTAATTATTTTTTCAAAAAACTGCTATTGTTGAGTGTGAAAAACATTGATATGCTTCCAAAAGTTATATTCAGAGAAGTATCATTCACTTTCCCACAGTTCATATATTTTTGTATTGTTGGATGTTATCTTTAGAGTAAATTTTTTCCACATTTAATAAACATATAAAGCATGTTAGCTGTATAGAATAAGACTAGGTCCCTTGTAGAATCTCATAGTATATTCCTCCAATATGTTTTATCATTTTCAGAATTTCCAACTGCGTAAACCATCCTGAGAAGTGGCCTGAGTGAAAGAACCATCAAGACCTTGCAATTTTGACATTTGCAGAAAGATGTGTGGGAGTACAAGAGGTTCATGGTGTGTGGCCTCCCTGTATCTTCTGTAGAAATTGTGTGGCTCTTCCTGTGGCTTGATTAGGTCCTTCTCCTTTGTTCTACTTCTTCCATCCAAGCACTTAATATTTTGCATTATAATCATTGATTTTCTTATTGGTCTCTCTTTTCTTAAGGGAAGAAACTACATCTTACTGAACTGCTATAAGAGCCTGATGTTCTCTGGATGCGTGGGGACACAGAGATGAATGGATGCAGGTGAGTAAACATAACGACATGGTGAAAAGTTGAGGAAAGGCAATATGTACGTTAATCATCTGGGTTTTATTATCTTTCATTCCAGATGCTTAGTACAAAGTGATACTTGTTAAAATGCAAATTATTACCCCCTTCTCTTACAGGGATTTAGGGATAGGGAGTTATACTCTACTTATTACCTATTAATCGAAGAGAATTTCAAGCAAGTACTGCAGAAACCATATGTAGAAGATTGATTTTGACCAGACAAGTGGATTTTCCATGCCTTAAGCTACACATTATAATAAGAAAAGGAAAATCTGGAAAGTAAACACAAGACTTATGGAGGCTGCTCTTGTGGAATGATATTATGGGTATCATCAATGTGATCATTAGTACCTGAAAGAACAGGTCCAAACAATTTTCCATTTACTGCATCAGAAAAAGGGGCTGGGCATGGTGGCTCATGCCTATAATCCCAGCACTTTGGGAGTTCGAGGTGGGCAGATCAACTGAGGTCAAGAGTTGGAGACCATCCTGGCCAACATAGTGAAACCCCGTCTCTACTAAAAATACAAAAATAAACTGGGCGTGGTAGGGTGCACCTGTATTTCCCAGCTACCTGGGAGGCTGAAGCAGGAGAATTGCTTGAACCCGGGAGGTGGAGGTTGCAGTGAGCCGAGATCACACCAGTGCACTCCAGCCTGGGCGACACAGCAAGAAAAGAAAAAAAGAAAAGAAAAGAAGAGGAGGGGAGTGAAAGGGAGGGGAGGGGAGGGGAGAGGGGAGGAGAGGAGAGAAAGACATGCATGATAAGTTCCAAATGCTTAAGAATATAAAATATGCAGCCTTCACATTTAGCAGGCAGTGTTAACCTTACATAAAATATGGGTAACTATAGAAAGACACCATTATGGTGGAGATTTTTGTCAAATGGTCCTATATAATCTCAATGGTTTTTACTATGGAACATTGTAAGGGAAAGATATTTGCCCTGTTTCCCCAACTTTAATGAATTACCTCTTCTCCATGCATATATATATATATATATAGAGAGAGAGAGAGAGAGAGAGAGAGAGAGAGACTGCAAATCACAGTATCACCTGGTTTCCTGGTTGCAGGTGTAAATCAGTGACTTGGCTTGAATCAACACAGTACCCTCTCTTTCCACAACTATTAGTTTAAACATTACTACTCATCACAGTCATTTCAAAGTACTCAAGCTAGTAAATCGTGCATGGCAATTTTCGTGACTCACTTAAACTTGATACTACTTTTGTTATCTTTCAAAATGCATGAGTAAGTCCTGCTTGAGAATAAAGTCTGCACAGAAGAAAGCAGCATCAAGAAACAGATGGAGGTGCAGAACTCTGAAAGTGGTATAGGAGAACCGGGATCCAGCTATGTCAGCAGTAAACTGTTTCTTAGCTGTTGTGTTGTATAAGCCAATAAGTCTCTCACCCTCTCTTCCTTTCTATTTTATTCCTCCATAACTTTCTGTGATTAGTAAAGAATCTTCTCTGAATTCATTAGAGAAGAATATCCAACTTAAACTGTCTTAAACAAAATGGGTCAAAACAAATATCTAAGAGTTGTTTTACTAGCTTCCTCTTTTCTTTATCACTCTGTCTTCTTCCCTTAGATTTTACACTTATTGTGACTTATTGTGAAAATACATACATTCATATATACATAATAAAAGTGAGACAAAAGGAATAAAATAAATTTAATGTTGGTTAGTACTTGGTTTATGAAAAGGAGAAAGTAATCATGAGAATACTAGTCTGAAGGACAAGAGACACAGGTTCTAATACTACCTCTACCTTTAATTTGTCTTGTGGTATTTAGTGAAAATAAAAAGCATTTAGTCAAATAAGTGGAAAACAAACCAAGTATTGGTTTTAAATTAAATTCTTGAATTTCTAAAAAGTGTACAAAAATAACAATGTGAGATTTTAGTCTATTTTAAAACATAAATTTCAAATATCTCTTAAAAATCATAGATGTAATTGGGAAATTCCTGCCCAAACCAAAGCATCCTCCTATTTTTGTTAATATGCATGGTCTTATTTGAACTCAGCCTGGTAACTTTGGTTTACTCATGGAAACAAAAAGGGTTATGACTTGTGGGCTATATATGCCTTTGATTAATAATAAATTTGAAGTCAATTATTATTTAATAAACTCCATGGGTTTGGAAGACCACAGCCAGATGGTCCTGTGGTTCCTGACCTTCATTTCCCCAACAAGACCCTTTTTATTGTTTTCTTCCCCCTTTTGAAATATTTCAAAATATCCTAGGAAAGAGTATGTGCTTTGGTGACATACTGATTGGGGTTTTGCTTCTATGCTTAGAATTAACCAGTTGGGTGTTTCTCTGAACTTTAATTTTATCACCTTTAAAATGGGATTGCGTGTACCTCCAGCACAGAATTACTATTAAGTATAAATCAGAATTTTGTTTGTCCTGTTGTTAATGTTTTATAAACATTAGTTTTCTATTCAGATTCAAATTCTTAAAATCAGGTTTCTACCTTAACTATAATGTACTACAAATAATGTAAGACTACAGGTAGTCTATAGGATTAGAAAGAGAATTCTGCTTTATTAAAAATGGGTTAATAAAATCTTAGATTTAGTAACGTAACACTAATGGAATATGAAATGTATCTTATAAATTCTCTATAAGCCATATATTTTACAAAGATACTGAAAAAAAAACCATGGATTCAGTAGTATAAATACCCAATTGCCACAAAATGTCTGGAATAGAAAACTTTTTTTTTTTTTAAGGCAGTTTCACTCGTGTCCCCCATGCTGGAGTGCAATGCGCAATCTCAGCTCACTGCAACTTCCACCTCCCAGGTTCAAGTGATTCTCTTGCCTCAGCCTCCCAAGTAGCTAGGATTACAGGTGTGCACCACCAAAATTGGCTAATTTTTTGTATTTTTAGTAGAGATGGGATTTCACCATGTTGGCCAGGCTGGTTTCGAACTCCTGACCTCAGGTGATCTGCCTGCCTCGGCCTCTCAAAGTGCTGGATTACAGGAGTGAGCCATTGAACTGGGCCTGGAATAGAAAACTTTAATTTAACCTCCCTTAATGATGTGTTAACATTTGATGTCTAAGAAAGCAAACATTAAATGACCTAGTAAGATCTTTCATATGTATAGCAAAAATGATGCACAAAATGCAATACGTTTCAAAAAGATATGCCAGGGAATCTCTTGCTTTCTATAAGGCCACCTATAGCAAAGTGAGATATTTTCAGAAACAGACAAGGAGACCAGGGATGTTTCTGAAGGAGAGGTCAGACTAATATTTTTTAAGGTTTAAACAAGATAAAAAATATATCATTGCAACCCTAAACTGTCTTGACTTCCTTTGAACATGCAGAGCCCTCATGTGATTCGAAATTATCCACAAAACTTAAAAACTTTTGCAGAGAAATTTGGCAGCCACCAAAAATTCCTGGAAGATAAATACCTTTGTAAGGGCAGCATGTAAGTGTATATAGATGCTCAAGGTGGGCCCACAGTTCCCAAATCCAATTTTTTTCCTAAGGCTGTTATAGAAATTGGGTTATTCATTCAGAATCTGAGGAAAATTATTGACACTTTCTCAAGAATAAGTCACATATGGACACATACACAAATTAGGGAGCATCAAAAACTCTTTGAAACTTACAATGTTCCTTAGATAAAGAACAACTGGTTTATTTACCAGCTAATACATATTCATGATTGCATACATCGGTTAACATGTTTTTACGTCAATAATTGTTCTCTCTAGCTAATGTTTGTATTCCACAAAAGAGTCATAGGAGAAATGGAGGCAAATGCTTGAAGATGTCTATGTTCAGTTGCATTACGTACTGAGATAGGGCCCTCTCTGAAGTATATGAGATCCTGAGCACTGGACTCAATATGGGTTCTGGTTCAGCTTCAAGGCAATCCACCCATTATATTTTGAATTAATTAATCAAATTAATGGTGATTTCATTGTTAGGCCTAGAGGCTCCCATGCAACAGAGGGGATTTTAAAAATTTTTCAAGAAATTACTTTAAAGCATGAAGATACAATGCTCCACACACAGGCCCTGCCTGTGGGCCCTAAGGCAACATTGTGTCCAATAGCTAGTGAATCTTTGAGGGAGAGATTTACATTAAATAATCATCCAGAAGATTGGTACATGATATAATACACCAATTTCAAAACTCCCCCATGTCGGCCAGGTTCTGTGGCTCATGCCTGTAATTCCAACACTTTGGGAGGCCAAGGTAGGAGGATCACTTGAGCCCAGGAGTTCCAGACCAGTGTGGACAACATGGCAAAACCCTGTCTCTACTAAAAATACAAAAAAATTATTTGAACATGGTGGTGTGCACCTACAGTCCCAGCTACTAAGGAACAGCGAGGCTGAGGTTGGAGGATTGCTTGAGCACAGGAGGTTGAGGCTGTAATGAGCACTGATGGTTTCACTGCACTGGAGCCTGGGCAACAGAGCAAGATCCTGTCTCAAAAAAACATAAAACAAAAACAAACGAACAAAACTTATCCATGTCAACAGAATTATCGAACACACTGGAATGTTCAATTTCAACCCACCCTTTCACTAAGGGCAATCTATGAAAAACACTAAGTTATTCGAATACAATAGCATTCAGATACCACAGGAAATGTACTGTACAATTTTAGAGCCTAGGTTCATTAAGCAATGTATGGCATCTATATATGATAGATTCACTTTAATCTTAGGATTTTTTTAAAAGAGGACTGAGATACATTAGTTGCTTTCCTCAGTAGAGCCAGTGAACTCAATAATGTGTCCCTAGAAGATGGGCCACACAGTAAGTAAAATGAACGAGGGTAAAAGGGGGAGAATTTTGCTAGTATGGCGTTGTATGTAGTCACACATGCATTTTACTGCAAAGTGGTGAAAGGTTGGCCTCTTTCTATGAAATACTCTTGGTACGACAAGAAGTAGGCACCAGGCACCAGGACGTAGGAGATTTGCCAATGTCTGAAGACATTTTTTTTGTTAGATACAATTTGGAGGATGGTGCTACTGACATCCTGTATGTAAAGGCCAGGGGTGCAGCTAAACTTACTATGATACACAGGGTAGCCTCCCACAACAAATAATTATCCAGCTCTAAATGTTAATAGTGCTAACATTGTGAAACCCATCATATATAATATGTATAAATATATGATATGATGTGATATGGTATAATTTTCCAATACTGTGATTGTGTGGATGGAGAATCTCAGTATCTACACATGGTGTCTGTAAAGTGGGCATATTAAGTTACTCATATTGCACAGACATTAGAAAAAGAAAAAGTGGACCAAGATTCTCTGCCTGGTACATGTTACTCCTCACATAGCTTTGAAATTTTAGCTTTTTCTATGTCTCATTTTTTACATCATAAAGGAAGTTTTGCTGGTATAGTTTTCATAGTTCTGGAGGTACCTCATTTTTATGACTGCCAATACCACCAATCTCCCACCATCAAATTTTGAAACCTCCCCAACCCTGCCTACCTTCATGCATACACTTTGTTTTACTTTTGGACTAAAGATTTAGTTTCTATTGTAGAATGGGACTTTGCAGTCTCTTTTTGAATTGAATGCTGAAGAAACGTCATCTTTAATTAAAACGACAGTATCACCATTTAAAGGTTAAAATACACACAAAGACACGAGTAATAATGGTTCAGTTTTATATGGCTTAGCGGGCTGGCTATTGCAAGAATGCTTCTTAGGCGCCTGGTTTGCTTTGAGAAAAGAAAAGAGAGAGGATCTTGCTTTTCTAAAGATATGAATTCTAGATCTGATTCCTTCTGTGAAGAACATTTTAAAAGGATTAGGTAATTCTGGTTGGAAAAAAAATATGAGTTCATGTTAAAAGTTTCAGAGTTGACTGCAGTATAAGTCCCATCAACTTTTCCTGAGCAAATTTGTGCATGGTTTGCAAGCTGTTGAGGAATTCATATCTCTCATAGCTCCAACAAGAATAGGACACGCATGGCCTGGTGTGCCTCCCACTCAGGCTGGCTTGAAAGAGCTTGAACAAAATGAGAGGATTGGAAGAAAGAAGCCAAGTGATTCAAAGTGAGTCTGATTTCCCTAATCTTTGTTATCAGCTAATGATTTGCTTCCTAGTTTATCAAGAAAACACAAAAATGGCTTCCACATGGAGAAACTGTCATGTTTACACATTTCAATGCCTGGGCTTCCATGTAGGTCTGCATTCTCTCCAGTTAACTCAAACTATTTTGCTTCTTATAAAAGCCAATCCTAAGGGCGGTGCAAGATGTGCTTTGTTAAACAGACGCTTGAAGACAGCATGCTCCTTAAGAGTCATCACCACTCCCTAATCTCAAGTACCCAGGGACACAAACAGGGCTGAAGGCCGCAGGGACCTCTGCCTAGGAAAACCAGAGACCTTTGTTCTCGTGTTTATCTGCTGACCTTCTCTCCACTATTATCCTATGACCCTGCCACATCCTCCTCTCTGAGAAACACCCAAGAATGATCAATAAATACTAAAAAAAAAAAAAAAAAAAAAAAAAAAAAAAAAAAAAAAAAGCCAATCCTCTCACTAATGTACAAGTTCCAAGAAGGTAGAGACTCCAAAGTCTGTGTTATTTGTTGTTGCATCCTTTATACCTAGAAGATCACTTAGCACATAACTGGCTGACAAAAATTATGTTTTTAATTAGTTAATCAATACAGTGGTTTCAAAAGTGAAAGGAATACAGAGGGTGGTTGACTGGTTGCTCCTGGGATCTTCTGTAAGGGGTGCATTCCAGTGCTATCATCAAAAATCTGTTCTTCAGCATAGTAGGACTAGAAATAGTTTAACAGCCAATCTTCAAAATTCGCAATTATTAAACCCAAATAAACAAATTTATTTTCTAGTACAAGTTTGTCAATATGAAATTAGTTAAATATCTTATGCTGTAGCAAGATTTTCAATAGTTTCTTTATATTATATTTTAGAAGAATCTTTTAAGATAGGAAATGCTTCTAATATGTTACAAATTGGAAATAAAAGCAAGAAGTTATAAGACCATGTGAGCACAAATAATATAAACCAACAATTTGTATTGCTTATCTCTGGATAGTAGGATGATATATTTTTTGCTTTTCTGTGACTTTCTGTACTTTCAAGTTTCTGTCTCTCACTCTCACTCTCTCTTGCCCTCATTCTGTCTTTCTTTCTTGGTGAATATGTGTATAAACAATAGGTATAACATGTTTTAAAATTTCTTTATAGAGTATATGAATATATGTATATGCAAACATGTATTAAACCAAATATGTATTTTATAATCTGTTTGGTACTTATGTTTCTAATTAAAATGCTAATGGCTATTTTCCTGGTCATTATAATCATCTGTATCTGGTGTGCATGTGTGTGTTTGTGGATAGAGCAGGGTTGTAAATAGTCACTAGAGAATAGCTTGGCAAGAGTGCAATCAGAACAAAGGGCATTATCTCAGAGATGTCACCATTTGGTGTTGCTATAGATATGTGAGCATTGCATTTTCATCTTCATGTTGGTCAAGCAGGTAGGTATATTTGAGCCCATATCCAGGTGTTGTCTCCATAGATAATGCTGGAAACACTGATACATCTATCTACTATAGAATCTCCATTACTAACCACCATGTATCTCTTCCTCCATTTATTTATACCATATCTCTTGAGAGAGAATCTGGAAAAATGTGATTGTTTGAGCTGTCACAGTGCCTAGATATTTTTGAATATTTTATAAACCTGAATGAGACAGAGGTATGATAGACCTGCCCACCTTTTAATTTACATAATGGATCAAGTTGCTTCCAGAGACTGAACTCATTATTCTAAGCAAAGAAACAAACAACCCTATTAAAAACTGGGCAAAGAACATGAACAGACATTTCTCAAAAGATGAAATACAAGTAGCAAAGAAACACATGAAAAAATGTTCATCAATATTCATCAGAAATGCAAATTAAAACTGTAATGAAATATCATCTCATACCAGTTAGAATGGCTATTACTAAAAAGTCAAAAAATAACAGATGTTGGCATGGATGTGGAAAAAAGGGAAAACTTATTCATTGTTAGTGGGAATGTAAATTAGTTCAACCTCTATGGAAAACAGTATAGAGATTTCTTAAGTAAATAAAAATACAAACATTCAACCCAGCAATCCCAAAGGAAAAGAAAGCATTATATAAAAAAGAAACCTGTACTTGTATGTTTATCACAGGGTTATTTAGAATCGCAAAGACATGGACCCAACCTGAGTGTCCATCAACAGTTGAATGGATGAAGAAAATGTGGCATATATACATTGTGAAATACTATTCACTCATAAAAAGAATGAAATCATCTTCTTTCCTGCAACTTTGATGGAGCTGGAGTCCCTTAACCTAAGGTAACTAACTCAGCAACAGGAAACCGAATACCACATGTTCTTACTTATAAGTGGGAGCTAATAAATGGGTACACATGGATGTAAAGATGGAAATAATAGACACTAGGGACATTCAAAGGGGGGACGGTAGAGGGTTCAAAAATTACCCACTGGGTACAATGTTCACTGTTTGGGTAAAGAGTACACTAGAAGCTCAATCCCCACCAGTATGCAATATAGCCATGTCGCAAACATGTACCCCTTGAATCCAAAATAATATAAAAAATTATAAATAGAAACCAAATAAGGCAAGGTTAACTTAGAATAGGTAGCCTTGGTTTTTAGATGCCACACTGTTCTCAAGCAGAACAGGTAATCATGTTGCTCTGGATATCAAGACCTTAAGATGCTCTGTGACAAACTTGGGGAACTGTTCTTTTACAATCTGTTAATGGGCTCTCAAAAGTATAATTTCTTAGACCTAACAGCTTCACTAAATCAAAACTCTTTCAATTTTATCTATGAAGGTCTGCCACTCCCACAGATTTATTCTTGAGTCTAAGGGTGTCTTGACCACATGCAAGACCCCCAGTGCATGTGAGAGAACTTCGGGTGGAAGCAGCAACAATGCCGCAAGTGCAGATGCCTCAATAGAAACTGTAAGTTAGTCTGTTTGGTTATCTTTTGCTGTCAGAAGTCTGTTTGGTTATCTTTTCCTGTCCATTGTTATAGTCAGATACAAGAGGGTAATGAAAAATAGAAGAGAAAAGTGACAGAAAGCACGTTGGAAGGTGCTCCTGGGATCTCCCAGGGTTACTTAGGAGCTTGGACACATTTATCTTTGGCCAACATTAAAAGGCAGGGCAAACATCAGCAAACCAAAATTTACCAAAGCTACAAGACCCTCAAGATAGCTATCACTTAACCCCTTCAAGGTAGCTCTCACTTAATCCGAGGACTGCCATTGTTTTACATTTGATTTTGGTTTTTACATTTGCCTTTTAGCTTCAGAAACAATAGAGAGTAGGCATAGAAATTACATTGTCTTCAATGGGGTTGAGGGAGTGAATATTCTTTCATGGGGACATGAGCACATGGAGAAAATGTGGCATATATATGCTGCAAAATACTATGCAGCCACAAAATGAATGAAATCAATTCCTTTTGCTGCAACTTCAATGGAGCTGGAGTCCAAGAGTGCTGCTCACAGAGCTCAGCATCTGTGGGATTTTTCATAACAGCATGGCCTGTGGCAATAGAACCCCCTATCTTTCAGGGCAAAGATGCTAATGTAAAAATTTACAATTTACATTGTCAATGCCCCTATACAGAGAACCCCCTATCTTTACAGTTCAAATGGTTTCCATTTATTCATTTATATATCCATTTATCATCTTTTACAAAAAAACATTAAAATAATAAAAATAAATAAACTAATAATTAAAGTAATATAATTGCTAAATTTCTAATAAAAATTTTACTTGAAGAGGATATTATGAAGAAAAGGGAATGAGAAGATCCTAATGGGCACTTCCCTTTGGCAACAATGAAGCCAGTGGAACTATGAGGAGAACAGAAAGAGCTCACCTCCGTGCTGGCGAATGGCAGAAATACTGTTGACATTAGAGTCTCAATGGACAGTGTGTTTTCTTTAAAGGAAATTTCTCTCTCATAGTTCACCTCATCTCATAGTTCACCGACGAGGTGAAACTTCTTCCAGCACATTTTGTTCAATTTCTTCTGGTCATGTTTTCTGCAAATCTCTATTTAATGTGACATTTCTCCTCCCTAAACTTTTAGGAATGCCTGCTATCTATAGAATCAGGTTATGTATGTATGCTTATGATTACATCTCTTTTGTTAACAAAATTTTATATGAGGATAACTCATGGAGGTTAAAGCTTTGCATAATTCCAATTCTTGCAGAAAATGGGAGTATTATAATTCACATACACCAAGTTGTTTTTAAAAAATGAAAGAGAGAAATAAAGAGTGTTTTCAGTTACATTTTATTTTTCTGACACCAAAAGCATTTATTTCCCTTTCTGCTGGGCTGCCACCTGTCCCCAGCAGATGCTTTTTTATTAATCCTTTAGCGGTGTCCATTGCCAGCTCATTACCTGAATTCTCCGGGTTCTTAGCAGGAAAACTTCTCTTTCCTGAAGTCATTCTTTTCTCTGTCTCTCTCTCTCTCTCTCACTGTCTCTGTCTCTCTATCTCTCTCTCTCTCCCTCTCTCTTTCTTTCTTTCTTGTTTTCTCTTTGCCATTTGAGTTCCTCGGTGTACTCATCTTTATTTTTCAGAGTACATTAGTGGAAGGGAATGAAATTATCAAATCTTTGTTAATCTGTAAAATTGGCTTATGTTCTCTTCAGAAACACTGCCTCCTTCTCTGTGATTGGTTGCCTGACCCAGAGGAAAATAGTCTGACAAAGAAAGCTATAAGAAAACTAAACTGCTTTATAATTATGTCACATCAAATTACTTATTTAAAATATAATGGCAGTTTCGCATTTATCTTCACTTCCTTCCAAATTACATCAGTTTCAAGAATATTCTCCGATCACTATCCCTGTTTTGTCTATCTTAGAAATCATACAGTGTGGTCATGAGGGCAAGTGCTTCTGTATCCAGCTTATTAAAGATAACTCTCTTAATGTCCTCATGTCCCCATGAAGGAATATTAATTCATTCCCAACCCCATGGAAAACAATGTGATTTCTATGTGTGTTATCTATTGTTTCTGAAGCTGAAAAGGCAAGAGATATAGTTAATTATCACCTCTTAATCCCTTTTATTTTATTTATTTTTCTTCTATTTTAGAGACAGGGTCTCTTTCTGTCACCCAGGCTGAAATGCAGTGGTGCAGTCACAGCTCACTGCAGCCTCAAACTCCTGGGCTCAAGCAATCCTCCCACCCCAGCCTCTGGAGTAGCTGACACCACAAGTGTGCCACCATTTCTAGCTAAGTTTTTGTTTTTTCCTTTTTTTGTAAAAATGAGGTCTCCGTATGTTGCCCAGGCTGGTCTTGAACTCTTGGCCTCAAGCAATCCTCCTGCCTCAGCCTCACAAAATGCTGGAATTATAGGCATAAGTCACCAAGCCTAGCCTCTCAACCCCATTTGAGCTACATTAGTATGTGATCTTGAGCTAATTAACTAACTTCTCTAAATTTTATATTTCTAATAGACAAAAGAGGGATACATAATACTACACCTCATATAAGAATGTCAGAGACTTAGAAAACGTAGGTCAAAGACACCTGGTACATCACTTGCTGTATGATGGGTAATTAATAAGCTTTAGATTCTCTTGCCTCATATTTCTTACACAGTCTTTTGATACCCTTCTATAAAGATCTACTCCACTGTTCAAGCCAACCCTCTGACTTTGTTTCAGTATGTTCTGGTTTCTTCTCAGGATTTACTAAAATAATGAATATAAATGATGATACCAAATCCTTACAATTCTTTTTTTTATTCTTGTCTTTTTTTTTTTTTTTTTTTTTTTTTTTTAGACAGGGTCTCACTCTGTCACCCAGGGAGTGCAGTGGCACGATCTCGGCTCACTGCAACCTCTGCCTCTTGGGTTCAAGTGATCCTCCTGCCTCAGCCTCCTGAGTAGCTGGGATTACAGGCATGAGCCACCATGCCCAGCTAATTTTTGTATTTTTAGTAGAGACAGCATTTCACCATGTTGGCCAGGCTGGACAATTCTTAATAATCAAATAGTTTTTATTATATTTATATTACATAGACACCCCTGTCTCTCTATTTTCTTGGATAAGTCTCTTTTGAGGAGAAAAAAAATGCCTCTTGAACCAATTGATTCATCAGCCAATGGAACGTCCTACATCCCAGTTGGCAAAGTTTTGGCTCAGATCATGCAGAAAATAGAGAATGGGGAGATCTGTGGCATGAAGACAGAAAAGGTGGATTATTGAAATCAAATTTTTCTATATTTTTCTTATCATTACAATATCTGCAGCTCCCTGGGAACATGCTCAAAGGCTTGATGTGAAATGAACAGATGTCCTGCCATTTAATTTAATTTCTGCTTAATTTTATGCAAAGACTAACCGTTTTTCCTAAGTCATTTTTATTACAGTTCATACAAGAAAGAGCTCTTGCAAGTAATTACTTCATAAAACTTGAGGGAATAAATCACAGAACTTCAGGATTAATAGGGAACACAGGCATGAATCTTCCTTACATGCCAGGAGAGAACCTCCTGAAATAATATGCTAAAATCATAGAATGCTAAAAGAAAGACCAGAGTAGAATGAAAGATCATCTTTTCCAAATGCTTAATTTTGTCTCCTGAAGAACCTAAGCCCCAAATAACTTAGATAAGTTACCCAGGTTCCACAGTTGATGTATGTCTTTAAACCTGGGCCAATACGTGCACTGGGTCCTCACAAACACTGGGGGGCAAATATCATTAAACTCTGGGAACCAAATTTATGCAACTTGCCAACAGACCTAAACAGTCATTGGCTACAACAAGACTAAAGATACAAACCTCATAGGTATTGATGGGAGTGCAGATGAATAAACAGAAAATGTACATGTATCTGGTTTTTTATTGGTGTTCAATACTGTATCAAGTATGTTGTAAGCATTATGTTAACCTCTGGAGGGCCATTTCTACTGCCGTCCTCTCAGAAGCATTAGAGTATTCTAAAATGACAGTTGAAAGGCAGGGAGGGTCAGTGTTGTTGGATCCAGGCACAGATATTGGGATTGACCCCTTGGGGCAGCCAAGAAGAAACAGGTGGTTGTTGGCTCTGTTAAAAAATGCTTGCTACAGTTCAACATTTAGGATTTAGCTCTGATTTCTTGGAGACCTCTATTTCACTTCAAGATAATTTCCCTCAAGCATACATGGGGGAAAAGAAATTTTTGAAAAAGCCTATCAGCCCAGTCATATTTCCTAGAGTGTAAGTATTTTTCAAAATTGACTGAACTGTCAATTTACCCTAAAAGATGGCTATTAGGAACTTAACTGTAAAGTTACAGACGGTTGTCAGAAGCACAATAAAGTGAACAATAAATTTGGTTAGACTTTACTTGGAAGACCTTCTTACATTTGGAACTTTGCCTCTGCCAGTTATTAAGACAGAATAATTAGGACTATATATCCAAAATTGCCCTTCCTGAAAATCTAGTTCAACGCATAAGTTCCACATTTGCAACGGCTCAAAAGAGTAAAGTGATTTCCAAAGATTTTATTTCTTAGCACAAAAAATATTAGGACACATCACTTATTAGTCAAATCCACAGCTACATTCACCCATGCTTTCTCTTCAAATGTTAGCTACAAATGAGAAAGAGAGACACAGAGTAAGAGAAAGGCTTTCATGAAAAACGGAAGCAAAACTGTCAACATTTAAGGATGTTGAATCAGGGTAGAAGCAAGGGAAGATGATTAAGAAGAAGCATTTTCGTTGTTAAATGGAAGATGAGGAAGAAAATATGAAGTCAAGGCATCTAAAGATATTCATAACTTTAAGAAGAAGGACTAATTAACAGTCTCAACTTTGACAGTGAAGAAAATGATAGATAGGATAATGGACTGAAGATATATTTAATAGAAGGTTGTCTTGCTTTCTACTCTTTGCCATCCCATTTAAAGTTTGGAGAGGGTGGCAAGGGACAGGAGGAAAGCATAAGTGGGTGGAAAAGTGAATATGTGTAGGTATTTTAGGAGCTCACTAGTCTAACCATAGAAGGCTGTCACTCAGACACAGCCAGTTGTGTGCAGGGGTGGTGTCCTAGTTTTGCCAAGTTGTCTAATGTTTCATGAGAAACAGAAAATCTAGATTATTTAGTGATATATTTCATTGTCTCTAGAAACGTGTATCAATGAAATAAAACATACTTCTCAGTTAATTCAGCTTGTAGATGACAAGTTTGAGCACTCGATGCATTGTTGTGAGCATGTGGCAGTTTAAAATAAAATCTGCTAATATTCTGCTGGCCAGATTATCTTTCCCTTTGTATCTACGAAATGACTTCCAGCAAAGATCAGAAAGCCAAGGGTAAAAACTCAGGTAACACTAATATTTAAGGCAAGGGAGAGAGATCTAAAAGAAAACAGAGTAGTAAGATAGAAATAAAAAGACTGATAGAAAATGAAGTGAAGACTGGAACGTTTAAGGAAATAGTTATAACGAACTGCATCAAATTCAACTAACTATTCTTATAAGCAGAGATTGAAAACTAATCATTCAGCTTCTCAAGCATTAGCACATTGATAACCTTGATGGGTACTATGTAAATAGCTTGATGTTAACAGAATGAGATTTCTAAGTGTTTGGAACAAAAATGAGATTATAGAATAGACAGAAATTCTGAGTATCACTTTATGAAATAAAGCTATTCGTAACTGTCCACTCTGTCTTCCCCTCACATGGGTTCCATGATTTCCAGAGCTTTTAGATTAGAAAGAGACTTGACCGATGAATATTGTCAAGGAGAAAGACCCTGGGCTTTTAATAGATTAATTTGGCTGGAACAAAGATGATATTAAAGAGACTAGCAAGAGATAAGGGGATGAAAAGCAACTGATGTTAGCCAGCAGAGGAATTGAAATGTCATTCTCAAAATTTCAACCTTAGCACATTAACAAGTTTTTTTTACTGAGCAACCTCCATTTCATTTTTGAAACATTTGACAACAAACATTTATAATTCTTATAGTGATATAGGTTTTCTCACCATCTTTACAATGAGTATAATATTAAAATATTCTGTAGTACCCACACTTAGTGACCTATACCAAATCTCGCAGATCAATCTTTGGTTTCAGCTGCAGCCAGGGCAGGCAGTTCCCATGCATTCCAAGAGTGCTGCATCTGAAATTTCTGCCATATCTCTCAGATTTTCTACTTCAGATATTTTTGCAAATGCTCAGGAGCTTGCTTAGCTGATTTATTGAACAGCACAAACATGTAAGGGAATTGACATACCTAGCGACCAGCTTCTACCAATGGAGAATGGAAATGATAAACAAATGTCTCCTATCTCTTATCCTTCAAAGTGATGCTTTCTACATGGTACTTCAGAAGCCATCTGTAGGATTGAGCTCCATCCACAGTGGGAACTAAGTCCTTTACTCAGGCTTTGCTGTCAGAATGGTTCCTTAGGTATAACGGCATCCAACCTTCAGAACATCCTGTTTCACTGAGGTGTCTATCTTCTTTGCACTATGTCAGGGCAACTCTTCACACAAGCGAAACTGAAGATTTAGGGGAAAAACAAAGAGAGACTTCCTGAGGTTTTTCAGGGAAAAAACAATTGGCAGAAGGTGGCAGAATAGAGTGGAAACAGGGATCCCCTTGGGGGTCGGGGAGGGGAGGCGTGTTCCTCATCACACAGCTTCCCAACTGAGAAACCTTCTGTAGACCTCACACGGAGGAAGTTGGTTCTCTAACTTTGCCCTTTTAAAATGTACTTCTCTTCCTTTGGGAAAATCAGCCTCTTGGGTCCTACAGTTTACTGCATTTTCCCAAGATAGTCATTGTTTCCATTGCGGTTTCAGCAGTATTTTTGATGTTTGACAGTTCAAACTAGCCTGACATTTCCAAAGCCGCATACAATGAGAAAACAGCTGAGTACCTGGTTTTATAAGTATTTTCAAAGAAAAGAGAGGCGTTTGCTTCCAGCTTTGTCATTCCTTATCTTAATGAGCCCTAAATTGATAGATTAACCAAGGCAAACTTATGAGATTTTGCTGTTAAACTTAATAAAGATTTTACAAATGGATTTGACACAGTGTTTGAATGCCCACTTAAAATAGTGAATCATTTGAGACCAGGGAAGAGAGTTATTAAAAGAAACATTGGGGCATGGAAGGGCAAAACACCTTTGGAAAACTACTTGAAACAAAACGTTTAAATAATGAGTAGTACAAAATTCTATATACTGGAAGCCTGACCCATATGAAATAGTAATCATATAATTCATGTGATTATGGATATCATCATATATGGGCCTTCGCCAAAGAGCTTAGGATAAAATACATAAAATAAAGACAACGTGATTATTTTCAGTCAGTTTGTTTTCTAGGAAGGTGGATCTTGTGAAATGAAAAACTATTTTATGCTACTGGATTTGGAATGTATGAAGGTAGGCCTGGAGCCAATTATAGCAGAAAGTGTGCAGAAGTGAATTATTGTTTTTTATTAAGAGGACTCGAGTAACTCCCTGTCGATTCACGCAGGAGTGAGGGTAGAAGAGAAACGGGAAAAGAGGGTAAATATCTTGAGGTGATTTGAAGGTGGGCAATTACAACTGAAAATAGTTTAAATGCTTTCATGTTGTTGTAATCAAATTTTATTTTTAAGGCCAAATCCTTGTTCATGTTGAAGTTGTTTCGTTGTGATATAATCCAATTTCCTATTATGTTCTATTTCTAAAAATCATAGTAGAAGTCCATTCTGCCATATTCCATAATATCTATTACACTACACAATATCTTCTGTAAAAGGGACATTTTAAGGGATCTGGGAAATGGAATTCATTTGATACTTTTCAGAATAGAGACAGCACGCACAGAGGCTGGCATGGGAGCAGAATAATCCAGAAAAGGAGCTCGCTAACCATCTTTATTGTCTTCCCCAAATATGTTTGCTAAAACATACCTACTGTAGGGCTTTGATTTTAGCAAAGATTAGAAGAGGGGATTTAGTAGACGTTTTCATGATCTGACCCTCTGAAAAGGGTCAGAAGACTGTAGCTGACATGTGGGTTATGCAGATATTAGTAACATGAAATATATATTAGTAGTTAAAAAACAAAACATAACTAACCAGAAATTATTTTCCCTACTTCCTAGGGCTATTATGAGCTTCAGCTGCTAACTGTAATGAGGTTTAGTATGGAAAACGCAGGGCCATAGACTCAGAGTTAGAAAGATATCTAGTGTAGTAGTTAATTTAAAGATTATTGCTGCTTTTATTGAAGAGTTGTACAGTTTATGGGATTTTACATAGAACTATGCCCCTCCCCACAACCCCAGAAAAAAGTGGTGACCTATTTTATTGAAGCACTTCTTGTGACTTCAGGGAACTCATTTTGAGATTTATCAACACAATTCCATATTCATATTTATAGACAGAGAAATAGATAAACATGGTTTGTTCAAGTGTGTACAACCTGTGAGGGGTGGAAGTGAGCTTAGAAACCAAATTATCTCAGACCTAATACAAGACTTCCTCTATTACGGTACTACGTGTATCTTACATAAGATCTACATAGATTATAAGCAATTGGCTCAAGGCCTTTTACATTTTTGTTTATTGCTGCTCCCGAAACTACCAACTTTAAATACTTTTTTTATATTTGAATTCTTTAGACATGTTTTTCAGTTATATAATCATTATAATTTCCTGACCACCACCACAACTTATAGCACCACTACCACCACCATTGTCCTTCTCTCCATTTCACAAATCATCTTTTATTTCTATTCCCTTTCCCATGAATGGTTGCTGCCAAAAAATCTTTTGTTTCACTGGCAGCAAATGGTGGATAATGATACGAAAATAAATCAAGAAAGAGCTAGAATGTTTTGCATGAAAAAATGAAACAATATTCTCAGAAGGAGAATGAAAATTATTGCAAAGAAGAATAAGCTTTAAATAATTAATTGTGGTCAGAGAAAAGAGATGGATGGGTGAGAAACTTGAAGAAGAGATCTGGACAAAAGTAGGGCAAAAACACAGCTACTAAAGAAAGTAAAACATTTGATTCAATAGGGAAATTAAAAATAGTGAAGGTTATGACCATGGCCAGTATTGGGGATGCATTGTCATTTTCCTGTATTTTCCTTATCTATCTTTTTCTTATGAATTATATGATTTGGTCACAGTGAAGTTCTAGACCAACAATAGATTAAATCAGTCTGGTCTGTGATTTTATAGAAGGCAGATCTTATAATGATAATAAAACAATACAACTAGGGAATAACTTCGGCTCTTAAAGAGAAGAGGGACAAGAGGAGTTGATTGGGACAAGAGAACCATGAGTGACCTCTCTGTCCTGCTAATCCTCTAATGCTTCTTCATGAATTTTTTACTCCAAGCCTGAGGGAAAGAAAATCTAATGTTTTATTTCACTAATATTACTGTATATACTGAGGTCTCCAAATATTAGAGAACACCACAGTTTGTAAAATCCAAAACTCTTTATAATTTGAACTTAACATAATCTATGTTTAGTCAGAGCACACAGTGACTGGAAAATGAAAGAAACAAAATTGACACATTTGGGAGATAACAAAGGTAAAATTATCCATCACACTCTGGACACTTTTTCCAATACGGAATGTGTTGTTTCCCCTATTGCACAGATGAAAAAAACTGAGGCTTAGGTTGGTTAAGAATAAAGTCTATGGAAAATCAACTGGTAGTTTTGGAGTCTAGATGAGTGAATGAATAGAGGTTTTATTGTCTTGGCTGACAACCAACTGCTGCACAACGCATTACGACAACCAAGAGAGTAGTCAAAGAGCCAGAAATTATTATTATAGACATTATGAGGTATGTTATATTGTAATATCACTGACTTGTCTGCAGTTGGTTTTTAATTCCTTTTATAATGCCATAGGAAATTTTAGAACAACATTTGAAAGTGTGCTACAAATACAAAAGCCAAAATGCTAAATTGCTGAAGAAAAATCGTCAGTAATTCCCAGGTATTCTTTAAGTTCTCAAAATTGCCCCAGAATCAGTCTCTCTTTAGCTTTGTCTGTTCCGAGAGGATGGATTACACCCTCCATTGAGAGAGTTTCAGTCATTACTGTCTCCAGGACATGATGCGACAGAAACCCAGCGTTTTCTTTAGAAGCTGTGTTTATTAATTACAACAAAGCACAGGACAGAACTGATGTTCCAAGTTTTGAGAAGTCTCTTAGCACCGCATTTGCCCCATTATCACAGGTAATAAAGCCAGTTTACAGAAAGCAAAAGGCAAATATTCCAGTGAGTCAGAATAAAATAGAAGGACATTTAGTCAGCTCTCAATTAGCAACTGTTTATTTTTATTTTTTCAGTTTTGCACATAATGCTCTTACTACTGTGTCTTTAAAGTGGAAGTATTTATTTTACATCCTGTTAGTGGGAGTGTAAATTGGTACAGCACTTCTCCAGATCTGTGGGAAACATGAATCAAATGCCTACCAAATGTTTATATATCTTGACCTAGTAATTCTAATTCTGTTCCTAGCAAATTTATCCTGAGTTGAACATCAGATATTTTAATCAACATGTATGTACAATGGTGTTTATTACATCAATAATTATCATAGTTATAACACTGTAAATAACCCTTACAAAATTAGACATAGAATTTAAGAAAACTATATTTAAAAACTCAGTTATGTGAAAATACTGAATGGCATGAGAAATGAAAATGTAAAATAGAGCTTAAGATAACATATTTGATATATTATACTAAAATGCTGTAGTGTAGTTATAAGCTCTCTGTGTGTGTGCTGTGCTGTGCGTGTGTGTTGTGCTGTGTGTGTGTGTGTGCATGTGTGTGTGTGTTGAGTATCCCTCATCTGAAATACTTTGGACAGAAAGTGTTTCAAGTTTTGAATTTTAATAAATTTCAAAATATCTGCATGATACTTGTCAGTTCAGGATCCCTAATCCCAAAATCCAAAATCTGAAATGCTCTAATGATCATTTAATCATTTCCTTTTAGTTTTGTGTCAGAGCTCAAAATATTTCAGATTTTGATTTTGTATTTTCAGATTAGGAATACTCTCCCTCTTTCTCTCTTCCTCCCCCCCATATATATACCTACACACATATATATGTACACACATGAATGTATACACACATGCACATACACATATATATATAAAGATTATACTATATATAGATACATAGATAGGGTATATTATATATCTAAACACATATTAAGATTATAATATTAATAATCTAATGTTATAGTAAACTTCATTTGGATAAAACTATGTAAAAAAGTAAACAAAAGTAAAGAAATGACCAGAAAATAATATTAGTTATAGTTATTGGTAGTTGAATTTAGAGATGACTTGTATTTCTTTTTTATTTTTTAATTATGGGTATATTTTCTGAAGCAATCAGAAAAAATAGTTTTCCGACTAAAAATAACAATCATAATTACTGTAAAGAAGTTACCCAAGATAATAGGATTTTTTAAAAAATGAAGAAACAGACTAATAGACCAACCAAATAGAATAGAGATCCCAGAAGTAAATCCTCACATATGTGGTCAAATAATTTTCAATAAGTGTATCAAGACAAGCAAGTTGGGAAAGGACAGTCTTTTAAACAAACTCTCGGGAAAACTGTATATACGTAGGCCAAAGAGTAAAATTGGACCCTTACCATACACCACACAAAAAATAAGCCAAAAATGGATCAAAGATTTAAATGCAGGACCTAAAACTATTAAAGTCTTAGAAGAAATCATATGGAAAAACTTGATGAAATTAAATTCGCAATGATTCCTTAAAGGTGGTACCAAAAACATGAGCAACAAAAGTTAAAACAGAAAAAAATGAACAACATCAAACTTAAGTCTTCTGGTCATCAAAAGATAACAGTCAATGCAGTAAAAAGGCAACCTACAGAATAAAAGAAAATATTTCCAATTCAAATACTTGACAAAAGGTTAATAACCAGAATATATAAAGAACTCCCACAACTCAACAACAACAACAAAACATATAACTCAATTTAAACATAGGCAAACAACTTGAATAAACATTTCTCCAAGGAAGATACGCAAATAATCAAAAAACATGAAAAGTTGCTCAACATCACTAACCATCAGGGAAATGCAGATCTAAACCACTTTGATATATCACATCTGAATAGATTCCATTATCATTGGAATGGCTACTGTAACAAACAACAACAACAAAAAACCCAGAAAATAACAAGTGTTATGGAGATGTGGAGAAATTGGAACCCTAGGGCACTGTTGGTGGGAATGTAAAATGGCACTGCTTCTATGGAAAACATCATGGCAATTCTTCAAAATATTAAAAATAATATTACCACATGATTTAACAATTCCACTTCCTGGTACATATCCAAAAGACGTGAAAGCAGGATCTCAAATAGATATTTGCACAACCACGTTCACAGCAGCATTATTCACAGTAGCCAAAACGTGGAAGCAACTCACATGTCCGTCAAAATGAATGAATGGGTAAAATGATGCGGTATACACATACCATAGAATATTATTCGGCCTTTAAAACAGAAGGATGTTTTGACACCTCTACAACATGAGTGAACCTTTAACATTGTGCTAAGTCAAAGAAGACAGTCACTGGAAGAAAAATACTGTGACTTCACCTACAGATTTCTGGAGGTTTCCAGAGCAGTCAACTCACAGAAACAGAAAGTGATTAAATGGTGGTTGCCAGAAGATGGGAAGAGAGAGAATTGGGAGGTGTAGTTTAATGGGTCTAGAGTTTCAGTTTTGTAAGATGAAACAGTCTTGGAGATCTGTTGCACAAGAATGTGAATATACTTAACACTGCTAAACTGTGTGCTTAAAGGTGGGTGAGATGGCAAATGCTATGTTATATATAATTTACCAGAATTCCAAAAAGAAGAGGAGTAAGGGGTGGGTAGGGAGAGCCTCTCTGAGGCACGAACTTGGGAGCAGAGAATTGAGTTTGAAGATAAAGTCATGAAGAGATCCAGAAGAACTTTCCTGGATGCAAGAACAGAAAGTGAAGGGCTCTGGGATAGGACCAGGTGGGTGTGTTGAATAAGAGATGTCAGTGCTGGATCATAAGGAAGCAAGGGAGGTAGTAGAGGTGAGGTCAATGAAGGCGTCAAGGTCAAAATTGTCCTATATTGTAGGATATGCAAGGAGGCTGGATTGCATTTTGAAAATAATTTTTTAAAGCAACAGAAGTTTTAAGGAAAATGGTCTAATTTGATAGACTTCTTTGATCTCTTGCTAATGTGAAAAGGGTTTTATGAGAGCAAGCACAGAAACAGAAACTCCAGTGAGGAGCTGTTTTATTATTCAAAGCCAGAGTAAGAGGTGCTCTTGAGTCACTTGGATAAGTCACATCCCCTCTAAGAGAACCCAGATCTGTATTTCTCCTTGAGTGTTGGGAAACCAGGATTTATCCATCTAATAATTCTATGATTCCATACAGGATTGGAGGGGACTATTATATAACACAGGCAGAATGAGGCTTAGGAATGCATTTCACTTAATTGATAGACCTGTCTTGTTTCTGCCCCAGCACACTTATTCTGTACAGAAATTTACATTTGACCATTTTTTTTGGAAAGAATATAAAATCAGTACTCTAAGGAATGTTGTCTTTTCTCATCTTTCTGCATTTGACATAAATTCCATGTAGTTGGGAGGCTTGTGGGATATATCTGAGGGAAGAACTGGGGAGAGAAACTGTATTAGAGACCCTGAAAACAGCAGCAACATAGGGGGTCCTGCTTTTTCTAGTTTTTAGCAAGCTCAGTGCAAATATTATTTTAAGGAAAACAGTGCAGGATTTATATTTGGACAAAACTGGTTTGAAAATCTAGCTTTGTCACTTAGGAGTCAGTTAGTTTTCAGAAATCTCCAATAAAGTATATCAGGGCTGTTTTGGATTTCATATCCCAGCTTTAATAATCCTTTATTTCTTCACTGTGTGTACAGCAAGCCTTGTACTTCATTAGTAGCTACACGACATTGATGAAGCACACGGATGTTGAAGGCATTCAGAATATGTCTAATCCTAGCTGTGTTGTTTTCGAGCTTTGTGAATTTTTTGGAACTAGCTGAGCCTTAGTTTTCTCATCTAAAAACAAATTAATGGTGCTTGCACTTCACATAGTGGTTCTTACCATTTTCCCCCTCCCCATTGTTTCTATTTGTGGATGGATAGAAGCATGGGTCTCAGTTTGTGCATATAAAATGATGGTAGGAGGTACGCAAGGGTTTTCAAATATTCAGTTTTCAATTGTCTCAAAGATAAGGAACCAGAAAAAAAGAAAATCTCCAAAAGACTCACCAGGGAGGTCATCCCTGGAATGAATTTGGGATGGGTATCCAGGAGATATAATGTTGATTCTGTCATTAGTTGGTTCAATCTTGATGACCTCAAAGATGGTCAGTTCCCTTACTTGGGCCTTAGTCCCTCCATCATGAACTAACCTTGGAAACCATAGACCCAGGTGGAAGGATTTAGATAAAAATAAATGTGTATCTGATTCTATCAGACTTCCTTCCACCCATCTCTTTTCATCACAGATTCTGTTGCTTTAGAGAAAAGCCAGAGAATCAGTCTTCCACCACACACCCCTCTCACTCTCTCCTTAGGATACTCAATGGGTAACTAGGTTTGGGAACTGCTGGACTTGATGCTCACTCACATAAACCTTGCTTGTATCAGGCTCTAAGATTCAGCAACCAATTTAATGGTCTCCTCTGATACTTTGAAGATGCCCTCTGTTTAACTCCTTAGGTTGCAATTGACAATTAATCAATTGTTTTACTTATCTGGGCTTTTTGAAATAATCAACAGGGTGAGTGACAGCCATTTTCACTGCGAGGCCTCAAAGAAAAGAAAAGATTAAACAAACAACATGTGTATCATACAGACTGGAACTTGTTTCTGAAATAAATTCTTTGGGATAAAATGCAGCCCTATTGATTAAGTGTATCCATTAGGCATTAGAAATGGTTTTTAACTTCAAGGAACTGGTAGCTTAAATAGGAGCCTATAGCTTTTACAACATGCATTCTGCAGTGCTAGCAGCTATTGTTAGTTCTGCAACCCAGTGATGTCAGGATCAGCATTTCTGCAAGATATTTGAAATTTTCCTCACTCTAGTTGGCTCAAGATAAAACAGAAGGATGATGTGTTGCCAAGTATTACATCCACGTTTTATATAGGATGAAGGGACAGGGTGAATGATATTCTTTTCAGAAAAATTTCTCTTTTTAAAAAATACCTATTTCTCTTAGGAAACACGATTTCTACTCAGAAGATCTCATGTTTCAATACTTCATGCATTTTTTTATTTTAGTTATGCTCTCTTTTCATTGCAGTAAGATATACATAATATTATTTTATTTACTAAAAAAATTGGGAACTTATGTCTTAGTGTGGCAAAGCTACTTAGCAAATATTCTGTCTGAGGCTTTCCATGTCTACTCCCTCATTCAATTAGGCAGGAGCATATAGCTATGTTCTGGACAGGAAAACGCCAACAGGAGTTGCCAGATGAGACTTCCAGGGAAGCTCCTTAAAATGTAGTGCTTTATTTGTCTTTATTTTATTTTGTTTATTTTAATTAAACACATTATTTTCCTCTAAAAACTGAGGGACCATTAATTTAAAAACAGAAGAATAAATATTTTAGTTGTCTTTACTACAACATAATAAGTGCAAGCAGTTTGGAGACAGAATTGAAAGCCATTCCCCAAATGACTTCAAAATTATTAATTTAAGATACAGTGTGGTGTGGTAAATAGAGTCTTAGGGTTAGTTAGGCATGAGTTAAAAATTGACAAGTGTTGAATTATGTGATATACTAGAGATATTGTGTTTTTATTTGTTTCAGCAAGAGACTATAAAGTCGATATGATTTATCCTCAATTAATAAGAGAAAACTGTGGCTTAGTGAAATTAAGTAATGGGTCTATGCTGCTCACCCATGAACTCCACTTTGTGTACCAAGGTTTTATAGGTATTCATTGAATATTAATTTCTTTTTTTGTGTGGGTATGTAGTAACATTTTATTGTGATTTTAATTTGCATTTTTTTATACTTTAAGTTTTAGGGTACATGTGCACAAGTGCAGGTTAGTTACATATGTACACATGTGCCACGTTGGTGTGCTGCACCCATTAACTGGTCATTTAGCATTAGGTATATCGCCTATGCTATCCCTCCCCATTCCCCTCATCCCACAATAGGCCCCGGTGTGTGATGTTCCCCTTCCTGTGTCCCTGTGTTCTCATTGTTCAATTCCCACCTATGAGTGAGAACATGCGGTGTTTGGTTTTTTGTCCTTGCGATAGTTTACTGAGAATGATGGTTTCCAGCTTCATCCAGGTCCCTACAAAGGACATGAACTCATCATTTTTTATGGCTGCATAGTATTCCATGGTGTATATGTGCCACATTTTCTTAATCCAGTCTATCATTGTTGGACATTTGGGTTGGTTCCAAGTCTTTGCTATTGTGAATAATGCCGCAATAAACATACGTGTGCATGTGGCTTTATAGCAGCATGATTTATAACCCTTTGGGTATATACCCAGTAATGGGATGGCTGGGTCAAATGGTATTTCTAGTTCTAGATCCCTGAGGAATCACCACACTGTCTTCCACAATGGTTGAACTAGTTTCCAGTCCCACCAACAGTGTAAAAGTGTTCCTGTTTCTCCACATCCTCTCCAGCACCTGTTGTTTCCTGACTTTTTAATGATCGCCATTCTAACTGGTGTGAGATGATATCTCATTGTGGTTTTGATTTGCATTTCTCTGATGGCCAGTGATGATGAGCATTTTTTCATGTGTCTTTTGGCTGCATAAATGTCTTATTTTAAGAAGTGTCTGTTCATATCCTTTGCCCACTTTTTGATGGTGTTGTTTGTTTTTTTCTCGTAAACTCAAAACTGCTCAACTACATGGAAACTGAACAACCTGCTCCTGAATGACTACTAGGTACATAACGAAATGAAGGCAGAAATAAAGATGTTCTTTGAAACCAACGAGAGCAAAGACACAACATACCAGAATCTCTGGGACACATTCAAAGCAGTGTGTAGAGGGAAATTTATAGCACTAACTGCCCACAAGAGAAAGCAGGAAAGGTCTAAAATTGACACCCTATCATCACAAGTAAAAGAACTAGAGAAGCAAAAGCAAACACATTCAAAAGCTAGCAGAAGGCAAGAAATAACTAAGATCAGAGCAGAACTGAATGAATATTAATTTCTATCACTTTTTTCAGGTTTGAATTTCACCCAGTACCTGGCTCAAAATAATGTTCAATATATATGTTTTATGATCACAAAGCAAAATAGTCAACAGATTCTACTTTTGTAATGTACGTAAATGTAGATGATTAATCATTAATCAATCAGAATAGTGTAAAGGACACTTCCCAAACTCCGACCGCATTAAGCAATCTCAATTTTGTTCCCCAGCAGTTGATATACTTTATTTCTATCTACAGAAATCTGCGCTGCTCTATTGTGAGGATCTAGTATGGCGTAAAGATGCATTAGGGATTCTGTTCCCTGTCTCTTTAAGAGAACACAGATGAAGACTTAAACCCAGAAAGTTTTTAACAACTTTTTTTTGTCCTCTCAACATTTGTTGTTTACAGTTGCCTCATAGACCAAGTTGATGGGAAAAAATAAGAAACTAAAAATAAACGAGGTCTTTCATTCGCAGGGGTAATGCAGTTACATAAGTCAAAGTGGCAGGTCATATGAAGCCCTCCGTGATTCCTTGGGCTTTCTGTCTCATTTCACTGGCTAGCAACCAGCGAAACAGTAGGATATATATTTTTCAATTAGGTTGTCAATATTTTGACCAAACAACCTATTTATAACATTCAGGATTACTGTTCTGTTCGTGAGAACCACTAGAAGTTGCTGTGTGCAGAAAGTCAGCTTGAGATTTGAAACAGCATGATTAAGTAGGGTATACTAACTTGCTTCCCAGGTTTCATCTGCTTGTCAGTCATGTAAGTATAATACACTCATCATTGTGGCCAATTATCAGAAATCACCATTAAAGAACTTATTTATGTAACCAGACACCACCCGTTCCCCCAAAACTATTGAAATAATAATAATAAATTAGCTATTTATTTAATAAAGGCAGTGACACATAGTAGTTAAGCAGGCTTTGAGGTTAGACTACCTCAGTTCTAAGTACCACCTGGGGCATCAGTACTTTCATAACCTTTGCAAATTGCTTTTCTTTTCTTTGCTTCGGTTTTTGTATCTATAAAATGAGGAAAACAGTAATGTCTGTTGCACACAGTTGTGAGGATTAAAAAAGTTATTTCATGTAAATCACTCAGACAATGCAAGGCAGACATTGCAGCCTCAACCTCCTGGGTTCAAGCGATCATCCCACCTCAATGCAAGGCACTGTCTGACCCCAATAAATACTAGTTATTATTAAAAAATATATTATACCTACTATTACTAATGTTAATAAGTAATAAGAATAAGATAAGATAAAAATTTAAGATTCTGAGTTTACTAGGAGATAAACTCAGTGGAGAGAGAATTGGCTTATCGACTACTCTTTTTTTTTCCCCAAAATACTATTTAGCCTCATGACCATAGCTTTCCTGTGGTGGACTTAGGGATACTGAAGACTTGCTAGTTATGATTGATGTTGAAGGTCAATAATCTCTCCTGTTACAATTACAGAGAAAGGCATGTGTGTGTGTGGGTGTGTGTGTGTGTGTGTGTGTCTGTGTGTGTGTATGCATACATGCATACATATAAATTATAATTGCCTGCCAATATTAAAGCTCTAATGGGCTTAAAACACCAGGCAGTGATTAAACACTGAATAAGAATATAAAGGGGTAAAACAAAGGGAGAAAGAAAATCATTGTTTTATAGATATATAATACAAGAAAACTTTTTTATTATAGAAATTTTGTCTATCAAAAATCATCTTTTCAATTAATAAAAGGTGATTCTCAGCCTTTTAATATTTAGGTTTTCCTGAGATCCCAATGGGCACAATTATATCCAAAAGTGTAATTATCCAGTGTGATGAAATTGCATTTGTTGTAACAGGGCTGTGTTTATAACAATTCCCCATCTGAGAAAGAGAGATACTCAGTGTCAATAATCAATTGACCCAAATTATGGAGAGACTTTTGGAAAGCATACACATATGAAAGAAAACAGAAGAAATTTCAAAAGTGTCCCAAGAAATCTTGTTGGATTGTTTAGCATACATTATTAGAGATGCAAAATAGAGATATTTCTATACTTTGGCTGTTTAAAATATAAATAGAATACCTTGGGAGAAATTTGCTCAGAAGCAAAATTTAAAATGTCAAAGTGACACAAAACGGTATAAGGTCACAAGAAACTTTAAAAAGACGTTTCCTTTTTTCTTTAATTATCTTTTTTTTTCTTGCTGCTTTTAAAAATAACGTATAGTACATCTGGCACGCTGACTATAGGCCACTGACATGGCTCCCACTCTGAAGCCCTTACTCCTTCTTGAATATAACTGAATTGCCCACAAAAGCACAGATCACACTCAAACTGTCTAAACATCTGCTAGAATCATTGGAACACCACTGATTAAATTTCAACAATCCACCTGCTCCTCCAACTCAACTTTCCTGATACTTCAATGCCTCTTCTTCACTTTGAGCTCTTTGTGCCCTATCCCTCCCACATACATACTTTAGTTGTTCATCATAGAAACCAACCCTGATGAACTTTTACAAGTAGAAGACATGCATTGAACAGGTATGCCATCTGAAAGAAGACACTGGCTAACTGAAGAAATCTTAGTCTATGAGTTTCTGCTGCTCTCAAAGCCATCGAAGAGTTATTTCTAATTGCTTTCTGCAACTGTGTGTCTCCCTCCAAATCTATAGTTTTAAGAAAAAAACACATAATTAGCCTTATTGGTATTACAGGCCTACACAGGGCCTGCCCATTGAGTGGGCAAAGAGGTAGTAATGCCTATCCACCCAATAAGACATATTAGGCAAATGAAGCCAACATTACCCAGTGTTCATTACAAATTATTCATCTGGTTCTCTTCATTGATAAATCTACACATGGGCATACCTTTTAGGATATACTTAGCTTCATACTTCAGTAATTCTACCAAGACTGAAATATTTACTATTTGCTAGTCATTATTAACCCTTGAATTCCCAGTGCTTAGCAGATAGTCAAATTTTCTGCTCTCAAAGCATATATTCTAGTGAAATGAAATTCCACTCATCAAAAATTATCTTATTTGCTTAGGTAATATAATATGTATGATATGAATAAGATCAAATGAGCAAACGAGCAAAGGATAGAGAGGAATAACTTTATAAAGGGTTGTCAGAGAAGACCTCTCTCATGAGATGAAATTTACTCCCAGTTCTGGATGATAAGTGGGACCAGGTCCTGTGGATTATTCAAGGAAAAAGAAAATATTGCAAGGCCATAATCGGGGTCAAATGTTCTGTGATGAGGATGGGCTTGGTCTATTTGAGGAGTCAACATGGTTGGACCATTGTGAAACAAAGGCAACAATGTAGGATATAAAGTTGAAGAGAACGGGGGGTGATCTATGCTCTGCCAAGTTATAGAGCGGGATTTATGCCAAGTGCAAATGGAAGTCACTAGAGGCTTTTAAGAGGGTGGCACAATTTGTTTTATGCTTTAAAAAATTCACTCTGGATTCTACATAACAGAGATGATTGGAAGGTAAGGACAAAGACAGAGATCTGATGAGAAATGATGTGAAGGGGGTGAGATGTGGTTAGTTTTAAAACATATTTTAGGAGTATCATACTCTGTGTAAATGTTGGAGATACAGCTACAAATAAATCAGATATAGCCCTTGCCCTTATAGCATGTTTAGGTATGTGGATAAGAAAGAAACTGAACGTTGCACCATGAGTGCAAGGAGAATCTTCATTGAGAGATGTTCAGGAGCATCTGGGGTGGATGTTGGGGATATAGTGATGGGTGGAGTAGGGTACGTGAAACTGCATTATTCGTGTATTCTAACTATGGATTCACAATAAAAGCCTACCTATTCCTCTCCCCTCTCCAATGGACTGTGTCAGCCTTCTTGTGGTCCTAATTCAAAGCTAAAGGAATCATACTACATATGTCAATAGTTTGTGGATTTTCCATTCATGGAATGCTTTATTGGAAGAAAAGTCAGAACAAAATGTACTTTTCATTAAAATAGCATGATTAATTGACTATATATAGGTTAAAATACTGCCAAGTTGTATTAAAATTTCTATAAAACGTGTTGGCTCAAATTTGAAATATTCACTAAACATACAATTAATATGTGGGAAGAAGGCACAGATTAGGAGGGAAGAATAGTTTATGTGCCATGCCAGTGGCAAAATATAAGTTGGTGATTAAAATCATAATTAACTGGTCAGGTGCAGGGGGGCTTATGCCTGTAATTCTAGCAGTTTGGAAGGTTGAAGCAGACAGATCACTTGAGCTCAGGAGTTTCAAGACTTGGGCAACATGACAAGACCCTGTCTCTCCAAAGGAAAAGAAAAAAAAAACCTAGGTGGGAGTGGTGTCACGTGACTGTAATCCCAGCTACCTGAGGGCCTGAGGTGGGATGATCACTTGAGTCCAGGAGGTTGAGGCTGCAATGAGCTGTGACAGATTGTGCCACTGTGTCAGCCTGGGTGACCAAATGAGACCCTATTTCAAAAAGAAACAAACAAACAAACCTCATAATTCCAAAAGTTAATCAGAACCTCATAATTCCAAAAGTTAATCAGATTTCCAAAAGAAATCAGAACCTAGATTTGTGACTTCCAGCTTCATGACCCTTGGGCAAATTATTTAATCTTTCTCAATTTGTTTTCTCTTTTGTAAAATTAAAAATGGTGCCTACATCATAAATGGTATAAGGACTAAATTTGATAATTCAGAGTGAGTGTACGTGTTGGTTTTCAATACATTTTAGCTATTGTTATTATCACCATTCTCTAACTGACAGACACTGATGAAGATGAAGAAGCCCAGCAGAATGGCTGAGAACACAAATTCTGGAACAAATGGCCTGGGTTGACTACTGGTTCCACCACTTCTATATCACAGATTTTTTCTCTCTTTTAAAACTGCAAAACAACTTTTGGGCAAAAGCTTTTATTCACCTCAACTCCCCCTTATTTTCCAATTTCTAAATCCTTTATTACTCTTGCTTTTCATAATATATCAGTGTGGTAATACTTGCTGGCTTTTTTTGCTTCTCCTACTGATTTTCAAGGTATTTCCTGGTATGTGTATCTTTAATGCTTAGCATAGTATCTTTAGCATGCTCAATAAGTGTTTGTCAAATGAATTGAATAACAAATAAATAAAAGTATTATGTATAGAACAGCAAGAAACCTCCAGCGTAATGTGCTATCGGCATTATTCCAATAACCTCGGTCTTCAATCTTCTCACTCTTTGCCTTCTTCTCCATCCCCATTTTCTGCTTCTGTTATGCTTTGGCTTGAAGAAACGAAAGGCTGACCTTGCATGACATTGTGAAAATAACTTAAGTCCAAAATTTCACTAAATCCTTCCCACATCACCATCTTCCACCTTGGCCAAATCAGCTATACTTCTTTGTATATGTAGACCCTCTGCACCTCTGTCCCTCAGCAGCAATCCCATTTCGTTGCGGCTTAACATGGTTTTAGAATGTTCAAGTAGAATAGGAAGAATCTCTACGAACTAGGGATTTGAAGTTGATGTTTCAGCAAAGTGCAGAAGTTCAAATCCTGCCTCCATAAATGCAATTCTGTTGTCCAGAGCATAACAATTCCTTTTAGCATTGCATTCTGTTTTTGATGATTTATGGGACCTTTGTTATTTTCTTTGCCTCCATTCCTCCCCAGAGTCACTTCCCTGCTCCTCTCTTGGATGGCATAAATGAGAAAATTTGAAATGTGTTGCTACACAAAAATATAAAAACAAAACAAAGTGGCATAGCTGAGTCTGTGAAACCCATTTAATCTAATCCTTACATGTTTATAGGACAGGAAATTGAGATTCCAAAGGGAAATTGACTTGGGCATGGCCAAATGGGAAGCAGGAGCAGCAGTCATTGAAATCCGACGGTTGACCAAGCAAATTAGGTCCCTTTGGGCCGTATGAACAGATAACCGTCAAAAATCACACCACCTTTTTGCTTGACTTTGCCTAACCTGAATAAATAGATAAATTCTCAGTTAAAATAAATATATAAATATTAATTGAACTCAGACTAAGTATTTATGAACTACCTCCAAAAGAAAATACCACTGAAGCACACAAGCTTCATCACAAACACAAGCCTCCTATCTCCTATCGTTTAGAGTGTTCAACTGTTTAAAAAATATTGTTTCTTCAAAAGAAATGTTCATTTGCTTCTATGACTCTCGCTCTTTCTCAAAGACAAAGAAAATGCATAGTCCACCTATAAAAAATTATAACATTTCTGTAGTCTTTAAAATTTTTATATGTATTTCTATACACACATTTATACATATATGTTTATATTGAATTTTAAGCAAAACTTTTCCATCTATCTTAACACAAGAAGAAGAACCACTGTTCAATATTCTTGAGCACTACCAAAGGCCATGCATTCAGCTAAATATTTTATAATCATTTTAATAAATCCTCAGAGAAGCCATCACAGGTATTATTATTATGCATAATTTCAAATTTGAATATATACAAAAATAAAAACATCGCAACTCAAATGATTCAATAAATATTCACAATATCACATACTTACTGAGTGGCCTAAGAGGAACTTGAACCTATTTCTGTTTGTTATTTTTGTGCTTTTAACCATCATGCAATACTTTTTTTTCCTTCTAAACTTTCGTTTCTCTCTGTCTTTTCCACAATGCATTATTCCTCAGTCATGTTCGTAGCCTCTCCCAGGATGGGCAGGTATCTTTGGTATTAGAGAGTCTTTATTCTCCTTCAAATTTTAGGCTTGGACAATAAGAGTAATTGGGCTTGTGGTGTTACTGATTAAAACCTCTCACTTGTTCCCCATCCTTATCATCAGGGAATGAAACCTTAAACTTCAAGATGCCCAGAATGTTCCATTTAAGTTCCAGACCTAAAATGCCAGTTTTTTTGTTTGCTTGTGTGTTTGTTTCTTTTTTCTTACAAAGGGAGCTCATACAGTTGACTTGGTCTCCCTTGTACTTCCACATATCTTGTCAAAGAAGACAGGTATGTTTTTTTTTTTTTTTCGTGGGGTCCAGGGTTCTTAAGTTTAAGATCTGGATCTCCTTACAGACTGTGGCACCTTGGCCATAAGCATCAATATTCTCTCATTCATAAAACTGAGATGATAACCTGTGTGACACTGTATTATTATAAGAGTTGCAAAGCATGTTCATATAAGCTGTTTATTAAAGATATAAATTGGAGTACATATAAGGGAATCTTTTGATTTTCCCATCATTTTACAAGTCTACATGATGCTTTACTTTATATCTGGTGTGGAGATAATATAGCCAACTGTCTTGATTTACCCAGAACTGAGGGTATTTGTAGGACATGGAACATTCAGTGCTAAACTAGAAAAGGCACAAGAAAGTGGGGGCAAGATGGTCACTCTATCTGGACCTTAAGGACATGACAGCTGTATAGCTACTCCAGTTCCTACAGTGTTAAACATTTAATCTTAGTATACCCAGCTTATATGTGGCACCAGAGGACCCTGTGCTTGTCTTATCAGAGTGTGTCCAGAAGTATCAATCACTTCCCTATCACAGTCTGACATGAAAACATCTTACTTCGTCTTTGCTTTGGGTGAATCTAAGTACAATTCACTACTCACCTATCACTAGCGTTCTTAAAAGTGGCAAAAAGATTGTGGACTTTCTACCAAAATTTTCAAATGAATTCTTATAGACTCTTTGAACAATGTATATTTTAAAGGATTTAGAATAGCTGTTTTCTCCCTTAATAAAATTTTTAAAAGAAATGAGAGGGAAGCAGAGCTAAAATCATAAACTAAATACCAAAGAAGCTTTTATGTCCTGTTCCAGGTACTGACAGATATCAGTGTAAAAACTAAAATTCTTTGAAGATTGACAAAATGTATACTTTTGGAAATCCCAGGCTAATAAAGACCTTGTGAATTCATCTTAGAGCTGAATAATAATCAGGATCATACAATATTTTTTGTAAAACACTAATTTTCCATTTTCAAATGATAATTTTCCAAACTTACTCTACTCTGCATCATTACATTGTCAAGAGGCAACTTTTCTTTATTATATTTGAAACACTTAGAATTAGTAATTGTGCATACATTATTCTCTTCCGTGACATATTAGCTCTCTTTTCTCTTTTACCTTATTCAGTTATTTGGTTTAAAAAATAATACCTAGAATATATTCCACATCTAAACTATAAAAAAGATGTCAGTTTCAGGGAATCTTATAATTGAAGAATTGTATGTTTTGGGACAGATATTATACAATAGGAAATCTTTCTTAAGGTCATTAATAATCAATTGTCACATAGCATGATGGTTGGAAAGAGAAGAGAAATAAAGGTCAAATGCAATTTAAGAAAACAGATGTATATAAACAGGCTAGTACCATACTGTTTTAACTAATGTAGGTTTTTTTTTCCCTACATGTGCATCGATGGAGGAGTGGATAAAGAAAATGTGATATTTACATACAATGGAATATTTTTTTCAGCCTTTAAAAAGAAAGAAATTCTCATTTATGTGACAATGTAGATGGATCTTGTGGATATTATGCTAAGTGAAATAAGTCAGTCACAGAAGGAAAATACCACATGATTTCACTTACGCAACGTATCTAAAAGAGTAAAACCCTTAGTCTTAGAGAATGGAATCGTGATTGTCAGGGATTATGGGGGAGGAGCAAATGTGGAATCAGTAATCAGTAAGTATAAAGTTGCAGCTAAGGATGATGAATAAGTTCTAGAGATCTACTAAACAACATTTTGCCTATAGTTCAGAATACTGTATTAGTACACTTAAAAATTTAAGAGGGTAGATTTCATGTAAGGTGTTTGTACAGCAATAATAAGAATAAAAATTTTAAAGGAAATTTATTGACACTGCTGAAAAAAAGAAGGATGAAAGCAAGAAAGGAGAAAAAGAGAAAGAGAGAGAAAAGAAAGAGAAAGAAAGAAAAAAGAAAGAGAAAGAAAGAAAAAAGAGAGAAAGAAAGAAGAAAGAGAAAGGAAGGAAGGAAAGAAAGAAAGAAAGAAAGAAAGAAAGAAAGAAAGAAAGAAAGAAAGAAAGAAAGAAAGAAAAAGAAACAGAAAGAGAGGGGAGGGAGGGGGAGGAGAGGAGAGGGAGAAAAGAAAGAAGAAAACAGAGAAGTGGCAAACAACAAAAGAATAGGAAGAGAGGCAAGGAAAAGGGATTGAAGATGTAAGACATGGAAGATGAGTTGTATATTTTCTTTTTTCCATCTTTTATTTTAGATTCAGTGGGTACATGTTCAGGTTTATTACTTGGGTATATTGCGTGATGCTGAGGTTTGGGGTACAAATGATCCCACCACCCAGGAAGTGAGCATAGAATCCAATAGTTTTTAATCCTTGCCTCGCTCTCTCCCTTCTACCTTCAGTAGTCCTCAGTTTCTATCATTCACATCTTTATGTCCATGAGTACCAAATGTTTAGCTCACACTTGTAAGTGAGACTATGCAGTATCTTCTGGCATTAATTAATTAGGAAAAGGGTCTTCACCTCCATCCTTTTGGGGCAAAGAATCTGATATTTTCGTTTTTATGACTGCATAGTATATGCAGTCATATGATGTATATGTACCACATTGTCTATCCAATCCACCGTTGATGGGCAACTAGATTTATTCAATGTCTTTGTTATTGTGAATAGCACTACAAAGAACATTCAAGTACATGTGCCTTATTGATAGAAAAATGTGTTTTCATTTGTACATATACCCAATAATGAGATTACTGAGATGGACAGTAGTTCTGTTTTAAGTTATTTGAGAAATCTCCATGCTGCTTGGCTGAACTAATTTCCATTCCTACCGACAGTGTATAGGTATTCCCTTTTCTCTGCAGCCTTGCTAGCAACTGTTGTTTTTTGACTTTTGAATAACAGTCATTCTGACTGTTGTGATATGGTATCTCACAGTGGTTTTCATTTGCTTTTATCTGATTATTGGCGTGGAACATTTTTTCATGTTTATTGAAACTTGTATGTCTTCTTTAGAGAAGTGTCTGTTCATGTCTTTTGTCCATTTTTTTAATGGGTCATTTGTATTTTCTTGTTCAATTGTTTAAGTTCCTTATAGATTCTGGAAATTAGGCCTTTGTCAGATGCATAGTTTATGAATATTTTCTCCCATTCTGTAGGTTGTCTGTTTACTTTGCTGATAGTTTCTCTTTTTTGTTGTTTTTGTTTGTTTGTTTTTTGAGACATAGTTTTACTCTATTGCCCAGGCTGGAGTGCAGTGGTGCAATCTAGGTTACTGTAACCTCCACCTCCCGGATTCAAGCGATTCTCATGCCTCAGCCTCTCAAGTAGCTGGGATTACAAGTGTGTACATCTATGCCTCGCTAATGTTTGTATTTTTTGTAGATAAGGGGTTTCACCACTTTGGCCAGGCTAATCGCCAACTCCTGGCATCAGGTGATCCACCTGCCTCAGCCTCCCAAAGTGTTGGGATTACAGGGATGAGCCACTGCGCCCAATCTGATAGTTTCTTTTGCTGTGCAGAAGCTTTTTAGAATAATTAGGTCCCACTTTTCAATTTTTGTTTTTGTTGCAATTGCTTTTGAGGACTTAGTCATAAATTCTTTCCAAAGGCCAATGTCCAGAATAGTGTTTCCTGGATTTTTGTCCAAGATTCTTATATCTCGATGTCTTATATTTAAATATTTAATACGTCTTCAGTTAATTTTTATATATGGCAAAAAGTAGGGGTCCAGTTTTATTCTGCATATGGCTAGCCAGCTATTTCCAATATTTATTAAATAGAGAGTCCTTTCTGCTTTGCTTAGTTGTGTTGACTTTGTCGAAGATCAGATCGCTATAGAAGTATGACTTTATTTCTGGGTTTTCTATTCTGCTTCGTTGGTCTATATGTCTGTTTTTGTGCCAGTACCATGCAGTTCTAGTTACCGAAGCCTTATAGTTTGAAAGCCAGTATAGTTTGAAGTAAGGGAATGTGATGCTACCAGCTTTGTTCTTTTTGCTTAGGATTGTTTTGGTTATTTGGGCTCTTTTTTGATCCCATATGAACTTTAGAATAGTTTTTTCTAGTTCAGTGAAAAATGACATCGGTAGCTTTAAAGAAATACATTGAATCTGTAGATTGCCTTGAGCAGTGTAACCATTTTAATGATATTGCATGGATGATATAGACCAATGAAAAAGGAATAGAGAGTCTAGATATAAAGCTGCATACCCACACCCATCTGATCTTTGACAAAGCCAACAAATACAAGCAAAGAGAAAAGGGCTCGTTAGTCAGTAAATAGTGCTGGGATAACTGGCTAGCCATATGCTGAAGATTGAAACTGGACCCATTCCTTACTTCCTTACACCATATACAAACATCAACTCAAGATAAATTGAAGATGTAAATGTAAATCCTAAAACTATAAAAACCCAGGAATATAACCTAGGTAATACCATTCTGGACATAGGACCTGGCAAAGATTTCATGATTAAGATGCAAACATCAAGTGCAACAAAAATAAAAATTGACAAATGGGACTAAAACTAAAGAGCTTCTGCAAAACAAAAGAAACCATCAACACAGTAGACAGACAACCTACAAAATGGGAGAATATATTTGCAAACTATGTATATGACAAAGGCCTAATATCCAGAATCTATAAGGAACTTAAACAAATTTACCAGAAATAAACAAACAACCCCATTAAAAAGAAAGAAAAGGACAAGAGCACACACTTTTCAAAAGAAGAGATATACATGGCCAACAAGCATATGAGAAAATGCTCAACATCACTAATCATTAGAGAAACGGAAATCAAAACCACAATGAGATACCATCTCACACCAGTCAGAATGGCTACTATTAGGTAGTCAGAAAATAACAGATGCTGGTGAGGTTGCAGAGAAAAGGGAACATTTATACACTGCTGGTGGGAATGTAAATTAATTTTGCCATTGTGGAAAGCAGTCTGGCAATTTCTCAAAGAACTCAAAGCAGAATTACCACTCAACTCAGCAATTTCATCATTGGATATATATACCCAAAGTAATATAAATTGTTCTACCATAATAATGCATGCACTCACATGTTCATTGCAGCACTATTCACAATAGCAAAGACATGGAATTAACCTAGATGCCCATCAATGGTAGACTGGATAAAGGAATGTGGTACATACACACTGTGGAATACTGTGCAGCCATAACAAAACAACAAGATCATGTCATTTGCAGCAACCTGGATGGAGCTGAAGGTCATTATCCTAAGTAAGGTAATGCAGAAAACCAAATACCACATGTTCTCATTTATAAGTGGAAACTAATGGACACAAAGAAGAAAACAACAGACACCGTGTCCTCCATGAGGGTAAAATGTGAGAAGAGGGAGAGGATAAAAAAACTACCTGTTAGGTACGATGCTTATTACCTGGGTGAACAAAATAATCTGTACATCAAACCATTGTGAAACAGAGTTTACGTATATAACAAACCTGACATGTACCCCTGAACTTAGTTAAAAGTTAAAAAAAAAGAACAACAACAACAAAAACCCTCCAGTTTCACAAGGTGAAAATGCATCATTTTTATTAATGAAATTAGCAATAAAGGAAACTCTAAGGGCACATGAAGATATTCTAAAACGTATCCTCATATATCACAGGTATACTGTCTTAACCACTACAGCATCTTCTTGAGAGCAATTTGATTATGTTTATGAAGCTAGGAAAATAATAAGTTGCATACATTGGCTAGCAATCCTGATGTTCTACTGGAGAACTTTCAGAAACAGCCTAATGGTCTAGAATAAGTAACACTATAATGAACATCTTCACCTAAAAAAATGAAGGGAAAATGCGATTAGCAAGATTTCCTTGGAACATTGGTTAGAGTAGTTAATTTGTGATAGATTTAACTGTACTGAAAATTATATAGCTATGAAAACTATAATAATGGAGATCATAAAGCCAATAGAAATATTATTATATAATAAGAGAATACAATTCTAATAAAACTAGAATTAAATAAATTAGAAATAAAAATTATATCCAACCATGGTGAAACCCCATCTCTACTAAAAATACAAAAATTAGCTGGGTGTGGTGGCGGGCGCCTGTAGTCCCAGCTACTCGAGAGGCTGAGGCAGGAGAATGGCGTGAACCCAGGAGGCGGAGCTTGCAGCGAGCCGAGATCGCGCCACTGCACTCCAGCCTGGGCGACAGAGCGAGACTCCACCTCAAAAAAAAAAAAAAAAAAAAAAAGAAATTATATCCATATTGTTAAATAGGTACATTAAAAGGAATTGGAAGAATAGGAACATGCATACTTTATTAGGATGGTGAATTTATAGGAACTGTTATTAATTTTTGGTTCTTTTTGCTATCTTTCCGTAATTGCATTCAATATAAAATTTTGAGTGTTTGTGTGTATGTGTGTATGTGTGTTTGTGTCTATGTGTGTTTGAGAGAGAGAGAGTAAAAGAGAGAGAGGTGGAGGGGAGGAGGTGATCCTGAAAAGTGACAGACAATTTAGGGCCATATTGTTCATGAATTTTGGTAAGAGATGACAAAAATTTGAATCAGAACAATGCTCATGGGGGTAAGGAGAATAACTGTGTCTGTTATTGGCCCATTCGTCTTTTTTTTTAGACTTGCTTATATCTTTTCCCTCTGTATTCTATGGTATTCTTTTCTTACATTTTCTGAGCTTTAGCAGAGGCTGAAAATTATTTCCAGGTGGTGTACATAAACAAGGAAGTGACCAATATCAGCATAAAGTTTCCTTTAAATATAGTCATTACCTATTGATTACCATGGAAACTTTGCTTCCTTCCAATATTCTTTGTCAAATGCTAGTTTCTCATTTTACTTGAAAAGCCAGGAACAGCCTCACTGTGCTGCAGCTATGTTGTGTTCTGAAATATTTGTCTCCCTATGTCACCTTTTCCATCGCAATCAGCATTTTCTGCCACATCGTCTCCTGGGAAGCTTTATAGTTTCACCCTTTAATGGGCAGAGTCAGTTTTTTCTCGAGGACTCAAATGAAAATTGTGCTTCCTTGCATGGGGCCATGACACTTCGAGTGTTACACAATTAAATTACTCCATTTGCAGAAGTAGTTCAGTGTCCTGGCTATTTACTCACATGAGACACATAATTTCCATATGCGAAATTGGAGTACAACTCTCTTTTTTTCTTACATCTAAGAGATCTCATAGTATCTAATTAACAAAAGTCTGTTAAGTACCTTGAGACAAATCTATGACATTCTGTTAAAACCATTACATAATTTATATATTAATACTAACTGTTCTCACTTTATTTCAATAGTTATCATTAAATTTTAAGAAAAAAAAATCCTGCTGCTTTTCATTCTAGGATGTATTACAAAGACCTGACCGTGAGAGAAGCAACTTGGTCAAAAAATAATATATTTAATTTGGAATGGCCTTGTGTCTCCAAGTTGCTGATATTTAAAACCACCATGCAGTTTCTTATTTGTGTTTTCCAGTAAGCTGTTGCAAGATAAGGACCGTGCATCTTAGTCATCAGACAAAACAACAGCAACTACCTATTTAGGGTGTATAAAGTGCCCCTATAGCAGAATTTCTGCAACCTCAGAATTGTTGAGGTTTTAAGGCAGAAGAGTCTTTGTGGTTTGGGACTATCCTGTGCCATGCATGACGCTCAGCAGCATCCCTATATACCAGTTGCATTCCTCCACCCTGGTTACAAGAACAAAATGTGTCTTGAAAAAGCTGCCAAATGTTCCCTGGGGGACAAAATTGACTCTCTAATCGATTGAGAACCTCTGCCCTGAGGTGAATTCCAGTGTGTGTCTGATAACCTACATAGTTTTCAGCCCATCTTAAAGATACCATCAAAATCAGCTGAAATAAATATGCTGTAGAGATATAGCTGTGGATATTAGCTGTCATTTTGACATAATGGATAAATGAATAGATATTTGTTTAATTTGTACTGTTTTAATTTTAATTATTTAGATACCTTTATTGGTCATATTTCCATCAATAGTGACATGATGGTTTCAACAAAAAGCATGGTTGATCAGAATCAAAGTCTCACATGGTGGCATAATAAAGACTGCTAATACTACTGGATTTAAGTAAATATCAGTCACACTGAAAGACAAATACCACATGCTCTCGCTCATATTTGGGAGCTAAAATAAGTGATCTCACGGACTTAGAGAATAGAACAGTAGATACCAGAGACTGGTAAGGGTGGGTAGTTGTGAGGGGTGTGATAAGGAGAAGCTGGTTAATGGGTACAAGCATACAGTAAGATACAAGAAATAAGTTCTAATGTTTGATAGAAGAATAGGACACTAAGGCTTAGCAACAATATTTTGTATATATCAAAACAACTAGAAGACAGGACTCGAAATGATTCCAACATATAGAAATAATAGGTACTCAAAGTGACGGATACTCCAAATGCCCTGACTTGATCATTACACATTCTATGACTTTAACACTCACATGTACCCCATAAATATGTAAAATATTATGTATCAATAAAAACACTGACAGCATAGATGACATTATTCTCAAATAGCAGGTGACTGTTTTCAGGACTCTACTGCATTATAGAGTGACTACAACCAGGCAGAGTCTGTGTTGGACACTCATCCTCCAATCTCTATGTATTATACAAAGGAAGCCAATCGTGTGTGTGTGTGTGTTTTCTTTTTTTAAAAAAGATAACATAAGTTTATAAGTATGAGGCTTATAAATTAGCAATGGTACCAATGGGGAATTTCACAGCTCTGTAACTGATTATGAAACATCAAATGTTATGTTGCTAGCCTGTTAAAAATTATGCACAGTTTTTAGAGTCTATTTCCTAATTAGTGTAATTAAAACCAAATTTTATACTTGGGTAAGGTGATAGATTGTGTCAACTGCTCTTTCTTCTTCTTAGTTGAATTTTAAAATTGCACATTCATAATGTATTCATATTCAGTAAAGTAAGAAGATGTAAGACATTTAATAATATGAAATATAGCACATTCTACATTTTTGTAAAGTAGCACGCTGAACAGAATAAAACTAATCTGATGAAGCTCCGGAATATAATCTTCCATAGTTATTTAAAATTTACCTAGTCCAGATGTCTGCCTATTATAAGACTTGGCAGGGTTCTCTACCTTACACTCTTATGAAGAATGAGAAAGTATTTTTGGAAAGCCTTAGCTTATTCCTCAAAATAATAATAATAACAAATTAAAAGATACCTTGTGGTTTAATCAGTTGTGTTAAATTGAGTTTTTGTTTTCAAGTTATAGAAACTAAAATTGGCTACTTTTAAAAAATTCATTATTATTAAAGTATAAAATTTAGGGCCAGGAATGTAGACAGGATAGAAAATAGAAACTAGAAATCATATGGAATTTTCTCCAATTCTTACTATGCTGCTCTTCATGCAATAACCCATTTGCTTCCCAGTCTTCAGTCTGACTCTCTACTATTCAGTCCACAAGAAATAAAATCCCAAATAGACCATCTGAGTTTTTGCTGTCGGCAAGTAACCAAACTGTGATAAATATCTCATAGCCCCAACTCCAAATTTCTAGTTAGAGATTTAATTTTCATCTGGGGTGAACCCACAAATTGTGTCTGGAGCTTGGGTGTGGGGATTTATACACAATATGGCAAAAGGGACTCACCCAAGAGGATGAAGGAAGCTGCTAAGAAACAATGGTGAATTGCTATAATCTGGGAAGTTTCCTACAAATATCCATTAAGTAATTTGTTACTAAGAGAATAATCTCTGTTTTGGACCAATCAGTACTCTCATTTAATAGTCCAAGTGTTAACCCTTGTCTTTATCCCATACATCGGTATTTTTCCTGTACAAGTGACTGCTAGGTTGCTTAGCTTTTAATCTGCTTTATATTGACTCTTTTTAGCTGTCTCCAGACTGTGCACACCACGAACAGTGCATATCTAAACTTAGGTGAGGGAAAGTCACCCAATTCATTTTTATTCTCTCAGAATTGACTCAAGCGGTATTTTTTTAGTACCTGTTGAACTTGGTGAATTGGTTACACTTTTTGCCTCACTCTTCCTGATCCACTGTCCTACCCCCTTTGCAATGAGAAAATCTTCTCTACCCCATTTGAAAGTTTAGATATTGGTTACATGTCTTACTAGCTGTGCAATCTTGGAAAAGTTTGTAACACCTTTAAGATTCATCTACCATATCTGTAAAATGGGCATGGCGGTATCTATACAATAGAGATAGTATAAAAAATATATGAAATTATTCACGTAAAATACTCAATTTAGTGCCTGGTACAACTTAAGTATCTGCTACCCCATGGATGTTAGCTGCTACTACTACTACTACTACTAGTAGTTACTAGTACTAATTTCATAGCTACCATTATCACCACTACCTCTAATACTTCTATCACTATTGATCTTATTGACCTGGTAATCATTTAGGATATCTCTGATAACTGAAAATCAATTATCAGAGTTTTAATGTGCATGGTATACTTTAGGTTCCCAGAATATCACTGGTCCAATCCATAGATTTCCCCACTTTGTATTCTAATCATTGAGGTATCATGGGAGATTAGTTTGAACAAATATAAGCAAAGGCTAAAATAAATGTCTACATATAAGTTGCCTTCAAGCAGAATATCTTTTTAATCAAAATGCTATGAAACAATTTTCCCCTCACTCTGCAGCAGGTAGAGCACAATCATTATTTGCTCCTGCTTCTGAGCGCTCAGGCTTCCCTCTGTAGAAGCTGTTCCTTGTTGGCTCTGCCTGCATAACAATGACAGGAGGAAGAGCTGCTTTATTTTACTCCCTTCCTCGGAGGAAAATGGGTGCCTTCTTTAATGTGAGTGGTCAGAAGCCCTAGTACTTCCTTTTGTGACACTGTTTAAAGTCAGACTCTCTGGAGCAACCTAGGAGGAAATCATTTGCACATCCATGCTTTATGAGAAGATGATGACAATGACATGTTAATAATTACTAAGTTTGCATATAGAGGAGGTATTTCAAACACAGAATCTTACCCAGTTTTGTTTCAGTAGGTTTCACTGATTTGCCTGAGGTCACAAAATAAGTGAAAGTACCACGGCCAGCATCTTTGTCCTCCCAAGCCAGGGCTGTTTCTGTTACAACACGCTAAGGAAGGTAAGGCTCCCATTGTAAGCATAAAGTAGGAAGTCATTTAGGCTTATCGTTTAACATGTTAGTGAATATCTAAATTACTCTGATGAACAAATATCTATAAAGTGTTAAACTTGACAATATTTTCAGGTTTTGTTTGTTTGCCAGCTTACTTGTTTGTTTCAACTCCTTATCTTTTTATTGTTTGGGGAAAGTGACAACCACTAGCTTCTTGCAGTTATCTAATTAAATACCTAAAGCTGTATAGTTGGCCATTTGTATGTCTTCTTTGGAGAAATATCTATTCAGGTATTTTGCCCATTTTTTAATCAGGTTACAAAGATGCCACCAACACACAGTGTGGAAAGGACAGTTTCTTCATTAAATGGCGTTGGAAAAACTGGATGCCCACAAGCAGGAGGATTAAATTTGACTTTTATCTCACACCATATGCAAAAATCAACTCAAAATATATTAAGGACTTAAAGATAAACCTGAAACTCTAAAACTGCTAGAAGAAAACATAGAAGGAATATGCCATGCATAGGTCTGAACAATGATTTATTTTTTGCATATGACTCCAAATTTCAGGCAACAAAAGTAAAAGTAGATTATGTGATTACATCAAACTAAAAAGCTTCTATACAGCAAAGGAAACAATCAATAGAACAAAGATATAATCTATGAAATGGGAGAAGACATTTGCAAACTGTGTATCTAATAAGGAGTTAACATCCAAAATACATAAGGAGCTCAAACAACACAATAGCTAGAAAATAGACCTTACAATTAACATTCAATTAATGTCACATTCAAATATTTCTCTTTTAAAATGTGACATTAAAAACGGAAGAAAAATATGTAGCCCTCTGTGCAAACAAAAGTCAGTTTGGTATTTTGTTTTGATGAAAATGAAGGGCAGTGCAAGTAGTTCAGCATAAATAACCCGAATTGGTTGTCTCTTTCAGTCTTTGTTTTAATTAGCATTACAAAAGAGAAACATCGCATATATTAGATATAATTTCTAACCTCAGAAATAAAATGTTACCTTAAGTTCCACAGTGAGCACATGCTGAATTACTGTTTTAGCTCAGGGGAGGATATATTTAGGCTTGTTTGTAAAGCGTAAATTAGAGTAAGTGTTATGGTGTCATAAGTTAGCTGGATTACCTAGAGCAGTTCCTCTCCTTCTGAATAATTAAGATATCTGATTCAAACATATGTGTAGGTTATTAAATGCAACTGTACAAATGTGAGGGTATTTGTATAGATACGCATGTTTAATAAATTCATGGTTCAACTTCTAGACACAAAGGCCTCTTGAGTAAATTTGACCTTTCTGCCCACTCTGGTTGTGATTTAAAAATTAATAATAATAATAATAATCTGTAACACTGTGAGCCTAAAGGGAAGGTAATTAGCACTAATTGCATTTGTTTTTAAACAGATCTGTTCCTACTAATCAGTGTTGTTTCCACAGGTGCTTATTTTCATGGTGAAGGGGAAGGGATTTATGATGCTCTGATAAGACAAGAGAAGGAAGGGCATGGTTTGGTTCTCATTCTAACATCTGAAGAGCATGGTGTGGTGCTGAGGGAAGGAGGTACTATTGCTGCATGTTAGGATAGCTACCCTGTAGCAAATGTCATCCTTTGATCAACTTCTCTATGTGCCTTACTGTCTTGCTTTCTTTTTTTTTTTTTTTCTTTTTTTTGAGACAGAGTTGTGCTCTTGTTGCTCAGGCTGGAGTGCAATGGCACGATCTTGGCTCACTGCAACCTCCACCTCCTGGGTTCAAGCAATTCTCCTGCCTCAGTCTCCCGAGTAGGTGGGATTAGAGACATGCACCACCACGCCCAGCTATTTTTTATTTTAAGTAGAGATGGGTTTCACCATGTTGGTCAGGCTGGTCTCGAACTCCCAACCTCAGTTAATCCACCCGCCTTGGCCTCCCAAAGTGCTGGTATTACAAGCATGAGCCACCACACCCAGCCTACTGTCTTGCTTTCAAAGTATTATTTTTCTAGTGTCTTTTTATTGTTTAATAACAGATTACAAAGCATCTGGCTAATATAATGTCTCAAAAATTATCGAAAAAGAACCACTTTGGAGAATAAGATCAAAGATATCAAGTCATCTCCTGGTTACGTTATGACCGTTGCAAGATGGAAGCAGATGCAGCTAGAATCAATCAAATGTTTGTATCTGCTCAGCCGCTAGTTCTTATTCTAGGAATAGAATCCTGATTTTGCTTAGGGAACAACTACTTCTCTATCTTTAATCCATGTGGTTTGTGTGAAACTGTGCTTCTTGTCTGACTAATCATATCCTTCCACCCTCCTGTCCACATTGAATTGGTTGAGAAGTGGGCATGTGAAACTAGTGAGACCAAAGGAACACAATTTCGGACCATTGTTGGAACTGCTGGGCAGATTAACTTATCTTTTGCTAAGATTACAAAACTATGAGAATGCAGATGGTCTCTGTTCAATTAGGGGCCTCATAACTTCAGTATTGAGAGTATAAGAATAGCTGAAAGATATAGAGGTATTAATTCCTGGGACATAGGTGGAGCTTCTGGACTCAGAAAAAAAAAAGTCATTTTTTTCTCGTGTTTTTATTACAGATACAATTCTCTCTCTTTCTCCCTCTCTCTCTCTGTCTGTCTCTTTCATCTATCTTTCTCTTTTTCCCCCTAACACCTGGAGTCCATAATCAGTACCTCCCCCTCTTGCAAATGCAAAGAATTCAACTCAAAAGCCCTAGTTGACACATCTTCTATGACTACTCCATTGCATATTTTAGAACTTTTTTTTTGCAGACAGAACAATTTAACATGCAAACAGGGAAACATTTAATGCAACATCGAGCATCACACAGACTCTTTGGGAAGGCTGTTTAAGCATTTGCTATAAGCCAAGGTAACAGGAACAACTTCAGATTTAAACTTTCATGGAGGTGCTGTCATCTCTAATAACCATGAGCCTCTATAGCAGTCTGGAAGCTTCCACCAATACCACAGATAAAAGCAAGCTGCCTCTGCCACCAACCTTTATTATGTCTGCTTACTGACTTCAAATTAATGGCTAATACCAGCATGACTGGTATGCAGAGTCTGAATCATACATTGATATTTTAGCTGCAAGAGAATCTGGGAATGTTAAAATACGTATCTTTTCCTCACTGAAAGACATAGCTGGGACTTGAAAACATGTGAAATATGTTCAAAAAGATCTGGGTGAGCATGAATAATCAGTGCTCACTCTGGCTATATAGTCCCTAATATAGATAATTTAGATTTAGCTGAGGAGTACTTGGTATTTATCCAGTTTCCTTGTGAGAATTGGTACCATCAGTTGATTAAATTTATGAGAGTCCCAAATTGACCCATTGCCCATCATAGGCTGGATATACAAACCAAAAGGTTCTAGACAGAGAGACAAGGGTCAGCTTTGCCTTCCAGAGGCACATATTCAGTACTCTCATTTCTGACACTCTGACACACAGATGAGTTTTTTCCTTTAGCAAAATTAAATGCAGAGGAGCAGATGTTGGTATTCATCAGATATGACAGCTGAATATAATCAGTTCTGATAATCATAAGAATAAACAACAAATATAAAGCACAACTGATTGTATTTGGGAGGCGTGTCTTATTTTTCAATGTGGGAGGATGCGCAAATGTTAAGCTAGACTTTGTAACTTCTCAAGCAATCAACCACAGTACAACTAAGCCTAGGTATCCTGATATGCCAGTACAGGGCTTTTTATTCTCACCACTTAGCACTTTATTAAATACATTCTGACATGCTGTGTGCTATTGGAAAGGTGATTTTCCTCCTTTGAAAGCCTCAGTGTTATTATCTGTGATGCTGAGGATGATGATGATAGTGATGGTAATGAGCAATAGGGTGATAATTTATTAAATAAAGGAAATGGCATGCATTATACAGATACTCTGTGTCAGGCACTTATCCAGCCATGACTTCTAAATGTTGGCTCATCTCTATAGCTATTTTTTCTATTTCTTAATATAATTTAATCCTAATAGTAATTTTAACTAGCCTGATATTCCTATTCTCATGTGCATATTGAGACTGCTGGTCATAAAGAAGTGATATTCAACCACTGCACCAGCTCAGTATGGCTCTTAAACTGGACTGAAACAATGCCACCCCTACAGTACTAACTCACTCACAGATGAAGATTTTTCTTCCTCCTCCCCCTGTGACCAATAGCCAAAGACATATTTTGGGATGTCGAGCACTGGGACCTTACTCAGTCTATAGATGACCAAGTTCACGTAGGCAAACCTCTTTTCAAAAATCCCGAGGTAGGACTGTTTTTGCTGTATTGGAGATGACAGTAGAGATGCTGATTGCTGAGGTCACACGTCACCGTTCTAAAGAACAGTTTGCTATGATTGTTTGGGAATAGCTGAACCATCTGTGGAATTAGATTTAGTTCCAATTCCTGTTAAAACATTGCTGAGATTTTCCTAGTTGTCCCTACACACATGGTAAATTCATATCCATTAACGTCTCTGGAGATTTTAATTTTTTTTCCTCTATAATCTTTTTTCCTCTCTAGCTACCCATTCACATCCTCATCCCTCACCCTGGGGTAGGAGGGTAGGAGTTAGGTTGTTAGTCTAAAAATGTGATAAATTCTTCAAATTCTTATTAAACTCCTTATTAAATTCATTTTTTTCCTACTAAAAATAACTATCTTCTTTTTTAGTCTCAGAGCCAAAAGCATAATCTCCCCAATAGGCTAAGCTTTGGAAAACCAAAGACAGCTGACTTGAAGAGCTTCCTGCTTTCCTTCTTGTCCCATTCCTCCCACAAGCCATAAATAGAGAACTATTCTTGTACCTAGATCGTGGAAAAAGAAAAGAGGAAATGACGAATATTTTCTTTCTTTTTCTATATATAATATCTCAAAACTATTTTCTTGACATACACAGATGAAGACTCTAAGGCTTAAAGGAGGTTAATTAATCTGTTCAAGGTCACAAAATCTGCTAGAGATAGAACTTGTATTATAACCCAATTGTGATTCCAAAATTTGTATATTTAATTCATGTGATTAAATATTTACTTTTACCTATCTCATACTGGAAACTAAGACCCACTGAATGTACTGGATGCAATATTCTAGATATCAAAATCTAAGGTTTCACTTGAACTAAAGAGCTTGTTGTATATGGCTTAAGAACTCCCTGGCTAAACTATAAATAGGTTACATAGTTCTGTTGCTTCCAGTAAATACATTATGGAATCTCCTTATAATGTTTTAGAATCTTTCTAAATGTTTTACACAATGAGAGGTGATAAGTTATTTTGTTAGGAATATAGTGTTTGGTAAATTTAATATGGACTATTATTCTCTACTACACGAAGAAGTTGTCTTCTTAACAGCCTTCCTGAGATTGTCTTCATCCATGCATCCCATATATATCTTAAAAAGTAAAAAAGGTGGGGAGATGGAAAGGAAAGTGGGAAGTAACATTTTGTGTACATCTTTTATGATATTATGTTTATGATAAAATAATATTCTATAGAAAAGGATGTACTACAAATCTGACTAGAAATGGTCTCTCAAATAGAAAGAAAACAACCATATGACTTACAAAGTACAATTCAGGACAATAAAAAGGAGGAAAAAATTAAAAATGGCAACAGATAGAGAATCCCCAAATGCCGTATTTGGAAATTTGACAATGATTTCTTTCCTCTTTCTTTTCTAGAAGGCTCTGAAGAATGCATAGAGGCTGTTACATAGGTAACATATTTACCAGTAGATTCTAGAAATTCTGGAGAATGTGCTTTAGCTGAGAGTGTCAGCCATAGAATATGCCTGAGCCTCTGAACTATGGGTGTTTGGGGAGTTATGGCTTCCATGTGGCATTTGACTGCCACAGAGAGTTATGATTTTCAGACTAGTTACTATATAACTTTATTTAACTATTCGCTACTTTCTTTAATTATATTTATTTTCAGTAAATATATTTCTTTTCAGTAAATATTTTCATCTCTAGCATTTTCAACACCGTCAGTTCATTTGTATCACAGAAGGCATGATGAGAATTATTTGTTTCTTAAAAGTCTGCTTTTAACAAAGGCCTTTGTCCACAGTTTTCCACTCTCATTTATTTATCCTCGCATCTTTAGATTTACCCAAAAGCTTTTATGCCTGCTTCTTAACTGTGCTCCCTTCTATAACTCACTCATTTTCCATCTGACTCAATTCCTCACATTCCCTAGAGTTTATCATCACCTATAGCTCTGGGAAGCAGACTTTACTTTTGGCAGAGTCCTTGCCAACCTGGCTAGTCCACTCTCTCAAGGAGACAGAAATTCAAATATCTGAGAATAAGATAGGACTATCTATCTTTCATGTTTGATCTCCACAGGAGCACTGTTAAAAAGACTGTTCTTGCCCTTTCAAAATTACAGAAAATGGAATGCTCACGTATGATGTATATATACAGGAGACACAAGACCATGGAACTTAGGTGTATTATCTCATTTTGTGTTCAAATGAACCTATGAGATAGATGTACTGTATTAGTTTTTCAGTTGAGCAGCCTGTTGATGATAAAACCTGCAAAATGTGACCAACTGATTCAACTTTAAGTTTCTCTGGTGTTAAGCCTCTTTAGCTCAAGATCAGCTAGTCTTTCATATTTAAGTATTATGTTTGTTTTAAAAAAGGGGGACACAAAATATGCACATTTGTGGGTGAAAAGAAAAAATAGTATTTTGGGTTTTATTAAAAGAAAATAGAATGCTAGAAACAAACTAATCATGCCATTTTTTATAAAAGTAATAAATCTTAAATATTGTTTTCATTACATTCTTTCTTCATTATTTTATTTAAGACCTGAGCGAAACACTACCTGCCTCAATACATTTTTTCCCTGATGTTCTGCCTTCTGACGTTAACCCTATGTTACTTAGTGAAAACTTAACATATGCAACTCTAAAGTTTGTTTCTCCTCTTATGAATCCATTGTCTACAATTAAGCTATAATAAATAGGAGGGCTGGCACCAGACATTACTTATTATTGAACTCTAACACCTTTCCCTATGGCAACTCAAAACAAATGTTGTTAATCTGATAACTAAATTTAACTGATACTCACAGTGAATGAATTTTGACCATTTTATTACCTAATTACATTTGATTTTCACCATCATTATTTAAAAACAGAAAAAAGATTTTAATCTCATTTAGTGATTTGGATTAATATTCATAGCATTAATTATACAGATGTATGTCAACTTAAAAGGAAACTAAAACAACAAAAAACACAATATTTATTGGACACTTACTACATGGTCAGCACTCTCTTAGAACAAATTACCTTAGTTAAATCTCATAGCTACCCTATGAGTTAGGTACTTTAATTATCCACATTTTAAGGATAAGGAAACTAAAGTAATTAAGGGGTAGAAGAAGGATTCAGCCCATTAGAGATGAGTACTAAAGGCAGGATGATTACTGAGCCTGTTTTCTTAAACACTACCATATTGTTTCCATTCATAGTCTGGATTTGAACCAGTTATTTACGTTTAAAATCAAGTGTACTTTTCCTTTTGTGAAAAAAAACTTCCTAATAACAATTCCGTAAATGGTGAGTTCAGCCAACCATTTATCTAATACATTTTAGGCAATGTTTGAAATGCTAGTTACATACCAGTGAATAAAAATAAGAAAAAGACTCTGATATCATAGAGTTAACATTATAGTGTTATAGGCAGAAAATAAACAAGATACACTAAAATATACTAAACTAAACCACAAAGAGGGCTTTGCCATTACATTCAAAAAGTGATAGTCTTACTTGTACCACATCTTCAGAAAAGTTAAAAACAAAATCTTGAAAAGGAAAGGTAAAAATTATAAAAACTCATGATGACTTAGTCTAACCTATGATTCCCATTTTCTGAGCAGAGCCCATTTCCTAGGGATTTGAGAAGCTTAGCTCAGGTTTGCAGTCCTGAATGTGACAAAAAGCTGCAGAAGGACAGTTCTCTCTCTCCAAGTCACATTAACCCCATAGGCTTTGACAAGTTCACTTTTTGCTTCAGAAAAATTATCCTCACCTCTGTACTATAGAATGATTTTTTCAAATAGATTTTTACAGAAATTCCAAAGCCTCAGTACATGACTTTTGATGTATGTTGTGTGGACAATCATGCTTCTTCTTGACTGTACTCTCTCATAAATAAAATTATGTGTTAGTGAGTTAGTACACACACACATACACACACAAAATCCTCCTTTTTACCACTGTCTATAATGCCTCATACCTTTTATATTAATGCCTCATCATTTTCTTTTTTTCTACAAGCATAAGCAATTTCAGAGTTATAATCATTAGTGGCTAAGACTGTTCCACTGAATTTGAACTCAAGTGTTCAGCTTTCGGTGTGGTAACAAGCCATATAGTGTGAGAAAAACACAGATTGCCACCTCGTGATTTTTTTTAATAGATTTCCAATCACCAATCAAGGAACGATTTGAAATATTTAATATTTATAGGCCAACTTTCAAAATGGTGTTTAACATGGATGAGCATCATTTGCAAATGAAATCAAAATCTAACGTATGTTCCAGTCTTTTTGACAGGAAGCATGTCGCTAAGATCTCCGCTTCCTTTTTCTGTTGTACCTGCTTTCTAACGCGCATGCCACTGGTTTACCCTCCAGCTCGCCCATCACATTCCTATTCAGAAGGTGAACTGCACCAGTGACTTCACTTGGAAGTAAGACCAGATGTTCCAGTTGCTCCTGGGCAAGAATGAATTAACATTTTAAGTACTAGGCAGTGGAAATGTTCAAATATCATCTGTAGTCTCTGATTTTAGCAAGACTACTTAATGGATGTCATAAACTTATGATGAACAGGAAAACTATAAAGCATTTGAAAGAAACAGACTGACAAAAGTTGGCAAGCTAAGAGGGATTTTTGTCAGCCTGAGGACACCACTGAAATGAACAGTTTGATGTTGCTGTTTTTTCACATCTTGCATATTGTATTGGTTGTAACTCCCAGAGAGAAGCATTTGTTAATGCCTCTCTGTGTTCACTAGAATGTGACAATACCTACTAGAGTGGTGAATCCCTCGTCTAGCCAAGAAACTGTCTTGATTTTGGGTAACTTAAGTGGCCAGCTCTGTTTGCTGACATATTGAGTTCACTTAACAATTGATATATTGTTGCATGAACTACCTGTTAAGCACAATAGCTGAAAATCCAAAGACAATTGCAATGTTCTCCTAAAGAAAATGTACAGACATTTACAGCACATTCAATTCATTATTATTATGTTGCCTATACACAGTCTCTGGACATTTCAAATTGTGGGTAACAAACCAGATGTTTTTTTTCTTCTAGACATTTTGGTACCATATGTATTGGGTACTATGTCCATTTTTAAAAAAATTATAATTCATTATACATTTTCTGATCTATCCATTGAACTAAGGATTTGAGATAATCTCTTCCATTCTCATATGTTCCTTCTTGAAAGTAAAAAGAACCCAGGAGGACAGAGGCAAAGGAAATATGAGAAAATACTGTGATGGCTATTGCTTCGTAGTCAAATTGTGAGAGCAAAAAGTTTGACTTCATGAAATGTGTGAAATGTATTATGGAAATCAATCTAAGTATGGATATGTATGTGTATTTATCAAGTATATAGGATGTGACATTTGAGACTCTCTGATCTATCTCCTTTCTGTCTTCACAGCTAAACCAGTCACTTATTAACTTGTAGTTAAGGCTGGGCACATGGATTCCTCCCTTTTTTGGTCTCTATTGGTTCCAGTAACTAGGTTTTGGCTTTTAGAAGCGATCTGGAATTCCAGTCCTTCCACATCCCAGTAAGTACCTGAACTAGAACATAGTCTTCTAACACACATTCCAGCTAACTTCATATTTGATCATACCACTTTTAGATTTAATGAAATATAATTTTATTACCAGATTACAATTATTGAGACATGACCTTAAGGACTATCCATGCCAAAATTGTTTGGGAAGAAATGCAAAATATTGAGAAAACAGAATCTCTGAATTGCTAGGTGAAAAACAGTCACTCATTTGCACAATTTGTTGTCATGTTCACAGTAAACAAAGAAAGGTATCATTGAAAGACAATATCAGAATTTGCAAGCTAATGATTTATGTTTCTCTCTCTTTTATGTCCCTTTGATCTTTGATTTTATCAGTTGCTCTACTTTAAATTAAACTGGAGTAACAGCAAGCAAAATAAGTGATTGAAAATGGTAAGCACTTGCCCTCATACTTCTGAAGTAAGACTAGAGGCCACTTGCTCCCCTGAGCCAATCATAGAAATGCTCATTCCAGTAATGCTTTCAAATTGGCACTTGTTATTGGCATCAACTTGAGGTAAACTTTTACTTTAAAAAAATTTTTTTTAACGTAGTAAAGCAGTAAAGAAAAAACATGTAGTTAGGCTAAAATTAATGTATTATTTATTAGATTAAATTTAATTCCATATTTGTTCTGAGTAGTGTCAGAACCCGAATGATTAAAAATTACTGAGAGATGGGGCCAAGATAACTGATGAGAAGCCGCTAGCGTGCCCTTCTCTCAGAGAGAGAAGAAAGAATGGCTGGAGCAAACACTAGCTCTTCAACTGCAACATCCAGGTGGACACATTGGGATTCATCAAGGAAACAGCATGACCCACGGAGAACTGAGAAGAACAAAACAGGACAACGGCCCACACAGGAGTGGCACAGAGCAAAGGGAGGTCCCTCCCCATGGGGATGCGGTGGGTGAGTGTTTCCCGTAGATCCACACTTCTGCCACAGACCTTTGAATCCCTGGGCTCAGAAGATCCTCTGTGAACCTCCCAACGTAGGCCTGCAGACCCGCATGAAGAATTGCGTGGAGTCTAGGCAGAGCTGCCACTCAGGCACACATGGAATCCCGGGAACCTCTGATTCACGGGGTACCCCAGCATCAGCAGCTGCAGCTTCAGCAATAGCGGAGGCCAGACTCCCTTGCACACCCCCAGGAAAGGGGTCAAATCCATGTGGCTGAGCAGTAAGGGAATGCAGGTCTCACCTCCACTGCACCTCGCAGGATAAGGCCCGCTGGCCTGGGATGCTAGGAAGACCACTCCAACCCCGCCTGAGTTCTCGGACTAAGAGCATCTCTGCACTTCCCTGGAATGGAGCTCCCAGAGTGAGAGGCGGGCTGCCTTTTTTGCTGGTCCGCGACCCTCTCTCTTGCTGCTTCAGGCTTGGGAGGGTGTGCAGTGATTAGGGGCTAATGCAGACCGACGGCACAGCAATACTACCTTAGGGAAAAGTGGCCAGACTGTTTTTTTCCTCGCGGCTTCCTGTCCTGCTACTACTCTCTGGGCAGGGCCTCCCGACCTGGGACTCCAGCGACCCACCCCGGTGGCTCTTGGGTCAGTAGAATCTCTCCACTTCCCTGGACGGAGCTCCAAGAGGGAGCAGCCAGGCCACCAATTTGCCGCACAGCAGCACTTGCTTCTGTTGCCCTCAGGCTCAGCAGGGAGCGCGGTGGCGGAGAACTGACCTGGAGCCACAGCCCAGTGCAGCAGCCTTATGGAAAAATGGCCAGTCTGTTTTCCACGTGGGTCCTCACCTCCACTACTCCAAACGAGGCAGTACCTCTCGACCTGGGCCTCCAGGACAACGACCCTGCCCCTGCCTGAACACTTCAGTCAGTAGCAGCTGTGCATTTCTGTGAAGAGGAAATCCCAGAGACAACTCACAGCTCCTCTGACATTGCAGCCGCACTTGTACTGCGCTTACTGCCCTTGCACATTTGATGATGAAAAAGTGCATGCTGTTTGGGTAAGCAAAGTCCACATTCTACAAACATGACTCCGTAATTTCTCAGATGGAGTTTAGTTCATGAATTACATTTGCATTTTATGAAATAATAGTTATATCTAAACAGATAACATCATAATAGCCGAAATATATACATATAAAGACACATAGAACATTTTCTGGCAAATGTATTCCGTTTTTACTGAATGAATGCTCACAATAACCCAAGTAGCTTGTTAGCAATGGTTAAATAATATGCCCAAATTCACACAACCGGAAAGTGGTAAAGCTAGAATCTGAATCAAAGTCCTATAACTTTAAAGTCCACATTTTTAGCCACTACAGTGTAATATGATACACTGGTATATATGAAAGTATTCCACATGGAAAGACAATGAGGATGCTTCCGAAGAAACACCGATATGACATGAAGTTGTTCCTACGAAACCTAAGAGAATATCAAATGCTAGTGCCAGATAAGAAACAGAAATTAATGGATCAGAGTGGGGACAGAGATCACGTATATCCTGTCTAAAGAGACTAGACGCACTTCAAAGGCAGCAATACTGGCCCACTGTTGACAGTGTTTGTTTATGTTTGTGAGATGCCAAAAATCCAAAATTGTATAAGTTTTCTGTTTTTTAATATTGGTTACTGATATGGTGTGGATCTGTGTCCCCACTCAAATCTCATGTTGAAATGTAATCCCTGGTGTTGGAGATAGGGCCTGGTGGGAGGGAGACTGGATCGTGGGGGCAGATTTTTCTCACGAATGGTTTAGCACCATCCCCTTGGTACTGTTCTCACGATGATGAGTTCTTGCGCAATCTGGTTGCTTAAAAATGTGTGGCAGTTCTCCCCTCATTCTCTTGGTCCCCACTCTGGCCATGTGACAGATTATAAGTTTCCTGAGGGCTCCTCAAAAGCCGAGTGGATGCCTCCATGCTTCCTGCACTGCCTGCAGAAACATGAGCCAATTAAACCTCTTTTCTTTATAAATTGCCCAGTTTCAGGTATTTCCTTATAGCAGTGAGAGAACTGATTAACACAGGTAAAAGGTAAAAATAGTTTAAAGACTGTGTGGGCCAAAACAAACAAAAAACAACAATCCATAGGTAGATAAGTTTTAGCCACAGACTTCTAATTGAGCAGCCTTGCCTCTAGGCAAGGAGTTGCTGATAGATTGATCCATACACTTGATTCAAATGGCACCTGTACTGTACATCCAGGCATAATTTAGACCTGAGCGCATTTCTTTATTAACAATACCATAAAGCAAGATACTAGGGAGTTCAAATCTGTAGAGTCATTGGAATTAATTGTGTAACCCTGGAGAATACTCTCATTTTCTCAATCTTTGATCATTATAGAAATGTTTAGGGGGAGAGGTAAATGTTTAAAAGTAGCTCGAGAGTCCTTAGGGTCCAAGTCTAACACTTTTTTCTTTTTCCTTTTTCTTTTGTTTGTTTTAATTTCTCTATTTTCCTATTATTTTAAATTAAAATGTGATTGTAGGAGTGCTTCAGATTTCTTCAAACTCCTATATTATTTGTTATTATATACCCAGAAGAAGAATGAAAGAACCTAGAATTTTTAGCCTTTACTTTCCAGTTGAAAGATGGTCAAGACTTTCCAAAACTGTACTATTTCTTAGATCATAGCTACCTGAAAGTGTGGCTGAATTCACAAAACGTTGTGCTTAAATGATTTTAGAGCTTCTGAAAACTTGCTTCTCTATTCTTGCTTTTGAGAATTCATCAAAGCTTTTGAACATTTACAATGGCCATATGACTTTAGAAGACATTAATGCCCTTGAATTCTATAATTTCACTCCCACAAAGAATTTGTCTCCAGGAAGAAAATGGCTTTATGGCTTGATAATGTGACAGTGAGTAGAATAATAAAACAATAAAATAGATAAAGAAACAGAAGTTCTTTGAGTTTTAGAAAATACTTCCAGTGGATGTACCTAAAATCGGAGAAGAAAATCTCTAGATCCACTATTCCATTAATGAAAAAGAGTTACTTCTGATTTGTGTGAAAGCGTCTATGACATAAATTTTTCTGAGGTTTCTATGAACACACTGTAGAGCTTTATGAAATCCAGCCATCTTTATAGGTGGTGTTAAATTTAGTGTTACCAAAATTTGAGATACAAGAAAAAATATTGGTTGGGGACATAGAGAACTTCTAAATCAGCCCAATCTATTTTAATATCAAAACTAGAAACCTACTGAAGCTTGCTCAATTCTACATGTGAGAATATAGTTTCAATAATGTTTTATAGCTTTAGAAACAGAAATACAACCAGGCTTTATGGGAGCCAGAACCAGAAAGCTGGTGAGTACACTTTCTGCATTTCCTTGTACCTCAGGCATAGTCTAGCATCATCTTTCTCATTTGTGAATCTCTGCTCTTACGTGGCATACATCTTTCACTGTTGAGCTAGTTTCTCTGTGTTCAGATTCTCCTTCACATAGTCCAGTGCAAAATACATTCTTTGTTCTATTTCAACAAATTTCTGTTTTTTTGTCTCTAGGTTCTGATCCTGGGAAAATGTTTGTAAGCTCAATTTTAATTCTCAAATCAGAGAATCAGAATTACTTAACCCAATCTCCTGAATTTTTTCATATGTCAAATGGCGGGAGAGGGGGTAATTTGAAAGTGATCTTCCAGCTCTAAGAACTTTTTAGTTTGTTTTTAATATCCACCTGACAATGCTGCTGCAATGAAATAAGTCCATGTCAAATTCTATTGGCATGTTCCCATTTTTAAACAGGGTTTATATATGTTGATTCTGCTTTGCGATGTGATTTGTTTATTATTGTTATAATATAGTGAAGCATACACACACACATATATATAAATAGTGTGTGTACATACACACAAACACATATACACATACATACATGTATACCTATCTACCATTTTTATTTTTATTTAGTTAAAACATCTTCATTAAAGTTTTTGTTGGAAACCCAGTATTCTGTGCAGGAAATGTAATTTTGGAAGTTGCCTAAGACAGTAGTCTAAAATAATTCCAGCTATTCATTTATAAATCACCAGTGTTTTTATTCAAAATAGACATAGATTACCCTGAAAAGAGATGTTCTGAAAGAGGAACCACAAAATGAATGTTTCTCAATAAAAGTATAAATTCCTCAGTCAGTCTTCATGAATAGGTGAAGAGAAAGCTCAGAGACCTAAGGGAGATCAACGCCCTGTGCGTAGGTACAAGCACTTTCCCTTGATAGATCTACATTTTTACAAGTTACTTCTCTAGGCACACATTTCCCCTTTTAAAAAGAAAGTGGTTACAAAATGTATCTCATAGGGAATTTCAAGTTCAAAGTAGTCTATGCTTCTGTGTTTGACAATCTTGCCTTCCACCATATTCCAGCATAAAAATTTTATCCATTTGAGTCTATAGATTTTTCTAAGTCATTAACATTCGTGGTGGAATAGAAATGAGAATATGAATATACAAATTTGTGAATATGTAATACCCTCCATTTAAAAAATTTATTCCACCAAATCTACTTTTACCTTTTACTAACCCCACTTCATGCCTCAGCATCTCTATGGACTGTGTCAACTGAGCTTCCTCACCCTCTAGTTTCAGCTGGGTTTGGCCCATGGTAGGCACAAGCAGGAGACTGGAGAGTGGGAAAAGAGGAAATGTACTCTCCTTTTCTGCTGAGCTGCACTTTGGTAATGTTATCTTCTATCAAAAGACACAGGTCCTGCCAAGCAGCTCTCTCGCCAAGGTTTAAATGTAGAATGTGTGGATAAGCCCAATAAATAATCTTATTCAAAAGTGTTGATGCATATGTAAATTCAACAGAGCCCCAGTAAAAAAGTGATGCCTTACAAAAACATGATTGAAGGGAGTTTAATAAACCATCTGCTTCTTCTAGGACTAATACATCCATGTGCCATGTAATGTCAAATAAGTATTACTTGTTTCTTGTGCATATCTCCACATCCTCCGTTTAAACCTTGGTCAGAGTTGACCGGACAGACTGACTTGGTAAGGATGTAAGATAATAGACACTATTTATGGAAAAATAAATTTTTACAATCCCTTTTGTGGTCAATTTGGCAGTACCTATTCAAAATTTAAAAATGCAAATAACTTTTGTTATCAAACACATTTTTAGGAGTATACTATGGAGGTATACAAATGTATTTATATGATTTTTCACATATTTGTAAGTAAAATTTTCACTACATTGTTAATAAGAGCAAAAGACCAAAAATAAGCTACAGATCCATTTCTAGGAGAATGATTAAATAAATTAGAAAATGTTATTTGGATAGACTCCATTTTATTTATGAAAAAATAAAGTATATACAATATGTTTAAAGGGGAAAAATTAAGTATTCTATGCATGGACTGTGATTTTAAAAACTAGTGGTTAGACCTAGTAAGAAATAGTTGGGTTCTATTTTGGGAAATAGTCTTAGTTTTCACAGAATATGCTTTTGCTCTCTTTTTAAAAACATTGGCAAATTATAATTGTATACATTTATTGAATATAGTATGAAGTTTTGACATATGTATACAAGGTGTTATGATTAAATCAAGATAATTAACATTTCCATCATCTCCCTTGCCTATCATTTTTTTAAACAGTGAGATATTTGAATTTGCTCTCCGTTATTTTGAAATATATGGTACATTATTATTTACTATAATCAACCTGGTGTTATCTTTTAAGTGTTTATTTTGTGCAAATTTTACTCTTGCTATTTCTTCATAAATTCTGAAGAAGTAAACTAGAAAACAATTCATAAGTAGGTTTTATAGTGTGCAGTGGGACTTTCAAACACAAACAAAGCTAGTTTGACATTGGAGATAATGGGTGTTTAGCTAAGCCCCGTGAGTAGCAAAGTGAATTCTGTTCACCGACCACATAGCAACTTATAAATGTATGGAGGCATCAATTTGAATAAAATTAACTTGATATCATACCTATTTCTAGTCACTGCCAAAAGTAGGTATGGTGATTGTTAAATGTATGAATGTTAATGTTGTAATTTGAACAAACATTTATTAAAACACTCTGGGCACACGGAGTACATACTTATTTGTAATATCAATAATTTGGCAATGTTTTGTGCAAGCGCAAGGTTCTTCTTGAGAACCTATTCAAATACTACTCATGCTATGACTCAGACTTCAATTACCCATTGAAATGTCATCTTTACTAAAATTTTGTCTTTACCCTTTAGTCTGCAAAAACAGTAACTACACTTACTGACCACTAAGTCCATGTTACGTGTTCAACAATTGCTTCTAGAATGCATGCATCTGAAATTTTGCAGTAGTTATAAATGCTCACATTCATTTTATTCCCAATTCATTCATTACCTAGTGCTATGACTTGATCATTCTTTTAATGTGCATTACTACAGGTTTAACAAAAACCTGTGAGCTCTTATACTTACAAACTAATAATGCTGGACACTCTGAGAATATAAAGAAATATAAGATACATTTCACAGTCTAGCATTTATGTCCTGCATGAAAGGATATAAGAAAAATAAAATCAAACTGTGACGTGCTATCAAGAGAGTTTATGAGTTACTTATTGCTTTTACTCCTTTAGTGCCTGGCATCAGATTACTCTTATTAAATAAAAATAAATATTAATTAGCTAAAATCCTCTACACTTTCTTAGCGAACTTTTAATTTTATAATAGTTTGAGATTTACATAAAAACTGTGATGATTGCAAAAATTTGCTTATACCTCATATCCAGTTCCTTTGACTGTTAATCTCCATTATTACTGGTAAATTTGTCACTATCAATTGACCTATATTGATACATTATTATCAATTAAAGTCCACAATTTATTCGTATGTCAATAGGTTTTAACTTCTTTTTTTTCTTTTCCAGGATCCCATCCAAAATACTACATTGGATTTAGATGTCAGGTCTTCTTGGGCTTCGCTTAGCTGTGATAGCTTTTCAGACTCAATCTTGTTTTTGATAACCTTGATAGTTTTGACAACTGGTGAGATATTTTGTACAGCGTCCTTCAATTGAGACTTCGGTTATTTCTTATTACTTGACTGGAGTTTAGGTTTTGGGAACAAGACCGCAGTGGTAAAGTATCATTCTGATTATGTCACATAAAGTGCCCATACTAACAGCAATACTTATCACTGTTGTTGTTAGCATTGATCCACCTGGCTGATGTCGTATTTGGCAAATTTCTCCAATGTGTTACCATTGCCCCTCACGTTAGCATGATATACTTTTGGAAGAAAGAAACTATGCATAGTCAACATTGAGATAGTGGGAATTATGCTCCACTTCCTTGAGGGTAAAGTACCAGCATACATTATTTTGAATACTTCTACATAGAAGGCTTTTCTTCCCTATTTATTTTTTATTCTATTTTTTAAATGACAATATAGATTCATGAATATGTATGCTATACTTTGAGTTAAAATATAATACTTTGTTTATTTTGTTGCTCAGATTATTCTAGCTTTGGACATTGAAAATTCTATTAGTTGGTTTTTATGTCCCTTTGACATGCTTCCATCATTCTGTGTGCTTGCATGTGTGTGTGCATGTGTGTGTATGTTTTATACACTTTCTTTATTGGGGGGCACTACAAAATGCTCCAGGTTTATTTTCTATATTTTCTGTATCAATTCTAGAATCAGTCAATTTTTCAAAAAGTGCCAGGTCCTGGTTTTGGAAATGGTATTACACACTAATATCTACGTGCTATGTGTGCTCATTGCTACTGAGATGTTGTTGCTTCTGCGATCTTTCAGCTGACAGAGCAAGGGGAGACATGTATATATACTAACCCATACACACATTCGTACTAATGAATATTTTCCTTTTCTATCATCAGCTAAACGTAAGTTCATAATGTTGTTTCCAACTCTAACCCATTCCTACATGGATCATTCTAGCTTGCTTCCCTTGTTTATGTTTATGTTCCCACTCCAACACTTGCAAACCTGACTCCCACCATCCACCGTTCATTTACTTAATTGTTTAATTCCAGTATACATGTATAGTAGTTTCAGAAGCATGAACTCACACCACCATGAGTAGATAGCAAAATAACTCTTTGTCCATTAGAGTAAAGTGCTTATGTACAGATCCGTTTTGCCTTTAATCCTACAGACTCCATTTACCTCCAAAGTCATTTTGATCTGTGTCCTTTCCTGCACCCTTTCAACATGGCTGTTCCCTACAAGTCTATTGAAGTTTAATTCCTTTGTCATATTCAGCATTTTATCCTGAGATCTCCCACCCTCCTAAAAAATGTCCATTTTAATTTGCAAGTATTGGGACTTACTCTTTTACCATACATTTCTATGAATTTTTACAAATATAGTGTTCTGTATCTCCATTACAGCATCATACCAAATAGTTTCACCATTCTAAAAAAAAAAAAAAGTCCTCTATGCTTGTACTCTATAACCCTTCCTCCTTCTTAATCTCTTGGCAACCACTGATCAGTTTACCTTCTCCATGGTTTTGCATCTCTCAGAATACCATATGAATGCTACCACACAGTGCGTACTTTTCAGACTTGCTTTTTGCACTTATTATTGTGCATTAAATAGTCAATCCATGTCTCTGCATGGAATCATAGTTCATTCCTTGTTATCACTGAATACATTCTTGCACATTTTTTTGTAGTCATTGTTTTACCATTTTTTCTTCTTTTTATCCTTAAGATAAACCTTGAACTTGAATAAATCTTGGTATTTTAATGTATTTCACTTCCTAATACTAGTGAAGGACATAAAAAGTGCTGTACTATAAAATTGTCATCTTAAATGGTTACTTATTTGGCTACAAGTGCACTTTAAATTCCAAATTCTGCCTTCACAGGTGGCTGTTCTAATCTAATCCTTTCATCTTATCCCCCATTTGATGTTGTACTGATGGTAATTACCTTTTTTATTGTCTGTCAGTCAGTTTTATGTAGACGGACGATAGTAGTTTCAATCAGACAGAATGCTTCTAATTTCTCTGTTAAATTTCCTTACAGAACTTTTCTGAATGGTTTACTAAACCCTAAATAAATTATGCCTTCTGAATTGTTTTCCAGCTATAACAAGAGTGAAGGAAGGCTATCAGCTGTGTCTGACATGCTCACGTTTTATTATGAAGGACTAAATGTCAGCCAGCAGACACTTTGTCTCTCAAAGAGGCCTTGAGTACCTTCACTGATTTGACTATGTATGTTGATGGATTCTTAGTCAGAGGATATTTTTTTGAAGTGTGTCACCCTCCTCTAAGGAAACAGCATAGAAAGAATACAACAGGAAGTCTAGACTTGGCCCAGTTCAGTTTGTGGAGGTGATTGACTTTGGCAGAGGTGGGCCGTTAAGAGAACAAGACAGTTAAGAGGGCAAGACTAGAATTTTAAATTCTAGTCACAGTTCTGGCTCTAAATATTATTCAGATATAAGTGATTCTGTTCTCTCTCTTCTCTTTACCATGAAAAAGGTTTTGGCTTTACCTATCTGCACTGCTTATCTCCAACCCCACTTTCTGTATTTTGCCAGCTGTGCCATATGGACATTCTTGATATAAAATCTGGAGAAGATGGAGGAAGGGAGGGAGTACGAAGGCTGGATAAGGTGTATAGAAACATGTGCTGCCATGGTGAGGGAGGAAAGTGATTCAGAGAAAATTGTGATTTTTCAAAGAAGAGGGGCTACATCATGCTCAATAAATAGAAGTAAAACCCTTGTGCTAATTTGAAATTACTTTTGGCTTCTTGACTGGGTTTTCTGGAATGTGACACTGCCCTAAGATTGGATCAAGTGGTTAACAGCTTCAAGGACGTTATGTGTCTCTAGGGCTCATTTAATGAGCCCACTCACAAACATAACAGTAGTAACAACAAATCCAGCTACAGCCCAAGATAACATAAGTCAGTGTCAAATGCGGGTATAAAATGAAATCAGAAACCCGAGCTAAGATGCTGAGTGACTTAGTTTAGAAAAAAAAGAGAAAGAGCAGAATTAAGAATTCCAGGCCGGGCGTGGTGGCTCACCCCTGTAATCTCAGCACTTTGAGATGCCAAGGTGTGTGGATCACGAGGTCAAGAGATCGAGATCATCCTTGCCAACATGGTGAAACCCTGTCTCCACTAAAAACACAACAATTAGCTGGGTGTGGTGGTGCACACCTGTAACCCAGCTACTCAGAAGGCTGAGGCAGGAGAATTGGTTGAACCCAGGAAGTGGAGGTTGCAATGAGGTGAGATAATGCCACTCCAGCCTGGTGACAAAGCGAGACTCTGTTTCAGAAAAATAAATAAATAAAAATCCAGAACTGGAACACTTCAGTTTGGAAACCGGAAGGCTCCCACAAAAGCCCTTTTGAACTTTGCCCACTCTGTTGCTATTTTGCTATAATTATCTTTTGGTTCGGGCTCACCCTCCTCTAAGGAAACAGCATAGAAAGAGAATACAACAGGAAGTCTAGACTTGGCCCAGTTCAGTTTGTGGAGGTGATTGACTTTGGCAGAGGTGGACAGTTAAGAGAACAAGATAGTTAAGAGGGCAAGACTAGAATTTGAAATTCTAGTCACAGTTCTGGCTATAAAGAGTCCTGCAGTCTTGGACTTTTCACCTACCCTTGATCCTCAGTTTTCTCATCTGTAGAATGAGTTCAGACAAGGTGATCTCTGTGTTTCTTGAAAACTAGCATTCTGTGGCTATCCTTTAAGCATTTTGAAGTGGCCAGTACAGAATCAGAAACAAAAGGATTTGACTTCCAGGACCACTTTCTCTGTTTACTTGGAGTTAGCTAACAGCAGCCTCCATCAGGAATCAGCAAACTACTACCCATGAACCAAATCTGGCTGCCTACCTCTTTTTATAAATAAAGCTTTGTTGCAACACAGCCACACCCATTCTTTTACATATTGTCTGTGGCTGCTTTTGAGCTATGATGTCAGCAAGTAGTAGCTACAATAGCAGAGATGATAGAATATAACCTACAAAGCCAAAAATATTAGTCAGGGTTCTCCAGGGGGACAGAACTAATAGGATATATGTATACATGAAAGGGAGTTTATTAAGGAGAATTGACTCACACAGTCACAAGGCGAAGTTTATTTATTCCACGATAGGCTCTCTGCAAGTTGAGAAGCAAGGAAGCCAGTAGTGGCTCAGTCTGAGCCCCAAAGCCTCAAAAATAGGGAAGCTGACAATACAGACTTCAGTCTGTGGCCAAAGGCCCAAGAGCCCCTGGTAAACTATTGGTGTAAGTTCCAAAAGCTAAAGAACTTGGATTCTGATGTTCAAGGGCAGGAAGCAGATGAAGGCCAGAAGACTTAACAAGTCAGCTTCTTCCACCTTCTTCCACCTGCTTTTTCTAGCCACGCTGGCAGCCAATTGGATGGTGCCCTCCCACATTGTGGGTGGGTCTTTTTGAGGATAGGTCTTCCTTTCCCAGTGCACTGACTCAAATGTTAATCTCTTCTTGGCAACACTCAGAAACACCCACATACACCCAGAAACAATACTTTGCATCCTTCAATCCAGTCAAGTTGACACTTAATACTAACCATCACACATGCCCTTTACAGAAAAAAGTTTGCCAACCTCCCCCTATGTAAATATCAATTTCTGTGTTTGCAAATGGGAGAAATTATACCTGTTTTGACCACGTTAATGAATTGTTATGGCAATGATTGGGAAATAAATAAATAAGAAATTACTTTGGAATATCACATATATTGAAATTTTTCTTTAAAAATATGATTATTTGAGATGAATCTGACAGTATATTATTGCCTTTTCCACCTATTCATTTCAAGAGCATGCCTGCACTTGTCTGTTATTTTTTTTCTCTCCTTACTGCTAGACTTACCCTTAATATATGCAAAGGCCTCTAGCAAAATTGCACATTGAACATTTACTGGTCACAAGCCTGAACCTGACTCCTAGCCTAACCTACTTCTCTTGCCTCACTAAAATCTAACCAGCATTGTGGTCTTAGCTAAAATATCCGAGCCTCATGTGCATATATGTAAACACCTCACCTTACAATGCATTATCTACCCCTCTACCACTAAACTAGCCCCATAGTAAGCCTTTGGATTGAAGGCGCAGGCCTCCCTTGGAAGGTCATCTGGGGAAAGGGGTCTGCACAGGTCCTCGAAGAAGGCTCAAAGCTCTGTAGGAAAGAGCAAAGTTGTAAGAGGGCCTGAGTGCAACCCTCTTAATCCTGGAACTCAGAGAAACACCTGTTGCCTGGGGCTAAGAGCAGACAGTACTGCTCGCTATTTTCTGCCTAATCCAGACTGCTATTAGCTCTTGTGAAGTAGATTGGAATGGTCTCCTAACTATCCTCTCCATAAATTTTGTCTCTCCCATCCTTAAAAAACCTTCTATAAAAGTGATGATTCTAAAGACAAAATCACTCCCATCAACTTTCTAACCATTATTATCGTAGGAACACTAAGCAGCCATTAAAGGTTTTAAAGACAAAGACTTAAAGGTACGTGTGTTCTGGCCTTGCCTATCTCATCAGTTTCATCCCCTGCTGCTTTTTTCAGTGCACTAGCCATGCTGCCCTGTCAGTGAGTGACTAGTGCCATGTTTCTTCTAGCCACAGGGTTGTTGAACATGCTTCTCCCGGTCCTGGGATGCTACACCCATATTTACAGTTGTCTTGGTTAACCTCTCCTCTTCCTTCAGATCTTCTACTCCAAGTTAATTCTTTCTTTGTATAGTATTGTTTTTCAACCCTAGCTAAACATTAAAATTCTCAAATACCAATGCCCATTCCCCAACCTAGACAATTTAAATCAGGCACATAGGGTAGAGAGGCAGGTCTGAGCATTATTATGAAACTTTTCAGGTGATACTGATATGAGGACAAGTGTGAGGATAACTGTCCTTTATATCATCTTATAACCATGCACATGCACCTCCCATTTATAATTACACAAATCACAAAAAAGTCCAGAAAAGTGGCAAATATCTGTTTGTCTTACTCCCTTGTAAGCTCCATGAGGTAAGTGTCACTCACTTATTCATTCATTGACTATTTATTTTTTAAGCATTTTTTGTGTAATAGACTCTGTTCTAGCTGATGGGGATGGAGCCATGAACAGTACCTTCATATTTCTTCTTGTACAGAATATGTATCTGGGGGCATTGTAGAGTTTTGATATATATTTGATGAATGACTGAATAAATATTCTTATGTTTTCATGTTTACTTTTCTATAGATTTAATATTTCCCCCTTCCTGAGATAACTCTTCGTTTCCCCCCAAAATACCTAAAACAATGAAGCTTTGAGCTGAGCTTTTTGGGCACTTTAAATAATTGCTCAACTTCCAGCTTCAGATTGTCTTTCATGACAGTCTTTGGGTTTCTTAATTATTGCATTTTGTCTTTCCCTGTCACTCAGATAATAAAACTGTAGTCTGGATTACCATTCTTCAGAAAGAAGGAAAAACGAAAAGTTTTATGCATTACTTTGTGACATTGCTACGTCACCATCTCTCTCTGTCTTTGGAAATAAATAGTTGGCAGATCTGCAATTTCTTCTGTCTGCTTGTTGGAACCCTTGGCAACATGTCACCTGTTCCAGCAAATTTTTATATTCAGAGCACAATTCAGAGCTCAGGAAGAATTCTTTACTGATTTCTTCCAGTAATTAATCATTGCCTACTGCCTCACTATTAGGGAGCCATCTCAGTCTACACATGTGCATTCAATTAAGGCTTGATTGTTTCAATTAATGGATTAACTGGCTACTGTGTTTTGGTTTTGCTGTTTTCTTACTGCATTCCTCTCCAATTCTTATTTTCTAACTCAATTCTTCATGGGCTTTTTTCACTAACAGAAGCACAGGGAGTGGAAAAAACAAAAATAAAGTTAATCTTTAAATCTTTGGTAGTAAATCTCCTGAAAAATGGCAGATATTCAAGCATTTATGGAATAAATAGACTATATGATCATTGCATTTTCTTCTGTTTCCTTAATCTTCATTTCTGAAAAAAAAGAAGCATCATAATGAAATAAGAAATTGGAATAACCTGTAGTCAGACTAATTGGCTTTTAATCTGGCCACTGTCCCATCATAATTATGGTCTTAGCTAAAATATCTGGGCCTTTGTTTTGTTTTTTAATCCATAAATCAATTAACGCCATAGTCATTTGCCTATGGCAAGGAAAAATCGTGGATTATAGATTATTGACTTAATGCTTTATGATAAACATATAAGAACTTATTCTTCTCCAAACTCGAAAAAGTTGTACCAAATCAATTATTGTGTCAGTAAGCTAATGCCACAATATTGCTGCCAGAAACAACAACGACAACAACAAAAACAAACACATTCTCTTTGGGCATGGTGGCTCACACCTGTAATCCGAGCACTTTGGGAGGCCGAGGCAGGCAGATCACCTGAGATCAGGAGTTCGAGACCAGCCTGGGCCGAAATGGTGAAACCTCGTCTCTACTGAAGATACAAAAGTTAGCCGGGTGTGGTGGCTTGTGCCTGTAATCCCAGATACTCGGGAGGCTGAGGCAGGAGAATCACTTGAACCTTGCAGGCAGAGGTTGCAGTGAGCTGAGATTGTGCCACTGCACTCCAGCCTGGGCAACAAGAACAAAACTCTGGTTCAAACAAAAACAAAAACAAAAACACATCTCAAAACTCAGTCGCTTAAAATGATCCCACACTGTAAAGAAACTCTGATTGTGGCAGGGACACTTTATGTAGTCTGAGCCCAGCCATTGGTTCTAGGTCTTTGTGTGGCTCTTTCTCTGCCCCAGACTGAAGGGACAGAAACTAACCTAGGAAAACTCTTCTTTTGGAATCACAGAAGCCAAAAGGCCAAAGTCCCATAGTGCACAACCACTCTCCAAGCCCCTCCTGTGTTATGTCTGCTAATAGTTGACTAGCAAAAACAAGTCACACAGCCAAGTGCAAAGTCGACAGGAAATTACATTTCAGTTTCAGAGGGAAAGAAAATATTACATGGCAAAGAACATGGGTGCAGGGAAGGATGAAGAATTGTGGACAAAAATCCCATCTATCCCACTTGTAATGACTGGTCTCAAATTGTGCCCAACCTCTCCAGCTTTCTGTCATTTCCCTAACCATCTACTATACCACTCACCCTTTAATACTTCTCACATAAGGGGACACTTACAATCTTTTTAGAATCTTTAGTGTATATTTTGAAGATGAGACTTGTAAGTTACATATTATACTCCCAAAGACATGTTTCTAGGAAAAAAACTTATGAAGTGCATTATATAAATTTTTACTCAATAAATTTACATAAAATATGCAAAGTAATGTCATACTATGTAAGAGAACATAATTTCCTATATTTGCTTAATAAATAAATTGTATTGTGTATATTTAAGGTATATAACATCTAGTTATGAGATACACATAGGTATTAAAATGGTTAGTATAGTGAAGCAAATTAATGCACCCACCATCTCACTTTGTTCCTTATTTTTTTGTTTTGTTTTGTTTTTGTCGTAAGAGCAGTTAAAATCTACTCATTTAGCAAGAATCCAAAAATAGTAGAATTTTATTAACTATCATCCTTGTGCTGTACATCTCTAGAATGTTCATCCTCTGCGTATGCTACTTTGTAAACTCTAACCTGTATCTTCCCATTTCCTTCCTCTCCCCACTGCTAATAACCATGGTTTTCTTCTCTATAACTATATATTTGAATTTTCTTTCTTTTTTTATTTTAAATATATGTGAGGCCATGCACTGTTTTTCTTTCTGTGTCTGGTTTATTTCACTTAGCATAATGTCCTTCAGTTTCACTCATGTTGTGACAAGTGGCAAGATCTTCTTTTGATGGCTGAATCGTATTCCATTGCGTATATATAACCACAATATTTAATCCATTTATCCAGGGATGGATACTTAGGTTTTCTCCATATCTTAGCTATTATAAATAGTGCTTCAGTGAACATGGAAGTGCTTTACGATAGTGGAACATGGAAGTGCAGATTTCTTTATGAGGTGATGATGTTTTTTCCTTTGGGTATATGCCCAGGAGATGGACTGCTACATCATACAGTAGTCCTACGCTTTAATTTTTAGAGGAATCTCTACATTGTTTTTCACAGTGGCTACACCATTCTACATTTCCACCAACAGTGTACAAGAGTTCCCTTTTCTTTACGCTCTTGCCAATATTTGTTATCCCTTGTCTTTTTGATAACAGCCATCCTAGCTGCTGTGAGGAGTTATTTCATAGTGGTTTTGATTTTCATTTCCCTGATGATTTACGATGTTGAGCACCTTTTCATACATCACCTCTCGCGTGGCCCCACCTCCAACACTGCAGATTACAATTCAACATGAGATTTGGATGAGGACAGTTAGGCACCCTATATTAGTTTCACTTGTTAATTTTTGTTTTTCTTGCAATCACTTTTGGAGTCTTCATCATGAAATCTTTGCAAGAGTCGATGTCCAGAATGATATTTCCTAGGTGTTTATCTAGGGTTTTAATAGACTTAGCTATTATATTGAAATCTTTAATGCATCATGCGTTGATTTGTGTGTATGGTGAAAGGAAATGGTCCAGTTTCAATCTTCAGCATATGGCCAGCCAGTTATCCCAGCACCATTTGTTGAAAAGGAAGTCCTTTTTCCATTGCTTGTTTTTATCAACGTTCTCAAAGATCAGATGGCTGTATGACCATTTTAACCATATTCATTCTTCCTATCTGTGAGCATGGAATATTTTTCCATTTGTTTGTGACATCTACGATTTTGTTCTGCAGGGTTTTTTTTTGTGTGTGTGTGATTCTTGTTGAAGTCTTTCACCTCCCTTGTTAGGTGTATTCCTAGGTATTTTATTCTTTTCGTGGCTATTGTGAATGGGGTTGCATCCATGATTTGTCTCTCTCCTTCAACATTATTGGTGTATAGAAATGCAACTGATTTTTGAACATTGATTTTGAATCCCGAAACTTTACTGACATTGTTCTTCTTATCTAGGAGCCTTCAGGGAGAGCATATGGGGTATTCCAAGTATAGAATCATATCATCTATGAGGAGACATATTTTGACTTTATTCTTATTTGGATGCTTTTTATTTACTCCTCTTGCCCGTTTCCTCTGGCTATGACTTTCAGTACTACATTAAATAGGAGTGGTGGGAGTGGACATCCTTGCCGTGTTCAATTTTCAAGGAAAATGCTTCCAGCTTTTGCCTTTTCGGTATGATGTGGCTGTGTGTTTGTCAGAGATGGCTCATTATTTTGCAGAATGTTCCTTCAATGTGTAGCTTGTTGAGGGTTTTCACGTAAAGAGATGTTGAATTCTATAGAAAGCCTTTTCTGCATCTATTGAGATGATCATCTGGTTTTTGCTTTTAGTTCTGTTTGTGTGATGAATCACAATGATTGATTTGCACATGTTGAAACAACCTTGCATCCCAAGAATGAAGCCTACTTAATCATGGTGGATTATATTTTCAATGCACTGCTGGATTTAGTATGGTAGTATTTTGTCGAAGACTTTTGTATGTATGCTCATCAGGGATATTGGCCTGAAGTTTTCTTTTTTAACTTGATCTCTGCCCGATTTTAAAATCAGGATGGTGCAGGCCTTATAGAATGAATAGGGAGGAGTTCTTCCTTCTGAATTTCTTTGGAATCATTTCATTTGTATTGGTTCCAGCTCTATTTTATGTGGCTGGTAAGAATTTGAGTGTGAATACATCTGACCCAGGGCTTTTGTGGGTTGGTAGGCTTTTTATTGTTGATTCAATTTATAACTCGTTATTCGTCTGTTCAGGGTTTTAACTTCTTCCTAGTTCAATCTTGGCAAGTTTCTATTTCTCCTAGATTTTCTAATCTCTTTATGTAAGGGTGTACATAATAGCCTCTGAGGGTTTATTCATAGATATATATTTTTTTTCAATCTATATTTCTGTGGGGTCAGTGATAATGTCCCTTTTGTTATTTCTTATTCTTTTTATTATAATCTTCTCTCTTCCTTAATTAGTCTACCTAGTGGTCTATCAATCTTGTTTATTCCTTCAAAAAAACTAACTTTTCATTTAGTTGATATTTTGTATGGCTTTTCATGTCTCAATTTTATTCCATTCAGCTCTGTTTTTGGTTATTTCTTTTCTCCTGCTAGTTTTGGGGTTGGTTTGCTCTTCTTTTTCTAGTTCTTCTAGATGTGATGATAGGTTGTTAGTTTGAGATATTTCTGACTTTTTGATGTGGGCATTTAGCACTATAAACTTCCCTGTTAACATGACTTTAGCCATATTCCAGAGATTCTGGAATCTTGTATCTTCATTTTCATTTGTTTCAAAGAATTTCTTGATTTCTGCTTTAATTTCATTGTTTACCCAAAAGTCTTTCAGGAACAGATAGTTTAATTTCCACATAATTGTATGCTTTTGAGAGATATTTTTGGAGTTGATTTCTATTTTAATTACCCTGCGGTCTGAGAGTGTGGTTGGTATGATTTTTTTTTATTTGTCAAGAATTGCTTTATGGCAGAGCATGTGTTCTATTTCAAGTTATATGCTATGTGTAGATAAAGATAATGTATATTCTGTTGTTGTTGGGTGAAGTGCCCCCTAGAAGTCTGTTAGGTACATTTGGTTCAGTATAGAGTTTAAGTGCCAAATATTTTTGTTAGTTTTCTGCCTCAATGGTCTCTCTAGTGCTGCCAGAGGGATGCTGATGTCTCTCACTATTATTGTGTGGTTATCTATGTGTCTTCATAATTCTTTAAGAACTTGTTTTATGAATCTGGGTGTTTCAGTGTTGGGTGCATATATATTTCTGATAGTTAAGTCTTGTTGAATTGAACCCTTTATCATTATGTAATGCCCTTCTCTGTCATTCATAATTCTTACTGCTTCAAAGTCTGTTTTGTCTGAAATAGGAAGATCAACCACTGCCCTTTTTTGTTTTTTGTTTGCTTGGTAGATTTTTCTCCATCTCTTTTCTTTAAATCTATGGGTGTCATTGCATTGAGATGAGTCTCTTGAAGATAGCACACAGTTGGATCTTGTTTCTTTATTCAACTTGCCACTCTGTGCTGTTTAAGTGGGACATTTAACCTGTTTACTTTAAAAGTTAATATTGATATGTGTATATTTGATATTGTCATTGTGTTGTTAGCTGATTGTGATGTAGATTTGATTGTATACTCACTTTATAGTGTCAATGGTCTATGTATATAAGTGTGTTTTTGTGGCGGCCAGTAACTGTTGTTTCTGTATTTAGCATTCCCTTAAGGGCCTCTTGTAAGGCAGGTCTGGTGGTAACAAATTCCCTTAGCATTTGCATGTCTGAAAAGCATTTTATCTCCTTGCTTAAGAAGCTTGGTTTGCCTGAATATGAAATTATCTCTTGGAATTTATTCGCTTTAAGGATGCTGAATATATGCTGTCGATCTCTCCTGGCTACAGAGTTTCTGCTGAAAGGTTTGCTCTTGGCCTGATGGGATTCCCTTTGTAGGTGACCTGCACCTTCTCTCTAGCTGACTTTAATATTTTTTTTCTTTCTCATTGTCCTTGGAGAATCTGAAGATTACGTGTTTTGAGGATGGTCTTCTTGTATACTGTCTTTCAGGGCTTCTCTGAATTCCCTGAATTTGAATGTCAGCCTCTCCAGTAAGGTTGGGAAATTTTTCATTGACAATGTCCTCAAATATGTTTTTCAAGTTGCTTGCTCTCTCACCTTCACTTCAGAGATGCCAAGGAGTCGTAGGTTTGATCTCTTTACATTATGCCATGTTTCTTTTTTTCCCTCATTTTTATTATTTTTTCTTTCTTTTTGTCTGACTCAGTTAATTTGAAGAACTTGTCTTTAAGCTCTGAGGTTCTCTCATCAGCTTTGTCTATTCTGCTGTTAATACTTCTGAAAGTATTATTAAATTCTTGTAGGGAGCTTTTCAGCTCTATTATATCAGTCTGGTTCTTTCTTAAAATGGCTATGTCATCCTTCAGCTCTTGTATAGTTTCACTGGATTCCTCAATTCCTTCTATGTGTTTTAACTTTCTCCTGAATCTTGATCATCCTCATTGACATCCAGATTCTAAATTCTATGTCTGTCATTCCAGCCATTCTGGGCTGATTAAGAACCGTTGCTGTGGAGCTAATGAAGTTATTTGGAAGTAAGAAGGCACTCCGGCTTTTTCAGTTACCAGAGATCTTGTGTTTGTTCTTTTTTCTCTGTGTGGGCTGACGTCACTTTAATATTTGAAGTTGCTCTCCTTTGGATGGGGCTCTTTGCTTTTATATTCTTTGAAGCTCATGAGGTGTAATTGTGTTATGAGTTGGGTTTAGTCAACTGCATGATTTCAGGGAGCCAAGGCTCAGCCCACCACTCTTGGGTTGCTTGCTCTAACCCTGGGGTACTGGGAATAGGCTCACACCATTGTTCTCTGGTCCCAGTAGTTTAAACATCTACTCTTCTAGAGAAGCTGAGATGGGCCTGGACTGCTGTGGAACAGCACTTCAATGTGGAGTGCTGGCAATAGTGCTTTGTTGGGACAGTGGCAGCACAATATGGTTTTTGTGTATGAGTGCACTGGTGGTGGCAGGGTGGCCGTATGGTGCTATCCTCACACATGTGTTCTGGGAGTAGTGAGGCAATGGGGTTTGTGTGTGTGTGTGTGCACCATTGTCAGTTGTGCAGTGGAGTCCACATGCACATGTATGCTGTCAAAACATTGTGGGTAGGCTGTGGGCAGGTGCACACCAGCAAAGCACTGGGGAGTTGCTGCAGGCAGGTGTGTGCCAGTGGGGACCCATCTGCAGAAGTTCTCTGAAGGTTAGACATGGTATACTAGTGAAGAAGCTATGGCAGTGACAGCAGGAAAGTGCCCAAAATGGGCATCTTAGGCTGTTCTGCAAGTAGGTGTGACTGGGAAGGGACCCTGGGAGCAACCAGCAGACAGTGGGGAACTCAGATCAGACTGGCCCCATCCCACAGGCATGATAGCCATGTTCTTCCCAAGTCCGACAGTCAACAAAGGCCAAAGCCAGGTAGAGGAGCATGGTAATCCATGAGGGATGGGTGTCCCTGGCCACGTTCCACTGCAGCTGTTTCCATGCCACGACTTCTGGACTCTGCATGGGCTGGAGGCCTGTCCCTGCCAACTCTCCAAACAGCTCGCCGTGCCAGCTCAAAGGTCCATGGGAGTTGTGAGGCCTCCTGCAGCTAGGATTCTGAAAGTCCTTGGCAAGAGTGAGCCATTGCATGCCTATTTAATTCATGCCTTCCTAGGAGCTTCCTGGAGTTCAGCAACTCCATGCTGCATTCCTGGATTCCTCTTCCTTCAGCCCAGGATCCGTGGCCTCCATTCATCAACACTCAATGCCTTCCTTCTAAGGATCTGTTTGGAGTGTGCTGGTCTTCTTTGTGGTCTGGCCTCTGGATAAAAGAATCTCTTCCTGGCAGCATCTCAGTTACTGATTTTTGTATGTTGACTTTGTATTCTGCAACTTACTGAATTTATCAGTTCTGACATGGATTTTTTGTGAAATGTTTGAGGTTTTCTAAATATTAAATCATATCATCTACAAATATGGAAAATTTTACTAATTTTATTCAGACTTGGAAGCCTTGTTTTGTCTGACCTTGCTAATACTTTCAGTTCTATGGTGACTAGAAGTGAGAGTAGGCATCTTTGTCTCATACTGTATTATATTAGAAAAGTTTTCAGTTTTTCCTCATTGCTTATAATATTAGGTGTGAGTTTTTCTTAATTGCCTTTACCCTGTTGAAGAACTTCCCTTCTATATGTAAATTGTTCAAACTTTTAATAAGAATACAATGTTAAACTTTGTCAAATCATTTTATGTGTCAATTGAGATAATCACATGATTTTTATCTTTCATTATGTTAATGTGATATATCAAATTAATTGATTTGCATATGTTAAGCCAGGCTTATATTCCAAGGATAAATCCTACATGGTCATGATGTATAATCTTTTTGATGTGCTGTTGGATTCTGTTTCCTAATATTCTATTGAGGATATTTACATCAATGTGGATCAGATAAATTGTCCTATAGTTTTCTGTTCTTGTGATGTCTTTATCTGGTTTAGGTATCAAGGTGATGCTGACCTTATAAAATGTGTTTAGAAATATTCTCTCTAGCTCTATTTTTTAGATGAGTTTAAGGAGTATTGGTATTAATTCTTCTTTGTAGAATTCAGCCATGAAGACATCTGATTCTTGGCTTTCTTTTTTAGATGTTTTATTACTTCTTTAATCTCTATTTGTTACTGATCTATTCAAGCTTTCTATTTTCCTGATTCAATCATGATAGGTTATATTTTATTCAGAATGTATCTGTTTCCTGTAGGTACTTAGTTTTTGGCATATATAGTATTTTTTCATAAGTCTCTTAAAATCATTTTTATTTCTAATTCATCTGTTGTAATATCTTCAGTTTAATTTTTGATTTTATTTGTTCTAGTCACTCATTTTTTTCTTAGTCTAGCTAAGAGTTTGTAAATATTAAGTATTTTTTTAAAAATCAACTCTTTTTATTAATTTTTGTGTTTTTTCTATTTTCTATTTCTGTTCTCATTTGTATTTTTTTTCTTTATTCTGCTAACTTTGGGTTTAGTTTGTTTCTCTCTTTCTAGTTCCTTAATGCATCATATTAGGCTACTTGTATGAAATCTTTTTTTTTATTTTTAAGTAGGCATTTCTCACTATAAACTTTCCTTTTAGAACTGCTGTTACTGTATCCCATACGTTTTGATATATTGTGTTTCTTTGTCACTTGTCTCAAGACATTTAAAATTTTACCTATTATTTTTCCTTTGATTTATTTGTTGTTGTTCAGAAGCATGTAGATTAATTTTTACATCTTTGTAAATTTTTCAATATTCCATTTGTTATTGATATCTAGTTTCATACCATTGTGATGAGGAATAGTTCTAGATATGATGTCCATCGTCTTAAATTTTTAAAGACTCATTTTGGGTCTTAACATTTGGTCTCTGCTGGAGAATGTTTCATGTGCACTAAAGAAAAATGAGTATTCTGCTGCTGTTAGATGGGAAGTTTTGTATTTTCCCTCTAATTGAGTTATGTAAATAACAGGGCTGAATCCATGAGCAAATTTAGGGGGATAAAGGTAATTTGGTTTGCAAATATTTCTAGAGTCATTGCAATTGTATCTACATTCTCAATATGAAGGGCAACACAAAAGCACATATCTGAAATTTTGTGACTTAAATTCTTACTAAGAACATGTACTGGTAACAATGGAAGGAAACCTGGAGATGAACTTGTCAAACCCTTCTCCTGTAGTTGAGTCACCATCCTTAATAATCATATCCCCAGGAGCTACTGACATATATATAAAGATACCTATGTTCAAAGGAGACAATCTTTATGACTCTTTTTTTCCTCAGGTCTTTGATAAAGTAAAGGTAGAAAAACAGAACAATATGACTGACTCTAGACATCACCCTACGGCCTAATAATTTGCTGCTTCACATCTGCTGTAGCATGGGTAATGAGCTGATGGCAGCCAATGAAGTGTGGGCCCATATGGTTCACCTGGGGTGCATGATAAGACTAATTCCACTTCCTGTGAAGCAGACATTGGGATCTTTCCTATAAGTGGAAATCATTTAAAGTTCTGTCCATCAGAGAAATGGTGTGTTTAAACAAAAGAAAAATGACGTCTATTAAAGTAGTAGATCTTAGACTCAAATTTCATGTTAGTTTCCCTGCACCTATGCCTTGCAGAGAGTGCGTGACCAGGGTGCTAAGGCAGAGTTCACATTATGCAGAAGCAATTCGCAAGAAAAGTGTTCTGGCACAAAATTATTTCCTGGATAATATGGAACAGTGCCTGTGTGTCTCAGAGAGACAGCCACTTAAGAGCTGGGTTACTGAGATTCCTGAAAGTCCCTGTCTTTATTTCCTTATCCGTTAACTACATTTTTTTCTATATAAATTCAAGAAATGTTTATATAGTGCTGTATTAGTCAGGATTTTACAGAAAAAGAGTGAATTGGGAATGTGTGTGTTGTGATGTGATGTCTGTGTGTGTATGAGCAGTGAGATATATATATATATATATATATATATATATATATATATATATATGAAAGAGAGAGAAACAGAGAGAAATTTATTAAAGGAATTGACTCACATGATTATGGAAGTCTAGAAATCCCAAGATCTGCCATCTGTAAACTGGAGAACCAGGAAAGCTGGTAGTGTAATTCAGTCTGAGACTGAAAGCCTGAGAACCAGGTGCACTGAGGTCTGAACACAGGAGGAGAGGGATAACTTAGCTCAAACAGGGAGCAAGCACATCCTTCCTTTACCTTTTTGTTCTATTGAGGTCCCCAATGGATAAAATGTTGCCCATCCACATCAGTGAGGACAGTCTTCTTTACTCAGCCTACTGATCTAAATGCTAATCTCATCCAGAAACATTCCCACAGACACACCCAGCAATAATGTCTTACTAGCTGAGCATCCCTTAGCCCTGTCAAATTGAAACACAAAATTAATCATTGCAAGTACCTACTGTGGGCCTCTAATGAAGAGATGTTCAAATCTCTAGCCCATTGTTGAAAATAGATTGTCTGTCTTTATTAATTTGTAGAAACTGTTTATATATTCTGAAATGGAGCCCTTTTCTTAGTTATGTTTATTACAAACCTTTTTTTCACTCTGTGATTTGTATTTTCACTCCCTTAATAGACTCTTTGAATGAATAGATGTTGTCAAATGCAATGAATTCCAATTTAGAGATTTTTTTCTTGCGGTTGATACTTTCTGGGTCCTGTCGGAAAGAAAGCTTTACTTACCTCAAGGTCATAGACATTGTTTAGCTCATGTTTAGCTCATAGACATTACTTACCTCAAGGTCATAGACATTTATTATTGTAATAATAAATATAAACTTTATTATTTCAGATGTACAATCCACCTAATTGATTGGGGAAATGGGTATGTGTGTATGGCACTGTCATGGGATCCTTGGGGTGTCACATCACCAGCCGGAAACCTCTGTGGCCGGTGGCACCTTCTGCCTGAGTATTGCTTGTGCCCGTTGGACCCATTCTGCCCACTCGCCTGGCAGGCTGTGCTCACCTCACGCTACTGGCCCGGATCCCACACTTGCCAAGGGTGAGCCAGGAGCAGAGCGGTGAGGGGTGTAAGGGCGACTGAGCACAGGGTCTGGCCACTGCACACAGCCAGGCACACAGGGCGGGCAGCTCCAGGCGCCAGCACAGCTGTGTGTTCTGTGTGAGGGTGCGGCTGGACCAGATGTACTGCACGTGGCTTTTGCTGCGGGCACCTGCATCTGAATGAGGGGAACGCAGTGGCACCCAGAAGCTTGGAGACTCCAGGAACCACAGAGCCCCAAAGAGGGGCATGTTTCAGCCCTGTTTGTGTTACTGCTCTGTCAGTATCACCATTCGGCAGGTCTGGAGTTCTTATCCCAAGTTCAGGAAGAATAAGGTGACAACTGGAGGGTGAGCAAGGAGGAGAGAGTAGCTTTATGGAGTGACAGAACAGCTCTCAGGAAACCTGAAGTGGGTAGCTGCTTCCCGCAGCCAGGTGACAGCGATGAGTGTCCAGCTCTCAGCAGAGAGGAGACTGCGCAGGGTAGAACTCCTTTCTGCAGGCAGGTCATCCCAACGCCTGTTCGAATCTGGCAGAGTCCGGGGTTTTTATAGACTCATAAAGGAAGAAGTTCATACTGATTGGTCTATGGGCAGTCATCTGTGAGCTGGGAAAAAGCACCGTCAGTTCTCACTCCGCACTGTGGACTCCACCAGGAACTGGCAGCCTGGCCCCCAGGCTTCAGGCCATCCTTGGCTTGAAGGTGGGGTTTGAATGGGAACCCAAGCCTTTCAGCCCAGGAACCTGTTGTCTTCCTCCTGCCATCAACATGCCATCCACGGTGCCCCGGTTTTTCATGCTAAGGGGCGCCTGCAGGTCCACCTGGAGCCACCCTTAGCCCCGTCTCGACCTCCTTCCCATGCTCATTGGCACCTAAAGTCCAGAGGGGGCTGAGATTGCAGGGGGCCATCGTGTCAGCACTGCCCTGAGCACGTGCACACCCAGCCGTGTTGCGAAAGCGCCTGGGCTCAGCCACAATTTTGCTCTGTCCCTGTGCGGGCACTGGGAGTGATCGCAGACACTTTCGACCCTGCAGGGACAGGGGGTTTCCTGGGCCTCCGAGAGTACAGAGATGCTCGGGTCCAGAACCAAAGCTGGGCGGCTGCAGTTGCACCCGGAAGTGCGGGCCTCCTGCCCCTCCAACTTGGTGGAGGGCAGCGGTCCCACCTGTTCCCGGTCCCCGCTTGCTCTGTGAAGCACGCACCCCACGCCTCCTCGGCTGTAGATGATGTCCCCACAACAGCTGCTCCAGACAGGCCGCCACCACCATCTGCACAAAGTGGAAAGTAATCAAGTTTCTTCATTTTTCCATTTTGAATAACTAAGTAGCACAACAACCGTTATAAAAATATTATTTTCTCACATTTTTGCAATTATATTTTTGTCATGAAAATGTTTCCAGGGACTGGGCATGCTGTTTCAAGGCCGTAATCTCAGCACTTTGGATGGCTGAGATGAGAGGATTGCTTAAGACTAGGAGTTCAAGACCAACCTGGGCAACAGAGAGATACTATGTTCTATAATTTTTTATTTTTACTTTTAATTAGCTGGGCTAATTAGTCCTAGCTACTCAGGAGGCTGAGATGGGGGGATCACTTGAACCCAGGAGGTGGAGTTCCAGTGAGCTATGGTCACGCCACTGCACTCTAGCCTGGGAGACAGAGCAAGACTGTCTCAAGAAAAAAGTGCCCAGTTATGCTGGCTTATTTACTTATTTTTTTCCATTCCACTAGTCTTTCTTTCCTTATCCTTGGGCCAAAAAACTAAGGATGTCATAATGCTGTTGCCTTTTAGCAGCTTTGATGTCCAATAGTCTAAGTCTTTAAACTTTTTTTTTTTTCAAAATTGCATTTTCTGTCTGTAAGACTTTGAATTTATGTTTTTGAAAATATTTTATCTATTCAGAATATATATGTAGCATAATGCATAAATCATGAGGGTAAGTTCAATGCCTTTTCACAAATTTATTATACCCCCATACCTAGCCGTCAAGAATTCACTTTGAGCTTTTCTAAACTCACTCCTATCACCAATCCCAAAAGTAATCACTATTCTATTATTACATTAACTTTTCATGCTTTTGAATTTATATAAGTAGAATCACACAGTAGGGTATCTTTTATCTCTGGCTAAATTGTTCACAAATATGTTTGTAAAATTTGTCCAAGGTCTCGTGCATATCAGTTTTTCATTATTAATTACTATTTCCATTGTGTGAATATGTCACAAATTATTTAACCAGGCTACCCTTTCTGCCCACTTGTGTCCACACTTTTGGCTTTTATCAATAATGCTAATATAATTATTCTTGTACGTGATTTTATGTATACATATATACATACATTTCTGTATGTATACATTTTAAGATATATAATTAAAAGTGGAATTTCTAGTTTGTAGGGTGTGCATATGTTCAACTTTAGTAGTTAACAGAAAACAATATATTTTAAATGTTCTCTTTCTTTTATGAGCACTTTTTACAACTGTTTCCTTTAATTTACTAACTCTCTCTTTAGCTCTGTCTTATCTGTTGTATCTCTTTTTATCCCGAGTGTTTTTATCTTTTAGGTTTTTTCTCTTTGTGGTTTTGGTGATTGTTGTTATTATTTCATGTTGTCTGGTTTTCCCATATGCATGATGATTTTCAATTAAAAGCTAAGTTTTGCATATGAAAATTTGTAGAAATAGCCTGACAGTTGGAAGTGATAACATGGTTTTCTGGAGGGACAATCCCAGGACCTTTTATTAGGGGGTATTTGTTTCTGGTTGGCAGCTGGGCCTTGAGCTTCATTCGGTAAGTCCATATTATTTTAATCTAATTAAAATTTTAAGTGATTTTAAACTAGATGGCACACATTTTCAAGGTCAGTTTATACCCTCTTGTCTTTTCCTGATAGGGTTTTCCTTTGGGCCTTTAATTCAAATCATGATGGTGTTACCAAGCCCCTTGTACTTCAGAGGACCCTAACTACATTTTCCCTCCGACACACAGACTGTTAAAATCGATGCTCAGCCCCCCCATTCAGCTGGCGTTTGGAAATCAAGTCTCTCAATAAAAATGCAGTATAAAATGCCAGTCTCAGCAGCCAGGGCTTCAGGTCCCACTTGAAATTTGATCTTTTCATTCCTCGCTTTCCTGACTTGGTATTTCTCCAATAACTTCACACATTAAAAAAAAAAATTCTGGTTTTCTGAGCGAAATAATTAAGTATCATACAGCTGTACTGGCCTGAAACACTACCTTAATTGGCAAAATAGTAAAAGAAAAAAATCCAAAATAATGCTTTCTAGTCCCCCTCACACCGCCACCCCTTTTTCCCCAAGGCTGTTAAGTAATAGAGTCAGTTAGACTTAATAGGGAACAAATTAGGTAAATTATTTGTGGCTATCCCAGGAGATAATGCTCTATATTTTTCAATGCTTGTTATCCTGTTTAAAGCTATAAGGTTTTAATTATTACTTCAATTGGATCTTACAATATAAACTGGAGACTTAATCACATTATTTTTGCCTTTAGACCTAGATGGACTTTACTGATCCAAAGATGGTGACTGGGACATATCATTTCCCCAACAAAAAAGTGAGAAGTATATGTCACCACTCTGTGAAAAATTTGAGCAGAGAAATAATATAGATTTTTTTTTGTAGAGCAAACACAAGTGGTAAAATTATATCTCAGATATTACATTTCCTTTGGGATAATCTATTGAATATAACCCTATCATTTTGGTCAGAATCATTTTAACTGTGGGGTTTTTGGAAAGGTAAGTGTCTTTCTACTTCCCCAGCAGAAGACTAGATCATGTCTCATTCAGAACTTTTGGGGTATTGCACTTTTTATCTTCATCATAAAAGAATATGAAACAGCAAACACACCATGCTCCCTAAGTGTAGAAATCTCTTCATTTCCTTTCATTTGTCTTATTCTGTTATATTCTCTCTCTCTCTTTCGGATTCTCTCTCTATTTCTCTTTCATTCTGTCTTTTTCCTTCCTCCTAAACAGTATATGTTACACAGGAAATAAATTTTAGATAGCTGAACATAGAGATGAGTCATTTCTCAAGATAAGCTCTCACTCTAATAAGGACATATGTACCAGAATTTTAGTCCTTTGATTTATGGTGAGAACTCTTACTATCCTATCCACCAGAAAACTCACAACTTGCACATGAATTTTCTATTCTCTTCTTTATTAATAAGCTAAGATGTTATATAGAGTTTCTGTCCTCAGGGAGCCTACTTTCTAGTGGGTCTCACTGCTTCCTCATTTATGTGCTAGGCACTGTGATTGGCATTTGGAAGTAATTGAATAAATATTTACTTACATGAGCAATTGGATGAAAGGAAGAAAATGAACTGCTGATTGCTGGGTGACCATGGAATTAGAACAAACGGAATTAGGTGTTTCAAATACTTACTATCTTAAAGTTATACTAAATTGAAATGTCCATATCCCCAGTAAGAGTGCCTTTCACAAAAGCAGAAAGTCTGGGTTCCTATTTTAACTTGATTACCTTGGGTGAGGTATGGTGAGACCAGACATAGATCATGTGAGAGAAACTAGGAAGAGTTTTACAGTTTGGTTCTGCTCACAGTTCCCTGAAGAGAATGCAGCACGCAATACAGTCACTCAAGACAAGAACCAGGTTGTTACTTGGCAAGAGAAGGGAGGAGGACTATGGACAAACACCTTCACTGTGGTTTCTTTGGAAAGAAAAGAGTGAGGGAAGAAAAGCAGAGGGTTTGGGTAACTTCAATACTTTCTGGAAAATAGGACTTGTCCTTGGTTGGCTGGTCTTGGCCCTGGGATGATTAAGGGGGATGTAGAGCAGCTCAGAGTCTCAGGAAGGGGATCTGACCAGCTGGCCTCTAGCCAGCACATGATCTAGTCTATTGCTGAGTCAAGACAGCACTCGCACACACATACACACATACCCCTAAATTATAGTTTCTGCATTTCCTCTTTCACCTCCAAGAAAAGCTGTCATTGGCCTTAGCAACATATGCTTCACAGATATAGAAATAATAATAATAGCAGAAAGTAAAAAAAAATTAAGAGAGAGAAAGAAAAAAAAGAAAAGAAAAGAAAGACAGAGAAAGAGAGAGAAAGGGAGAAAGCTAATGACCTCATCTCCCCAGTAAGTGCCCTTTTCTTGCTGGATCAATGTCTTTATCTAAAAGACAAATTCTTCTTTTAGATACAATTCCAATATTTATAAGTCTATCACCAATTTATTCTTTGGTGCCTGTGCACAGAACCATTTTTTAAGGTATCTTTCATTGTAAAAGCAATAGAAAGGATGAGATAAGATAAGGAAAACCTAAGATAGGAACCCCAGATTGCTATTATTCTTTTCAACACTTTCTTTTCCTCTTCTGACATAAAATGGGTGTGGAAGAGCAGTAAATGTCTCTTTTTAAATAACTTAGGTAAAGGGAGTACAATGGTATTTAATGGACATAATACATAGTGGTTTTGTATTTCCATTTGTAGTGACATTGGAAAACCAAGTAGAAACAATTAGCAAACTGTGTGTAACCTATTTAAACATTCACTAAAATGAGGCTTGTAAATTTTAATAGCGAGGTTTTCAAGGTCTGTCTTGGGTTATCTATTCTTACAGAGAAATGTCCTACTGATATTACCATATTTTTTTTTCCTATAAAGGTTAGCCTGGCAAAAGCAGAAAGGAGAAACACACCACACACACACACACACACACACATACACATACACACACACAGTATCACCTTTGATACTTGCCAGTGAAATATCTTGACTTGTCAACAGAGAGGTAGTTTTCCCTGATGGCAAAGACTTCATGACAATAAAGTTTGATGTTTAATTTAACATCTTTTAAGTATTTTTGTTACAAATATTATGCTATTATAAAAACTGGTTTTTGATGAGATAATTGACTTGTGTCATTTCAGTTGCTTCCTAATGTTTGTTTACATATGTGATGTTTTAGAGATTTTTTGACTACATTGGAATTTTACATGCTATTTTGATACAGATTTCAGGTAAAGACTTCACATGAATAAATGCAATCAAATTTTTCATGTGGTATTGAATCTCATGAAAGTACAATGGAAGGAGGACTGCCATGATGGGCACTCATGCTGAACTGCTAGCAGAAAACCTATAGTAGCCAAAAAGCCAACAGTCATCAGGTGGATATATCTCAATTTAGCATGCTTTAAAGAGAACTTTCAATATCATATTGAAATTGTGAAAATGCACTTGTACATTTTTTCTTTCCAAAATATCAATCATCAAGCATTCACATGTGGAATTATAATTAAAACACAGTGTGGATTTGGAGAAAAAGAAGAAAATGTATGATATTTGAAGAGTATATTGTAAAGACTTTCAAAAATTTTTATTAAGACTTTATTCTTTAGTCATCCTTTCCACCTAAACTGACTGAGTTCCCACCACATATCATATACACTATTAATGTGTTAGTTACAGGAGAGAGAGAGATATAAAAGGCACAGTTACTTCCCCAATCAGGGCAGTCATTGTAGGATAAGTTGGCCATAGAATATGACAACTTACAAGATGGAATTTGTTTTGGATTTGTTTTAGTTGTTTGTTTTTTCACAAGTGCCACAGTGTTGACTTATGGACTAAATTCAGGTGATAAGTTATTTAATAATTTAATATGAGATTCCAATTTACAGTAGTCTTTTGTCTTGAAAGCCTTGTTTACTTGAGGATTTAAGTAGCATATATTAAGGTTGCACAATATTAAAAACATATAATGCTGGAATATAGTTTGCAAAATTGAGATAAGCAGCATATAAGGCAATGCAAAACATTTAACAATTTTGAAAACGGAAAAGCATTGAAAGTTTGGCAGGATAATGTCAGTATGGAATTAAATGGTCTTAATAATGACTATGCCATCTTTCCATGGAGTGGATGGGAGACTATGCCAGTTAACTCTTTACTCTCCAATCTATTACCTCTTCTTCTCTTGCTCTATTCTCTTATTCAGGGTGATGATATTTTCCAGATTCCCCTTTTTTCTAACTTCTACTTCTCTTCATTCCATAAGACACCTTCATATCACAAATATTATCTAAATCAGATATAGGTGAGACTGAAGTACAAGTCTGCTCCATTTCTCCAGGCATGCAACATAAAGGAGGCTTCCTCTAGCTTTCTGCTTTGCAGTCTTTTTCAATGGCCTTTGGTGAGGTTCATGGAAGAATCTGAGAGTGCATGTCAACTCCCCCTTTGTCTGTGACTCCCAAGGCTTTTGTACTCAGAGGTTATAACATACTCAGTATTGAAGAGTATATTAAATATCTTAACTGAATTCTTTTCTAATTGTATGGCAGCAATTTGTCCTTCCACAATTTTCCCCAAGTAATGGAATATTCATGTCTTTTCTCTCTTTGCAGGCAGTTTTCTTACCTTAAATTCCAGGCTAGTTGCTTTCACTGTGATTGTGGCTCTTTGATTAGTTCAATAAAAGTTATGATTTTGTATATTATCCAACTTTTCTTTGTTAGAATGGACAAAATTCTGTGTCCCCTTTCTACTTCCTAAGAAAAAGACACAAGTCCTCAGAATACTTTCTATACCATAAGTTTACTTTGCCCTTACTTCTTCATATTGTTCTAGGAGTTTTAGTTTGTAACAAAGCAAAATTTCATTTTTATGCATGATCATATTATTGCCTCTCTTATCTTTTCCCTTTACAGTACTGAAAAATAAATACTTAGGAAACAATAATTCCAGTAACTATTTTCCCCAAAATTAAGGAGAGCTATCACAAAGGTGTGGTTCTCAACTCTAGAAATCCCTAGCCTCATTCTCCTCTTCCATAATTTGAAGGCCAGTATGTACTACTGCAATAAAGAGTCTTCAAATGTAGGTGCAGTGTATCAAAAACATCTAAAATTTCCTCAAATTTTCAGGTCTTGATATTGATCTGGACATTTAGAAAATTGTAGACTCTAGGCAGAATGGTGAGACCTTACCAACAGTTCTGCTTGTCTTTATTATTTTTAATCAGTGATATAGGATAACAAAGATATTTCATGGATTTTTATACTACTAACATGATTCTGATTCTTGTTGATGATAAAAGGAATATTTACTTATGTTTCATCTTACTGCATTACTCTTATCTTTCTCGGTGAGCAACAATGTCTTAAAAGTAATTCCTCCAAAAATTTTAACTCTAGTTTTTTTCTAAATGCCTGCAGTTTCAGTGGAAATATTATTCACCAACCCTACCATCATCCCATTATATAAAAATATACACCTGCTAAATGATAGTGTTAAGACCTTTCTTAATACATTTGTGTCAGGGTCATTGGGGCTATGGTCTTTTGCTAATATTTAGAGGGGATTAATCATAATAATTATAGAGTACAAAGTGAATAGTGTTTTTATCTGATTCAATAATGGCAAAGTGAAAAGTTTTTCTGTCATTCTAAGTATTGTTTATTTTACATTAGGCAAAAATACCAACAAAAAAAGAGAAACAGCACTTATTAAGCATATACAGCACATCAGATGCTGTGAGATATGTTAAATACAGTATTTCTAATTTGCACTGTTGAATCAAAGGAGTTGATACTCAAGAAATTGAATCAATATCTTGAAATCAAAGCAAAATTTTAATTCGCATCTCTTGAATTACAAGTCATGCACCTTCTCTTGAACTCTTACAGATTACTTCCATATTGAAAATTATTTAAAAATCATTGTTAAAGGTATAAATGAAAAAATAAATTGTGATGTAGAATGGAGGTGGGCCCCTGAAATTCTACATAACTTCTAAGTTTCATCAGACCAGTTATTTGGCAAACTTTCTTTATAACTGAAACTATAAATGATCTATGTCAGAGAAAATAGAACATGGAACTTAAGTGGGAGTATGAAGAAGCAGAGAGAAAGATAATCCCTGAAAGAAGTGTAATGGTAATATGAAAAACCAGGTTGCACGCATAAGCTCATTTCTGCCTGTAGGAACAGAAGAATACATTATTAAAGCAAGTTAAAATTGTTTAGATTGGCTCCCAGTAAATGGTTTTTACTACAGTTGCATGATAGCAATTTCAGGACATCCTTGACATTAAATGCAGAGGAGGTGGCTAAACTTAGAAAAAATGAGTGGGAATCAGGAGTTAGGAAAGTAGGGTCACAATATATAAAAAGTAAATAATTAACAAAGGGATAGTGGATTCAATTCTTATCCAGACATAAAATTATGAACTGATGGTCTGCTGACCCAGAGAAGTGATACGAGTGGCTAAGAAGTAATGGCATGGTGGGGAGACATTCCAGTTGTAGGAGGGAGAGAAACTAGCCCATGACTTCAGTGTAGGAGAACAGTATCAAATGTAGAACCAGATAGAACCAGGATTCCTGTCACTGTTTACTCACATAAATTCAAGGCTCCCCAAAATAAACAACCAAAGTTGTTTCAGTAACAGCAAATGTAAATGCCATTAAATGAGTCTACTATTGCCAAATTTGGCTGTATTTTGCTAAGTCTGGGATTGCATTCAGTCCTTTTCATGTTCCCTTTATGCTCATAAATACCCTTTGAAGTATAAATTATTATTCTCATCTTATAAATGAACACACTTTCCCCAGAGCTATTCAGACAATAATTGTCAGAAGCAAGATTCAAACCCACATCTTTGTGACTTTCCATCTCTTCCCTTGACTATTAATGCCAACTCCCTTTCTTACCAAATCTCTAATAAAGACAACAGAACATTTGGTAGATATAAGTTGAATTCAAGTCCCAATATCTGCACAGGAATCAAGATCCTTAAAGCATAGGAGACATGGGCACAAGTTGTCAAGATGGAAAATGTGGGAATGTTTAGGAAAATCAGCCATAATACTGTTTGAGGATATTTTTGTTATTATTATTACTAATATTTATCTTCTATCTACACATTGGGCCCAGGAAAAAGAGATTGGGAATATATGGGATTATTTTATATATGGATTGCAGGAAATCAATAAATCCTGAATACCTATGATAGTTCAAGTGCTGGAGTGTTTGCTTTGTAATTACATGTATTTAATCCACTGAGAATTATGAACTCTTATCCCATTTCATAGATGAGGAAACTAGGATTCAAAGACACTTTGTTCAAGGTCCCACTTCTTCTTCAAGGAAAACTAGAACATTCTGTTTTCTAAGCCTAAGCTCTTTCTACAACTGGGGCTCATTAGCTAGGATAAGGACAAGGACAGCAGGGAGTTGTGCCGATGGCTAAATCATTGTACTGCCCCCCTGTTGCTAGTGTGACAGTCATTGGAAATTGTTTGTAGGCTTTGGAGGAGTGGAAAAAGGCCATGACAAGATAATTAGAACCTGTCTGATAAATGTTGATCCCAGAATTCTAAGAACCTAGCAATTTCAACCATCCACCTTGGCTCTTTGAATATATTTATGGCATTTTTGTTTTGGGAAGCACAATATAAACAGGTGAGGGCAATAATAATATAATTAAAAATAAATTATCATTAAATCATCATCAGATGGGTCAGATACCCAATGAGAAGTTGGAAATAGATTGAACTATACATAATTATCACCACAAATACATACAAAGACAGAATGCAAGATTTGAGTTTAAAAGGAGGGGATGAATTTTAAAATATTTCAACAATGGAAAAGTTGGTCTGACTCTAAGATTTATAAAAATGTGAAGGAGGGTGATATCAGAGGTGTCTGAACCAGAGCAACTCCATCTTGAATAGGGGAAGGGTAAAATAAGGCTAAGACCAACTGGGCTGTACTCCCAGACAGGCATTCTAAGTCACAGGATGAAACGGGAGGTCAGCACAAGATACTGGTCATAAAGGCCTTGTTGGTAAAACAGGTTTCAGTAAAGAAGCCAGCTAAAACCCAGCAAAACCAACATGGTGACAAGAGTGACCTCTTGCCATCCTCAGTGCTACACTCCCACCAGCGCCTGACAGTTTACCAATGCCATGGCAACATCAGGAAGTTATCCTATATGGTCTAAAAAGGGGAGGCATAAATAATCTACCTCTTGTTTAGTATATAATCAAGACAGAACCATAAAAACGGGCAACCCTATGGAGTAGCCATTCTTTATTCCTTTACTTTCTTAATAAATTTGCTTTCACTTTATGGACTCGCCTCAAATTCTTTCTTGTGTGAGATCCAAGAACCCTCTCTTGGGGTCTGGACCTGGACCCCTTTCCAGTAACAGTTATAGTCGCATATGAGGAAGTGGGCACCACCTGTTTGGGTCTTTCTGCCCTTTCTACATGGGAATATTGTAAATATCTTGTTCTCATGTCAGGTACACTACAAATGTAGAAGAAATTATAAACTGTTTTTTTTCTGTTATCTTTGAATAATGAAATTCTATAATTAACTCCTCTAGTTTTTAGTCCATGCCTACAATGAAACATTGTATTATGTTTTGGGCTACATATTAGTAAACTAACAGTAAAACATAAAGAAAGTACAGGTTATTTTAAGTGAACTTTTCAGAAAGCCAAAGTCGCTGTTTGGTATTTCATATATAATAATCTCCAAGCTTTACAGTTACCATGAATCATGCAGTCATTGAGACTGCATTTCTGAAGTTCATCACCATGATGATGGTGAACTATAAGTATATGCTATCCAGATGAAATGGCTTTTGCAAAATTGTAAAAGTGAGAGAAAGCTAATACAGTTAAGCACATCTTGTTTCTAACCTCATAAGCTTACTGCCTGTGTTCATACCTGCATGTAGGTCAAGCTAACTATGGGAAGAATATATAGCTAAAGCAAGGATGATCATCTTCTTGAAACTAACTCCCTCCTTGTTTTGGTAGGGACCAAAACTACTTTTTGTAAGGCTAATAAAAGGCCACAAGGTTAGAATTATGATAGTGGCCTGAACTTTGTTAAATAGGCACATTGCTTGTTTAGCTTGCTTTCTATAGTCCTTACCACTGTGGAGTCATGTAACCAGATGTCCTAAGATTTGTAACTATACCAACTGCTCCTATAGATAATATCACTATTGTGAAACCTGAAGAACTGGTATTAAGATATTTTTTCAGATTTAGAATTTTGGCAGACTAAGGGATGCCACCTGGATCTGTGACCCACACTAGGCTACTGACTCAACTGATCCTATGACCCCAGGAACTGATTCAGCTGCAGGAAGACCATTTCAAGAACCCTGTGATTTCATCCCCAGCCAATCAATTGTCTCAGTACCCCCAGGCTCCTATTAAAGCACCCTTAAAAACTCTAGCCTCTGAATTCTCAGGGAGGTAGGTTTGCGAAATACCTCCCATCTCTTCACATGCCTGGCCCTGTGATTATTAAACTCTTTCTCTGCTGCAACTCCTGCTGCTCTTGGCATATTGGCTTTTCCAGGCAGCGGGCAAAAAGAATCTGTTAGAAAATTATACAGAGGACTCTTGCCTGGAAGCTATTAGAAGACTCCTGAGTGGGGCCTGATCCACCACGTTGCAGCATTTTTTTTTTTTTTTTATTCTCACAAAAACATGTAATACTGATAAATGTGCCTAATGTTCTTAACCCCAAGTTTTTGATATGCTTCATGTAACCTAGCCTTCACCTCTGCAATGAGGAAGAATAGTGTTTAGCATCAGTAACAATATCTTTAAAGCCTCTTTTACAAACCCAGGATATAAATGTGTCTAAATAGTGACAAACTTTTTTTCTATTCTTTCATTTTTTTTCCATTTCTAGAGCAGTTGGACATTTTTTCCCCACAGGGATGTGCCCCTGGTGTTAGGCAGAATTGACTGACAACCTAAAGCTAAAGAACCAGCCCTACAAGTTCTAAAGATTCAAACTGTTGGCTGGGCATAGTGGCTCATGCCTGTAATCCCAGCACTTTGGGAGTCTGAGCAGGCCGATTACTTGATGTCAGGGGTTCGAGACCAGCCTGGCCAACATGGTGAAACCTCACCTCTACTAAAAATACAAAAATTAGCCAGGTATGGTGGCATATGCCTTTAATTTCAGCTACTCACGAGGCTGAGGGATGAGAATTGCTTGAACCCTGGAGGCGGTGGTTGCAGTGAGCTGAGATAGTGCTACTGCACTCCAGCCTGGGAAACAGAGGAAGACTGTATAAAAAAAAAATTCAAACTCTTAAGAACACTAACGAATTTCACATTTCCACATTTAGCAGAGAAAGCTTAGGATCCATGCTAGTATCTGGGTAGTATTCAGGATTATCTTGGATAGAGAACAGAGAGAAAATTAAATTATTAAACTTATCTCACTAATTAGTGTCTCGTAACCTGTGTCTTATTTGATCAAGATTATCAAAACCCAAAGAGGACTTTGCAAGTAGAAAGGAGGTAACCTCAATTATGCAAGTTTTCCCTAGGTGTAACAGCCAATGTCCAAACAAGAAAAATTATACTATGAATTTCTAAAACAGAGATAAATAATGGAGGAAAATATTTACTCAGTTGAAAGTGCCTTCACAAAAATTACGACACTGTAAACAATTTGATATAGGAAAATTACGAACATGAAAGAAATCTGACCTAATGGATTCTATCTTGCTTCTAAACTCCAAGCTTCCCTTATTGATTCCTGAGCATAAGTCAAGCTAACTTTGGGAGGAATTTAGTTTATAGATTAACTTTAAAACAAAAATGATAACAGCCTTTTCCAGAAACAAACCTCCTCCTTCTTTGAAGACCAACGAAACTGTCTTTGGAAAACAGGTAAGCCACTATATTAGAAACTATGGCACAGGAGTCATGTAGCCAGAAACCACAATATTCCTAACCTTCCCAATTGCTCTTATAGATAACATCAATATTGTCAAAGCTAAGTTTTATGTTTGAGATATTTTTCAGACTCTCCAATCTGATGGACCAGCTGACAGCACCCAGACCAATAAACTGGCTCAACTAGTTTTGTGATTCCACCCAGAAACTGAAAATACCAGGAAGACAGCTTCAGCTCCCTTCAAGTAATCCCCAACCCAGTTAATTAGTACTCCCCATTCCCTAGCCATTCATTCACTAAATTATTCTTAAAAATCTCTAGTCTCTAAATTTTACAGAGGCTAATTTGAGTAGTAAACTCCAGTATTCTGCTTAGCTAACTCTGTGTTTATTAATCTCTTTCTCTATTGCAATACTGCTTTCTCAGTAAATTGGCTGCATCTGGGTAGTGGGCAAGAAGAACTCATTGGGCAATGGTACAGTTGATGAAACTTACAAAGCCAAATTGGAGACGATCGGTGTGTAAGATTCTAGCAACAGAAGGCAGCTTCTATTATTCCAAGATTAAAAGAAAATAAAAAGAAGTGTATTAGCACACCAGTGGAAAATGACCAGGTGGGTCATTCAGTGGGAATGAGAGCCATGGAGGAAATGTGCTACTGCTACAGAAGCTTGTTGATGAAGACAAGAGAGATAAAGACTCTGGCTTTTTGTTTTCTAAATTTCTAAATTTTAAATAAATGTTTTATTTATGAATAAATTTATATTTACAGAAAAGTTTAAAGATAGCATGAATGGATCCCACCTAATCTTCACCCAGTTTCCCCTGATGCTAACAAATATGGTACATTAGTATTAACTCATCTTCAGACTTCATTTTGATTTCACCAGTTTCCCACTAATGTTCTCTTACTGTTTCAGGATCCAGAGGAGGCTATCACAGTGCATATAGTTTTTATTTACTTTTGTTTTCACTTCTCCTGATTGAGATTTCCAGTGATTAAAACCAGGCAGAGACCAGCTGATGGAAGAGTTTGGAAATTGGAAAATGAAGCCTGTAGAGATAAATTCACCTATAATGAAGAGGAGAGGACGAGATATAACTCTAAGGATAGACAGGCATAAGATTACTACATCAAGTTATACTCTTTCATTTTTTGAAGTTTTAGATAGACCATACTTACACCACTAAAGCCACACCTGCATTATTAATCATCAGTACAACAGCCTTGAAAGTTAGGTGTCACTGTACTCAGGTCACAGAACCACTAATAAATACAAAATAAAACAGTCAGAATTTAACCACAAGTTTATTTGGCACTTCCCAGTTGTTATGTTGAAGTTCTGAAATTAGTATAATTGTTCCTTCACACTATAACCAGACATCAAATTTCATAGGCCGTACTAAATATATCATTGTTCTATTACTATAATTAAATTTAGATAAATTCCTGCAATTCTCAGATACCTAGTTCATTCACCTACAAAATGAGAGGAACTTCCTGTGACCTTAGAGTTCTTACTTCAAACAGAGATAAAGCCTGTCCAAATTATGTTTATCTTTCAACAGCGTCCAAAGTTCAACTAGGAGTTGACGTTTTCACCATCTGTCCTGCTGGGTGAAGTGATTATATACCATGTTCAGACAGATAGTCTTGAATGGCTCACCTTGGTCATTCAAGATGTATATATCAAAAGTGAATTTGACCCTTTTGCAAAAGAAGAAGCAAAAATGTAAACATGTTATGGGATCATGAAGCTTAATTTATTTGTTAACTTACCCAAAATGTGCTAGCATCACATTGATTCTCTGCATTCAAATAATCATCTACTGGATCAAAGCCATCAGGACAGCAGTAATGGAAAAAGGCAGAGATAAGTAGAAGGGACTGCTTTGTCTGTGGTTAACCACAGATTGTATTTTTGCTGTTCTGTATCCATTTTTGCTGAATCCAATAAAGTTTTCATTTTTAGTGCCCAAGCCTTGAAATTGTTATGTTTGTTGCAAGCAAACCACAAAGCATTGAAATCAATTCCCATAGCTTGAGAGACATGACATTTTTATGTATAGACTTTTCAAATGTTTAATGGGCCAAGGTGGTGACTTAAAATCTCATCTTCATTACATCTCCCCCAACCCTTTCTTGTAATCATCATGTAAAATAGACAAAAACCAATGAGGAAAATATAGTAATGAATAACAACGCTACATTGAATGGGTTCCAGGTCAACTTCCAGGACTGCTGGTAAAGTTTCCAAATCCCATACAAGTCATTAGAGGTGTCACTGAGTGTCAAGGGTCACAGGTCCTAGAATACATTAGTTGCCTACTTCCTTCCTCTTTCTCATAACATTCCAAGTTAGTCCAGATATTTTTCTCTCCCAAGCAGTTCAGCCTTTCTTTAAAGAGGTTCAACCTTATTATTTGAAGTCAATTATGATATTCTTACATGCTCTGACAGTGACTGGTTTAGTCACATACATGGACACAATTTTCCCCAGTGAGAAAACATGACAGAGACTCTGGAAAAAGGGATTTTACTCAGTACAAAGCTGCTTTTCTTCCACTTGGATTTGTCAGATCTGGATATGACAACTATGATTGCTGCATCCCTCTTGAAATCATGAAGGCAGCCAGCCAAAGATCAACACAGAATGGCAGATGAGAAAAATGCGAAGACTGTATCTGCAATGATGCTTTCAGTATCTTAATTCACAAGATGTAAGAGAGCCCTAGAGTTGGATGAATGAGAACATAAATATTTTTGATCTTTACGTTTCATAGACTTTGAATTTCTCGTTGGTTGTGGTTGGTACTTTATTGCATAATGCAAAGAAAGGCATCTAATACAGTGTCTGACACATAGTAAGCTTTTAATAAGTCTTGGTTCTCTTCCCTGTTTTCCTTACTGGACACCAGGCTACTCCAGGCCAGGTCATATCATTACTGGACCTTACAAGAGTAATCAAAATTGTGTGTTTGAATAAATGTCCTGGGAATTTGGATTGCAGAGATATAAGAAATGAAATATATATTCGAAGGGAGCTTTACTTATTTCTGCCAGGGAAAGAGGAACTCATTTCAGAAGTTTCTCTTCATTAACTATGAGGCTTCAATATCAACACAGAATGTAAGAAAAGGAGAGGAAACAAAGCAAATCACACAAAACTTCCAAAGAAGGCAATGAAAAAGAGAAAGGACACACTGCCTCAATAAGAATGACAATTACAGGAAATTTATTATGTGCAATTACCTGTTCCCTGCTTACAGACACTGAGAGCATCTCCATTTATTCCCACTTACTAATGACAGAACTGTAATTTTCACCTGTCCTCTTCCCTTCCTTCATGAATGACCCCTTTTGCCTGACTGTTGACTTCCCTCTCCGTTGTTCCACTAATGGCATTCTATAGAATATCTTGACAGAGATATTTGGCATGACTGGAAGGCTAGTAGAGTAGACTCACTGTGATTTCCAATCTCTCTTAGGAGCAATTTGCTCCTCAACCTTCCATTGACATGACCAGCCCAGGTCAGTACTTATTGCCTTGCTCTAAGTGGAGACACAGTTCTGTTTTCTGGTCTAGTGTCATTATTGGAATTGGATGTCTAATCCAGAGGATGGACCGCTGTTATTTGTCATAAACAAAGACCCTCTTGTTTGAGAGACTCAATTTTGTTGACGATTTACTGCACTGACTTTGAATACCAAATTTCTAGCTGTGTTCCAAAGTACTAGTATAGTTTGTGAAAAGACATGTCACAATGATGCCCAAACAAGGGTACAATGAACAGAATTTGCCTATTTCCAAAGCAACAAGAAGTGTTGTTACTTCTTTTAGCCCTTTATGTATAATTACATGCACAAATAGTTAAACTGACCCATTCTCCATTTTTGAAGGTTGATGAATTTAACTGATTAGATTCTAGAATAGTAAAAATGGCTTTGGAAGAAATGTTAAGTAATGACATGAGACTGGCAAAACATTTTGTTAGGCCACTTTTCCTAATATTTTCTGTTGGAGGTGTTTGGTGATTTTAATATAAGTTCTCAGAAGAAATATCTTGCTGTGTATGCCCTCCCTCCTGTGTTTGACTATCTCTGTCTTCATTTTAAAATTGGATGCAATGTTTATGTCTTACCTGGAGAAAATTTTCTGGGAGATTGTTTCAACCTCTGCACACAACTGAGGAATTTAGAAATATAGGTATCTGTGGCTGTAGCTCAGAAAGTTTTCTGGGGAAACCTGAAAGTAAGAGATTTTAATATCTGTAGTCAGACAAATTTAGGTAAAAAATCTGGATCAGATTTTTTAATAATCTACAAAATTCAGATTATTCGCTGAATAAACTTGAGCAAGAGTCACAATTTCAAACACCCCTGTCCCTGTATTCTAGGTTACAAATCTAACTATCCTAAAGTTTATTATTAGAAGTAAATTACTTAATCAGACTCTGGCACTCATGATAGTGGACGTTCAAAATACGTTACATATAAAAGACCCTTAAGTTAAAGTCAAAAAAGTTCTGGGAAAGCTTTCCAAGTAATTTATATTTTTCTTGGAAGGAATCAGTGGGGAAAAGGTATATACAGAGGATACCTTTCTAAACTATAAGCTATAAGAAAAATAATTATTAAAAATTATAAAAGAACACTTATAATTATCTCCTAATCTACTGAGTATTAATATATGGAAGAGCCACCTCTTTGGATAAAATGAGTTTGAAAGCAGGAGGACTAACAATTTTTACCCTGAGGTCCTGGGTATCATCTAGGTGTATTGCATGCACAATTGTGTGAGCCTTTTTAGATAATATAGCATGTACATGTTGTTAAGTGTTATATGTACAATGAGTACTATTTTTGCATAATTACCTTGGGAACTTTTAATTAAATATATATACATGTATTTTGAGACAGAGTCTTGCTCTGTTGCCCAGGCTGGAGTGCAGTGGCACTATCCAGGCTCACTTCAACCTCTGCCTCCCAGGTTCAAGCAATTCTCCTGCCTCAGCCCCCAGATTAGCTGGGATTACAGGCACGTACCACCATGCCTGACTAATTTTTGTATTTTTAGTAGAGAGGGGGTTTCACCACTTTGGACAGGCTGGTCTTGAACTCCTGACTTCAGGTTATCCACCCGCCTCAGCCTCCCAAAGTGCTGGGATTACAGATGTGAACAACTGCGCTTGCCAACTTTTATTTAAGTATAATTTTAATACAGTAAAATTTATTGTTTTAAGTTTTGACAAATATAGTTGTGAAACGTCACGATATAAAACAGTTTCAGTAGCTCCCCAATTTCCTCTTGCTTTCCTTTGAGGTCAACACTCTCTTTTCCCCACCATTAATCACTGTTTTCTCCCTTTGTCTTTTGCCTCGTCTCAGAATTTCATAAAAATGGAGTTTACACTGTGTAGCCTTTGTATCTGGCTTTTTTCTTGTAGGACAATGAACATGAGATTCATCCATGCTATTTCCTGTGACTGTTGGTTTTTTATTTTTATTTAATTTTAACAGTAGAGTAGCATTCCATTGTATGGATATTCTGTCTGTTGAAGGATATTAGGGTTGTTTTCAATTTTGGACAATTGTGAATAAAGCCATTATAAATAATTGGATAGAGATTTCTGTGTAAACATTTGCTTTTATTTTAACTTTGGTAAGTGCCTAAGAATGGGAATGCCAGGTTATTAGTAATTGTATGAAAGATGCTGTCATTATTAATTTTATATCAACTTGGCTGGGTCATGGTGCCCAGATATGTGGTCAAAACCTGTCCTGGATGTTTCTGTGAGCCTGAAATCAACATTTAAATCAGTGGACTTTCAGTGGATTGTCTTCCATAATGTAATTTGTCTTCTTCCAATCAGTTGAAGGCCTGAGTAAAACAAAAGACTACTCTCCCCAGAGCAAAGGATAATTAATTATTCAGCAGATGACCTTCAGACTCGAACTTCAATATTGGCTCTTTCCTGAGATTTTAGCCCGATGGCCTTTGGATTTGAACTGTAGCATATTCTCTTTTCTGGTTCTGCAGCCTACCAGCCCACCCTGCAGATTCTGAACTTGCCAGCCTCCATAATTGAGTGAGCCAATGCTTTAAATCATTTTCTCTATACATACACATTCTTTTGGTTATATTTCTCTGAAGAACTCTGACTAATACAGTTGCTGTACTACTGTGTATTACTATGCACATATAGTGTAGAGAATTCCAGTTGTACCATATCCTTGTTGGCACTTGGTATTATCAGTGTGTTTTGTTTCTAAAGCAAACTATTACAAAATATATGTAATGGTATCTTATTGTGGTTATGGCTAGTTTACAACCCTGCATATTATAGAATTATAATTCATTATAAAGCAATAATACTGAATATAAATACTTTAAACTTTTATAGCATTGAGTAGTTTACCAAGCATGTTCACTGTATTATAGTATTAATTCTTACAGGTCAATGGCACTAGGTAATTGATTTTTATTTTATTTTATTTTATTTTATTTTATTTATTTTATTTTATTTTATTTTTTTGCAATAGGATCATGCTGTGTCTCCCAGGTTAGAGTACAGTGGCATCATCATGGCTCACTGCAACCTCAAACTACTTGGGCTCAAGCATTCTCCCACCTAAGTCTCCCAAGTAGCTTGGATTACAGGCACATACCACCACGCCCAGATAGTTTTTTTTATTTTTATTTTTTAGATAGGAGCTCTTGCTAAGTTGCTCAGGCTGGTGACAATTCATCTTTTTATCCCTAGGACAAAAGTGTGCTTTGTTGTTAGAAGTTGCTTAAGACTTTTTTGTGAGTGAACAACACTGTTAGTAGGTACAATTATTAGTCCTATTCTATAGATGACTACACTGAGTTTATAGATTTCATGTCCCTTACCAAAGTTGAGATAACAAGTTATAGAACTAGGAATCAAACTTTATTTTCTTCTCTCCAAAGACTATAGCTTGCACTCTTGGTACTAAACCACACTCTGTGCTGTAATATTTGTAGCGAAGCTCACATCAGTTATCATGTATTATCTATCAGATCATTAAAGTCTAGAATGTCTTGATTTTTCTTTTTAAAATAAAAGGCATATAACAAGTTTCTCTCTTTAACATTTAAGACAGGTGCAGAATGCAAGAATGATTTCCGGGAGAGTAACCATAATAGCTACATCACCAGATGAAATAAATTTTCAGCTCCATTATAATCTTATGAGGCCACCATCCTATATGTGGCCTGTCATTGACCACAACATTGTTATATGGTGCATGACTATATGTATAAAGTTTCATTGTGATACCCTATCTCTGTATAAATGTCATTGTAATACTCCAAAAATTGAATGGTGCTAATTTTCCAGTAGCCCCATTCCTATAAACAGTGAGTGACCATAGTGAACTGAATAAGCCCCTCCACATACTACTTAGAAGGAATAACGTATCAAGTTGTTTCTCCTGCCACGCAAGAGCTGCATACGACTGACTGCCACCTGGACCCTGTTGTTATGAGCATTTTGTAAAGTTCTCAAGGTCTGAGCAATGTTTTGTGTTATCTGAAGGATGTATCAAAACTGAAGCAGACATGTTCCCCATGGGGTGCTTATCTAAGGAGGCTTTGGATAAAATTGAGGCTATGCAGGTGTGTGTGTGTGTGTGTGTGTGTGTGTGTGTGTGTGTGTACTGGGCAGTTGGGGAAACATGGTGCAGTCTTTGTGTATTTGTATGACTGTGTCAAAGTTGTTCTGATAAAGTACATATACTAGAATTATTTGAGCCTAGAAGGCTGGGGTATCAAGAGCAAAACAGATATTGTAGAAATATATATGAAGGAAAAAATACGTGAACCTGATAAATCACTACGAAAGCCAGTTCAGCTGGGATCTAATTATTCACCAAGGCAATTTCCAGAGCAGAGAGGATTATCCCAAGCACACTTCCCATAGAAATTTCAACTAAAAAGCTTAGAATGGATACAGAAGTGGACAGTAGACTCAGTATGAAACATGATGAAGGTTAATAAAACCACTTTCAGAGCAATATGGAGTTATTATGTATCAAGGATTCTAAAAATGTCATAGTCTTAACCTAGTAAATTCTTTTTAAGACAGCTATATAAATAAATTACCATATACAGTGTGAAAAATACATATATAAACACAGAACCAGAAAGGACTAATTTATGATAATATACTCATAACACAGACAATGGAGCAAGCATCTATTATTGGATGATTTAGTTAACTAAATTTTGGTAAATTTAGTATATAAAATATTATAGTAGTGTATATGTTTTGTTTATGTTAAAATATCATAAAGCCATTCCAAATATTATTTATATATTAGATTAAAAGTTTAGAATAAAGCATTTTATAATGCATGTGTTAATAATCAGCTATGTTAGAACTATGCATAATGTTATATGTATTAAAAGAAAACACTGATCTCAACTTTGGTTTGCTAAGAGTGATTTATCTTTTTTTATCTCTTTTGGCTTGTAAATAGTAATATGGAATTTACATCTATGTTTGTTATAGTGAAGAAAACTTAAAATGCAATTATAAAACAAAAATAAAAGAATGGTGATTCTGGTGAAAAAAATGTAAAAATGTTCATTAAATTCTTTTGAACCACATGTAAACAAATCTAATTATTAACTGCCAAGAAAACATCAGAATAGCCCTAGGTGATTGATAGCCCTTACTATCTTCTAGAATGAAGAGAGAGGGAAGAGGAAGCATTTAAGAAAATGCACAGGAAAGAAATGTGAGGAGAGGAGAAAGGCTTGAACATTGCTAAATAATCCTACCAGAGAGAATTTAATGACCTAACAGCAGCATTCCTTCCACCATCCATGATCAAGAAATGAGGGATTATAAGAAAAAGTAATCCTCCTAATTTATCTTTGACAAATTTCATGCTTAAGTGAGATTTGGGTTATTATTATTTTTATTTTGTTTGGGGAACGGGGGTTCCACAGGAAGCAAGGGCAGGATTGAGGTTCGAAACCTGGGCTAAAAGAGGCTTCCTGAGTTCTAGCCTATTCCTCATCTTTTACTCATGTTAAAAATCACAAGGATCAGTCTATCATTGATGGGCATTTGGGTTGGTTTCAAGTCTTTGCTATTGTGAACAGTGCTGCAATAAACATACCTGTGCAAGTGTCTTTATAGTAGAATGATTTATAGTCCTTTGGGTATATACCCAATAATGGGATTGCTGGGTCAAATGGTATTTCCAGTTCTAGATCCTTGAGGAATTGCCACACTCTCTTCCACAATGGTTGAACTAATTTACACTCCCACTAACAGTGTAAAACTTTCCCTATTTCTCCACAGCCTCACTAGCATGTGTTGTTTCCTGACTTTTTAATAATTGCCATTCTAACTGACATGAGATGGTATCCCATTGCGGTTTTGATTTGCATTTCTCTAATGACCAGTGATGATGAGCTTTTTTTCACATGTTTCTTGGCCACATAAATATCTTCTTTTGAGATGTGTCTGTTCATATCCATTGCCCACTTTTTGATGTTTTTTGTTGTCGTTGTTGTTGTTTGTTTTTTTCTTGTAAATTTGTTTAAGTTCCTTGTAGATTCCGGATATTAGCCCTTTGTCAGATGGACAGATTGCAAAAATTTCCTCCCATTCTGTAGGTTGCCTTTTCACTCTGATGATAGTTTCTTTTGCTATGCAGAAGCTCTTTGCTTTAATTCAATCCCATTTGTCAATTTCACTTTTGTTGCAATTGCTTTTGGTGTTTTAGTCATGAAGTCTTTGCCCATGCCAGTGTCCTGAATGGTACTGCCTAGGTTTTCTTCCAGGGTTTTTATGGTTTTAGGTTTTACATTTAAGTCTTTAATCCGTCTTGAGTTAATTTCGTATAAAGCATAAAGAAGGGGTCAAGTTTCTGTTTTGTGCATATGGCTAGCCAGTTTTCCCAGCACCATTTAATAAATAAGAAATCCTTCCCCTATTGCTTGTTTTTGTCAGGTTTGTTGAAGTTCAGATGGTTGTAGATGTGTGGTGATATTTCCGAGGTCTCAGTTCTGTTCCATTGGTCTATATATCTGTTTTGGTACTAATACCATGCTGTTTTGGTTACTGTAGGCTTGTAGTATAGTTTGAAGTCAGGTAGCATGGTGGCACATATATACTATGGAATACTATGCAGCCACGAAAAAAAATGAGCTCATGTCCTTTGCAAGGATATGGATGAAACTGGAAGCCATCATTCTCAGCTAACTAACACAGTAACAGAAAACCAAACACCACATGTTCTCACTCATAAGTGGGAGTTGAACAAGAAGAACACATGGACATGGGGAGGGGAACATCACACACCAGGGCCTGTTGCAGGGTTGGGGGCAAAGGGAGGGAGAGCATTAGGACAAATACCTAATGCATGCGGGGCTTAAAACCTAGATGACGGGTTGATAGGTGCAACAAACCACCATGGCACATGTATACCTATGCAATAAACTTGCACGTTCTGCACATATATTCCAGAAATTAAAGTAAAATTTAAAAAATTTGAAAAATTTTAAAAAAGAAATAAGTCAATCTGAAAAGACTACATACTATACTATTTCAACTACATGACATTCTGGAAAAGGAAAAATTATGGAAACATTAAAAAGACCAGTGTTATCAGGGATCTGCTGCAGAGAGAAAGGGAGAGATGAACCGGCATTTTTGGGGCAGTGAGACTATGCTGTAATGGTGGATAAATGTCATTACACATTTGTCAAAAGCTCTAGTATATACAACACAAAGAGTCACCTTACCATAAAGGACAGATTTTAGTTAATAATAATGTATCAACATTGGCTCATCAATTGTAACAAACATGCCACACTAAGGTAGAATGCCAACACGATAAACTGTAGGTGAGGCAGAGGGGAGTGAGGGGTATACGGAACTGTACTTCTGTAAATCTAAAACTGCTTTAAAAAATAAAGTCTAGTAGTTAAAAAAGAATGCACTAATAAAGAACAATATGAATAAAAAACAAAATCACAGGGATCAGATAAATGTCTGCTCTGACTCATTCTTAGTGTTATTTTGCAAATTACATTATGAATGTGAGTTTCAGAAATGTAGTGGGTTCCTACTGCAGGGTTTTTCCAGACTTCCAAATGTATACAGCCCATCACTGGGTTGTGATGACTGGACTTACTCTTAGGAAAGAGTTAACAGAAACCTTTGTCTGGAAGTGGGCCTTCAAGTACCACAGAAAGATTTTAAATGGGGTTTGAAGTTGCCCAATTACGGCTTTTAAATGAATCAAAGACAAAGTCTCGTAATCTTCTTAGGACATGGTCTGAGGCTCTTTGGTGGGAAGAAGATGAGAACAAAGAGCAACGGCTTCTCTATATGGATTATTAAGTAAGAAATAGCACCGGACATCACAGACATCGGAGTAAACAAGCTCTGTTCATCCCTTGTCTTGATTTCCTTTTTGGTTTTGTTTTTGTTTTTTTCAAATGAATCCAGAAAATGCACAAAAGGCTTTCACTTCAAGGGAGTTGAAAGAATGTCCTTTGCCTCTTTGTTGCATTTGGCCTTTGTTCAGTGGACAAAGAAGCAGAGATTTTTTTTTCTTCCTGAGCATTAAATTTCATTTCTCTAAAATAAGTACTAAAAATTTAAATCTCTGAAAAATAAGTCTAAAGAAACTTAAGTTTTGTTTTTGTGAATGTAATTATAAATCCTAAGTATCTGTATAGATTCCAAGTATAATGGCTTCAAAACATGAGCAAACTCTCCCCAACCAGAATGGCCAGCTTGTTTTGCATACTTTCTGGGTGAAAACTGCCTTATGTATTAGAAGAAGCCAACAATTACCATACAGAGAGGGAGTCTCTATCTATTCTTTGAAGCCGTATCTTACATAAAAGTTGCCTTTTAAAAGGAGTAATAATTTCAGTAGTAGTGACCTTTCCCTGTCCCAAACCTCCCCATGGCTTTGTTTGCCTCCTAAGACATTTTATTTGACCCTATGATTTAATACCCATTTCTGAGGAAAACAAATGAATAATGAGCATACGTCACCATATATATTATCAAGTATTGTCCTACAAATATACATATTCTGCCTCTCTCCCTGTCTTTTTTTTGGAGTCGGTGGGGAGATCAAGCTAGGATTTTAACTCAGACAGTCTAACTCTGCAACTTGCTTTGTTTTGTTTTGTTGTAGTTTGAAGTTTTCCCCCCAATTTTTTATTGTGGCCAAATACACAAAACATGAAATTTACAACCATAGCCATGTTTAAGTGTCCCATTCACAGTATTAAATACATTCATGATGTTGTGCGGCCATCACCACCATCCATCTCCAGAACTCTTTTCATCTTGTAAAAGTGAAACTCTGCACCCATCAAACAAAAAGCCCCCATTCACTTTTTCTTTAGCCCCTGGAAACCACCATTCTACTTTCTAGCTCTATGATTTTGACTGCTCTAAGTACCTCAGACAAGTGGAATTACATAGTTTCTGTCTTTTTGTGACTGGCTTATTTCACATGGCATAATGTCCTCAAGATTCATCCATGTTGTAGCATGTGGCAGATTTTCTTTCCTTTTTAAGACTGTAAAATGTTATAGCTGCTATAAAAAAGTATGTCTGTTCTTTAAAAAAGTAAAAATAAAATTGCCATATGATCCAGCAATTCCACTCTGAGTGTATACCCAAAATAATTGAAAGGAGGGTCTTAAATAGATATTTGTATACCCATGCCTATTATTCACATTAAAAAAAATGGAAGCAACCCAAGTGTCTATGGACACATGAATGGATGAGTAAAATGTGGTATTTATATACAATGAAACGTACATAGTCTCGCAATTTTGATAACAAGTCCTGAGAAGTCTTAGCATCCCCATTTTACCAATAATGAAATCTCAGGGTTACAAAGTTTAACTCTTATAAAATCACATAACTAGTAGGTGTCAGAGTTGGGACTTGGACTAGTTCTATCTTTATCTGTAACAATAGCAATCATTTTACTCTTTTAATCTAAGGGTGGCAACTATGTCTTATATTCATAGATCCTATCATCTATATGTCAGTTCTGCCAGGATCTTTGCTATGGAAATACAAGTGGTGCAAAACGATGAGATTTCCATACACTAAATGCTACTAAATACTAACAGAACATGGGAAGGCTTATACATACATATGTTTAAGTAAAGAACATGTAAATGTTGGAAGCCTGCACCACCCAATTTAATTGAGCTAAAATATAAATATTTTCTTACCCAATAGCTTACTAAATCACTTGGAAAAAAAGGCTGTTGTCATTTGCTTGTTTGTTTTTGAGTGATTCTCTTCTTGTGCTCTACTTAAAAAAGAACATGGCATAGCACAATGAGCATGGGATTTGGACAATACTTGATTTAGGCTGCAATAAATTAGTCACTTACTCTATGTGTATTTTTGTGTAAGTTATTGTTTTGCCTTAATATTATTCACCTTACCTTCACATGAGAATGACAATAATTGCTTTACAGGGTTATAATGAGTATTAAATGAGATAATGAATAAAAAGTAATCGATGCTGAATACATGAAAGTTTCACAGTTTATAAATTATAGGAACCCTTTGTACTAATTTTTAAGTACAATATAAAATTCCAGTTTTATGCTATTTTCAAATAATATGTCTCCTCTTGTAGTTTGAATAATCATGTTTTATATGTTCCTGGTGCCTGCTACAGTAAATATCACATGGGGTTATTAAATTACTACTAAATAAATTTAGTGTCACTAGACTTCAATATTGTCTTGAAAGGGGAAACTTTTGAGATAATGCCTCTATTGCCACCAAAATAACTATCTCCGTCCTAGTTATTTTTCCCCCATTGACTTTGACAAATCCATGCTGGGGCATTAACTCACTACTTAGAGTATATATATCTTACTTTCTCAAAATTAAGGGGCTTTACCTTGGATCAGATTCTCCAGAAGCAGACCCTGAGATGAGTCATTTATTAAGACAGTGCTCCAAAGAGAAATCGATAAAATAGCAGGGAAGACAGGAGAAAAAAAAAGAAGAAGCCAAGTAAGGATGCAATTTTAGGCAGAGTCTCAGCCTCAGCCTAATACCTCAGTTAGCTCTGAAGTATAGATTACACATTAAAATTCACCTAAACTCTCTGAGAGAAAGCCGGGCTTTTACAGTCTTGAACCAACCTCCTACTGGATTTGAGCTGTCTCTGATTCGAGGAAGGGGGATTGTAAACAGTGAAACAATTCTAATTTCTGTGCATGCATTCAGAAACAGCTTCAGCAGCCAATGACAGTCAGATAAGAAGTTTCTAGGTACAAAATAGAAGACACACAGATTGCCAACAGGCACACAGATCAGGTAAGAAGGAACAGAGGAAACATGAACAGAGCACTAATAATGTCTACTACTGACCTCAAAACAGACCTCAGTTTGTTCCAGTGCCTGTTTCATGATTGCTTATGGAAATTTCATGATGAGAGTCCCAGACAAAGTTTAACACTAATGTGTTTTTCTTTTTTCCCCCTGTTAAAACTCATCCTTTCAGGGAAGAGATCAAACCCTAACAAGAGGGAGAAACTTTGGTGTAGAAATACATGGAGCTTTTGAAAATTTGCAGACCAGAACCATTCATCTGTCTAGACATACAGGTTTATACTAAGACCAAACCTGCTCTGTTCCAGACTTCCTGGGCTGGTTCACATGGCAATGATACTCCTAACAAAGTTCACATGGGTTTTCTTGGTTTTCAAAGTCTTTTTCCCTTTATTATCCTAATTGAGCCTCTCATAGTCCTGAGAGTCTGCCAGGTCAGGTATTAGTGGTTACATTTGGCAGCCAGGGAATCTCAAGTTCAGGGAGGTGATGTGATTTATTCAAGGTTGCAAAATAGTGAAGTGGAAGAACTAAGTCGCGTATTTATCATATTGTCTTCAAATCTAGTTTTCTTTCCTTTTATATGTTAGCAAGCACGAATGTCAGCTCAAAACATTATGTGACCACAAATACAACTTCATAGTTTCTATTGCATTTTCATTTTTAGCTCTGATGCCAGTCGCCATAGGCCAGTGAAATGGATCCAATAAGACATAACTAACTTCAGTTTCTGTACAGTCTGCCATGTCCCCATCATTTCCTCTCTCAAAATATTTAGCAGAGATTGGTGCACTGATGAATAATTATTTATATTCTCATTGGTCATTAAGCTCTGTGATGGCAAAATCTTGATTGGATGCGTTTTGTTGACTTTTGAAACCCTACTTCCTATCTCCATGCCAGGCACAAGATAGATGCTCACTAGGAAACTGCTGTTGAATGAAGCAGTAGATCAAGGCCATAGCAGAACATCAATAAACATTAGCTCTCATTCATCCCCTTATTTCCAAGCCCCAAGCCTGTTCCAATTTCTGTCTCATATTTATCTATGGATATTTTATCACTTCAGGTAATGAATCCTTCACCTAAATGTTACTTCCCGAGGTCATTTACAACAGTTTCATGAGGGACTAATATTCCTTGTCCTGGCCACTCTCTTCATGACTCAATTTGAGGGTATTTTTTTCTTTTTAAATTTCAACTTTTATATTAGATACAGGGAGTACATGAATTCGTTACATGGAAATATTGTGTGATGCTAATGATTGGATTATGAGTCCCATCACCCTGGTAGTGAGCATAGTACCTGATAGGTTGTTTTTTAACCCACCACTCTCCCAAGCAGTTTTCTTAATAAAGCTCTCTTTCATTCATTTGTCATCCCATTAACAGAGGGTGGGGTCAGGGGTTAGAAAGTAAAACAGCAACCAATGATCGGGTTATATATATATATATGAATGTCTAACTATCAGTGACACACAGAATAGGATTTTTCTTATATCCATTTCATATATAATAATAGTTTACCTATTATATAGCAGAGAGAATGGCACCATGCTGACTTAGACATAAGCTCTCTCCTTGAGGAAAATACATTCTAGAAAAAAGTAAACGAAAGTATACAAAAATAATTTTAAGAAAATCTGTCAAGTGATATTGTATGATATGTCCTGTGACTATGAACACTAATAGGATGGGCAAGTAGTTTTCTGTCACCATAGCCAAAGATGATTTCATACCCACTTCTAATCTAAGCCCCAGCTCCAAAATTTAGTAACTGTTAAGCAGTAAGTAAGGTATGGATGATATCTCTGCAAGAGGAAACTGCATGAACAATGATACTCGGGAGCCTTTAAAAACTGGTGATGAGTAAGCTGAGTTTAAAAAGATGAGTGGGCCAGGCGTGGCAGCTCACACCTATAACCCAGCACTTTGGGAGGCCGAGGCGGGTGGATCACCTGAAGTCAGGAGTTCGAGACCAGCCTGGCCAATATGGTGAGACCCACCTCTACTAAAAATACAAAAATTAGTCAGGCGTGGTGGCATGATCCTGTAGTCTCAGCTACTTGGGAGGCTGAGACGGGAGAATTGCTTGAACCCAGGAGGCAGATGCTGCAGTAAGCTGAGATGGCGCCACCCAGCCTGGGTGACAGAGCAAAGTTGGACTCCATCTCAAAGAAAAAAAAAAAAAGAAAAGAAAAGATGAGTGGACATTAGCCAGTTAGGTAAATGAAGAAAGGGCCGAGGAAATGGGGAAAGGGGAAGCATAGGATGTAATGGTGTGAACGGGAACCATGTGGAGTTCATTATTACTGAAGTTTGAATTAGAAGGACAAGCTGTGACTGGAGTTAAGGCTAGAGGGGAACTTAGGTGCTGGGCCTGACAGTTTGCATTCCACGCTAAAGAGTTTGAACTTTATCTTGGGTGGCAGGGAGTGGGGTTGTTGTTCATAGCCTGATTTTCCAAAATCTTGGTGAAGAATCCATAGAGTTATTTTGGCCATGAAAAGACTAATGTTCCAAACCTCTCTCTCTCTTTTTCTCTCTCTCACACACACACACCCTAAAAACACACATGCACACACACACACACACACACACACACAAATACATAATCTCTTCCCAGTACATAAAGGACTTTCTAGTCTTATTGAAGTTCAAATAATTTCAACATACACTTAGTTCTTAAGAGAAAATAAGAAAGAGTAGATATGCAAAAAAGACTTGAGATGATGCAAAATCAAAGGTACAAATATAATTGTTGTGGTTATTCACAGTAATATAAAGAAGGAAAGGGTGTGTTTAAGTGGAGAGGTATGCTAGGAAGGTATGTTTGAGGTTCAGGTAAAGTTTGTCTGTGGCTGGAGCACAGGTAAACTGGCCCAGTAGGTGGGACCGTGTTTACTGTCACAGGTAATTTTGTAATTTTCTTGAAGAAGTAGGAGAGGAGAGGTTTTCAGAAATTTAAATAGAATAATGATAAAAGCACGGGTTTGCATTATAGAACGACTACTTATTTCAAGCAATTTGGAGAATGGGTGCCCTGTTAATTGACTGGAGGCAGAGTGCACTAAGTATGCCCTCAAAACAGTCCATACTAGAGATAATTAGTTTTGAATTAAAATAAGCATGAAAAAAAATAAGCATGAGGGGGGACAATATTTCTCACATACGTTGAAGAAAAATTAGGCCGAGTATGGTGGCTCACACCTGTAATCCCAGTGCTTTAGGCGGCTGAGGTGAAAAATATCTCTTGAGTTCAGGAGTTTGAGATCAGCCTGGGCAACATAGCAAAACTCCATCTCTACTAAAAATAAAAATTAAAAAAATTTAGTCCCAGCTACTTAGGAAGCTGAAGCGAGAGGATCACTTGAGCCAAGAGGTTCAAGGCCGCAGTGAGCTATGATCACAACACTGCACTCAGGCTGGGCAATAGAGAGAAACCCTGTTGTTCAGGGAGTAAAGAAAAAAAAAGGAGGGGAGAGGAAAGGAAAGGGAAGGGAAGGGAAGGGAAAGGAAGGGGAAGGAAGGGGGAGGGGAAGGGAAGGGGAGGGGAGTGGAGGGGAAGGAAGGGAAAGGGGGGGAAGGGGGGATGGGGGAAGGGGGAAGGCAGGATGGGGGAAGGGGAAAGGGGGGAAGGGAAGGGGAAAAGAAAAGAAATTAGCAAAAAGCAGAAATTAATTGAATATGAGGCTATTTAAAGAATATCACAATAAGGTTCAATTTGGTAGCTGGATTGCCTGTGTGGGACTCCTTATCAAGATACATAGCACATGGAAGACCCCTTTAAGTTACGTTTTTAGGCTATTTTAGGGTGTATAGTATAGTTTAGTGCTATTACATTTCTGTCAGACTAAGGGCCCAGTGGATAGAATTTGCCTTAATCCAGTCACCCTTTCCCTCTCTTGATCTCCCAGGGAGAGATATCATGAAGACATGCTCAGTGGGAAACCCTGTGTCACTTTCTTCTTCTTATATGAGAAAATACTGATTGCAGAACTCTGGAAAATGAGGAAGGGGGATGTGCTTTGTACATGAGGTAGAAGGTGAATTACCATTGCCTTAGTTTGGGTGACTATAACAGAATACCATAGAATGAGTGGCTTAAACAACAAACATTTATTTCTTACAGTCTAGAGGCTGGAGGTCTGAGATCAGGATGCCAACATGGTCAGGTTCTTGAAGAAGGTCCTCTTCCTAGTTTATAGCTAGCTGTCTTTTCTCTGTATTCTCACATAACAGAGAGAGAGAGAAGGCTTCTCAGAGAGAAGGCTTTCTCATGTCTTCTTTTATAAGGCCACTAATCCCATTATCAGGGTTTTACCTCATATCCTAATTGTCTCTGAAAGGACTCTTCTCCAAATACCATCACACTGGGGATTAGAATTTCAATATATAAATTTGCGGGGAGCACAGACATTCAGTCCATAGCAACCATTTCCCTAAATCTAAAGTTTAACCTAATCATGTCTCTAGAACTTGAGACCACTGCACAGCCAGTGTACAGGCTAGAGGGAAAGAAAAGGGAGTTATACATTAAAGAAGTTAAGAAATACGAAAATAAGAAATAATAAGAAATAAGTTAAATATTTGATGGCTGTGCCTAATCTGAGAAAGAGTCCATGGTAAGAGATAGCACTAGGCAAAGCCACACTGGATGAACTTCAAACAAAACAAATAAGAAAAAAAAATTAAAACAAAAATGAAAACAAAAGTATTATGACAAATAGTGAACTTACGAAAAGCAGAAAGAATATTATAGTGAATCTTAGGGTACTTATGACCCAGTTTTAATAGTTATCCAAATAAGGCCACTAGTATTTCATGTGCCAAGTCCTATACAATTATGTTGTTGAATATCCAGGACAGCAAATAAGTGTACCTAGAAGCTCTCCAGTATGCATATCTAAGAAATAACTGTCACCCACAGTGACATTTCAGTCTCTTGGAATTCTGATCCAAAAAGATAAGCTAGATCCTTCTCTTTGGACAAGGGTAGGATGTGGCGATAACCTTTTCATTCTTTCCCCTACATCCATACAGGACATCCAATAGTACATTACACCTGGAACTTGTGACTTCAGCTTCACCTCAAATAATTTGAAATCAGCATCCAAGTCTCACAATCACATTGTAATGTTGCAAAGAAAAGGAACACAGGATTTATATGACCATTTTTTTTCAGAATAATTTATAGGCCTTTGCAAAGCAAAGTTTTTCAGAAGTGAAAGATTAACCACAGTACATTATCTTAAAATTCAGAACAAAACAGATTTTCAGTTCTCAAGCCTGTTAGATTTTCCTCTGCCCGATGTCACAAGTAAGGTCTTGCCTTTCTCACACCTAGAGAATTAAAGTGGAGGAGGAGGAGAGGCCAGTGAGGAAAATGACAGTGAAGAAATGAAATCCAGAGTGGTTGAATATTAGGTTTTTAGCTCCTGGTTCAATGATCCTGGAGCAGATTTGGGCAGAGGCCACCCCCAAGTCATGCTGAACAATGTAATTCTTCTATATACCTATGATAGATCTATCTATGAACAACTGAAGCAGTTCTGAGAAGTAATAGGCATTATATTGGCAATTATTATAATCATTATTATAAGGATAATCTTAATTCTCCATGGATCTGTAGCACATTATGGTGTTTTTTTCACATTTTAAATAGATCATTCATGACAAATTTAATAATGACAAAGTGAATAGCTGCTCCCTTGTCACGAAGTTGGAATTTTCAACATTTTAAACTGGGGCTGTTTGTGCTCTAGTGATATGTACAGTGTGTCTTTTCAGGACTTTTATAGCAATGTGAGACAAACCCATTCTCGTTGATATTAGCGGGAGTAGATTAATCTCCCTGAGAAGAACAACCACTACTGAGAACTTCTTACATGAGCCATTTCATTCAACCCTCACTCATTCCCATGAGGGGGATATTAATATCAAATTTTACAGGTAAAACCCTGGCCAGGTTAGACAATATCACCTAGAGAGCCTGGCTTAACATCTCAATTGAAGTTACTCTCTTGCTTCACATTTGATGTTCTCTTTGAATATCAATGTCTTCCTCATAGTATTCTTTCTGGGGGAATAATCTTCTTCCTTCGTCTCCTAGCTAAATCTTGATCATACTTCAGGTACTGACTTCTATATTACTTTGGGGAATACTTTCTAACCTCCCCTCTCTGAAGCTTTTAGATGCATGCTTTTAATGCTTTCATATCTTTAGTAATTTTGTTTTCATATTAAAAAATAAAACTCCAATAATCCTCTTCTACTTAACCGAAATATTAGTTTAATCAACAATGTACATTTTCTGGGGAAAAAGGCATAGACGAACACACAATAGACTATGATATCTTGACATTTTCCTGCTGCTACTTACAGTGCTTTTTTATTCAAATAATTTGCATTTGTTTCCAAAATTCCTTATTACATTTGTACTTTTTACTACAAATATTTATTATATTTTATTGTGCTTCTGTAATATTTTATCAGAGCACAGAAAGAAAGAATTGATGCATTTTTGAAAACAAAATGGAATATTTTATAAAGAAGCAATGAAGAACATTGCAAAAAACTGTTCCTACTTTGGGTGAGCATGAAGCAATATAAAAAAGTGAGATAAATTCCAGATGGATGATATACTTATTTTACAAGTGGAAGTTTTCATCCCACTTTGATGAAGCTGAAATCAAAAATTGAATTATGTGTAACGCATTATGTGTGAGAATCGTGTAATAAAGGCAAGTTTGAATTCTAATCAATAGGCACATATTCCAAGAAAATGCATTTTCCTTATATCAAGAGACTGATGAGTGGATATTTATATATTTAAATTAAGATTGTTCTTTAATTTTTGAATACTCATTTTGATCCTCAGCCTACCATGTTTTTAGTTTTCCTAATCATATCAGTCAGGGTTCCTGCAGGAAACAAATAGAACACAAGGATGATTTAACTAATGAGAATTTAATGAAAGGCTGTTTGCAAAGGTATGAGCCAATTTAAGGAAACCAACAATGGATACATCTAACTTGTGGCAGCAGCAGGATGCTTTTCTCATCCTTAGACCTAAAGGGAAAAGGAAATAAAACAGTTATAGACCTAGGCAAGATATGGAACCTTGCAAAGAGAAGCTACTTAAAATAGGAACTGTAGCACCAGGTAAAGGGATGCAATCCTTGCCAAAACCGGAGCTATGCAGAGAGAGAGATGAGAAAGGAATACCCTGACTTCTCTTTCCTCTGGCTCTCCAAGCTCTGGCTGGTGGCTCCCATTGATCCAAACTCAACTGGTGTCCAAAGGAGTCTGGATAATGCAACCCACAGATACCAGCCCTCCAGGGTCCTCAGTAAGGCAGAAAGGATGGAAATGTATGTGGGTGATAAAATAACCAACCCACTGAACAAGTACCAGTCTCTAACGCGACAGACAAGTCATTTTCCACTCAATTCATTTACCATCTACCTTCTTTTTTAGATTGTAAAATGAGCTCTGGAAAATGAACAATATCCTCAGCTTCTTATGAGCTAGAGTGAACATAACTAAACACTTCCCACAGTGTGGACATCACTCAAAGTTTGTTGCCTTACGAATGATTTGGAAGGAATGAAATCTCAAGTTTAAGATGGAATTTACTTTTTCTTTATTTTTATTTTTGTGCAAGATCAGCATATAAATTGGTGACAAGCAGTGGTTTAAGAGATTAAATTTTGTCCATCATTTAGTTTCTGCAAACCCTGAAAGACTGACTTGCTAGAACTGATTTTGTTTATCAGCAGCATGTATCGTATTAGAACTGTTACCCTGATGGGAGAAGCATTATTGCTAAGGCCCTCAGCTGTATGGTCCCTTCAGTAGAAAAGTTAACTTAATTAGTTCTCAAGACAGTACTACATCTTCTGTTGTTCATCACTTTTTCCCTTTCATCTTCTACAACCCTATGCTAATTTATTTTACCATGCTCACAAAATAGCTCCAAAAAGTAAATTACATACTCTCACCACGTGGTTGATTTATAGTGTTTTCCTAGAAGAAAACAACTCACGTAAAACTCTGAGAATTAGCCATCCCTATGTTATTTTTCTCAATATATTTTATCTTCTCTCCTTTGTAATAGCACTGTGTCCATTCACTTATATATGTCTCTAAGCATTAAGGCCTCAAAAAGTATTTTTATGCCTTAGATTAGGTAGAAAGTTAACAAATTTGAAAAATTTGTTGAAAATAAAATTGAATGGGTTGGGAGACAGATTTTAGTAGACAGAAACTGTTAGACCTAAAAGATACCTTACATATATTTTGTCCAAACCCACTATTTTTAAGTCAAGTGTCTGAGGCTCAAAAAGGGGAATTACATTGCCTATAATAATACAGAACCCCATATGGAAAATTCACTTCCTCTGACAAGTTACAGTGGCAGGATTTCAAAATTGTCCCTTTCTAGCTGGGTTCTTTCATTTCCAGATCCAACTCTCTGAACAGCAACCAAGGTACAAGCATAGGCTTCCTTTGACAACATGCTATTTTACTGCAATGTGGAAATTTGAAGCCAGTTTCTCCCAGTCTCTGGTTACTGTAAGCATCTCTATTTCATCTTTTTCTTAGTGATCTAACAGACCAAAATAGTTTCCCTTTTGTCAATTAAGAGCGACCCTAAGGTTAAGGAAATAAAAGTTACCTACAGGTTGAGGATTCAGGAACCGGCTGGCATGACAAATTTTCAAATTCCTGCCACTGTAAGAAAAACCACACCCTTGCTAAACTCCCTAACAATAGGAGTTAGCAGGCTGATTTACAACCCAGACCAGTACAACTCTGATTTTATAGGGGCCCAGCCCTTACAAACTTCTCCTCTCCTCTCTCCTCCCTTTTCCTCATCTCCCCTCTCTTCCCCTCCTCTCCTCTGCTCTCCCTTTTCTGGGACAGAGACTCACTTTATTGCTCCGGCTGCAGTGCAGTGTGGCATGATCATAGCTTACCGCAGCCTTGTCCTCCTGAGCTCAAGTGATCCGTCTGTGAGCCATCCCACCTGTCCCCCTTATAAACAATCTTTTCTGATAAGCTATTACAGACCAGATTTTAAGCCAATTGCAGTCAGCAGCTGCACTGAAAATGTCTTTATGTCCTATATTTCATTATTGACTTAATGAGCCAAATGGCACCCCATTTTAATGTTAAATCTCCATCACAAAGTGAACATGGCATATATGTTATATATGTTTACCCAATGCGCATGCACTTGGCTCCCCTCCTAAATATGCATAGCTTTTTCTGAAAACCTGCTGAATACGTGTAACACCAGCCAGCGCTTTGAGGCATAAAACCCAACCTCTCTCTTCCCCTCTTAGAAGAGAGAGAACCTTCAGTTCACACTGGAGATTTTCTCTTCATGGCTTCCAAACTGATATTCCCAATAATGCTCCCCTCCTACTATTTAACCACCAAGATTGTCTTTTTGATGACACTTTTCTATCTCAGTGTTTTCTTACATTTTAAAAAATCTTCCAAACAGTAAGCAGAGTAGTAATACAAGGTGCTAAACATATAGCATTCTGTGTAAAAAAAAAAAAAATGATAAAAATAAAACATTTATTCCATGTCATATATCCATGCCTGAGTCTTTTTTCACTATAGTACTTCGCTGATTTTTTTAAGCATCTTCCTGTGAGTCAAATGAAGTTTCATGTTATATATTTAAGGAAAATATTGAAAACAAATATAAAATAATTTTATTTCTATCACTTACTTTGTGTGTTATTAAATGAGGAAAATGCTAAAAGAATAAACACAGGAAAACCCAAACCTCAGTCATGTGGAGCACAGATGCCATTTCCACAAAATTAAATGCCTCAAAATAGTCATGACTTCTTTACAATTCTAAGGATTAGATCAGGGACTTCTGACTCCCCTTTGTTCCTCCACATTGTGTTGAGAACTATAGAAACAAGTGTTTACAAATTGTTCTTTTATATTTTCTACTTATCTAAACCCCCCAGTTGGGAGTTTGAACAACAGAATTACGGGAAACCAAGTCTGGCAGCTAAGCATGCAGACATAATGTCTACAATATGGGGAATGACAGTAGGGGCGGAAATCAAGAACACTGGAACTGGGTCCAGAGAGGCAGTGCTTGCAATGGGTGCGGCGGGGAAGTGAGGGAGGCCTGGAGGGGAGAGGTGGGGGGCTCAGAAAGTGGTTAGAGACTAAACTGCCCTCTCTGAAGCTTTAAAAGTATTAAGGCTCTTCCTACCTATGGCCTTAGTTTCTGGGTCACGTTTTCTCTGAAATATCCATGATTTTCTTAATTGACAACTATTTAAGAAATCAAATAAACTATCTTTAAAATTAGTATCAAAACAACACACACACATGCACATATGCGTGAACAGGTAGCTCTTCAGAGGAGTAATGGCAAAGAAGTTTCACCTCAGGTGGTGATGCAGAATCGTCGTTAAGTGGTAGTAGGCACAGCTCTTTTGAGAAAGACTCTAAAACTACTCACAGAAATTATGGGTGTGACACACACACACATACATCCACTCGCATACAGGTGTTTTACAACAGTGTTAGTGTTAGCTGTCTAACACTTGCCTGGCATGGACTATGTTATGTTACATATGTTGTCTTATATGCATGTATGTTTAAGTATTTTCCTTCATGATATATGTCTGGCATGATCTTAAACACTTTGCAAATATAAACCTGTTTAATTCTCCAAACAACTTGTAAGGTAGGTATTATTATTTCAATTTTAGAGGTGAAGAGACTGAGACATCCATCCAAGGCTACATATTTAGGAAGTAGCAGAACAAGATTTTGAATGTGGAGACTATGACTCCAAACCTTACAGTGCTGATCACTCTATGAGACTGCCTCTCATAAACCAGGATTTCAAGAAATATTTATTGAGTACATGCCTTGAGCCATGCTCTACTTTTGGCACCAGGATAACAATGATGAATCAATCATAGATCCATTTCTCCTGATGCTTAATTCTAGCTGCAAAGACAGGGATAGATAAATGAGCCAATACATGACAGGATTTCAGATAAAATATCAGACAGATCAAAAGAAGAAATACAATAGAATAATGACAAAGAGACCTTTGATGAGCTGGTGTATGAACTGAAATGTGAATGGAGATGAGGCGCCTTCCTTGTGAGGTAGAGCGCTCCAGAAAGAGGACTCAGTCCGTTCAAAGCCTTGAGGCATCAATAAGCGTTGCCTGTTCCAGGAACAAAGAGAAGGACTGTGTGGCTAGAGAGCCTCAGTGAAGAGGAGCAGGAGTTAGAGTGAAAAAGCTGTTCTGAGAATAATTTTTTGCATGATCTAGTGGGTCACATTAAGGAGTTGAATAATGTTTTCCCTGAACAGAGTAAGGGAGACACCATATGAAATTTGATTTACTATCCTCATCTTTTGTCTGAATACTCACTCTTGGTTTCAGTAGGTTCTTTCCAGCAATTGAGCTTCTCTTTAAGACTTTTGGAGTACTTATTAATGTAGTTATTTATTTTCGTGTGGCTTAATCTGTTGTCTGAAATAAGATTCTGATGTCTTATGTGGGAAAACACTCTTCCTGTCTAAACAGTAATGCCCAGATCAACTTCCAAATCCAAAACGGGACTCTGAAATCCTTGTTCCTATCTCCAGGTGATTAATTAAAATGAAAGCATCATCAATAATGGAAAAATTACCTATTTAGAAAGTACATAATGGAGTGCCCCACTCTTGGAGCTTTATTACATGGTCTTATTCTTAAAAAAAAAAAAAAGAAAAGAAATCTCTACCTGTACAGTTTGTAGATACTTCCAATTTATTTAGATTGAATCAATGGTTCAGAACAAATTACGGAGTTCAGAACTTTAAAAAATAACTTATAGTTGAATAAATTCACAATTTTAAGTTTGAGTTACATGATTATTCAAAATCTAAGAAGCTCATATTAAACTACCTGCATTCTATGGTTTGGCTAATTGTTGTCAGAATGTAAAGAATTTCCTCTAGTCATTCTTTTTCTCTTAAAATTATATTCCAGGTCTTAAGATAAATAAATATGGCTTATGTTTGATAAAAGTGAAGACTGAGATATTTTTATAAAACAGGGAGGAAAAGGAGCAAATATAAAACCTCATTTACACATAAGGATGATCAATTCTTAATAACAAAACTCTCCAGAGTAAGTAACTTAGTTTGTAAACAGTGAGGAAAAGCAGCAAATATGAAACATCATTTACACATAAGGATGATCAATTCTTAATAACAAAACTCTCCGGAGTCAGTAACTTAGTTTGTAAAAAGCAATGGCCTTGAAATCAGGAAGTTTGAGTTCTAGACTCTGGTTCATAAACCATACATCCTGTAATCATTTCATAATAAGAAAAATTAAAAATTTGAGCAAAAGTGTTTTTACTTACAGTTTAATAACATCGATGTAACATACTTCAAAAAATATCCCAATAAACTATGTTTCATTTTTTTCAGACCTAATTGTTTTCTATTATATTGTAAATAGCAGAGATCATGTCCATGAAAATTGAGCCCTCTGGGTCAACATATAGTAGCTATTCAATAAATGTGCTGGTGAATTTTTCTTAAATTAATGAAGGAGTAAATAAATGCTGGATATAGAAATGAAGAAAGTTAGCTAGAAGGAATAAGATCTAGTGTTCTGTTGCACAATTTGGCAACTATTGTTAATAATAAGGTATCTTTTATTTCAAAATAACCAAAAGAGTGGAATTGGAATCCCTAATCAAAAATGTAAATGCTTGAGATGATTCATATCCTAATTAGCCTGATTTGATCATTTCACATTGTATGTTTATATCAAAATACCACACACAGCCCATAAATAAATACAGCTATAATAGATACATAATAATTTTAAATGAAAAATGTTAAAAACAAATAAATAAATGAAGAAAGGAAGAAATAAAAATACAAACTTAATTTTATATTTGGGAGATATTTAATTGGTCAGTAACTTCATGGGATTGGGATTTGTTTTTTAAAACATAAACTATTGGTTTATGCATTTTCTATAGAATTTCTAAATGCTATATTTAAGATACCTTATCTAAAGTTTAATGACCTAATGAAGTATTTCAGGTGAAAACATTGTGTAAGCTAAGCAATACATATAAATGAGTAGCCAGTAGCTAATGACTACTGTGCCAACCAGCTTTGCCTTTTCCCGCCAGGTATGCCTCCTACCCTTCTTATTATTATCTCAATTCCAGGAGTAGCATCTGTGAGTACACCAGTGGCTTTCTCTGTCCTTGTGCTTCTGGGTGTGACAGGACATGGGACCCCCAGTTGGAGAGCAGAATAGAAGTTGATTAAGGTCAGAATGCATATTTCTTATTTTTGCATAGTCCATTAAAAATAAACTTTTTTGAAACTACTATATTTTGAAATTATCTTTTTCTTTGGACCCTGACTTATAAAGTGCCTATACCCTCAAAACCTCTAACCCCAATTCCTGGTCCCAAAATAGATTCTCCAGAAAATTACTATAAGAGAAGCCTAATAAACTAAAAATACTGTGTAGATTGGTATGTTTTAATGTTTAGGATTCAAGTTCTGAGGGTGAAAAACCTTGTCTGAATTTTTTCATCATGAATTGTCAGGAGAAAACTGAGGCTTAGAGAAGCTAAAATCCATTATCTAACTTGTCTTAACATTCATTGAATATGATCTAGATGCAAAAGGTTTGGCTAAGGACTTCTGCTTCTTGTTGGGCATGCATACGATAAAATATGTGTTTATTTTAAAATTTAATTATTAAAAAAGCTGCTATAAGGCTAAAGTAATAATAATTCTAATAAGCACTTTATTCTATGAAGCTTTGTTTTCATTAGTTTCCTTGTCATCAAGGAAATGTTAGTACATTCCAAAGAGGTGTTCAAAGAAACTTTAATGAAAAGTCAATTTATAAGATGTGATAGTAAAGCATCTTGGGATGCCACCACCAGCAAAAATGTAGATAAGAAGCAAGGGAGACAGAGGGCAAGGAAACCCAGTATGTGTAGTTTGCAGACATCATCCTCCCAAAGCAGGAAGTAGAATAATGACGGTAGATTTAGAGACTCCACAGAGAATTTGTAAAGTAGAATACATCTGTGAATTTGGACTCAAAAATTTCAAAATAATGATTGCTTGAAAACTATGTTGTAGATACAGACTCCTAAGAGATTTCCTAGAAGCTTATTAATTTCTAATTCTACCGCTAAGGACTTAAGACAGTTGGTGAACAACTCTTAGTGATATGTTCTCTAGTCTAGGCCCAATGGACCATCACCATCTGAAGTCTGCTGATGAACAAATTGGTCTTTGAATTCATTTTTGGCAAAACAGTTGGATTGAAATAGAAGGTCATTTACCACTACCATACCCCCGTCCCCATAATTCAAGGAAGTTTTTATAGAAATGTCCCAACTGATGAGTAGTGTCTTAGCGTCAACTTGTATAGAGGCAATGAGGTTTACCATCATGGTGCTCTAATTTGGCTTCACTGGGATTCAATGAGAGTCTTTAAAAAATTCCAATATCCTGCTTGCATATTAGATAAATTAAATCAAAACCTCTTCAGAAAATATGTCAGTATTTATGAACTTCCTCAGGTGATTCTCAGGTACATTAAAAGTCGGGAGCCATTGATGTAATGCAGGATATCTCAACCTCAGCATTATTGATATTCGTGCCAAATAATTCTTTGTTGTGGGGGGCTGTCCTGTGCCCTGGATGATGTTTAGCAGCATTCCTAGCCTTACCTACTAAGTGACAGTAGTACTCTCCACCCCATAATATCAACCAAAAATGTCTCCAGACATTGTCAAATGTCTCCTGGGGCAAAGTTATTGATTCCCAGTTGAGAACCAATGGTGTAATGAACATAAGTAAGCAAACTCAGCTATGTCTGAATCCAATTCCTTCCACTGTGGGATTAAGCCCTCTCCCATTGATTAATTATCTGAACAATTTGAGGTCTTAGTTTATTCATCTGTATTTTGAGAATGTGGTTTATAAAGTATGCAAAGCACCTGCAATGTCATAGTTAGTGTAAGATGTCAGTTATTATTCTGCTTAAAATTTTCAATGATTAAGGGAAAACTCAGTTGATATTTTGAGTACTGGATGATATTTTGAAATGTACACATTTTTAACCTTGGCAAAAAAAGAAACAAAACACTGTTCTGAAAGTAGGCTAGGATTTTAAGATACAGAGATTCTGAAGTCACAGTCAGAGTGAATCCAGGGTAAACTGCAAGGCTACGCAGCTTAAGACATCACTGCTATTACTGGAGAGTGATTCCCAGGCTAGCTTTATTTATCAATTATCAGGAAGATTGTGAGAGCACAGCATATCTTTGTCAACCAGTGATTTTACACTTGTTGGTCAAATGATATATAAATCATAATATTACAAAATATACTTGCCACTCTTCCAGAGTAAAACCTTTTACAGGGCATACTAGAAGCACTAATTTTCCCAAGGTCCTTAGATAAATGGCTTGTGAGCGATTGTAACTTTGACTTAATTTTTGTCACCTGCATAACTGCAGTGGTTATCTTATTAAGTAAAATGGAATAAGCAAAAACAGAGGACTGATTTGTTTAGAAAAGAAATCTATTTTAGCATTTTGTTCTTATTTAATCCATGCATACTGTGGTGTGGCTCATGACTATTAATTAAGGGAATTCTTTTCACTTCAGATCAGGAAATGGGAGTGAATTTAATAAAAATAAATTATTAAACAGCTATTTTTGTCCCCTGAAGGTGGCCAAGGACATTCCGGTCTTATGAGGATATGATTGGTCTAGCATGCAATCTTGTTGCCATATACAAATTTCATTCCACATTTTTAAAAAACTACTCTTTTAACATTACTTCAATGCCTACCGAGTGATAGGAATCACTTTAGATACAGTGGATTCAATAATGATGTTGTTGGTTGAAGGGGGACACGCAAATGTTTCTGTCCTTGTGAGATTCAATATTTTGAAGAAGTCATAAATTAATTAAATAACCACACAAATAAATGTGAAGTTCAAGCTGTGTTATTTTTTAAATAACATTTTTATTGAGATATGGTTCACATACTATAGAACTATAGTATAAATTATATACTTTTAAAGTATGTAATTTAGTGGTTTTTATTGAACTCAAAGAGTTGTATATAACTACTGTCTAATTTTACAACACTTTCATGACTCCATTAAAAAAAAAACCCATACACCTTAGCAGTCATTACTCATCATCCTCCCCTTTCCCGCTACAGCGTCTGGCAAAAATTAATATTCTTTCCATGTTTTAAAGATTTTCTTTTTCTGGGCATTTCAGTTAAATGAATTTATACAATATGTAGTCTTTTATATTAAGTCTTCCACTTAATATGATATTTTCAAAGTGTATCCGTGTTGTACCATGTATCAATACTTCATTCCATTTCTTGGTTGAAAAATATTCGGTTGTATGAATATGCTATATTGTGTTGATTCATTCATCAGTTTATAGATATTTGGGTTGTTTCCACTTTTGGGCTACAATGAACAGTTCTGCTATTAACATTGATGTAGATGTATGTTTTAAATTATTTTGAGTGTATTCCTATGAGTTCAATTGCTTAGTCATAAGAAACTCATGTTTAACATTTTTCGTTTTCTGAAATGAATGTGTCATTGCTAAGTCCCACCAGTGGCATACGGAGACTCCACTTCTCCACATCTTCACCAAGCTTTGTCATCTCAGTGTGTGTCTTGTGGTTTTGAGTTGTTTTCTCTAAAGACTAATAATGTTGAGCATTTCTTCATGTGCTTATTGGCTATTTAAATCTTTTGGGGAGAATATCTATTAAAATTGTTTGCCTGTTTTTTATTGGGTTATTTATCATTTTGTCATTGGGTTGAAGGAGTTTTGTTAAATATTATTGATAAAAGTCCTTTGTCAGATATATGACTTGCAAAGTTTTTTTTTCTTATTTGTTTGGTTGTCTTTTCTTTTTTTTTGAGGTTTATCCTTTGGGGCATAATATTTTTAATATAGATGGAATCCAATATATCTATGATTTCTTTGATTGCTTGTGTTTTAGTGTCATATATAAGAAAACATTGTCTAATCCAAATTTAAAATCAGGAATATTGTTTTTCCTCTAAACGCTGCCTTACCTGTATTTCATAAATTTGTGTATGTAGTGTTCTGTGTTCATTTATCTCAAAATGTTTTCTAATTTATCTTACTTCTCCTTTACTCATTGATTACTTAGGAGAGTGTTGTTTAATTTCTATGTATTTGTGAATTTCCCCAATTTTTTTCTCATATTGCTATTTCATTTTTTTCTAGTAAAAGAACATTTTTATATTAATTCAACCACTTGTAATTTCTTTATTTTGCTTCTTATAGTGTATCTTAGATAATATTCTTCCTTCACTTGGGAAGAATGTATATTCTGCTGTTGAGTGTGGTGTTGTGTGAGTTATCTGTTAAGACTAAAGGTTTTATAGTGTTGTTTAAGTCTTTTATATCTTTGTTAACTTCTTAGTATCTGTGGTATATGTTATTGAAAGTAGAGTAATGGTATCTTTGTGTGAATCTCTGAGTTATCTCACTTGAAGTCTGTGGAGCTCTTGGATATGCACATTAATGTTTTTCATTAAATGCATCAAGTTTTCAGAAATTATTTCTTTAAATATCTTTTCTGTTGTGTTCTCCTTTTCTTCACTTTTTGGGATTTCCACTATTTATATATATTGTTGTCTTTGAAGCTATTCTAATGGTTTGATGCTCTACTCATTTATTTTTCATTTTTTTTTCTATTCTTTGTATTACATAATATCTACCAACCTATCTTCAAGTTCACAATCCTTTTCTCTGCTAGTTCATAACTACTATTGAGCCACTGTAGTGAATTTTTCATTTCAGTCATTGTACTTAATGAATCTAGAATTTCCATTTTTTTCTTTTTGGTTTGTAATTTCTCTCTCTTTATTCATATTATCTATTTGGCAATACATTATTCTTATACTTTAATTCTTAGACAGTTTTCTTTAGTTATTTTTACAACATATTTATAATAACTTATTTAAAGTCTGTCTAGTAAGTACAATGTGGGCTTCCTCAGGAACAGTGTGTATTGGCTGACTTTGTGTGTGTCAGGGGACACTATACTATTTTATTTCATGTTTTATATTTTTTGTTAAATATTGGACATTGTCATTAATATGATGCAGTAAATCTAAGAATTAGATTCCCTTCCCCAGTCTCCAGGGTTTGTTACTGTTGCTGTCAATGAAATTTTCATCTGAGGTGTGATTGGAGAAACAGGGCAGCATTCCAAAACATGGGGCCGAAATTCATTGTAGGTGCACCATTTGTGTAGTTCTCTGCTAGGCCTTGGGAACATAAATAGGACTAATTTATCTAGGAATATAATGATCTAATGAGTTGAGAGGTTTAGAATGATTATTATTCAGTCCGTTGTGGTATGTGTCACCTTTAGAGAAAATGTGCCACCATGGCGTTTCAGATGCAGCCACCTCTATTTCTGTCTGTAGAAGTGTAGGTCCTGGGAGTTAAGAAAGCCTCTACAATGGCACTGTTCCCTAAGGAAAAACTGGATTTTCTGCTTGCACAAGAAACAAGGTATTATCAGAATATTCAAGATAGAAGAGAACCATATATGTGGAGCCATAGAGATAGAAGTGGCCAAGGGGTCACATGGAAAGAACTGAGTTTGGAGAAGGTGGAAATGGCAATTTGGGTTATTGCCTTGATATACTTTATGTAAAACTAAAATACACTGGAATCCTTATCTTATCAATGGTGAAGTTGGAGTAGTAAATTGGACCAGTGTCTGTCTATACCTTATGTAAAACAGATACTTTTTGAAAATTAACTGTATTAAAGAAACTTTACATCGCCAATACAAAATAGCCATATAAATTGGAAAAGATGGCAGCTCACTCAACCTGCAGATTTTCATTTCTCTTTTTCATTGTTTTCTGATGATATAAAAGAAATGCAGAGTGGCATAGCAATTGAGAATGTAGCTGGCAAGTATAAGCAAGACAAAAAAGAGGCAAGAGAAATAGGAAGCTTTCAGTCTCAGGATATAACAATTTTAATGAAATGATATTATGGAGATACAGAGATATTTTTAGAAAACTGAGTGGGAGTTTCTGACCTCTAATTTGCAGGTTAAAGCTATATACATATGTTTAGTAAATATGTAGGGAACAGAAACAACCAAAAACCGAAAAATTATTAAAGGTTGTTGTATTACATATGAAAATTATTGTATTTATAATTGGCTTATTTTGTGCTGACAGGATTATTTATTATAAGATAGGTTTTCAGTAAAGAAAGTTCAATGGGCTCAGTAATAAAGTTAAACATAAGAAAAGCAATTATTTTTTCTTTGCATTAACTGTTTATACCTCCCAGCTGTGCATGGAGTTGGGGAAGAAGCAGTCCCACAGAAACACTGTTTTAGATCTGAAGAATGTGTGTGCGTGTGTGTGTGACCTCAGGAAATAGTTGCCTTTCTTACAGATTTTTTTTTTTGTAATCCCCTTCTCTTAAGTACTGGAATCTGTTATCTCAGACAAGTATATACAACATAGCAAAAGACTCTAAGTTCTCTGCAGACTTAGACTGGATAGCAAGTCACTCTGACAACACAGGAAGAGAGAGCGGTACTGCAATCCTGAAAATAAGGTGAGAAGGAAGAATTGCCATTTTATAAAAAGTAAATAAGGTGGAGAAAGGACAATGATAGATGAACTTTCACACCACGTTCAATCTCTAAGATCAATGGAATTACAGTTCTTATTGCAAGGTAGAAAATGTGTTTTTGTTAATGTCAAAATAAGTATAGGTTAGAGCCCAGTTGTTCAAGAATCTTAAGTCCAATAATTCTAGGTAAGAACTTTATTCTGGAAGTAAATGGAGTCCCTGATAATTTTTTTTTAAGAGGAAGGATAATAATAGGAAAAAAGCAAAAAACATGGCCAGGCACAGTAGCTCATTCCTGTAATCCCAGCAATTTGGGTGCTGAAGTGGGAGGATTGCTTGAGCCCAGGAGTTTGAGACCAGCCTGAGCAACACAGTGAGTTCCCATCTCTATAAATGAATGAATGAATAAATAAATAAATAAATAAATTAGCTGCCTGTGATGGTATGCACCTGTGGTCCCAGCTGCTCAGGAGGCTGAGGTGGGAAGATTGCTTGAGTCCAGAGATTGCAGTTAGCTGTCATTGCACCACAGCACTCTAGCCTGAGTGACAGAGTAAGATACTGTCTCAAAAAATAAAATAAAACAAACAAACAAAAAGCAACCTGTTCAACTTCTTTTCCTATAAAAGAAAAGTGGCTGAAGGGTCAAGAAAACAAGAATCAACAATCAACAGAAAAATCTGTGTCTAATATTTTAAACTAAGCATTCTCAGTGACCTTAAAGCTTCCTTTTGTTTATATTTTATTAGTTAAAAAGTGGGAGAAAGAAATGAAAGAAAGGAAGGGAAAGGGGAGAAAGACAAGGAGGAAGGAAGAAAAGGAGGAAGGAAGAAAGGAAGAAAAGAAGGAAACAAGGAAGGAAGGAAGAAAGAACAAGGAAAGGAAAGGAAAAGTCATTGAATTCTATCAGAATACAGAGAATTCACAAAAGAAAAAAATAAGTTATTAGGAAAAAAGTAATTTCATTTTTATTCATTTATTTCAGCAGCATTGTTTCTTAGAGGTATTGCAGGATAACAGTAATAGGATGACTTTAGAGTCAGAAATACCTGCTGGAATTTTATTCCTGTTTTCTTATTTATATATTATAAATTAGTTAAAATCTGAATGTAGGAAAATTGCTGTGCTTTTGTTATCCACCCCACCACCCATACATGCGTACACATCACACACCAATTTGACTTTTAAAAGCCTTATGTAAATGATTTAGTGAATAAATAGATTCAGAGAGGTTAAAAAAAAAACCTGGCATAGAGTCAAAATAAGATTAACATTTAGTGAATACAGCAGAATATTGTTGTTTATTGTCTATCTCTCTCACAATACTGTAAGTCCGTAGATGGCAGACAATACGGCACTTTTGTTTAGGGATCTTACCCAAGTATCTAGAACAATGCGTACCATAGAGTAAGATGGCAATAAATACTTGTTAAACTAGTGAATGACTGGATATGTCAAGAGAATATATATTTACATCTCATATCTTTTTGCTCTATTACTATCTTTAAAAATAAATGTTAACAATTTTATAATGTTAAAATATGTAATATTTTGATTCAATGTTTAGAAAGCCTGTATTTTATGCTTTACTACAAGAAGAGAAGGAGGCATCGTTAAGGAAAATGCTCTCCAACTACACCTTAAGGTTATTTGACTTAAAGTCAATGTGAGTCTTGATTTTCAATTGCCCTCTGACCTTTTAATTGGCCTCTCTTTTATTAAAGAGCTAGATAGTCATGCATTCTTGTTACTGAGGTAAGCTTGTTGTTTTTCTGCAGCTGGGGAGGAGAGTCAACAAGACAGTGGATTTTCTAATAAATTCAAAATCATTTTTTCTGGAATGAGCCAATATTTTTATTGGGTCATGTATCTAACAGACATGGTAGCATATGATACCCAAATGAAATCTTCTCACAAATCACCACTTACTGATTCATGCAGGGAAAGCTGATTAGGATACCCTAAGTGAAAGATAGAAGGTGGAGGGAGAGGTCGAGGGCCTGTCTATGCTGCAGCACATTTCCAAGAGCCCACCTGGAAGGGAGATTAAATTAGGCTCCCTTTGGAAGAAATTAGGATTCTTTAAGACTCTAAATGTAGCTGGATATTAGAATGGAGGTCTAATCTTAAACCCAATTTAGAGAACATTAGCCTGCCTTTCTTGAGCCCACGTCTCCAAACGTGAAGCAAAAAATTTTCTGCTAATGAAGGCAAAGACTTCAAGCAGAGGTCATTTCAAATCTGCAGGCAGAGGACAGAGGGCTCCTTTTCTGTCTCCATCGGGCAGCTTTTGCTGGTGATGTTGTTTCCAGGCTTGCTTGACAGCCATCTGCATGGGACACTTCCCTGCATAGGAAGTACAAGAGGGAATGGAAGTCTCATTACTGAATGATCCTGTGCTTTCTCAAGATTTGGAAAATGTCAAGGTATTTTCTCTTCTGCATAATGCTGATGGGCTCTTAATTTGAGGCAGTGGGTAAGAGAAAGAGAAATTCATATAGAGAATTTTTCTTGACCACACTGATTACTCAGATATTTTGCCTTCTGCTTTCTTTGTGATTAATTGGATGAGGGAAGGATCATGCAGCTTAATAGCATCCAGGGCAAATATTTGCCAGACACAAAAATGGGAATGATAACCCCTGCGCTGATTACGACAATGGTTGTCATAGGATTCGGTAATTTAATAAGCGAAGTTCAATAATTAGGATGCAAAGCACAAACATCAAAATATACAAAACATTCCCATCTATTTGCATCACAAATCAAAGCATCCTGAAAACCTTTGGAGCAAAAGTCGTCACTTTCAAGAACCAGCGGGGCGTGTATGAGAGAGAGAGAAGGGATGGAGGGAGCGAGAGAGAGAGGGAGGTATAAAAAGAGAGGAAATATTTAGGGAGCAAGGCTGAATGTAAACCCATGAAAGCGTTTTGCAAGTCCTAAATTAGTAGTAATTTCTATAACACATTAATTTTTCTTTAACCAGCCTTGGGCACCTAGAAGAATTTTAGTATCTTACTCCCCTGCATTTCAGTGAGATGCTTGTAAATTCATTTTGCCTTATTATGGATAATATGCATGCCAGGAGGGAATTTATTTTTTAACTGCGGTTGGTCTTCCATTCAAAGTTGTAATGCCGCTCTGATTTTATGGGCCATGAAATATAGTTTCCACAGCCACCTCCTGCCTGTCTCAGCCTCACTTACACTACTGGTCCATTTCTTTCTTGTTGGACATCAAAGAACACAGTTTTAAACCAAAATTTTGCCTCTCTTACATGTTTAAGGAAAAATAATATTTCCTAAGCCTTTATTCATTGACATTGTTTCCATATTCTCCATATGTACAACTACCATTTGTAGAGTATTTGCAATGTGCCAGGCAGCACACTGAAAATTTACAAAATTATTTCTTTAAATTGGTGCCGTTTGGGGCAGTAGTCATCATAAGCCTTAACTTACAAAGGAGAAAGAAACAAAGGGTGGAAGAGTTTAAACAAGAGTTTGAAAATGGTGAATAATGGCTTCTAATTCAGGTGTAGCTCCACCTCCTTAACACCTTACCATGCTGCCTCCTCTTACAATAAACCTCTTTCATGTACAGTTACAGACTAATTTCTCATCTTATATATTTTTTTAATTTCATAATTCATGGTTACTGAAACTTGAAATCTCATATTCTCCTGAAAGAATTACTGAGGTAAATTTGTCCATAAATTCGTCTTTAGCTATATAAGAATAATTGATACCAAAATTTTTCCTTGTAGCTGAAAATCCACATAACTATCCATTAATTCTCATTATAATTAATGTAAAAATGCAGTGTCACTATTAATGGATGTAATTACATACTGTAGATAACTGTAAACTCTATCATTATACTAATGAAATGTAAAACAGTCTCAAAGCAACTAGGAACTTGATAGCAGCTGAAACATCAGGTAACAGCATTTCACCATTTATTGGAGACTGGCATAATGCCTGTAATATATTTGAGAACCAGTTCTGTGCCAAATGCAGGTGATGTTTTTAAGAGATTAAATACAGTATTGAAACAGAGACATAAAGGAGTACACCATACAGAGTTTTACCTCAAAATACTCAGGGAAAAAAAAAAAGAAGAATCATTATGGGGCAAGACAAGGTTAAGTGCTCCAGGGTAGATTGCCAATAGATCCTTCCTTTTTTTTCTTTTTATTTATTTATTTATTTATTTATTTATTTATTTATTTTATATATATATATTTTTTATTATACTTTAAGTTCTAGGGTACATGTGCACAACGTGCAGGTTTGTTACATATGTATACCTGTGCCATGTTGGTGTGGGGCACCCATTAACTGGTCATTTACATTAGGTATATCTCCTAATGGTTTCCCTCCCCCCTCCCCCATCCCACAACAGGCCCCTGTGTGTGACGTTCCCCTTCCTGCATCCAAGTGTTCTCATTGTTCAATTCCCACCTATGAGTGAGAACATGTTGTGTTTGGTTTTTTGTCCTTGCATCATTCTCAGATCCTTCCTTAAATAAGCTAACATCAGAGTCTTTTTTAAAAATCATTTCAAACCGTAAGTAACTGCAACAGTGTCTGCCTCCTGCTGTGGTATATAAATGCATTTGTTTAGGGACAGCTCTGGTGGCCATACCTCTCCAAACTCCTCTCCTCTTTGATTCTTTGCTTCTTTGGCAGAATCCTCCTTCAGATCTGGAACATCTCATACATTCACTCCGGTCTCTGCACAAACACCCTCTCTTCCAAGAGGATACTGGCCTCCCTTGACTACTCTATCTAAACTCCCCTCCCTCCCCTCATCACTCTCACTACATTTAACCTCATTTTTCGTTTTCTTTGTTGTTGCTGTTGTTGTTGTTGCTTTTAGAGACAGGGTCTTGCTCTTTCTGTCACCCAGGCTGGAGGGCAGTGGCACAATCATAGCTCACTATGACCCTGACCTCCTGGGCTCAAGTGATCCTCCTGCCCTGGGAGATTACAGGTGCCCGCTACCAAGCCCGGCCCTTTTTGTTTTCTTTAAGTCATTTCATTTTACTTTGTTTTTCAATTTGTTTGTTTGTTTGTTTGTTCATTTATTGTCTGTAACCTGTGCTTGACTGAAAGCCCCATGAAGAGAGAGACCATGTTGGTCTTGCTCACCTAAGCATGCCCAGCCTTTGGCACAGTGGCTAGACCATAACGAAATTAACAAATATTTTCATTTTTTTTTCTGTTAGAATGAATGAATGATCCATTAGTTATTCCCTCTTATTACTAATGAGAATATGATGCCGAGTCAAAGACCAGTTCCTCTCCATCTTCTCTGGACTACAGCCTCTCTCCACCCCTTCCACCTGTTCAGGGATTTTGATCCTACAGTTTGGTCATCTCTCTCAATCCCCAGTTATCAAACTCTCTTTATTTATTGGTCTATCCTAAATAACATAGGGTATGATCCCATTTCTCTAATATGTACAAATATAAACATTAAAATATGATCCTATGGTCCCATATATTTTTATAATCCGTTATCTGAAGAAATTTGCTCTGAAGGTAAGCAAAAATACGTGTATAACTACTGTCTATATTTCCTAAGATCCCATTTTTTTCTTTCATCCACTTATTTGGTTTAATCTGCTTGGTTCAATCCAGTCCACTGCTCTGACTATGTGATTGCAAGGGTCACTGGAGGCAAATTCAATAGATGTTTTGCATCTGCACCTCACTAGATTATTAAGGTTTTTTAGCTAAGTAGACCACTGTTTTTTTTGTTTTGTTTTGTTTTGTTTTGAGACAGAGTCTCACTCTGTCACCCACGCTGGAGTGCAGTAGTGCAATCTCGTTTCACTGCAACCTCCACCTCCGGGTTCACGCCATTCTCCTGCCTCAGCCTCCGGAGTAGCTGGGACTACAGGCGCCCACCACTACACCCGGCTAATTTTTTGTATTTTTAGTAGAGATGGGGTTTCACAGTGTTAGCCAGGATAGTCTCGATCTCCTCACCTCGTGATCCGCCCGCCTCGGCTTCCCAAAGTGCTGGGATTACAGGCGTGAGCCACCGAGCCCGGCCAAGTAGACCACTCTTGAACCATTTCCTCTCTGGACCTCCAGAACAGCGCCTTCCCTGGGGCTTCCTTCCACATCTCTGAACTCATTCCTAGTGTTTTTGCAATCGTCTCTTCTACTCCAATTCTTCCACAATACAGTACCTGGACCTTCTTTCCTTCTCTCTCTCTCTCTCTTTTTTTTTTTTTTTTTCGTGGTAACCAATTTACTTTTATTAAAGGTCTTCACATAACATACTAAACGTTTTTCAACTGTTACTACAATGACCACTTTTAATGGCTAAATATAAGAAAATTGTTTGGATGAGCTAAGCTAAAGCAAATTTGGGAGATGGTACTTATTCTTGCTTTCATTTGTGATTACTTTATTCCAAGGACAAATTTTTAAGAGGTAATAGTACTTAATGCTGTTATTATTGAATTCCTTCTGTGTTGTAGGCCCTACACTAAATGCATTACAAACAGAGACTTAAAACAGTTAGAATCAAAGTGTGTATAATTATCCTGTATTTTGCTCATTTAAATAAGTAACATCTGGAATTTGAACTCAAGACTGCCTGATTCCAAAGGATGATTTTTATACTATGCCCCACTGCTAACATTTTGAATGGCAGCAATGAGAAAATTTGAGGAACAATATGGGACATGCATTCCAGATGTAGAATATTATCAGACAGATTCTAGAAAATTATCTCACAAATAATTGTTTCCTGATTTAGGCATAAAAATATTTTTTGAAAATAATAATTTTCAACTAGTAAAATAAGAGAAGAAAAAAGTAAAAGAAATGAAAATGAACTTTTCAATAGTTGTCATTTTCAAACTAAAAATGGCTCTCATTACTTTTATATGACTCTAAAAATAACAAATATATTATCTATGTGACTGGAAATCCAATAGGGCACAGAGAAGTTAATATTGTTTATAACAATAGTAGGTTTAATCTACATATGATATTTTATAATATGCTTTTTAAAATTAATGCATGATATAAAGCTTTTCATATCAATAACTATATGACTACATAATCTACTCATTATACAAACATACCATACTCTATTGCTATTTGCACCATTTTTTTCTTTTTGCTATTGTAAACAATGCTGTGATTAGCATCCTTCAAACATGTCCTTGTGAGCCTATCCATTAATTTACTTAGGATAAATTTTTAGCAGTAAAATTACAAGTTCAAACAATATGCGCTTAATTAAAACTGTACATTTCTTATTTAAAGTGAAGACTAAAACACCAAAAGCAATAGCAACAAAAGCCAACATTGACAAATGGGATCTAATTAAACTAAAGAGCTTCTGCACAGCAAAATAAACTATGATCAGAGTGAACAGGAAACCTACAGAATGGGAGGAAAATTTCTGCAAACTATCCATCTGACAAAGGGCTAATATCCAGAATCTACAAAGAACTTAAACAATTTTTCAATAAAAATAGAACAACCCCATCAAAAAGTGGAAGAAGGATATAAACAGACACTTCTCAAAAGAAGACATTTATGCGGCCAACAAACATAGGCAAAAAGCTCATCATCAATGGTCATCAGAGAAATGCAAATCAAAGCTACAATGAGATATCATCTCACACCAGTTAGAATGTTGACCATTAAAAAGTCAAGAAACAACAGATGCTGGAGCGGATGTGGAGAAATAGGAACACTTTTACACTATTGGTGGAAGTGTAAATTAGTTCAGCCATTGTGGAAGACTGTGGTGATTCCTTAAGGATCTAGAACCAGAAATACCATTTGACCCAGCAATCCCATTACTGGGTATATACCCCAAGGATTATAAATCCTTCTACTACAAAGACACATCCACAAGTATGTTTATTGCAGCACTGTTCACAATAGCAAAGACTTGGAACCAACCCAAATGCCCATCAGTGATAGATTGGATAAAGAAAATGTGGCACATATATACCATGGAATACTATGAAGCCATAAAAAAAGGATGAGTTCATGTCCTTTGCAGGGACATGGATGAAGCTGGAAACCATCATTCTCAGCAAACTATCACAAGAACAGAAAACCAAACACCAGATGTTCTCACTCATAAGTGGGAGTTGAATAATGAAAATACATGGACACAGGGAGGGGAACATCACATACTAGGTCTTTTGGGGGGTGGGGGACTAAGGGAGGGATAGCATTAGGAGAAATACCTAATGTAGATGATGGGTTGATGGGTGCAACAAACCACCATGGTGCATGTATACCTATGTAACAAACCTGCACATTCTGCACATGTATCCCAGAACTTAAAATATTTTTAAAAATGCAAATGCCCAGGAAATATGAAAATATATTGGACTTCTCTCTCTTCTTTTTATCTTTTATTTTAAGTTCAGTGGTACATGTGTGGGTTTGTTACACAGGTAAACCCGTGTCATGGGGGTTTGTTGTACAGGTTATTTCATCACACAGGTATGAAGCTTAGTACCCATTAGTTACCTTAATCATTATGTGAATTCACTCATTAAAAGATAACAGCTAGAATCCTATCTCCAAAAGAAAATGTTTTTGTTTCTGGACTTGTCTCTTCATTTGCTTTTTCCATGTCAGCACTTACAGTCATCCTGCCATCAAGGTATGACCACCCAATTGAATAACAATGAAAATCGATATTCACCACAATGTTCTACAAGATCCTGTATGATTTTTCCACTACCTGTCTCTCCAACTATATCTCATGTTAAATTTCCTTTCTCCCATTGCAAGCTGGCAACAATTTAATTTTTTCCAAATTAATCAAGCTCTTTTCCAGCATGCGGATCATCTGCCCTGTGATCTTTTTAACTCTATTTCTCTCCTGACCTGGCTAATTGTTTCTTGTCCTTTAAAAGTTAGCTTAAATTCCTTTTGTTTTTAATTTGAGGACCTTCTGACTAACTCAGTGAAATCAGGCTTCTTTAGTATTTCCTTTCATAGAATGTCAAAATGTTTCCTCACAGTAGTTCAGACATCTTTGTTTCTTATAGTGTCTCTGTATGATTTAGAAAAATATTTCTCCTCCAAAAGATGCATTGAAAAATGTCACCCTCTCTATTGTGAACAAATAATACTTTTTCCTCCAAACTGCCACAACTCCACATCATGACACATGGCTTGGCCATGTGGTCAGCTTAGATTTCTGCCTCCACTTGTGCCCTCTTGCCCAAGCACCTTGTGCAGGACACACCTGTGATGCTTTATACTGATAACGCTTTTCTCTCTCTCTCTCTCTCTTTCCATATATATATGTGTGTGTGTATATATATATACACACACACACATATACATATGCACATATATGTGTATGTATACACATATATACACATATATGTGTATGTATACACACATATATACACATATATGTGTATATGTATACACACATATATACACACACATATATGTGTGTGTATATATATATATGCATTTCAGCTCTCTCTCTCTCTCTCTCTCTCTATATATATATATATATATCTATATATATGCATTTAGGCTGTTTCTCCCTACCCCCAACTCTGTTAGATCCAGGAAGTCAGAGACCATGTCATTTTCATTTGCTATTGTATACTCAGAACTCAGTATATTCTGTAGCAGAAAAGGGCACCCAATAAACATTTGCTGAATAAGTAACTATGACCCGAGTTTGTGAAAAGATTGAGATTATTTATTTTTTCTTCTTTTTTTTTCCACAGTAGACAGGTATACAGTCTTTCAGCCCCAGGTGTGTAAGGAGAGGATGAGTTCACATGTTTGCTAAATCCACTTCTATGAATGATAATTTAATAGTCTATTATCTCCTGGTATCATTGCCTGAGAAACATTTCTTCTTCTCTTTCCAGGTGTATTCAGGAAACATAATTTTGCCCCGATAGTTGAGGACAAGCACAGATTCATAATCTCTGGAAAACATGAGGTTGCCATTGGTTATTATCTATTTCATAAGTATAAGAGGTATTGAGACATTCCAAAATTATATATTGAATTTAATTCTAATGGTTACAAAAAAAATTTCCAAATGTATGTTTAGGAGAAAGGGCAGTGGGGAACATATTGGAAATCTTATTTCTAAATATATCTGTCTTGTGAACATATTAAAAGCCTCAGCCTAAAGTGATGTTTCCCAAATTGTTCACAGGGAATGGAAAAAGCCTTATTTGCTGGACATGAGCAAAAATAGCAGGCTAAGGATTCCATGAAAATTAAGAGATGTTTTGATTCTCTTTGAAAGTAGAACTTTATAAGACTTACCGCCACAAGTGACATGATTTGAGAATTTTGCAGAAACACTGTTGGTACAAATAAATAGATCATGTTTCTGGTCCTGCCTAGAAACGTCATTAGATAGCAATTCACCACTCAAGGGCTATAAATATCAGCCTTTATAATCAGGAGAAAATATGCGATTTTGATCTAGTTACTTCAGATTTCAGATTCTTGGTTTCTTAATATGTAGAATGATGATAAAAATAACATTTATTTGATTGGCATTTCATAGAAATTTATGAAAACAATATCCCATAATACCTAATCAATTAACAAAGTTCAACAGTATTTTACTTCCTTTATTCCTGCCTAATTCTTTCTGTGTCCTTATTCTGGCCCCTCATAATCAGTGGACAAAATAAAAAGGCACAGTCACCTTTCTTTGCCATAGGTCCTGCCTCCTATTCCACAGATAAAAACTTTAGCTTCCTTTTCAACTTCCAGCAACCACTTATTCTTGTTTTCCAGTCAGGACTAACAATATTAGCTGGTTCCTTACTTTTGTTAGCTTTAATATTCTGCATACCCTTCTTGGTTTTCCGCAACTATACCCATACATATGAAATTATATACTCATTAAATCATCCTTAATTTCTTAATTTCAGTGTGCCATATCTTCCTGTCAGGACACTACCCACACCCCCTTTTCCTGCCTTTCAGATCCAATAAGAATAAACTGAACTTTGCTTACTCAATAGTGCAATACAGAGGAGCTACTTTGCAGAAACTGATAATTGAATATTTCAATTCCCCAGATACAAACCTTTTAAACTCAAAGACCAATTTCTATATCCAATGGGTCACCCAAGAAGAAGCCAATAATTCTTTTAAAGAACTGGACCATCTAATCTTCAAGTGGGAAGCAAAATAGAATGCGTGAGTCAAAGCATGGCATCAGAGAAGGTCAGCCCATGAGGGAGTAGTCAACAGGCTAGGCCATAAAGGAAATACTCGGAAACAGTGAACAAGGAAGAATTTCAGAGTGGGATCCAGGAAAGTTATTACTTATCCTTATTGGGTTCTTTCACGAAGGCCCGGAGAAGACCCTTCATCTTTCAATATGGCCATGTCATGAACGTTTGTGTTATAAGTGAGCTGGGTAGTTAGAAGAGACCTTCCCAAATCACTTAACTTCGTGTTGGTTACCACATTCTCCCTTAATTGATCAGAGGGATGTTAGCAGTCTTGATTTTAGTGATGAGTTGGTGGGGTACAGTGTGGCAAATTGATTTAATGATCTTATGTATACATCTCTTTCTAAATAGGGAGTACGAATCTTAGAAAACAATCTGGAGGACCTCTTCATCATTATCCCACAAGCACATTTGCGAGAGTGTTTATAATGCCTTATTAAGGAATTTGGTGCAGAGTGTATGCCATCCTTTGACATTATCCGCATTGGATAAAAGAGAAGAGAGTGATCTTGTTGCAGTGTGATTACAAAAGCATCACTGGTTGCAATCATCATGGTGATTATAAAACCACTCTATTGCTAGAAAAATTGGTTTCTACATTCTTTAATGTAGAATATGCCCGAATAGTATAATGTACAAATTTACAAATAATATGAGCCTAACTTACATATTTAATAGACTATAATAGTCTAGTACTTCATCAATTCAACATGGGACTTTCAGGAACATCCCAAGTAGTAAGAAACATAAAAACATGAAAATGCGTTTTCCCACTGCAAACATTGACAAGATTGTTAAATATTTCTTGCAGGTTTACAGGTCAGTCATACAGTAGCTGTGACAACTCAGTGCAAAATACCTGCATTCCTGTAAATGTTCTTCCTGATAAGATAGACAAATTGTTATAGAACAAAGATTCTACGTTCTTTTTATTGAGAAAAAAATTCCAGTATTGTCTTTACTCCATTAAACAAACTTCAAAATCATTTTCCAATTTTCTTATTTATTTTGGTCACAGAAAATGTGGTCATATTAAAATGTGCATCATTTTGAATGAATAGAAGATATTCATACTTACAAGCTAGAAGAGATTTCTGAAAAATGTTGGGCTAATTGTTGTTAAGCCAAACAAAAACGTTTCCTTCAACTGTGGTTTACTTGATACCTTGATACATCAAACAAAAAAATATTGGGAAGTAAGATAAAGTGATGTCAGTGATAGTGATGATGAAAGATCTGTGGCAACATGTGCTGATTTTTCTCTTCATTCATGATTGTTAGCCTCACCAACTGTTAGCATCTGTGGAGTCCAGTTTGAGAGCAAGTTTCTTTTACAGAGGATGACACTAAACAGGTCACTGTAACTTAAAGGATTACAATCCAAGGACTGTGTCAGATAAATCTTTATTTTCCTCAAAGTACTCAATCATTTCCGTGTTCAATAAACGTGACAAATAAATGCTTACTTGGAATTGAGTTACTATTTTATTCGTTTCCCACCCCCCTCAATAGCCATTGTTATCTAAAGACAATATAGATGTTGAACTAGCTTGATTCTTTTTCATCTCCAACATATTAACCTTTTAGGACTATTTTCTTTATTTGTAACATAACTCACTCAACACACTTTGCCACTTTTATGAGAAGGCTGCTTAACTCCTGGGGGTTTAACATCTGATCTCTGTGCCCAATACTGTGATGAGAACCTAAGGATAAATATAGTGTCTGTAGTTAGGTACTAATAGGAAGAAGGACATTTCTGAGTGTCTTCAGCAAAGGTCATTGAAGGAGAGAATCTTATTTTGACAAAAGGAAAGGGAGAGGATTTGGATGAGTAAGCTAGGGTGAATTACATTGGCATGGAGGTCATTGATTAATATAGCAAGGCCATTCTTCTCCATCATGGACCTTAAAACCAGCCTAGAAGTTTCTTTTGAGTAGGATATATGCTCCAGGAAAACCTGAAACACCCACAAACTCTACAAGTATATACTGAACCAAATTAAAAACGACTACAAAGAGCAAAATTCAAATAAGCAAAAATAAATATTCTTGGATATGTATCCTTGTAAAATGTATATTTCTGTGGATTTGTTTTAAATCCACAGAAATTTACATGATTAGGAGGCCATTTTAGGATCTTGGCCATTTTAGGATGTGATGTTTTAGGATGTTTACTTGATAATAGAGATTTCCAAAAATTGACGGAGAAGAAGATTGGAGACAGAGTAGACATAGACTACTGCAATAACCTATGTGAACAATCATTGTTTCACAAACGCCCTCTTCTCAATGGGGAACTAATCCTAAAAAAACAAGCTCAACTTCTTGCACATTGATTTCTCCAGCCATCTGAACCTCCTTGACCTTTTCTCTTTTCTGAATGTCAATTGACAGCTTCCCCACACTTTGCCTCTTCCTTTACATACTGTCATATGTGGTAGGTCACATCACCTAATTATCTCAGTGTGTTAAATTTATCTCTCCAATTAGCTCTCTGTGAACAAGGTCTGTGACTTATCCTACTGCTTTATTCCCAATTACGCTCATCACAGAGCTATGTGCAGTGTAGATGCTCAATAAATAGATGGTGATATCCTGAATATGATCCTATTACAAGGAAGAAAATTATATTAGATTTGATCATATCCCTTCATGTCTTAAAAATCCTCAGTTTCTCTATTGATTCTAATAGTAATGTCTATCGATTCCAATAGTGATGCATAAATTTTATTTACAAAATACATCTATTTAGAAAGATAACATCGGTTATTCAGTGAACAAAATCATAATTAACTAACTATATTTAAGAAATCCAGGAATAAACCAAATAAACCATTTTATTGCAATAGGATTTCTAAGAGCTTTTAGTTTGTAAATATAGATTGTGACCTCTAAAAGAGAGATAAATAGTCTGGGCATTTCAACAAATGTGAAATATACTAGAAATCCAAACTTGTACTGAAAATACGTATCTAAATCATATGGGTTCCTGTTCTGCACAGCACAATTTCATAGGCTGGAGTTCCTATTTTAGTCTAGATTCTTTAGTACATACACACTTTCACAGTCAGAATACCACCCATCCTCACTGTAATACTTCCTTTCCTATACCAAACACCAAGTCCAAGGAACATATTATTTACTGATTTTTCTAAGCATACCTAACATTATCTTATTTTTATTTTAGTATCAATTTGTTTATTAGACCTCAAGTGCAAGTAGATGAGCCACGTTTTCTCAGGTAAGCAAAAGTAAATATTATTGGATATGTATCTTTGTAAAATGTATATTTCTGTGGATTTGTTTTAAATTAATATAGATGTTATTTCATCACAAGTTTTATTCTGCAACTTACATGTTTAATTTGACATATTTTTTCAGAATGAATACATGCTGGCTTGAGTGCATTTATTTTATTATGTCTAAATGCCCGATAGTAACTCTTAGTATTTATTAAGAGGACATAATATCCATCCTCCTAGTGCAGACGCATTCAGTGCCTCTAGCACCTCACTTTTAAAAAAGGCATAATAAATAACACTGAACATACTCACTTAGGAATCTGTAAGAGTTTCTCTGGAATTTACCCTATAATGTGGCATTGTTGGATTACAGAAGAGATGCAAATGTATGAATCTTCTCAGTCTTAATGTTTTCACTAACACTTGCTAGTATCCACATTTTTATACCCATCCCATAAATTTAGAGTGATAGCTTACTGTTTTACATTTGCATTTTTAAAAGCAAACTAGTTTGAGTTTTGGTTCATTTACTTGGGCTTGCCTCTGTACCTGCAGCAAGATTTCCATATATGTTTTTATTGCTCACTTTTTGTGCATTGTCATTTGCTTGTTTTATTTTTTATAGCTTGGTGGTAAGTTTCTTTTACCTGGTAGTGTAATACTATTCCTTCCTTATCTCTTCACTAGTCTTACTTAAATTAAATTAGAGAGCTCAACAAATACTAAAATCAAATTTAAAAACAAAATATTGAATTGGTTACAAATTTCTAACATTTTGATTATAATAGAATAAAAATTACTAATATAATTGACATCATTAGCATTTTCCTTTCATCAGATAAATCATTCAGATTTAGCGGCATTGCTGAAATACTTGCTTAGTAGTCATAGTTTGTCTATTTACTCTGTTAACTTTCTATGTGTATGACAATATTATCTGTAAATAATGGCACAGTTCCCCACTTTTCTATAAAGCTTTAAAGCTTTGTTCCTGCTTTAGCATTTCTTCAGATATTGGTGGTAGTCAGGACTTGGAATATTATATTGAACCAAAGCAATGTGGACAGCCTTTCTTTTCTTATTTTCATCTTAAATAAATTTCCCTTACAATTCTCTATTAACTATTTTATTTACTATAAAATTTGGGTTGATTACCCTTTATCAATTTAAGGACATTCTCATTTATGCATAATGCTTAGTTTTCTGAGGGTTTTATCTTAAGTAGATCATGAACTTTATCACACTTTTTAAAAATACACTTACAGAAATGTTCATATGTATGTATTTTTGTCTTTGATAGTCAATTAACTATTTTATAAAATTATCTTTCTATTCCTAGGGCGAACCATATTAAAACAAGAGGTATTACTTATTAATACACTATTAGTTTCTATTGATGTTTTCATGGCAAAAATTAGTGTATCTGTAATTTTCTGTTTTTACTTTATTCCTGCCAGGTTTTAAGACACACACAATGCATTTTCTAGACTCTGGGTCTTCAGGCCTTCCTGCCTTGCACTTGTGATATCACCTTTGTATGTTCCATCTCTCGCCATAATGACTGATGGAATTCTTAATTTTTTTTTTATGGCGTAGCTCAGTAAATATGTTTCTATCCATAAACTCATTAAGCATTCATTATTTTGAATCAGTATTTTTATGGCAATTTGAAAGTACTAAAACATGCATTATATATATATATATATATATATATATAGCTATTATTTTAAAAACAAGAGCTGTGTCAAACTACTACAGAAGACAGTAATCTCTGAAGAAAAAGGATGTCTTTCTATCTTTGTCCAAGCCCCACACATGTAGCACAGGGCTTATAGCATAAGTGCATGACAGATTAGATGATGCATTCTCATAAATAAGCTTTTAATATAAGAATTTCTTATACTTACTCTGCATAAGACTTTTCTCTCCCAACGGATATTTCTTCAATTCTACGCACCTGATATTAATTAAGTGCCGAAACCCTAAACTTCCAAACAACCAGATAACTTTATCAGTAAGTAGCAATAAACCAACAAAAATGATTTGTTTGATTGTGTTTCTTTTGTAATTTTTATCATACCTAAACCACAAAGACCAAATGTTTCTTCTCTTGAGATTTAGTATTCAGTCCAAAGAGAAAGGGTATATCTCTGGAATGCTTTCTGGACAATGTATTATGTTTATAGAGAAAGCTATATGTGTCTTTTTTTTCTACTTTTAGGTAAGTGTACATTAAAGTTTTCGAGATATTATCTCCTCATTTCCACTAACTAATATTTCCAGTAAGTGAATCCATCATACTTCAGCCAAGAATGAACAAACTAACTGAAGTGGAGCCTTTATTTTTTTAATTTCTAGAAAGCTAAAATATATAAAATTAGCAGTCTGACTGACCTTTTCTTTCTGAAATGTATCATGTCTCTTGTGACCTTCATTGACTCAGGTATTGATATATAGAAAAAATCAAAGTGTAGCAATGTTTACTAGAAGATCCCTATGATGGTAAATTTTATATGGCAACTTGACTAGGCCACAGGATGCACAGATTAGACATTATTTCTGGGTGTGTCTGTGTTGGTGTTTCCACATAAGGTTAGCATTTGAATCAATGGGCTCAGTAAAGTAGATTGCCTTCCCCAATATATATGGGTCTCATCTAATACACTGAAGGCATAAAGAACAGGAAGGGGAGAATTGTTCCCTTTTTTTCTGCCTGTTTCAGCTGGAATATCTTATTTCATCTTCTCCTGACTTCAGACTGGGATTTACATCTTATCTCCCCTGATTCTCAGGCCTTAAGACTCAGACAGAACTGCAATACTGGTTTTCCTCCAGCTTGCAGACAACAGATCATAGGAGTTATCCGCCACCATAATCTCATGAGCCAATTCCTCCTAAAAACTCTCTCTCACCAAATGGCTCTGTGTCTCTGAAGAACCCTGACTAATACAGTCCCTAACATATCCCATGTAAGAATTTCTACAAAGACTCTTATTTCTATTATCCTTTTCTGTTGTCCATTATTAGAGAAGTTAGGAAGTCAGCCTTTGATAAACAAATTCACTTCTCATCTTCCTAAACTTTGTAATTGGCCCCACGAATTACATAGTTTTCAAGCCAAAAACTCTAGGAGTTGTTTTTAGATTCCATCTTTATTTTGAGCATCTAATTCAACTACTGTTACTACCAATTTTATATCCAAAATATATGTGAATTCTGGGTATTACTTCTATCTGTATTACCACTCCCTAAAGTCAAGATAATATGTTCCTTGGCTTATGATAAAAATCTTCTATCTGGGTTTCCCACTTTCATTCATGTCTCCTACAATCTGATTTTCATATAGAGCCAGAGTGATTATTTTTAAAATAGAAATCAGATCATATCATACCCCAGCTTTTAGATCCCTTCAATTGCCTTCTCTTTTACATTAAGTAAACATGAGCTTCTTATCTTGGTTGACAAGAACCTGGATAATATGGTCTCTTCCCAGGTTTCCACATCTGTTGCATCTCTTTCACCTTTAACCACTATAATCTGGACCTCATATTCATTCTTGTATATGCCACTGATTCAGTCCAGGAGAACAACTAACATAAACATTCCCAAACCCTTTACTATGGTTTTCCTTGATTACAAAAACTTCACATGGCAACTCAAATATCATTCTGTCCACTGTAAGTAAAACATTTAGTTTCTCATCCATCTGTTTTGTTCTATCGTATCAAGTTTTTTTAATTTCTATTTATTTACATTTCTTCCATTTTACCAGCTCTTTGAAAAAAAAAAAACCTTCTTTGTCCTATTCAATGCTGTATTCCCAGCACCCAAATGAATGGGAAATCTTTGGTACGTATTTCTTAAATAAATAAGGATACTGATTGTTTTTGTAACTTGGAGAATTTCATACATTGAGAAACACAATAATGAAGCCCATTGAGAGATCCCCTCACATCACCATTTATTTTCAGGTGTCAGGACCTCAAACTGGCATTACTTTTTGATACTCCCTGTCTAAGATTTGCTTCCCTCCAGGACTCATTCTAACACAGCCTCAAGAAAGATATCTTGTCTTGGTAGACTTAGATAAATATTCTTTCTCTGTGCTTTAAAAACACTGTCTGCTCAGTTCTTCCACAGGATAGCCAAATCAATGTTTTATCATTTATTTGCTTCTATAATTTATCTAATTTAATTCCATGTCTTGAAAGGCAAGAGAAGTGTGTTGGGTATATCCTTTTACTGTTACTAGCATAGTACCTAGTATGTATTTTATAGAAAAGAATTTTTATGTTTAAAGCTCTTTCTTAAAGTTTATTTGCAATATCATTATGTATAAATAATTATTATTTATAAATTTTGGCTCTAACATTGAGCCAAAAACATCCATTCACATACTGAACAATCAGACTTGACAAAGATGACATAGCTCTCAAACTTTAGGGTTAAGTTAAAGAAAAATTAGAAAACCATTCGACATATTTATAGTTAAAGCAGAGTAACATTGGAAAGGTCGGGGGGTGATCCCAGTGACTCCTAAATTGTCATGTTCCATCTTAGAGCATAATTGTTAAAATCTTCCTCTTATTTGTGAGGAATCATAGGATGGCCTGAAGTTCTTTGCATGTACAGAAGAAATCCCAAGAAATTAACATTTGGCTTTGGGGGGTGATCCCAGTGACTCCTAAATTGTCGTGTTCCATCTTAGAGCATAATTGTTAAAATTTTCCTCTTATTTTTGAGGAATCATAGGATGGCCTAGGAGTTCTTTGCATGTACAGAAGAAATCCCAAGAAATTAACATTTGTCTTTGGTGACCTCTCATTTCCTTTTCTGGTCCTGACCTCTGAGTTCATTGAAGCCATGGTTTTCCACAGTCTTTCTCTTCAGACAGCATCTTGTGATATTCCTCCTAGCAACCCTCTTCTGTAATCTGTGGATAATAATAGAAATATCTATTATCTATTAGTAGGGATACTTGCAAGAAATAATACTTGCATTCAAGATGTGAATTAGATGGTGGCAGGTAACTCAAGTTGGGGAAATAGTACCCAAAGGCACTATTTTCACCAGCAAATGCCTACTAACCTTGAGACCTAGATGAAACTTCCACACATAAAGGAAGGAGGAGAATACATACAAAAACACTTACAACATTACAACTCAGGAGATGACCCCAAATACCAGCATGTAATTTCTGTTTCTCTCACATATTTGATGTGTAATTTAACCCTGAAAATTCCTTATAACGTTTCTGAACTTCATTTTTCCTATCCATAAAACACTACAATTTGGCAAACCTAGAGTGTCCTATAAGCACCTAATTTCTGGATCTTTCTGAATGTCCAAAAATGTGCCATTGGTGCTTTTTATAATTTTCCCTTTTAGTATTTGGAAAAGCTATGATTTCTGTTGCACCCATTCTTGAGTTCCCATCTTTTTGGAAAATTTCACCGTGACGCCTTCTTCAGTCTTCCCATATGGGGTCCCTTACTTCCTCCTCAGTACTTCCATAGCACTATATATAACTTAGTTTCTATTTCTTATCATCAAAGTCTCATAATTACAGAGATAACTGTTTAGTTGAAAGTTAAGGGGATTTAGTGTCAGATCAACCAAACTTAAACCCAGACTCAAATAGTATTTATCCATAGATTAAAAAAAAAAATTCAACAATTAGCTCTTATGAGATTGATTAGGTACATTTTATAAATAAAGAAAATAAGTTTGAGAATGCTACTGTATTTAATCTTTCTGTATCAACCATGTAGTTTAATTTCTGTACTGATAGATCCTCAATAAATGTGGCAGACAAAATTCTTGTTCCTCAGATAGTCCATCAAGTCAGGAAATTTTTAAATTTTGTGTCCTCCATAACACTAGGTCTGTGCTCAAAATACTAGGACTAGCATATCTTCAATAGCAACAGTATACCATGTAATCCATAAATTTGTGTTGACTAAAACTACAATGACAATAATGTATTTTTAAATGATAGATCATAAAGACATGCTCTTCTACAATTATCATAAGAAGCAATAATTACAAAGGCAAATAATACATTCAACACTGTTTGGCTGAGTAACAGTGCAAAGACACTTTTTATAGCAAATAAAACAGTATTGAAATTGAAAAAATATAGAAAAGTATTTCCTGCAAAATATATTCTACAATTATGTTGTCCACAAAAAAATACAATGACATTTAAAAAGTCTAAGTACAGCCTCACAACGTGACATATTTAATTCTAATCCCAGGTATTATGAGCCATTATTCTGTTCACAAATAAAAAGCTGCTTTTAAAACCCTTTACCCTCAATTCAACTTCTTTCAAATTCAAGGTTAGATTCATGAAAACAGAGAGCCACAGTTTCAATTTGTTGGCAGAGCGTGAGATTATGAGATGAAAAATTAAAACTATAAATTATCCCCAGTAACTGAATTGTGTATATGTGTGCATATTTATATATATGAATATATTTAGAAATATATGTATAAGGATATATATATTCTTTTTAATGTTGATATTCATGTTTAAGTTGTGCATTTATAGAGCTTTTATAGTGATGCCCACTGTTACCTTATCTTTTTGACTGACAATGATAGGATTTCAGTCATGCTCAGCCTTTCCGACAGTGCCAGTGATGGGATTTTTTTTGAAATCTTATTACTGGTTACACTGCCCTGATCTCAGATGGAACTTTCAATCAAAAAGGCAATCAGAAGGTTATACATTCGTGAGATTCCCTGCAAAGCCAGTGATCGCATAATACACCTTGTTGGAAGGGCCTACTTGCCTTCAGTCCTTATGTGGCTATAAAGAGTAATTGGCTACTTAGCTCTCAGCACCCGCTTTTCCTTTTCCAAAATACAGCATAGCCCAGAACTCTGTTGAGTCTCAGTGTGGAATCCAGCTGCTCCTAGGAGATTTCTAAGTCTCATGCAGAGACTTGTCTTACTTTAAGCATCTGATTAAGCAGACTCTCCCAAAGACACATTTGTATCTTTCTAAGCATTCTTGCTTCACTGGTGATACCAGTAAATCTAAGTTTCCTTTTCTTCTATATATACACATACACTTAACTGCAGATTTTTTTCAAAACAGTTTCACTTTAAAGTTTACACCCGAGAAGTCATAATTCTGTATGGCAAGGTTAACACATGAATTTAAAAATAGCATATTTTAGTCATCGTATTATAAATGTTTAGAAACTTATAACTATACTCATAAAAATATTGTTAAGAAATGCCCCCCTTAATACTCTTTAATATTCATATATGGATGTTTAAGAGACACTTTGCTAATATGATTTGATCAAATCATAGGCAGAGTAGAGGCTGAATTGATCCCATGTTGTGTCTAATCACCCAGGGATGCATCAGTTCCCTAGGTGGGAACCTTGAATTGTGAGGTAGGCAGAGGGAGATAACTTTGTCTCACTTGGCTCCAACTTAATCATTCTTCTCTATTTAGCAGAGAGTACTCTTGTTTCTGCTATGTCAATGTTGATGAAACAGACAACAATGCACATAGATTTAAAAATATAGTCATTTCAATAAAGTTTTTAAAATGTGTTATTTAACAAATTGAGCATGGGATACTTAAATCTTAGAAAATGTTAGGAACCTTATTGATCTCTTTTGGTTGGGAAAGTCCTGGCAAGTCTATTGCTAAAGTAAAACTTCAAGTCAAAATGTGTGTTTTTTATTTGTTTGTTTGGTGTGTGTGTGTGTGTGTGTGTGTGTGTGAGAGAGAGAGAGAGAGAGAGAGAGAGAGAGAGAGAGAGAGAGAGAAAGAGAGAGATAGTTCCTGAGATTTTTAGTTTAATTCATGACACTCTAAAAGTATAGGTCAATCTTATTAGGATCAAGGTATTAGTCACTTTATTCTATGTTACAAGACCTGAAATAGGCTTTTAAACACAAAATGCTGACACTGTGGTGGCAAAGAAAGTCAGCAAGAGATGCAAGCTTTCATTCTGTGTTCCTAGGCAAAGAGAATACTTAGGCGATATTTGGGCAACTAGTAGAGCAGACATTATCTCCTGCTCACAGAAACTACGGTACGAAGATTATCCTGTTGATTACCAATATCTGAGGATACAGATTTTATACTCCTTAAAAAATACTGTAATTTTTCTGTTAGACATATTTGTATGTCTATAATCTTTGGGCACTTCAAAGTACACTAGAAATGAGTCTGGTGTTCAAGAGATACATAAAACATAATAATCTCTCCTTGGTTTGGAAGGTGTAAGATAGTTGGAATATTACTATTGATTATTACTGCAACTACTACTAATAATTTACATTCACCAAGCACTTGTTTTAGACACTGTGCCAAGTCCTAGTATATTTTAAAGTCATGTTGGACCATCCCTTTGACCTCAAGAAAAAGTGTTCACTAGCCATAATAATACACATAAAAGATGACTTATTCTCAGCAACAGAAACTCAATAAAAAGTTGATTAAGCCACTGGATAGTTATAAATTGTTAGTATAGTATTTAAACATGTTGTTTCTGTCACAGTGAAGGTAGCCTCTAGAAGTTGGGGCGTTCAGTTTTTGAGTCAAAAACCGTTCTCTTCTTAGCAACCCCACAACAATGACTGAGATGACAGAGGACCACAGCCTGACTGCTTTAATGGATGTGTTTTCACTCTAGAACCCCCTGTCAGACTGGCAGAGATTTTGCCAGGTCTGCACTGCAGTCTAAGACTCTCTTGCCAAATCCTGCTCCCAATCCCTCTATTGTTACAAGTTTTAGGTCTGCAAACTTGTCTGAAGGTTTTCCCTGCCCAATGCGTCTGCTTCCAGAAGGACCCAAATGACACAGCTGGACTAGCCTTTAAGTGTTCCATGTTCCTTTTATGTCCCTGCTGGTATCTTGCTGTGTGATCACTGGCAAGCCATTTCTCTTCTCTGTTTCTTTATAATAAAGAGTCTTACAAACAAAAGTGACCCTTGGGATGATTTGGTTGAGTATTCTAGAATTTTAGTTTGAGTTGATGATTCTGTTAATAGATCTTCCACTGATTGAAAAAAAAAATTAATGACAACAAAGGTATTTATAAAAATATATTTCACAAAGTAGGAAACAATACAGGAGTTTCTCTGAATACAATACATGGAGTGAATAAACAATATTGCATTAAAGCAAAGTAGAAAATTAAAATGATCTGCATGTAATACTTGAGTTTTATCATACATTTTCTACTCCTAAATGGCAGGTTTGCATTACAAATTAAATATGCTCACATCTTCTAGTGCTGTTCCTTTTTGGAGTCTAAGACATTCTGTGCATCACCATGAAGATCAGGGATAGGAGTGCTAAAAACGTAAACAGTGAAATTATGTACAAATCAATTCCTGCTCTAAAACTGTGGGGGTAAATTGAAGCATGTTTATTGGGCAGGGCATGATGTAGGTATCTAAAAGTCTAGAGTTTAAATATTCACAGGAATCAATATACTTTAGGATGTTTGTGCTTGTAGTAAAAACACCAAATACTAGGATTATGAACAAAATAGAAAACAGTCCAAAAGTTTCTCTGGGAAAATGCTGTTCCTGCCATCACCAGTTACAATAACACTTTCTACTCTAAAGAGACTATTAGCTCTCCTTTCGATAATATTGCCTGCCATACTCATCTCATCAAAATGTACATGTATTAAACATTCATTGTATATATATTTATATAAAACAATCTAAAGGATTATTAATGGATATAATTTAGTTTTTTCCCATATATCCCCTTAATCTATAGATTACCAACCTTAATAAATAAAAGCATTAATGGACATCAATAAAATATTTATTTCGAGGATTAAACAAATAAATTCACGAGCTAGCAATAAAACCATCTGTCTCTTATGTAGTCCACTGTGTGATACAGTTTATCTTTGTGTCCTTGTGGAAGAAGATGAAGAGGAGGGAACGAGGAATCCTGCTTCTAGAAAACAAGCATGTTTGAATAGGATTTCTCTCCTCCCACCACTGAATTGGCAAGCCCCACCCTGGAATGGATTACGAACATGTGAATATTTTAAGGCTCGACACAATATTTAAAGATGCTATTCAGTCTCTGGTGAGTGGGGCCAACAATTATGTACAATGTGTGGTCACCGTACTGTATAATCTAGGAGGCCTCTCAAAACTCCAAAAAGTTATAATGTACAGCAGACCAAGTATTGCTTTATCATTTGTGGCGGGATCCTTATTGGTGAAGGGGAAAAAACCATTTGCATTCATAAAAATCCTTGCAGAAGACACATATCAGCAGCAGATTCCTTGCAGGTCCGTATTTTTTTTCTAAGAAAGCACCTTTTAATTATGATTTTTTCCTCTATTTAAACCATTTATCTAAGGATTAGCCAGGATCCCAATCTTTGTCTGTGGTGGTCAGGTAAATATCAAATATCCAAGGACTTCTAGACACTCCACATACTTAATTCACACTCCATAAGATTTATAACCTCCTAACATATACTTTTTTATTTTATTATCTTTTTTTGGTTCAACATTAAAATGTGGTTGAGTTTATAGATGACTGGTGCTAAACTTGCCTCTAAAACAAATAGCCACATTGGTTGTATCTAAGGGGAGTGACCCTAGAATATTACAGAATGCTCAGTTCCAGTGATTTATTTATAATCCACTGTCAAGTTTCTTTGTCACTTTCACCAACAGAGTAGAGTTCGCCCAGTCTCTTAAAGCGGGGACCCCAGTCACTGAGGTAGTCAAAATTCTGGTCTGAGTCTGATGTGGTGGACTCCAAGGAGCTGAGGGAGCCAGCCACTGACCCTCGGCCTTCATAGCCATATATCTGAATGGAGTCATATGGCGGGGCTGTGGGATCATTATCTGCCTCATGCAGCCTTACATTTATAAATTCATCGACATCAACACCATTTGGAACTGGAGCAAGCCCTTGCCTTGGCATAAACTGCAAATCTGGTTTAATATCCTTACGGGGTAAAATTCCATTAATTCCATCTGGATTTTGTAAAGTTGCAATGTCAAAAGCCTCTGTGTCCTCCTCCCCTCCTCCTTCATCATCGTAGCGAATGATGTTTTCTCGAACGTCTTCATCATCTTTGATAATTAATGGTTCATTTTTATGCCGCCGTAGAGTTACAAACAGCACCACGATGACTAGAGGAAAAATATTAAATAACAGTCAGCCAAACAAGCATATAATTTCACAAGCAACACACTATATATGTTAGGAGAGAGGGGTATTTTTACAAAATTGTATGAGCATACACCTTTAATAATATTTACTAGAAAATTAAGCTAAACATCTTTCTGAAGGATGAACATTAAATTTTGAGGAAATACCGTTCCAGATTATTGGCTTATTAAATGGTGATAGAGCTGGGTTAAAAGAATTGGCATGCATGTATTCATGGTGAAAGTTACATTTTATACTTTTATGATCATTAGAGTGAGTGGCACAAAATACAAAATAGCACTGAAAGTATGACTAGCTTGATATGTGTTTCAAGCAAGTCCTTTAACATCCTTTGGTTCCAAAGCTCCCTTCTATTAAAAACAAAAAAAAGAAGTAAACTAGGTCCTTGGGCTTTCACAGTTTTTCAAGGCACTCTCCAATTAAATTATGTTCTTTTATAAAAAAATGAATGTCAAATTTGCATGGGCAACTTGTCTTGTGGGAGGGCTGGAATGCCTCTAGCTGGGAAGAGAAACCTGAATGTGAGAAAAGGGCAAGGAAAACATACCCAACTAGCCAGATCGGCCAAATCAAATGTGGGCTAATGGAGCAAAATATGTCATCAAAGTGATGCTTAAATCCAAGGCACTGGGTGAGCAAGACAGATGGAACAAGAAAGACAGTAACTGATACCGTCTTTATGGTGTTTTGTTCCTCAAGGGTAGTATAAGATATGACTCTCATGTTTTTCTATTTTCCTATTGTATAATCTCATTGTTATAACTGGACTTTTTTAATTAAAAGGTTATAGAATCTTAATTTGCAATCATCATTTTAAATTGCTGTTTATATCAAGGAAAATACGAGAGAAATGCAATGGTATTTTGAAGAAAACTTATTTTTAGTTTGCTTATTTGCTTTCTTTTTATATCACCAAATTTGGGATCCGATGGACTCAGCAACCCAAACTACAATGAAACACTATTGTGGGCATAGTAGAGCCTGCTGTTGCAGTGAACTGGTGTGCCTCACACCCAGAGTTCTTCTTATGCAATAGATGGTGTTGTAACGACGTAAAAGCCCTTCTCCACTGCCACCACCATTATGCCTTGTTCATCATTTTATTGGTGATGGAATTGAAAAAGGCACTGAAAGTCCTCTTCATTTGGACATTTACTATCACAACCCTTTTTCTCTTCACTTATTAGAGATCTCAAAATGTGGAGAAGGAAAGGAAGTTCCTCTTCCCCAACGGAATGCTCTTGCCTGTGTAGATCAGAGTTTTCTGTCCTTATTTACAGTCATTTATGAATCAGAAAAAGGGTGACCGGTAGGCTATGAAGGAAATACGTACCTAACAGCAAAATGATGCATGCTAATATGGCAATTAAGGCGCCCATACTGAGTCCAATTGGAAGGACATAAGCTTCGACATTGCAAGACTGGACGACACCGTCATTGCTGCAGCCACAGACCCTGATTGTCAAGGTGCTGGTGCTGCTCAGTGGAGGATTTCCACTATCACTGATTATGATTGGTAAAAGATAGACTTCTTGCTTCTGGCGGTTGAATCCATTATGCTTTGCCAAAATACTGAGGGAATTATCTGAAAAAAGTAAAAATTACAATAATTTGCATCATTTCAAAATGACTGCCCAAATAACACTTGTTTTTCTAGTTCATGAACCCTTTGCAAACCTCAAGACAATCCCAACTTCAGTGGACTGCTCAGGCTTTCTCCCTGACTCGTCTCCGCACTTTTTTTTTTTTTTTTTTTTTTTTTTTTTTTTGAGACGGAGTCTCGCTGTGTCACCCAGGCTGGAGTGCAGTGGCGCTATCTCGGCTCACTGCAAGCTTCGCCTCCCGGGTTCACGCCATTCTCCTGCCTCAGCCTCCCGAGCAGCTGGGACTACAGGTGCCAGCCACCACACCGGCCTATTTTTTTGTATTTTTAGTAGAGACGGAGTTTCACCGTGTTAGCCAGGATGGTCTCCATCTCCTGACCTCGTGATCCACCCCCCTAGGCCTCCCAAAGTGCTGGGATTACAGGCGTGAGCCACTGCGCCCGGCCTCCGCTTTTTCAATCAGCATGGACCAGGACAACCATAACAGGTTGAATGAATGGGAACCCCTGATGGACCAAGGGAGTTTTACCGTCATCACCTTAAAAATGCAAAATATTTCTTTTACAAAAATAATCTTTAAGTGTCCCTTCCGAAGACATATATTATCTCATCTCCATATACCATATATAAGCTTGATTTTCTTTATTTAGCCTGATAATAGGTTAAGCAAATTTGATTGGATAAAATGTCATCACATTTGAAACACATGTTTGAGAAGCTCTGTATTAAAAGATAGACTGTATGACAACACAGTTGCAAAACAATGCACTTTGTTGATTCCCACAAGTACCTAAAAAGAGGGTCATTCATGGCCTAGAGCATTCACATTAAGATACAGCAAAAGCCCTATTTACTACCCGGAGGAGATATGCCACATACATTAAAATTCTGTAGAGAAGATCTATAGTGGTTACATAATAAGAACAAAATGAGAAGTCATAAAAGCATGTGCTCCATTTTGCACGTGTCAGTTAATTATATGGAGATATATACTGGTTGTCTGGAGCAACAGTTAAGCAATACTTAAGAATATGCTTCAGTTCAAAGTAAAACTGGTCAGTGAGAAGTGATTGGTCCCACATTAGATACACAGTTCTCAAACTTTCACCCCCAAGTTGAAATATTTTGTTGTCATTCATCCTCATCTCATGAATTGCAGTCACATTGTATATAATAATTGCTAACCTGCTTTCTCATATTGATTACTGAAAGATATACATTTACTCAAAATGGAAATGCTGATTAACTCTCACTGATATTACAGCCAAAAGCAAATAAACACAATTTTGGTTACTAAGTGCCTAGTGTTATTTGGGCAAAATAATTATTTGTTGTTGTTTTTTTTCAAATATTGGCAAATTATAGACCCCCGAACACAGGGCTACCTAATCATTGCATATAATAGTAATGATTCCAAACCATTGCCATCCAATTTCTGATCATCAGTATCCTATTGGTTTCCAAAATACTTAACTAAGTGAGATATCCCATTCAGATGACTTCAAATAAGTTTTGGAAAACTACTGTACCATATAGCACTATACTAGGATTTCCAAAAATTGATAGCCATTTTCCAAAATAGATGTATAGTTATATTTAATTTTGCTTTGTTTAAGATATAAACAGGCCTATAATGCTTTTCTAATAAGCAGTCAAATAGAAAAAGCACTCTGATTTAACAATTGTTTTCTGAACTTCTTCTGGTTGTACATCATTATATAGTAATTTGAATATACTGAGAAAAAGAGATTTCTAATGGAGTTAAACAGTTATATACCAAATGATCCAGTAATCTTTATTGTCATGACCTAGATGGAAATACCAGTAAGCTAAAAGCAAGGAACATTATCTCAAAACAGATATAGAATATATAGTTGTGTTATATTTTCAGAAAGTATGTGACAAGTGTGAGTACAGCTAATTAGTACAAAGAACATTTCTGGACGGTTTTATACAGGACAGTTCAAAACAAAAGATAGAATTTGTTCTTCAAGGAACAATTAATAAAACTGAAATGAGGCTATTGTCTTTTTGTGGTTGACATTTCTATGAGAAACAATCTTTCCATATTCTCCTTTTGTAACAGACTATTATAATAATTTAGAAACTGCAGCAGGAATATTGCTTGCTGCAGAACAAAGCTATCTTCTTTACTACTGAGAAAAGCATTGGTGGGTCTAACACTAAATTCATACTTCTATAAATATTTTTTTACTAATCCTGGAATTTGCCTATCTTGCTCTCCTTTCTACACACAGAAGATTGTTGACTGAGCAAAGAAAATCTATGAGTTATTCTTGCTAAATTTTACCTGCCAGTTCCAGGCAACATCAATTCCTTTTTTACCTACTCATCTGTTTTTGTTTTGTTTTTTTCCTATTTTTGGATTGGTAATTGTATTTGTTTTCAATTTACTTGAGTTCTTTCATTAGGCTGAATGAAATTGCCATTATTTTACACATCAAAAACCATAGAATATTAGCAGTTTCACAAAACTCTAATTACTGTTCTTGGAATAATTTTTTATATCTTAAATGTTGTAAATATCTTCTACAAAGTTGTGGTTTCTGCTGTAACACTCATGATGCCTTTTCATTTCATTTAAATTTTTGAATTTAATATAGTTTATTTTGCCAATCTCTTATAATTAGTGTTTTCAAGACTTATTTTAAAAATTCTTAATTATATAAAATTATTTTTAGGTTGTTGTATTAATTCGATTGTTTTCTATACTAAAAATTGAGTTTCTCAATGTTAATTACGGAGTAACTTATCGCTTACCTACTGATAATCAAAGATCATTTCTCACAAATGAAATTTTTATGCATCCTCATTCTTTTAAGAGGTCTTTATTCTGTTTCAATAATCTGATTCTCTAACCCTCCATGAATACCCTGTTTCTTATGTATGAAAACTTTATTATAAATCTTGGTGTTGGTTACAGCATTTTCTCATACCGTGTTCTTTAAGAATATTTTGGCTATTATTGTTCATTTGCTATTCTCGGAAAAATATAGAATCAGATTATAAAGTTTTATAAAAATTCCTATAAGAAACTTGGTAGAAGTTATATTGAAATATTAACCAATTTTGAAATAATTACATCTTTATCATCAGTTTTCTATATTAAGAGAGTTATTTCTTAATGTTCTTCAATATATGTCAGTGAAATGTTTTTAGCTTATAAAAATGTCCACATCTTTTGTTAGATTTATTTTTGCTGCTGTATATAGTTTATTGTGATAGTAAACCTGTTTAAAATTTAGTTACCTTTTTAAAAATATATTTTCAACTCACTGCTGCTGGTATATAAAATTTAATTGTCTTATACATTGATTTTAGCTTCAGCAATCTTCTAAGACTTTCTTTTTATTTATAAAAGCGAATCTTATTAGATAATTCCATTTCAGCATGATAGAAAAGGAGCTCTACAGATGTGCTTTCCAGTGAAACTGGTGAAAATTAAAATGGAAAAACATTTAAAGATTCTGGAAATGGATCTGGAGGCAAGCAGCAAATAAAGAACCATTTATTCAAGAAAATCGACTAGAGCTTGGTAAGAATGGTAAGACTCTGGTGCATGAACAAGAACCCACTCCCATCCTTCCTTGTCTCAGCTCAGTGAGGTAGAAACTTTACTCCAAACTGGTTTAGCCAAGAACACAGGGGTCCCTCTCCCTGCAGCGAGCAGTTGGAGGACGATTTTCTGGGGGAAAGGTGGGATGTCAGACATTCTCATTCTGTTCCTAGTTACTTACTGTTCAAGCTAAGTTCTAAGTCAGTATGGTCAAGAGGCAGGGACTCTTTTCTTCCTCCTGGTCCCTACTCATGGGAGAGAGGCTCTAGCTGGGCACTGTGCCACTGAGAATATGGAGCCTCAGTCGCCCTTTCTCTAGCCCACCGTACACTGGGAGAGGCAAGCCAAAAAGACTTGAGGCTATTTTTGCCCCCAGCATCATATGCTCTGCCCTAAGGTTTAGCTGTCCCTCAGAGAAACATGCCATAATCTTCACACCAGCTCCAGAGCCAATAGCTCAGGATTTTGCCCAGGGGGGTGGAAAGCAGGGAATCTTGGAAAGAGAGAGCCTCTGGAGCCCACTTGGGTCAGAACTAATCTGAAACTCTGACCTAGGAAACTATTCTTTCAAAGGAGATCAAATTTGAATGGATTGGTCTGTAGAGTAATTTAGGTTCCAAGGCAGCCTTACAAACAATACAGAAATCCTGTTGGAAATTAGTGGAATTCAACAGCTAGACATGGTCAGGGGAAAAGGCAATCAAGGAGAGCCCTGCCCAAACAATTGTAATTCTAAAGTGACTGTGGACATACCCATGCTTGAGATTCCCTGAAGTGAAACATCATGGGTTTAATACCACAGAGGGGGAAATAGACTTCACTAAAACAACACAGCCAGTCATTGAACAAATAAGCAAATAAAATAAGCCTTCAGAGGACAGTTCCCAGTTTTGCTATATTATCTAAAATGCCTAGTTTCCAACAGAAGATTATGAGACATGCAAAGAATGAAGAAAATATGACCCACAGCGGAAAAACAGCTGGCAAAAAGAAAAAGCCCATGAGAGGGACAATAAAAAATTAACTAGAGTGACTAAACAGTAGACTTGAATTGGCAAAAGAAATGATTAGTGAACTCAAAGATAGAACAATAAAGAGTACACAAACTAAAGAATAGAGAGAAAAAAAGAATAAAGAGAAATAAGCAGAGCCTCAAAAAAATGTATAACACCATTAAGTGCACCAACAAATGTGCAGTGAGTGTACTAGGGGAAAAGAAGGAGAAAGAAACAGAAAAAATATCATTGAAAACCTGAATTTAAAAAAAATAGTCTATACATCCAGAAAGCTCAGGGAACTCCAAGAACACAAACACAAAGATATTCATAAATAGACACATCATAGTGAAAACACGGAAAGCCAAAACCAAGTAGAACATGTTAAAAACAAGAGAAAATTGACTCATTACTTAACAGCAAAAATTTCATAGAAACAATGAAGGCCAGACGGACGTGGGATAACATATTCAAAATGCTCAAGGAAAAAAATTGTCAACCAACAATCATATTCAGCAGAGCTATCTTTCAAAATAAATATGTATATGAAATAAAGATATTCTCGGATGGACAAAAAAATGAGAGAATTTGTCACCAGCAGGCATGTTTACTAAGAAATACTAAAGGAAGTTGTCTTCAGACTGAAAGCAAATGACCCCAGATGGTGACTCAAATCCACATTAAAAATAAAAAGAGTATCAGAGACAATAAGTATCTACTTATAAAAGACAATATAAATGCATAGTTTTTCTCCTTTTTTGTCTTAACTGTTTTACAAAGCAATTGTATAAAACAATTATGTTTTTCAGCATAAAATATCTATTTTTTGAGCATAAAATATCTAGAAATTAAAAAGTAATAGTGGCATACTCTAATATCTCACTTTCAATAATAAATAAAACAATGAGGCAGAAATCAAGGTAGAAGGTAGAAGACTTGAAAAACAATACAAACTATACCTAACACTGTGGAACACTCAACAACTGTATAATAAATATTCTTGTTAAGTGAACTTAGAACAGTCTGCACTGTGAACTATATGCTAGGCCATAAAACAAACCTCAATACATGATAGAATGATAGAACTAATCCAAAGTAGGTTGTCTGACCACAGTGGAATGAAACTAATAATAGGAAGAAATTTGGGACACTCATAGACATGTAGAAATTAAATAAGGCACTCTTAAATAGCCAATAGATCAAAGAAGAAAGCAAAAGGGAAATTTAAAAAAATTATGAAACAAATATAAATAAAGATACGATGAATCAAAATGTGTGAGTTGCAACTAAGTGAGTCCTTAGAGGGAAATTTATAGCTTTAAATATCTGTATTTAAAAAGCAGAAAGCTCTCAAATCAATAACCTAATTTTTCACCATCAGCCATATAAAAAGAAGAGCAAAATAAGCCTAAGGCAATCAGAAGAAAGGAAATAAGGATTTAAAGAGCAAATTAGTAAAATAGGGAATAGAAAAATATATCTGATCATATTGGGGGTATTTCTATATAGTCACACATTCTCTGCAAATAAAGGATTTTATTCATTCCTTTTCAAGTATTATTGTTTTCATTTTTTTAAAAAAATCTTAGTACACTAATGAGAACTTCTAATACAATTTTGAGTACAAGAAGTTATAGTAGGCACCTTTACTTTGTTTCTGATTTTTTTAAAAAAGAAAAAGCCCTTTGATTTTCAACAATTGGGAAGAGGATCAATGGTGTTTCTTGGAAGATTTTTTAATTGTCTGTTTACATGCACTCTTTTTTTTTTTTTACTTTAGTTTTACTTTAGTTTTTTTTTTTTTTTTTGGTTAATTTGTTTGTTTGTTTTATTTGCTGTCAATAGTGTAAAAGGAAAGAACAGTCATATAAGTGATAGTATCTTGGCTGTTCACTACCTCTAAACTTGGCTTCAATTTTACTCATACATTATTCAACAATCTTCTTTTCAGTCTTTCATGTTTTCATTGTGTATCATCTTCTTGTCTCTGAATCTTAGCCTGCCCTCTCCCCTTATAGCTTCCGCTTATTGTTTTTATTGCATTTGTTTTATCTTTTTGAGCAGAGTAAACAGAGAGTGTGTCCTAATAATGAGATGTTAGATACAAGAGAGAAATTTTTCTAGAAGTAAAAAATATATGAAAAAAGAGAGGAAATGATCACTGAATCCATAGTTACATACTACATTATTTTAAAAAAAGAAATCTCTTGAAGTTGAGGGTAAAACAACAGTTTCCAAAAGATAGAAGGATATGCTGACAAGATCAATTTAAGAAATGGGCCGATCAGTATCAACTGCAATTCTCTAGGATGAACTAATATCCAGCTGGATAGGCTGATGTCCCGTCTACTACAGTTGTGTTACACTGAGATAGAAACATATCATCACATTATCACCTGGGTCTCTGACATTCTCAATAGGTGTATTCAAATACATCAGCTTTCTGTATCCATGGTTTCCACATCTGTGGATTTAACCAATAGTGGATAGAAAATACTTAAAAAAAAAAGAATAACAATATAATAATTAAAATAATACAAATTAAAAATACAATCAACTATATCTATATATAGTAACTACATTGCATTAGGTATTATAAGTAATCTAGAGGTGGTTAGAAGTATATGGTAGGATGTACATAGAGTATGCGTAAATACTATGCCATTTTATGTAAGAGACTCTGTGCACCCACGGATTTTGATATCCACAGGAACCAATCCCCAGTCTATACCAATAAGCAAATGTATTCATATTCCCCATCATTTCTCCCAGTTAGGGATTTTCCTGTTTCCTCATTCTTTTGTAATACTTTACAGATAAATAATATACCAAGAAAAAAGAAAAACTCAATTTTCAGGAGCTTGCTTTATTCTCCATACCCAGTTGTTTATGACTGACTTTTGTACAAAAGATCTTCATGGGGACTTAAAGTGGGCTAAGAGCACCAGTCATGCATCCAATGACAATATTCCTAAAGTGGTAGTAGAATTGAGTTTCCTTCTCCTTGGCTGAGAAACACAAGGTATGTGCCAAGTAAATAGTAAAGAAGAGACCAAATGAACAAGAACTCTTTTCAAGTACGTAGACTTGCTTAGTTTCAGGCAGCAGAGTACAGTTATGTAAATATGTATGAACTTTTATTCAGATTATGATAACAGATTGATTATGAACAAAAATATTTAGTTTTATTCTTAGTTTTGTGTAATTGTGTTTTTCAAGTAATTTGTTAGGTTTTTACTGAATGTTATGAGACAATGCTAAAGGCAGTCATCTTACAATTAATCCTTTATAATGTTTATGCATTACTCTTGTGAAGTTTTAGAAAAAAGTAGATACTGTTAAATAAAATGTATATGTTTTATTTCATTAAAATATAAGCCCCTTGAGGCCGACTTGCCTTAGTCACAGTTCTACTCCCAGTCTGTAGCACAGGACTTGGCATAGAGCAGGAATTCTCATAACATTGGTATCATTGTTTAACCCACTTCTATTTGGAATGGTTTCAGTTTTAAGGAAGTGAACACCTAACTGATTCATTAGAACTAAGAAATATTTTTAAAAGTTAGAAAATGAGACAGCAATGAATATCTATCTGTCTGTCTACATACCTAACTACCTATCTATCCATTTCTCTAATCTTATAAGAATTCCTGTTACCGAACAAAACCAAAATTGAGTAAACACATTATTCTGGAAAAATTATATCAAATAGAAATGGATAATAGATAAACATGTATAACTATATATATGTGTGTGTATGTGTGTGTTGAGGGGGAGGGAAACGAGGAAGAGAGAGAGTACATTTAGAATTTCTGCACTTGATTACACACTAGAGATTTGAGTTTCTTCCCCCAAGGTCTGCATGGTTTAGCCCCTGTCTTGTTCTCCAGCTTCATGTGCTGCCACTCTCCTTTCTCTGTATGTTCCAGACATCCTGGCCTTTTCTGAGTCAAACATCTTCCCTCCTCAGGGCTTTCATATTTGCTCTTTGTTCTGCTTGATAATCTCTCTACCTCCCCTTAGCCATAATTTGAATTGTGAAGATGTATGTATTCTTTATATCGATGCTCAAATATCACTTCTTTCTGTATAATTTCTTTCATAAATTGTCCCCAATATCTCCAGATAAATGAGTTACATGATGTTACAAAAATCTTCATATTTTTATCAAAACACTATTACAAAGAAATGATAGAGTAACGGAGATAAGACAGACATTAGAGGTACAGAAATAAACTCAGAAACTTCCGAGTAACAAATAACCAATTGCAGATGCATAATGAGTTTTCAGCAAATATTTGCTGAATAAATAAATGAATAAGTAATCATAAGCTATATTTTGTGGGCTTAAATTTATTTCCCTTCATGTTATTTGTTGTAAATGGTTATATGTGGTTTAAAATAAATCAGAGAGAGGGAGAGTTCAATTTCAGGCTATTGGAAAGCATATATATCCTGGGTTTGTGTATGAAAATTTAAGAGAAATATTGATGGTTTCCAAGCCTTTCTCTGGGCATGACTCATATCATGAAACATGAGCAATAAACTGAGGACGCTTAGGTTCAGATAGAAAGAGGCTTTAGAGAGGAAAAAAAAATCCAACTTTTATTAAAATATTGAGAATACCATCATGTTAAAGAGGTGCATACCAGAATTCTATTTTACTGAAGTGAAATTGGATATATTTGTCCTATATTCAGAGAGGGGCACACAGATTGAAGAATTATCTCCTATAGTTAGTCAAGGAGAAATTTCTTCTTTGATTACTGATATTTCGTCCTTGAAGCATTTGGAGTTGGAAATCAAGGGATATTCTTTCACACAACATTAATATAACACATCATTTTTCTTGTAGCAAACAAGGAAGTATTCGTTATCAACTAAATACATAAATAATTCTTCTGTTGAAGCTATAACCCTCAGTTTGCCTGCATTTGGAGATGGGGCCTCTACAGAAGTAATTAAGGTTACATAAGGTCATAATGGTGAGGCTCTAATCCAAGAGAAATAGTGTCCTTATAAGAAGAGACACTAAAGAGCTTCTGCTAGCTGTTTCTCTCTGTGGGCACACAAAGAAGAGCTCATGTGGGCTCAGCCACATACAAGCAAAGAGAAGATCCCTCAGAATGAAAACTATCTTGCATACCCCACACTTACAGTCCATGAAAAATTAAAAAGTCTATTTAAAGAAAGTGTGGCACATATACTCCATGGAATACTATGCAGCCATAAAAAAGAATGAGTTCACAAAAAATGAGTTTCTGAGCAAACTAACACAGGAACAGAAAACCAAACACCGCATGTTCTCACTCATAAGTGGGATTTGAACAATGAGAACACATGGACACAGGCAGGGAAACATCACACACCAGGGCCTGTCAGGGGGTGGGGGGCAAGGGGAGAGAGAGTGTTAGGACAAATACCTAATGCATACAGGGCTTAAAACCTAGAAGACAGGTTGATGGGTGCCGCAAACCACCATGGCACATGTATATCTATGCAACAAACCTGAACGTTCTTCACATGTATCCCAGAACTTTAAGTTTAAAGAAAAAAAAACAGATAGACTGTGCCTATCTGGATAACTCTTCACTTTTATCTGTGTAATTTATCCCACAGTCTGAATTTATTTTCCTTCCTTCCTTCCTTCCTTCCTTCCTTCCTTCCTTCCTTCCTTCCTTTCCCTCCTTCCTTCCTTCCTTCTCTCCTTCCCTCCCTCCCTCCTTCCTTCCTTCCTTGCCTCTTTCCTTTCTTTTATTTCTTTCAGTTATAGTAGTCCTCCCTTATCACAGTTTCATTTTCCATGGTTTCCGTTACTCACCGTCAGCCATAGTCTGAAACTATGAAATGGAAGATGCCAGAAATAAACAATTCATAAATTTTAAATTGTGCACTGTTCTCAGTAGCATGATGAAATCTTTCTCTGTCCCTCTCAGTCCCACCTGGGATGTAAATCGTCCCTTTTTCCGGCATATCCATGCTGTATGTACTCCCTGCCCTTTAGTCACTTAGCAATAATTTTGGTTCAGATTGAAAAAACACAGCACATACTCTCTCTCTCTGTGTGTGTGTGTGTGTGTGTGTATATATATATATATATATATATATATATATATATATATATGGTTTGGTATTATCTGTGGTTTCAAGCATCCAATCTGGGTTTGGAACATATCCCCTGCAGATGAAAAAGGGAAATACTCTATTCTCTTTGTATGTTTAATAAAACAGGATTGGCCATTATTATTACTGTTAGTGTTTAAATATCTCAAGTTCTTTCCACATTGTCTATTTTTTAGATAGAATAAAACAGGCAAACCCAAATTCTCTATTTGTTTTAGTGTACTTCATCTGTTGCCCTGATACAGAAATGTTACTTTGGACTAGATCCTATTTATTTAAAATTATTGAGCTATGACTTTTGGTTGTCCTTTTAGATGCAAACAAGAAGAAAAAGGAGGCAGAGTTAATGAAGGCACTTGCCAGGCAAATATTTATGGCAAAATAAATAGATGAAGAGAAGATCAGTAGGTATTGTGCCTTGCTGAGAAATGTTGCCTGACATTTGACTTGCAAATTTATTTCAAATGTTCTTGGTTAAGTCAAATGAAATAAAAATGATAAGAAGGTCAAAACAAAGAAAAAAAATGCCACTGTGTTTAGTAGGTACGGACAAGAGATTTAATTAAGTTCTTATCACCGTGTTGTGTCTGTTGTTTATTTATAAAAACCCAGCAAAGCAATAAAAATACCAAATCCAGAAATTTTCAGCATATTAGAAGGATATATGTACAGTAGTATCCAATATTTAGGAATATGAACAAATATTATAGCATCCACACTTCATTTATACCTTTTTACTCTAAATAATGAGTCTTGTTGGAAACAGTTGCAGTGTAATGAATTAATAAAAACTAAGTCTTTGTGAAGCCAGTCTCCTTCAGTACCATTATAACTTCCTACATAATTAATTGAAAGTGTACCAACATACTAAATCTGCCACGAGCAACTGGATATTCTAAGCCACCTAATTAGATCGTTGGCTTATTTGTGACTGCTTTCCATTTTCTCATTAGATTTTCTGTCATGCCACCTGATGTCAATAATCTCCATTTTTTTGGAGTGTTGACTCATTGCCAAATATTATAATGTTTAATAATGTGGTATATCTAGCCATAAAATATTGGAGCAAGGTCCACTTTGGCTTTGGAAAAAAAAATCAACATCATGGTGGATTCTTGTGGAAGTTCCTAGACTAACACCAAACTGAATGTTTACCCAACAATTTACAATTATACACAAAATGAATTAGAACATTTTAATACAGAAAATCACTTGGCAGGCTCTTTCTGCACTGTAACCATCTAGCAGTAGAGTTCTGTAAATATCTGCATGGTTGTCATTTTGGAGTGAAAATGGACAGAGAGTGGGCTGTGCTATTCACTTTACAAAACCCAGGAGTCATCAAGTGATCTATGAAACTTAAGCAGAGAATGGATTCTCCTCTAGAGTTTTTGAGGAGAGCATGGCCCTGCCCACACCTTGATTTCAGATTTCCAGCCTCCAGAAACTCTAAGAGAATAAGCATCTGTTGTTTTACACTTTCCAGTTTGGGATTATTTGTTACGGCATCCCTAGAAAATAAATGCAATAAGAAAATCTGATTACATATATTTATGATTTACTGAGTCACAGCAAGGCATTCTTATTCCCATTTTACTTATGAGGAACAAAGTTTTTGAAAGATAAAATGAAATGTTCAAGGTTTCTCAGCTGGAGGCTAAAAATTACAACCTAGTTCAGTGTATTTTCTACACTCTGCCTTTGTCACCTTAACAAAAATTACCTCAAAAAACAAGGGAACATAGACTCTAAGACATTTTTATTAAAGCTCAAGGATAAGAGAAAAACATATATGGAGGGAAGTTTTTCCATGTTATGACACCTTTATTAGAGACAACAAAAAGCGAAGTGGACAAGGCAACTGGTGGACAAGAGTATAGTATTTGATTAAAAATATATCCAACACTATACTCTATAGATCTAAATTCCATACTTTGAGCCTCAACATAACGGAGCATAGCATACCATAACATAGCAGAGCAGAGCATAACCATGAATTAATTATGAAAAAGTTATCATTTTTGGTATGAGAGAGGAATGCAAGTATCACAGAATCCAAGTTCCATGCTAGATTCAATCACAGTGCCCAAGGTCTGGTGTGTTTGATGATTTTTTCCTCTGCTCTTAATTAGTATGCTTGCTCTTACTCAAAATGCTCCACGCACCTTTTGCAGATCCCTTAATGCTCAGAGGAAAGGCAGGTTTATTCCACCTCAGTCATTGGGGAATGAGGGATGAAGACTAATATTACTTTCATTTTATCTGAGGAATGCTTGCATTAACTAACCCACTAAAGTGAAAACTATTCCAATAAACAATTTCTATTGTGTTTGAATGAAAATTTTAAAGCTTTTATAAATATCAACAGATCTAGAAAGAATATTTTATCTATTTGGATTTATGAAGAAGGGTAAAAAATGCATTTTGTCAGCACATAAACCACTTAGGAAAAAAAAAAAAAAACAAACACACACCAAGGCCTTTAGTGGAATTTCTTGTGACAATTTGAGAAAACAACCTAATAGCAGGTAAATATCCAGACATTAGAAAGCTTGCATTATCAGAAGAGCAAATTCCCTACCATGTCTCTATGAATTGAATAGGTGCCTCTAAATATTTAAGAAACTGGAAAAAGACAGATTAATTCATTTTGTACTTGAGCTTATAAATGTGTGCTCAGTAACACATTTGATATAAAGAGTAGTTGGGCCAAAGAGTAAAATTGTTTTAAAGCACTAGTTTAAGTGAAGTACACAGTGTTTTCAAAATATTGAAATCTTTAATACTGTGAATAGAGAGCTGAAGATATGAAAGAAACTATAGTACCAAAGGTAGTGTGTTTTCTAAATAACTTGCTTTGATTTGTAGGTCAAATATCCCTGAACATAATCATTTTGTTGAATCTCGTGATCTCCCTGAAGATTTTGCATTCACACATATGAAAATAAGACATAACGTGCTTCATCAGGCAAGCCACCAAATGTAGGACAAATCCAACTTTCCTTGCCATCAGCTATACCTCCATCTTAAATTCTTTCAAGTCTACTTTGACACATTTAATTAATTCCACCTTCAGTTATTTAGCATCTGCTATCTATAAGACGTCACTGGCACAGGAAAGTCTTCCTCAACACACATCCCATCCAGCATGCTGCAATACAGTGGTGTGTGTTGCTTTTCTGTTTCACCAACTGTAAGATCTTTGGATGCAGAAAGTTTGCCTTTTTAGTACGTGCATCCTAGAATCTGTTATATGTGTCACTATAAAGAAATCTCTATGATAAGATTTCAATTAATCCTTGATGAAGGAACAGATAGATAGTTCGGTAAGTGAGGAAAATGATTACGCATTTCAAGAAACTTCTTACCCAGAAGGAGAAAACAGACTCTAACTAGTCAAAATATCAGTCAGTTGATGGTTTATCCTCTTGTGGTGATCCTTGCCTTTCTAATCTCTGCTCCCATACACTGTGGTCCGCTATGCCATTTGTATCTCGATTTAAATTTCTACCATCAGATACGAATGAGAGAATGCCTTAAGAAAGGAGTGGCTCAGTCAAGAAGAAAAAGCTAGTTTGTTACCGGGACAAAACACAGAGAACAGCAGTCCTTCATCTCTCTGCACCTCCCATCTTTCTGTTCTATAACATTTTCTCGTTAGCGTTTTTCTCTAACCTCTTTACAAACTGTGTTAACCTGATTTGCATTCTGATTTCAAATAACAAGCTATGTTTCTTTCTAAAACTTCAGCCTTATGACTCTCCCACTTACCTATTAAGCAAGTGTGCCTGGATGTTCAATATCTCAGATTCAATCGTTCAATAATGGAACTAATGATATTGATCGCCTATTTTTTCCCATCTCCTACAATCTCTTTCTTGGTTATATTTCTTGTACTATCTTTGTGATTCTATGATTTTGTACATATCTCCCCTTCCATCCAATAAACTCACTTCTTCCTTACAAATGTAGAAAAGTCCTATCATTCTTCAATAGTTAGCTGAAAATTTACTGCTTCCTTTTGGGAAGAGGCAGCAGGAACAAACAGCCTGAGGATTTTGTAATATCAAATTCAGAGATGTAATGGAGATTTGATTATAAAGTAAATGTAAAGTAGATATAATGGTGCTGATTGGTTTGTTGAATAAATACATAATAGGCATAAATGAATATGAGAGGGTGAATGTGTAACAAGAGATTCAAAATAACAAGCAGTGTCTTGAGAAGTCCTGAGTGTATCTAACCCTACACAAATGGAATGCAATGAGAGAAACATATATCACTGATCTTGAACTTATTATTACACTAATTTTTAAAAATTAAGTCCCTACAAATATATACACAGTTCAAAACACCACGTTGTACCCCATAAATACATAGAATTATTACTTGTTGATTCAAATGTTAAAAATAAATACCTATACATACTAAGCTCTGATATACAGTAGTCTTCTCTAATCTGTGGGATATCCATCCCAAGACCCCAGGAGATACATGAAACCATGGATAGCATTGAACCCTATATTTACTGTTTTTTTTCTTTTATCTGATTACGCACATAGGTAGTTGGTGACTAAAGGTGTGGACAAGCTGGACAAAGAGATAATTCACATCCCCAGCGAGATGGAGCAAGGCTGCATGAGATTTTATCACAGTTCTCAGAACAGTGCACAATTTATAACTTATGAATTGTTTATTTCTGATATTTTCCACTTAATATTATCAGACCAAGGTTGAAAGCAGGCAACTGAAACCTCAGAAAGCAAAACTATGGATAAGGGGGAACTATTGCATCTGATCCACCTTGCCAATCCAAATTTCAACCCCATTACCACTCGGGTCTGAGCATATATTCATATAAACTGATGCCAAGTGAAAAAAAAAATCCTGCAGTAATTCAGTTAAAAATATCTGAGCATATTAATAATGCATATTCTTGGATTTTACTCTAAATCAACTAAATAAGAATTTCTGGGGATGGGCCCTGGGTATCTGCATTTCAAACAAATGTTGTTGGCATAAAGATCTTCTGGGATGCTTGATAGCCCTTTCACCGTATTCCATTTCTTCCCTTAGGTGTTAGCAGTGGTTAATGGCTTGGATCAAGCCGTCAGAGGCTCCACTGGGGAAGCTATTATGCTCTGGATTGTGTGGTCCAGCCAGGGTACCAGCTGATAGCAATTTTCCTGCATAATTCCTACTTTCCTGGTTTAGTGGTAAAATAGCTGCTAAAAAAAAAAAAGGAAATGATGCAAGGAAATGTGGTATCCTACAGTGAGCTAAAGTCCAGTGTTTGTCCTTGAATCATTTTAAAGTTTAATATGTGATATTAAAACAGCCTGTCTAAACATATATCTTTGGGCAGAAGTCTTAATACACAGTGAAGGCAAGAGAATGGAAGGCAGTTATGTAGACAAAATTGTCATTCAAGCAGTGGACACATTATCATTCCTCCCAGGTTGCTGAGAATGGCATGTGCTTTTGAATCTTAAAATCCACATTCTTCCTAATATTGGAAATAGTACTGTTTTGATCACACAAGAATGACTTTACATTAAAGGTCAAACTGATTTACTTCCCCTCAAATTACCCACATATGAACAGGTTAAAATACAGATGGAGAGAGCAGAAACAAATGATTGAAAAAAAAAGATACCTGTGTAGGTCACCCTTATGATTGAAACAGAAATCACATCAAACTCATTCAAACTCTTTTTACTGAAAATGTAATCTGATACAATTCCCTTTTGTTGTACACTATAGAGAAATCTAAATACATTTTGAAGTCGTGCATTATTTCATTTTAATACTTTCTTTTAAAATAAAAGGGATTTTTTTTGAATGAGTCTTTTAAAATATTCTCAAGATGGTATTTGATTTTCTAAGCTTGCCATCCCTAGTTGATAATGGATGTGTGGTACTTCCTGGTACTGGGTAGTGATATAAAGATGTCTACCATCAAATTCTTCACACTGTAGAATCAGAAGAGTTATGCTTAACAAATCCAGAGAATTTTAGGGAATTTGTTCCCTTTCAAAATTCTGATTATTGAAAGGCTTATATTAGGTGCAATTTCTTTATGATGCATATTTCAGAATATTTTTGAATATCATAGTAGACAGTGCCCAGGCTCTGGAATCATTTTTATTTGCATACCAATCTTATTACCTATTTGGTTGCATTTTAAAATAATTTTTCCAAGGTAATACCAGATATTTTGACTGTGTTCACATTACTAATTAAGGAACTGAAGATGAAAAAATCTTTGAGGAATACATTTGTTATTCCACCTAAAGTGTTCTTTCAGAGTTTTTCATGTGTAAAATATTCAATAAAACTTAAACTAATAGTAGTTATTATTACCATATGCAAGATTATCAGTTATCTCAGCTTTGAAACAAAGCAGAAAGCTACAATCTTTTAAGAATGTTTGGATTCCACACTTTCATACTTTATAATAAATTTTTATTTGGAAGCCTCATAGTTGATACATAAAGTAAACTGTAAAAAACTAAAAATATATATGTTAAGATAAAAGTAAGGTTCTTCAAGATTCATATTGAGGAAGAGTTCTCAGAATGAAATATGAGGTTATTATAGTATTCAGATGCAATATAAAGTGGTTTTCAAGCAAATGTTCTACCTAACACAGTGTAAATCCATCATTCAATGCTTTAGGTAATACAGATGTTGATTTAAAACTATCTTAATAATAGACAAGCTCATGTGAACTTACATCTTTCTACATCACCAAAGAAAATGCCAAAAGCGACTAGGAAAATGCTATAGTTATGAACCAAATTCTGAAACTCTCCAGAGATAATGATTCCTAGAAGACAAGACTGTTAGTTGAATGTTTACATCTTCCTATCTCAGGTATTCAGCATTAGACTGTGTATACAGTAGGTGCTGTTAAATAGCACAGAATTGCCTCTCTTATCTTAATGTGTAGCCCTTTTAGCCCAAGGTCATTGACATCATTTGATAAATTTCTATCTTTTTATTTTTGTATTGAGGCCTCTCCTTTTCTTCCTCACAGAATTCTTACATTCATGTATCTCTATTGACTGGAATATTTCAACTATTAAGAGAAATATTTAGTGTCCTCTAGGAAATTGTATCCATGTCACTTCAGAATACATTTCACTCATCATTAAAGAGCTTACTTCTTTCTTTAAAATAATCTGATATAAGTCAACTTTCTTTAACTGTGAATTCAGATTTTTCTAAAATGAAAATACAGCATTTCCCCTTCCAAATTCCATGATATTCCATGATGCATGGTTCTAGACTTGCATTATTCTTGTTTAGTTATTGTACTTAATGTTTTATTCAATATGTACAATAAGTATAACTCATGCATAAAACATGCATTTCTTACCAAGAAAGAAATCACATACTATATTTGTTCTTTCTTGTCCATGGAAGAAATTTGAGGCACATTCTCACTTTTTCAGTGAGATTTAGTGACAAGAGACATTTCAATATTTAAAGAGTGTAATTCAATGTATTTTAAAAACTCTCAACTCAAGTAAAGCCCAAACAGAGGATGACAGTCTTGGTGAGCTGAAGATACAGAGATGGGGGTTGATAATGGTGAAATTGCTGGAATTTGCAAAAGTGAATACTAGAGTGGAGGAAACTCTGCAGAAAACAGATCTTGTGAAATATGATAAGGTTCATGAATCTTTGGTTGACTACCAAGCTACACACATATAGAATGAGAATCCAAGAGGCCTGGCCAGAACAACTACTGGGATAAAATATCAACTGTGGAAATATATGTTGAATGACTACTGTGACTATCATAGGGTTGGAAACACTTGAGGTTTGACTATGTAAAGCAGAAAGACCTCACCTAATACATAAGTCATTCAGCAGAGAAACAAGAAAGATACACCATAAAAGTAGAGAGAAACTAATTCTAGGGAATAGCTACTCTAGATCTACCCTAAACTTGTTGTTAAAAATAAGCCTCTTTGGGAGGCCAAGGCGGGCATATTATGAGTTCAGGAGTTCGAGACCAGCCTGGCCAACATGGTGAAACTCCGTCTCTACTAAAAATACAAAAAATTATTTGGGCATGGTGGTGAGTGCCTGTAATCCCAGCTACTCAGGAGGCTGAGGCAGGAGAATCGCTTGAACCTGGGAGGCAGAGGTTACAGTGAGCCGAGATCGTGCCACTGCACTCCAGCCGAGGTGACAGTGCAAGACTCCACCTCACACACACACACAAAAAAACCCTCACACTGATTAGAACTGATCTAAACTTCTATTCATTTCTACCAAACTCAAGGGGCAATAAGAACTATAGTGAAATCCAGGTATCTCACCGTTAACAGCTGTGGTGTCTAAAACTCAGATAAAATTCAAGATATGTGAAGAAACAAAAATAAGTTATCTAAAATCAAGAGAAAAGTCAGTCAATAGAAACCGACATAGAAATGACAGTGATGATAAGATACTCCAAAGCTTTAAAGGAACTGTTGTATGTACATCCAAGTATTTAAAGAAAAAGAAAACAATAAGAGAAATGGAAGATTATGTACTTTTAAAACACATGGATGTTATATAAATAATAAAATAATATCTGAAATGAAATTTTAGTTGGTTGCTTTATCAACATATAAAGAACTGCAGAAGAAAAGATCTGTGAATTTGAAGACATTGCAATAGCAACTGTCTGAACATGAACACAGAGATGAACAGAAAGCAAAAAAAAAAAACCAAAAAAACTATGAGACAATACCAAGTGGTCTGATATACGTGTAATCAGAGTCCCAGAAGGGGAAAGAGGAGGCAGAAGATAAATAAAGAATGAATAAAATGAAAAGTTTTGTCACCAAGAGATCTGCACTGAATAATAGGTTAAAGGAAGTTATTAATCTTGAAGGCAAATTATTCCAGCTAGAAACATGAATTTAGACAACAAAACAAAAAGTGCCAGAATTGGTAAATATGTGGTTAACTAAAAATAGTGTTATCATTTATGAAATTTAAGAAATGCATATTGACTGATTAAATTAAAATAACTCAATTATGACTTTATAATGTATAGAAATAAAATGAGAGCATAAAGATGTCTATGAAGAAAAATTATTACATTGTAAGAAATATATTATTACATTGCTGTGTGAAGTAGTATAATATTACTTGAAGTTAAAGTTTGATAAGCTAAAGACAAACATTATAAACTTTAGACTAATGACAATATTAATAATAATAAAAGAGCTATTACTAATAAGTTGAGAGAAGACATAAAATTGAGCACAAAAATAGCCACTTAATACTGAAGAAGACAGTTTAAGATAAAAAATAAAACAGAGTGAACCAGCAAACATGAATTGTAGACTTAAAGTTAACAGTGTCAAATATTACATAAAAATAAATAGAATAAGTCCTCAAATAAAAAGGCAGTCATTGCATGACTAGATTTAAAAACTTAGTAAGATACAAACTACACACACACTCAAAAAAAAAAAAAAACCACAACGTTTTGCTTGGAAAGTTACAAAGACAAAGAAAATTTAACAAGTAAAATTGCAAAAAAGAAAAAATATATATAAATATACAACTAGAAAATTCTAGTAATAAAAATGCTAGGGTGGTTATACTAATATCATAAGGAAGCTGAAGTGGCTATATTAATATCAAATGAAATAAATCTTAGAACAATGAATATTAGTGATAAAGAGGGCCATCTCATAATAATGAAAAGGTCAATTAAATAAGAGACACTAAAAATGATATTAACATTACTTAGTGGTGCTTCTGATAAGAACACAAGTTTGTTTTTTCTTCAAATTCTGAAAATTAATCAATGGATTAACAGAATAAAGGAGAAAAACACATGATCATTTCAAGAGATGAATTTGATAAAATTCAAGATTCATTCATGATCAAATTTTTCAGCAAACTATGAATAGAAGGGGATTTCCTCAACCAATTGAAGGTCAACCACAACAATTTCAGTTAATATTACACTTAATTTTGAAAGACTGAATATTTTTCCGAAACATCAGCAACAAGCAAGGTTGTACTCTCAACCTTCATTTAACATACAGCTTAGAAAGAAACACATAAATTGCCTGTATTCATTGACATTGTCATCCTAAAAATAAAAAATACTCATCAAGATGTAGAACATTTCCATCATCCCCCAAATTCCCTCACTGCTTGCTACCATATGTGTGCAAAGGATTGACTGCAAAGAGAGATAAGCGAACTTTGTAGGGTGACGAAAATATTCTACACCTTGATTATTGTTAATAGTGACGTAAGTGTACACATTTGTCAAACTTTTGGAACTGCGCACTTGAAAAGAGGTTTATTGTAAGTCAACTATACCACAAAAAAAGATGGCTTTTTATAAACCTTCCAATGTGTTAAATTTAAAACATCTGCCTTCCACAAGCTTGGTTTTCCTTCAGGTCTGGAAGATAGCCTGGAAAAGTGGGGTATGTTTTTGTCTTCTCACTCCATTCCTCAATTTTTCTCTTTCATTCCAGTATCTGCTGTATCTGATTCTGATCTCTTCATCGTCTTTCCCAGAAAACACAGGGATCAAAGTAAATGACATAATCTTGTATGGCTGATATAGCTGTAACCTGTCACTGAAGGCCTATGTGAGGAAGATAAAATACTGCTGGTACTTTTCCTTACTGGCATCTTTCACATGTTCCTCAAAGACTCTTCCAGTGGCAGCCTCCAACTTTAATTATTTTGATAAAAATGGGCTCCATTTACTTTACACCATGCTTTTCCTAAAAAGTCCCCAACTCAGATTTCTGCCATTCTAGGTCCTCTGGCCCTACTAGGACTGGGGTTTCCTTTAAGATGATCCTATGTTTTGCTGCTACTTTATACAGTCAGAAAATTACATAGAGAGGACAAATTGCAACAACCCCCAATCTTGGAAAACCAAAAATGTGATTTGCTTTGGAAATGTAGTTGGGCTGGAATTTCAGCCTCTATGTAAGTACATCTATCTATTTTCCTTCTAATACCAGCCAGTCCCAGCTGCAGTCTACGTTTGCATATAATAATAACATATAAAATGTTCTGCTACTGTAAACAAAAAATAAAATTACAAGCCCCCTAACCACCTGAATAGACCCCTCCTGTTGGCCAGGGCACTCCAAAATTAACCTGAATGACTGGTTCAGGCCATGTTGGGAAGGAAGGGTCAGACATGCCTCATCATACCCTCCTCCCTTTTGGAATTAAGGAAAAGTCGACCAGCATTTAACATCAACACAGACCTTAAGTCTGATAAGAAACCTTTACAATCTATTCTCTCTGAAGCCTGCTACCTTGGGGCTTCATCTGCATGATAAACTTTGGTTTTCACAACCTCTTATGGTAATCCCGACATTCCTTTCTATTGTTAATAACCCTTTCATGCAATTGCTAATCAGAAAAATTTAAAATCTACCTATAACCTGGAATCTCCCACCTGCCCCTTGCTCCCCAACCAACACCCTTCAAGTTGTCCCACCTTTCTGGCCTGAAACAATGTATATCTTACATGTGTTTGATTGAAGTCTCATGTCTCTCTAAAATGTATAAAACTAGGCTGTGCCCTGATCAACTTGAGCACATGTTCTCAGAATCTCCTGAGGGCTGTGTCACAGGTCATTGGTTATGACCAATGTTTGGCTCAGAATAAGTCTCTTCAAATATTTTACAGAGTTTGACTCTTCATCAACACTACTGATGAAACTGCAACTTCTTCTCAACACTATTAACTGTTTGCTCTACCACAGAATAGAGACCAGGTTAGCCACTTGCTTTTCGTTTTTCTTTTGTGTCAGATATCAATTCCTTTGTCCCTGAAGCCCTAAAGCACATATTAATACCTTCTCTTTTTTTTTCATACTTTAAGTTCTGGGGTACATGTGCGGAACATGCAGGTTTGTTACATAGGTATACACATGCCATGGTGGTTTGCTGCACCCATCAACCAAAAGAACAAAGCTGGAGGTATCATGCTACCTGACTTCAAACTATACTACAAGGCTACAGTAACAAAAATAGCATGATACTGGCACATGTTAATGCCTTCTAATGACCCTCTTTGAGTTCTCTTACTCGTAAAATAATTGTAGAAAGCCATATTCTCATACCCTCCCCTGCTAATCTTAAGCACCTTTAAAGCAGTCCTTATTACTGGCTTCTTTATCTTTGACCACTTTTCATAAGGAGCTGTGACTTACAAACTGATGTTCATTGACTTAGTTCTGAACTTTTGAAATACTTACATAGACAATGTCATGACTTGGAACTTGGAGTCTGATGGTCATCAACAGTGCTGTTCAGCAAGTGTATCTGACTCACCTTCCAAGGAAAACAGTTGGACTGTACTCTTAGCCCCTTCTAAGTTAGAATTGTGTGGTTATCTTATTTGCTTTGGCCAATGAAATGTGAACAGGAGTGACGTATGCCATTTCCAGGCTAAAGATTTAATAAAAGCAATTTCTCGTGTTGCATTTTTCTTGCTAGAGTTATCCTAAGTCCCCATAAATCAGCCTATGATGAATTCTTTAAAAACGGAACAATGAGCAAGGATGTTGGATTTGTTATATTTACACAACCTAAACTAGTTCACAGCCAAAATCAGCTTTTGTATCCACTGTCAAATCTCTGAGATGGGACATTATCAGGAAAATCTTCATTTAAAATTCTGTAATTATAATTAATTATGATTACCATATGTTATTAAGTTGTTATCATTATACCAATGGAACAATTTTTTTGAATACATTTCTGGGCAGACCATGCAATTAGCATCTGTCAGACATGTACCAGTTACTGTGCTCTGCAAAAGGCAATCTTTTCATGCCCGTAATAATGAACTGAAAATCAAGACTTAGGCAGAGGCTATGTTATTTGTTCAAAGTCACAAAATAACTAAGAGAGAGGACAGATTTTATCTCAAATAATCAATGTTTATTTAAAAAATAAGATGCAATTCAATAGTTTATCTTCAAATCATATGTTTGTCATTGGCATCCAAATTCCTTTGAAACTGTACTAATGCGGGGATCAAAATATTAAATCAATCACAAATCATTGGGCATCTGAAGGAACGTTTGGCTAGATGATGGCTCTGGTTTGTTCCATTCCTGAAGTACTCTAATTCTACCCAAATGACTCTTCAGTGTTTTCTTGAATATGTCTCAAGATAAAAGGATCACTGCTTCATTGCAGTCTATGCCATGGTTAAACAACCGAAAAGAATTAGAAAGTTCCTCATTGTATTGTACGGATATCCTTCTCCAAATATCATTCATTCAATTTTTGAATTTTGTGTTCTGTGAATATAAGTCTTCAGATAAGGTAAAAGCTGTCAAGTGAATGAAAACAATTCTGGTGATCTTTTCACAATTTTTTAAACTTAAGCATGTGAGGTTTCTAATAATAGTCCATTAACCATATCCCTGCGTCATTCTTGCCAACCCAAATCTGTTCTCCTCACTACATCCTGAGATCTGTTTTAAACTTGGGCAAACATACATCTTCAAAACACTTCAGTGATTGTCCATTACTCTAATAAATAAAGTGCTTACCATATTTGGCAGGTCACATTTTCTCTCTGGCTTCATGCAAACCGTATCAATCTAGTCCATTAAATAAAGCCACATTTGAAGATGATTACACATATTTGTGATTGATGGTAGTAGTTGGTAACTTAGGAAAATCACCTATGATAACATGGAACATCCTACCAATGCCGATTCTAACACACGCCGTTCTCTTTCCCTCTCTGTTTCCTTTGAAAATACAACAATTTCTGTGTAATACAGTTTTCCCTACTTACCTTCTCTAGGTAAATTCCTTCTCATACTTTACATCTTAGCTCAATCATTATTTACTCAGGGGGACTTGAACTTGTGGATGAGAACAAGGATTTTTTTAATACTTATAAATCTGCATAACATCACTTGCTCCCTCCCCTTCGTTTTACACACACATACATACACACATGCACAATTGGCACCTATGACATATGTAATTTTAAAACATTAACTTTATTACTTGATTCATCTGTTTTCTGCCACTATAGATCCCATGGTTATAACCTGTAAGGTTTTAAATTTCATGGATTTAATACCATTTGCTTATTATCCTTTGTAGATTCTGCACCTAATATAGCACCTAAAACAAAGCTGTATATTAATAAATATTTGTGGCTGAAAGAACAAATAAATGTGCCAAGCTGGGCATAATATTTAGTACAGGGCAAAGGGCATTAGAAATTCATTACACCAATGCAAATTAGAAACTACAAGATATCCCTTTACACCTACTGGAATGACTATAATAGTTTTTTATATATATTTAAAAAAAGGACCGTAAAAGTTGTTTGTGGAGACAGGGAGAAATTGGATCACTCTTACATTGCTTTTAAGGATGTACAATGGGGTAGTCACTTTGGAAAACACTTTGGTAGTTTCTTAAAATATTAAACTTATCTTTACTATATGACCCAGCCATTTCACTCTGAGCTATCTATGCAAGATAAATGAAAACATGTCCACATAAACACCTGCCCACAAGTGTTTATAGAAGCATTATTCGCAGTCACCAAAATGTAAGAACAATCCAAATGTCCATCAGCTGCTGCATGAATAAACAAAACATAGCCAATCCACACAATGCAATATTATTTGGCAATAATAAGAAACAAGGTCCTGATACAAACCACAGCTTGAATGAGCCTCAAACTCACTACTCTACATAAAATTAGACAAATACAAAATCATATACTGTGTAATTTCCTTTATTTAAAATGCCCAGAAAAGGCAAATTTATAGAGACAGAAAGTAGATTCATTGTTGTTTGCAGCTCGTGGTGTAAACAGAAAGTGACTGAAAATAAGCAAGAAGGTTTTTTTTTTTTTTGAGGTGATAGAAATGTTCTAAGATTACATGGTGCTGATGGTTGCACAGCTTTCTAAATTTGTGAAATATTATTAAATTGTACCACAAAATGGGCAAATTTTATGGAATGTAAATGATTTCTCAAAAATCTTACTTAAAATTTTGAGAGTAAAGAGGATATTGTCACAGTTGAATTAGCATTCACATAGGAAAGCGGCATATTCTAACCCTTTGAAGACTGGAAGAGTAGTTGCAAAGCTAAAATCGTGATCCTAAAGCTTATCCACAGAACGTTCCTTTGAGCAATACTGTGCATGAGTTGAATGCTGACAATAGCTGGCATCTGAGGAGAGTCCTGTATGGTAATCTGGATGATGCTAAGGGTATTCATAATGCTTTGTAAAGGCTCTAAAAACCTTCATTGAATCTCTGGGAAAATAATCTCTCCAAGTACAGAAGGATAAGCCCCTGAGATATTTCACATTTTAAGAAATAGACATTCCCACAACTCAGTAAGTAGATCCTGCTGTTCAACTTACTCTTCTATAACAAAAAAAGATAATATTCAATCTCTTTTTCTCTCCTTGTGAAAAGTGAAATCTAAGCCAATGTTTCAAGTAGAGTTATAGCATTTTCCTTTTATAATAAGTCATTGAAGATTGAAAACAATTTATCTAGGCATTTAATAGCTCATTAATTTTTAGTAATCAGATGCAATGGGAGTTTATGTATTAGGAAAAAATAGTAATTTTATTGTATTTTAGAATTTGAAATGAAAAATATAGAAATCTAAGAAGATGTGAAACTGGTTTCAAAAGAATCCCAAGAGATGTCACATGTGGATTTTCTGCTAATTACTCTGCATTCTTACTTTTAAACACCCATTTGCCAAAACCTCAATATCCACAGCAGTCCAGGGAATGGGAATGATGCCTAAATACTTGTGTTGCTTTTGTTACCATAGTCTCACAGTTGAATATTGTTCAGGATTTAAAAATTATTAGTATTCCCTCTCATAGTATCTCCAATTAAATTCTCCTGTTCACTACAGCCATGGTGTTTTTCCTCAATTATTACTCTTGTCCTTCATCAGCCCTCATTTTAAAGATAAAGAAGTTTAAGAAAAAAAAAAAAACATGTGTTTTGGCTTACATGTGTTTTGTTGGAAATGCTTGTTCTGTCCAAGAAGCCATGGAGCACTTGTAATTATCTTGCTTGATTTACACAATAGCAATTGCCCATCCGTATGCAGGCTGGAATCAGCAGTTTGCCAGTGACATTTTAAAGTGAAGGTTTAAGTGATTCGTTTTAACATTCCCAACCAATAACTAGTTCTACACAAAATGATTCCATCTATAAGGACAAAAAGTAGCTACAGCAACAGAGAACCTAAATAAAATACACCAAAAAATTTATGGGTAAATGATATGATAACTGGGACTTGCTTCAGAGAAATACAAGTGGAGGAAATCAGTGAGAAAATAAATGAATTAAGCTGGGACATGAGTTTAGAATTTTTAATATTTGAAATAAGGGTATGTGAAGCTCAATAAAGCACTTTTTCTACTTTTATATATTCAATATTTTTCACAGTAAAAAGTTAAAAGAAAACCTAGATAGATAACCTCCAATAACATATTTGTTTTTTACTGCTTTGTAGAGTTGGGCAAAATTTTCAACCTCCTTGAATATTACCTTAACTGAAAAATAAAATGATAGGACACCCCCCATAGGACTATTAGAAATATTACAAATAGTTCTGCATATATAAACAATAAGCAATATAACATGGTACAAAACCTAAAGTCAGTAAATGTTACCCATGATTTAATTAACAGACCTTTAGAAGGAGGCATTTATACTTGTAAATAAGAATAAGATGACATAATGTATGTGGATTCCCTAATACAGTGCCATGCTTGTAGAAGTCATTGAAGCATACATTTTAATTTCTGTATCTTTGGCGTCCTCTAACCAGTCACAATTAAGGATTGTCTGACAAGCCTGTTGAAAGAGGTAGGTCCTTTACAACAAATGCTATTTGAGTTCTTTAAAAGTATTAAAGGACATTTGGGTATCATTAAGTATTTTTCTGGAGGGGCTGACCCTAGATGCTATTTATTTCATCATGCATTGTATTCACTAATATCTTTGGATGGTTCATGGTCACAAATTTCTCACTGCCCTCCCATTAAGAGTCTTATAGATGGAAAAATTCTGAAATCCATTTGATCTTCTTGTTGCTCAATGGCAATTTCTCTATGAAAGGCATTATTTCAATCACCTTCATCTCCCTAAGAGGAAGGGCAGGGCCCATGTTTGGTATTTCTAGAAAGGCCAGTTGAAGACAGAACAAAGATTCTATGAAAGGCATTATTTCAGTCACCTTCATCACCCTGGAAGGAAGAGCAGGGCCCATGTTTGGTAATTCTAGAAAAGCCAGTTGAAGACAGAACACAGACATTTTGGAGGATACCTTCCCTCCAATATTTGCTCGCCATTGCACCCTTCGTGCTCCTCAGAGATTGGTTCTGTCATTGTGGTATTGTGTCTTGATAATTGTCTTTTCCCCTTACTCTCTTACAAATATATGGGATTTTGTAGCTATCATATGTGTGATGGTTCTGTGAGACTAGCAATAATACCTTCTTCAAAACTTTGTGATTAATTGTATGTTCTTATCTTTCTGAGGCTAGAAGACTAGGTTAAGAAAGAGAATCAAAACCTCTAGAAAAATAAGTATTGTAATATGATGCTAAAGTGAGTGTAAACTACTATGTTGCTAAATCCTGTGTTATTCACTCGCATTCATTCATTCACCAGGTATTACTTGAGAAGAAGAACGCTGAGAGTTTTTTATTGGCTAGGCAATAAAAAAGATATAGCAATAAAAAATCCAGATAGAGCTTAATATCTGGTGGAAGACACAGTTAAACAACATTATAACAACAGCATTAATCAAACACATATTTCATTAATTATACTTGTTGCATATGCTATGTAAAAATTTTACGTTACATTTTGGGTCTATATCAAGGGCCCTAACACCAACTAGACGCATAACACATTACTAGGACTGTGCCCATTGTTGACTGCTTGCATTCAGAATCATTTTTTGGCCCTCTAGTGTTCTGCTCTGTACTGCAGGAGGTGCTGACCTGACAGTTCCTTTGTAGTCCAGAGCTTGGCTGGGTTAAGCTAATGGGAAGCAGTGGAATTCTTAGAGGGCAAGACTCCAAGTTATTCATCTCCCTTATTTTCCACTTTATGTGGCATTTCTGGCAGCAGCTGAACATCATTAATGGATTCAACTCCCCTTCCTTTAATTTGGCCTCTTTTGATTTTAACTTTTCTGGTTAACTCCAGACTCTTGGCTCCAGTAATTCTACTCCTTCTCTCTCTCTGCATAGGAGTGGAGTAGCTTCCTATTACTGCCAATATTTAAGTTACCCGCCTGTTTCCTGTTTGGTTTTTAGCATCTTCCATCATCTTTGTCACCACTGTTTTGTATTAAATTTCTTGTTTTGAACATTCAACATGGTTTCTGTTTCCTTGGTACATCTTTGGTCAATACAATTAGAATTGAGAATAGAGAGAAGTTGGGAGAAAAGGCATTGTTTTCTCTAAAGGGTCCTGTCTGAAAAAAAAAAAAACAAAAACCTACAGAGTTCATCTTTGTTGGTTTGGATAACAAAATGACAAGGTGTAAGAGATTGTCCAGTGAGATATCATTGAAGGTAAAAATGGCAAATTAAAGCAAGTTTGGGGATTAAGGGGAAGGGTAGAGAAACACAAGCTCATTGAAGATCTGATTTTAAAGGAGACATTTGAGCAGATTTGAGGCATATGAATGAATCAACCATTCAGATATCTGGAAGAGGGAAGGGAAAAAGAGAGTGCTGAGAGAGGAAACAGCACTTTCAATGGCCCTGAGATGGTGATGACTATGATTAGTTCAACATGGAGAAGAGATAAAGAAAAAGCTTTTTGTTAAGTTTTGTATAGTTTCTATAAGAACTTTTAGAACACTGAAAGTTCAGTTTCCCTGTATATAAAATGGAGATAATAATCAGTTATTTTACATAAGAGTGAGGATGAGAAGACATAGGGTACGCAAAGTGCTTAACATAGACCAGGCACAGCATAGCAAGGTCAATTTATTATTATTATCATTATTTTTATTACTATTGCCTTCTTTGTGTTTTCCATCACTACTATCCTTTCCTGCAGAGACAATGAGCTTGACTTGCTTCACCCATACTTTTCTTAGAAGATGATTGTCAGGTTTTAGGGCAGAATGAGTGGCTCTAAATCAAAGCACAACTTGCCCTCCCACTTGAAAATGAATCTAAATTAATTGCTACTGTGTTCATTGGAATTGGATGGTAAATTTATTTATGGGCGGGAGTCTTTGTCTTAAATAACTTAATTAGAATCTAGCACTGAGGCTGTATTCAGACTTTGATGTTTACAGAATGAAAGATGAATATTCTGGTCCACATTGGTTATCTAATTTAAGAAATTTAGATAAATGTGGAGTTGCCAGTTTTTGCTTATACGTAACTGAAGCAGAAAGTCTTATTCATGTTGAGATATTTCTATGTCAGTGAATCTGATTTCTCAAAACCAAAGTAAAGCCACACAAACATAATCTGAATGTTTAGAAAAATTATTCAAATAATGATCAATATTCATCTAGGAATACCTCCATTCTTCTTACTCTATTTTCATAGCAGCATGATTTTTTTGCCTGAATTATTGATTTTTCAAATTTCGTAGTCACCTACGCTATACAGGGCACTGTTCCCAGAATTGATTGCCACAACTATCCATTTAGTTTTGCCTGTGAAAATAAAACCAAAGAGAAATTGAAAATCCACTTTCTCATTCCAAAGTTCTTATTTTAAAAATCAGCAGTTGGTTTGTGTTCAAGTGGTACTTTTTAAGTGCCCCTCATCTGGTTCTTTTAATTCCTGTGCACTCTCTTTAATATGTTCAGATCACTAGATATTCCTGCTGTGTAACCTTCCACCTACCTACCCCGGGTCTGTCGCTGTCTTCTACAGGCTTTTAAGTTCTCTGCAGAAAGATCAAATCATTAATGGTATTAAAGATGTTGCAGTGAAATTGTTATCTATGTTGGAAATGCTACTTGGGTAAAGAAAAAGAGATATTTTTAATTGGAAGTCTTGCAGCTAGAAACCCTGACAGAGCTGGGTTTTGTGTTTCTTTATATTTATTTGAGTGAATGCATTTTAGGTTAGCAGTATGTGTTTGGAAATTAGAAGGACATTTCTGCATCTTGTATGTGTCCTTTTGAGGTTTGAAAGCAGAAGCTGTGCTTAAAAAGTAGCTTTTGAAACAACAGAAAAATAAATAGTTCATTACAGCAACTAGATATTTTTTAAGAAAGCAGCAACCATAGGGTTTAAAAAGGGTTCTATAGACCAATTCTCCAAATTCTTAATCATACAACTGTATGCAAATTATATAATATCCTTTACTACGGTACTGTAAACTTTAAAATTATGTTGATACTTTCCTTAAAGGTTGTGATGGATTAAATGAACCACTGAACAGTATGCCTGGGTTATAATACATTAATTATAGTCTCATTTGTCTTCCTTTTTTCCTGTAATACCACAATAAAAAGGGAAGAAACACAACTGTAAAAGAAAGTTGCAATGTTCAGTCCTGATCCCACTTCTAAGCCAAAAAAAAAATCGGTCACAAAGTTCATAAAGTACATAAGAGTCAATTCTTTACTTAATATGTACTGATTATGTAATCTGTAAAAACATACAGATTTTATCCAGTAATCTTAACTATAGATGAGGACATAATAATCACATACCCGTTTTGTAGACCAGGACACTGAGGCTCAGATAGTCTAACTACTTTTCTAAAAGCCATTCTGTTCTTTAGCAGCACTCTGGGCACCTAGGTTTCCTGATGCCACAGCCTAGTGTCTTCAATTTAATGGATATTATAAAGGTCTTGATGCCTGTCATGAAGAGGATGCTATCAATTTAAATATACTACAAGATGATACTAACAACGCCTTCAGCCCTCACACAAACCTTCCTGCCAGAAGTAATTATCCTAATCTGCTATAAGAAACACCTATTAACACAATATTTTTAATTGTGCTTTCTGGAGTCAGACTTTTCGGGTTTAAATCTGGTTTTCCATCTATCCACTAAGTGCCCTGGGCAAGTTGCTTAATCCTTATGTGCTTCAGTTTTATCTTGAAAATGAAGAAAATAACAGATTTAACCTACGTAATTTCTAGCTATTTTGATTGCATAGCATCTGTAAGCTAAGAATTGTAGTGAGTCTTTTCTAAGCTTTATCTCATTTATATATTATTGCATTCATTTTTATCATCACGATTTCAATCAGTTCCCACCTCTTAAAGGTGAGGAAAGTCATCAGCCTCCGTTGGCAAATCAGAATACTAAAAGTGAAAGCAGTGAAATAACTCATCTCGTAACCTGACCTAAAAGGACTCTGATTTATTTCTCTCTGCATCCAGAATTTATGTTCTAAACAACTTTGAAGTCTTTCTTCCCGGTAGTAACTTTTCCAATGTGCTGGACTTTTAGAGGGAGAAGGAAGGGGAAACCCACACGTTTGTGTTCTCTCTAATTCCTTTCATTGTGTCACCTGCCAGTGTTAGCTCTACCCTTCCATACCCACCTCCCTGCCTGAGCAGCTAATTTACATTCTGTTACTTCAACTCTGACACAAACCAAATATGTAACCATATGGGCACATAGCCCTTGGAAACTTTAATGAAGGACACCGGCTTTCTTTACCTATAGATATAAGGACTTAAGGTATGTACGGTGGCAATTGTTTCCATATGCTAACCTCCCCCAGGGCCCAGACTTGCCTGCAAAGCAATTTGTTTTCAATTAAGTTAGAGGAGGAGTTTTGCCCTTTTTATGAGCGCTTCCTTTTTCGTGTAGTGTGGGGTGTTGAGTATTTGGAAGAAATGAAATGTACTTACTGTCTAGAATAATCCCAAATGCAGCAGTCTGAGCTCTGAAGGTGTTAGTATCCTCATGTGGTTTGAGTTTCTGCAGAATTACCCCACTGAGATGGATCATATCCCAGTGGGGATATGAAGATTCAAAGAGCTTAAATTCCCTGCCATTCTATCCTCAGGCAAGGGATGCCGTCTACTGAGAGACCTCAGGTAGATGGACAAGGGAAACACACCCTATTTATAAAGTGATTTCCCTCTTTCTGCCTTTAGCATATAGGTCAACTACAACATCAGTTCTAGTGGTCTTTATGATCTTCAACGTGATGTTTTCAATGGAATAAAAAATCTCAAAGTCATTGTATGCCTAAACATTTTTCAACCAAAGCGCTGTGAGAAGGTTTGGGAGGTTTGCTCAGTGAAAGGATTACCTTTACAGAGCTTATGTTTACTTTTAAATCCAGGCATTAACCACCTATTTCACCACCAAGCAACACATTTCAAATATCTGTAATCCTTAACAGCCTAAAGTATAGAACCCAAAAGATTAGAAACATAAGGAAGAGCAGGAAATGAGAACTTCATTAAAACATAGACTTCCAGCTTGTTCCAAAATGAGCAAGTATGGTCCTTTATTTCATTTCACAGTTTAAGAAACTGGCCTTCTCTCTGTTACACAAAACAAGATTCTACAATGACATACTAAGAGCTTTAGAATCAAAATGATTCCAGTTTGAATTTAGCTCTTCTGTCATCTTGGAAAAGGTCTCTCGCAATCACTCAGGTATTTACACATGTAAGATGGAACAATAATACCTCTTTTGTAGGGTTGTCGTAGGCTAAAATGAGATAAGATGCTTAAAGTACCTGGCCCATAAGAGGCACTCAATTAGTGTCAGCCAAACTCTACCCCAAACCCAACTTTCTCTTCTAAGTTGCTCCAGCCACACCCAGGCACATACAGACTGTGAATACTACTTCTGCCACTTGATTACCCCTCCTTAGCTTTGTGACTTCAGGGCAATCATTTAGCCTCAACCTCACCGTGTCTTAAATTCTACAGCTTTAAAATGAGGATAACAATAATATGAGCTCAAAGATATTTGTTGGGAAACAAAAGGGTCAGGAAAAGTGAAACCATCGTTTTGTAAGCCAAGATGCAATACTTACTATGTGTTCATTATGATTACAGAATCTTTTTTTTTCTTCAGTGATGATAAGAATAGCCAGATATTTGGTACAAGAAAACATTTATTCAATCTTTCTGAAGATTTAAACATAAATCATAATAATACTATGAGGATAGTTTTACTAATACTTTTTTTTTCAGATAAAGACTTGAGTTTTAGAGAGTTCAACTACTTTGCTCAAGGTTACATCACTAATATATGTTATAGGTAGGATACAACAGTCTGACCATGTTCTAAAAGCCACTGATTTAGTCTGTCTTTCCTTTTCCAATTTCACCTCAGTTAACCAGTTACACTGTGATTGTCTACATCTACATTCATACCACAATTCCATAAAAGTTGACATACTTCAAAATGTGTAGGAGCAAGGAAGTGTGTTGAACATATGTTGAATAGTGAGTCCTAGGGGATTTATACTGGTATTTTGGCAATGCAATATTTATGTTTTAAAAATGATGAAGCTGCCTGGGTCAAGAGCATCTCTGAAGTAGCCTGCTAACTCTTGAGGGCATTGTTGAGAAGGAGGTCTAAAGATAGATTCTAAAGGTTAATAATTCCTCTATTTCTTGGCTTGAATAGATGCATTATTGATCCTTGTTGCAATTCTGTCACTACTGGCTTTCTGAAACCGTAGAATAACTGGGCAGAGTGGTGGCAAGTTATAAACCCTCTTGCTAAATGTGTTTTCTCACACATAGTTGATTCTATAATGGTCTTTTCCATCTATATAAGCTCTCCTATTTCACATGAGAAAAATGAGGTTTTAAGGAATATCATTTGTATCAATATGCATGATAAGATCTTCAGGGTTTGGTCAGAATTTGCAGAAGTGAGAGTTGTGAAATATTTGTACACCTTTGATAAGCACACATACCTTTACATTATAGTAGCTATTGACTAAACTTTTGAAATAAATCTCTCAGCTTTCTGGTCTTTGTTGTTGTTGTTGTTGTTGTTTATTTTCTTTTTCCTGTGCCAGGTAACATGTTTATTAGCAGAACCATATGTTGGCTCCAAGAGCATTATCCAATATAAGAAAATGCAGGGATATGATGAATATATTTATATAACTCATAATTGAAATCTTTGAAACATTTTTCCTAACAAGTATAGTTAATCATACGTGGGTGACTCCTCCCTCAAGGCTGATTGTAGTCTACAAAATCATTTTAAGAATTACCTCCATGTTGTTCTACTCATTTTTCAACCTCAGCTCTGCAATTACTCAAAATCTCCCTGAGTTTCTCTCCAGCCTCACTTTTAGATATTGATGCCAGGCTGCTCCTCACTTTCTAGTCTACTAGTACCAACCAATTCTCCTTGTATATCTGGCTGTCTAGCCAAGCTGCTCCCATTATCTTCGAAAAGGCCTATTTTCCCTTACCTAGATAAATCATGCACCTTTGTTTGCCGCACACACCTTGAGAAGTCAGTCCAGGTTAACTTCCTTCAGAAACTGGTTATCAGAGTTCCTTCTCTGTGTTCTGTTTACACGCTATTATTGTCCCTCTCATTGTCTTAATTATTGCTTTTCTACTCTCAAGGCTTCTACTAAGGTAAAGGATCATACTCATTTTGGGTATGCCTGGGCCATTGCTGCACTGATTTTACCTATTTGCACTATCAAGCTCTGTGGTTTGCATACATGCGCATTATCTTTTCTTTTCCTCAGTTTGTTTTCTTGCATTAGAGTGCCACTAAATTTTTATTGCCTCCATCTCATTATCCCTATAACACCAGCTGAGAGGTCTCAATCTCCTAAAATACTTCATTGTGCCTCTGTCACCCAATCTGCTTGAGATCCATTTGTCTGGGAACTTATTGTGCCCTTTGAGAACCTCGGATTTTAGACAAGCAAATCAATGATTTGGGGGTAGAGTACGATCTTTAGTAGGATTGTTGATGAAGAGGTGGATCATAACGTTAATCCACATCCCCCCTATTTGTCACAGTACCTCTTTCTTGTAAGCCACAGGAACACAGTTCACTCTTGTTAAATGTACCTGAACAGATGAAAAAAAGGTAAAAAAAAAAAAAAAGTATGCAAGGCAGCTTTTGTAGTACTTGGCTCAAACACTGAAAATACACTGAACAGCAGTAATAATAATGCACGACTTTTATGTATTTAACCATTCCATCGACATTTCCTGGCCACTGTGATCAACTTATTAGACATTGACAGCTGCTGAATTTTTTCCTATTGAGACATTAATAATGTGATATGCAGGGGAAGTACATCATTATCCACTTGAAAATTATTAATATGTGAGAAAGTCAGTGATTTTTCTATGTTAAGGAAGCAGATGTAGCCTAAGGGTTGGGTACGCATATAATTTATCATCCAAATACTTTGGGAATAAAAGGGCCATTATTACCAACCATAATGCTAGAACAACTGGCATAAACGGGGACACAACCAGGAAATTTGTGATGAAAGTTTATCTATCTAGAGAAAAAATACAATGTTTTTATGAGAGTCACTCTGCTGACATGAATTTCAATGCCCTAATGCAAATGTGATGACCAATTTTGTAAAGATTCTCCCATCAGAGATTTTTACCTCTGTCTGTGGTTGCCTGTGAACCTGACCATTGGATATTTCTCTTAGTCACTCTTGCTACACGTCATTATTGCAGTTTGACGCATTTCTTCCTGCAGATCTAGCTGTATAAAAATGTCTATTATATTGCTATTTTTTAAAATTTCCCTCTTCAGGGAGTATGAAAAGAGTATGCATATACTTTGCTGAGACTGCTGGAGCTTTTCTACACACATACACACCAAAAGCATGTGTGTTTATCTGTGTATGTGTGTATGTATGTGTTGAGATTTGTCCTGATGTCACCAGCTAAAAGAGAGTTGTGGGTTTTTTTTTCATTTGTTTGTTTTTATTGAAGGAGAATAGGTCTTATTTTCCTTGAGATTTCCCCTATCATAACAGGCTAAATAATATTAAAGAAAGTCTGTAGAAGGCCCTCTCCCAAAACAAGAACAGTGGATTTCTATTACTTTGCAGAATGCTTTTATCTGTTTTTCTCTGGAGAAAACTAATCCTCGGTGAGTAGATGGGTTAAAGTCTAAAATACGTAAGATTGACTTTGGGAGGTCAGGAAGCTTTGAGCAAATGCTGGAAAAGCAGCAGGGAAACTATTAGCTTCTTAGTTAGTATAATGTAGTATAATGGTGACAAAACTGCCATAGCAAACTGGCAAAGTGGTCAACTGAGTCATAGAGTAGCAAAACAATTGGTAAAGTGCCTACGATAACATGACAAATTAATTTAAAAAACACACAAAATAAATTTGTGGATATTGGCAGGATATTTTCCAGACAAGATGTTGAAAGTGTTAACTGACTTATTTTAATAACTCATAATAATGTACAGAGACAGAGAGCTAAAACAAAACAATGGCAACAAAAATTACTAATTTTATCAGCATAATTTAATGGAATTTAAAAAATAGGGCTTACCGGGTTAAAAAATAAAAGTATTTCCTTCAGTTCTTGTCTTTCAATATGATAAGGGATTCTCAAAGTATAAACTAGTTTGGGGAGAAGAGCAAACTATGACCCATGGAGCAAATCTAGTCTGCCTTTTGCTTTTGTACAGAGAAGGTTTTGTTGAAGCAGAACTATGCTCCTTGGTTTACATATTGTTTATTGGATGCCTTCTCCCTAGAAAGACACATTTGAGTAAATGTGACAGAGAAGATGTAGGACCCCAAAGCCTTTCCTGACTCTGTATAAGAAAAGTTTGTGCACTCTTAGCACAGGAAAAGATAAAATCAAAGGTGTAGGTGCCCTTTGCTAAGGGTAAACCATTTAAGATGGTACATCTAAACAATTTAAGATGGCACCTCATAGAGGTATTGCATAGTGTATTCCCATAAAGGGATAGGAGACAGTAAAATCTTGTTGTTGTTATTATTATCATATGAGTTATGCATAAAAAAACTTTTATTTCATGCCAGTGTGGGGTCCTGAGATCCCAGAGACAGACATAAAGAAGAGAAAGAGGTAAATGAGGTATGATGCAAGAAAGTAAAATTAAACCACCCTCATTTTATAAATGTTTCTAGGAGTTTTTCTGCTTGGGAGTTCTGATCTAGCTACATAGTAACAGCGGCTACTATATATGGACCAACTTGTACATGTCAGGCCCTTTGCAGGCATTATCTCTAATTCTTCCAGTTGTAATACTAAGCAGTCAATACGTGATAGCTATATTATGCAACAGGCTCTGTCGTAAATGCTTTACCTCATTATCATATATAATCCTTAAAATCATTTTTATGATAGGCATTATTAACCCCACCTCACAAATGAAGAAACAGAGGCACTAGGACTTTAAATCATGGGCACGTACACACAGAGTTAGAAAGTGGCAGAGTGAGGAATCCTATTTTGATCGATCATAATCTAAAATTGACTTTTGTTTGTTTGTTTTACTGGTGCCACACTGCATCTTGGCAAAGGGAAATCCTAGATATTGAGAGTTCTTTGGCAGATATTTATAAACACTAACAATGGATTTGTTTGTCTTGTCCTCAGAAGTGCTTTTCTAGAAGGAAAGTGGAAGGTTGGGGAAGGTGTCATACTCTGTAGTGAGTTCTATTATGAGCAATATTACCACTCCAGTATCTTTCCCTAGCATGATTTATAATTTTAAATGAATTTATACTTGGAGCATTTTACATCATCAGTTTTCAAACTGTCTTGGATAGTCATAATGGGGATGATGGAGTTTAGTCATATTGGGGTGATGGAGTTTAGTCATATTGGAGGTGATGGGGTTTGGTCATATTAGGAGTAATAGGGTTTGGTTATATGAGGCTGATGGGCTTCGGTCATATTGGGAATGATGAGGTTTGGTCATATGGGGTGATGAGGTTTTGTCGTATGGGGGTAAGATAGGGTGATGGGATATAGACAGAGCTTCTGATCCTGCCTCTGGTTCTGTTTCAATCACAGAAGTTTTGTGTCTCTGTGTTCTATAATAATTAGGAAACATTTAAAAGTATAGCTTAATAAACAAACATCTGTATTACCTTTGTTGTTGCTGTTGGTGGTGGTGGTGGTGGTTTTGAGACAGAGTCTCGCTCTGTCACCCAGGCTGGAGTGCAGAGGTGTGATCTCGGCTCACTGCAACCTCCACCTCCTGGGTTCAAGTGATTCTCCTGCCTCAGCCTCCCGAGTAGCTGGGACTACAGGCATGCGCCACCACGCCTGGCTAATTTTTGTATTTTTAGTAGAGACAGGGTTTCACCATATTGGCCAGGCTGGTCTCAAACTCCTGACCGCGTGATCCCCCGCCTCAGCCCCTCAAAGTGCTGGGATTATAGGCATAAGCCACCATGCCCGGCCTTCTTCTTCTTCTTTTTTTTTTTTAGTGGAATACTTCTGCTGTACACAAATTCCCATAATGTGAATGGAACCATTGGAGTCTGAGAGGGGAAACCATTTCTCAAAGATTGACTTTGACTGAGATAGAATTAGACCTTAGTTTCTCCTACTTTCTTCTCCTTATAGGCTCTGCTATAAGGCTGTCAGTAGGTAAAGTCCCCAGTCAATTTTGATGTGCAAAGAGATTCAGTTAACTGTCCCATAAGCCCTCCAAATGTAGCTGAATATTTACTTAACACATTGCCATAGCGTGTCTTGAAGATTGGGTAAATGGAAGAGAACCAATTCTAGATTTATCAGTTTTACTTGGGCCACCTTTCAACTAGTTCATGACCTTATTTGGGTCAATTCGTTTAGTAATAACCCCTTGATCTGAGGCCTTGTGAAGACATTGGGCAGAACAACCCTGCAGATTCTGTCCTGAGCACCATAGGATGTTTACCTGGTCTCTAATCCCTAGACGCCAGTAACTGCCCACCCCTTTCCTAGATGTGACAATTCCAGACACTGTCAAATATCTCCTGAACTGCAAAATCACTCCCAGTTGAGAACCCACTGATGTGATTTGGGCACTGAAATAACTTATTTGATCATCAATTCTTAGTAATATCTAGAAGAAAACTAAACTCACAGTCTAAAACAATATTACTCTTGTCTTAGAATGCAAAACCAGAATTTGAGTAAAGATGGACACAGTTTTTAAAGTTTTTTTTAACTGATTTATGATAACCGAGTTGTGCAGGCATTGAAGTGTTTGCGGATGTTTCAAATGACCTGCTTTTCATGAACATCAAATTTTGATCTATCTGTAGGGAAAAATGGATTGATAGCTGCTATCAAATTTGATAGCAGATCTTGATATAAAAAAAAGTTTTCCTGCTGTAAAATTTTAGCTGTCTGTCACTTACATTATACTATGTCACATCTCACAATGACATATTGCAATGTAATGCAATGTAAGTCACATAATAGACAACTACAATTCGTAACTTTCTGAGAGCCATTCTCTACTGAAAAGCTTCCCAAGGGAAGTGAAGGAATCCCTCTGCTGAGGTCATTCACAGCCATAATGCTGCTGGTCTGTCTGTGACTTACTCTTTATTTTCACAGCCTAACTTGCTTTAAAACGGACCTTCCTCCATTTCTTCTGATTTCAATGGGGCTATCCATCAAGTGGCTCCAGTGGAAAGTGGGGAATTAAACTGACCCATCAGAGGTCTCAAAGGTGCAGTTAACCTAAAGCAATAGTTTGTGTGAATTAAATCATTAGATAAATGCAAATCAAAACCACAATGAGACACCATCTCATAGCAGTCAGAATGGCTATTACTAAAAAGTCAAAAAACAGATGCTGGCGAGGATGCAGAGAAAAGGAATACTTATATTCTGTTTGTGGGAATGTAACTTAATTCAAGCACTGTGTAAATAAGTCTGGAGATTTCTCAAATAATTTAAAACAGAACTACCATTTGACCCAGCATTTCCATTATTGGGTATATACTCAAAGGAATAGAGATAATTCTACCATAAGGACACATGCATGCACTATCACAGTAGCAAATACATGGAATCAACTTAGGTGGCCAGCAATGATAGACTAGGTAAAGAAATATGGTAATATATACCATGAAACACTACACATCCATTAAAAAGAATGAAATCATGTCCTTTGCAGAAACGTGGATGCAGCTGGAGGCCATTATCCTAAACAAATCAACACAGGGACAGGAAACCAAATACTGCATGTTCTCACTTATGAGCAGTAGCTAAACAGTGAAGTACACATGGACACAAAGAAGGAAACAATAGACACTGGGGACCACTGGGGGGAGGAAGAGGAGGCGGCAAGGGTTGAAAAACTACCTCTCAGGTACTATGCTCATTACCTGGGTAACAGGATTATTCATATATAAAAGCTCAGCAACACACAATTTACCCATGTAAAAACACCTGCCCACGAATCCTCTGAACCTAAAATAAAGGTTGTAGAAAAATAAAATAAAAGATTGATTTACCTCTGGGAAGCTACAGCCTCATAGGCTTAGGGGCTTGTCATTGAGATGATGCTTTTCTGAAAATAAGACAAGGGAGCCCTCACTGGGATTATTATCTTGTCAATGGGCATGTGGGTTGGTTTTCAGGGTTCATTCTTTCCAGGGCCAGCATCTTGTACAGGAAACACTCACACAACTGTACACAGCAGCTTTGAGAACATGTCACCCTTATGCAGACAGAGAATGGCTCAGTTGGGTCACATGTTCACCACCGAGGCCAAACATAGCCCCTTACCCAGGAATTGATTTGGAACCTGGGATAGAGAATATCTCTTATCCACAAACACCAAGCTATGAGATGCAGTCAGAACTACACTTTTGGAGAGTTTTTTTTTTTTTTTTTTTTTTTTTTTTGAGACAGAGTCTTGCCCTATCTCCCAGACTGGAGTACAGTGGTGCCATCTCGGCTCACTGCAAGCTCCACCTCCCCAGCTCAAGCAATTCTCATGTCTCAAGTCTCAGCCTCCCGAGTAGCTGGGATTGCAGGGTGCCACCATATCTGGCTAATTTTTGTATCTTTAATAGAGACGGGTTGGACCAGGCAGGTCTTGAACTCATGGCCTCAAGTGATCTGCCCGCCTTGGCTTCTCAAAGTGCTGAGATAACAGGCGTGAGCCATTGTGGCCAGCCCCTTTTGGGGAGTTTTTTTGTTTCCACTCTGTAGAGAGAATGTGCAGAGCAGATAAGCCAGCATAGAGAAAATTAGAGAAATAGGAAAAACGAAAAACAACCAAACAAAAAACAGGCTCATGCAACGTGCTTGAGGCAGCTGGATCTGGTTATTAGACAAGCCATTTAAACACTAGACTTTTTTATTATTTGGATCAATTTCCCTTTACAGTGCAGATAGCTTGAGTGGGATTTTCTGACACTTCTAACATATAAGTTTTATAAATGTATTTACTCTCTCCATTTAGTTTTCTCCATCTAAGAAAAAAGCTCTTTTGTGTGAAGCTACATGAAATGCATTCACTCATTTAACAGTCTCTCACATTCTTTAATCACAGACTCCATATATTGATCTTCCCTTTGAGCCCACGTATAATTATTTGTGTTTTTTTATCCTCATAATGCTGTAAATTATCCCTGGATGTATCCATTTTAAGAGAAGAGTAAGGTTGAGAGTGGCAATAGCTTATAAAAGATTAGCTAGCAAGTGATGGAGCACACAGACAGAACCCAATCTGTGGGAAATGGTTTCTTCGTCTTGTATGCTTGTCTCTGTCCCTACTCACTTTCATCATGTTGCCTCCGAGAGTCTTTTATGTATTAGAAGCATAATAAAGACAAGAATTGTGTGGGATCACGGATTATATAATCACAGCTGTGACAGACCATGCCTTCCCCAGTTCCTCCAATTTTTCTCTGCATCCTCCTTTTTTCCCCTCAGGCTGCTAAGAAAACAAACAAATGTATTCCATATATCAAGAGGCTCAGACTTATTGCAATATGAGTGTCCTCGCTTCTGTAAGTCCAACATCTAATGGACCTAAAATACTGGAGCTGGCAGGGACCCAGGAATTAACCAGTAAATTGTAAACTCTATCCGCTTAATCTCCACGACCAGGTTTGGCCTTCGCTTCTTGAGTTACACTGAATCTCCTCCAAGGACTTATGACTTCTCCGATATCTTTCTTTGGTTTTTTTCATCTTTGCTCTTCTAAGGAGGCATACGTCACCCATATAACAAAAGCACCTTAGCTGGGTGATGCTCTTAAGAAGGAGAGTTGAAGTGGGAATATTTATGTCCCAAAGGGTAAAAAGTTTTCCTGCTGTTTGGAAATTCCTGCTGCCATGTAATCCTCATTTATTTGAACCTTTTATACCTCTCAAGGTCTCCATTTAGAATATACTTCAAGTTGGTTTTATATAGCTAGTTTAACCCCTTAAACTCCATTCCCATTTGGTGCCAGCTTCCTTTCATGAAGCCCCACCAACTTTGCTATTCAGTTCACCTGAATTATGGTACTAAAAATCTCTGCTACTTTCCTCCTGTTCTCTACCATTTGCTCATTCTCATCGCCCTTCTGAGAAGAAAGGGCCCTGGTAAGAGAAGCTCTTTGATGCAAAACTCCACGTTTTAGTCTCAAAAACAGGATCTAGAACATAATCTGATAAGGCATTTCCAGGAGAATCTTTCACCACCATGTGTTGGATTTTAAATTCTTACTTTGCAATTTCAACATTTGAAATTGTGCTTTTAAGAAGAAAATGAACAAGCAACTCCTTGTTAATGGTACTTCACTTACTTTTAAAGACACTGCATTAAGAAATTAAATAAGTGAGTAATATAATCCAAATGATGGCTGCCTTTGCTTCCTTACAATTTTTTCAGTTTGTCTACACTTTAACTTCAGTGGAGCGTTGATCTCCGTAACATAATCTTTTCACTCATCATTACTCTTTTTTATTTTTATTTTATTTTATTCTATTTTGAGACAGGGTCTTGCCTTGTCACCCAGGCTGGAGTACAGTGGCATGATCTCGGCTCACTGCAACCACTGCCTCCTGGGTTAAAGCAATTCTTGTGCCTTGGCCTCTCAAGTAGTTGGGATTACAGGCACCCACCACCATGCCTGGTTAATTTTTATATTTTTAGCAGAGATGGGGGTTTCACCATGTTGGCCAGGCTGGCCTTGAACTCCTGACCATAGGTGATCTGCCTGCCTCGGCCTCCCAAAATGTTGGGATTACAGGCATGAGCCACCGTGCCCGGCCCACCCAGCATTATTCTTGTACTGAAGTTCTTGTTCTTGTTCTCTGCTTCTTTTCATAAGCCAATGTGCTTTATTAATGGAAATATTATATTTCTTTGACTCTAAGATATATATATTTTATGTTGTAATGTTCCCAAAATCAGAGTTTCTTAAAGTTTTATTGTATTTAATTGTCAGTTTTTCTTTCTTAGTTGGACATAAACTGATGTCTCATTAACAGTATCTTATATTTGATGGCATTAAAATATTAAAGTGTGAGATTAATTCTGTATTTCTGCTATTGTGAACAGTGCTGCAATAAACATGAGAGTGCTGATGTCTCTTTGATGTACAGATTATCTTTCCTTTGGATATACACCCAGTAGCAGGATTATTGGATCATATATTAGATCTATTTTTAGGTTTTTTTTTTTTTTTTTTTTTTTTTTTTGAGACGGCGTCACTCTGTCGCCCAGGCTGGAGTGCAGTGGCGTGCTCTCGGCTCACTGCAACTTCTGCCTCCTGGGTTCAAGCGATTCTCCTGCCTCAGCCTCCCAAGTAGCTGGGACTACAGACACGCGCCACAATGCCCAGGTAATTTTTGTATTTTTAGTAGAGACAGGGTTTCACCATGTTGGCCAGGATGGTGTCGATTTCTTAACCTCGTGATCCCCCCACCTCGGCCTACCAAAGTGCTGGGATTACAGGCGTGAGCCACCGCACCTGTCCTATTTTTAGTTTTTTAAGGAACCTCAATACTTTCTACCCTAGGGGCTGTATTAATTTCCATTCCCAATAACAATGTATAAGATTTCTCACTTATATGTAGAAGCTAAAAATGTTGATCTCTTGGAAGTAGAACCAGAACAGAAGTTACTGGTAGGAGTGATAGATGGTGGCACGGGTAGCCAAAGGCTCTTTAATCGATAGAAAAGTACACCTAGATAGCAGAAATAAGCTGTAGAGTTCTATTGCACCATAGGGTGGCCATAATAAACAACAATTTGTTGTATATTTTCAAATAGCTAGAAGAGCAGTTTTTGAATGTCCTCAACACAAATAAATAATAAACCTTTGAAGTGATATATGTGCTAATTACCCTGATTTGATCATTACATGGTGTACACACATATCAAAAATATTAGATTGTACCCCACAAATATGTACAGTTAATATGACAGTTTAAAATAATAATAAAAGAATAAATAAAATAAGAAAGAAGGAGATTAGAGTTTGGGCTTTGGGTCAGAAAAGGCAAAGACAATGTGTTGACCTGTTGTGATTTCAGGCCACTGGGAGTGACCTATCCCAGTCGCAAATGGGTCACTAGACTACCGTAATGTATAGTTCTAATGTCCCAATTGAAGTCCCTACTTTGTTCTCTATGAACATAAAATCCCCAGAGATATTCAGGGAAATATACACTGGTCTAGGTGAGGGCTCTTGTATTTCTGTGTACCTAACTTTAAATCATTTAAATTTCGTATCATATTATTAAAAAGTTTATAAATATTGCTTATGTGGAATCACAGAGCTACACAATTCTCATTTCCAGAAAACAGTAAATATTTCTAAATGTTTGCTTTTCATTTAATGCATTTGAGATACTTTTTATTTTAAAAGTTTAATAATGAATCATCTGTGTTCTTTTTGTCTTAATACATTGTGTACATTTGAGTGATTATGCATGATCATTAAAATAGGATAATGTAGAATAAATGTGAATAATGAGAATTAAATGGTAGTTTTGCAAATTTCCAGTATTATTCACTAGATACCTTTGTCCAATTTATTTCAATGAGTTTCAATCATTAGCAAGATACAGGAAGAGCAAAAGGACATCCATATAGAATTAATTACTTAACTTTTATGGTTGATGTGCAATTTTTTCACCAAAGGGCCACTCCAGGCCTTCTGACTAACTTTCCAGCAGGCAGATTTCCTCCATGTCCACAAAAGGTTACTTTGGGCGCACCATTGTTGTTGTCATTGCTAGTATTTTTTATTCTAGATATTTCAATGTTTTAACTAATTGACAGTCCTTCAAGACTTTGGCCATATGTTGACTGTCAGTCTTAATTTTTATGCTTTTCCTTTTTATGTCTTCTATAACAATTTCTATGTTTTTCTACACCTTCGTTAAATTTAGAACGGAAAGTTGTGCGAGGTTGAGTCAGGACTATTAGCCCTATACAAGAGACACTGTTCTCTTCCTAAGAATGAAAAATAAGTCATACTTGGCCAGGCGCGGTAGCTCACTCCTGTAATCTCAGCACTTTGAGAGGCTGAGGCAGGCGGATAACGAGGTCAGGAGATCTAGACCATCCTGGCTAACACGGTGAAACCCCGTCTCTACTAAAAATACAAAAAATTAGCCGGGCGTGGCGGCGGGTGCCTGTAGTCCCAGCTACTCAGGAGGCTGAGGCAGGAGAATGGCGGTGAGCCCGGGAGGCGGAGCTTGCGTGAGCGGAGATTGCGCCACTGCACTCCAGCCTGGGCGACAGAGCGAGACTCCGTCTCAAAAAAAAAAAAAAAAGAAAAGAAAAAGAAAAGAAAAAAGAAAAATAAGTCAGTCATACTTTATTTCTTAATGACTCAGTGTCATTGTAATGACTTGCAAAGACTTGTGAAGGTCAGATACATAAAGTCAAAAATAATGATTGATATATAGTTGCTGCTCATGAAGTAGTCGGTACAATTATCATGTTGTGATCTAGACCTGTAATACCTGAAATAGATCATTTTGATTGTTTCTATCTTTCTGTTGTAATGTTACTCAGTTTTACAACAACTAATATTATGAGAATCTTCTCTAATGCTTAGCTGATGGTTGCTGACCTATAGTTTGCAGAAAGGAAGCACAGCTTGTGAAAATTATAAAATAAAATATGAACAGTCTTACAGAGCAAATGTTCTGGGAATAAACTGCAAGGATTTAAGAGACAGTGTGTGCTACTGTGGAAAATGCAGCTTTAGCAGCTTGGTAGCCGTGTTCTTTGCCTGGCAAGTCACTTACTATAGCTGAACTTCAATTTTCTCATCTGGAAAAATGGCAATAATAATAGTCACCCTGAATATTTACATAGAAAGATAAATGGAGAGATAGAAGTAATATAAGTTGTGTGAAATAAATAGGTGCCTAATAAATTTTAGACATTGATTTTTCTTGCAATTTGATATATAATCAATACTGAGTAATAGAGAATAAATTTGTCTTAAAATAATTACAAAACTCCCAAATAAAATCATAGATATGTAAACATGCTTCCTAATTTATAACATAATTCATATTTCTGAAAAAACTATTTCACAAGAAATTATGTTTCTATGGAATGTAACGTTAGCTAGATTATTCTTTGGGGAAATTATATACTACATTGTAGAATACACACTTATTTTAGGAAGACAGAAAACTTATAATACTGTTAATATAGGGAGATAGTTTTTTCTTCTCCCTTCTTCCCTACCTACTCAAAATATGAACTTCTTCTCATTACCTGAACATATTTCCATTTTCTTCCTTTGAGAAAAAAGATAGAGAATTTTAGATAATTGTCTCTTACCCATTCTAAAACTTTCTTTGTACAGCTTTAGCTTACCAACATTTAAAACAAAGGCAAGTTTCACATTGACTCACAATATATGTTTCAAAACATGGCCAGTTACTTTTTATTTCTTTAGATTTTAAACTATGCACTGATAAAATGTTTTCTTGCAGGCCGGGTGCGGTGGCTCACGCCTGTAATCTCAGCACTTTGGGAGGCCGAGGCGCACGGATCACGAGGTCAGGAGATCGAGACCATCCTGGCGAACACGGTGAAATGCCGTCTCTACCAAAAATACAAAAAAATTAGCCGGGCGTGGTGGCAGCGCCTGTAGTCCCAGCTAGTCGGGAGGCTGAGGCAGGAGAATGGCATGAACCCGGGAGGCAGAGCTTGCAGTGAGCCGAGATCGGGCCACTGCACTCCAGCCTGGGAAACAGACTCCACATAAAAAAAAAAAATTTTCCTGCCTATTACTGATACATATTATATGTATTGATATCAATATACTTTCCAGTCCCATTATTAAACAGTGTTTGTGTGTGTCTGTGTGTGTAAAGGCCTCAAATAAACACCAACAAAGGATGTAAGCACATCAAGATACCAAAAACCATCTCATTAATTTCCTTTTGGAGAATCAAGCAAGGTCTTATGATCATAAGGCCTATGTATTTACAGAAAATACTTCATGAAACTTGTCTTTAAAAAACTTTTTTGGACAATCCCTATTTCTCCTTTAAGTGAACTACATTCTAGTATATCCCTTAACTTTGACACGCACATAGCAATGTTTCATGTCTGCAAAAGTTTACTAAAGCTTTCTCATTTTGAAAGATCTCTCTGATAAATCAAAATGGCATCAAATAAATAGCTTTACAAAATGCTTATATTTCCTTGTCTCCAGACTTAAACGAAATATATTCCCAAATTACGAACTATTGGGGCCATTTGTCATATGTTTATTGAGTTATTTTATTTTATGAAAATGATTTAATTATTTAATTTCTCAAGAATTCTGCCCAAAGATACTGAGAAAGAAAAGCTACAATGTTTTGGAAGCGTATCTTTTAATAATACTATCCAATATTTTAATATGGAAGATATTTTATACAGTAATTTCTATGGTAAAGATCACTTCCATGATTTTTGAAAGTTAAAAAAATGAGAAAGTACATAAAGTACCACAGAAATTACAGTAACTTCCATTGGCTTTTATCCTACATTCTTTCATTTATTCATCACGGTGCTTTTGTTTCAACATTTTCAAACACTTAGAGTCTGTTACAGAAAGTTAAAAGCCTTGTCCAAAGCCACTTCTCCGTTAATTGGTGGACTTGGGACTTGTCTGATTTTAACGTTTGTGATATTTCTTCTAACACCACATGTTTGAACACTCAGTATGTTGGGATAGATGAGCCTTTAGCTCCCTAGCATGAACCCACTCATTTTGTAAGAGAAAAAACTGAGTTCCAGGGAGAAGTAAATCACAGTGTGACCTTGATGGAACTAGCAATGACTGTCTGGCCAAGCAAAAGAATGAAATTCAGGGAAGGATGATTGTGCTCAGCATACCAGTACAGTATCACCTTCTTTTCAGACCACCCTAAGATAAACAGCCTCAAAAGGCTGAGGATAATATACTTGAGCAATGGAGGAAGGAAATTCTAGTAGGCAATCTACTAGAATGAAAGCAAAGGCGATGAGTAACCCAAAAAGATCCAAGCACGGCAATTACTATCTTCTTCAACAAAGTGCATCAGCACATTGATTTTGGTGGTACATTAGTGAACAGATAGAATAGGCAACAGATGGAATATGAACCCAGTGTCACGGCCAGAGATCAGAACAATAGTATTCTCTAGTTTCCAGGAGGCTTCAGTAAACACTGTACACTGAAAGTGAGCTAAAACCTCCATTAACTGACAGGTACCTGAAACAACCCTGCATAGGAGCTGGTAAAGGCATGAACCTCACATAATGCAACTTGTATGAAAAGTATAATGGTTTCCAATAAGCCTGCAAAATGGAATCATCAGCCCCAGTTCACTGCCAGTACTTTATCACAAAAGACAGTGATGTCTATGGATCACTGTGCATTTGGAAAGGGCTCACTGACATACTTTCACCCTGCTAGTATAAAGACATTGAATAGTATGGTTCGACATACCTCATCTGAGCTCAGGCATATTAAGGACACCAATATGAAACTCAGAGGGAGAATTAGCTGTCCATGATTAAAGACGTACATCACCATTCTGACCAGACAAATGCTTCCTAAAGATGGAATGGGAATGATGGAATCCATGAAGATCTTACACTTCTTTATGTAAGGCCAGGTTCACAAAATTGGGTTAAGGAGGAAACTTTGTTTGTGAAAGTATAGAAGTTAGACTATGTGATAATTCCCACAAAATCATAATATTGTTCAGACTTGCCTGTAAATTTCCCCACTCTATCACAACATTTCATTGTAAATTATAGTTTCCTCTCTAAGATTTCAAATTGTTATAGGACAGAGTCCTGAGGAAAACAAAAATATACTGTATAGAAGGGCAAAACCTGTGTCTATTTAATTCACTGCTTTATTTCCAATTCCAATTCTTAAGGGTGTGCCTGACACATGATAGACACCAAATAAATATGTATTGAATGAATGAATAAGGGAAAAAAAGATACTATCCATTATTAATAACCTCAGAAGACAGTGGGGAAAACATTCCTTGAGTCATGTGTTTGCCTTAGCAGTTACCACACTGTCCTACAGAGAAAAGCAAAGAGGAAAAACTTTACAGCAACTGTTAACCACCCACTTGCTCTGCCCATAGATAAGGGAAGCCAATACCTGAGTTATCGTGAATGATTTAAAATGGGCTAAATAGAAGAGGGGAATTTCAAAGGGGAAGCGAGAGGGGATTTAAAAAGTGTAACTGGCGGCCGGACGCGGTGGCTCACGCCTGTAATCCCAGCACTTTGGGAGTCCGAGGCGGGCGGATCACGAGGTCAGGAGATCGAGACCATCCTGGCTAACACCGTGAAACCTCGTCTCTACTAAAAACGCAAAAAAAAAAAAAAAAAAAAAAAAAAAAAAAAATTAGCCTGGCGTGGTGGCGGGCGCCTGTACTCCCAGCTACTCAGGAGGCTGAGGCAGGAGAATGGCGTGAACCCGGGAAGCGGAGCTTGCAGTGAGCCGAGATCGCGCCACTGCACTGCAGCCTGGGGGACAGAGCAAGACTCTGTCTCAAAAAAAAAAAAAAAAGTGTAACTGGCTTGGCATGTTCAAACCAAAGCATGTATAAGGGCACAGAAGATGGAAGAGAATAATGGCAAATAAAGTTAGGAAGATAAACATTCAATCTCATTGCCTGGTGTTTTTCTGCTTTTTAAGTACATATGAAGTTCTATATTTAGCATACAAGACTTTCATAAGCTATGTATTTACTAAGATACTCCTGGCTTAAAAATTGGGTCATTCTGTCACTCTTAAATATTCCACTTGCCACTATGTAAATAACTTTATGCTCTCTCCAGCCAAATGAAAAAGAACAATTTTTAGGTACTCTCCATTTTTATTCTTTGATTAGGTTACTGTAATGATGCTTATGTTCAAATAACTACTTAAGTTACCCAAATACTTCTCTTTCTCTTTCCTCCTTTCCCTGTGCTTTACTCATGGACAATGTTTGCAGACATGTTCAATCATTGGTCCATCGAGTAAGGGAAAATGGAAGAGCATATCATTAATCATCTCCCAAATACCTTATTTAGTTTCCTTATTAATATTTTTATTTGTTGCATTGGGTGAGCAAGTGAGATTCAAGAGGTTCATTAAATTTTAATAGAGAGGAAGAGGAGAAGGAAACTATTTATTATCACCAATTTGTCAGTCAATGAATTTTGTACAATACCATTTAAATTTTTTACTTAATAGTTTATTATTTAAAACAACATTGGATAAATATTATTATACAGACAAATGTTCAAGATTATTCAATTACCTTGCAGGTTCCCATAGATCGTAATCGGAAGAGCTAACCCTAAATATTCCTAACTATAAAGCCTGTGCTATTATATATTCCATAGTGTCTCTCCCTTATGTTTCATTCTAATTCATCCCAAGACAATTTTGTTCATGTTTATCTATGCAGAGTGCCTGCTTTTTTGTTGCCAAATTATTTTCCTGCCTTCTCTATCTACTTCTTCAATAAACTGAGGGATCTGAAGCACTTGGTAGGTGTTACTCAGGTCACATTAGCAGATGGAATGTCACGTATGCCCAATGTTGTATCTATAAAGTGCTGAAATGAATGCAAAATGCAAACTTCTGTGCTGTAATGACTTGAAATAATTGTCAACTACATTTATTATCTTTTTTCAAAAAAAAAAGAATTTGCATAGACTGACAGATCATTTTGTTTCCACATTCAATTTTAATATTTGGTTGTGCTTTCCAAAGGACAGTTATGTTTGTTTAATATCCACAAAATCCCAAGACTGATTTTTATGCTTGTAAGTAAAAGATAAATCAGTAAATAACATTATTATTTAATGAAACAAACAACAAAGTGGTATGGACAAGACTGTCTAAATGAAAAACATTTTTTCTAAGTAATTCTTTATATTCTTCCTTTATTATTTTATATAATGATTTGGGGCAACAGTCTCAGAAAGCAAAGTACTCAAAGGAAAGATTCTATGCATGAAGGCATCTTTAAGATAACTAAGCATGTACCAATTTATTTTCTTTTTTGATTATTATTATTATACTTTAAGTTTTAGAGCATGTACCAATTTATTTTCTTCAGAATTAGAAAGCTCTGTAAAGGCTGGAAATGTTTGCTAGCAGATTGACAGAAAAGGTCTGATGCAATTCAAAACTTTGAATAGCATTTTGACAACCACACCTATAAACTATAAAATCTATGCTATGTATCTGAATTATATCCTAGTGGTCAGTAATCTCAGAACTAAATTGTTTTCCATAACATACACTAAAAAATACATACCCACAGCAGTGCTATGTCTGACCAGAGTAATAATTTCAGGATTTTTCAACATATATAAAGAAAATTGTTCACTTCTGCAGGTACTCTTAAATTACAATTTTAGAAAGAAAATGAAAATATGAAAACTACAAAATAACAAGAGTTTTACAAAAACTACCCAAGCAAAGAAAACGTCCTTGTCTTGTGACACTAAGTGTACAGTCATATGCAACTTAGAAACTGGAAACACAAATCTGTTTTATCTATTTTTCTTAGCTTGCACATCGCCCTTAATTACAGTTTAGGTGACAAAATGAAACATAAATGTCTTTTTATCAACAGCACATTGCTGGAAGCATAAACAATAAATTATAAATTACTGAATCAGAAGCCTTTTTGGATCATATATGCATAGTGCTGTTCTCCGTATCTATGATCTGTCACACCTCCTGTTTCATGCAAATTGAGCACTACCTTTTATGATTCAACATTGAAGAAATGTCCCATGCTTCATATAGGTAATAGTAGACAACTTACATGGAAAACACTTCCAGTCAACGTTTGGTGCTGTGTGTTGTGCTTTGAAAAAGTCCACTATGTGAGCAGAACAGACAATACAATCATATTGGAAATATATTAAGATATTAACTATCATACTCATGCAAGTACACAGTTTCTGCTTGTTGTTTGGGGATGCTTGCCTGGGAAACCCAATAATAATGGATCTGCTGAAGCTAAGGGTATGGATGTTTTTATAAAGGACACTTGAACAAGAGATGTTTCTTTTAGGAAAGCCTTCTGTTGGTTCCAAAGCAGACTATTGTAATAGCAGAACTTAAGGAAGACTCAGGTGGCCAGAAAAAGGACAATTGGCTTAGCAAGGTGGCCCTCCTTGCTATGTATATCAGCAGGTAGGTCCTTCAAGTACAATCCAGCCTGGCTAGGTATACCTGGCTTAAGGCAGAGGACAGAATGACTCTGTCTGCCTTGAAACCTACATCCTGAATACAGAAAATGTATTCCTGTAGATTCAGCTGGAGAAAAGAGGAAGGACAGAGCATTAGCTCTGGCTGGCATGGGAATCAGGAAAATCCACTTCCACTTTCAGGCAGCAAATTTTGGTTTTGCAACACAGGAAGTTTGAGATAGGCTGATGGTAGTCAAAAATGCAAAGGAAGGCTGTCTGTAATTTTCCAGCTATGTAAATGGTTCCCACAGAGTATGTGTGTTTGCAGGGAGAGATGGAAGTTTGGAGGCAATTTAGAACAATTTTATATGCTAGAATTGAAAGTGATGCCAACAATTGGAAACTACCATTGTGTGGAGAAACCTGAGTTTCGTTTTGGCAATGGAGCTACAGAAAGGTTAAAAAAAAAAAAAGTCATCATATTCAAAACCATATGCAGGAATCCCGCAGCTATTTCTGTGGCTGATAAATACTTTCATAGTTGGTCCTCATCTTCTTCCTCCTTCTTTTTATTTTGTCTTTCTATTTTAATACCCTTTAGAATGCAATACATTGCAGTTACTGTATAAGCAGATGTTTTTGCAATGCATTCTAGTGAGGATCAGTGTTTTCCCAACTACTGATGAAGCCACGTTCAAAATCACTGCACAAGATTTATAATTTTGAAGATTTAAAGCTTCAAAGAGACCTGGCTGAGAATCATAAGCCAGAGGAGATATAGTATGAGAAGGAATTAATGAATTCACATATAAAGGGACTTCATCCCACTTACTGTTGCGTGTTTTTCTATATGCCAGGCATTGTGCCAATTGCTGTCTAAGTCCTAGCTCACACATATCCATCACAGCACAACTATGAGACAGGTATTTTATCCTGGTGTTACAGATTAGAAAACTGAGGCTTAAAATGATTTGCTTAAAGTAAGAGTATTCGATATTTCCAGAAGATAAAAATAAATAAACTGTATACCATTTGAACTAGGCCACTCGGTTGAGACAGAAATCTATCAGACAATGCATAAATTATACTCTATACAGTTAACTATATTATGGACAATGAGGTAACACGAGGCATCTTTATTCCAAAGTAATGGTTAGCATCTACATTATTCAAATTAATTATCAAAAGTATGCATTTAAAGTAAGCTTCTTATCAACAATATTTCAGTCAATGAGGAGACATTAAGAAGGAAAAACAAATTGGTATCATCAGGTACTATGGTTCTCCTGCTGGGTTAAACATAACCAAACTATAACTAAATCCAGGTCCCCTGTCTATTTCTCGTCTTACCATAGGCTCTCCTTAGAGAGCAGAGATTTGTATTTTCTCTCATTTCTTTACACACATGATTTAAAAATTGCGGTATAAACCATGAGGGCTCCCATTTCACCAGACGGTGCTCTGGCAATTTGAATCACATTTTTTACCTACAGTGTTCAGGCTGAGGAAGAGTAGTTTTCTGGAGACCTCAAATTTCCTGCAAACAAGATATTTTAGAATCTCTAAAAGGTCCCTATTTTTCTTCCCTGTCTTGTTATATTTAATTGTTAGCTATTTTCCATTTCCATGGTTAAAATTGAAGCCAATACTGAAATGTGGTCAACAAAACTCTCTGCTTATAAATTCAGCCAACTGGAAGATGAAGAAATCAATATCTTGACCATATTCAAGGTGCTTTGATTTTTTGGTGTGAACACGTGGTATAAAAGGTTCACTGTATTTTTGACCTTTACTTCTACCTTTATTTATATTGAAGGTTGCTTTCCTATTCTGGCAGAAATATGATTCTCATATATTTAGTAGAATTATTTGTGAAATAATTCAACTGTGTAGGAGACAAGAGAGAGCTCATTTCTATCTCATTTTGTCTTTTATTGTGAATTAATTGATAGAAATTGCATTAGGACCAATCCATATAAGAGACAAGAAAAATTACAATAATTTTGAATTGAAATATATGGTGGCAAGTTCCTTAGAAAATGCCAAATACTGAAATCATCTCCCTTAAAGATCAAATTAAATAGGAGACAAACTTATTCATCAACAATAGATTTGATTATATTAGCTCTCTCAACATTTTAACATTTTTCTTGCAGGCTGGAACTTGTAACCCATACTGCTCTCAGTAGAGAAGCATCAGATACTGATCATTTTAAAATTCATCTTAAGAAGGAAAATATATATATATATATCCAACATTTTTTACAGCTTCTTTTCATTATTTTGTTTCTACATATTAAGACAAGCCCATTTTTTTTCTGTTTTACAGTACCTATTCAGGTGCCAGGTAAGTAGTGGTCTATGAAGCAAAACTCATGGATTTCTGATCTAGGAAGAGGAACATAGAGTATAAACTTTATATATCTATTTCAAACCTGTGGTTTCATGATTTATTTTGTGAAGGAGATGTTGAATATTTGGATCCTAAATCCAAAATCACAGCGAATATAAGTCCTACTTTCCATAAGGCAGTCCTGGTTTATGGTGTTTTTCAGACATAAATATAAGCAGCCACCCCTCTCACTTTAAAACATGTCCCAGTAGAAACAATAAACTACATGGTCGTTCTTTGTAAAACAAATAAACACAGTCTAAAACAAACAATCATGATGTATGGAGTACTCTTTCTGTTTCAAGTTACTTTTCAATAATAACCGACATCTTTAAAAAATTCACAAAGCAAAATAATACGAAAAACCTATAAGATAGATCATAATTTTAACTTCTATTTTCCAGTTTCAAAATAAAACAGATAATCCACATGACATTAAGTATTCTATTACAGGGTTTATCATAATGTGTGATGAAGCAGAATGAGGTATTCTAAATATTTAAACTTTTACTTTCTACTAATTCCAAAATTCAAGAAAACACATAAAATTCATTTATTGTAGAATTAAATCTCCTGTTTAAAAATATTAAGGCATAATAAATACGTGTCAAAATTAGACTTTCTTTGGTACCCAATAATATCTTCCCATTCACCCAATACCTTATGTGATGCCTTCTAGGGCCACACAACAAGTGTATCTTGAAATTACAAAATTTACAGGAAACACTAAGGATCTCAGAATATTTGGAATGGGAAATAACTTCTTCATGGAGAATTTTAAATGCTGTGCGTTTTATATGCAAAAATAATGCCTGATACTTACTAGTTCAAAATCAGAATAAACACGGACCACACTTATGCACAGACTTCCAGTTCAGTTTGGGGTTTCTAAGGAGGCTTTGTGTTAGAAATATTCATATGATTTCCATTAAAAAATATTGGTGATGCTAATAAATAAACAATGACAATGTACTTGGATTACAGTTTCCAATCAAGGGTGGCTAACAAATGAATACTCCATTATTGAGGAGACAGAAAGGGTTTTGTCTCCTCAGTGTTTATAATAGTGGAAGTCAGCTAAATTAGTAATATCTATATAACAACTGTCATTTCCTTTTTGTGATTCATCCACATTTATCAAAGCGTCCCCACAGAACTATGTAGCATTTTGTTCAAAGGCAAGGCCATAATATATTTAGCCATAAAGTGTTATTTTACTTCATAAAGGAAATTTTATCAAGATTCACTATCCCTTTAAATAGAACATTGCAAACAATACGAACAGATATCATGAATCAAATTTTACTCTTCTGAGTATAGCTTGTATACAGACCACTGAGAGACCTAAACAGATACCTGCAGTAAAGCCAGATAAAAGCCTGAGACATTGCTTATATTTTGCTAATCATTCTAAAACAGCTACAACTAAGACTTAAATACATTTGAACAAAAATCAAGTTTTAAATTTTTTTAAATATATAGCTACTTAGAAAATAAAAATTTTCAAATGAGATAGACTTTAAACAATCATCTATGGCTTTCACATATAATAAATAGTATAGTTAAAGAAAACAGTAATCCAAGGGTGGTCCTCAGAAAATCTAATGAAATGGATTAAATGTGCTCAGTGAGTGAAAGACTTAACAATAAATCAGTTCATATTAGCTCCAAAATAATGCTGATAAGCAATGTCCTTCAAAGAGGATTTTCTGAACTAATTGTTATTGTTAAAGTTGGTACAGGCTTAAAACAAATACCTTTAATGTGTACTCACAAACCAGGCAAAATTAGAATAGCTTTCCCTAAAGACGTGGTAAACATTCAATTAAAACTTAACAACTACAAAGTGTAGGCCAATCTCCCCTCTCAGAATCTCAAAATACCTGGAAGCTTTCACAGGGGTTAAATTTTACACTTCATTTTTTAAAGTAAGGTGATTGAGGTATTTCCTGGGAAAAAAATTAACTTTTTACATTAACAAAGTTCTTATCTATTGCTTAAATATTGAAAATAGGAAGTAAGGTAATTACCATGCCATTATACTGATAAGCTGAATTTCAAGTGCTCATAGTTAAACAAAAATTATCTTAATGATAATTTTCAGTTATGTTATGAAATTGCATCCTATTTTCCAATTTATATTGTACTCTGTTTCACAAAGCTAATATATTTACCTTCATTTTTCTTGATGGTGAAATTCGGATTGTTGACCATTTCTGGAAGGAGACTGTATAAGAAATAATGTCCGTTTTTGGGATCATCTTTGTCCATGGCGCTAACAGTTTGAATGACCTGAAACATAAAACTTGACGTCAGCATTTCTGATGATTTCAGAGGCTCCTGCCATCGGTAAAAGCTTAGTGACATTCTTTTTGTGGTCTGATACTTTGGCTCAGAGACTCTTTTTCAGCTTTCTAAATTGTCATGGATGGTTTGTGCCAAGAATAAGGAGAAAAATCCATTACTTTAAAACCTCAGCTTTGATAAGTTGATGAAAATTAAGAGCATTACCTTTGTGTCCATTTGGTGTCTGTGGCTTGAAATAGCAAAGTTAAGTGTATTTGAAATATCCACTGGGCAATTACAGGTTTCTTTCCAATTTGAGTATTTACGGGCATCTAGAATGAGATTTGGAATTGTTACAGTGATTGTAGTGTGGTTCTTGGGAGGACCTTTGAGGTAAATGGCTTAAATCTTGAATCCTCACAACTCTTTTACTCATCAGGCTATAAATGTTTGCCAAATAGTGTTCCTCAGCACAAACATCACTGCAACAAACCTCTCTGATGAGTTGCTTCTGTTCCCTCCCAATAATGAATACTGTTTTTTAAAGCTAGTGGGTAACACATGCAAACAATGCTTTGGAGTGTATCCTGAGATGAATAAATTATAGGGATTAGAATTACCACAGTGCAGAGAAATGTTTGGATAGATAGAGGTACTTGGAATCGGTGCTTATTAAATGTGCTTGTTTCATTTGTAAAGCTACATTAACTTAATGCTAAAGTTGTTTCTTGGGATGTCAGATAATTATCTTAATAATTTGTATTTATGATTCTGTGATATTGCTAGTTCAATGTGACAAGTGGGACAAGAGCTAATGTAGGAAAAGTTTGAATGTATACTCCTATTGTGATAATAGATTTACCATAAAAAGTAGTTAACAGTGAAATGTTCTCAGGTTTATGATATTTCGAGGATATAATAATGATGTCAATGCTATTGTGTCTGTGTGAACAATTACATCCCATTGAACTTTGAAATGTTATTAAAGAGAAAAAAATTCATTTTGAGAAGGGGTCATCTTTGCTTTCTAACTTACCACTCAAGTGTAAGAAGCACAATTTCAGAACTTTTAGCAGCTATGGGGCTTTGCATTGTATCAAGCACATGTTATATGATAGGCAATTCATTCAATTTACTTGAGGCAAAAATAAAATACTTTTTTTTAATTTCTAGGTCTCCCTTTTTAAAATGGAACATAATCTTACTTTGTAAGTGTTTGATTTTTGTTAAGGACTTTTTTGTCTAGTTATAATGTCTTATAAATAATTATAATTATTCTTAGCTTGAGTGACAAAATAACATAAAATAATTTAAAATATAACTCATGGTTAAGACAGTGAGATAGTCATCAAGAGAAAGGACTCTGGAGTTAAGCTTCCCAGATAAGATAGAAGTCACAGCTCTGTTTGTGGCTCATTGTGTGACATTGAAGGAGTTACTTAAGTCTCTGAAACTTCAATTTCTTGTATGCCAGAAATATAAATGCAAAAACCATCTTTTCTCATAGGTGTGTTTTGATCATGGATTTTAATTCATATAAATCTTTTGACAGTTTCTGGTTTCTAGTCAATGTTCAATAAAATTTTAGTCATCATATCATTATTATTATCGTATTTATTAGGGCCATTGCTATTTATTGATGACCTGGCACTTTGAAAAATCTTTTATAAATGTAACAACTCTGTTACTCAATGACCCAACATGATCAGACTAAAGGAGAATGCAATTATATTTACTGTACCTAAACACATTTGCCTTGACATTTAAGTGTAGAGAGAGGCCCTAGGGTACTTGTTTTATAAAAATCAACATGAGTTAAAGTACAAGGGGTCTAGATTTGAAACATGGATAACTCTTTTGGACAGCCTGCAAGTAAAAATATTTAACAGAAAAGTATGAGTTGACCACTTCACCTCAGAACAGCTGTGCTGGATTTTCATGTTAAAAAGTCAAGGGAATGACTATCTTTGACAAGAGCCTTCTTTCAGGCAATTATAAAGAAGAGAGGGAAAAACATTGCTTGTGAGCAAATGTAGCAGCTCCTTCTCCATTTACCCAGACTTCTCTCTACAGGACTTCTAGCCCCAGGTGCAACCATTGAAGATGTAATTCCTGAAGTGTGTGAGTGCATATGGAGAATAAGGGCAAATGAAGAGAAGATGTCTTGGTTTTCTCGAGTAGAGATCAGTCATAATTAAATGCTTTCCTACAGTACACTTAGTGGATAAAGCTCCCATAATTAATACCATTCATACTATTTTCAAGTAATCTGCGTGAAAATGGCTCATACCTGCTGTTGCATCTACAGGAGAGTCATTTGATTAGCTAAGCCACCATGACCAAAACAAAAGATACAATAATATAGCTTACCTGTAGCAAAGAAGCATAACTACCTGCCACATCACATCTCAGAAGTCTGGTCTAAACATCACACCAAAATTTAATACATTTTTCCACCATTTATTTTAGCCAGGAACACATTAGATAAGCAATTTATTGAGCCACTGGAACTACTGACTAAAAAGTCTCAGATTATAACTCAGCAATCTGTATTTCAAACAGCCTTCTGGGTAATTCTGGTGTACACACAAGTATGAGAACCACTGTTTTGAGCCAATGGAAAAGATTCATGTTCATAGTTCTCTCCTCATAATTCATTAAGAGGCTTTATATTGTCAAGCTCATGTCAAGCTCAGTGCATTATATGTTGGGGAGAAGGTGGCTGAACTGGTGAATTATTACATTTTCTTCCAAATATCCCATAAACTGGTTATGATTAAGATTTTTGGTTAAACCACATTTGACACTTCAAAACAGATATCCCCTGCTTTGGCATTTTATCTAAAAGTAGATGCCAAGTAGGTCACTTGAAGGACTTCATACCATTAAAATGCATTAAGATATCCATACTAATGAGGCTAAAGTTTTCATTGATGAAATAACTTTTGAATGCACTTAGCTTTAAACAGTAAAAGAAAAAGAACAGATTTGTTCAAAGAAGTGTACCTCCACAGAGGCAGGTTGTATTGACATACCGAGTAGACGGCAACTGGAGACCACGTAGGGTCCACTGTGAGCTACGATGACCTCAGCTGGTTTTTTCAAGTAATTTCATTTCATGGCAATAATATAAAAATTTCTGGAGCAGTCATAAATTCTTAGAAATATGCATCTAAAGTTAAGCTTAAATATTTTCCCTTCTGCTAATAAAGTTAGTATGCAACTGAAAAATCTAATGTTTCATAATTTATTGTTGAAATATTTTCAATTTTAAGGAAAGCTGAAAGCAAAATATATGTCTTTATTAGAGAAAACAAAGCATATCTGGGATGTTGGGATAAGGAAAAGAATTCCAGAACCATGCTTGGATTTTGAGAGGAGCAGACTCTGTTCCATTTCTTGAGACTACAGATTTGAAATTAAATAAACATTCTAAGACATGAAACTAGAAAACAATTGTGTGCTACAGTATAATTCTGATCCTTAAAAATCTTTCATTGTTTATCAAAAATTCTAAATCTAAATTAGATTGTTTTTAACAGAGTATATTAAACTTTATTTTGGACTATTTTACATTAACTCAAAAATATTTTATAGTAGCAGAATATCGCTCCCATTATTAACTTTTGAAAGGTCAAGCAGTCAGCAAAGAAATACATTTTTGATGATCTGATCTGTTAACAAGCATAGCTGTATCACAGGATCTATTAGAACCTCTTCCGTGAGTTCCTGTAGATATTATTTATCAATATGACCTCACGTGTCAGGAGTAATCATATATGAGATATTCCCCCTCACTGCTATTAGAATAACATGTGGCACATGGCAACTATTTAATAACTATTGGCTAAATGAAGTAATGGATGAATAATAAATAAGCGACGGCAGGTACATTTTTGCATCATCATTTATCCTCACAATACCTTGAGAGGTAAATATTAAGAAACTTATCAGCACTGTGATACATCTAATGTATTATATACATTCAAATTATATGAAGTATATATTACATATGTATATATACACACATACATGTGTGTATGTACATGTGGGTGTATACGTATGTGTGAGTGTGTATAAAATGTCTGATCCCAGATAAGCCTAGTTACAAGTTCTCTGCACCCATTGCCCTCAATATGCCAGGCGTCCTCAAAACCTTGTAGATATTTATAATTTCTATATATGTATTTCTGTTAAATTGGGGCTTAGACCTTCAATATTTTGGAGTGTGTGTAAGCATGACCCATCCATCCTTGCTTGCTTTGCTTTAGCAATCTGAAGGTTCTTGATTGATTCTAACCAGTAAAATGCACACCAAGTGAACATTTAAAAGAAATAGTTCTTTCTATGTATGGACAGGGTGAGAAAACCCTATTCTGTTGTAACTTTTGGAATATTTTCCAAGGCTTCTAGAATATATGTCTATCTCTAGGAAGATCCAGCAATAATGAACAGCATGGTATCTTCAATTGAACCACACTGTCACTTTCTCAGGTAAAACTTAGTTTCTCTTTTCTCTAAATCCTTCTATAATGATATGAATTGTAAGGTGATAGAAAGGGGGTGAAGGAAAGGAAGGGAAGTTACGGTCGATGAAGAAGGAACAGCATAATGTTTGGCTTTCTATTAATTCTATTATTATCGCCACTTTATTTCTGATGATCATATTAACTTTCCTGAAATATTAACATCTATCTCTTGGAGTAGTTTTCAACTTGGGAAAGAAAGGAATGATCCATGAATGAGCTTTATATGGCTGTCATTCCTCAACTTGAAAATGAAATAGTATGAAATTATTTACATATGCGCATTTATGAGGGGAAAGGTCATAGCTTTTATCAAATTATCAATGATGTCCATAACTGAATAAAACAAAACAAAATACATTAAAAGCCTTAAAGAAGGGTGCTTAAAAATAGATAGGCATGCAAGACAAATCAAGTTATAACAATTATGATTAATTGAAAGAGGGGAATATAGGTAATTAAGAAATTTTATCAAAATCTACACAATAACCCAATTATTTCAAAACTGTATAATGTCGTACAAATATATTCACAGTTCATATCTAATCAAAATATATTGTCTGGATATTTTTGATAATTTGCATGGCATTCCAGTTGCTACCAAGATTTTTATTCCCTACCCATTCAACATGTTTAATGAGCTCACCAATTTTTTTTTTTTTTTTGGCCTGAAACATCCTTGCCTTAAAATTTATTAGGTGGCTATTCAGAGCATGTAGATTGCAGTTCTGACATACAGGAAATACAGCAGGAGGAAGTAGATGAGGTTCTAATCTTATTGACACACTAAATGAAGTCCTCAGTCCTCTGGGTAGAATTTGGGACTCTGCCTTCATAAATGCATTGTAGAACTTCCAACATTTTTTTCAGCGTTGGGTTTTTCATTCACTTTACCTTTCTTGAAACTAAATTGAAGTAAACCAATACAACGGTAGGATTCCAGAAGAATGTGTCTATACAAAGTTTGGATTTTCCAGTTTCTTCTGCCTCTTGCATTCTTTTGGTGGACTCTGTATATCTGATGTGTACTTTGTATGCTACTGAAATTATCAATATTAAATAAAAACCACTCCATCTCTTACCCCGATTTAAAAATCTATAGTTCATTTTCATTAGTAGGATAAAATTCACAGTTTTCCCCATAGCTTAGAAGAATCAACTTCCTTTTCAATCTTATCTCTTCTTTACCATGACTCTATTGCTTTGTGGGAATATCTCCTGATACCTCCTTAAGATTATAAACAGTAATTCCTATATTGAAAATATGTTCCATTGTTTATCCTCCCAGGGCAAGATTTTGCCAACTGGGTCCCATCTCCCGCAAATTTTATAATTTTCTCTGAAGGAAATTTGAAAGATTTTATAGTCAACTATCCTTGGCAAACTCAAGATACCATATAATTTCCTTGGTGATTCATATGTATTTCTAAATGCAAGAGAAACTTGTAGTAAAACAAAACAAGCAGAAGATCATGTTTAATTTTGTCTAATTTAATGTCTCCTAATCTTATTAGGTAACACACACACACACACACACACACACACACACACACACACCAAACCACATCATATATTGGCATGCTACCGCACAAGTTTCTATGAAAAACTCACTTTGAATAATGCTATCCTCTAAAACTCCATCTGAGTCTTTAAAAGATTGGAAGACTTTCTCAGCCTCTGTGTGAAGGTGTGTGTCTACATAGCTTAATGGTTACAGCCATGTTACCATTAGCTTCTCTGTCTTCCCAGTATTATCTCAGATCCTCTGGTACCAGATTGTATCCAATTTACATCACAAACACAAAGCCTAGGCTTAAAACCTCTTACTACCTACAGTCAATTTGACTTTCTTTAAAAAACCTGCTCATCATCATGGCTTTTATGAACAAATGGAAACAAGTGTATTCAGGTTTCCTACCTGGCTCCCATCCTAAATTCTTATCCAGTATTCTGTAGGTTGAAAATACAATAAAAATATATCAGTCCGTAATAGCCCAAGACTTTAAACAATCTTTTACACCATTTTCTCTGTAGATAATCAATCTCAATTAAATTAGGGGCCAGAATAAAACGTGAAATTTGTAACCATGCAAGAGTCCCAGTCAATACATATAGAACTGCAAGTAAAACTTCGAAAGGTTTAGGTAGAATGTGTTTCTATATGATGATTCCAGCTACATTTTTTTTTAAAAATTTAACCCACAGATTCCCATGGGGAAGAGTGAAGTATGGATCTTTCTTTCACCCTTGACAAATAAAGTACTTGTAAATTATCACAGGAATAGTTATTCCAATATTAGAGCAATAGATTTGTCTATTATATTGACCCATTTAGGAATCATGTATAGTGTGTTGCTTTAAGCCACCTCATAAACATATAACCATAACAATAAAACCCAACAAATATAATAGAAATAAAGTATTTTTTGCTTTGTGGACCACAAGACTGGTTCAAATAAACACCACTGAAAAACGCAAGTATTTATTTAGTATGTATTTGTATATCTATATATCTATATCTGTCTAGTTATTCTGAAGATTTTAGGGTTTAAACTAACAGAGATTATGGCTCAGCATCACAAAACTAGTAGATAGGAAAGATCTGATCTCACATTTAGATTGTTCAAGCTCTAAACCCTCCAATATATATATATTCACTTTGCTTTGCTTTTCTGTCAAACTTGTGCTCCAAAAGTCATACTTTTGTTAATGACTCTCTTGAAATGTGTTTTGCTACATGTGGTTTCTTGAAATGTTGTTTTATGCATTCCATTAATTTACCATCTCCTTACTCCACCCAAAATAAAGTGAAAGTAGTATTTTATGCATTTTGTGGAGGCTATCAATTTCATCTGTTTTAAAATCAATCCTGTCTCCCTCTTGTGTATGCAGATAGATTATGAAAGATGCCTGCTGGCAGGAAAGCTAAAATTAAATCTCTTATATTTATTATTTCATGAGTGTTATAAAGTGCCATAATTTCATTTTATTGTTTCACAGTTATTAGAAAAAGACTCACAGAAACTAGACAAAAAAAATAAAGTATCAAACCCATTCATTGCTAGTGTTTATCAAGGGATAATTACCTTTACTTCTCTTATTAAGCTTTATTTCTTTTCATTTAAGATTTCATGAAATGCTTTTGAGTAAGAATGTCGTTGGTCACAGGAATGTATTGTTTTCTTTTGAAAAAAAAAGTTCACTCTTGATCAGACTCATATTCTCATGGTTATTTTATAAGAGGTGTGTCACACAGACATAGGATTTCAAAGTTCTGCTTCCTTGGAGAGCATTGCGACATCCTAGAAATTTCAGGGACTTTAGCACTTTTAAGAGCAGACTTTAAAATTCATTTTTGCCACTTTTCATGGTAAATCTTAAGTAAGACTCATAGTCTTTTTCAGCCTCAGCTTTTATATCTATAACATGTGGTTGCTAATACCAAGCTCCTAGAGCAGGAACGTTAGATGTGTGTGTACATTTTTCACTTATGTAAGCAATCAGATTTCTCAATTACTTCCATCTCCATAGCCACCACCTTAGACCTGGCTACCATTATCTTTTGCAGTTACAGCTTCCTAAATGTGCTTCCTGCTTAATCATGTGTGTGCATGTGTGTATTTTATTCAAGCATAAAACTCTTTATGTTCAATCTCATTTTTGCTTATTACATGCTAGTCACAGGTATCTTCCACTCTTCTAACAAACTGAGGTCATTGTCCATTCAGGATATTTGCACATGCCTATTCTGTTGGCTAGAAGACTGCCTTCATGCCCAGCTCTTTCTCATTTTTTCCAGTTTCACCATGAACAACACTCATTTAAAATCAAAAATTTATTTGACAATACTATATAAAGTAGATCCCTGAGTTTTCTTTGTTCTTTGTTCCTCTGTCTAGTTGCTTGAATATTTATTTCAAACCAGTTTTCAAAATTTTAAATTATTTTATTCATTCTATTCTTTTCATAAAATCTCTTCTTCACTAAATTCATAGGAAAAAATAATTTTTGACCCTTTCACATTGTTTCTTCAGATTGTATTACAACAATTAGCATCTTGTAGATGGGTAATAAATATTGTCCAATAAATAAATGAGGAATTTTTCATCTGAAGAGGTTAGCATGCATACTGTGTGTTTGTGAGTGGAACAAGTGTTTCCATGATAATATCTAGGAAATTACTTTTTGAAGTATCTGTCATTGCTGAATGAAATTATTTAGAGCCATGATTCTAAGATTTTGTGAATATATATTATGTGTCAAGCATTGGCTAGATACATATCATCCAGAAGTATAAGTGACTACCTTTTTATTTGAACTTTGATACCCCCATAATAAACAAACTTTATATTTCTACAATGTTGGTCAGAGGCAGAAAGATGAGATGAAAGAAGAGAAACCAAAATATTTTTGTTTCTCTTTTTTAACTCAGATATAATTACTTGACACCAAACAGCAACTTGTATGATAGTGATGAAGCTCAAATTATACTCCACTAGATTTATTTGTAGTTACAGAAATTCTTGCCTGAAGAATAACTGAAACTGCCTGTCACCTCTCAAACAATGAATATTTTCTGAGACTGAACAAAACACCTTGCTTCATGCCTCAGAAGAAAATATTCAATTCAGTCCCTGCACTGATAGATCATCCAGAGAAAGTCACCCTAATTCTGTATATGGTAACCAAGAGGTTAATATCTGAAATAAAATCCAAGAAAGATCCTACTAAGGAGGTAAGAGTTAGAACACAGTTATGGAAGGTCCTCTGGCCAATATTGGTCACTGAAGTTCTGTATTTTTCCTTCGTGTTTGGTTCTGAGTGTGGGGTTGTCAAGTATATTGAAGGAAGATACTGGTTTTCCACATTTGTTACCTGTTCCTCCACTCGTCCAGCCAGATTACCATTCTCTTCAGAAAGAATCTGGTTTATCCCCAGCTGTCTCCTTTTCAGTACTTGATAGATGTTTTCTGTCTCTGGTGAAACTTGTCCTATATTAAGAGGTCTTTTCATTGAGATAGCTCCATTTCCCCTTCTCCCTTCAGCATCCCACCTGTCCAGAAGATTTGAAACATTTTCTGCAATTCTATCATTTATAATTTTAATTAAATGTTTGCCAGAGAGAAAATTCCATGAAGGTAAAAAAGGCTGATTTCTGGGGTGTGGTATACTACTACATTTTCAGTATCTAGCCCAGTCCTGGAACATAGTTGGTGCTCAGTGAGTATTTACTGACTGACAGAAACCCACCACCCTATCAGACACACAAACTGTTAAGACATATATTTGGCTTTCTGATTTTGGAATCCTCAACACACATTCCCATTTTTGCCATAGACGTTAGAGAGGAGTAAGTGGAGAATATCCTGTTTAACCTTCCTGTTAAACTGGGAGCCAAATAATCTGCAAATGACTATATCATGTCTGAATTAGAGTATATCACCACTGAATTAGAGTCTAAAGATGTATACCATCTTAAGTCTTTTGACTTAAAACAAGTTACCTGAAACTATCAGATTTTTAAAAATATATAGATAATTAGCAATGATGACATATATAATATTTAATTATGTAACAGAGAGATTATTTAAAAGGATTCTAATCAAATGTGATTCAGGTGGATTTTGTGTAATGGACTGTGAACCATTTCTCCCTATTTAGGTTATGGTTACACTTTTGAGAATACAAATTCAAGGGAATGTCACCTTTAACTTCAGAATCATGAGAAGGTGGAAAGAGCAGATATGATTTCCAATTCTACTTTCAAATTGAATCTAGACCTATTTTAGCTCAGGTATATCATGAAGTGGAGATAACTGCCTAGACAAGAGAAAGCAACCTCCCTCTTTTTCTTCTTGTTTTTCATTCTGACTGTGTTTAGATGAGTTCAATTCAGTGGAAAAAATATAAAGCACAATAGAATTATCTATGCTCATGTTGATACTCGTTTTCATTTTGTGAGCCGTTTTGAAAACATCTTTACATAGGCCCTTTTGGTCCAGAGAGTTTATACAGCCTCGATTTTTTTTAATGGCTTATCCTTCCTTGATTATTGCTAATAATTTCCAGCTACACCATCTCCCAGGAAGCTGATCCCCTGAGTTTAGCCTTAAATCCACACCTTCCAGCCAAACAAGACATTTGAATGTCACCTGCAGTTTTTCTGAGGCTGTTGTAAAGCAGACATAAATTGTTTAAAAATATTGAGAAAGCTATGAATTTAATGGCTCATTCGGTTTTTTGACATTTATTTTTCATGAGCATGTGATCACCTGCTAAGGAATATTTTAGTTCCATAGTGAGTCAGTCATTTGTGTGGTATTATGAGAGATGATTGAAAGTATATCTTTGTTGAACTTCTATAAGTAAACACTTGTGTGAATAACAAATACAAATTTTGGTAAATGTTAAATATAAAAATTAGATCATTGAGCATTAAAATGACCTAGAAGTGATGTAAGGAATAAAACCTGAATTCTGACTAACATAAAGGATTCAAAGAGTTCAAGAAAGTTGTTTCAACAACAGCATGTACATCAGTCAGCCATATGTCCAAAAATGTTGTTAAGTCATCAAAGATATGATCCTTTCATATAACTAATGAACTCTAATAAATATGCCTAAACAGATCATTAGAGGATAAAACGGTATAGCACACATACACACAACATAACCATTTCTTCAGAGAAAGAGTCATTCACTGTGATTTGCAAAAATCATAAAACAAAGAATCAATTTTTTATTTTGGTTTTGCATAGGAAAGATGAGAAAACAATGCATTTTTTTTCTGAAGTTAAGAAGAACGACTGAGAAATCATTAGAACTTTGAAAACAGTCAAAATCCACAGGGCAAACCTACAAATTCCCAGAGATCCAAGAAACATGCTTGTCAATAACGCAAGTGAAGCCAATGTTGAGTTTTTGAAATATCAATGTCATTGACTCCTTGAACTTATCTGATGAGTTTTGCATGAGCAATGGAGTTTTATTTAAATTCTGAAGTATTTTACAGACTCTATGTGATTGAAAAAGTCTAGCTTACCAGTCTGTGATTTGGCTACATTATCTCAGCAATGATCTGGTCCACACAACAACCATATCTTTGAAACAACCTGCCATATTTTGATCAAACTCTCTCTGACAACTCAATCTACCAATTTAGGTAAATGATATGTATTGATATGTGTATATATAAACATATACACACTCCCTTCTCAAAGGATCACAAATGAAGATGCTCAAAACGTGTGATTGATAGGGGGTAATTCCACATGATAAAATTAGGAAACATTTAAGCTAATGTTAGAATATTATAAAAATAAACCTATATCTCTACTAAAGCTGAATGCTTTGATGAGAACATGGCTAGATGTTTAAAAGTTAATCAGTTTTATTATTAGAATTTTAGCTTTAACGTGTGTGTGTGTGTGTGTGTGTGTGTGTGTGTGTGTGTGTGTGTGGTGTGTGGTGTGGTGTGTCTTATTCTGGTAGATGGAAACAATGCTAATCCTCCAGATACATGAGAGTAGTCTATGGAGAAATGTCCACTGTTTTATAGGAGGGTAACAAATTGATCATTTATAATAAAGCATACAGCTACAGTGCTAGTCCTTTCTTTAGGGGGAAAAAAATCTGACTCTTGTCAGGTAAGCTGCTTAGCAAATAGTAAGTTTAATTCCTAACACCCACATGAGGCACAAGAATAGTTGGATTAACAACTCCAGTGTCATACTGTCAGCTGCTGTTTATTTAAATTAAAATGTCACCATCCAGAAATAAATTAGGAAGTTGAAAAATGATAAATTTCTTAAACATACAGTACTTTGGTACCTTGTTAAAATAAATCTATTACATTTATGGTTTTGCAGAACTTTACATAGGCTATTTCCATTTTGACATTCAGAGTATAGCAGATATTTGTTTCTGTTCATCTTGCTTGTTTAACTATTTTCCTCCCTTTCTTCCTCCCTCTTTTTCTCTCTCCCTCCCTCCCTTCCTCCCACTCCCATTCCCATTCCCTCTCCCTCTCCCTTTTCTTCTCCCTCTCTCTCACTTTCTTTGTTTTTTTTCTGTTTTCATTGACCCATCTATGCTATATGAGGCACAAAACATGTTCTACTAATAAACACATCTAAAACGTGTTGTTCATCTTATGTTTATCTAAACATGTATACATATTTACAGATTTCAATATTCACTTCCTACAACTTTCTATAAACCACTGGTCTTCTTGGGTTTCACTATTATTCGTTATTCATATGTTTGCTGTGAAACAAATGTCTCCTCTCCATGAGGTTTTACCTTGCTTCTTGTCATTTGAAAGTAAAAATTCAGCCCCCGTCACTCTAAGACATCTCCTGCTATCATCCATATCCCAAGATATTTTAAGACAGTGATTTGGCTCTGGGTTTGTGGCACAGCAGGTTGTTCCACTTTAGGAGCCAATTTGGTCATAAGTAGGAAGAGAAATAACATCTGATGGAGAAAAAAAATTCCCTCTCTGTTCCCATTTGGATGTGTTTCTTGCCTGAGACTTTGCAGATCATAAATGATGCAAATGCACAATATAATGCAGGTTAGTCAAATATGAGACAGTTGTATACAAACATATTCAGCATTAACAACATGGAGATATTTACTTGGCCGGGTTTTCCATTTTCACATAAAAATGCCTCATATTCGGATGCGAATTCAGGGGCGTTGTCATTGACATCCAGCACTTTAATAGCAACAGGTACTCGTGATATCTGACTGTGGTTCCCTATGGGAAGGAAAAAATAACATCAGCATTGAGGGTATTTCATTTTAACGTGCAACTCAACTTTCTCTTGAAAGCATGTGTGTCTGTTTCCAACTTCCCTTAATTAGGATGTTTTCAACATGGTGATTATAGAGTCTGACCAAATAAGAAAAATAGCAAGTGCTTGACTGCTTTAAAAAAAAGCATAAATTGTTATTTCAAACACCATTTGCTGAGTTTAGCTTGATAAAGACCATTTCTGAATAAATTAAAAGAGGTTTCTTTGATAAAGCAAGCTTTATTTTATAGATAAGGGATCCATTCTTTAAAAGAAAAATGTTGTATACAACAAAAATGTATCTCTTTTTTTCTTGAGTAGAACACAACCCATTTTAAGCTCTTACTTGCTTGACTGGCTGTATAATAGAGATGAACACTTAAAACCTAGCAAAAGGCCAGAACTAAATCACTTGTTGAGAAGTGGTCCTTAACAATGATAAAAGAGGTAAGATTAAAGATGAAATATCATATATTTTATGAATCGCATTTTTCATTAAAATTGACCCTGGAATATTTTTGAATAAGATGATCCCAAGTGATTTTAATATTGTCATTTTCATGAGGACTTTTATCAAGGCAAACGAATAATAATCTTCTAATCTTTCCAGGTCAATTCCAATAGCAGAGAACTCAATACATAATCCTCAATCCCTGAATCCTTATTTTTTTAAGTTATGTATGCACACATACACACAGAAGGAGATCTAGTCCATTAATACATTCCTGACTTGGGACATGTTACGGTTTTCACTTGCAATAAATGGAATATAGTTTGACTTTGACTGTACCATGTAATAATCTTTTGATCTGTTATAAATTATACAAAATGCATTGGAGATAGCCAATTATTTATTTGCATTTCTGTGGCACTGAATATTTATAAGCAAGCCAAGAGGGGAAAAAATGTTTGGCTTTGAATATGAACAAACAGATTTTCATTTGATATATCAAACTCCTCTTTTTGACAATTGATAACATTTGGAGCTCTAAAATACTCATTTTTTTTTTTTGGTTAAAGATAAAAGTACTCCTAAAGTATACACCAAATAGCTATATTTATGCTACAGATTTACAGTTGGTTTACCCTGCTGGCTCTGCTACAAGATTTGAATTTAGTTGAGTGCCATGACTACTCTCCAATATTCTAATTTGGTTAACTACAAGTGGCTGAATACTATCCTGAGGGATTAATGGAACTTGACTTCACTTCCCAAAAATCAAGGTGATGGCCTGAAATATCTCACCTCATATACCCTTTTTAAATATATATCTAATGAACTTGTTTATTCTTCATTCAGGGAGGAAACATGCTCTTTCCTAGTTTTGATAGAAGGAAGAATCTAAATAGAAGTTTAACTTATGACTCTAACACAAGGCACTCATATTTTATCCTTTATCTATTCAACAAAACTCTATGAAGTTTATAATTTGAGTAAGGTGTGGTTATATTTTTAAATATTTACTTCCATTTTCCAGCCTGACCATTAGCTAAATAGCAGTTCTTGGAGAGCAAAAAGGAGCATAGCATTTTGTGCTAAACATGCACCTTTGGAGACCCAGGTTTTCCTTCTACTACTTGTGTGACTCTGAGCAATTAATTTAAACTCAATTTTTTTTCCTAAAAAAACTGAAACTCAGAAATTTAACACTTTTGTTATAGAATTATTATAAATGTCATGTGAGAAAAATTAAAAGTGTCTTATACAGTATTGGACACACATTCAAAGGTATTATAGCCTTTGCCTTTTGCAATTTTCCACATGAACAGCATCATGAATATTGAATGTTTACTATTCATGATGCAAAATATTTCACATAATCATATTTCATTCAATCTGCACAAAAAATCTATGAAGTAGCTAATGGGATCCCCATATGTAAGATGTAAACCTGACACTTAAAATATTATATAATTTTACCAAGATTACTAAGTTAAGCATCAACTTCAAAATGTGATTTTGCTCTTCCAGACATAAGCCATTTTCATAGTATAATACTGATGAAGTCCAAAAAAATACATATACGTGTGTATTTGTGCCTCTGTGTGTGTGTATGTGTGTATGAAGGTTACTAATTACTACTATCTCCTCAAGAATGTTTATAAATTTCTTACAAATACTTACCTGAAATTTGATAAATATTTGAAGTTTTGGCCCAAATATCAAATACCGAATGTCTAAGGGGTTGTACCATCATGAAGAGTTTCAGAATTGCACTCGTAATCTGCAACTCTCCCTATGAAACTGTGCAGTTTAACTTCCAGAATTTTGCTCATGGTCCTATTTCACCCAATTGGAGTCCCGTTAATTGATTAACTTCTTTTTGTAATTCTCTGTTTTAATTCCAAGAATTGCCCGTTATTCCTTTTAACTCTATAACACTCATTCTTTCCATTCGACATCCTAGACCAATTCCTGTGTACGCAAATAATTAAAGAAACTTCTACTAGATATTTTTACTTTAATCTCGCTAAATATTCAATTAATAAATAGTGATTAGCACAGGCTTAATAAACTGCATGTACAGATTAGACAGTGAATAATAGGGGCACAGTCTTAGGAAACTGAAAGTATAAGAAAAAGCTACCATATTCCTTAAACATTATTTTGCTCCTTCTGAAGTGAAAAAATTGTTAATTTTACGGATTCAGATACACTGACAATGATTGATTAGGCCAAGTCAACTATGTATGATATTATTCTTTGTTTTCCTTATCTTTAATGTTACATGCACACATGCACACACGCGCACACACACACACACTCATATCTACACACTGCAGGCAAACATGCATATACACATTTTCTTCCCACTCTTTTGGTTAAAAAATTGTCAAAGTCCATTCTTATTTTTCTCTTTTCTTTTTAATTTGGCCTCATGGTTGCAATAAATTGCAATTATCTCTTCAACCTAGATGACCAACAGGTGGCAAAACTCAGGCATAAAGAATGAACAAACTCCATCAGCTTCTTATTGGAGGCAATTTTCAACATTAAAGTAGGTTTTCTCATATGTCATATATGGGACAAAGTGTTATTTATCTATCCCTGGGGCCCAGTGCAAAATACCAACTAATATCTTTTTAGGAACAATGTGGGATTAGGCAGCTATTACTTAATACTGTTGGAAAATCATGAATGATATATAATGTTTTTTCAATTATCATATTTCTTGTGTCCCGGCACCTCTGCAAGCGACTAATGTTTTAGTATAATGGTCAAAGAACTCTTTGTAAATAATTATTATTTTCTTCTTTAGTTTGTGGTTTTTTAGTTTATAGTTCGGTGAGAAACTAGGAACTAAATTTGGAACCCACTTTTTATAGCTGTAAAGAATATCATGGTGTACAAATTCAACTATTTTTTACATTTATTTAACAATTACGCAAGTGTACTAAATTAATTTGTTTTTATTTAGTTGTAGATATTTCTAGATGTTTCCTCTTAATATTTTATCTATTTCTTTAGAAAAATTAAGCAAAATAAAACCTAAACTGTTTACTCTGCACTGAAAAGCTATTTCCAGGTGGTTAGAATTTCTCTAGTTATCCCTCAAAATTTAGCATAAGTCACATCTCTTTCAGAAAGCCATCTTAACACACCGTTCGATTTTGTTTGTTTGTTTTCCTTGTTGTTTTTTAAGACTCATTACATGATAGCCTGAGGAACTCTACAAACCCAGTCTCCAGAAAAACTGGTGAAAGTTTTTTTAAAAATAATTAGTCTATGGAAAAAGTCCTAAGGGATACAGCAGGTGAGACAAAAAGATTGAGGTCACTGCCTCCCTCTCTCCACAAAGCACTTCACTCCTAAAGAAAGGAGTTTCAAAGCCATGGCTCAAAGATTTTGCTTGAGAGTGAAAGAGAAAAGCAGGCCTTGAAGCAGAAAGTTCCTTCATATACAAAGGAATGTGACCTTCAAGCCTAAGTGTAAACTCAAAACACTAAAGGTTGCTATGAAAGACAAATGAGAGAGTGTTGGTAGATTTGGTAGATTCACTGGAGAGATAGGCTAGTTGCCAGAGAGAATGCAGATAGAGTCAGCTGAAATGAGCCTTCTAGGAAAAATAACAAATCTCAAACATTTATCTAGGGAATCATTTCTTTAACAGAGCCCAAATTTGAACAGATCATACCGTGGAACAAATTATGACCTAGGACGCTTTTGAATACAGTTGAGCAGTTGGCTGGCAATTAAACAACCTTAATAGCTGGATGTGGTCAGGGACAGAGACAATCAAAGAGAGCCCTGCCAAAACCACTGTATTTCCAGGTGTTTATGTAAATATCCAATACTGTACCTCTGGAGAAGTAAGATCACAGATTTTACACCAATGGGGAAAAAAGGTTTCACTAAAACAATCCAGCAAGTCACAAACAAGTGAGTAATAATTCCAAACTCCAGAGGAGGATTGGTAACTAGAATTGCTGCATTGTATTATTGAAAATATCTAGTTTCCAAAAAAAGTTACATGACATGAAAATAAGCAAACAATAAACAAACATAGGTCAGAGAAAAATCAGGCAAAAGAAATCATATGTGAGAGTGACCATATGTCAGATTTAACAGAGTTCAAAGTAGCCATTAACATATATTTAAAAAGGCATAATTAAATATGTAAATGAAGATACCATAACAACATAACATCAAGTAGAGAATATCAATAAAAAGACAGAAATTATTAAAAAGGAAGCAAATGGAAATTGTGCAGTAGGAAATTACCATAACCAAAATTTTAAATTCACTAGAGAGACTCAAAAGTAGATTTAAATTGGCAGAAGAAAGAATTACTGAAAGTGAAGATCAGTAGAGAATCAAAGAACAGCAGTTAAAAAAAAAATAAAGAAAAATGAGCAGAGCCTCAGTGAAATATGGGACACCATTAAGTGTCATATATGCATAATAGTAATGAGAGAAGAAAAGGAGACAGAGAATGGAGAAAAAAATGAACAAATAATTCCTGTAAACTTCCAAAATTTATTGAGAAACACCAGCCTGTATATCCTAAAACTTGCCCAACAAACTCTAAGTAGGATAAACACAAAGAGACTCACAGACATATCATATCTAAAATGCTAAAAGCCAAAAACAAGAACATTTTGAGACCAGCGGGAGGTGAACAAACAAACAAACAAAAACTAATCACCAGAGAACCCCAATAAAAATAGCAGCTAACTTCTCATCTGAAATAAAGGAAGTGAGAAAACAGTAGGATAACTTATTCAAAGTGTTCAGTGAAACATAACTGTCAGCCAGGAATCCTATATCCATCACAAGTATCTTTCATAAATGAAGGTAAAATAGAGTCATCACCAGATAAGCAAAATCTTAGAAAATTTGTTCCTAGTAGAATCCCTGCTACACTCACAATAAATGATAAGAAATTCTTCAGTTGAAAACAAAGGATCCTAGACAATAATTCTAATCCAAACGAAAAAAATAAAGAGAAAGGAAAACGGTAAAGGTAATTATGCCCTTATAAAAGACTGTATAAATCCACATTACTCCTCGTTTCTTATTTTAACCGTAATTGCATAAAACTCTATGTATCTATTTATATTATCGTATATAATAGTATTGCTGAGCTTGTAACATATCAAAATGTAATATGTTTGCCAATCATAGCAAAAAGGAGGTGAGTGGGTATGAAAGTGTACTGGGCTAAGAAAATGAATTTAGGTTGTAATTCAAATCGACAGGAACAAATGAAAAGAACAGAAATGATGAATAAAAAGATTACTATAACAAAAGCTATGAATATATACTTTCACTCCTCTAAGATTCTTTTAAAAACACAATATTATATAAAGTAATAATTATAGCAATACAATTTTAGGGTTTATAATGTATATGTATAAGATGTACATCAGTGATATCACAAAATAGGAGGGGAAGGCAATAGAACTATACAGGAGTAGCATTTTTATATCTCACTTGAATTAAGATGATATACATCTGAAGCTTATTCTGCCAAGTAAAATGTATATGCTAAGCCCTGGAAGAACCACTAAAAAGTCACAAATATTTGTTACAAATAATTACATACTTTTGGGTGTATGTTTGTATACAAATACATTTCCCTAGTCTCCAAATTTTCTGTAAGGAATATAACTGATTTGATAAACAGGAAGTAAACGGTGACTTTTTGCAAAAAAAAAAATCTTTATGCTGTAGGATTTGACATCTTACATGTTATTTGAGATTTGACACTAAAATAAAATAATAAGAAAATAAAAAATATATTGTGCTTCATCAAAATTAAAAATATTTGTGTTTTAAAGGAAACTATCAAATAAAGTAAAAAGACACTGACAGAATAGAGAAAACATATCACATTCATATATCTAAAGTCATATAATCATAAAATTGTTCCTTGATATATTAATTATTACAGCCTATTAATATGTTCCTTGGTCTTGCTTTTGCCAGTGCCCTTCCCACCCTTCCTGTCACTTTCAGATAAATTTCTCCAGCTGTTAATTTTTTTGTCCAGTATAAAATTTATCATAAAACAACTTTTGAGTTTGTACTGCCCTAAAATATTCTTTTCAAAATTATGTGGTTTAAATTGTAACTCGTTGATTCTTGAGCCCTCTATATCTCCTCCATAGTGATCTAGGACCACCGTGATCCAGTAAATGATCAATGAATACCTCAAAACATTCAAACTAATTAATGTAATCTAACCCATAATCTTAAATAATATATTATTTTTATTAATTCATTCATTTTCTTGATAGCTTTATCTACTCTCTGCCCTCATTTTGATTATTGAATATGTGTAGTGATGTATAAGTACTCTTCTATGTGCCTTCAATATAAGAAAAAGCAGAGATAAAGACTCTGTTCTCTCAGAACTTATAGTACAGTAGCAGAGAATAATCAAACAGTGTTGAATTATACACAAGACTGAGAGATATGAAGAAAAGCAGACAGTTTTAGTGCAGCACATCACAGAGAGAGCTTAACTAGGTTGGAGGGTTTAAAGAGGATGGACTTTGAACATTTACAGTTGGAGTTGAGGTAGGTGAACTAGGAAGCATTCCATTTAGAAAACATATTGGGACCTTGTTGACGTTGACTTATCAACCTTGCTGGGGGGCAAATGATTTCCTTCAGTATTTGCAAGGATGCTACAATGAGCATGGGTCTCTAGCTCCAGTGATAGATCTGCTTTTGCCTTTTATGTTCACCTCCTACTCCCTTTCTAGGGCGATTTTCCAGAGTTTGTATTTTCGTGGCACTTCTGTCCATACTGGCCATGCTTGTGCCTACTTTGTGAGAGGCAAGTCCTTCCAGTTTTCTTAGACCATCCTTCTTTCAAGGTCCCTTACAAGCCACACCTTTTCCAGAAGGCTTTTGTTAGAATCAGCAGCAATTATCATCTGCCTTCCTTCCTTCTCTCTCTCTCTCTGTCTCTCATTTTTTTTAACTTCACAAGAGTTGTTTAGAGTTATTAAGCTGTGTAGTAAATATTCTGTCTATCCAGTAAATGTGAGATTTTCTTGTCTCTTCAATTAAGTTAAAAACATATTTCAAAAAAATTATGACTTTTTCTTTTCTTTTTCATAAACTTGTTTATACTAGTTTCCTAGGGCTGCCATAACAAATTACCACAAGCTTCATGCCTTAAAGACATAGAAATGTATTCCTTTACACTCTCACACTTGGAAGTCAGAAGTCCAAAATCAAGGTCTCAGTGGTGCCACATGCCCTGAGAAGCCTCCAGTGAAGTATCTTTCTTTGTCCATTTCAGCTTCTAGTATCTCCAATATTTCGTGGTTTGTGATGACATAAATCCAGTTTCTGCCTCCATCTTCACATGGCTTTCTCGTCTTCTTCTTGTATCTTCTCTTCTATTTCTAATAAGGACACTTGTCATTGGATTTAAGGCCTACCTAGGTGATCTAGAATAATCCCATCCCAAGATCCTTACTTAATTACATCTACATAGACCATTTTCCAAATGTGATCTTGACAGGTTTCTGGGGTTTGGAACTGGACATATCTTTTTTGAAGGCCACTATTCAATCCACTAAATTATCTCTTCCCAAAAGCTAGGACATTCATGACTAACTAAAATAATACTATCACAAATACCCTTTTGTCCTAGAAAACAGAGATATGTGACATTAATGTGGTTGTGCATAATTATTTGAATTCATTCTTCAAAATATCATAAATATCAGCTCAAGAAGGTTAAGTACCCCATAACTCTCTCCTGAGAATTTCGATAAATGCCTTTTGTCATTCATTCATTACCTTATTATTCTTCTATTCAGTTATTCAATACATAGTTTTATATATATATATATGTCCAGTTAAGATGAATCTCCTATAACCAAGTAATCCATAGTATTTTGAGAAATATCACATTATAGTGGTTTATCTATATCTTCATTTATCCTACAAGTTACTCATTTTCACTGTATTGTGGAAGAAAGAAGAAACACTTTTCTACAGTCACAGGAAGATTTAAAATAGGGAATTATCTTTCGCCTTTTAAAATTAGGAAAAGTACTTTACTTTAGGTATAGAAAGGGGGAGGCCAGGAGCAGTGGCTCACACCTGTAATCCCAGCACTTTGAGAGGCCAAGGCGGGCAGATCGCTAGGTCAAGAGATCGAGACCATCCTGGCCAACATAGTAAAACCCCGTCTCTACTAAAAATACAAAAATTAGCTGGGCATGTTGGCACGCACCTGTAGTCCCAGCTATTCTGGAGGCTGAGGCAAGAGAATAGCTTGAACCCGGGAGGTAGAGGTTGCAGTGAGCCGAGATCATGCCACTGCACTCCAGCCTGATGACAGAGCAAGACTCCATCTCAAAAACAAATGAAAAACAAGAAAGAAGGAAAGAAAGAAAGGAAGAAAGGAAGGAAGGAAGGAAGGAAGGAAAGAAAGAAAGGTGGACAATTGTTTCAGATAGAGTAAATGGCATGTAAAAAGGCCCAGAGACCATGCCATCACCAAATAATCAGGAGTTCTAATGGTGGGACTATCCTGAGATAAGGCCAATGGTGATATTAGGAGAGAAATTTGGGGCCATGTGAGGACAAGTATTGTTTTATATGGCAATGAGCCAGATATATATCATGTGATCACTGGCAAGCCGTTGAACTATTTCTGGATCAGATTTATTTTTTAAAAATTAGCAAAAAGCAGACTGAAAGAGAAATTATGTTTCATTTTGTTTAGCCCTAAGTAGATGAATGTTTATCCCAGGTATATGAATGCCTCAGAAATCTACTGGGTATTTCTTGAAACTGCTAAAACACAGAAAAAACAATAAAACAAATAAAACCTATAGTTCCATGTCCCCAAACACCACCAAAATATCTTATCTTTATCGATATTATATGAACAGACATGACTGAAATTACAACTTATAATTTCCAACGTAAGTGTCATATTTAAATACTGAAGATTCACTTGTATCTAAATTAATGAAATGATAGCAGTTCAAATTTTAAAGATATTATAGAGCAATACAACTAATCAGATAAGCTTCTAAGGAAATTATTTATGTCCTTTGTGACTGGCCCCAAAATGTTTGCCTTTCATCTGATATACAAACACTAAATATAAAGATATTATAATTAGAAACTTGATTAACATTCATTAAAGATTAATTTGCTAAACACAAGAGATGTGACAAAGTGGTCTGGAAGGAAAAGCCCATATCAATTGGTCACAAAAGTCAGGCTGTTTTCACATATGATAGAAGAAAAGGCTGAAATAGCATCTGGTATAAACAAGTTCTTGACTTCTACCATTTGAGTAGTAGTGACTTCCTATCACCTCTCTGTCACATACCCTCATGAATTGCCCATTAATTTTGCCCTTTTATAATGAAAGGTAATGGAATACTGCCAAGTCTAAGTTACTTGGGAATTTGCTTTTAACTGGTTTCCATGAGCTGCTGTTTTTGCAGGCATCGATTGAAATAAACAGACTTGCCTTTTCAAGCTATAAGAGAGAAAAATGATTTGACAAATTTAGGTTTACTAGTGGGGCACAATAAATAATTCTTGAGCTTTCTACAAGTAGAAGGGTAGAAGCTATGAGCAGTAAATTATAGTCAATTGGGGAATGCAGAATAAGAGAATTTATAATTGAATAGGTAATAAGAGGAGCAGTGGAATTTTATAAAAATAGGAAGATGTGAATTGAATATATCATGGAAATACAGCAACTTAGTAAGTTTAAAATAAAACTGATGGGAATTTGAAAGAAGATATTGGAAATAATGTCAATAGTGGGGTTAAGCTCTCAATGACTAAAGACGAAACTTTTTGAGACACATTTTGCCCATAAATGGCACATTAATTTCTAAATCATTAGTGATGATTTATCAAATCCATAGATTATTAGATAGCTGAGGAACAAGTCAGAATGTAATTAACCAATGGACACCAAGAGGGTAGCCATGCTTCTGGGGATATTTTTGATAGTTTTTATCTTTACAGTATTGTTTTTATGCATTCCCCTTTCTCTGTTATGGCAACTGTATTCTTGCTCTGGTTCAAATGCAGACTTTTGACACCATCAAATACTTATCAAAAAATGTCTGCGTTGTGTTGTACACAGAAGGAGGAGTTGACCACCAGAATTTCAATAATTTTTGAGGATAAGATTGTGAAATTTCCAGCAAGCCAGAGTATAAAGAGTAGTCACTTTATTTCACTCCTTGAAATCCCAGTCATATCTAGAGTAATTTAGAATTAAATTAGAACTTTAATCAAATTGGGGCTTTAGTGTCTAATGAACAAAGCTTATAAGTTATAGCCTTTCTATTAACCAAGAAGTGGCTCTCTCAAGAGAGGGGAAGAAATTCTTTCTCTCACTGAGAAAGCTGTGGACTTAGACATTTTTGAAAGTGCCTTAAACTCCCTGGAGAAAATGACTCTTAAACAGTGACTTTGATTCAAGCCCTCACTGACCCCTGTGTGTTTTCCCTGACTGCCAAAAAGCATGCTATCTTGCTACTCCATTTTCAAATGCTCTCTAAATGGGGAGAAAATGTGCAGGTCTCTTGTTTATTACATTCGTCTTCAGTGAACCTGGAAATAGTGGAGTTCTGTATAACCACTTGGCAAGTTCTTCACTCCACCTTTTCCTACGTATCTACAATGAACCCTCAGAATCCTTTCTCCTCCTCACAAGAATTGACATCTTGAAAACCAGGGTAGGCACATTTACGGATGTAAAATTTTAATCCGATGGGGAAAAGATTTAGAGCTACTGGAGAGAGACCTGACTTTATCCTTCATAGCCTTTTAATCTTAGATCCTTTCTTTATATTTCATAAATGTAAAATTTTAGTAATCACACTCCAAATAAAGATAACATGAGTGACAGTTTATAAAAATCAATAGTGTGAATGAGCATGGAACTATGATGTTTTCTATTTTTCTCTTAATTTGTGTTTTATAATGTGTCCTACTTTTAATTATTTAAGTATGCTTACAAATTTGTTGTCCTCTGTTGTCTATACCGTGCATACAAATGTCATCTTTTTTGTTTCGCTTTTGATGTGTGTGTATGTGTGTGTGCACATATATGGCTCTTGTTTCTTTTGTTTTAGTTTTGATCTGTGTCTTCATCCTATTATGTATTACTTTGGTTCAATTTGAAACTCTAAAATATTGACTCCTTCCTTTTATACCCTTAAGTACATATTTCTATCCTGTTTACATATCTCTTATTTTTTCCATGGTGCAACAGGTAAAGAAATAAAATTGGATAGTGAGTTTATTGCTTCTCATGTCCCTTTTAGTAAACTAAGTCCTCTTTGCAAAAATCTCTAATTCTACTCTGCCAACTGAGTTGCATTATATGTCAATTACTAAATCCTTAGTGGTATTTCCCCATAATTATTTCAAATAGGATTGACTCAAGATTATTGGAAGTGAATTTCTTGAGTTTACTTTGCTAAGTGTTTCTATTTAATCTCTTATATTTTAGAACCTTAGGGATACTCAGTTTCAGAGGAATTAATGTGTCAACATATCTAATGTTCAGATTAAACATTCATTTAATACTACTTTACAACATAGTGACCCCAGTACATGCCCATGCACACACAAGCAACACACACAATTTACTAGATACGAAAGCTAATATTGTAAACTACCCAGCATCTATTGAGTGATCTGTTATACCTCACTCTCTCTTTGAAGTTTGTTGGATCAAAATGAAGATTTTTTTTTCAAATGGGGACGAGATTTCAGGGTATATACGGGTTGAAATCAATCTATATGTAATATATAACATAGCATTAGGTTGGTGCAAAAGGAATTGCAGCTTTTGCCATTACTTTCAATGGAAAAACTGAAATTATTATTGCACCAACCTAATATGTTGAAGAAGTATGTATTGTTGAATATCTACTGAGTCCAAACGAAATCATGCCACTACACTCTAGCCTGGGCAACAGAGCGAGACTCTGCCTCAAAAAAAAAAAAAGAAAAGAAAAGAAAAGAAAAGAAAAGAAAAGAAAAGAAAAACAAACAAACAAAAAAACAAACCAAGAAACCTAGGGTGGCCTGACCAACAAATAACAAAACAAACAAAATTAATTACTTCACACAGGTTCTCTTTAATATAGCATTTGTACAACATATTCCATATATATATATATATATATATGTATTTTTGTTTTTTGAGACAAAGTCTTGCTCTGTCACCAGGCTGGAGTGCAGTGGCACAATCTCGGCTCACTGCAACCTCCACCTCCCGGGTTCAAGTGATTCTCCTGCCTCAGCCTCCCGAGTAGCTGGGACTACAGGCGCATGCCACCATGCCCGGCTAATTTTTTTAATTTTAGTAGAGATGGGGTTTCATCATGTTGGCCAGGATGGTCTCGATCTCCTGACCTCGTGGTCTGCCCGCCTTGGCCTCCCAAAGTGCTGGGATTAAGGGGTGAGCCACTGTGTCCGGCCAATATATTATTTTTAATGCTGATCACTCTGCACCCAATGCACAAGTATAATAAACTAATAATGTCAAAAGAAAGGTTTGGTGATTTCATTAACATGGAATTTTTTTTCAGTGAATTCATGTTCAGAAATTTTAATAGTCATATATTTTTGAATACATGATGGTGACTTCCTTATTTTTTTTATGTGGGGTCAATTTTTGCATTTAAAGTAAGCCATGAGAACGAAAAGCATATAAATGTTAAGAATTTATTATAGTGGATTTTCCCAGAATGAACACACCCATGTAACTATCACTTACATCAAGATATCCAAAGTAGCCAATACCCCAGAAGCCTTTCATTTACCCCCTTCCAAGTCATTATCTCCCTCAAGATAACCTCTACTTGGTTTAACAGTATGTTAGCTTATCTTCTTCAGGAATTCATAAAGTTTGAATTCATACAGTGTATACATATTTGCATGTAGATGCTTTAGTTCAATGTAATATTTTTTCATTCATATAGTTGCAGCAGTACATCAGGCTTTTCCATTGTTTGGAAAGAATTCCATTGTATGAATATACCACAATTATTTACCTGTTCTCTTATTGGTGGGCATTTGGGTTCTTTCAGTATTATGCTGTTTTGAATTTCACTATTATAAATATTTTCTGTATGTCTTCTGATGCAAAAATATATTAATTTCTGTATATTACATATTTCAATATCCTGTGAAATATTACAGGTCATGCATACATTCAGCTTTCGCATTTTTTTCCAAATATTTTTCTAATGTGGATATACCAATTTACCCTCTGACCAGCACTGTACTAAAGATCAAGCTGCTGCATATTTGCATCAATACTTGGTAAAATCAGTTATCTATTATTCTGTTTTAATTTTAGAAATTGTAGGAGTGTTGAAGTTGTATTTTAGGTATATCTCAATTTGCAATGTCCTGAATATTTGATACTTAGGGCCTTTTCTTATGTTTACTGGCCACTTGGACATCTTCTTTGTGAAATACCTGTTCAAATTTTCCTTTGTTAATTAAGTTGCCTATATTTTCCTAATTGATATGCCTACACTATATTAATAATGTGAGTCCTTTAGTAGATATATGTACCATAATTCCTTCTTCTGCCCAATGGCTTAATTTTTCTTTCTCTTAGTAGTATCATTTGATGAGCATAAATTCTTAATTCAATCAATTGAATTCATCAATACGTACTTTTGTTAATTTTAGTGCTTTTTTCATTCATCATTTTCCTATTCCAGAATTTGAAAATCCCATGTTAACTTTTGGAAGGTCTATTATTCTAGTTTTTACCTTTATATCTTTGACCTATGTGAACATTATTTATATTGACGGTTGGAAGCACAAGTCACAGTTCAGTTTTTTCCACTTGCAGGTATCCAATTTATGGTCCACATTATTGCTATTTCCCCCTATGGCATCTTTGTTATAATTCAGTTGAGCATTTTCTCTGCAGCCCTATTTCTGAAGTCTTCTATTCCATTGGTCTATTTTTCTATCTTTTTAGTCCTACAATCCTTTATTAAGAACTCTATCTTATAATAAACCTTCATATAATGATATTATAAGACAAACAATTTTGGTTCTTGATAAATATTTTATTATTTTTGCCCTTTAAATTTCTATGCACATTATAGCATCATTTGCCAAATTATACACACACGTGCACATGCACACTCACACACACACAGAAATTTTGGAATGTATTGATACTGCTTAGATTCTACAGATAAATTTAGAGAATTGACATTTTACATTTGACTCTTTCAAATTGCAAACTTTGTATCTTTAATTTTTATCTTTTGTGTCTTTAATTTGTATCTTCATTTGTATCTTTAATTTTTCTCAGTAATGTTTTGTAGTATTCTGTTTAGAGGCCTTGCATCAGATTGTTTTGCTATGTAATTGAAGTCTGCTCAATATTATAGGTAGTATTTTATTTAATTTTCTGAGTATTGGTAGAAAACAAAATGCAATAATTTTTGTAACTCTGACAACCATGCAAACTTGACTTACTATTTATAATAGTTTATAGATTATTTTTGTATTTTTATACTCAATCATGTTGATTGTGAGTAATGACAATCATATTTCTCTCTTTCTGATATTTATGCTTTTATTTCTTCCTCGAACCTTATTGTATTGACTAAAACCTTCAGTATAATTGAATAAAACTAGCAATGGTAGACAACTTCATCTCATTTGGAATCTAAGTGAGAAAGGTTTCAGCATTTCACCATTAGATCTGATATTTACTATATGTTTCTTTGTAGCTATGTTTTATCAAATTAAGTCCCCTTCTATTTCTAGTGTGCAAAGAAATTTTATTATGGAAAAGAAATGCATACTTAACTTTTTCTGCATCTATAAAGATAGATCATCTTTTTCTCTATCTTCTCTCAATATTTTAATTTGAATAAAAACATTTTTAAATGTTATAATCTGTCCTTGTATTCCCTGAGTGTAATGTTTTGGTATATTAGTGAGTTTGTTTTGCTAATATGTTACCTAAGATTTGTATATCAGAAGCAGGCTGTTAATTCTCCTATCTTGTAATATTCTCATCAGGTTTTAGCATTAAGATTACACTGACTTTGGGACATTAAGTGGGAAATGCTCCCTCTTTTACTTTTCTCTGTTGAAATTTATATCGGTGAGTTCATTTGAGCATGAGAACTTACGTGTCAGAGTTGGTAATTATGGATTCAATTATTCAATAGAAGAGTAATAGACATATTTTTCTATTTTTTCTTATTTATGCCATTTTGCAAAGCCTGCGTTTTTAAACTCGCCTCTATCACATTTTAAAAGTTTTTGACATAAATATGTTCAGTTCATGCTGTGTTTATGCTAAATGTATTTATATTTTTGCCAATAACTTTTAAAATTGGAATAAATATTTCCTTTATCTTTTTTCTTTTTTTCCTTTTTAAAAGCTGACTGCCACACGTCACACCTCATTTGGATGTGTCTGAGGTCTTGGAAGCTCGACTACCCTACGTTCTCCTACAAATGAAGCTTGAGACCATGTCTGAAGAATCTATCACGGGAGCACAGCTACTCCTATATCCTTGACCAAAGACCGGTCCTCCTCGGGGATGGTCATTTTCTTCCACGAGGCGTGCAGCTTCGGGAGGGATGCCCGTGGAGTGGTGAGGGAGGAAGGGGACACCCGCTTAGCCAGCCAGATCAGCCAAATCAACCCTGGCAATCAGTGGGGTGACACGCGTCACAGCCTGATCGCCCTCATATCCTTCCATTATCTTTTTGAATCTTTATAGAAGTTGTAGCAATGCTTCCTTCTTCATTTCTGGTATTGATGACTTGCCTTCTTATTTTCCCTTGCAAGGTTTTATCAATTTTATTCATTTTTTGAACAGCTGTTAGTTTTGTTGAATTTCACTATCATACATTTATTCTCAATTTCATTATTTTCTATCCTATACTTATTTTCACCTTTCTGCTACTTTTTAATTTTAATTTTCTTCTCCTTTTCAGCCCCTTTGAAGTGGATGCTTAGATAATTGATTTTCAGCACTTCTTCTTTTCTAATGTAGACACTTAAGGTCAATTTCCCTGTAGGCACTGTGTTAACTCTATTCCACATGATTTGCCATGTCATTGTTTTGCTATCATTCATTGTTTAAATGTGTTAATTTCTTTGTGGTTTTACTCTGTTTTTCATGGGTTATTTAGAAGTGTGTGGTTTAATTTTCAATACTTAAGAATAATTTAAGTTTTTGTTGTTGTTACTCATTTTTATAACTTAATGCTACTGCTCAGAAGGTATATACTGCATGTGTTGAGAGTTGTTTTATGACACAGTTTTTGGCCATTTGGGGTCAATATTTCGTTTGTTTGACAAGAATGATTTTTCTGTAACTCTTTCTTGCAGTATTTTATACCTTTCAATGAAATAAGTTTATTAAGCACAATATTCAAATGTTCTCTATCTTCAGTTTTTCGGTCTACTTGTTCTAATTGTTGGTTTATCTGTTGCTCACTTAGATTCTGCCAAAGTTTTACTTTATATACTTGGCAAATAAGGTATATATGAATTTAGGATTTTTACATCTTGCTGAATTTAGTTATTTATCATTATAACATTTTTCTCCGTATTTGGGGAAATATTTCTTTCTCCTTAGTTTACACCTGAACAACTTTCCTTCAGTTTCAATTTGCAGTCAGATCTTGTTTCAGTCATCTCAGTCTCTATTTATCCTTATATTACAGCTTTATCTGTGATAAGAGACATGATCTGTGCTTTGCTTGCTTTTTAAATCTAATCTGACAATGTTTATCTAATATTAAAGTATGTAACTATATGGGTTTGGATTTCTTTTTGTACTTTTTAAATGTTTTTTAAAATCAGTTATTTCTTAGTTTTCCCCTTTTCTATGTTTTTTAACTAATTAGTTTTAATTATTCCATTTCCCCATTATTATATTACTTTTATAGTCTTTAATTAATATTATTTTAGTGACAACACTAAATATATAATTCATATACGTATCCTTGATTCATTAAAGTATATCTTAAATAATGTATCAAACATTATATCTATAATGAAAGAATATTTGCAATGCATTGTTTATGATAATTTATATTACACCCTTCCCATTTCCATCATTTTTGTTATGTATTTTAATTCTACCTCAACTTTATATGTGTAACACATTCTAATTATATTAAGTAGTATATACTATTTTGTATTTTCCCACATATTAATATTTTTGTTTATCTTCTTTCTTTTCTATATTATCATATTGCCATTTAGGCTGGTTTTCATTTTTTTTTTAGAAAAATACATTTCTAAAAACGTTTTCAGTGAAAAACTGTTGCTAATGCATTTTATCAAGTTGTTTTTTTTTTCTGAAAGAAAACAACTTAATTTGAAGGCTCTTTTCTCTTGATATAATATTTTGGCTTGGCAATTATTTTCCTTCTGTCCTTTAAAATGACATTCTTTGTCTCTGCCTTTCATAATTTATATTATCAAATAAGCTGTCTGCTTTTGAGACCTTAATTTTTTGGGTTAATTTAAAATTCTCATTGTCTTTATTTTTAGCAATGTTACTATGATGTGTCCTGGTATGCTTTTATTTGTATTTACCCTGTTTAAGAGTTTACTGATCCACTTGAATCTATATCTTGATGCCTTCTATCAGATTTGAAAATTTGTGACCATTATTTCTTCAAATATTGCATCTTCTCTGGCCTTCCTCCTCTCTGGAGTGTCAGTTTCAAATATAATATACTTTCGCTTTACATATAATCTACATCTTATGCTCATATTTGTATTTGTACTATTGTTTTCTTTCTGTGATTCTTCCTGTTTCTTTTTGTCTCTTTTTTTTTTCTTTTTTCTTTTTCTATTCTAAATCTGGTTTGCAAATCTTCTGTTTCAGTTGATTATATTGCTACTTTAACACACCGGATTTTTCAGCTTCAGACTTTTTCTTTGATTATTTTTATAGGCTCCATGTCTTTGGGCAAAGTATCCATCTCACTTGTTATCTATTTTCTTGGACATGTTAACTATATATATTCTTAGTTGGAAAATTTGAATATATGTATCATTTGGATGTTTTTCTATTGTCTTTTTTCTGACTGTTGCAGGCCTACTCCTCTTTGGCAGCATTTCAGAATTTTTTAATTGGATTTTGAAAATTTCATATAAAAGGTGTTATCTCCCTTTAGACAAATTTGGTTTTCTTCTCCCAGGAAGATATGTTTAGATAGATCAATTTGATACCACTAAGACCGGATTTCAGAATTATGGGGATTAATTTAATTTCTGAGTTTCTGTTACTTCCAGGGTCCATTATTTCTGTTACACTGCTAAAATATTTGTTTAGCTTTTCAGCTTCTTAGTACTAGCTCTTTGAAACGTTTAAACCCTCTTATTCTTGCACATGTTAAGATGTGGCCAATTCATCAAGGGTGAAAAAACACCCATTCTTCTCTAATTATCTTTGCTCTGTGACCTTGGCCTCTCAGTTTCTAGATACCTCAGTAACCCTGAAATCTAACTTTTGTCTCCAGAGTCCCATAAGTCCAATAAAAATTCCAGGTCACTGATTTCCATGTGGTCTCTATGCCCTGTGAGTTGAATCAGTTAAACTCTGAAAGGAATACGCAGTGCTGAATTGAGGAGTCACCTCAATTTGTTTTCTTTCTCTCTGGTATCTGAGTTCCTTAGTTGCTGGCTGCCTTTAAATCATGTTGTTCTCCCTAACTTTATGGTTGTTCTCCATGGGAGAGTTTGTCTGATGTAAGTTACCATCATAGACGTAAAGAAAACACTTGATTCCCCCCCAACACACACACACACACACACACACACATTATGATGTAATATGTTCATTATTTCCCCCAAGAAAAATAAACTGCAAATCACTCTGCGCTTGTTTAGCAACAGACAAAATTTACTCTAGAAGGACTCTAATCCTCTGTGAGTTCAAAGGACACTGTGGTCAGTGCCAGACAGAGTTCATGGATGGTGATTAAGATTGTGCTATCTTTAGTTGATGCTCTGGCTACAAAGCCAGACCAATTTCTTGAGACCGCTTTTCCTCAGTCTATGCTTTTGCCACAGTAAATTCTGCATTTATTGTGACAGTGGACCAAGATGCATGCACCATATTGAGTTAAATAAACAAATACATAATTCAAGATGAACGATTAGCAGAATTCAAGATGAATGATTAGCAGAACTGGCTGAAATGATTATAGTACAACCCACTATCTCAGTGTCAAGTACATAAAAATAAACTAGACGTTGTTGATTTACTCCCAGATGTTAACATTAAATGCCTTGGATATATGCGAATGTAAACATAGATCACAGTTACATTTATACATTACTACTTCCTCTAACTGAATTAGTATCCATAAAATCATCCGTCCATCTACGCATGTTAGAAAGGTAACTAGAGATAGAATATTATGTATTCTTGTAATAAGATTGTAAAAGATATATTGAGTAAAATATGCAAATCTGCAAGGAACAGGAAACATTCTTTTTGGGTGTTGGTTTTCGATGTACTTGCAGAGGTAATGCAGAGGGCCTGTGTATAATGACATTATCCTGTTCAAGATGCTTGTAAGCCTTTTTAAAAGGCATAGCTAAAATGATGTGCTAGCTTCAAAAATTCACTTTTAAAATACTCATCATGTTAATGGAAAGTTAATAAACTAATCTTGGACCCAGCAAATCCATCATGCAAATTTTCAATATAGAGCAACAGAGATGGTGACAGGGACAAAGCAACAAGCTTATTCCAAAACATTATGAGAAAGTGAGAAAATATAGACCAATATTGGAGTCTTCAATGTTATTAACAAAATAATTCCAAATAATGTCAAAAAAGAAAAACCTGCTAGAGGTTTATTTTTACCCTGAATTAATGTAGGATGGGAAAACCTTTCTTTGTTACCAGAAATATTTTAATTTCTAAAATTAAAAAATGGTAAAATTAAAAAAAAATTGTTGGCACACTAAAATAAAAAAAAAAGATGCAGGAAGAAATCCACTGTAACTAAAAATGCTAAGTTCAATTGTCGACCTCTGAATTTCTGCTGTTGCAGACAATCCAGTTGTTTCTGGTGGTCTCCTTGACATCGCCGGGGCAGGGCTTTGAACACAGTTATTTGGCTAAAAAATAATTTATTTTCATATATTGTCACACGCCTCTTAGAACATCAACCAGTTTGATGTAGATTTTTTCCATCAAGGCATTGGAACCAGACAGTGGAGAATAAACCACTTTGGTTGACTTCTTCCTCAGCACTGTTCTAGGTGTTAGAGAGATTAATATGGTTGGTGTCCAAACTCTGTGTGTTCTTTATATAAGTCTCAGTCAGTACAACCAAACTAACATTGAAATCCTACTTGCAAACCACTACCCTACTCCATTAATAATCTATGTCTGCCATTTGAGAATGTCATCGTCATCATCATCATCATCACTTTTTAAGATTACATGCTGTTTATTGAACACTTATTTTCAGGCACCATGATTTTAATTTTCCTAACAATCCTATGGAGAAAGTGGCATGATTATTCTCTCACAAACACTTAACATATGATAATTCTATTTTCCAAGGTAACTTTCCAACATCCATTCATTAAACAAATACTGACTTTACACCTACTGAGTGCCAGCTACACTTATAGGCGCTACAGATACCAAACAGAAAAACAAATAAACAGAGTAAACACACATTCACTTATATTCATAGATACTTAGAAATAAGGGGGATGACTGAGATATTATTGAAACTTATGAATAAAAATAAAACTAGGTAAAGAAAAAAAAAAGGGAAATGTTGGAAGGGGTTAGTCCTTCTAAATGTCGTTTCTCCACCCAAATTCCTGTCTCTCATGCTTACAAACAATACATACAGAGATGCAATACCAGGTTATAAGAATGTAAACTTCCTTTCTCTATTTTCTTCTCCCAATGACCAATCCTGTCCTATCTCTACTTAGTTCTGACAACTTGACCCGAGCATTCATCCTCAATATGAAAATGAAACAAGACCTATTCCTCCTTCTTTGTGAATGCAGGGAAACTTTATCTACTCTCAGCAGCAGGCCTGTTGGCAACCAATAATGATCACAGAGTAATGGCTTCCAAAGGTCAAATATGCCCTAAAATATTTCGCCAACTGATGTTTGAGGAGGGTATAGGTTGTTCAGAAGGAAAATCATTATTGTCTTTCTAATACTCTTCTCTGAAGGTAACAAATGAGCTTATTGAATACTGGCTCTTCAAGCCCAGGCTTACAATATTGAGGTAAGGCAGAGTAGCAAATTCATTTCATTTGGAACAATAAAACGTACACAGATTTTTTTATAGGTTCTTGTGGGTATCAGAACATTTGACATCATTTGATTCAATGGTTCTAGTTTGGAACCCAGGAACTTTTATTAGAGGGGAAAAAAAAGGCCGCCAGAGCTTTGAGCAAGACCAATATGAATGATAAGAACCATAGTGGTAAAACTCCATATTTAAGAATCTTCCTCTGTCTATACCATGAATCTTGCAAGGGTTTGAAAGATAGCCTTAATACTTCCTATATTTATATACAGCCTTTCAGAGGCTTTGATTCTAGAAAGAAAGAATCTGTCCCAGGATTTCCTCTAGCAGTAGAAAATTGGACTTTTATCTGACTGGTAAGCAAATATTACAGTTTAGAAAACCCCAGTTAACATTAATGGAAGGTAAATTCCATCTGGAGAAAAATTTTGAGTCTTTTTTTGTTCAAGGTTGTATTCCACATATTGTTCACTGATGTATTCAAAACAGCACCTGTTATCCTAAAGTCAAGATAATACCTATCTCAGGGGTGATTGAAAGGCTTGAATGAAATTATATATAAAAGCACCAAGCAAATTGCAGTGCTGAAAGAGTTAGCCCTTGTTTATTTGTTCCCGTTTTATTTTGCTCTGAACTTCCAAGTTACCTCTTTACTGGTTCACCTTCCTCTGAGATCCTGATACTTCTGTGTCTAATTCCATAAACACACCTTTCTCCTTAGCCATGATTCCAGAAAACTTAAACAGTGACATGTAAACTATTTTTAAAGGAACTTTGTACTTTACTGGCACATTTTAAAATACATATATTTTTAATTTCAAATTTTATTTTAGATTCAAGAGGGACATGTGCAGGCTTGTTACCTGGGTATATTTTGTGATGCTGAGGTTTGGAGTATAAATGATCCTGTCACTCAGGTAGTCAGCATAGTATTCAATAGATGGTTTTTCAACCCTTGTCCCCCTGTCTCCCTCCCAGCTCTAGTAGTCGTCAGTGTCTACTTCTGCCATCTTTATGTCCATGTGTAATCAATGTTTACCTGCCACTTATGAGTGAGAAAATGTGGTATTTGGCTTTCTGTTCCTGTGTTAATTTGCTTAGGATAATGGTACTGGCACATTTTGGCTCACTCTAAGGAGCTGCTTTCTAACATACCTGCTCAAGAGAAAAACTACTCAGTCTCTCAAGGTAGTAAGTTTCTGACCACTGCAAGTATACAAGCACAGGGTAAGACAGTGGGAGAGTGAAGTGGAATGTGAAATGGTGGATGTGGAGTAGGTTTAAATATCTCCTGTAATCACTAAATTAAAACAAACATTGCATTTCATTCTGACTAATGTTTTAGTGACCAAACTTATATTGGAAAGGTTATATCTCAGGGTTGACTCAGTGAAACTAAATTAGGAAGTGTTATAATAATTTTCCATCTCACGCGGTTCTTACATTGAAATTACAGATCATGCCTTCACAGCACCACAAATTTCTGTTTTTCCTATAAGCAGGTTGACTCTAGTTTATTATACATTCTTTCAAGTTTTCCTCCAACTAAATTATTAATCTTTGACTGATGGTGATGTCACTCCCAGGATTCTCTACAAAAAATAAAACCCTCAAATAAAAATGCCACCAATGAGTTCCACCATGTAGTTTCTCATGCTAATATCCATATTTGATTCTAATTAACTGCATGAGAGCTATTCAGAATTTCATAATTTCAAATGTTGCCTATCCAGGTGATTTTTTTCATAGCTATATGAGAATAAAAAGATTCCATAGCTTTTGATTTCTTGCACATAAACCCTCATTATAATTTCTTCTTAGGAAATTGTTGGAATTTGCTCAACACTAAAAAGAATTATTTGCCTAATGTATTAAAGCAATTAAACAAATCATTTCATCACATGAATAACAATGAGTATAGTTTCTGGTTAACATAGAAAATAAAAGCAAAGGAAGGGAAAAGAAAAAAGAAGCTAATAATGATAGATGCTCAGTTGTATATTAGTGTCCAACATACATATGGCAAACAAAGATAAACAGAAACTATCTCACTTCACTAAAGTCAAACAATTAATAAATACCGATGCAATACAGCGCAAAATTCATGTGTGCCTCACTCTAAAACACATTCAAATCTCTTGCAGTTATGCAACATATGCCTTCAATTTTAGCTTGATATAGACATAGACACCGTAAAAGTGGAATTACACACTACCAGAGAAGATTTTCCTCTACAAGGAAAACTCTGAGGTTAAGTAGTTGGCACAAATGTCCTTCCATATTCTCCTTAAAAAAAAAAAAAAAAAAAAAAAACAAGCAGTTTAACGTATTTAAAAATTTACTTAAACATGACACTTAAAAAAATGGCTTAAAGGAAAGAAGACACATCCTAGCTCAAGATAGAAGACCGTCCCGTTACATTTTTTAGCTGTCTTGATGTGCTTAAAGTCTCAAATGTGCAGAATGCATTAACATGGTGAATTAAAACATGAAAAAGTTGGTTCATGGGGTCGCTGCATAAAAACACTGTAGTGACAACTCTGAATTCAAATGCAAGGTTAGCTTAAAATTAACATGTTTTTCAACTGCTTTTGGTGTCGCAGGAAACATATTTCCTTTCCCTGTCCTTCACTCTCCACTTTTTGAAAACTGAATGGTAATTATATTACATTGAGTTGTGGTGAACTTTCTAGTTCAAATATTTGAAGATGTCTATGAAAACTAAGCGTGTTATTATACTACCATTTAATTATCCAATGATATTAGGTATTAGCCAATATTCTTCAAGCCAAATAATATTGTTAATAATTTATTCCTGGATTACCTATTCTCCCTTCATTCGTTTATTCAATCAACAGTTCCCTCATTCAATAAATATTTATTGAAGGCTTACTACTCCAGACACTTTCCTAGATGTTAAGGAGATATCAGTTTATGGGATAAGACATTCTCAGGGGGAAGAATTCATGAACATTGAACATGATAGCTAAATAATATGGTATGCTAGAAAGGAGTAAGTGCTAATAAAAACAAATAAATCAGAATAAGGAGGATCTGGTACTTGTGGGGATCAGGGTAGTCTTATTTCAGCAAAGACTTGAAAACAATGAAATTAGCTACGACAATAGCAAGGGATGCATATTCCAGGCAGACATGTTATGGCAGAGACTCTAAAAGAAGGGCATGGTTAATGTCTTGAAGTAGTCAATCACAGATTTCTGGATGATTAGCAAAAAACTTAATTTCTTACATGCAGTAATAGACTTGCACATGATATGGACAGATTGCAAAGAGAATTAAACAACCTCCTTTTCTTGATTACTGAATTGAGATAATATAAGACAAAACGACTCTAAGTTTTAACAAAGAATTAGGCTTGGGTTATTAACTTTAAAGGAGACAACCAACTGCTGTGTTCTTGTAGGATATTTTATTTTCTTTAGAAACCACTCCTGATACATCTCCACCTCAGAATATCTGCAAGCATTCTGTGTGCCACTTTCCCCATATCTTGACAGTCTGATGTATTTTTCTTTCCTGAATAGTATTTTGTCTATTATAAGTAAGTGATGAAAAACCCTGCAATTACATGCAAAAATAGCCATGAAGATTATTTATTCATCCAATGAATATTTGCCATTCATTTATAAAGTGATACAGTGCATGCTACAAGTTTACGAGTATTACAGAAAAGTGTAACATGTTTTATCTGCCCTTGAAGGCATTAAGCTGGAGGGGGAACAAAAGGCACATACACAAATAACAATAACTATAAATTAGATCAAACTGCCTTCTCTGAAAGCCCACTTACTTACAGCAACATAGACAGCTTTCTAAGGGAGGTAATGATCTGGACCTTGAAGGAAAAGTAGTATGTGGAAGTGCAGAGATACGACAAGATATTTAAGGCAACAACCACAAAAACATATGATGGACAAAATTCCAGAGTAAGGGCACTGCACAAAATGTTTGAGACACGTGTGATGAGCAAGAAGATGTTTTTATAAGCTACTGTAGATACTAGACATCTTGTGTAGTTTTGGATGAGAAAAACATTCATAGTATTTTATTCCAAAGCATTTTCCTCAAGTTTAAAATGAAAGCCACGCATTATTATTGATGCTTGATATTTCTTTCTTTTTTTTTTTAATTGAGATATGGTCTCGCTCTGTCACCCAGACTGGAGTGCAGTGGTGCAATCTCGGCTCACTGCAACCTCCACCTCCTTGGCTCAAGCAATCCTCTCACCTCAGCCTCTGGAGTAGGTGGGACTACAGGCATGTGCCACCATGCCCATCTAATTTTTGTATTTGTAGTAGAGACAGCTTTTCACCATGCTGCCCAGGCGGGTCTCGGACTCTTGGCCTTAAGTGATTTGCCCACCTCAGCTTCCCAAAGTGCTCGGATTATAGGTATGAGCCACCACACACAGCTGATACTTGACATTTCTAATAGATGTTAAGTATTCCAAAGAAATAATGATTCCCATTTAAACAATTTTTATTCATAAAGAGGCCCTTAGAGGATATGTTCATATAGGCTATAAAGATGGTAACAGAGACACTGCAAGTTTAGATTTCATAAGATAGTTTGGATTTTTTAATTATAGTCGGTAAAAAAGTACTACACTTTATAATCCAAATCCAGTTATTGGGGCCAAAATTGAGCCAAAGAATTAATATGTACCATGTCAGAAACAAAAAGTATCTCAGCTCTTACTTATTTGAGTGGAGGTAGAAAAAGTAATAATAATAAGTAATAAGGAAAAAACAATAATAAAAACAGTAGGAGCTTTCATCTGCCAGGTCACATTGGATATTATTATATATTACTTTTTTATTTAGTGAATATTAAATCAGTACAACCACTCAAAATGAAGAAACTACATACGCTACCCGTAAGAAATGAATGCAGGACTCCCAACATTTCTGGATTTAATTGTAAGGTCTCAAACTTAGTACTGTCTGAATGTGAAATCCCTTCCCATTCTTAGGAAAACTTCTAGGTTCTCAACGATAAAATCCTTTCTAATGTCCTTCAGCTTCCACACAAAAACTTATCGACAAGGATTTTGATAAAATAGTGTAGATACAAGACATGTTACACAGTTTTCCATGAGAAAAAAACTCGTAGCATTTTGTTCCAAAATATTTTCCTGAAGGTTAAAATCAAAGCCATACATTATTACTGATCCTTGATATTTCTAACAGGTGTCAAGCATTCCAGAGAAATAATGATTCATGTGTTTCATTTATAATGATTATTAAATCACTAGATGAATGAATGAAAATATAATTAATAGCTAGTTTGATTGTTGGATGGATAAACAAGTGATTGCATGAACTGATGAGTCAAAGGAAGAATACTACCAGAAGCCATTTTTTGTTTTTTTTATTTTGTTTATATTTATATTATATATAATAGTTGTACATATTTTGGGGGGTACATGTGATATTTTGACACATGTATAGAATGTATGGTGATTAGATTATGCTAATCAGGATATCCATTATCTCAAATATTTATCTTTTCTTTGTGTTGAAAACATAACAATTCTTCCAGCTATTTTGAAATATACAATAAATTATTGTTAACTATATTTTCCCTACTTTAATAATGAATACTAAAACCTATTTCTATCTAACTGCATATTTTTTAAATTTCAACTTATATTTTATTTTATGTTCAGAGGGGGACATATGCAGGTTACCTGGGTATATTGTGTGATGTGATGCTGAGATTTGGGGTATGAATGGCCCCATCAACCAGGTAATGAGCATAGTACCCAACAGTTAGTTTTTCAGCACTGGCCCCCTACTTCCCTCCCTCCTCCTGCAGGTATCAGTCTACTGTTGCCAGTTTTATGTCCATGTGTACCCAATGTTTAGCTCCCACTTACAAGTCAGAACATGCAGTATTTAGTTTTCCAAGAGCAGTATATTTTGCTTAATGTAAAATATAATTCAGAACTTCAAGTCAATATAGGAGATACAAGGCAAACAACGACTCTTGTGAAAAGAAGTTTCATGGTTAAGTCAGTTTGCAAGAGTTAGAATATGGGCCTCAGGTAAATTCAGGCCCAGTGAAGAGTGCAAAGTATTGGGTGAAAGCCAACTATTTGTCAGTAAGGGAGTATTAATCTTAAGGAATGTATAATTATCACAAGGAGTTATAATTAACATACGGAATAATCAGAAAATGAGAATTTAGTTGAACTGTGTGACTATGATTATTAATATTTTGTGTATATATAGTATACATTTAATGTATCCACATCTTTATATATTTATTAAATATGTATTTATGTATAGCCACGTATTGGCGTGTGTAGTGTGTATAAACATGTATTCCTATTAGAGAAATAATTTTATACTGTTACTTTCAGTTAAATATTTCAAAATAGTAGAAATAATAGGGTGAATTAAACAATTTAAATTGTCAGTTTCAAGAAAAGTTTACATAAATTTCAAATACATTAAATTTTATACAGTGGCTGTGTGCCAATTGTGAGCCTATGGATGATTTTGTTCTTTAATGATTTTCTCTTTTATTTTATTTTATTTATTTTATCTGTGTTATCCACGCATCACACATTTAATCAAGATAAAATAACTGAATTTTATTTTATTTTCATTAGTAGAGTTTTCTTCTTTTTCTTCTTCTTCTTCTTCTTCTTCTTCTTCTTCTTCTTCTTCTTCTTCTTCTTCTTCTTCTTCTTCTTCTCATTCTCCTTCTCCTTCTCCTTCTCCTTCTCCTTCTCCTTCTCTGCCTTCTTCTTCTTCTCCTTCTTCTTTTTTTTGGTGGTGGGGACAGGGTCTCGCGTCTCGCTCTGTCACCCAGGCTGGAGTGCAATGGTTCAATCTAAGCTCACTACAACCTCTGCCTCCCTGGTTCAAGCAATTCTTGTGCCTCAGCCTCCAGAGTAGCTGGGATTACAAGCACATACAACCACGCCTGGCTAATGTTTGTAATTTTAATAGAGACGGGGTTTCGCCATGTTGACCAGGCTCGTCTCAAACTCCCGGGCTCAAGTGATCCACCCACCCCAGCCAACCAAAGTGCTCAGATTACAGGCATGAGCCACTGCAACCAACCTTAATACAGATTTTGTAACCAAGTTGTTACTTCCAGTCTCCCAAAACACTGATATTTTGTACATTTTTGTGTCTTTAAAATATATAATACAAGCAAGATTTTCTTGTACATTTTCTGTCACAGTTGCCTCTTCTCTGTTTTTCCAATAACCAGCAATATTTTCTATTACTAAATATTTAAGGTAAATTTGAATTCATGTGTCATTCTCTCCGCTTACAAATTTACTTTATGAAACCATTGAAAACCATTTCAAGAAATTCCCCAGATGAAAATATTATATAGCGGATTACTAGTAAAGTAAGGGAAGTCATGAAGTATTACTAAAAGATTCCTTTTTAGATTTTGGGAGGCAACAGAAATACACACACACACATACACACACACATTTGTAATTTACAGTTATTCTGAATAACTGAAAATTGTAATTACATACATAATACCAAGATCAAAATCCTTGTCTAAAGAGAACAATTATGTGGTACTATCATATTTAACATAGTGTGCTATCCCAGCAAATTAAATAGAGAACATATTTTTTTGTCTAAATCTCTAGTTACTCTTCATTCTTTTCACTTCAACAGGTTTCTCAAAGTACATTCTAAATCTCAACCATATTGAAATTATTTGAGATGTTTGCAAAAAGTACATATTATTGACCCTGGCATATGTCCCATTGAATAAGAATCTCTAGGCTTTGGAAATGGGATTCTCACTGTCCTAGAAGTTCGACAAACATAGCTCCATCTTCCTGTGTGCACATAGATACTGCTGAACGAATCCTAATCCAATCATTTCTCCAGTAAGCTGGCCCCTATAGACCCCTGCAGTTTAGTAATTTAGACTCCATTTTTAGATCCATTGAGTTCTCGATTAAAATATCTTTGCAACAAAGAAGGGTAGACATGACATTTGTGTCTACATTATCTTTTTTAAATTTCCAATACATTGTCCCTATTTGACCATCACAATTCCCTCCAAGTGAAGTAGGAGAAATATTATTAATGTTTCTTGGTTTGCAGAGAAAAAGTAAAAAAGTTTTAGTGGATTTAAGAAACATTCCCGGGTCACACAGTGGGTTAGACTGCAAAGCCAAGCCTTAAACCAAGGACTAGTTTTATCCAAAAACAAAGCAAAAAGAAAATATTTAAAGTGGTTTATGAAGAAATAGGCAAAATAAACAAATGGTCTCTGCTTTCAGAATGCTGTATGGTTTTAGGACTTACAACTGTTAAGGTATTTAAGATGTATTTTATAATATTTAATATCTGTTAATACTTAATGATAAAATATTATCATTTGATTTTTAAAGTCTTTGAGAACTCTAATTATCTTTTGTAACTTAATGTTTTTATGTGATTCACAATCACACACTTTTAAAACATGGCTCCAAATTCTATGAAATACCTTTCACTGAAAGATAGGGTAGCTGTTCTCTTGAATATAGGCTCTGTGATAGATCAATAGTATATGAACGAAGTGGCACTGTGCTAATTTCTAAGCTCAAGTCTTAAGAAGTTAGCAGCTTCTATCTCTCTTGGGGTACTTCATCTTGGAATGCAAATACCAGGCCATGGAGAAGCCCAAACTCTCCCTTGGAAAGGCAGTGATGGCCACCACCAATTTGCCAGCCGTATGATTGAGCCATGTTGGAACTGGGTAGTCAGTCTCTTCAAAGCTGCCCCAGTTTATATCACATTCTGCAGAGACAAACTGACCCTGGCAAGCCCTGCCCAAATTTCAAATTTGCGAGCAAAATAAATGGTGGTGTTTTTTTCTGCCGCTAAGTTCTGGGATTTGTTGTTATGCCGCAGTAGATAATCAAAACAGATTTGAGTTCCTTGAAGTAAGGTACTGCTGTAATGACAATGTAAAGCATGTGGCACTGGTTCTGGGACCAGGTGGCAGGCAGGAGATAGATTAATTGAGAATATTTTTAGTAAAAACTTAATGGTCCTCAGGGATAGTGTTAGTGAAAGAGCAAAGGATTTGCAGAAGCTGTTGGTGAGATCTCACAGTGAAGTAACTACAACAAGGAGAATATTATTGGAAATTAGAGGAAAAGAACCTGTGTATACACTGGTGAGAATTTTGACCATGACACCTTTGAGTCATGTAGAAAAAAAGAAAATGCCCCTAGTGAATTTGATGATTTAATTAAAGAGATTCAAGGAAGAGGCAGAATATTAGATTACTATGTAGCTTTTTCTCAATACCTAAACAAAATGTGAATGTAGATAAATCAGTTAAAGAAGGAACTTTTTCTGAAATTAGGACTGTTTGAGGTCTTTTTGTTTTGTTGTTTTGTTTTGTTTTGTTTGAGACTGAGTTTTGCTCTTGTTGTCCAGGCTGGAGTGCAATGGCACCATCTTGGCTCACTGCAACTTCTGCCCTCTGGGTTCAAGGGATCCTCCTATCTCAGCCTCCAAAGTAGCTGGGATTACAGGTGCATGCCACCACGCCTGGCTTATTTTTGTGTTATTGGTACAGACAGGGTTTCTCCATGTTGGCCAGGCTGTTCTTGAACTCCTGACCTCAAGTGATCCGCCCACCTCGGCTTCCCAATATTTGAGTTTGAAAATATGTATTTTTTGATTCTCAGCTTTTCCAGAGAAAAATAATTCTCAAATTAAGAAAGAGTCTCAGTTCATAGATCAAATACGTAATGGGGCTATATGATCTTTTGTTGTTAATATCTCAGAAAGATCTGAGGTTTTTTTTACTAGAACTTTCAAAGAAATAGAAGGTCCTCTGAGGAGCTTAATCCATTTATGCTGGGGGTTGCAATTTACTGGGTGTGAAAAATCAGACCTTGGTGACGCCATTGAGCAGTAGGATATAAAGAACTCCCACATGCTTAGTGTTCCAAAAACGGAACATGAGGCATAAATGGGCTAAGGATAGGGTATGCCTCATAGACCCTCTACTAAGAATCGTTAACAGCATTGACCACAGCAGATTCACGAGGTGTCCAAAGTCAAGAAGAGCTCACCCTGAAGAGATTTGTGAGTGTGATTGCTGTCTAATGAAATGAATTACAAATTGATTTGTAAGAAACTTACAAAATATTTAAAGAAAGCATATTGGCTTTTACAAAAAAGACAGTAAACAATGAAAAAATGCTGCCAGACTCCCAAACATTTACAGGCAGCATGCATATTGAGAAGACATCTCAGTTACAAACACAGATAATTTATTTTTTAAAAAGAAGAAAGAAGGAGGAAGAAGGAGGAAGAGGAGGAGGAAGAAGAGGAAGAGGAAGAGAAGGAAAAGGAGAAGGAAAGTAATAGTAGTAGTATAGCAGTAGTAGGAGGAGGAAGCGGGGATGGAGAAGGGGAGGATGGGAACAGAACCAAGAGCCATGTGTCTAGAGTCAAAAGTCTAGGAGAATCAGTTCTCTGAAACAGTACTGGATACTCATCAAGGAACCAGTAACATGTGCCAAAATGATTCCAAGAATCACTATTTACCAGTAACTGCCATATGACTTCCACTTTCTCTGTTCTTGAGTAATGCTGTCTACAGAAATTATCCTTATTCTATTCCCCCATTGTATACTGGGTCAGCTCGAGGATGATGCTCTAATGATTTAAAATCTCAGAGTGTTTTTAGTAGGAATGCAAATATTTTGTGGCCAAAGGTCAACTGTGTTTGTTTTAAATCATGACATTAATTATTTAATACTCCTCTCATTGAGTTTCTTCCCCTGGATATGGGCTCTCTTACTGAATAAGTAATTGAAGATGACAGATGCAACGAATGTTATGTCAATATCAGAGCTGCTTGGACCTTAAGAAAATGGCAGGTTTAACTCTCTATCACTCTTTGGATTGTTAGTCTTGGAACACCGATACCATGAAACATGGACACCATGAAACACAGATACCAACACACCCCCCACCCCAACCCAAGGAAACGTTTATGGAGGAGAACCAAAACAAACCTCAGTTTCCCAGATGATTGAGTGAGCCACATGGGTCTTCCAGCCTGTGTAAACCCACCCCAGTTGACACTGTCTAGATTAGAAATGGTCTGACCCTGTTTGGCCTTGCCCATATTATACATTTTTGAACAAATTAATTGGTTGCTATTATTTTAAACCACAAAGTTTGGGGTTAATTTGTTATGAGATAAAATATATTTGGAAGAAAATTTTATTTATTTATGTATTTATGTATGTATGTATGTATGTATGTATGTATTTATTTATTTATCTATTGAGACATACTCTCACTCAGTCGCCCAAGCTGGAGTGCAGTGGCGCAATCTCGGGTCACTGCAACCTCTGCCTCCTGGGTTCAAGTGATTCTCCTGCCTCAGCCTCCCAGTAGCTGGGATTACAGGTGCCCACCACCACGCCCAGCTAATTTTTTTGAATTTTTAGTAGAGATGGGGCTTCACCATGTTGACCAGGCTGGTCTCGAGCCTGTGACCTCAAATGATTATCCCGCCTCGGCCTCTTAAAGTGCTGGGATTACAAGCATGAGCCACGGTGTCTGGCAAGGAATGGAATTTTAATAGCCTCTCTTCTAAACTTGAAATGTCTAGAAATATTTAAGTAGAATCTCTAAAATAGAGGCTAAAACTAAAATAATTTTAGCAGATAATATTGACTATTTGTCATATTAGTTATGTATAGTGTAAACATAATTACATGAGGCAGTATAAGAAACATCTAGCAAGTCACCTGATATATTAACATTAAACAAATAAAAATAACTCAAAATGTGGGTTAAAATTAATTATAAATATCAAACAAAGACGAGACATCATTGTATTTGTAAGGTTTGTTTTCAAGAAGATGCAAAAACAGAGGGAAGACACAAACAATGAATTTGAAGTAATTGTTTTTTCCAAAAGAGTATCAATTTGCAGATCTATAATTTACTGAAAATTATTTTCCTCAAAGTCACATGACACACAAATACACCCATATCATCACATGACATTGATTTTCTTATAACATTTCACATGATACATATATAAATATGTGTGTATAATTTAAAATTAATTATGATACTTTTAAAATTAAGAAGAATACCAATATTTCTGACCTGGCTTAGACAATATTTGATCAGAAAAACAAAAGCATGAGTGTCCACAGAAGAAATAACTGCCAATTTCAGTGTTTCAAACACAATGTTGCGTGGGTATTATAAATAACTTTTCTGCAAGTTATAAATAGAGACCATCTTTACAGTATAAACAGTCTTTCTGTTTGATTTAGGAGTAAATTGAAGCTTTAGATACATATTCAAAATGCATTTCCCAGAAGATTTCTGGTTTTATAGTCTTTGATGATAACTAATTCTGGTACATGTGCATTTTGTGTTTTTGGCTATTGGAAAAGGAAGTTCATCCACATGATCCTTTGAGTTGCAAACAATCCCTAGAGCTAAAGACCTCCCTTAATGGTAGGCAGAGTATAAACCCTGTCTGAATATTAGGATCACCCGGGAAGCTTCAAAAAATACAAACGTATGAGTTCCACACTAAAACAAATAAGAATACAGTGGTGACACCTGGGCACTAGCAAGCTTTAACAGCATCTTCCTGTGGGTTATGTACTGCATATTCCATTTGTATAACATTTTTATAATGGCAAAATTAGGCCAGGTGCGGTGGCTCATGCCTGTAATCCCAGGACTTTGGGAGGCCGAGGTGGGTGGATCACCTAAGTTCAGGAGTTAAAGACCAGCCTGGGCAATATACTGAGACTCTGTCTCTACAAAAAATAAAACTAGCTGGGTGTGGTGGCACATGCTTGTAGTCCCAGCTACTCGGGAGGCTGAGGTGGGAGGATCACTTGAACCTAGAGGTGTTGAGCCTACAGTGAGCTGAGATTGAGCCACTGCACTTCAGCCTGGACAACAGAGCAAGACTTTGTCTCAAAAAATAAGTAAAAAGAAAAGGACAAAATTATAAAAATTGAAAATAGATTAGTGGTTGCCATGAACTAAAGACGGGAGGTGAGGCTCCGGAGGTAGGCAGATATGGTGGGATCCTGGTGGTGATGGACTTCCTCTGGGCATTGCCCGTGGTGGTGTATACATAAACTTACACATGTGGTAAAATTGCACAGAACTAACCACAAACACATGTACACGCAATGCATACAAGGACAATTGGGGCTATCTGAATAAACTGGGTAGACTGAATCAATGTGAATATTCTGGTTATAGTATTGTACTATAGTTTTGTAAGATGTCACCATTGGAAAAACAACTATGTAAAGAATAAATAGAGTCTCTCTGTATTATTTCTTAAAACTGCATGCAAACATTGAAAATAGAAAGTCTAAGTAAAAAACAAAACTTCCTGATGACTATTACCTCCCTAAGATTGGAAAACCAAATACCATTTTCAAAACTGTTAACAGAAGTTTCCAGATAGGGAAGGAACTGGTCCAGGTCAATGGTTTGCAACTAGTGGACTACACTGCAGTATGAGTGTTGCTTAGATATTCGTTAAAAATTCAAATTCTCAAGCCCCAAACAAGACCTACTGAATTAGGAACTCTGAAGATGGCACCAAGTAATCTGTAATAGTCCTTCCAGGTGAGCGTGCTACATGCTAAACTTTCAGAGACATTAGCTTAGGGTTTTGTTTTGTGATAACTATTTCATATGAATAAATAGTATTAAATGTGTATTATATATGAATAGAGCATTGTTACTTATAGCCAATGACTAGCAGAGTCAGCATCACCTAGAGGCTTTTTAGAAATGTAGAATCTGCACCCCAAACTTGGGGAATCCCAATCCGTGTTTTAACAAGATCCCCAGGTAATTCATAGGCATATAAAGGCTTGAGAAGCAGTGCCTTAGAGTATTTGCTGAACAACTATTATATGCAGTCCATCAAAATGCAGCTGTGCTTCTGGTGAAAATAAGAGCATTTGGACACCAACTTCCTGCTGGGGCAGGGATGTTAAACAAGTTGCCCTCGATCACACATCTCATAAGGAGGCCACCCAGGATTTCAGCTTGCATAGGATGTAAAAGAACAACAGGAAAGAGTCTTCTAGTCTGGATTCCTCCAGAGCCTATGTTCATAGCACTGTGCAAAACTGCCCAGGCTTTCTTTGTCTATTCGGCCAGCTCCAGTGGGCCAGTTCTGGTTTCCAAGCATTTACAGCAGGGAATGTCATGAATTGCATACACACGTGCCAGGGTCAGAATAGATACCAGTATTCACTCAGACCGTTCTGACCATATTACTGTCTGAACACTAAGCTCATAACAGGAACTTCAAATCTACCACCCTAGGATTTTCTGGCTTCAGGATAGCAGAAAGTCTGCATGTTCTCTTCCTCCTTCGCAAAGCATCCCATTGATCCTCTCATGTAAATCACAGGGCAAGACTCCAAGTCTACAGAATGCACACTAACCGTAAAATAATACTGTTGGGAGCTAGAGTTGAATGGGAAATCTCTGATTGTCCTGGATAGGATTTTCTTCATATTTATCTTCCAAACTTCAATTCTGTAGAAGTATGCTGGCAGAACCAAGCGTTACCCGGTTGCACAGTTGACAGCATAAAAAATCATTTATCATTTTTATATCTAGGGTTTAACTTCAGGAAAATAGCACAATTCACACAGAGTAGATAGATTTCAAGGGAAGGGTAGTTTTTAATTCTTTTGTTGAATAAGTAGGGAGGCATGACTGGAAAATGTTTCAAAGCTGTTAGGGGATAGGTGAGGATTCTGTATAATTTCATAGATCTTTACGTGAAGTGATAAATAAATAAGGTTATACCTGTAAGAGCAAAATAAATGGCTAATGGAGCAAGGCATACATTCATTAATAATAGTTAACAATCGCAACTAATGTTATTGAACATGATATGCTAGTTTCTCTGATAGCCTTGGATATTCAAAGATAAATAATTTAGGATGAGAAATACATATGAATCAAATGAATTAATATGTCTACTAAAATTACTTGACAATTGCAATGGGCCAGGCATAGTGAAATGTGCAAAATATGGCTTCTCTACTTTAAATCACATGACATTCCTATGATATTGATATTATCATTCATATTCCATGAAGCAGGAAACTGAAACTCAGAAACAGGAAATGACTCTCCAATAGTCACATAGCAAGTTGGTGGCCCAGTCAAAACTCCAACAAAGATTTCTCTGCCCAAAACTGTTTTCTTCAATGAAAGAAGTGAGAAGGGGAATCGAAAATGAATAGAAGGAGGTCAGAAGGAGTTAGCTGAGAAAGGAGTAGATTTTAGACTCAAATCAGAGTTCTTCAGTACTTGTCCTCTCTTCCACAGATGATTTCAAATGTACTCAGTTTCCCGTAGGAAAACTAAGATTAATTACTACCATCTATATGAACTGTTAACTATTCATATTCAATTCCTGATGCAACATGGTAACCATTTTACATGTCAGCAAAACTGTCAGATTAATGTTACTGTACATTTTAGTTTATCTCAATGCTCAAGTACACTAGAGATTCTCTGTCATCCTAGTCTCTCATATCATGAGTTATTGAAGGATTTAGGGTTATGTAAAGGGTGGCATGATGTAGACAAAGAAATGAACTCAAATTAGTTCTCAGTTTTCCAATGTTCATTTTAATGTATAAAAATATTTTACCCCCCTTCCCTTTAGGATATAAATATAGATACAGATATACAAATACCCCATCATGTAAAAGTTTAAAAAATAATTTCCATGTGATGTTGGAGAATTAATGAGCTAACATTTGTAAATCGTTCAGAGCATTATTGCAATTGTAAACCTGGAGTGGTGTGGTCAAGCTTCCTACTGCTGTCTTAGGAAAATGATTTTCTATCTAATTTTATCTTATTTTCTAAACTTGAAAAATGGGTCTAATAATCCCTGCCCTTTACATACCTCAGAGAGATGTTTCAAGAATTAATGAAATATGTGTAAAGAGCTGTAAACTGGATAAATTAAGACATCATTGCCATTACTCTATTGAATTCTTCAAATAAAATTTTCAGTAGAACTACGACCCTTCCGACCTTTGCCAATAAGGCAGACATGAAAATGTAGTAATAATATAATTTTAAAAGAGGTCTTCACTGTTTAAATTAAGTGCATAAATCAAATTTATAAATCTCAAACTTATCTGAGAAACTATGCAATTTTTCTAGAAAAAAATAACGAATGCATGGCAGGATCAAGAAATCAATAAAGAGATGATCTTCAAATACTTTAGGCTGACATTTCAGTTTGTCCCCTAAACCCCAGATGAGATTATTGTCATTATAGCCATGATTTCAAAGATTTAATAAATAGACAATTATGGTTTGTGTCTCCTGAAATTCATCAAAATTAGTTGAGATACTCATTCAGCTTTACCCCACATCTGTTGCTTGGTTGTGTCTGGGTAAAATGCCAGTTGATTTAATTTATCATTTTTCTTCCAGATGTTTTGGCATCACATAGTTATAGATACACAATTGTATCCAAAAATGCTCTTAGATTAATGTAAGAGAGTTCTAGTATTTTCTTCCCTCTGGGCTTTAACTACAGTAAGAAAAGAAATAACTTTATTGTTTTAAAATATGAAACTAAATGAAAATTTCATCTACCTCAACACAGTGCAATAATAGACCCGCAGAAATTTTTCAAATTAGTTGCTGTTCTTTCAGAAATCCAAGGCTGATTCCGTGGTAGAAGAGAAAGGATAAGGCATACAGAAATGATGAACAAAATAACAAACTAAATCTAGATACCTGCCATGACTCCATGTGATACTGAATTGAAAATAGTCTATTGATATAGAAAGAAAGATCTGTGAACACTTTAATTCCACCAGGTGCTAGCTCAGTGACCTTGAGGTAACCATTTCCTCTCTGCATATTTCAATTTTATTTATTTATTTATTTAATTTTTTATTTTAATAGCTTTAGGGTTACAGGTGGTTTGGGGTTACATATATGAATTGTGGAGTGGTGAAGTCTAAGATTTTAGTGCAACCATCACCCAAGTAGTGTACATTGTACCCAATAGGTAGTGTTTTGTTCTTCACCTCCCTCCCACCCTACCCCCTTCTGAGTTTCCAATGTGTATTACACCAGTCTAAATACCTTTGCATGCCCATAGCTTAGCTGCCACTTATAAGTGAGAACATGTGGGTATTTGGTTTTCAATTCCTGAGTTACTTCACTTAGAATAATGGCCCCCAGTTCCATCCAAATTGCTACAAAAGATATTTCTTTTTTATGGCTGAGTAGTATTCCATGGTATACATACATATGCTACATTTTCTTTATCCATTCATTGTTTGATGGACACTTATGTTGATTCTATATCCTAGCAACTGTGAATCGCACTGTGATAAACATACACATGCAGGTGCCTTTTTGATATAGTGACTTCTTTTCCCTTGGGTAGATACCCAGCATGGGATTGCTGGATCAAATGGTAGATCTACTTTAATTCTTTGAGAAATCTCCATACTGTTTTCCACAGACGTTATACTAGTTTACATTCCCACCAGCAGTATATAAGCATTCCTTTTCATCACCTCCACACTGTCTATTTTTGTTTGTTTGTTTGTTTTTAACTTTTTAATAATGACCATTCTGGCTGAAGTAAGGTAGTATCTCATTTCTGGTTTTACTTTGATCTCAATTTTATAAAATGGAGATAACATAACCTACCTACTTCAGTATCTATTCATCATAATATTATGTGTTAGGAAATTATGCTAAAAAAGTTAATACTCGTTTGTTCTGTGCAAGTTACTTATGTTGTGAAGAGGAGCTTCAGGCCAAGTTTATCCTGGCTTTTTAAAATGCAGGACTAACCTTTGAGCTGCAAGCATACTTCACTGTTGGGATCCACGTATGTGCTTTGGATAAAACAATCTGCAGCAAAAGGAGAGAACGGACATTCTATGCAGCAAGCCATCAGACATCTTGCTCTCTTGAAGAGTATGGAAATATTCATATTCTAAATGATATTTCTTCTGCTATGCTGACACTACCTCAAGTGTCTACCAAAATGATTTCCGCATGACTTGTGTGTGTGTGCGACACTATTCATACCATTTCTAAGTAAAATAATCACTCTACAAAATTGATGGTGATTTTCAGTGTAAGCAACATAAGCTATGATTGTTAGCATTGTCACAGTTTGTATCACTAGAATCAATCTGAAGTATATCCGTGCTTGCAAAATGAATGTTAGTTAAGCACATTCTAATTATGAATTCATGAAAAGTCTTAGGGTTGAAGAATTACTTGGCACCATCTTAGTCGAATGATCTTCAGGAAACAAGTCAGCTGTCTGAGTTCTGGCTACATCACCTGAAACGCAGGATAATAATACCAGCCATGGACCATTTTATATAGTTGTTTTGAGGCTTCACTGTAGTAAAGAATAAAGAATCAGTGTGCAATGTATAGGATATCATAATGTAAATGTTAAGAATTCCTGTTACTAACATTAAAAAAGTAGGGAGGTCAAAGTTATTCTTCTCTGGCAAGGACCCTCGTTCATGACAAAATTTTTCAAAATGTCAGTCACCTTGCTAGGTTCATTGAGATTTAGGGTTTTGTCCTCAATTTGGTAGGAACAGAAATTTTAGTCTATCAGCACATTCCTAAACTGAATGTTGCTTCAGCACAGACATGCATTAGCCAAGTTCTAAGAAGACAGTCACTTAACAATAAAGCTAATTCGTTAAGTTTCAATAAAAAATAAAATGTCTGCCAAAAGCTTTGGAGTGTGGCATATCGGTAAGGCAGAGGGTCTGCCTCAAAGCCTGGCTCCATCAATTATTTGCTGCAAAGTCTTTAGAACTCAGAGAGATACAATAGCTGCCCAATTTTCTCCTTCCTACAGTGTTGATAATAGAATTCCCCACAACATGGGGCAGTCTTGTAAAGTACATGGGTGATTCTCTTCAAAGTGCTTTGTGTCAAACACTGAGAAAAGAAGGCTTAAGAAATGGTGGAATGGTAGCTGTTATTATTATGGTTGTTATTATTGTTATTTAAGTAAGCATATATTGTTGCAACTCTTTCTGAAATTGAATAAAATAATCACCAAAAGTGATTTGAAAAACTTGGAGTTAAAGCCATGAGGGTAAGATGTGTAATTTAAATTTTAGTGGCCTTATAATTGATAATCTGCTCTAGCTCCAGAGGGTTGGTCCCCGGAAGAGCACTTCAGGCTTTCTCTCTGTGTCTTTCCCTTTCTCTGTCTCTCTGTCTCTGTCTCTCTGTCTCTGTCTCTCTCTCTCTCTCTCTCTCTCTCTCTCTCTCTCTCTCTCTCTCCCCCTCTCTCTCGCAGTGCCTGGATGAATTTCCCCAATTTCTATCCATGTGACCCTATTAATTGTTCTGAAAGGGTAATACAAAGGAGTTATCAATGGGCGAGTCTTGATCTGCCCTGGGAACAATTTTGTCTCTTGAGAAGGCAACCTTATTTGGTGAGACCCTAAAAGTGTAAATTATAATGCCAATGTATTTCCTTTGGGGTTACCTTCATTTTCACTCTGCTGTTAACAATGATCCGCATTTTTTGAGTGCTTACTAATTACTCCATACCAAGAATCCTAATAAAGAAATTATAAGCATTACTTCTTTGAATAGCCAGCCAACGTTTTACAGGTAATAAGCTGTTTCCATCAATGTTATATTCAAGATATATTAACAGTAACAATCCTTATTGTTACTATATCTCAAACTAATTACCTCAAGCTAATTGAGAAAATAAATAACTTTCTAAGGCATCAGTTCTCAAACAATTTGGTCTCAGGGTCACTTCACACACTTAAAAGTTAATGAAGAACCCCAAAACCCTTTATGCATTAAAATTTTGTTATTGGGTTGTACTTCTCAATATTTACCATATTGTAAGTTGAACACACACACACACAAGAATATAGAAGCACAGATTCCATTGGCCATTGAGCTAATGGCTCACTATGATATTAACAAGTGCCATATAGTCTCTGGAAAAGTATACTTTCAACTGTGAGACAGACAAAGGCAAACAGTGTTGTCATATTATTATAAAAAAGTATTTCAACCTTGCAGAATGCTTAAAAATGTCTCAAAAACTCTAAAGATCCCTGGACCACTCTTTGAATATTATGGTCTTAAAGAATAAAAGTCTGTTGCCCCAATCTCCCCCAGTATGTTTCAATTACTCACTTTAAGACTAATTACTATGTTACATGCATTATACAACAACATAGAAAGATATTATTATCTGCACCTTAATGTGATGAAATTGAGGTTTAAAAGGAATGAGTACTTTGACTAACATTGCATAACTTCCCAATATCGTGGTCAGTTTACAATCCCATACCTTTCTGTCTAAATCTGTGCTCTTCACTATCATGTGAAACACAGACACTAAAGATTTATCAAATAGAAATGCAAAAAAAAAAAACTTAGTAGTTGTATCATTTCATCCACATACTGAAGAGAATTATGATGTTCAGAGGTACAATTACAATAATCCCATGGATTGAATCAACATTTCCCAAATGGATTTATTTTACCCACCTCTTTGACTTTTAAAATTAGATGTTTCTGTTGCAGATAAAATAATTATAGTATGTGAACATTAAAAAGAAAGACCAAACTATTCATGTGAAAGTCACAGTAAGCCAAACTTCATGGCCAAACTACACTGGATAAAATAAACATGCCATATTCTATGATTGTTATTTTTTATGATTTTGCAACCAAGTTGATGTAAGCAATGTGATTCCTGGATTTTTTATTCCTATATGTGTATTATCTAATATAGGACCTGGCGAATAATGGTGCATTTGAAACTCTGTACAAAGATGAACCTTGTTTAGAGGATGTTTGCCCATCTATCACACTTAGTAGTACCAAGGAGTAGAGAGAGTTCAGGCTTTGACATCAAATCTGGTGGATTCAAACCTCCCTTTATTACATCTATGGGCTTTTCCTTGTGTCCCGGCTTTCCTGAGTCTCGCATGACACATTTCTAAAACAGTGTTCAGGTTACATCCATCTAAACATTGTTATGAGGACTGAATGAAACAAGAAATGTAAGTACACAGAGACCAGCATTCTGCTTGGGATTAAGTAGCATCTTAAATGCTGGTTTATTTTCTGTTCTTTATTGTCACATGCAGATATCATTTAATGTTACAGATCTAGACATCGAACCAATAGAGAGCATGAAAGGGCAAGTGTATGTACCGCTCTTTTTGCATCCAGGCCATTTCCCTAAGTCATGATTCTTATTATGCCCAGGAAACAGCTTCTCCAGCCATTCTTCAACCAAAGTTAGGCCTTGGGTATCTATTTATACTGAGGCTTCCTTGTTAGTCTATTACTCATTCCTAAAGCACAGTCTCCAGATGGACATACAATGAAGTCTATCATAACCATAGCTGAATGAAAGAGACCAAGATCAACAAGTTCCTCCTTTGCATCTAAAAATATCCAAAACTTCCTGGATGGCTTCATGCTGTTCCCTTTGCCACTAACATTCTTGCTTTCCTTCTTCACTTGCCACATGGTAGTATCTGGATTGACTGCGAAGGGCACCAGAGAAAGCATCATACAGAACTCATTTCTTCCTCCTATTTGTGGTTTGGATGCTTTCTGTCTCTTTCAATTAAACAATTTAACTGTAGTTCAAAAGCTGCCCTCTCCACTACAGAAACTTCACCTCCAGGCCAGGAACTAGGTCTTCAACAATCTGTGTCTGAAGTGCCTAGGATAGGTGGGCAAAAAATGTGTTCAACTCACTAATGTTTTCTGTATTCACTTTGCAATTATTTGGTACACCAAGTGAATGGTTTATTAGACCTTAAAACTCTTTAATCTGGACTGTACTGAGGACAAAAGCAATCATACAGAAAACAAGGCTCAAATAAAAAGATATCAAATTCAGCACTTACTTTCATGAAGATCTCCTATTTAAATACCAGGGGTCATTTGTAGAATATATAATTGCCTTTTAAAATCCATGTCTAACCAATCATTTTTAATAGGTATCCAGATATTCACAGATTTATTTTAGGTATCAGTTACCCTGAGAAGTCACCTGACACATCAATTCCTGTCTTATCTTCTTTTTATATCTTTTCTTAAATAAATGAATGTGGGTTTCTATGGTATTCTGTGGAGTTCAGATTTTTGTTTCTTTGTAACTGCTACATAATTATATTGGAAATGTGAAAAACAGTTCAGCAGGAAATCAAATGCTGGCTCAGTATGGGTATTTTTATATCCAGAGATACTCAAATATGAACCAGCAAAGAGATTTGGATACTATGCCTCACACACAAATCTAATGACAAGCTGTATTTAAAAGCCAGCCAAAAAAAAAAAAAAAAAAAAAAAACTTTTTCCTAACCAATTTTTCTTTACAGTGTATTAGGGCTGCTTATTTGTTTTACTAAACAAAAACAAAGCTTGGACAGAGGCGCTCTAAAAAGTCAGAGTCCTTTAAACATCAAACTCAGTACAATCTAACTGAAAGAACAGATTGATGAAGATTTGGCATTACCATTGTCAAAAACATGTCAAGTGATATACATATGTACACACACCCACACATACATATATTCTGTACATCAACTCAAGTGAGTTACAGCTTTTTATTGAATACTATAGTTTCTTTTTAACCAATAAGAAATAAATTATATAGGTCGAGGAAAGTTTTTCTTTCAAGCAGGTAATTTTTAAGGAAACCTAGACTGAAATTCATATCTATTTGACTGCAGTGTACAAGTTTTTTCCTCCATACTTGTCATCCACACCTCCCTTCTCCAGCCTCATGTTACTCATTCATTGTTAAATTATGGCAACAGGTGTGGAACAGACTTCAGCATCATTTCAGGCTTATTTGAGTGGGCAGCAGGAGCACTCAAACTTCAACACCAGCTCCTCATTTAAACTCTATTTTAAAATTTCAGAACCCAGAGGTTTCCAAATATCCAAATTCCTCTGGAACAAAGATCACAGATGCAAATGTTAAATTCCTAAATCTCATCTGGACCTCCCCCACCTAACCACTCCATGCAGTTACTTCAGTGGGGATGAAAGCCTACCAGTAATATCTCATTGTGTTCAAAACTCTTTTACAAACTGGATGAAGGAAGGCTGTGGAAAGGTTGGGCCATCTTTTCTGTAATCTGATTTGTTAGTATCACTCACGGTACGTCTTAATAGCAATTGGGTTTTCCCTAGGAGAATTGAGATGCAAAATGTTCAGAAATTAGTCTGAAAAGTGAGACAAAGCTAGGATTAAATCCAATGAGGCTGAGCTCTGGTATTTTTATTAGATGAAATAACTGATGGCATTAACACATGCAGTTATTGTGAAAATTAAACATGCCAAAGAATACAGAAAGGGTTAAAAACCGGCCTAGCACACAGTAAGCTGCGACACTTTTAATTGTAATTATATTTGTCCCTGTTGTCAAGGCTTGCGATCTCCAGCAGAATTTGCTTTTCTTGTTTTCTCATTAGTTTTAACCAGATGCCAATTTCTGTTTATTCAAACTCCATCTCTAATACAGGTTTAGTTTTAGTCTGAATTAAGACTGCAGGGATTATAGCTATGGTTCTCAAGGCATGGTCCCTGGACCTGCAGCATCAGCCTCACATGGAAACTTGTTAGAAATACAAATTCCTGGCCAGCAAGCTATGCTTTAACAAGCCCTCCAGGTGATTCTGACGCACCAAAAAATTTAAGAAACACCTTCCTTTCCTATTCTCTATGTCATAGACTCACTACTCCACTCATAACCTATTCTGCTCCTGAATTTGAATGCTAATATTCTGGGCCCTATATTTTCCTATTTCAATGCATTTGATGGGCCCTTTTAATGTGGAGAATGAGATTATTTCCTTGATCTGGCACTCAAAGGCAAACATAATATCCTTAACTGAATAGGCTTTACTTGAACTTTCTAGCCATATCTACTTCACATTCCTGATTCCCCTCGTCTTCAGAAGATATTCTAAGCTCTTCTTCTCTTGATAAAGCCATTTTCTAATTTTTAAATGCATCTCTTACTGCTACTTCACAATCCTGATGAAAACTCCTACAGAGAATCTTCACAGAGAACACTGTCTATCCCATGTAGTGGAAGAATCTCACCCTACTCCACACTACATACATGATTTTTTTTGTGTGAATGATTGCTAGAGTTGTAAATGCATGTCTCTAGTTTGTTGTCCCCACTTTGCAAAGCTTAAAGGAGCCATGTCTTGTTTTCTAAGTGCTCACCTCTTAATGCACAGTTGGTGCACATGGAAAAGTTACAGAAATAAGCTGAATCCTATCCGTACTGGTATTTGTGTAGTGTTTATAAAATTTTAGAGAAATAATACAGATGTGAGAAGATGGGAGTACTATGTTTTTGGCAAGAATTGCTCTGTGAGTTTTGGCTTTGTGGGCCTGTGGCAGTGGTTCCACATCTCTGAGTATGGTTCCTCATCATTCCTCCAAGGATTTCAGTGCGGCTGAAACAGACAGAGCTTCTCAAGAGATCTACACAGTGCCTGGCCCAAAGATGCTGCTCAAAGGATATTAGTTTCTTTTTTCTTAGCTAATTTGAATTCCAGGGTGGATAGAATTGGCAGCCATAAAAGGAGCAGGCATAACTTATTCTTGTGACAAATAGCATAACCTTTGAATCTGGGTGACATGTGAGGTGAGTCCTTGTCCTATAGAGGCTCTAGGGACCAGAAAATATCAGCACTACAAGTAAGTGAGTGGAGTAACTGACACCCTGACAGCCCAAATGAGATGGAAGCCAAGTTATCATTTAAATGTCCATCATCTGGCTAAGGGGCTACCTGACCCAGTACTGAAATGCCAGTTGGGTAGGGGTGGATAAGGATGGAATTGGTGCCTATTTTTAGCCCCAGTTTCTAAGCTTTGGATTAGGGATTCCTGGAATCAGAAAACGTGCTGCATTTTCATTCTTTTGGCTTTGCTGCTTTGTAACCTGCTTGCACTTGTTCAATACAGATCAGACCAACTGATAAACGGGCTTGTTGGGTAATGAAGTGTGGGCTGGCATTATTCAAGGCTTGCCTCCAGGCTCTCAGAAGGGAAGAAAAATCAAGGTTCCAAGATCAGAAGCCAGAGTCCTTAGGGAAACAGACAGGGGACCCGAGGCTCCTCTCTGCCAGCACCTTTCTCATGGTCTCTAACTCCCAAGATTGGTTAATATTCTGTGGGGATCCTTCCCTGTGAACACAGTCAGTGCCCCACAATTTTTCTACAAGGAGAGCACAGTTCTTTCTGCCCTTTCTGTCTCAGCTTCAATCACTCAGGGGGGGAAAAAAAAAAAAAGACATAAAGATCCAGAAAGCCATAATGGATGTGTACCTATCTGCATGGGATTTTTAACAAACAGCTGTCTAGGGTATATTTTAAAAAAGATCCTCCCTGCCAATCAATTAATAGTGTCTGTTTGGAGTTAGAAATCATCAGGGTACTCCCTCATTATACTAATTCATTATTTCCTTTCTTCATTCATTCATTCATTTAACCAATATTTATTAGGAGCCCCAAAGCACTATGGTAGGCCCACAGGATAAAGCAATAATGAAATGTTACATGAGAACAGGGAACTTAACTATTTCTGCCCTTAGGAATTTATTTTCAAAAGCTCAACCAAATACGTATGTGTTATAAGCCTTGAACAGTTATTTAAAAGAAAATAAACACGTAAAACAAAGTGAGGACTTATAACAAAGGAACCAGATCCAACCAGGGTATCAGGAGATAATAAATAATAAGTGCTAACACTTACAGTAGCTTGTATGCAGCAGAAGTTGTTCTAAGCATTAAAAATGCATTAATACATAAAATGAGTTAATACAAATCGCTATTTAAGATGAAATTATAAAGAATCTATAGTTAACCAATTGATGGCTGTTAGAAATATTGTGTCCTGATAGTGTGGTGGCCCATGCCTATAACCCCAGCATTTTGGGAGGCCGAAGCAGGTGAATTGCTTGAGGCCAGGAGTTTGAGACCGGCCTGAGCAACATAGGGAGATCCCATCTCTATTTTTAAAGAAATAAATAAACAATAAAATTAAAATGAAGAAAAAATAAATAATAAAAAGAGAAATATTGTGTCCAATCCTTTCGCCAGATAAATAAGGGATTGGAGCAAAGGATTTTGCATATGCATGCATTATCCTGAGAAGAACATTCTGGAAAGAAGGCAGGAGAGTAATTATGTGGAAACTACAAATCAATATCCCTCAGTCCTACATACTGAGATTCAGCATCCCCGTCTGAATTAAAAAGAAAAAATATGGCCATATTATTTCTAACTCCTCTCATCAAGAGATGACACTTCTCTAGCCCTTCTACCCACTCTTGATCATGTGGCTTGTTTTGGTCAATGAACTATTATCAAACTGGATGCAAATAAAGGCTTGTAAAGTGCTTGCTCACCGGGGCTTCCTGTTGCTTTGCTGCATCTTGTAACATTGAGAACATAATTAAAAAGCTAAGCTAGCCTGCTAGAGGATGAGAGACAAGCTGTGTCTGCTAAAGCACCCCGGACTAAACAGCCCACCATATATACATGTGAGGCCAAGATTGACTTGGCCCATATAATCCATCAGCTTATATATATGGTCCCATATAAGCCATCAGCTGACCAGAAAGAGTACCAAAACCAGTTCAAACCAAAAGAACTGCCCAGCTGCTCCACAGAACCAGAAGAAAACATTATGTTAAGTCACCAAATTGTGTCATGATGTAATATGTAGCAAAAGTGAATTAATACATATTAACATCTCCATATGACTATTTCAGCCCTCTTTCTCTCTAAGCCCAAGTGGTTTGAATAAAGGAAGAAAATGAATGACAAATACAATCCTTTAGATATAGGACTGAGATGATAGGGAATGTAAGAGTTGGCAAGCACCAGGTTTCATCTGGAAGAGGATAGAGAGGAGGATAGAAAAGGGAAGGCAGGGGGATGAAAGAGAAAATACAAAGAATATTATCAAGTCCTTACCATAAGTTAGGCTCTGTTTACGCAATTTACCTGTGTTATCTCATTTAACTCCCATAACAAACTTCAAATATAGCCGTTGAGACCTAAAGAGATTGCATAACTTATTTAAGTCACACATTTAACATATGTTAGACCCAATGTTTTCACTGGGGCAATTTGACTTCATAGCTTATGTCCTTAACTAATAACCTCGACTATAACTCAACAGCTTATGTCCTTAACTAATAACCTCTATTGTTATAAAAAAAACTGTTAGAACAACTTGCCTATGACTTTGGTTTTGGATGAAGAAGGAGCTTTTAAAGTTGCCAACCTGGCCGGGATACTTGGGACTGACAGAGGAAAGAAGATGCTCCTATTAATATACATAATCAAGGAAAATTACATCCCTCAAATAATCCCAAAGTGATATGTTCCTGAACAAACAATTTGAGAGATTCTCTGGATTAGGTTGGGTAGTTTTGCTTGATGACAAACATGGTCACTTTTTGGCAAATTCTTTTTAATTATACAATAATGATAGAATTGAGTTTATATTATGATTAATACTATAAAATTGATATTAGCATTGACATTATTATCAAGTTTACCTTAAGTTAGGTAAGATTATAGCTCTTAAATATATTTATTCTTCATCACACATCTCTAAAGGTGCACCAACACATTCCCCATTGTACTAGGCTTAATACTTCAATGATGAAATAATCTGTACACCAAACCCCCAGGACACAAACTTACTTAAGTTACAAACCTGCACATGCACCCCTGAACTTAAAATAAAAATTTAAACACATTACCAATTTTATAGATAGCAAAACTAAGCCACCACAGAGAGAAGTTGAGTAACTTAACAAAAGAGTGAGCATGGATAAATGAAAAAGCAATGATTCCAACCTAGCAAACAGATTTATGAGCCTGGATACTTAACCACTATCTTATTCCCTTCAACTGCTGGACTGATAACTTTATTTTCTCCTCCCAGTCCTCATGACTTCTCCATCCCTAAAGAAAACCAAAGCCTGAGGGGTAAATCAACCCAATACTATCCTACCTTTAAAATCTGTTCAGATATCTAGGGTCTTCCTTACTTCCTTTAATATGGTACTACAAACCTGGAGATAACCATTTGCTATGAGCTACCAGTTAGCAGCAACTCGCACCTGAAAAGCTAGCATTCATGTTTTCTGCTTACCTTCTTTCTACATTTTATCTATAGTTGTCTACAGTAAGAGTTATTGTTACGGCTTTGGAGAGGGTGGTTTATAAAGAGTGACAAGGGCAAGATGTAGGTATAGGTGCGTCTTATCTACTCTTATTTTTGAGCTTAGGACTGGGAGGCTATTAATCACACTGACATCCTAAAGGAATGCCTGGCTAAAATCTATTCCTCCATTCTCAATCCACGTGTTCTTTCTTAGACTGGAAGGAACAAGGGCAGGAAAGATGAAAGGAAGAGGTGGTGGGAGAAAATTAGTAGAATGGTTGCAGAACAAAGTAAAAATCAGGGAGAAATTCCCAAGTCAAGTCTACTGCTACCTACGTCGCAGGGGTAGCCAGAGAGTCACAAGGATTAGAATAAAACTGACATGGGCTATGCGCAGAATTACATCCATTTTGTGCCTGCATCACTTATCTCCTTGGACTTGGAAGGACATGGACCCCAATTCTTCCCTGTAGGAAATCATGCTTTGGATGCTGATTCCCTCCCCAGGAATCTGTAGCTTCCCTTTCACTTTCCATATTTTAGTTTTCACTTTCCTTCACTGTATTTCTCTTTGCTAAGAACATTGATCTCCAGCTTAGAGAACCTGCATGCCTATCTAAAGTGGGGGATCTAGATAGGAACTTGCCACATGACTATATTCCCAGACAGGCTTATCAGTCTTACTGCTGCAACCTGTGTGATTTTGGGGAGCCCCTTAACCACCTCTGTACCTGAATTTCACTGCCCACTTTAGGCTCTTATCATCTCTTCTCTTCCATGGGTGTTATCTAACTCAATAATAGCTTCTCTCCCACTATCTCCCCTTCACCCTGCACAAGGGAATAGCTATCGATCTTTATGGAGCTCTTGCTCTATGTCATAGGCAATAGAGACAGATGGATATATATGAAGCACAATCTTGATATAAAATCTAAAGTCTTTAGTAAGCATGTGCCTGCTTCATTATGAGGGCCATTGCTTAGCCATTGATCAATCTACCATGCCTCAACCAAGGGCAAGAAGAAGGTCAATGAACAAACATATTTGATATGCAATGCAGAAACATAACTGCACCTAGAAGTAACACACAGGCCATAATTACCAACTATTTTGTTGTGGGAAGGGGAAGGGTAACAGACAAAAAATTAAATAAATAATTTTAAATGAAGCTGTGATTCAAAGCCCCCATTAAGGGCCGTATTAACCAGAAGAACATACACTATGTCTCCATCATTTTCTTAAGATTGTAGGTAAATTATTTGCTAAAAGACGTAGTACTATCATTTTTATTTCCATTCTCACTATACCCACAAGTTTAAAGAGTAATCATTTCTGTTCACAGATGAGGAAACTGAGAGTAAAAGAGAAATAATGTACCCAAGGTTACATGACCAAAGTGTGGCAAGGACTCCAACTCCATCCAACTCCAGAACCCAAGATTCCTCTAAACAATGAACTGCCTATAAAGATATATTTTTTTCTAAGTATATCTTAGAAAATTGCTGGACAAAGCAATTATTCTGGCAACTGGGCCCCATGCCAGGAAAAAACAATCCTTAAGTGCAATAAAACTAGTGTTTTCCCTGGGAGATTTAACCATCATTAGCGAAAAGCTTCATTTGCAATAATGTGTGCAGCCCGCTGTAGTGGGCCAGAGCAATGCATTATCACTAACTCAAAGAGATTAATTTAATGGGCAATTATATGCTTCCTGCTTTGAAATACTTTCAGGTAACCAATAGTCATGTACTTTCTGCAAATGCCATGCCAATTGCCTGCTCCCAGGTACAGAGTGTCAGAGAGTTTTGAAACTTTCTATTCCACACCATCACGTTCTCTGTGAAGGACACTTTAAAATGAGCATTCAGTGCATCTAAAATGCCCCTGCAGAGACTCTATTCTAAGCAAATTAATTCCCACATTCTCAGTATTCTTTATTGTCCTATGGCTATAATCAGCATGGGAAAATTTTAAAAAAAAGAACAAACAAACCAATAATGCCTCATCCTTCTTTGCCTCCCTTTGCAGTATTGTCAAATTGTAATGTTCGTTTATTTGTGTGTGTGTGTGTGTGCGTGTGTGCATGGTGAGGAAAACAAGGAAGAAGTTGTGAGAAGTAAATTCCTGAAACTTTCCTTTGAGATTCTAATTCAATAGGTCTCAAATGAAGTCTGGACTATTCCTTGTTTGTTTGTTTTAGACAATTTTCTAGGCAATTCTAATCAATGGTCTGCTTTGAAAAACAGCCTTCTAAAATGTACTATGCTGTGTTCTCTATTCTATGTTCTTCAGTTTCCTAATCTATAAAATGGGATTAGGATTCTGGTTTTAAAAGTTCCAAAGTTCTGCTATGTTTATTAGGCAATATTCTTACTCTCCATAATAAAATGCATGCTTTTTCATTCCTTCACCTCACCCTTGTCCTTGCCCTAACCTTCTCCTTTGCACAGAAAAACGGTTTCATTTACTTGATTCAAGAAATGATGTAGCAGTATCAGAAGCTCAAGTTGAGCAAGAAGATAAAGAGGAAAGAAGATTGAAGTGAGGTTTCTGTGGAAGGTATTTAAGGACATATATTCTGCAGTTAAACAAGATCTGATCCTGTATCTCCACTCTCATCCTTGCCCTCTATGAAATTTTGACAAGTTACTTAACCTGTATCTGAGTTTCTTTGCCTGGAAAATGCTTATAATAATAGTAGTCACTTTTCAGCAAATGTTATGAGAATTAAAAGCATCGAAGGGCTTTTTTCAGTTTATTTTCTCATTGTTTTCATTATTCAGCTAAATTTACCTTAAATCTTCATCATCATGGTAAATAGCAGCCATGCACTGTAGTTTCAGGGAATGGGGTTGCTACTAGCAGAGATATACTATACAAGCCTAATCTCTTGTTAGCACATGGACATCTGCCTGCCAGCTCATGTGATAAGATGTGCCAGTTGATCAGGATGACATGTTAGATCCACTACCACTGAAATACTTGGGTAATAAACACAGTGAAGCATCTCAGCCTCGGTTAAGTGAATCTGACACAAGAGGATAAAGAATGACATCTCCATTCTCATTAAGAGATAACAGATGGACTTCGCTAAAATCCACTTTTTAGCCTAATTTCATTTGTTTAAATCTTTTATCTGATGAGATAGCATTCTGAGAGTCATTTTAAATTGTTCTCCCTGGAATGACTTTTTCTTTATCATTATTAGAACCTCCCCCTATGGGGTTCTGTTATTCTGAATGGTTTTAAATATTCATCTCAGACAAATTCTATAAATCTCCTTTTAATTTTTTTCCCCAAGACATGGTCTGTGGCTTTGGAAGATAAACATCATGTGATGGGCTAAATAATCAAATCAAGTAAAAACAAGTTTCTAAGCTATGTTCATAGTAATTTCAATTTTTAAAATTTCTCTGTGATCTTATGATTTCCACTTCCCTTTATGATTAAGAAAATAGGTGGTTTAATTGTACACTTAAAGTTCTCAAATTTATGTCACCCCAGCTAGTATTTTACAGCTAAAATTTAAAGCTCTCTTTTGTATTCTCATCCTTGTTTGTTCTAAGAAAGAAATCTGCAAAAATTCAAAGACAGATTTTTAAGTTTGCAGACTAATATTTCTTAAGATGTTTGACATGAATTCAGCTTGTTTCTTGGCCAAAATGCACCTGTGCAGTTTGTTTAGTTTTTAATCTTTGACAAAAAAAAAAAAAAGTGAGACAGTTCCCATCAACTCCCATTCATTGATTTGAATGGAATCAATGTATGATTGGGCACATATTTTAAATTCTCTATGGTTCATGAGCAAGCTGAGGCTCAGCATATGAGCGCAGGTACAATGTGTTCATTCTCCATATGAAGCCAGCTATAAACCTGAATCTGGGACATGACTGAACCATTTCTCTAAAAACATTCAGAAAATTTGATCTGGTCTACTTTTGATATTTTCAGTAATTTGGTTATATTGTGTTAATTAATATTAACACTTAATTAATTAATACCACTTAATTAATACCAGTTAATTAATACCACTTAAAAATCTTAACTAGTTATTTTACTAAAATACATAAAGTCTTGATTTTTCATATGTATTTTGAAGTAATTTTTAATATCATCATATCCTCATTGAAGGAGGTCAGTAGATGCATTTATTTTCACACCATCAAAGTGGAATTGCTTGAATTCTCAACATTCATCATCTTCTTCCTTACCTCTGTGCCTTTCTTTATGGATATATCAACAGGTTCCAATTTACCCTTTGATATACAAGTACTCCCAGGTGCCACTGGAAAGAAAACTCCAAGAGGAGCAGAATTTATGCCTACTTTACTCCCTGCTATATCCTCAGTCACTAGATGAGTGCTTAGCAATAGTAAAGACTTAATGAATAATTATTGAATGAATGAGCAAATGAACATCTTCCCTGACTGAGCTTGGTAGCCTTGTCACCCTGCAGCTAACAGCTCAATGCCCTGGAGCAGCTATTTTTGTATCTGTTTTTCTTACTTGTGTGGGATTTCTCAAAAATGAGTCTTTTGTTTCTGGATTGTCCTGAAATGTTTCTTAAGCCAAGCTCTGTGTATTCATTGCTTTGAGTACATTTTGCTGATAACTCATAAACCTTGATGGATATTTAAGTAAAGGAATCTATCTTATTATAAAAAGGTGGCATGGGCCTTGGTTGTGGATCATGTTTGTAATCCCAGCAGGAGAATCAGTGGAGGTGAGGAGTTCAAGACTAGCCTGGGCAACATGGTGAGACCCTGTTTCTAAAAAACAAAAACAAAAACAAAAAAAAACTACAATTAGCCAGGCATGATGGCTTGTGCCTGTAGGCCCAGATGCTAGGGAGTCTAAAGCAGGAGGATCACTTGAGCCCAGGGTGGAGTGAGCTATGATATAGTGCCTGGGCAAAAGAGAGAGCTCTATCTCAAAGGTAACATGAATTAAGTTTAACTCTACTAGATTGTTTTCAGTATATGTGAAAATTCTTTATAAAGTAATTATTGACTATCCACATTAAAGAAGACTGGGTTTTTTTGAGCTTTTTATAAAGCCTTAAGTCATCTAAATAGATACAGCTTTTCTGAGAGGCTTAAGGTGATAATCAGGCTTCGACATGGTAAATTACTAAAAAAATTATGTCTACATCTTTCTAAATGAGGTTAACACTTCTAACAAACCAAAATCACCAAATGGCATGCTTTATTTGCTTCTTCTCTTCATGTTACAAGGAGAAACTGCCGTGATGGTAAGACACTAGGGAAGAAAATAGTACTCCTAAGGCAGGGGAAACAGCAAAGTTTCCAAAGCTCTGTTTCTATCCAGAGCCAGAGTTTGGTAGTGTTGAAACTACATATCAACTTGACTGCATGTTCTCTGCCTGCACTCAAGGCTGCTATAAGAAACAGACATTCTTCACTCTTGAATCTTCACTCTTTCACACAAACGTTCTTTTTATAAGGCTTGGTAGAGGACATTTTCCTCACATCACAAAACCAGAAAAAACATTGTTTCTCCTGAACACCTGGATTACTTCTTTTTAAATACAAACAAAGTAATCATTTTTCACAGAGATATTTCCCCTGTTTTCACATCAGCTGCCAGACAGTGAGTGAATTTTAGGGCATATTTCCTATAATTATCATCTATATTTCTCTATATAGTATGTGTGCCCATGAATCTTTCTTAACATTGATTTTTATTTTCTTATTCAAATTCCCTTTACCCCAACTCTCTTGGAATTTATTGTCTCCTTTGAATTTGTGCACAACTTCAAAGGCCTTTATAGAAAGAAGATATTCAGATAATAAGCAACATGTTTTTTGCTAGGAAATAAAATGGACATCCTCTCCCTTTTCCATTTTTTGTATAATAAAAGTTGATAAAGTAGATGTAATCTCTTAAAGACAGTTTGGCACCAAATTTCACCATATAGCTATTGTTTAGAGACTCCATCATAGTTTTATCAAGTGCAAAGAAGAAAAAAAAAGTCAATAAAAAGATTAACAAGTTATTTTAACAACCCTAAACTCTCCTCCCCCATAATAAAATAGCTCAAATGTTTTCACAAAATGTATGAAAAAAATTACATTGAATTGATATTGATATAATTTTAAACAGCCCATGATTACTGTGTAAAATACATTAGACTCTAAAAAAAACAAAAAATTATCTATAATCTCTCCTACCCAAAATAATACATATTGATAAAGCTTCCGTCTATATTTTCCACATGTATGTGTGCATGTGTATGATTTAAATGTGTGTTTCTATATTGTATGTACCATACTATATGTATATGTGTCCAATTATTTAAATTATAGTGTACAGTTCTTGAATTTTTTTAACCTATTGTTTTATACTAAATCTTTTCCTCTTACTTTAAAATGCAAAGCATTGTTTTTAATGACTGAATAATGGATATAAGAATGTTTCCTTCTCACATATCCTGAAACATTTCAGTAATTTACCACAGTGTAAGTTATTTTGTGTTGAGATGATACATTCAAAGGCTCCTTGGGAACAATCAAATAAGTTCCAATGCCAAGGTATCTAACAGAAACAGGGGCTGCTTATCACATTATTAATAAGCATAAATTGAACTCAGTCACACAAGGAAGAAATGAACAAATCCAGGCACTTACTAATTTCAGTAGCAATGATTGTTATGTTGTGCCATACACTTAATTCTCTGTCAAGTGGTGTTGCCAGCGTTATCTTCCCATCGTCTGCATTAATGTTGAACTGCCTCTCCAGGTCAGTGTGCCGGTCGATGGAAAACCTACAAAACAGACACATCTGTAATCTACTTCAATGTTTATATGATCCATACATTCCACAGCAGACCTTTAGTAATCCTTGGAGAGCCATATTTGTGAAATCAAATGAATTGGGAAACTCAGTGGCATCATAATTTATAAAACAAAATGACTGAATGAGGCACGAGAAACTTAGTAATTATTGTCCAAGGAGCAATTAGCTACATATGCAACATGTAGGTCATAAACTGCCATCAGTTTCAATAGATAGCATCTTCAAAAATGGATGCTGATGAAGAGTTAATTGGACAATCCATCACATTTATTGGACAGCTTATGATAATTAGCAGTTGCCACAAAATATCATATAAAACAATGAATTCAAGCCCAAAGCAGGATGGCACTAGGCAGCATGTTACGTATGTCCATTCAAATAAAACATGTATTTTGTTAAACTTTCATTTGACTGTACTGCATTTATGGGACTTCATTTTGTTGTTGGTGGTGGTCGTTTGTTTTGTTTTATTTCCTTTTTAAGTAAAGTGTGTATTTAGGTTTTCTATTAGTCTCAGTCCATAGAAATTGGATAGTTGTTGATTCTATGGTTGTTTTTAAATAGTTGTTTATAGTTAATGTTTTTTAAAAGTTAGAATTGATATTTTAACATATTTTAACACTATAGTCTACTAAATTAAGAATTTCAAAGGGACATATTAGTAGTTACTTTATCAAGCAAACTCATTCAGATAAGAAAATACGTGAGATGTGTGGTGTCTAGAGCAAACTGCTTCTCAGGACCACTAAGTATCAGGGTAGTATCAAGACAAAGAAAAGAAATTATTCTCACGACATTTATTAATATCTTTTTTATACACCAAGATTCATTTCCTGGCTATGGAATGCTGGACCCAATAATCTTTAAGTTTTAAAGACTACAAGGTGGACTATTGGCCCGTAAGTAAGCAGTGATGCACTAAAACAGGATAGGATGGACGCCCAAAGAACGATATATGCAATTGCATTTCAGGAAGAAAGACTGAAGAAGGCCTTCATGATTGAGGTGATGGCTTAGGAAGTGCACACGAAATCTCTCTATTCATTGATACTCATTAAACTCAAAGCTGAAGCATGGTCCATGCCAGTTAGTACTGAGCGCATTTCTTATACATGTTCTTGATAGATACTTATTATATGACAAAGAATAAGACTATGCCATTATAAAAAAATAAATTCTCCATAATCCTCCCACTATAATTTTGCACTGTTAATATTTTAGTAGAGCTCATTGAAAACATTATGTATGTATGTATATGAATATGCATCTACCAATTTGTACCTATACCTACCTATGAAGATAGCTAGATAAATAACTATAGAGCAAGTTACTAGTTAGATAGCTAGATAGGTATAGATAGATATATTAATGGATTTTTCCTTCTCGTTTTAGCTATTTCTTTTTCATTAGAGAAGGTATGCATATCATTTATACTAGATTCAAAAGTCATTGTAAAAAGATCTTCTTGTTAACTCCTGCCCACCAAAGATAAGCATAATTAAAATATTTGGAATAATAGTTAAAATGACTTAATTTCTCAATTGTTTATTGATAAATCATTTGAAAAAAATATATTACAAAATGAAATAATAACTGCCCATTTAGTAATGACTTCACTACAAATAAAAACTAAGACACTGACTTGTACTTGTACACTAGGCATTTACAAATCACTCCCATCCCCAATCCCCAGGATAATTGAAGAAATTCAGAGAGAATTTAAGAACTGAGAGACAGCTAAGTTAACAGTGCTCTCAACAAAATCCTGAACATGAGGATGTGTTTATTGCAAAGTGTTTAAATGTGTTGTATTATGGAAAGAAGACCAAAAGCCATTTTCCTGGGGAATAATGATGGCTGATTCAACCAATGATATTCCAAGTTTAACTGTAAAATAACTAAACAGACATGTGTTTTGCTTCAGATATCATGTGTACTCTGACTCTTAAAAGAGCTAAAAAATGTCCAGAGGATTAATTATCACTTTCTGCATTATATTCATAAATAACTTTGCAGGCATTTCTGGTTCTAGTAATTTTATTATCTCACTGCTGATATTTCACACATCCATGCGTCAACCAATTTCCCAGAGGCCACAGTAAACAAGAATCAGTCTAATCACTGATACTCATGAATCCCAAATCAGAAACACATTCCATGGCTATTTGGTTGCTGTCCAGTAATTGCCTAGAATTTCTAGCCCCAAAGAAGCATGGGGAGCAAAAACGGGGTATTTGGAAGTTGGCATTTAAAAAATGTTGTTGTTTGTGAATCCCTTATTCAAATATGCATCATGCAGAACTCAAATTTAGAGCAAATTATATCTCTATTACTTATGTATTGCTGTTTCTAGGATAATTAGTAAATTCACTGAGCCTCAATTTATTTGCTGGTGAAATAGGAATTATTTATATCCCAGGAACAGTTGTGAAGACTAAAAACAAAGCTTAAATCAATCTCTGGCACTAAGTATGTACTAAAAATAGGCTCATCATCATCATCGTCATCTTCATCTCTCATTAAATGATATATTAATAAACTTCCCTATTTAGAAAGTAGTGAAGAATGCCCTTCCTTAGGAATTTATAAATGGCAGAAAACTTTTAAAAAATGTGTGTTATTTAACTCCCATAACTCTAACAAAGGCAGAGATATTTTTCTCATTTTTTAAAGTTCCAGATCATGACAGACTTTATGGGGTGAGTCATAGGAATTTATAAAATAGTCTATAAATACAGCCCTTTAGTGAGATCAGAGGTAGGAATGTCATAATATTACCAGATTACACAATAGAAGGAACTTGATGGGAAAGAAATGACTTAGTTTAAAATTCACTTTAAAGTCTACCTCAACTATTTTGGAAAACTCCTGCTGCTTCTGTAGAAATTTCACACATTTTATTGCCTAGTAGACTTTATGATAACAGCTCCCAAGAATGACTAAACAGCACAAAAATTCTGACTCAACGTTTTGGTCAACAAGCATGCATGAAACACCAAATTTGTACCAAGCACAGTGCTAGATTCCTTTTCCTTCTCCCACCCTTCTTTTCTTGGTTTCTTATATAATGAATAACAGAAAAATAAAACTCTCAGAGACTAGGACATTTTAGGTAACACAACTGTTAAACAGCGGAACCAGAATGAATACTCACTTCTGAGTCATTGTGAAGTTCATGCATAAACCAAACACATAAAGGGCTTATCTTATTCATGCATAAAATGGGGATAGTAATAGTCCCTGGCTAACAAGATTGCTGTGAAGATCACATGAGATGATAGGTGTGGCACAGTTCACCAACACGTGTGTGCTGACCGCTGCGTATAACACAGTGTGAAGGGCCCTCATATCATTTGTATCATGGTGACATCCTTGAAAGCCTACACATGTACTCAATTTTCTGAACCCCAAACTGGGACACAACATTCTATGATTTGAATGTTTGTGTGATTCCCAAAATACATATGTTGAAATCCTAACTCCCAAGGTGATCGTATTAGAAGGTGGGGCTTTCAGGAGGTGATTAGGATGTGAAGCCCTCACAAATGAAATTAGTTCCCTTATGAAAAAGACCCCAGGGATCTAGCAAGCCCCCTTCCTCCATTGTGAGGACACAGTGAGAAGTTGATTGTCTGCAACCCAGAAGAGGGCCCTTACCAGAATCCAATCACACTGGCATGCTAATCTTGGACTTCCCAACTTTCAGAATTTCGATTAATTCATTTCTTTTTTTTTAACTTTAAGTTCAGAGTTACATGTGCAGGATGTGCAGGTTTATTACATAGGTAAATGTGTGTCATGGGGATTCGTTGTACAGATTATTTCATCACCCAGGTCTTAAGCCTAGTATCCATTAGTTATTTTTTCTGATCCTCTCCCTCCTCCCTCCCTCTGCCCTCTAGCAGGCCCCAGTGGTCCCCTTTATGTGTCCATATGTCTCATCATTTAGTTCCCTCTTATAAGTGAGAATATGTGGTATTTGGATTTATGTTCCTGAATTAGTTTGCTAATGATAATGGTCTCCAGCTCCATCCATGTCCCTGCAAAGGACATGATCTCATTCTTTTTATGGCTGCATAGTATTCCATGGATATGTGTGCCACATTTTCCTTATCCAGTCTATTGTTGATGGGCATTTCAGTTGGTTCCATGTCTTTGGTATTGTGAATAGTGCTGCAATTAACCTATGCATGCCTGTGTCTTTATAACGGAATGATTTATATTCCTTTGGGTATATACCCCGTAATGGAATTGCTGGGTCAAATGATATTTCTGTCTCTAGGTAACTGAGGAATCACCACACTGCCTTCACGATGGTTGAACTAATTCATATTCCCACTAACAGAATAAATTAATTTCTATATGGTTTATAAGCCATCCAGTCTATTTTGTATTTTGCATTTTGTATAGAAGCCCAAATGGACTACAAAACAGAATATAACAAGTGATTATTTTTCTCATTTTGGAATATACTGATTTGAACATATCTTAGACACCTAAATATTAAAATGCAATATCTAAGTAAACATGATTTATTGAATAAGATGGTAAGAATTTAGACCTTCCCTGAAAGCCAGAGAATAAAAGTTTCCATCTGCCAAGTTCTTTACAGGCCTATGAATAAACTTTAAATCCACCTTCATTTTCTCACAAACTCTGCTCTGCTGCTTGAAGACATGACCTGGATTTCTGTGTGTTTCTTTAGGCTGCCAGGAGAGTCTTAGTCCATAGGCCGCTCATATACTCATAATCTCCTCACAAAAAACACGGGTCCACAGTCTGTTATCCTGAGTTCTCATCTTAGTGTCATTATTGGCGTATATGTGATTTAGTTATGTTATTACTGTTCCCTGATCTGTAAAATGGGGATTATAACATGATTTATGAACTTTAAATGAGGTAATGCTTATAAAATACTTATTAACGGTCTGACACCAAAACAAAAGCTCTGTAAACGTGTATTTTAAAAGCTTTAGTGTTAGCATTATTTATAAGGAAAAGACAGTAAGATTTCTATTGATGATTCCCTGACTTTTTCTAAGGTTCAAGGTAGTTTTCCTTTCACTCTTTACTTCTCTGTCCTTAAAGTTCATCTGGGTCTTAATGTTAGTGTCCTGCGTGTACACAGGAAAATAGAGGAATTTGGTTTAAGTGATGAAAGATGAAGCTGGGAAGGGAGAATAAATAGGAATCAATCTCTGCATTTCTGGTACCAGTATTTTTTTTTCCACCAACTTTTCTAACCAAAATCTCTGTCCTTGAACTGATCATTGAAGATTCAAAGGTTTATTAGGTTGATTTTTGTATTCATATTGAGTAGCTTATAAGCCTTTAATCTTAGTTATAAGATTAATCACAAAATCAGAAAGGATGCCATTTTTGGAATGCTCTCAGCAAATGCTGTCCTAATCACCCTCCTCCCCACCCCCATACCACAGCTATGCCAACCCCATCTCTAGCTGCAAAGATTCAGTTTGCTTTTTTCTGGTCCTCACAGCTGCCACCATACACTCCACCATTTTAATTCCTCCCCTCTCTTCCTACTCATTTCACTGTGTGATAAAACTGCAGCATCAATAAAGGACAACACTTCATTACAAAACTCTGATATAGGCCCTTTCTTTAAGCCAAATCACAGAAAATACTTAAAAAAAAAAGAGTGGGTTAAAAATAACAACTCTGGGGTAATGACTTAAATTTCAGAATTCAAAGTATCTGTATCATGTAATTTCTCAGGCATCATGATTTGAGGTAGAAATCTCAGAAGTAGACCCTCAAGCCACTTTGTTTTCCTGTGATTCTCAGCATCCTTCTGAGCAGCACCACATAAAATAGAATAAAAACAACCTGAGGAGCCAGAGAGTCTTCAGTGGAATCTCACCTGGGGGAATAACATTGAAACTCTCAGGTTGGTGCAAAAGTAATTATGGTTTTTGCCATCTCTTAATCTCAGATATTCATCTATAAATAGGAGAAAATGTCTACTTCACAAGGATTGCTTTGCAGTAAATGAGTTGATAAATGATTCACATTTAGATGCAAAAATAAATAAATATAAATGATGAGCCAATTCTTTAATCTGTAAGAGTTCTCTTAAAGCCCAAATTGACTGTGGAGATAAATATCCAAAAACGAAAAGAAATAAATAAGAACTACTAGTCACATGTTTTAGTAGCTTCGGGAAAGACAGAATTCTTTATGTGACACTCAAAAAGTATTTCCAAACTCTTCGTGGTGTTTGCCTATACCAGGGTTTACTATTTTCAAAATATCTCTTACTATAGGTATCTCCATAGAGCATAGACTTCAAGCAAAGAGATGAGAAGCTATATCATGTTTTCTTGCTCACATCTTACCTACAGGAGCCTTTTATACCTGGCCCTAGAGTTTGCTGATTGACCCTTTCTTAAGAATTTTCTCTCCTATTTCTGTATAAACATTTGCCTGACCTTTGCTCTTTAAGCACAAGGAAAGAATGTTTGATTCATATAGCATCACATAGATTGTGAAGTTACTCAAAAAAGGCTTGCTGGAAGGATGTGTGAACATTTATTAAGCATGGAGTATTATTTTGTGTGAAACATAGTACTAAAAATATGAGGAAAGGGAATAGATGGGAGAGAAAAAGAGAAATAAAAAAGGGAATAGATAAGAGAGAAAAAGAGAAAGAAAAAAATTAATTTGGATCCTACTTTTCACATTGAAAAGGCTAATGAGTTTTATTTTAGGTTAAAAAAAATCTAGTATTTTTATCTTTAGAATTGAAGTTTCTGTTCTAATTTCTTGAGAATTGTGCATGTATTGGATTTGCTGCTCATTTGCAGAATTATTTGAAATGCTTTAGACAGAAGAGCTAGTTTTGAGAAGAATAGCATGCACATTGGAGAGTCATCTTCCTGCCACAGTAAGAAGAAACTTCTCATTAACACAATGGGAAGTGGCATGTGAGAAAATGGGCTCCTTGGGTCACGTTAATATCAATTCTAATGATGGAAGTTTTAGAAATAGACAGTCCCTTTCTACTGCAATAGATATAGTTTAGAAACTGCATTGTCCTTGATAACTAATATTCACAAGAGCCTTATTTAAACTTTCTCATTTTTAATCCAACAAGTATCCTGATTGGCTTCTAATACCACCATTCCTCTAATCTACAGTAGTATTTCTTGGAAGTAAATGCTAAGGAACTGATCCTTCTACTTTGCGGAATTAAGGATACAAATTCAAGAAAATTCCTAATGGCTTAGCAACTTGTTCAAAGACAATAATTTAATACACAGCACACTAACCACAGACACAAGCCGATATCACCAGTTCATTCAATTCAGAGTAGCTTGAAGAGATCAAAAGTAAATTTAAGAAAATACACTGGTGTAGTGGTTGAGAATAGGTCAAAATGGCCAACTGAATATTATTGCATTGGGAAAATAACATACTTCTGCATTGCTGCTACTGTTGATATTAAATAGAAACTTTCACCAGAGTAATATGTTTCCTCAATTAACACAGCCCAGCTGCATACATTTCATACTGATATTTGGCACAAAAATTCCACCTCTTTGTGTGTGTGTGTGTGTGGACTTACATTAGATTTTTTGTTGCTAACATATATTTATTTAAAGCATCTCCTACCTCCTTTCCCTCAACCCATACCCAATGCTACATATCCACACAAAGCCTCCGTCTCCTACTCTATTTTGTTTTTTTGTAATAAAGAACATCAATCTGTGACAACATACATGCAGAACACTTTCAAGATTTTCAGAACAAAGTTTTGAATGTCGTGGATCTTTCATTTTTACTCCCTGTGACTCCAGTACAACACGAACAAACTGCAATTAAGTCTGGAATGTACACAGCAGCCATACAGGTTACCATAACAGATAAATGAATAATAGGTGAAAAAAGTTATTCTGAACTGCATTCTTTCTACTGCAATTTGTGTGAAACAGCTGATGATTTTTCCAGGAACTAACTCTTTTATTCATAACTTCTGTGCTATGCCAATTTATATATCAGCACTTCAATTACCTCATCTAAAAAATGAGAACAACAGGATTGCCTTGAAAGGTTAAGGTATGCCCCAAATAAGAGTATGCAATCAAGATTTCCTTGTACTTTAAAACATGGCAACACGGTGAGTGTTTATCATTACTTGTAGATGACACTGCCAAATATCCAGATTTTTTTAAAACAACAACAAACATATTTGAAAGATTCTGGTGTGAGGGCTCTACATGGAAAAAGCCATAATTTTGTGATATTTCTATTTGCTATTTGCACCAATAGGGTGAAGCAAATTCACTCAACACGATCAATGTATCTTTACATTATTTAGGGTAAATATAGAACTCTCAGATTCCAAATCTATGTCAATTCATTTCAGGTCTCATTTCTTCAGTGTGTTTGTGTTGTTTTATAGTTTGTTCCACAAACACTTTTAGAAAATAACATAATAAAACCATAATCACATGTATAATTTTATGTAACACTGGAACAAAAAAAAAGAAAATGCTCCAGAGTAAATCCCACATTCAGTTTGACTCGTGATCAATTCTTCAATGTTTACATAATACTTTTGAAAAATTTGAACTTTTGTTCCCTGGAGCCAGGAAAATAATAGTGCATTATGAGAATTCTAAATGTGATGATGTGGTAACAAAAAATGTAAAAATGAAATGCAGTTTTACACACTGTGAAAGGATTACATTGCAAATTTGATTTTTTATTTAATGTCAACAAAGTTTTAGTGACTGCCCCTTAGTGCTGAGTATCATAAAACTATCATGCTTGTACGTGTGCATAATATTAAGAGGAGTGACATGATATAAACTCAGGAGTGATATGATCTAAACCACAGCTGAATTGCATAGAACTTTATATGGTAGCAGAAATATGCTCTGTGTTATCCAGTATGGTAACCACTAACTATATGTGGCTATTTCACCCTAGCTATCTAGCTAGTGTAACTGAGAAATTGAAATTTTTACTTTATTTAAATTAATTTTCTGTAACTTCAATGAGCTGTATTTGGCTAGTGGCCACAATATCGAACAGCACAGGTCGAAACTGAGGTAGAAATCATCTTGGCAGCTGTGTGGAGATCAAAGGATAAGAGATGAGCAAATGAGGCTGTTATCACTAGTCAAGTTAGAGATGATGGTGTTTGAGCTTAGGAAGTAAAATAAACCAGGCATAGTGATTATTTGAACATGGAAAGCAAAGGAAGTGAAGAGGTCTTGAAGAAACACCCCTACAGTATGTTTGTAACATGTTCAATTACTCTATATTGGTTTTCAAGTTAAAAATAGTTCTGTCTTGTTTTCTTTTACCCATTTCTATGTAATTATTCAAGTACAACAAATGGATCAGAAATGTTCACATAAATATTAGCGAAAGATGACTAAATATTTCTAGAAATGCATGGAATCCGGAAGTTCTGGTGGCTATTTGAGATTCATCTCTTGTGTGTGCTTCTCTATGATGGGAGGTTAGGAGTTGTGAGGATAAACTCTCTTACACCAAAGCCCTCATGATGACCTTGATCCTCACTGCTTACCCCCAGGACACAAGAAGCCCAATCGATTTCTATGAATGTCCACAGGTCCACATTGACCCAGCAATGCCAGGGGCAATCTACAAGTGAAGAGAAACTTTCCCCTCCCTGAAATGATATCTTTTTGGAGCTGTTGATCGTGCCTGTCATACTTCCCTCCATAGGAAAGAGAGTCAAGGTTGACAAATGCTAATAGGTAACAGAAGAGACAACAGAATGATGAAGTATAAAAAAAGCATCTTACAATGTAACAGTCCAGACCATAGGACCAGATCCAGTACTCATATTTAATAATATATTTAATGCATTTATTGAATCTTTCCTAATTTTTGACCTTTCTGCTAATCCCTGTATATTAATTTTTCATTTAATCTTCCTATAATCTAGTGGAGTAGCCCATTATAGACTTTCTTGTCTCTCAATGTTTATAGTTGTAAAATGGGGATAACATGCATTTCCTCTGTCATAAAGTTAGTAGCAGAAACATGTATAATATCTTGACCATAGTATCTGTCACATAATAAACTCTTATTAAATGTTGGAAAGTTATGAGGATGGTGATATTTGATTATGTAAGTGGTTTCCATTTTGATAAAAATTGTTTACAATATAGAAAAAAACATATTTGAGGAAAGCATGCACACCAAAATTAATTTTAAAAGTAGTGTATAACTATGTCAAAATAGGTTATATAAAATGTCATAAATGAGTATATAATTTGAAATTTTAATTGGATATTAAGGTTCATTGACCAAATAATAAGGAGTTTTGGTAAATACTGGGAACGAACTGTTAAGCAAGACATGGTCTATTAACTCTTTTTTCCCCCCCAAAGACAAGGTCTCACAAGGTCTCCCTCTGTCACCTAGGCTGGAGTTCAGTGGCACGATCCCAGCTCACTGCCAACTTCACTTCCCAGGATCAAGTGATCCTCTTGCCTCAGCCTCCCGGGTAGCTGAGATTACAGGTATGCACCACCACGCCCGGCTATTTCTTTGTATGTTTTATAGATGGGGGTTTCACCATGTTGCCTAGGCTGGTGGTCTCTCAACCTTAAAACTAGAGATGCATTTATATTCAAATGATGTGCTTATTTATACACTATAATAATAGGATAAACACACCATTCCAGTGTTCTGCCAGATGTAATTCATTCTGGGGACAAAAATATTTTTTACCAAAAATGCTCATTCCTAAACGCAATGTCTACCCACACGGTCTCACCCGGTCTTGTACAATTAAACAAATGCAAAATGCAAGATCATGTATTTGATGTCCAATAAATGTTAGCCAGAAATGTGTCCTCTTTTGCCATTAAACAGACAATTCTCTTCACTACAGTCTACACCCTGCTCCTCTTCCACACTTGTTCTGTCCAATCTCAGACCCTTGGCTTTGGAAGGGCATTTAGGTCTTTTCCTGTGCTTTGTACCACTAAATATATTTTCCATGACTTCGACCCTTTAAGGACTTTCATAAATTGTATTCTCATTTACTATGAAGGTGTGAACCTCAGTAGATCATCCCAAACTTGATTTGTCCCCTATTGCCTGTTTCAAAGGCACTTCAGCTAGACTCGTCCCATTCCCCAGCAAGCAGACTTCATACTCATGGGGTAGAGCTAATAAACATTTGACAAATGAATGAAAATAGAAGCTCTCCATTTCCACCGTGCTCTCTTCTTAAAATATGCAATATTACGTTTTCCTCTGCAACATTAAGTCAAATCTGATTGTCCTTTATCAAAAGCAAAGTTGTATAATACATCATGTCAAACCAGAATGTAGAAATATAAGGGAAAATAAAGGTTTAGTTAAAATGACTCCCATAAATATTTGAATATCAGATAAGGATGTCAATCTCCCTTTGTCATGATGCAAAATAGAGGATTTATTTTGCCTTATGAGTATAATAATGTTAGATATCATGGCTCAGCCTACACAAGCATCTTTGTTTCTCTCAGAATATAAGCATTATTATTAAGTTTTTTTCCCTAGAGAATACAGAGGCTTCACCAATCAGAAAAAAAAAAGCTGATTTTAAACCCTAGATCAGGTTTCTTTTTTTGTTTCTCTCTCAAGATTCTTGTGCAATCTCTGCCACCTTAGATCACTAGTTTTAAAATATTTTACAAATACTTGTAATTTGATAATTATTTATAACTAATAGCCAGGTCTAGTATACCACACTGATAATATTTCAGGCAACTTAACTTGCCACTGTGAGGTTTGCATCTCAAAATGTGTAACAAATATATATATTTATCTAAGGGAAGACACTGTAGGTTGAGAAGTGTGCCCTGTTCTATCCAATATGGTAACCACTGTGGATTTGGGAGCTGGACAGCTAGCGGTGTGAATTCAGTAAAATTACTTCATTACTACTGAGTTTCAGTGTGCGTATCCATTATAGACATGAAGAACTGCTGTGCAGATTGCCCTTCAAAGGTGGATGCCAGAGATGTGAGGGGCGTGGTCAGGAGACAGCCTCCAGCTACCCACTACTTAGGGTCCATCTCAGTTTAAGAAAATTCCCACTCCAGAGGTTTTCTGAAGACTAAGCAAACAGAGATATAAAGGCCCTATCACTTTGACATGACGTAGTACTCCTCTGATGGGCAACACTGATTCCAAAGGAAACTACTAGTTTGGGCCAAGGTTTGGCTTGGATTGAGTTGCAGTTTGATTTCACTGTCTGTCCATCATGCTCTTGCTCCTTTCCTTTCATAGGTGGCAATCCCTAACAAATGGCTTTCATTTCAGACTCCATCTACTTTCAAACCTATAACATATTTGTTTAATGGGAATAAGAATATGTGTAATTCAGGGAGTTAATGCTACAAAGTGTAAATGTAAATGAAATATATGCAGAAAGCACTGTATTAAAATGCTAAATATGCATGAATAAAGACACATAAAATATTTTTCATATCCTTTGCTGAAAACGTAGTGTCATACAGAAGAATGCATATTCAAGTTTGATGTACAAACTACAAATCTATTCTAAGTCAGTTTCTTGTTCTTGCTTCTTCATCCATTTTGGTAGAGAAATGCTACTGTAATCAAAGAATGTGTGAAGAGATTACAGTGAAGAGACTAGGGTTTGGCTAAGGCAGTCAACAGCCTCAATTCCAAACCCCTGTATTATAGCCATCACTGAGATCAGAAGAAGAAAATGAACAGGTAAAAAAAAAATAGAGATTTATAATAAAACCATGAAGGAAACAAATTCCTCACTCTAAGCAGGGAAACATCACAGTATTCGTCAGGGTACCCACTGCATCCTGCATTATTGGTTATGAAAATTTCCTCAAAAGCTAGGCTGAGGAAGCCAGCTTTTTCTGGCAGATTCAACATGGGTGCATGCTGTCATGGGCCCCATGAGTACTAAGATTCCAAGGGCTCTAAGGCAATGATGGCAATGACAATTCTCATTGCAGGTAGCTGGATCCTAATACAAAAAAGTTATTTGACTACTAACATTCTTTAAATTATTTTGAGAAGTTTATTTTAGGGAGCTTTGAGACAGAGTAAAATCCTGGAATGATATGGGAGCTGACTGTTCAACTTACTGATGGAAATTCAAACTTCCAACAGTCTTGTGTAGGGGGTGACAAAGTTTTTTGTAAAGAACGTATTTTAGGTTTTGCAGTCCATAGTGTTTCCAGCACAACAATTTCAACTCTGCAGTTGTAGGCATAAAAGGATGATGGCGGCTGTGTTCCAATAAGACTTTACTAGACCAGGCGCAGTGGCTAATGCCTGTAATCCTAACACTTTGGGAGGCCAAGGCGGGCAGATCACCTGAGGTCAGGAGTTCAAGACCAGCTTGACCAACATGGAGAAACCCCCGTCTCTACTAAAAATACAAAATTAGCCGGGCATGGTGGCCCATGCCTGTAATCCCAGGTACTCGGGAAGCTGAGGCAGGAGAATCGCTTGAACCCGGAAGGTGGAGGTTGCGGTGAGCCAAGATCGAGCCATTGCACTCCAGCCTGCGCAACAAGAGCAAAACTCCATCTCAAAAAAAAAAAAAAAAAGACTTTACTAAAAACAAACAAACAAACAAAAAAAGTAACAGGCCGTATTTGGCCCACAGGCTGACCCCTGGCCTAGTGTAATGGAGTCAAAGTATTTACTAACGTCATGGGTTTCTGTCCCTCTAGTAAGCTCTTTAGAAAGAAAAAAAGGTGACTTTCCCTTATGTTCTCACTCCTAAGTGGGAGTTGAACAATGAGAACACATGAACACAGGGAGGACATCACATACCTGTGCCCGTCAAAGGGTCAGGGGCAAGGGGAGGGAGAGCATTAGGACAAATACCTAATGCATATGGGGCTTAAAACCTAGATGACAGGTTGATGGGTGCAGCAAACCACCATGGCACAAGTATACCTATGTAACAAACCTGCACGTTCTGCACATGTATCCCAGAACTTAAAGCAAAATTTAAAAAGAAAAGAAAAAAGGTGAAATTTATATAGTCATAGACAACACAGTCTATTGGCAGAAAGCATCATGATATTTTCATTGCTCAGTGCACTGGAATTTAGAGGACAGATCAGGACAGGAACCTGACTGCCCTCTTTTACATCAGCATGGTTCTCAGCATACTTTAGATGCTATGCAGAGCAAAACACAAGGTTCCAAAATCAAAGATGCTACTTACATTCTCCCCTTAGAGGGTGCAATGCACCTTAGCAACTCACCTGTGAAGTCCTATAGCAAAGACCGTGGAATTCAAAGTGACCCGGTCACCCTATCTTTAGTCCCAGTAGTGATTATTAGAGCTCCATTAGGGATTCGCTGCCCTTGGAGAAAGACTGTGTATCTATTTTTCAAATTTAAACGGCATAAATGCACTTTTATATCATAAAAAATGTTTTGGTAAACATTGGTTTGAGGCCTCTGTATGGAAAATTTATAGGAAGATACAATTGTGAGCCAACTGCAAGTGAAGATGCTATTTAGAGCCACACATAATGAAATAAACCCCTTAGTTATGAATCAGTTATTATATTTCACTGAACTCCAACTGTTTCTTTCTCACTGCTTAATTTCATTCTAGCTTTTGTTATTATGCCTAAAGAAACCATTTTAACATTTTCTCGCATGCACTTTGAGTATCAAAAATTCCATCTACAAGTTTTCAGCTTTTTGCCTCTAATTGCTCCACTGGTTGCTCTAACTGCTTTAATAAATAATATTATCTGAGTTCTGCCAGTTCCAGAATTCTAAGGTCCCTGCATCACATATTATTTATTATTCCTCTAAGGAAAAGAAGGAGCCTTTTTCTACCCAAATAATTTCTTTATAGTCAGAGAGGAGAGAGAGAGAGAGAGAAAGACAGGAAATGAAGGGAGAATAAAAATGTGAGAAAACAATAAATAAAATCTACCTTCAAATTACTACAAGGTTCTCTACAGGGTGAGATATTTTCACTTTAACATTATTGGCATCCTTGGATATCTATGAACTTCTATTCAAAATTCATTAGGAAAGGTTTTCCTCCATGTGACCTTAAAGCTCTACAATTTGATTTTGTTTACCATTTTCAGAGAGCATGTATAAAAGACTAGTTAGATAAGGCTGAGAGCAGTAGCTCACACCTGTAATCCAAGAACTTTGGGAGGCCGAGGCGGGCGAGTCAGAAGGTTAGGAGTTTGAGACCAGCCTGGCCAACATAGTGAAACCCCATCTCTGTTAAAAATACAAAAAATTAGCCGGGTATGGTGGTGCATGCCTGTGTTCCCAGCTACTCAGGAGGCTGAGGCAGAAGAATTGCTTGAACCCAAGAGGCTGAGGTTGCAGTGAGCCGAGATTGTGCCACTGTACTCCAGCCTGGGTGACAGAGTGAGACTCTGTCTCAAAAAAACAAAAAAGAAGACTAGTTAGATAACTGTGAAGGGCTTTGGTTTTTCTGGGGATATTCAGCCAACCTCTGTATTATAGGCTCACAAAGACAGATATTGTGCCTTTCTAGAAATTTCTTGACAAAATGTAGGTTCAGCTGACAATAATTGGACAAAATGTCAGTCAAAATATATATGAATGAATAAATGAATTAATGTGAATGAATGAATGAGTTTCTGAATATGTGACTTAATGAATTAATTACCATTAGTTGAATTCGCAGGTATAGTGAGTTTTTCGAAACAGTGTTGGACGATGTGCTGTTTTCAAATTGGGGACAATCAAATTTTTATTTGGCCATGAGAGTGCAATAATTAAATGAAACAAGTTTTAATTATTTAAAAATACTAGGTTCTTATACGCTGTTGGTGGGAATGCAAAATGGTGGAGCTGTTATGGAAAACAGTATGGAGGTTCCTCAAAAACTTAAAAACAGAATCACTATATGATTCAGAAATCTCACTTCTGAGTATTTATCCCAAAGAATTGAAATCAAGATATTAAAAAGATATTAGCACTCCTATGTTCACAGTATTTACAATAGCCAAAATGGGAAAACAACCTAAACGTTCATTGATGAATGGATAAAGAAAATGTGGTATAGAGAGACATTGAAACACTATTCAATGTGTTTCTCCTTTAAAAACAAGGAGATCCTGCAATACGCAACATGAATGAATGTTAAGGACATTCTACTAAGAGATATAATCCAGTCACAAAAGGACAAATACTGCATGATTCCGCTTTTATGAGGTATCCAAAATAGTTAAATCCAAAGAATCAGAGAGGATTGCGGTTGCCAGGGACTGGGGAAAAAGAAAATGGGGCATTGCTAATCAACAGGCATAAAGTTTTAGCTATGCAAAATGAATAAGTTCTAAAGATGTGCTGTACAAGTTGCACCTATTGTTAATAATACTATATTGTGCACTTATAAATCTTATAAGATAGTGGATCTCTTATTAAGTGCTCTTTACACACACAAACACACCACAAACACACACACACACACAAACATGCTCCTTACCGAAATTGAGAGTTATTGCAAGACTGAGGGAATCAATCAATACACCATCTACTATCTAAATTAATTCCAAGTTTTCTACAGTATGAAATATTTTCACTTTAGCATCCTTAGATATCATGAATCTAAAGACTGCTTTCAGGAGAATTGCTGATGAACAGCCACCCTGGTAACTCAGGTGAATTATAAAAATGCCAGAATACCAGTAGGAAAAAAAAAAATGCAATGCTTCTGTGTTGAGTGGGTATTTATATTCAAGAGAGGAATTAGGACAACACAGCACTGTGGCCACAATGATCTTCTGTTGACCTCCTACTCTGCCTGCTGAATGGCCATCATTTCCACTTTTAACTTAAGCAGCTCATGCAGCCTTATTCGAGGTGAATGCTTGGGTAACAATAGAAAGTGATTTCCTTAGAAAGAATCACATACCATCTCAAAGCCATGGTGACCCCCAATACACACTCGAAATAAGTTTATGAAAGGAAAAAAAAATGGGCCACAGCAGATTTACATGAAAGAACTGACTTATTTCTAATATCTGTTCTGGGCTAGGAATGTTTACCTTAAATATAAATAATTTGCTGCATATAACAACTTTTCAGAGTGTCTGTCACGAAGTATGGGCTCAATAAACACCACTGTCATCATCGTATTCCACTTTCAAGAATCCATAATCTAGAAGAGCGTGCATAGGTATAGTGGCCAATGATAAGCAGAAACTTGGATTTAACCTCTCGTCCTGCGTTTACGTGCTATATCACTAAGTACAGGAAGCTTATCCTTTTTAAGTTTCCTTCTTTATAAAACTGAAATCATACTAAGTATTTCTTGGTGTCATTTGTAAGAATTACGTGAGATAATACATAATAGGAGCTTAGTATGGTGTCGGATTCATCAAATAAAAATAACATTGTTTTCTCCTTTACCTTGCCCATCACAATCTGGTTCACAGCCAATAATAACAAACCCATACCAGGTGGCTAGGCAGATGAGCAAAGATCACAGCATTTATACTCTGGTTAATTCCACAGATTTGGTTTATTTTTCTTCTTTCCTGATATTCAGTGAGGTCATTTAGAGAATGAATAGTCAATTATTTCCATTATAATTGGTCCTACTCAGTCATCCTAAAGCTTATAGGCCCAGTTGACGAGTTACAGAGATCACAAGGAAAAGAAAGGACTGGGGATAGGCATGGCACCATCATAAGACCCAAGTGCACACCCCAGTTCCACTTCTAACTATTTGTGTGGTGCTGGGCAAGTTAGTTCTTTAATCCTCAGGTTTCACATCTCTTAAATGGGTATAACCGAGACAGCCAAATGCCTAAGCTGATAAAAGGCCCTTGGAGAACCTCCCGCCTGCCCCACAAGTGTTTACATCAGATGCTCTTGTGCAGATGAGGGAACTGGCCCAGGGCTGTGTCTGAGCATGTCTACATGCGCACTGGGGGAACAGGGTGGAGCCACGGGCAGGGGGAAAAGCCTGGTCCCCAGTTCCGTGTCCTAGCCGGGAGGATTCAATCTGTGAGGTGGGGAGCCTGTTAGCATGACTCTTATCTTGCTTTGCTGTTTTTTTTTTCCCTTTTTGCCCAATAAAATCCTGTCCTACTCACCCTTGAATGTGTCTGCGTACCTAAATTTTCCTTGTTATGTGATAAGAACCCAGCTTTAGCTGCAACATAATGACCCCACATATATATACTAGAAGTGTTAGAGAATGAAACAATTATATGTTGCACAGGTCCTGATATATACCAAGCACTCACTAGTAACAACATCCGTAGCAGTAGCAGGAGAAAATAAGACTAAATGAGATCAATTAGACTATTTAGCATATAGCTATCAAAGAAAAAACACACAATTCTGCACACAGCCACCTAAATGAATCTCTACTAAAATAAGTTTTAGGTTCTTAATTTGCATTTAAGATGTGAAATTGATGGTGGCTTACCTTTTATTAACTGGTAACACTACTAGCTACCACATATTTTATTCAATATTGTCACTTAATCATCTCATTAACACTGCGAGAAAGATGATATTATCCCATACGGAGGAGAAAACTGAATCTCAGAGAATTCCAGAGACTAGTTCTCCGACTGGGAAGTAGTAGTGATATGATTTCAACCTTAGTCTCCCTAAATTCAAAATATGTCATATTTTAAATAATTTACAGAACTCGATTTTACATTAGTGAAAGACATAGTATTGCAGAAAGTAGCAAGGAACTAATTAATGTTCCTGCAAGTGAGAGGGTAAGATTACGGATTTTTCTCTATGTCACTTTTCATTTTCCCCCGGAAAGGAAGATACAGACAAATACATACAGATAGAGATATAGTAGTAGGTATAAGAAGTCAAAAATACATGATATTTCTAGCTTGACAATGTGCTCTAAAAAGAAATTGAACCGCGTGAGAAGCCAACCAACCAACAGATAACTGTATGTTTTAGCATGGCAGATGCTGGGATAAATGCCTATTTCTTGCTGGATAGCAAATTAAACATTATCCTAAAAGATGGATACATTCTTATCAGTGTATAAAATACAACGGTCCTAAAGAGAAAATAATGCATAGCTATGTGTTACCCAGTAATTCCCTGAATATCCATATCCTCTGGTTCTGTCTAAAAAGGTTAAATGGCTCTAAATCTGTCTGCTAGACTCATAAGGAACTATGCATTGCTCTGGCTAGTCAGGAAATTTAATTTTCTTCTGAAATTAACCAATTGTGCATAGAGAGAGGGAAGCTGCTCTCCATGATCCAACTGGGGTGGAGGTGGGGGCAGAGGACTGTAGAAGTGCAGAACAGATGTTGAAAAATATGGTTTGTGATTCTTAAGTTCTCATCCCATGGAGCCAAGCCAGGTTTAATCAAAAATGTGTGGGCTCCCCCTTCTGAATGACACGTCAAAGGCTGCTGTAAATACTTTGAAACAGCATTCGTCCCTTCTTTGGGTAGAACCATAGATGCTGAGGAACTAGCACTTGCCTGACATCTATCAGAAGCACAGATATGCCTGTGTCATCAAATAGTGCTTTATCTGTCCATCTCTTCCTGGTAAAAACAGTCTCAAATCCCCTTTAGCTTTCCTGAAAATGAAATGCTTCTAAGCTGGATAGTTATTTCTAAACAGCCTCAAGCTTCCTCTACACAAACTTTCCTGCCAGTAACAGTAATAAAAGTAGCAATAGCAATAATAATAACTAGCAACTACAATGAGAATCTTCGCTTAATTCCCTGTGAACTGGAATTAGTATCAGTAAATCTCCGTTTTTACATCAGTAAAATAAATAGATTATAAAATGTGCAACCATATGTGGACAACTATGAACCTGGATTTATAGCTAGTTCTGCCAATAAGATGCTACTTTTACCAGGGCATGAAAGTTCCTCAAGCCTCATCTCTAGATGATTAAGATCGTGTCTCTGCACAGCCAGTCCATTCCCACTGGTACCATGTAGTCCACGTTGGGAGCTTATATTATTGTGCTGATATCTGAACCCTTATTTTCCCTAAGGACCCTTGGCTTGGCAGACTCCGGAGCCCTTACATGCTCCTGGCTGACAAGAGTAGAAACCTTGTCAAATCAAGCACAAAAACCGGTCCTCTGATTGGTGTCTCAGTTGAACCAATCTCATTTCCTCCCTTCACATTCTGTCTCCTGCTTGGAGATGTAAAGGATGTGGCAACTACTCCTTTTTGAGTTCCTTTCAGAGGAAATTGAGAAACACAGGAACAGGGCAGATTCATCCACTCAACAAATATCATTGTCCCCATTAATGTCAGCATTCCAGCATAAAGCCATTGCATAATTTCACTATATTTTCCGGAAATTAATGCCAATGTAAATTTTTTTTTGGATATTCCTCCCATTGCATTCAACATTGGCCCATTAATAGATATAATTTTCTTAGCCAAATACCCTTATTTTTTGCGTATGTCTATAGTTTGTGAAATTTCTTTAGAACTGAGAATGGCCAATGGACCATTTCTCAAATCCCCAGGTAGTTTCATCTTCTTAGAGGTTAGACTCTTCTGCAGGAAGAGTCTTCTTTGCATACATATTGGCTGTAGTCTTATTTGTTATTCTGAATTTAAAAATGATTTGTACTTAAAAACAAAAAGTGCTCTTCTGGGTCTGTAAATAATTTTTGTATGAATTCAACTTATTTGGGGTGCTGACTGTTCTGCAAGGTTTTAATCTCAGCCTCATAGTCTCAGCACCCTTGTGAGTAACAGGAATTTAATACATTTTTTAAAAAATCGAATAAATAAACCTACAGATAACTCACTTTACCAGGGTTTCCCCAAATGAAGTAATTGGAAGCAGGTCTGCCCTAGTTATTTGTGACTTGTAAATTGAAAGGGTTTGGTATGAGCTGACATCAAACTCAGAAATCAGCTGGACAATTCTTTAAAATTGTATTCCTCCATCTACTTCTTACTCTCTATCTCCTTGATTTTGCAACAAATATTTGGAAGACAATATGTGAAATCCACACTCAAAACACATCATTAGCCAACACTTCACCCTTGGAGACCAGCATAGAAGTTATAGATTTTCAGTGTGCTTTCGGGAGAAAGCTATTTAGCTGGAGAACCTGTACTGTCATTTAGGTGACTGGAAAAAGAAAAAAGATGTGTACAGTACAACAGAAAAAAAAATCGAATGCAGCTTCATTTCTAAAAAAGACAGAAAAGCTTTAATAAAGAATTATTTCGCATCCTGGGGAAGAATTTTGAGCAGAAAAACTATAAACAGAGGGTATTTTTGAAATGGCAGAGAAAGATTTTTATCTAGGAGACACCAAACCAGATATGCTGACCTATCAGAAATGTCCAAGAAGTGATAAAAAGATCATTTCAAAGCCAAACACCAAATGCAGAAATAAAATAGGAGCCTCTTAATGCATTGACACTGTGGTCTCGTGCCTCTAAGTTCTAATATATAATTCACCATAACTGTCAAAAGAGACAGAGGACAAACTAGCAATCCTTCCCCAAAGCTAAACAAACAAACAAAAAAAGCACTAACAAACAAAAACATAAAAATAACAAGATCCACCCAAATGTATTGCAAACATTTGCAACTTTGCATTTCATAGAGCTCTCTAAGAGCTGGAATAGCTGTATTCATCTTATTGTTCCTGGCTCTGGGCTCTATGTAGCACTTAGTAGGCACACGTGTGCGTGTACACACCACACACACACACACACACAGTATGTGCCAACCAACATTATTTGGTCATGTGAGCATAGTCCCAAGGACAGCCCCACAGAAGGTACATGCAAAGGCATTTTTCACTGATCTGCTTGTCATTTGCAGTAGCCAGTATTCCTTTTAAAAGAAAAATACCTTATAGGACTGGAAGTGATATCAGGGTCACGAGCAGTCACTTGCCCAATCACGGAGTTTAGAGCAGCATTTTCATGAACTTCAAGTAGGTAAGTCGGTGAAGAGAAGACCGGAGGCTCATCAGCATCTTCCACCACGATTTTGACTGTCGCCGTGTCTTTAAAGGGCCCCCTGCCACTGAAACGTGGGTCAATATGGACATTGGCTGCCTCTACCTTTAGCGTATAGGATTTTTTGGTCTCAAAGTCCAGAGGCTGTTAAGAAATGACAAAGATAAATGCTTCTCACTAATGACCACAGCAGCAAGAACAAATGAGTATAATGCTGATGGATGAAAGTTACGTGCATTTAAACCCATTTGTGAGCCTTAATGGGATCACTCTCCAGTCCCCCAGATTCAACCTGTAAATTTTATGGGCATTTATTTATATCTGTTTATTATATAAGCTCAGTGAATCTAATCTCCTATTGTTTTGTTTTGTTTTGCTTTGCTCATTTCACTTGGAATTCACAAAATATTCACAGTCATGAATTGTGCCATCAAAATTTCACTTCAGAGTCATAATAAAATTTTACTAGTGACAGCATGCCCTGCATACTAATCAGCCACTTAATCGGGCCTCTGCTGGTGGGAGATAAGGCGACATCGAACACAATCTCTATCTGGGAAGAATATTTTATCTTTTCTGCAACAGAGTGTGAAATGTAAAGAACTAGAAATAATCATTGTTTAGTCCAAGGAGACATTATAAAGCATAATTTAGCACTAATCCCCACAAAGAGTATTTTTTGATTTCACTTTAAAGCATTGCTACTCTACTGATCATGTGGTTAAAATGAGGTTTATTATTTTTTAGGACATTCTTAGAGACTCTCTATTATGAATTTATGCTATGAGGCAGGTGGGCATGTAAAGAAATATGTACACCGATACATATGTATGTACTTGTGTTTATATTTAGAAGAAGAGTATAAATAGATAACTGAATCTAATTGTGCCCCCACAAACCACTTAAAAGCAATTTGAAATTACCTCATTGCACCATTACTGACAATATTTCTGACATACTAATACTTCATTCCCTAAAACTCTGAGAGACTTTGGTCAATGACCTAGGTAAGTAAAGCTAGGTAAAAAGAATTCGCCTTCAGTAAGCCAGAAGCCCACATGCATTAGCACCTTTATAGCCCAATTTTTGGCAACTCATAATACTTCAGATTTCAAGAATGCAAGTCTGTCGAGGTTCAAAGAGACAGTATATATCTGCATTACAAATTTCTCATAAGAAATAGAACTTTAAATAGGCAATGAAGATTTTTAAAAATAAACTAGAAGACAAACTGGCACCAGTGAACTCTTTCAGAATTCCAGTACAAGCTTAATTATATATTCTTATTTCAAACTATTGTGTTGGTTTTTACATTTAAATTCTGATCTAATGGGACTTGGCTCCTTTTTTTTTTTTCAATATTTTCTAGTAAACCAGGCAGGCACTCACTTTACTATCTATTCTAAAATTACTAGGCACATGCATCCATGAATAGATCATGCAACATCAGCATATTCACAATTTGCCAATCACCTTTACTGTAACAATTTTGCAATTTCAAATTCTTCGCAAACATCGTTAAGTATAACAGATTATGTTCTGCTTAATTCCAGCTCAAGATAACAACAATGAACCCAGACACATTCTGGTGTCCCAAGAATTTTATTGGACAAAAAAGAGGGCCTATAAATTGTAGAAATACAACTCCTTTGCACTGTTCTCTAGGGTAAGATACACATTTTACTTGGTGTCAAGGTGTATAGTATATGCTTCCAAGTTTATGAATAACAGCAAATAAAAATAAAGTAAATGGCTAATTGTTTCAGTTTACAACAGCACTTTATGGCAAAAAAAATGGGAATAATAACAATAAAAATGACATTCAGAATCATTAGTCAAGGAAAATGTGGCTCTGGGTTATTCAATAATTGACTCAAATATTGTACTCTACTTTATTTCAAACATGGCTTTTTAAATGTTTTGTAGTTCTTAATGCTAAACTCAACCAGGATTTTGGTAGAAAGATAGCATTGCTCAACAGAGAGTTAAAATAAATGTAGACATCTTTTTCAAAATTGATTTTTAAAAATATGTTTTATAAAAAAGAATATCCAGAAAACTTTAGGTCTCCAGTGTTAAGATCTCTTCAGTGGAGGCGATTTTTAGAGCAAGACCATTGGAAATATGTCTCGTGTAACATGATGGAGATTCAGATATGACCTTACAGTCATATCTACATAATGCTGATGAAGAAAGTGAAAAAAATTATTGACTCCCAATAGTGTGGTCCACCAACTACCTTATTTGAGAACAAGCTAATCCATTTAAAAACTAGTTTGATCTACTTGATGACAAAGGTTTGAAGAACAATATTGAAGAAAATAATCAGGATGAGGATCAAAGAGTATTTTCCTTGCAAGTGTTTTGTGACTATAAAGAATGAACTATGTTCTACACATTTCTTATGAGTGTAGGTATTATGATGAGAACTATAAATGGAAAATGCTGTACAGAATTGTTTACATCTACCATAAAAACAAGAGATTGCTAACAAAAGCAGCCTCAAATTTTCCTACATTATTTGTACTTGTTATGGAGATCTTTCTTTTTTCAATGGTACCTCCCTATCCAGAAGCAAGGGAACGATGAGATTCATTTCCCATAATGCTCAAACCTCTGAGCCATAGTTTGGAGTATACAATGGTTGCAGGGTTGGCCCTGTCCTTCAGGCACTAGAGAAAGCCAGGATAACTGAACCTGAATGTTCTGCCTGTTTGGTTTTGTTTTTTTTTTGTTTTTGTTTTTTTTTAGTTTCCATGAATGTACAGCCTTCAATAAGGACTTGGGAAGCTTCAGTGTATTTGGGGAAGATATTTCAGGAAGCAAGAGTTCAAACATGTGGAGAGTTATATACAGAAAGACCAAAAGCCACTGAACTTGTCACCTCTGTGGGCAACTGAGGCCTGTTCTTACTGAGAATCCTTTTACAATCTTAAACAATATGACTCAGAATAGTTTCTTCAAACAATAGTAACTGTCCACCAATTTTTCTCCCCCTTTGGTTGAGGGCTGCCTTCACAGGGTATTGACTTCCCCACATAATTGAAGTGCCCTGTACAAGAAGTCAGTAAATTCCTGTGGTTATGGGTAATAGGTAAGTTGGAGGACAAGCACTATTATGGTAGCTGCTTACTAGACCTTTAGCAGAAACGTGAAGGGGGCCCAAGAGATAAGAGTTGCCAAAAGGACTGTACTAGTTATCTTGTCTTACTGCTCAAAGCTAAACACCTACCAGCTGTGCAATTCTGCCAGGAACTCCACACAAGTCCCTCAACTTTAAAACTCAAGTTTCAACAAGATATTTTGAAGATGAACAAAAGCTCCCTTAGCTTACTTTTCTTAGCCTTATAATGCCATCCTGGGCCTGGGCATCAGAAGTGATTTCAAAAAGTGCTGTTCCATCTCCATCGATGATATCATATGATGACTGTGCATTTTCACCAATATCCTGATCATTGGCCTTCACCCTTCCTATTGCAGTGCCAAGAACCACATCTTCCGGTACTGAGAAGTGATACAGGCCTTTAAAAAGAGGAGAAACAATGAGAGTCACACAAATTCCAACCATTCATTCACTCATATGGCAAATATCTTTTGGGCACCTCCTTTGTTCTGGGCATTCTGATAGATGCTACCAATAAAGTGATAGAAAAGACAGAAATATCCGTTTCCCTTGTGGAATGTTCAGTCTTTTAACTGAATCAGAGAAAAACAGTTCCCAGAAGAAGGCATGATCCCTTTTCAAGGCTCTTCTGAGATATGAAACTTACTCAACCATATGTTTACCAAGTGTATATTTGGAGCAGTTATATCAAGACTATTAGGGAATCTATGTGTATATTATTTCCTTTTTGCTGTATAATCACATTTACTGCCCATGGGGATATTCGTCGTTGCCAACATAAAATATTAAGCTAATTTCAGCACAGAAAGATGCAATGTGTAACACACTGGAAGTCACTTTTGAACTTACCTTTATATTTACAGACTTTTAGACCATTTTTGATAAAATTCAATTACTGAACTTCTGCTGTGCCCTGCAGCAAGCTGTTCAGACACATGAAACACTCCTCTTGTTGCTAAAGTCCTCATTGCTCTAAAGACAAAAATCCTGCCTTCAACACTTCCTAGGCAAAATACAATCAAGTGTATCTTCACTCTTCTGTGGGGGCAATAAAGTGTGTCTAATTAGTGGCATTAGTCCATTTTAACTCAAGTCACTTTAGTTGTTATACTGCTGTCACTCACTTTCACTGGTGTAGAGGAAGCTGTTGGTGTCCCAATCATAACCCCCGGCCATTGCTACTGTAGTGTACACCTGTCTTACATCTAACTGCCACTCCTGCATTTCTTTGCCTGAGGGTTATTTCTGGCCTTTAGAACCTATTTTGCCCACTGAATGTCAGGCCAAAAATGCCAGAAAATTAATGCCTCCCGCAGAAGCAGCCCTCAAAGACTCACAGGAGTTAGTATATAAAATTCTAGGTCTCTCCATTCTGTGGCAGGATAACTTTGAGTTTTTTCTTTTCTTTTCCTTCTTTACAATGGTCCAGAGTTTCTCCAATAAGATAAAGTTCCAGTATTCCAGTAACCCAGTGTAGTAACTGGCTCAAAAACGCACCTTTTTTTTTTTTTTTTGGCTATTTCTCTCTCTCTCTCTCTCTCTCTCTCTCTCTCTCTCTCTCTCTCTCTCCTTTCTCCACTAGCATTTATTGGTCCCATCTCCAAGTTAAACTTACAATCAAATTCTTGTCTCAGGGTCTGTTTCTGGGGAACCCAAACTCAAAAAACCAAAAAGTTTTAGTCTCCTTGCAACCACAACGAGGGAAAATTAAACATTCAATGACCTAAAAACCCAAAAGGAAAAATCAAATCTGGAGAACATTACCTAATTCTCATTCGAGCTCAAATCCACTGAGTCCCTTGGATAAACTAAGGCTCATTATACTCAACATAACAGTAAGGTTTCTTCTAGCACTAACATCCCTTTACTTAACAATGGGATAAAAACATCTCTCTTAGAATCACGAAGTTATAGGACTGGGGATTGAAACATTTTCCAAATAGTTTTGCCACAAGGTAGGCACTGAAAATCCTCACTGCAAGCGAAGTCTCCCAGTTTTCTCATAATTGGTGTAATGATTCCATTTTCCACAAACTGTATATTCCAAGTAAGGTTTGAGATGATCCCTTTCGGTATGCTTATTAAATAAATAAGACAGCAAGGGGCCGCGCCATGCTGCTAGTCCTACATGGGGAGTCTTGGGAAGCCAAGCAAATGGAACATTCTTTTAACCATTCCTATTCTGTGCCTGCTCCTCATCTCTATCAGTGTGATCACAGTTAATAGTTATTATCTCTAAGAAAAGGCACACATTTGAAATTGATCTGCCACTATTTAATTGAATAATCATTTTCTTATAATGAAATATGGCATCTTGCAGTATTCACTGTAATGGCAACTGCAAAGGCAAAAAAAGTGAGGGAAAGAGTAGAAGAAATGGTGTTCTCCATTTCAATAATTTTGTTTAAAAGGGTTGCATTGTTGTCTGATTTATGAATTGCCAGATGTAAAAATTCTAAAATTCTTAATGAAAATGCATCTCCTCTATCCTTTCTAGCTTGGAATTTCTTCAGATAAATCATCAAAGATACCTCAAATGTGTCATTTTCAAGCTCCATACACATTTCTCTCTTTGTCACTCTCTCCCTGTCTCTCCCCACCCCACCTTCCCTCCTTTAACTCTTTAAAAAACAGATTTCCTATGGTGTTTTCTATACCAACAAATAGCACCAGCATGCATCTAATCTTTCATGTTAGAAATATTATCATCTAGCTTCCTCAACTGAAAATGCAATCTTTCCTTAGACTTTTATCTTCTGTAACTCAACTATGCATCACACTCATACACTTTTCTCTGCATCCAACACAACTACCCTTGCTTGCCAGGGCTACCATCACCTTTTATGTGAATGATTGCAAATAACTCTTTAACTGGCTGCAAAGCAGGAAAAAACATTGAAGGAAAGCCAGATTTAATTTCTTTCCAATTTCGCTGGAACCACAGCCTATCACTCAAGCTGCAATTTAAAATCTTTAAATGGCCTCCTAATGATCTTAGGATAAAGGTCCTCGTAGGTCCTCGTACTTAAAATGGCTTTTGAATCCAAGTATGGCTAATTTCAGTCTAATCTAACTCTCCAGACTCTTGCTGCAGCACTTTCCCCTGGCACTCTCCGCTCCAGCTGCAGTGAAATTATTTCCATTCCCATACATGGCTGTACACCATCCTTCCACAGAGCTTCTTTTGTTTTATTATTGACTATATTTAAGGTGTACACTGTTATGTTTTGATAAAAGAAACCACTGCCTTGGAAAGATGTCTGCACTTTCATGTTCATTCCAGGATTCTTCAGAATAGCAAAGAAATGGACATCACCCAAGTATCCACTGACAGATGAATGGCTAAAGAAGTTGTGGTGTATATTTATACAATGAAATATTATTCAGCCTTTAAAAAGGAGATCCTGTCATTTGCAACAACATGAATGAACCTAGAGGATATTATGTTAAGTGAAATAAGCCAGATCAAAGGAAAAAAGCCCTGCCTGATCTTACTTATATGTGGCATCTTAAAAATAATAATAATAATAATAATAAGTATGTAGACACAGGGCTTTTAAACATCCTTTTTAGCTGCACTATTCATCCTCCCTCCCATGGCTTCACCTTGTTCCAACTAATTGTTTTCACTTTTTCATGTCTCAATTCAAGAGTCCCCATGTCAGAAAGGCCTTATCAAATCATGTCTCTGTCATATTACTTGAATAAATGCTTAGAAGAAAGTGTTCGATGAGAGTAAAGAAAGTTGCCAAATAATTATTGTCTCCCTGATTCTTTCATGTTGGCTGCCTAGAATGCATGCTGTTGAAATTTCCAAGGCAGAGTATGGCTTTAGCAGGGAAGAGTGGAGTCTCACTGATGTCCTCCCAGTTGCAGGAAGAAGGAGTGTACATTTTGCAGCAAGCCTACTGCATATTTGTCTTCCCTACCTCGGGTACTAGAGATTTGATTTCCTTTCTAAAACAAATGGGGCTAATAATAGAGCAATATCTGAGCTTCATTTGCATCACCCTCTCAAGCTTTCATAAAGAGAAATAGCAGGCAAAAGAGAAAGGAGTGCATAACTTGCAGTCAGACATACTGGTTCTAATTCTTACTTACTATACACTTGATATTTGGAAATGGTATCAACTGTTTTGTAATCTGTAAAATGGGAATAAGTTTAGTACCAAAATCATGCCATACCTGGCACATAATAAGCCACTCAATAGTTGCTGTCAGGTTTTTAAATATCACTAAAAATTATAATATAAATTCAAATGGAAACATCATACCAAGATTCTCATCCAGTGCAGGAAATTAACTTACTCTGTGCAAATTTTGGAGGATTGTCATTAACATCAGTAAGAGTCACTGTAAGTGTCGTGGTCCCAGACAGGCCACCAGAGTGTCCACCCATATCTTTGGCTTGGATAACAACCAGGTACTCCTCCTTGGCTTCTCTGTCCATGTTGGGAAGGGCAGTTTTTATAATAGCTGAGGGGGAAAATGGAAGAATGACTTTCAGTCAGAGAGCTAATTCAAAAATGAAAGTGTTAATCTCACACATGCACACACACACACAAGCATACACCAAGTCCCTAGTCAGATAATTTTCTGTGTTCTTCTGACATTTGATTTGTGTGTGCCTGTTATATCAATGAGAAAGACTGTGGTCATAGACATTTACAGATAATTTGCAAAAATATATTTTATAATGTATAAAAAGAACTTGCAAAAATATATATTAGAAAGTAAACTGAATGGCATCCCTTGCCTACCAAATTATAATGTATATCATAACACAGTCTCGTCCACCCCAGAAAACCCTGGGAGTGAAAGAATGCTCGAATTTATCACAGATCTCAATTCCCCCACAGGAGGAGTAAATACACACGTAGCTTAAAGGCTCTGAGGTCAAAGATAAATTATTCTGAAGTTCACAGACACATTAGAGAGATGAAATAAATAAATGTGTCATTAGAATCAACTCAGATGAATAAAATACCAATCAGAATTAATACAGTCAAGTGTCTTAAGTTCTAATCTACTGTTCAGCTATATTTATATTTTAATTGTTTAGATACATCTTCTCTTTGTAAAAATAGCAAATAGTTTAGAAAAATAGGAAGATATAGGAAAAGGTGTATAAAATATAAAATTACACAAAATACGATAAAATTATCACTGCTCAAATCTTAATGTTTTTTCTTCTGATATATATTCAGCGTTTCATGTGGGTTTGTCTGTTTGTTTCACTGGTAATATAATATTCTTGTTAAAGATCCAAAATTTTCTTAGATCCTCCTGAAGTTTATTTTGAAAATCAAAAATCCTTATTTAGCTCTCTCTCTACCTCCACATATTTTTTTCATAGATAACGCTGACATTTTGAGGCGCAAAATTACAAGGCCATGATATGTACATACCCAGAAATGTGTGCATAAACATTTAACCACAGACATGATCATGATGTAGGCAGCATTCTGAGACTTTCTTTTTCTCACAGGAGATGTTTTTGAAAAACTTTTTTGTCACTGCATAGAAGTTCACCTCATTACTTCCTACAGTTGCATAATTTTTCATCGTACAATATACTATACATGGCTAAGGCATTCTCATATTGATAAATATTGCAGTTATTTCATATTTTCCCATGTCAAACAACTGACAGATATATTAGTATGATAATACTGCATTTTTTTATTTCCTGCATTTTTACTTAACTCTGTCATAAGATGCCCCTTCCCCATATTGCTAAGTGTCCATAATAAAACTTATTTTGACTAGTCCAGAATACTTCTATTGAATTGATGTGTGTTACATTTCTGGTCAAGCTAAAAGGAAAATGTCCAGATTAAAGACAATTTAACCCCTTCACTTCTAACCCAGGGGCACCATACATGTTCAATTCAAATTGAAGCTGAGCCATTGCCTTGGCCACTTCTGAAGTTGTAATTCTTTTTTTTTTTTTAATTCATATGGTTTATTTAAATCATCTGTCTGTAAAAGCACTGCAAGGAGTTCAAGTCCCTAAATCTTTTGAGTAGCAAGTGAGTCCCAAGAGTTACCAGGGAAATACAATGCACCTACGCAGGGAGCAGGCTCTGGGGAGAACTGTGAGTTCTTATACACTTTATTAGACTCTGACATAACTTTAATAATAGGGCTTCCCATTCAGGGAGCACTGAATTAGATAACCTTGCTTATTTGGAAACATTTGTAATACTACGATGATATTTTTCAATGCAATGCTTTGTTTCAGGATTTGATCACATCATAATATAGCTTATAGGTCATACCTATATAGTTAGAAATAAAAACAGAAATAAAAGTAGAAATATATCAACCATTCAGATTTAGATCACTCTGAGGCATGTTTGAGAAGAAAACAAACAGATAAGCAAAAAACAGCAACAAAGATAACAACCTCATTATATTAGCATGTTGAGATACCAAGATAGCTACTCTGCTATGAATACACATTTTCATGACCTAGAATGTTTTCATTATGGCTCAAATTTTCAGTAAAAAAGATTGAAAACATTGTTTTCCTCCTGTGACATTTACATGAATGCTTGTACCACCACATTCTAAGGTCATCACCAATTATGCCATCCACTGGACTTTGGAATTTGACATGGAGCTTCTAACAATCAGAGCAAAATAATGTCGTTCTCCAAGAAAGGCAGCAATTTTTTTCAAGAAAGTTGATGAGGTGAGGTCTACGCATGAGACTTTTCAGGTTACTTGCGTGAAAGAACTCCTGCAACTTCTCCGAGTCAAAAAAGATTGGTATGTATTATTCTCATCATTTCTTTTATATGTTGTGAAAGTGAAAATGTAAAACAAAACAAAACCGTGATGTCTCTCAGGCATTTGGAATTAAAATAGTTTTTTTACTCACTTGGAAATAACACCTTTGGGTTAGTGTCTACGAGTTATATCAGAATATGAGTGAAGCATCACAGTGGAGAATGTTGTTTAGCAAATAGGACAAGAAATGCTCCATGGGACTTCATCAATTGCAAAAGTCTTTTTACCCTCCCCCATTGAGGTAAGCAGCTTCATACTACCTAAGATGCATATACAGTTGACTCTTGAACAACACGGGAGGTTAGGGGCACTGACCCCACGTACAGTTGAAAATCTGTATGTCATTTTTGACTCCTCCAAAACGTAACTGCTAATAACCTACTATTGACCACAAACCTTACTGATAACACAAACAGTTGATTAACATATAAATAGAATAGTGTAAGAGGCTTGTGAAACTGGAACAACTCCATCTTGAATAGGGGTTAGGTAAAATAAGACTGAGACCTTCTGAGCTGCATTCCCAGACAGTTAAGGCATTCTAACTTACAGGATGAGATAGGAAGCCAGAACAAGATACAGATCAAAAAGACCTTGCTGATAAAACAGGTTGCAGTAAAGAAACTGGCCAAAACCCACCAAAACCAAGATAGCGACAAGAGTGACCTCTGGTTGTCCTTACTGCTGCACTCCCACCAGCACCATGACAGTTTACGAATGCCACGGCAACTTCAGAAAGTTACTGTATATGGTCTACAAAAGGGGAGGAATGAATAATCCACCCATTGTTTAGCATATCATCAAGAAATAAGCATAAACATGGGCAACCAGCAGCCCCAGGGCTGCCCCTGTCTATGGAATATCCATTCTTTTATTCCTTTACTTTCTTAATAAACTTGCTTTCACTATTCTACAGACTTGCCCTGACTTCTTTCTTGCACAGCATCCAAGAACCCTCTTTTGAGGTCTGGATTGGGACCTCTTTCCGGTAACAATAGTATCTACACACATTTTATGCATTCATGACATTCATTTTTCTTAATTTTTTTAACATTCTAGGCTACCTGGTTCATCTGTCAATTTTTCCAAATTGTTGAAAATCTCAGAAAAATTTACAAAATATTTATTGAAAAAAATGTACTTGTAAGTGGACTCTCACAGGTTAAACCTGTGTTGTTCAAGGGTCAACCATATATTTTCAAGTTTGATTCCTCTTACCAATGCTGCCCTCATAATTGAAATCAAGCAAGTTTGTATTTTTTATCTTAGTCTTAACCTTACCAACTCTGTGACCATGAATAAATTATTAAACTCATCCAAACTCCATATCCTCTCAATCAGAGATAATAACCAGCTTCTCACTGTGGACATTCCAAGATGATGTGAGATAATTCAGGCAAAGTTCTTGGTACACAGTAGTTACCCAAACACACTGTTCCCCTTCCCCAATGTGACTTTTTAATGCTTATGTTGATGGTGGCTAGAGTACAGAATATTCTACAATTGCTCCCACAAGTCCACTGCCCAGCCCTACCCACCCAGTGTTGGCATGTAAGGATGGCCTTAATAGATTGCCCCAATTAACTCCTTTACTTTCTGGCTTTTTGTTAGGCTCCACCAATATACATTAATCTAGGAGGTTGTGCAACTGGCTCCCCCAAAGACTCCTGCAAAGACTTTATTCCTGTATTTGGCCACTCAGGTTATTATTTAGAGATATCGTTAAAGTAAAATTCTATCTAGTGTCCAATAACTGCCACCTTCCTTTGCTCCTTAAGGTCTAGGAGTCTTGATGGTACTTCTATCACTAGCATCTGGTGCTGCATTCTTCCATGACGGTCTCTCTTAACCAGGCCATACTTTTGTCAATTGTCCCTTTGTTAAATTCTCCTCAATTGCCTCTTTCCTGACAAGATCCCAAAATACACGTTACAAAACTGGGACTCTGTCCAAGTGCCAAACATTTTGCCTGCATGTCACTCCTACACAGACATCTATAGTTCAAAAGTACTTCAGTGTAATAATGTACTGCGGTCCAGGCCTGCTCCTTAAGAAGGCAGGGCAGACTGTTTTCTTACCTGTAAAATGAGAGTAATACCTATTCATTTAAGTGGGTTGCTCAAGATGACCCCACTGGGAAGCTGCACCTCTGAGAATCTTTGCATCTCCTCTTTCCTTCCACAACATTGGGAGTAGGTTTTCTGATCTCTAAGGCGAGTAGGAAGTCTCTCCAAGGTTTCTTTAGAATACACAGCGCAGTTAATTGGCTTCAATTCAAACTGAATAATGAACAGCTCTTGCTTTCCCGAGTCCACTGCCTCTAGTCTCAACCCCATGACTAGCAGAAACTCATTAAAACATCCAAGACAGAATTTTTGGAATGCTTTTTATGCTATTTTGTAGCTGGAAAGGCAGGATAGGGGAAACCACAATTGCCCTGGATCCTCTTATTTTTCATTTTGTGTTGGGCTTATCTACACATATTACTTAACTTTACTATTCCTATTCACAATGTATTTCACTTCCATAGATACTTCAAGATATTGACAAGCTCCAAAAATAGAAAATGAAAATAGCCTTACTATTCCCTTCTACTTCTTTTCTCCTGCTTTGGCTAACATATCTCCCAAGCACTAGTAGTTTCAGGCTGTTTCTTTTATGAAAAGAAATGTGTTTGACGAGAAACTCTGCATCCAATAAAACAAATTAATGAATAAACAAAATTATGGACAAGAGATAACTCCCCTACTTTAAAAATCATTGTTTGGTATGAAATGCCACCTAATACAGAGCACAAAATATAGTAATTAGGGAAGACTGTTTTCAAATTTGAGAAGGATTTAAATTCTCAGATTTGAGAAGTCAGAAGTCAAAAATTTTGAACTGTGAATGCTAAAAAGCGACTTAAATCTTCAATAAAATGGCATTTCTTATCCATTTTCAACTTTTATTCTAAAAGCCAGAGAGAGGATTCTGACTCGCTATTTGCCAGAATAGTTTATTTTGGCAAATTAGTTTAATTTAAAGCAAATTTTGATGGTGCTACGTTAAATAACATCCCGTTGCCCAAGGCATAAATTGTGTCTATCTTATTTCATAAATGGCCAAGCAGCAGTAGTGTCCATGTCCCTAGCATGCTTACAGTCACACATTCTCAACACTCAGCAACACGTTCAGAAGCTCACATAAGTTTAACCTTCCATTACACCGGTGCGGCGACAAGTTAGTGGTCTCAAGTTTAGGAGAAGCCATGTGACAAAATGCTTTCCTCTGAAGCAATTAGTAAAATTCTTGATGTGGATATTTGATAAATAACCTCACAATAAAGAAAACAGCTTAGATCATTTTTTCCAGCATAGAAATTCCAGGATAAGAGTATTGAGTTGATAAAATTTTCTGATCACAACTTTTATTTTTTACTTTTGTAAATTTCCAACAGTAATGTTTCTAGGGTTTAGATTTAGACCGTTTCATAATCAGCTAGCCTTGGACTAACACAGAACATCCCTGGGACAAACTTTTTTCCTTGAAAGTGGGGGGCTGTAACATTTTGTAATTTTGAGAAGGAAAAATCACACTTGGTATTCAGGGGTACCTATGCCTCCTGGAGTCTCAGTAGCTTAAGTTGCATAGTAGTTCCAGATGAGAGAATACAAATGATTATATTTTAGAAGTTTCCCTGGAACTTCATTTTGAAAATTCAAGCAAACAAGAGAATTCAATTAATGAGAACCCTCCATTCTCCATGAAGTTCATTCAATGGAAATTTGAACCTGGCACTGGGGAGTAGAAGATTAAGGGGTGAATTCTAGTAGAAGAATTACAAGGAAAAGGAGGATCATCTTGTTTGAAACCAACATTCATTACCTAGCTGTGAATAGACTGATGTGTTTGATTCTCCTGTATTTAAGATATGATTTTATCTTTATGTTATTCAATCAAATGGAGATTTTCCTGGTTCAGGAGTTTAAGAATTTAAATCCTAGACTGGCCTAAGTTCCTCTTAGTGCTCAACAGCTGTTTCTTATGTCTCATCATCCAGGGAGTATTTCTGATTAGAATCCAGCTTCAGTCATCTCAAAAACATTAAACTTGTGTGTGTGTTCTTTTTTCTTCCCATTGTCTTTGGCGTTATCATTTGAGAAGCATTTTGTATCCGTCACGAAGATTTCTTTTTATAATTTCTGTGATATCACCAGATTGAGAGGCTTCACAAGAAAGGCAAGGGGATGCTGATTGACTCTTTTGTCATTTTGAAGGCTGATTACTGTAATTCACTCTTCACGGGTCTCCCAGATTGTGCTGTTCAAAGATTGCAGTTGATATAAAATGCTGTGCTAGACTCCTCTTTTGAATAAGACTTGTTGAACACATTATCCTGGTTATGAAACCACTAGCTTTGTTATCCCCAAAAACCCTTTCCAATTCAGTGTGCAATTATCATTTTATTATCTGTGAAAAGGGGTCTTTTACTTATGAGGTTAAGTGGTAAAAGGCTATAAGAGACAATTCTTCTATAAGTGGGGGGGTCATGTACCGCACCCATGCTTTCTGCTAGCTATGTGATTTATACTACATGCTACCAGTTATGAAGAATAAAGTATATATAACCAGACATACTTCCACACACACCCACCTTACCACTGAATAACAGAATCACAACAATATCAAACTTGCACAGATATACCATAAAGGAAAAAATGAAACATTTAGATAAACACATTAGAAAATAATTCGGCCTCCATAAGGCTCAAAGAAAACAGCACTTCCCTTTCTTTGTGACTAATAATTTATGATTTAGATAGATGGGTAGAGATTTTAGAGGAAGACAGATAGATAATAGATAGATAGATAGATAGATAGATAGATAGATAGATACATAGATACATAGATACATAGATAGAGAAATAGAGAGGGAAATAGAGAGACAGATAAATAGACATATAGATAGATGGGTCTGAATTTGGAGAAACTGTATCTCCTCTTATACATTTCTGGTGCCTTTTAAAAATATAACAACCCATTTGGAAATACAACTGATCAAGTGAATCAGCAATCAAAAGCTTGTTTATACATTTTGATCAGTACTTTTTAAACTAAGAACTTATTCTAAGAAAATCATAAATTTTATTTTCTTCTGGTTACTCATATTTTTAGTTTTAGATGTTCACTTTTCTGTACAATATTTTTTAAAAGAAAATCAATTTAAATAATAACAAGAAAAATATTAAGTTAGTGGTTAAGGTTATAGAGATCAAAGGCATACAATATTAAGCAGACATTAAAAACTGTTATAAAGAGCCTATTGCAAATGATTACATTATAATAATTTTAATATTATTTTGAATTATATATGCCATGATTAGCCTGTGTTATATGGTGCATATAAAAATTTGGAAATAAATACACACAAAGATAGCTTGATATGTTTTAGTGCAGGCACTGGAATTGTCCCCCCCTTTTTTTCACCTGTCTATAAGAAGAAGCACAGATCTGTGCTTAGAGAATGGGCTCTGGAGTTAGCTAGATGAGAAATTATTTTTGTAGAACTATTACCAGCCATGTGATCGTGGGCAGGTCACTGAAATTCCCTGAGGCTCACTGATCTCATATACAAAATGTTATTAATTGCAATCAAGAGTTTAGACTCAGTATTATTGTTCGGTATTATTACATGATAAGTAAAAAGGCAAATGTTTTATTTTCTACATTATATATGTATAATATTATATACACACAGTATATATATTTTATAAACATGCACATATATATGCACACTCATAGCTATAAATATGCACATATAAATGTAGATAAATTTTGTATTTCTTTTTATAAATATATACGTTCATATATGGATATATAGATTCACACATATGTAAATATATGCATGTTTTCTACTTAGGCTTTATAAATGTATACACACATACATATATACACATGTCAAATGAAATTTAGGTATTAATTCAGTGGTTATGATAATCAGCAAATATTTATGCTATTTTTAAAATTAGAAACAAAGATTATATTCAGAAAATCTACTACAAGATGTGAACATCTCTCACCAATTTCAAAAAAGTAATGCTTCCACAGTGATCTCCAGGTAACAAAGTGATTTTTCTCTTATTCAAATCTTTACATGACTTGTCTCCAAACATTTTTTACTATGGTATTCTACACAGCATATGCCTTTGATTTTCCAAGCACTTTCCCTTCTTTGGATTTGCCATATACTTTGGTTCCTCCACAATTTTGCGTGGATAATACAGTCTAGAACACACTTACTCTTTACTGGATCTCTTAAAATTCCATGCATCCTTTCAGTCCCAGCTCTGATGTTTCAGCTGCCAAGAAGTCTTTCCAAATAGGACTACTTGCTTTCTTCCTTTTGATTGTATGCACCTTTGCTAGAAACTTCCCCACAGCATTTGTTTTTATGTTTCTTTCCATTTCACCACCTCCTCTATTTCAACCTGTCCTGCTAGCAAAGTAATGGGTATGAAAGCCATGTCATAATTATCGCCCAGAACCTAACGTAATCCCTGGCACATAATAGGTTATTCAACAAATGTAAGAGAGAAGAAAATACTACAAAGAGAAAAAGAGAAGATAGGAGAGAATGAAGATGTAAGAAGAAAGAGAGAGAAAAACGTGGTAATTGAAGCTTGCTGCTTCAGGGACTCAGCCCTGGAGCATGCAACCACTTGAAAACTATTAATAATTGCCATGTCTCCGGGGACCAGAGACATACAGATGTTGTTACACAGTCACAGAGCCACTAAGTGTGTGTGTCTGGTGGGAGGGTGGGGGTGAGTGTGGCAGTATTTGACTTCAAGTCTTACTGCTTCAAGGCTCAAGGGCGACTTCATTCCATCACAGCCTGAGTCACATCTTGAGATTATGCTGGTTTGCCAGAAGAAGGACATAGCACTACAATTAATGCTAGTGAGGTGAGTGTGTTTTATAGACTGAAGAACACGGGGTTCTCATTGTTTCTGTAGATATTTTACTCATTTCATAATTGACATTTGAAGTTTTAATTAATGTCTCAATATAAATTTGTAGGGCAGTGTTCTAATATTTCATATATTCTCAAGAATACTCAAAAAAGGTGGTGCTGATGAGCTATGGATTCTAGAAATATTTCATGAATATAATTACTTGGGGATGAATTCATGAAAAAACAATTTCTTTGATATACATGCTTTACCAATGAATGATGTTCTGGTGTTACTTGCTATTTTTGAAGATTCATAGTTATTTATTTCTCATGGCAAATATATAGTTATGACATGCAAATTCTCCTATAAGAGTTGATAGGAAAACAATTCATTTTCCACAGGTGAAAATATATTATCACATGAATATTGGGAATTCAGAATGTGACCCAGCAATGAGAAAGGTCTTGGACAAAGTCCCGCAGCCTGCAGCTGTGGGGTCCAAATCTTGGTCTTTAGAAACTTAATTATAAAATATTTTTTTAAATTTGCCTAGAAACTCCATGTCTGATAAAAAGAATGTAGAAAATAATATACTCTCCTTTGCCAAAAAATATCTCCGCAGAATGCTTAGTAAGATATTTGTCCAACAATCACCTTCTATGCTATCCCAGCATCTTAATATGATTCTGTTTGACAGGCATGGCTCTGTCATATAGGTTTTATATATTAACCTCTATATGCCCTGCCCCATTTATGCTTGGAAATTGTTGCTATAGAATAGCGGGCTTGAAAGCTTTAAATCAGACCACTGAGGATCATTCCACTATCTCAATGTGTAAAAATTACTGCCTTACATGTGAGTTTCCTGTTTTATAATGTAGCATATTCTTAGACTAAAAAAACTACAGCTTCTTAATTATCCCACTGTGTAGATCACAGCCATCTCTATATCCATATCCATATGGAATAACATATGAAATCCCTGCAAGTGAATTAACTATTATATCCCGTCTCCATATTTTTACTCCCAACATGCATAGTGACTTCGTATAGACTGTTACTTCTGTAGCTCTTGGATTCCCTGTTAAATAATTCTACGCAGGCCACCATTTCCAGTACCAACATATGGCTAGCCAATGACCGATGCTACCTAAATTGCCAATTTTGAGTTACATTGAAATACTTCCAATTATTCCTATTCAGAATTAAGGTGAAATTTCTTTTTTCCTAAATGAAAACATTTCCAGGGACACTTCAATCAAGTGGAATTATTTCTGTGAAGAACATGATGGCACTATTCTTTCCTTAAGCCACAATTCCAATAACTAATTACACGTATAATAAGTATATTATGGTTTTAAAAAGCAAAGTGAAAGTCACTACAAAATTGGATGCTTTCTCCTAGCAATTCAGAACTTAAGCAGAAGAGAACAGCAGAGTTGTAGAAAGAATGGGGCACTGGCCTTGGAGTTACCTACTAAGAAATGGAGCCAGAATTCAGACCTGAATCTAAATACAATTTAGTGACGATTTTCAATTCTTAGAACCTCAGTCTCCTCACTTATAAAACAGACATAGAAATACCCACCTGAGACTTATAAAATAGCACCCGACATAATTCACAGAGTATAATAGGTACTCAAAACAAATTTTAATTGAATTGATCTTATCCCCAATGTTAATGTGGTCCTAATGCCTGTCGTGCTTCAAAGGCCTAGATATCAATCAGACATAGTATATCTGATCGATCAATCAGACACGATCAATCAGGGCATGTCATATTGATCACAGCCTACCACTACACACAAGCAATACAAGTAGTGTTTTAGGAGCCCAGGTTTGATATGACACAGTGGGTTGGATTTCTGGCTTCTTCACTTCCAGTTGTTGTAAATAACCTGGGAAATTTTCTTAACCTCTCTGAGTCCATGATTTTTCTTCTGCCACATGAAGACAGCACTTACCCCAAAATATTTTTAAAAGATGATTATTAAAGATAAACGCCTGATAAAATATTTAGCCAATAATAATTAGCTGATCAACACTGTGATGACAACAACAACTACTACCACTACAACCCCTAAGACTACATTATTGTTGTAATTGCATAACTCTGACTGCACAAAGCTGTAAAGACAGGGACAATAATTGCTTCCATTGCTTTAAAACAGGGCAGAAAAGTACAACTATTTCAATGAGAGATCTTTGGCCAGGAAGGGAGTGTCTTCATTTAATTACGGTAGCTGTCACAATGACCATCGAACATAGACTGATGACTTGTCTAAATTCCCCTCAGAGTAGGACTCAGGAGCTAGACTGAGATATATATATATACTTTCCAGGGCTTTCTACCACTATCATGCTTCTCCTGGTTTTTCTTTGTCAGCCAAAGAGGCTTATAAAACATTGAGATATACAAAAGTAAAAGGTGTTCAAGTACTGAGCGGAGTTACATGCTAGAGGCACTTAAAATTCTGACAACTTGATTCTTTCACAGTAATTCAAAGGGCACAGATCTCACAACTAACCCTGGATAATCTTCTCACCACTCCTTTTGTTCCTTTCAAGCCAATACCCTCCTTGACCCTTTTGTTGCATTCCACAAGTCCTGTTTTTGAGATTCTCCTACATTCTTCTTTGGGGGTGCAGGCTCTCTTTCTTTCAGTGCAGTGACTTGCCTCTTTCCTCACATTTATCTCTGAAAATAGAATTTCCCTCCTCCTCCTCCTCCCCTTATGCCTCTTCTCAGACAATGCTGCTGCAGGATTCCTGCTTCATCAGATCACTGTCTGTGCAAGACATAGCATCAGCTGTTGGCTCAACATTGCACCTCGTTTTCCCTTTTGCTTATAATCACTGGTTCTCATTTTGCATTTTTTCTTTATGTTTTCATATTTTCCAAAAGAATGTATTTGTACTCATGTAGTCAACACTTTTCAGCTCCCATTCATACACCTAAGAAAGTGGGTGGCACATAAAATCTTGGGTTCTATTTTATACGTATTAAGGAAAAGAAGCGGGATGAGCATACTTAGCCACTGACAAGGAATGAGTTCATCATTCCATAAGTGTTTATCAAACAACTACTGCATATCAAACACTGTTTCAGATAAAGACAGAGAAGGAAGCTGACTTCATAATCTCTACATTCTAAGTGTGGAGGCAGGGGACTATATTGCAAGTTGCACAGGTGTATGAAACACAGCAAACAGTCACCACAATGTATTGGTTTTCTGGTTCCAGCCTTTCCCTTTATAAAACAGAGAGAGTGGTACTTGCAGACAAAATAAGACAAATATGTGTAATCTGCAGGAGCCATTCATTACTAGTGGTTCTTATGCACATAGACCACATTTTAACTACACTTAGCCCAGGCTGTTTGGGAAACTTGCAATCTAGGTGTGATTATGCCCCAAGATAAAGAGGCAAGCAGAGGGGAATAGATCTCTATGTCCCTCCAGGACAGAGATAGTTAGATCTGTATAAACAAGAGGCTGAGTCTGACCTTCCTTGGAGGGAAGCCGGAGGCAAAAAACACTTAGAACAGAAAGTGAGGTTGATGCTCTAGTTAATAGAGAGTTACTAAACAGAGTGTTAGTAACAGCAGGTTGTTAGAGGTCTATTGTACCCTTAGTGACAGTTGTCAAAATACATCACAGCAGTGTTTTTCCAAATAGATTAAGTGGCTTGTGCTTTTTATCCTTTATATTAAAATTAACTCTATATCAAATAGGTAATCTTATTTATCCTTCTCTAGATTTTTAAAGATTATATGACTCTCCTTTGGTTTACACTTCCTGATTCTTATCAGTCTTTCTCATTCTCCACTGCCTCCTTGCAGTATGTGCTCTTTCTTTGAATGTTTTTGTTTCAATGAATCTAAGGGAAGATACATATTATAGGAAAACATATTTGGCATGTGAATGCATGAATGAACGGATATTGAAGTTCCACCTTTCCTAACTGTCTGCTTCCTTCAATTCAACTCAATAAACACTCACTGATTACCTACTATTTGTCAAGTTTTAGGCTTGGTGGATAGAGGGGGGTCTCCACAAGATTCTCTGCAGCAAAGATACCCACTGTTGATAAAAGACTGGTTCCCTCAAACTCTTCGTTGTTCATGGTAATTACAGAACCTGAGGTTAATTTGTTTACATTTTCTGTTTTTGTGCTTCTTACAATACAAAGAATGCAAGTCCCTGATTGATTTCTGAGAAACTCGCAGCCATTACTAGCATGTGACATTTTATGCTGTGTAATGCTGAACAAAATACCATCTCTAGAATTAACCTATATATGTGCATATAAGTTCAACATACAAAAGAAAAAATCATTTTATGCAGAGAAAACATTGTGGGCTAGAACAAAAGCATAAATGTGTCTTCAAATCTGACATTTATGTTTTGAGTAACTTTGAATAAGTCACTAATCCTTTCTAATCATGAAGTCCCTGAATTGTTAAATGAAAAACACTAATCTTTTGTCACTAAAATGATCAAGGGATTAAATCAGGAAATGCATGTAAGGTTGTCTGAAATATATACTTTTCCTGCTTCTTGAAAGTACAGCATAATAAGTGACTTACTCCAAGTCACAGTGCTAGTAAATGACGTTGGAATCTAGAATTTTCTAATTCTAATTCAAATAGCTCTCTCCTTAAGCAATAGTGTAATTCTTTGTCCATCCTCACTGAAAAAAATACATTTCCTGAGATCCCATAAAACACATCAAAATGCATTGTATTATAGATAGGCAGATTGTACTGATGATTATCAAGATCTTTAACTTTTTTTTCCTTTCTGTTTTGCTAGGAATCATTGCCATGTGATGGCCCCAAAGGGTTCCAAAGATAAGAGGATGTTGTTGATTCTTTCTGAACCTATCAATCAGCCATTCTTCCCACAGCTGTTTGTCTGATTATTTCATTTTCCCAAAGTGTGAACTTAGTTTTATTGTATTTGTTTTATATATTTAGAGGAAAGTACAAAATAAGCCTGAAGATCTTCATGTATTCAAATGATCTGGTATTATGAAGGAATTCTAGGTTTCCATTTCGATTGTGAGTGGACTTAGAATCCAAAGAAATCTTAGGTGAGCAAATCAGACAGATGATAAATGAATTAAACTTTCTTTCATAATGGTTTTTCATACTTGTGCTACCTCTGTCAAATACTCCAAACTTAACCCTGATCTCTTAGCACCCCACAGCAGGGAAAGAGAAGTGAAGCCATGTTCTCATCTTCCACCCTCCTTAATTCCCCAACTTTGCATAAGGCTAGATAATGTGATTCCAATTAAAGCCATGGAGAGAGCACTTTTAATGAGATAGGCACTAAGGGTTGGAGATATAAAGACAGATGAGATGTAGTTCTCTAGATCTGAAATAGCTCACAGTTCAAATGATGAGGCAAGTGTGAGCAACAGCTGCTAAAAGGCAAATTTATCTCCTCCCATTTTGGACCTTGCTATTGTGTCTCACTTCACTCTGTTATAACAATTATCACACCAAATTTGTTTTCTATATGTGCTTTTGTTCCTAATTTTTGCATCTACCTTGCCTGCCCCTCTTTGTCAAAATTTGCCAAGGCTTTGAGCACTCTTTTTTCTATAAAGGTATTCCTGCTCCAATCTTCCCACACTAAAATACATGACTAATGCCTTGTTTACTCCCCTGAGAACTTTGATAAATACCATAAGAATATATAAAAGTGATTTTCATCTTTCCATGTTGCAACAGATCAGTCCTAAGCTTAGAATCCCAACAGCTATTATATCCCAGGCACACTTTATAAACAGTGTGACTATCAGCAAGCCACTTTGTCTCCCTGATCCTGTCCTCCTTGGTAAAAAAAAAAGCATTGTAATATCTCTCTTCAAATGTCAAATTATTAATGAGCCTTCCTTGACCAACATTTACAAAATAATAACCAATGTCTGTTGGCACTCCTATTCTTTCTCACCCAACCATTGAAGTCTTGGTCCATGTGCATTCTCGTGGGATCAGACAGACAATAAACAAATTGAATTTTTGTTGTTGTTTATTGATGCTTACCCAGCCCCTAGAAAAATACCTGGCACATAATAGTCTCTCAGTATTTCTAAATATTTTTCAATGGCTCAATGCATGAATACTTTTTTTCCTTTATGAGCTTGTAATAAATTGCTATGGCTAAAAGGAACAAGATCATGTCTTTTACAGGGACGTGGATGGAGCCGGAAGACATTATCCTCAGCAAACTAACTCAGGAACAGAAAACCAAACACTGCATGTTCTCACTTATAAGTAGTAGATGAACAATGAGAACACATAGACACAGAGAGGGAAACAACACATATTGGGGTCTGTCAGGGGTAGGAGGGAGGGAGAGCACAGGATAAATAGCTAATGCATGTGGGGCTTAATACCTAGGTGATGGGTTGATAGGTGCAGCAAACCACCATGGCACACATTTACCTATGTAAAAACCTGCATGTCCTGTACGTGTATCCCAGAACTTAACATAAAATAAAATAAAATAACTTTTTTTAAAAAATAAAGAAAATAGAAAAGAAAAAATATAAGAAATAAATTTAAGTTAAATAAAATAAAACAATAGAGTCCATCAGTTACAGGGGAAAAAACTTGCTATGGCTGAATAGTACTCCGTCGTGTATATCTACTACACTTTCTTTGTCCATTCATCTACTAATGGACACTTAGATTGCTTCCAAATTTTAGCTATTGTAAACAGTGCTGCAACAAGCATAGAAGTGCTAATATTCCTTCGATATACTTATTTCCTTTCTTTTGGGTATATACCCAGCAGTAGGATAGCTGGATCAGATGGTAGCTCAATTTTTAGTTTTTTGAGAAACCTCCAAACTGTTCTCCATAGTGGTTGTCCTAACTTACATTTCCACCAATAGTGTACTATTCAGCCATAAAAAAAAGAATGAGATCCTGTCATTGGCAACAACATAGATGGAACTGGAGATCATTATGTCAAGTGAAATGAGCCAGGCACAGAAAGACAAACATCACATGTTCTCACTTATTTGTGGAATCTACAAATCAACACAATTGAACTCATGAACATAATGGTTACCAGAGGCTGGGAAAGGTAGTAAGGGGCTGGGGAGGGATTGGGGATTGTTAACATCTAGAAAATAAATTGAAAAAATAAGTAAGACCTACTATTTGATAGCACAATAGAGTGACTATAGTCAATAATAATAACTTAATTGTACATTTTAAAATAAAGAGTGTAAGTAGATTGTTTGTAACTCAAAGGATAAATGCTTGAGGGGATGGATAACCCATTCTCCATGATGTGCTTATTTTACTTACATGCTTGTATCAAAACACCTCATATACCCAATAAATATACACACCTACTATGTACCCATGAAATTTTAAATAATAAGACAACAAAAATTTAAAAAATGAAGTTTCCCCATCAAAAAATAAAGAAACGTTTGTGATTTGTTTGTTTGTTTGTTTGGAGACGGAGTCTTGCTCTATCGCCCAGGCTGGAGTGCAGTGGCACGATCTCGGCTCACTGCAAGCTCCGCCTCCCGGGTTCACGCCATTCTCCTGCCTCAGCCTCCTGAGTAGCTGGGACTACAGGTGCCCGCCACCACGCCCGGCTAATTTTTTTTTATTTTTGTATTTTTTGTATTTTTAGTAGAGACGGGGTTTCACCATGTTAGCCAGGATGGTCTCGATTTCCTGACCTCGTGATCTGCCCGCCTGGGCCTCCCAAAGTGCTGGCATTACGGGCATGAGCCACCGCACCCAGCCAGAAATTTTTATGGTTTTAATGTTTGCTCCCTCTTCAACTCATGTTGAAATTTAGATGCCATTGTAACAGTATTAAGAATTAGGACATTTAGGAAGTGATTAGGCCATGAGGTCTCTGCTCCCAGGAAAGAATAAATGCCATTATCACAGGAATTGGTTGTTTATAAAAATATGAGTTTGGCCCTGTTTTGTCTCTCCCTCTTGCCCTCTCTTTGCCCCTTTGCCAACTGATGTCTTATGCAGCAACAAGGCCCTCACCAGATGCTGCCACCTAGATCTTGGACTTCCCAGCCTCCAGAACTGTGAACAAATAAACTTTTGTTTATTATAAATTATCCAGTCTGTGGTATTCTGTTATAGAAGCACACAACAGACTAAGGCAGAAATTCTATATGAAAACAAACATATACAAATAGTGACTCCCTTCAGACCTCTTCTGAAGATGCATAGAGGATTAGAGCTGACTTTTCCTGCCTCTTCACCTCTAAGATGGAAAACTCTGGCTACAGAATACTCAAGAGCCAGAGCAGTACTGCCCTACTTAACAGGGAGCTAGGTGGTGTCATTAATTTATGCCTGTGAAACATTCTGAATACCTTAGGATCAAATTACTGTTGTGCTTATTCTCGCTCTTACATAAATATTTGCACATGTGAAAATTCAGCACCTTGACATTTACTGAAATGGTTGCATGGAAAAATGAGGTAAATTGACTCAGAGACAGGTGTTGGCAGTCAGCACAGTGGAAAACAGCCCTTTGTCAAAGTAACAACCATACGTGGTGTAGCAAATGTTCAGAAACCAGGACCTGCTGGAGGTGGATGGGCTAAAGGGTGGCTCTAAAATGATACTTTCTGTCAGCTGCTGTGGGTCTGAACACACAGCCTGGACCCTCTGGTCCTATACTTTATACTTCAGGGCTGCTCCACCAAGATAATAAGGCTGGTATTTGTTTTGTGTATTAAATGTAAACAAGACTCAATTTTACAGGATAAATCATTTTCAAGCCAATGTCTTATGTTACCAACAATTTTCAGTTACAATGTGACTCAGAATTGAGAGATGCGGGATTCAAGACAGTAATATTTGGCTTAATGCCCTTCAGTGACATTTCTCAGTTTGGCAGGAAAGGAACTCAAGTAGCTGAGTGGAAATCATGTATGGGGCACTTTGAATATCTCAACTTGAACCCTATAAGATGATCTGGAAAGGAGCTATGATCATTCATCCTTAGATATAAAGAAATGGGATCTCAGGGATATGGAATATCTTAGTCAAGGTCATGCAACTAGGAAATGTTGGGGAGAGAAGTGAAACCTAACTCTTGACTCCAAAGTTCACATTCAGAACTTTACATACCAAGTTGTCTCCCCTGAAATTCCAAAACACATTGCTTCAAACTTGAATCCTCTCTCTCTCAGAAACAGTAACCACTCAGAGGCTTAGCTTTTTTGTTTGTTTGTTTTTAAAAAAAAAGTTTATATGTGTTCATGTGTCTTTATAGCAGCATGATTTATAATCCTTTGGGTATATATCCAGTAATGGGATGGTTGGGTCAAATGGTATTTCTAGTTCTAGATCCCTGAGGAATCGCCACACTGACTTCCACAATGGTTGAAGTAGTTTACAGTCCCACCAACAGTGTAAAAGTGTTCCCATTTCTCCACATCCTCTCCAGCACCTGTTGTTTCCTGACTTTTTAATGATCGCCATTCTAACTGGTGTGAGATGGTATCTCATTGTGTTTTTGATTTGCATTTCTCTGAGTATGTTTATTGCGGCACTATTCACAATAGCAAAGACTTGGAACCAACGGAAATGTCCAACAACGGTAGACTGGATTAAGAAAATGTGGCACATATACACCATGGAATACTATGCAGCCATAAAAAATGATGAGTTCATGTCCTTTGTAGGGACATGGATGAAACTGGAAACCATCATTCTCAGCAAACTATCGCAAGGACAAAAAAACAAACACTGCATGTTCTCACTCATAGGTGGGAATTGAACAGTGAGAACACATGGACACAGGAAGGGGAACATCACACACCGGGGACTGTTGTGGGGTGGGGGGAGGGGGGAGAGAGGGATAGCATTAGGAGATATACCTAATGCTAAATGACGAGTTAATGGGTGCGGCACACCAACATGGCACATGTATACATATGTAACAAACCTGCACGTTGTGCACATGTACCCTAAAACTTAAAATATAATAAAGTTTAAAAAAAAGTTTATATGTAAACCAGAGCATTTGTTTGGCTTATTTCCTTCAGCGAATTTTTCAGTTACTTTAGATGACAGTCCTCAATAAGCATTTTCCAGGGTATAGGAGGCACATTACTTTAGAGTTCACGTGAAATGTAAATAAGGCAATTCCCATTTTTAAATGCACTTTCTCCAAGTCTATTTTCCAATGTTATAGAAAATGATGTGATCTCAGAATAGATTTCATTATGATGATTCTAGTATTTGATTATTGCAATTTAGTATAACTTGTGGATAGAAAATGAAACTTGATGGGTCAGGGTGGTTCCTTTCTTCTAACTATTACAGGATAACTAAGGAAAGTTATGTATAGTGAGAAAAAACACAACCTGTGGCACATCAATAATCAGTTTATCAATATCTGATCAATAACAATCTTGTACAGTTATGCCATAAGGAAAAGACTTTAAAAGTATGACTTTGTAAAGTTGGTAAAACCTGGTTATTAAGAATGCCACTTTGATAGCAAGTCAGATTTGAACTCAAATGAATTGACTAAAGTCATACAGAGAGCAAAGTTAATTGTATAAGAACTGTATGGGGCCACTTCTTTCCTTGACCCCATTTGGTAAAGGAAAAACTAAGGACTAGCAAGGTTCATTCCCAGCTATCTCAATTACCAAATATTTTTACCAGCTCTACTGTCCCCTGACACATAGTAAGTCTTTTCTATCATTATAATTTGTGTCTAGGGTTGCTAATTTATACTCTGCTGAGAGTGAAAGCAAGAAAATAAAATCTGCTGTTTGTTTCACTTTGTAAACACAGTCATTTATTATTATTTTCATTTATAGCTCATGAATTCATTTGTCCATAAATGGCACAATTAGGCAATCTCAATTTCTGTCTTTAGAAGATCCTCAGGTGTTAGAGTGCAAAGGTGGCTTCTAAGATAGATAATACCACAGCAACAATATTAAAGTTAATGGAATGGAAGGAAAGTTCCAATAGTGCTGTGTCACATACAATAAAACTTTACCGCACGTGAAAACTACCTTTAAAGAAACTCTCCAGATATGTAAAAAAAACTATCTAATTATAGCTATGCTTGCATTCACCAGCCAGTTCAACTCTGTTAACCTTATGAACACTATAATCTCTAATTTACTAAATTCCAAATTTCTGATCCTCATGGTGATATAAAACTGCCTAGCTCATAATAAAACTATCACACTTAAGATTCTGAATGGCAAATTACACATAATCACAAATTGTAAAGTGATTCTAGTATATTCCTTAAATCACTTTTCTAGCTTCTCCTTTGTTTTATTTATATAGCCATATGTGTCTTAGATTCTGCCCATGAGAACTCAAAAACTGTGTCTTTTTCACTTATTTGAAACATAATACCAGACCCATAGGAGTTTGAAAAACCGACTTATCCTGCAGATATCTATTTTAAAAGAATGGGTGTAAAACCTATTTATTTTCATTTTATAACCATGCAATTTTCTAATTGCAAGGGAAAAAAAGGTAAGCCTACAGATCGGTACTTAAACTCAAAATTACTTTTAAATTAGAGTTTTGCTCCAAGTGGAAAGTCTCATAGCTTTTTAAGGAACAAAGGACTGATTCTCTTGAGACTGAATATGCTTTGCAAATGACTCCATTTTGAATTCCTGTACCCAACATTCCTGAATCATCCATATCCAGATGAATCAAAACTAATGATACTGGTAATTCAAGAATGTTCCATTAAGTTTCCACTTCCCTTTCATAAAATCAAAGTAAAATCATTGAAATAATAATAAATTAATGATCTCATTGCCTTATATGTTTCTTTTATGACACTTTGGATAATAAGCAAGAAAACATCCAATTGGTATAATTTTGGCATAAATTTTTATGATGGCATCTCTCCAGTTCTTTAACCTCCATCAAGTGAAATCTATTTCTACCCCACACATTTTGTCCCTGATAGTGGAGATGATTAATAAGTATCTATTCACTTAATTGAAAATAATTCACTTAATTGAAATTAAAAATTAATCTAAATGAGAGCATCAAGGTGTTTAGAGTACCTGTCTTCCTTTCCTTTGTCCAGACTCCTCTACATTTTGCAGATGGGAAGCCTGATTCAGCGGAGGTGGAAATGTGACAGAAGTGGTCAGAAAACCGAGCTCTGGAGTTTACTACCTGGGTACTTCTCAGAAATTAATTTGCCCAGAGATTTTATTTCCTTACATGAAAAGTAAGGACCATAACACCCACTTCACATAGTTACTAAGAAAATTATTGAAATGGCACAAAATTTGTGATCAATAAATGGTAACTACCTTCTGCTTAATTTTTGGAACAAAATAAAACAGACTGGGATACTCAAGAGTTACATTCCACTGTAATAAATGAGAAGTCACTGCTTCTAGAAGGGAAGAGGAGACACAAAGCATCTAAAGAGAACACACTAGTGAAATGTTATGAGCTAGTCTTATGTAGAACTTACAGGCGCATCTTTATGTTCCTGGTCCACTATCAACAATCCCATAGCTACTGTTCCCTAATAATCAGATGCTGGGATATATTGAATATGACAAAAGATATATTCTAAGTTTTTAGAAAGCATCAATTTTTGAAATCCAGCATCTCCTGGGATCTGAAATTAAATGTATCAAAATCCTTCTGAAAAAGCCCATTTTCTAACCATGTTCATTCTGGATTTAACTGTCTGTGTTTGTTTTCTCATTCATGACATATTATTTGAACAACTATCATGAGATGGGCCTGGTTCTAAGTCCTGCAATGCATAGTGAGGAAACCATCCAAGATCCCTGTCCATATGGCACAAACTCTTTTTAAAAAACACAAAAACAATATTTTTGGCACAAAAAGAGAAATTATGGCCCATGTTTTAGTCCAGAGAAAATTATTTCATAGGGATGTTTCTGAAATTTGACTTTATGAGGAAACAAATTGAGTATTTTCCTCTTCCTTCTACCTCTGCTCTCTTAGTGGATTCTTACTCATGCATCAGAGACTAACTTTGGCTTAAAGAAAAGTGGTCTCCAATGTTAATTAACCCCCTTCTGTAAGCTTCCAATCATTATATATATATATATATATGTAATTAATATATAAAATTAATTATGGGAGGTGGGTGGAAACTTATGATGTTTAACTCTCTGTTAAACAAGAACATTAGATAATCCTTCTCTTTGGAAGTTACATCTAAAGTTACTTTTGCCATAACATTTAAAGCAATTATTGAGCACTGGAGATTTCTGAAGGAATATATTCCATGTAGTCTTAAATGCTGAGGATGCAGAGTTATGTTATAGGAATGGGAGGGAGGGAACTACAACAATAAACATAAAAGATTACTGTCTATATCTATCAATCAATCTATCTGTCTGTCTATATCTACCATCTATCCTACACACACACACACACACACACACACACACACACACACTTTTTTATTGTATAAGGAGTTATTACAAGTTAACATCTCTTGGATATTGGTTAATCTTTGATGCTGTTAGATAAACATGTTTTCCTATAAAATTAATGAAAACAAACCTTTGTTGTTCTTCACCAAATCATTTTGAACTAGTCATATGAAACAGAGCTAGATTTCCAAGGTCAAAAATGACATCACTATAGGAACCAAATATACAATTTAATTCTGAAGGGACACGATACATAGCAAGCTGAGAAAAAATCCTGATCCTACCTGGTGTGTTCACATTGGATGAATGCCACCAGGGAATACATTTTTTCTTTTGCTTCCAACTAAACCCATCCCAACGCATCCCAGTGTAATATCAGGTGTTACATACTGAGGTGGCTGTGTAGTTCATAGTCTTTCTATCCAGCATGCACATATGCAGACCTTGGTTTCTCCAAACAGACATTTCTTTGACTCTAGCTATGGTCAGCACTGGAAAGCTCCTTGTGAACTTCAAAAATGGTTTGTCCAAAGGTGCAAGTAACATGACCATCACACCACTTCAAGCTTACCCAAGTATATTTAACTGTTCTATGTGCTTGGAGTGGGGGGGATTATTTTAATAATCATAAAACAATTAATATGACCTCAGCCCCTAATTCATATATTGTATCTTCCACAGAAGACAACAAATGGGAAAATAAGTGATTGTTAAGTCATTGTGTGCACGCAGCTAGCTGTCCTCTTAACTACGAAATGAGACATAAAAACTAGAGAAGGATGACATTTGTTGGGGGTATACATCTGTATATATTGAGCGGACACCTATTAGAAACTTAAAATTACATTTTGTCACAATCATTATCATCATTTATTTTGGGCATTTCAGAAATCAATGAGATGTAAAGTTAGGTACAAGTAAAATTAGTCACTTTAGTTTCTCATTATTCTTCTTCAACGTATTAATTCATTAATTTGCCCAACAAATATTTATTGTAAACTGTATGTAGAGTTTGACACCTGTTTGGCATTGGCCATATCATTTAACCTCAAAGATCCTCAAAATCTTCATCTTTAATAAGATATGTTAAAATAGCTACTTTACTTGATATAGGGATTAAATAAGAGTGCAAGCAAAGACACTGGAGACACTGGCCACCAGCACAGTTTGTTGCTACCTACAATTTTTATTGCAATATTGATTCTTCTATCTGAAATGCAAAGAACATAAGAAAGGCAAGTGTCTTTCTCCATACTCTCTTTTGTCCTAAAACAATAATAGTATCATATGATATTATTCTCCTTCTCTTTAGTTGCTGAGAATGTGTGTATGTGTGTGTGGTGTGTGTTTGAAAGACCTGTCTCCCGCCTGTCTTCTTACTCCAAAAATGTGGAAATCTATGCCCATTACTGCATTAAAAGAAAAAAAAAAAAAAGGAAATTGGATGAAGAGTGCATTAGGAGGAAACCCCACAGGTGACAAAAACCACTCTTTGGCTTCCTCCCAAGTCCTCCTGTCTATTGGCCTTGTGCCTAATATTTACAGGGAGAATTCCTGTGCTATGCCAAGAGGCTTACAAGGGACTCCACATGTAACAGAATTAGCCACCCTTGCACCTCTCCACTCCTGGCTTCCCACTTCATGAGAGGGCATAATTTGAAGGGGGTGTGTGATTTTGTAAAGTGAATCAGCTGTGGGATTGGTAGAGCTACCTCAACCTTTAATCAGCACTTGGCATGGAAAGAGGTTCTAGGTCTCCTATGATGTAACTGTCCCAGCAATGGTCAAAATCTTACGTCCACTGCATGTCACTCCTGCCTTTCAAACTTTCAACTCCAAATCCAGCAGTTTTAATGAAAACAGGTGGTTTGTGTGGAACACAGCTGAAGGACTTTTCTACCTACCAACAATGCAAGAGCTTTTGGTTCTTCTAAGTGAAAATGTCCTATCACAAATATCACATTTTATTTCATTAAATACAAACAAAAATAACAAAAGTAATGATATTAGTGATATCCTTAATTTGTGAAGATCAAAAGCAAATAATGGGACATATATTTTTTCAATATCATGAATGATTAGAAGACAGTGTTAGTGCTTTTAAAAATTGGGTACTTAATGAAGAATTATGTACAAATGGACTTATATACTATCCATTTGGTGTTGCTATAAAGGAATACCTGAGACTGGGTAATTTACAAAGAAAAGAGGTTTATTTGGCTCGTGGTTCTGCAAGCTCTACAAGCATGATACCAGCATCTGCCCGGCTTTTGGTGAGGAAGTTTTACTCATGGCAGAAGGTGAAGAGGGAGCAAGGCATGTCACATGGCAAGACAGGGAGCAAGAAAGAGAGAGGGAGGTGCCAGGCTCCTTTAAACAACCAGCTCTTGCATGAACTAATAGAATGAGAATTAACTCATTACTGAGGGGAGGGCACCAAATCATTCATAAGGGATCTGCCGCCATGACCCAAACACCTCTCACTAGGCCTCACTTCCAACATTGGAGGTCACATTTCAACATAAGATTAGGAGAGGACAAAAAATAATAATAAAATAAAAATAAAAACTGGGTACTTAAGTCACAAGAAGTGAAAGCACACATTCAAAGTCAGACTGAAATTAGTTACGTTTGGATTTCTAAATTGCAGATTACGTTTATTATATATCGAAAAAGTTCTTCAAGTAAAATCTTCTAATACCATTGAGAAAATGAAAACTATTTAATTTCTCAATATCACCCTGATCACCAATTTATCTTTTCCCCTGAGCACACAGCCCTTTGATTTCCTCATGCCAAAAGACCTTATTTAATAGCTCCCCTTACCCCACATTTTCATTTCTTAAACTACCATTAGTTTTTCAGGACACATTCTCTGTTATCACTACTCTAAAAAATACTTTCTTGCTCTTCATACATGTTTGCTAAGTTGGTATTGTCCTCCATCCCTATGTCATGAACCCTATATTATGTGTAGTATTTATCACACACAGCATTTCAATCTTAGTGCCCACAACATGGCACCATGTAGATATTGACTAAGCTTTGAATAATGTGAAGTATGAAGACATTCCCACCTATAAATGTATATCCCAGCATTGTTCATCTGCCTGAGTTTATCTCAGTACCCACCCCTTCTGAAATGTCTTCACTAAGCAAGTTCTTTAGCCAGTCCTCTTGGCACTGGAAATTATAATCTATGCAATCCTGATTAAAAAGAGGCCCTGTGTGTAAGCAATTTATCATTTTGACTCAGAAGGCATAAAAAGGACTCAATTCCATGAAGGCATTCCATGAAGACTCCATGTATTATCTTGATTTTTCTAAGAAAGAACCATTCATTACATGGATTTTTTTCCCCAAGGAATATTTTTTACATAGCTCATTTTTACAGGTTCCACAGAGACAAATGTTGTTTGTATCCGATGAAGAAAAATGGTCTGAGTTTCAAAAAAAGGTCAATGAATTAACTTAGTTTATTTTTAAGCAGGTTATTTTTCATACTCTCACTTGCCTGGAGCAAAGTTTAGGCTGTTCTGAAACTTTACCCTGGTCTCTTTAGATAATTAAGCATTTATTATTCACTTGCCTTGCATTTTATTTAGATTTTCCATCTTCAATCACCTAGGATGGACTGCATCTGTTTTCTCACTGCTGTCCTCAAATTAGTGCCTTTTAAATAAATGCCACATTTCTCCTTGTCTGTGCCCAAAATATTACAGGCAAACATATGGTATTGGGGGTGGCAGGGAGGGGAAAACAAAAAAAAAAAAACATTTTAAGAATACAAGTAAACTATTTTCAGCCTTTTGAAGTACCATAATAAAAACTATTCACAAGAATGACAATTCATTTTACAATTACTACTGCCTTCCATTTTCTCTGATGCTACACTGTCTCTCCAACACCTATGGACAGAGGAGGCCTGAACCTGCTTCCAAGTTCTTTAGGTCTCTTTTCAAACCAATGTCATTCCCTGGTATGAACTATACTGCTTGAAAGTTAAGTGGGAAGCAAGGGAGAAGGTCAAAAATTGAGGTATGGGATCAGGCAGATTCACCTTGAATCCTGCTTCAAACACCTTGGGCAAGAAACATGCAAGTCAAACTCAGTTGTCTCATCAGTAAAAGTGAGATGACACTAATACCTACCTCAAAATATTGTGTGGAAAAAATTAAATTAAATTCAATAATGTATGCAAACCCAGTTAGCACAATGGCAAGAACATAGTAAGAGTTCAATAAATAAATTTCTTGTTCTGTTCTTTTTATTCTTCCTGTTATGATTTGACAGAGGAATTTATCTAAAGGTGAGAAAGACATTTTACTTCATTCTCTCTGAAACACAGTTTTGTCATTTGCAAAATGGAGACAGAAATTCTTCACTCCACAGTTTGGTTTAGTGTTTTGTCAAACCTAAAAGACTGTATATACACAATGATTTGGCTTTCTATTGTTGCTGTTATTATTAGCAGCACTAGCAGTACCATCACAGTGACCTCTGGAATAGGAAGATATATTAATAACCATTTCTTCTTTGTTTAGTGGTCCCAGAACCTTTCTATCTCCTTGTATGATCTAGAAGCAAATCTGAGCAAGAGTTTATTATGGTCTCAAGGCTCATTTTTGCAAATACTAGAATAGCATTGTGTTGCCTAGACACTTAAAACATAGTATGAGATTTGGAAAAAGCATGAATGCTGGTCCTAAATGAATTTCAAACAAAACAATCATATCTGAGATTAATATGGTGTTCTTTCCATCAGAGAAACAGATAGAAGTATAGACTGGATACCAAGCTTTATTCCCTAGATGTTTCCTCTTACATCTTCTCTATGAATTGTGGCAAGCTTTTCTCTTTCTATTAATCTGCACTTTCTTCCTCCTTCCCTTTATCCTCCCTGCTTCTTTTGCACATCCCTCCCGGCCTTCCCTTCCTCCAGCTCTCCCTGACTCCGCCCTTCCTTCCTTCCTTCCTTCCATTCTTCCTTCCTTCCTTCCTTCCCTCTTTCCCTCATTCCATCCTTCACTACTTACTGAAGGACTTCTAGGTGCCAGACATCTAGGCATAGGAATGCATAGATTTGCAAAATCAACAAATCATACAAGCCCCCTTCTTTCCTGGACCTTGCACTCTAGCATGGTAATTAACTTAAAAAATATAAACAAGTCAATAAACAAGATAACCCTGATTTTTTTAAAGCTCAAAGAAGAAAATAAAGAACAAATGGTATATCTCTCTGTGCTCTTAAGGTGATAACTGAAACAACAGAAGAAGCTCTCTCTGATATGTTATGGCAACAGAAAATAATTCCATGAAGTGAAATGTAACAAGCAAGGGGAGAGCAGAACTTATCTGTTCCAAATTCCAGAGTTCTGTTTTTAGCATTCTTGCGAGGAAAAAACAAGATACATACAAGATTTATTGTCTCATGCCCCGGTTTATTTTTTGTTATTGAAAATATGATAACAGCAAAGAAGAGCTGACAGTGGTCAATGGACAATCTTCTTTATAAAGAGTATGAATGTGACTGCCTTATGTAACCCGGTGAGGGACTGTTCACTGTCACAATATCGATCATTTTAGCTACAGATTTGACCCTTGATAGTATGCCAGAATCCTGGTGTAAAAAGGAACTGAAGGTTGGTCCCATATATGTGGTGATGTGTAATGGTATTCAGCCAACATTTTCGAACCCAACTATGCTGGGTCACTTCCTGAAGTAATGTGCAGACCTATCATGTAAAGAACCATCTTATTAGGTGCTCTCAGAGGTATGGGGGTCGTAGGTAATGAGTCTCTGCTCATCCACGACATTTTCTTTCTTTTACTAGAATTTGGATTCTTGGGTCAAAATTAGTAGCCATTCATAATGTTTTTGACCCATAGCATGCATTTTTAAAATCAACGTATATATTAATATTCCCATTATCAGTTTATCCACCAAGTACTTGCTATTCCTGCATATTAGTTTTTAATATCACATTTGCTAAATCTATAGAATTAAAAGTTGTTTTCTTCATATACATATATGTGTATATATACTTGTACATATATGTATGTATAAATATATATGTATATACATATGTATGTGTGTATATACAAGCACATATTTACATACACGTGTATATATGTATACATATATGTGTGAATATACATGTATATATGTATATAAGTATGCACACACACATGCACACATATACACATACACACACACACACACACACATTGCAGAAGACACAGAAGCCCACTGCTTGCATTTTCCTGCCAAAGGATTAATTTAAGGATTTCCCTGCAGTTAGCTGAGACCCTGTAGCTGAAGTACCTTTAGGCTTGACCTCAGGATCCAAGTCAAGACCCTGCTTTCCACAGGCACATCCCAGCCAATGACTGAGCATGGTGAGTTTATTAAAGCCTGGCCGTTTATGTGCAACATGAGACTCCTTTTAAGAGTAATGTTTGCTCCAGGGGTCCCATTGTTTTGGTCAAGATGTTGTCAGATCTACATTGCCTTATACTGCTTTTTCTCCTCTTTGATCGCATGGGTAGAAGATCTGCATTTGATAAGAGGAACTTCCATGTCCAAGTCGGCTACATACCCCTTTTATTTTTCACAGTCATAAGCCCCTAATAAGCCATTGGCACTCCTATCTCTGTCTCAGCATTCGATTTTCCAAAGGACCCAACTAATACACATCTTTTGGTCCCCACAAAGGGGGTATTTGCTTTCCATATGCTTACAGACTTTAAACTCTAGATGTTCAAGGCCATTGCCTCTTTTTTCTTGTTTTTCTAATAAAAAATGTTAAACAATGTCCTTAATCTATTTCTGCTTAGCTTGTATAACCTCCTTTAAAACACACACATTTTATCAGTCTCAATTCTTTTTTTTAAGAGAGAGGTCCTCAAAGATAGAGTCTAATTTAGATTCTTAGGGACAACTAACACTTACTGCTTTCATTTGAACACACTCAAGCATAATTTTGCAGACATTTACCCAAAAATGTTTACATTCCACTCATACATATTTATGTTTCATCTAAAGAACTTAGTCTGACTTTTATCAATTATTGAATTTAGCTTCTATTTTTATTTAAATTGTGTCCACCTTACTTAAAAACCTCAACTTCGTTCACCCAACATTACTAAGAAAATATTCTGTGAATTCTTCAAGTATCATCTATCTCCATTACACTATCCACTATAATGCCAAATAAACTTTCTAAACTATAAATCAGACAATTTGATATCTGTCAGATTGGAAGTGATAAAACTAAAATGAGTTTGTGTTGATATATATACACATTATGCTGAATAAAAATGTAAATATTAAATGTTGCTGACAACAGTTAATTAAACAAATGGCAATCTATATCACTGAAACTTATAATTGTCCAAATCCTCTCACTTAGCAGGGGGCTTTTATTATTTATACCTCATAGTAATTTATTCCTAAGAAACAAATTATCTAAATGACATTACCATGCTACCTTTATTTATGGTGGAAAAAGTCTGTCTTTTGAAATGGATTATGAGATACTTGTACACTGAGATTAGCCTTTGTGATTTTTTTCTCCCTATATTTAATCCAGTGCCTGGCACACAGTGAATGTGTATAGGTACGTCAATAGGTATTTTCTGGATTAATGTCTATTTTGCAGTGGGAATGGTGAACAAAAAGACCCAATTGAACAAATGGCCAAGAAGAGAACATTACTCAGGTCCATTTTGGCATCTAACACATTTCTGTCTTACAGAAGACCCTGTGCCATAGTTATTACCTATTAAACTGAAGTTCAAAACAAATTTGACATTAGTATCGAAATAAAAAACCAGGGTGTGAGTCCCACCTCTGCTATGAACTCTGCCACTGTAACTTTGGCCAAGTTATAGGACATCTCAAACTTGAAGGCAGCCACCTGCTCTGCCATTTCAGGATCATCAAGGGACCCAAATGAGAAAAAGTTTAGAACAGACTTCCTTCTTGGCTGCGGAAGGATATATAATTATACCCCTAATTAATGTGTTTTACAAGAGTTCTTTCCTGTTTCCAAATCTAAATTCAATTTTACGCCCTGACCTATTTATATATAAATGTACTTTTCCTCAGTATTAAACGTATTAAGATTTTACCCTTTGAATTTAAAAGAAAAAAACAGGGATAGTCTTTAAATTTTTAATTTAGTTAATAACTTAATTAATGGTAAGTCATGGAAATTTATCTCAACAGCGCTGAAAAGTCATGAATCAAAGAAATAATAATATATGTATATGTGCCTGTACATTGAATTTTTCTATTTGGAAACTTACATACAATACCACTGGATATAGAAGAAAATATACAAAAAAAATATTGCTTTTTAAACAATAATTGTTCTTAATAATAGTTTTTAAATGTGCTACAACAAAACTTCACAGGATTTACAAGTCAGACAAAATATGTTTGATCTCTTAATATACTGTTAAATTAAAAAATTAAAAACATATATCTTCATTTACAAAAAACTTATTTTTATAAAGCTATTTTTTAACCTGGTTTAAAAAGGCTGTTTGTTAGATAACTTACTTCATGGCTTATAAAATCTGTACCACCAGATCACAGGGTATTAGCTGGATTTAATATTGACCATAATAATATCTTCATAAGAGCTCTAATGGACGTATATGTATTGTGTTTTACAAGGAGGAATCTAGTAGCAAATGTAATAATATCTAAAGTGCACTGAATGATTACCACATGACATGCACTGTGTGTTTGGTATTTATTGTTTTATCTGATCTTCATCACAGTATTATGTGGTACGTTCCATACCCATTTTACAGATGTGCAAATTGGAACTTAGATACTTTTCAAGCATCACACAGCCAATAAGCAACTGAATTTTCACTTAAATCTACTATTTAAGTTTCTCTGATATATAAGCACATTCTTCCCTTTATTCCAGGATGAAAAATGGTGTCAGATCATGTGTTAAATAGGTGATATCCTACAAATGCTCTGTGATTTGTCGTAATCAGCATCAAAAATGGTTGTAGGGCTCACTGTGTACCTCATGTCGCATATTCAAATATTATTGATGCAGGCAGTGAAGTACTTACACATAATATTTCATAACCCAAATCCCAAGAAAAGCGTTTCCCTGAAGCAAAAACATGGCAAATATAATTCGAAATTTAGGCCACAAACCTGTTTCAGGCTCAATGGAAAAATAAGGCTGCCCTTCCAATATACTATAAACCAACTTTGCACTGTTTCCATAAACTGGGTCATCAGCGTCGGTCGCAGTGACGTTAGTGACAGACGTACCTAATAAAATAGAGAAAGAAAAAAGATAATAATTAACACATTGTCCTTTGCCAAGAGCTACATTTTGTCAAGTATTTTATACAGAAATCCATGTGTAGGGAATAAAAGGAAAAGAAATCTTTTAAAAAAGTTGAAGATAAACTGCTCTCTCATAACTTCAACAATATCTAAGTCTTTTAAAAGAAAGAGTCCTGGAGTACTATATAAAGATACTTTTAGTATCTGTATTATTTAAGATTCCTTTGTAGCTTTCATTTTAAAGATAAGTATTAGAAGCATGCAGGCTTGGGGAATATGCAAAGGAATCCTAACAAAGGAATATGAAGTATAAGATTAATAATATAATATACCATGTCACATTTACGTCTTACAAAATACAACTAAATGTACCTGGAAAAATTGGCTGCTGAAAAGCTGTACAGAAATATCAAAAGAATATTTTATACCATCTTGTTTAATTATACAGAATATAAAATTAGATCTGAGTCACCAATTAATCATCTTGCTTACATAATTAGGCATAATGGATAACAGAATCATAACCTTTTTTTCAAATTTATTTTTTATTCACTCATTCATTCAACAATTGAGCATACACAGTTTGCCTGTTATGGAGTATATTTATAAAAATATAGGGGAAATTTAATGCCAAGATGGGGAGCGTTGGCTTTACCCTGTAGGAAATAGGGAAGAAATTTCAGTTAAAGAGCAAACCTATACATTTTGGATTTAAAGAGCAACCAAATCTCTATACATTTTCATGCCATTAAAAAAAATAACTTCCACCTGCCTCCCCAAGTATATTGTTGGCAGACATGTAAATAGTCAAACACACACACACACACACATACACACACACACAACAAATCTTTACACTCAAAAAGCTCGCAGTTCGAGGGGGAATAAGAGGAGGAAGGGTCAAACAAATAGAGAAAGAAATTCAGCTGAATGCAGTAGCACCAGTTATGGATCTCTCACTTAGTCCAGCACAGACAGGGTGATCAGGAACATTTTCTAACAGAGGTTGCCTTTGAGTTAAATCATCAAAGAAAGGTAGATTTTAACCAGGAGAAGGAATTCTAAGCAAGAACATAAACATAAGAAAAGGCAAAGTAGTGGGAGAGACTATGGGAAGTTCTGGGAACTCCTGAAAACGGAAAGAAATTGAAAAAGTCTGGTGTGGTAACAAGAATCACATGCTGTGAGGTCAGGGCCAATGTCTTCTTCATGCAGCAAGTGCTGGAAACATAATGGTTATTGAATATACCTTTACTCATTGAATGAATGGGTGAGTGAATAAATTATCTGACGATTTAATGAGAAACAGCAGGCAGGTGTTACAGATTAGTTTCCTTGGAAGTAGACTCTGAGATAAAGACTTCTTGCTAAACTTTCACTGGAGAGCGTTTTTAATCAATATCTATGGGGGGAGTGAAAAGGACAAAACTGGACAGAAGCATCTGGGATGTGATGCAGTCACAACGAAAGCCTCATTGGACTCCATAGGGCTCTAGAGATGGCATGCCCATTGAGGAAATGGGCCAAGCTTTTATATTCCAGCAGGAAACAGTTACAGCATGCAAGATGCCCCCTGAGAACGGAGCCTTAGTCTTGGCCCAAGCAGCTCCCTGCAGGGGAGGACAACTACAAAATGGTGGCAGGGAGTATCGGTGTTGGGCTGTCAGAAATCAACATGCTCAGCAGCAACTAGGGGAAAAGCAGCATACCTCAGTGTTTACTGAAATAGGGTAGAACTTTAGCAAGATCTAGTCCATCAATATCTTTTGGAAGTGTTTTGAATTACAGTCACTCCAAGTGAAAAGATAATAATAATATTTGTTGAGCAGTTGATAGTCCTGTAAAATTGGAATTTCTACTCAGAATGATGACTCAGAGGTTCTACAAAATCTGCAGTTATAAAAAAATGCACTCAATGCCTCTTGTGTAACACATTCCACCAGATGCAAGTAACTCATCAACTAGCTAGCAAAAATGAACACATGAGAGTACAATAGTTGTAGCTATTTGAGTATTACATAAGATGCAGAAGAATTGGGAGTAAAACCTTCTAGGTAAAAGGAAGATAGTGAGATAAAATTGCCAAAAAATATTCAGAAAGAGGGATGACAGGACAGAAAAAGTCTGCCACCAAAGCTAAGCCTGAACATGAAATTAAGAAGAAAATATAGGGGAATTTTCATGCCAAGATGGGGAGCACTGGCTTTACCCTCTAGGAAATATGGAAGAAATTTCAGTTAAAGAGCAAACCCATATTGTGGGCCACTCTCTCTGTTAGGGCCTCTGGATTTAATTGGAAGTAGAGACACAGATTAGGAGACCAGACTTGTTATGAGGTTACAACAGTAGTTCAATTAAGAGAGGATAAAACATTAACACTGGGTAATGACAATAGAAGTGGATATCAATGTTAATTTCCCTGTTTTGATCTTTGTGGTAAGGTGTTAAACTGAAGGTAAACTGAGTCAGGGGTTGCTATGGTTTGGATGTGTCTCCTTCAAAATTCAGGTGTTGCTAACATAACAATATTAAGAGGTGGGGCCTTTAAGAGGTGATTGGGCCATGAGGGCACCTCCCTCACAAGAGATTAGGTGCTTTTGTTTTTGAGAGGGAGCCTTGCTCTGTCGCCCAGGCTGGAGTGCAGTGGTGTGATCTTGGCTCACTGCAATCGCCTCCAGGGTTCAGGCGATTCTCCTGCCTCAGCCTCCTGAGTAGCTGGGATTACAGTGTGCGCCACCATGCCCAGCTAATTTTTGTATTTTTAGTAGACACGTTTTTCACCATGTTGGCCAGGGTGGTCTCTATCTCGTGACATCGTGATCTGCCCACCTCTGCCTCCCAAAGTGCTGGGATTACAGGTGTGAGCCACCTTGCAGTGCCTGATTAGGCACCTTTATAAAAGAGCTTAACAGAGGGAGAGACAAACTCCCTTTCATCATAAGAGAACACAGTGTTCCTCTTCTTCAGATGACAGTACGAAGGGCTTCACCACATGCTGCGCCTTGATTTTGGACTTCCCAGCCTCCAGAACTGTGCGAAAATAATTTTTTCTTTATTAATTAACCCGTTTTAGGTATTTTGTTATAAGCAGCACAAGACAGACTAAGACAGGGGTATGTAGTAACTATTTTTGCAACTTTTCTGTAAGTCTGAAATTAGTCCAAAACTTAAAGAAAAAGAATGAATAATAAGAAAAAGACACCAGAGTTACCGAAAGAACTAACAGAGTTCAGAGACTTATGAGAAAGATGTCTCTTTCATGTAGAAGACCATATAACAATTTATTTTTTTGCTTTGTTTGGTAGTCTAGTGTATTTACTTTCATTTTTTAAGGAGAAATTATGTTCCCATATTGTGAAGTAACACATTATCAGAAAAAAAAAATAAGTCAAGATGTAATATTCAGTATGATATTAAGTTAATGAATCTGAGAATTTAGTTCCAGTCACTGCATATGTAATCGAAAAAGAAAAGTGAACAAATTGTCAAAACTTCCTGTCATTACCAAATTTCCTTCTAGTGGGTGACTCTTAAATTAGGAAATGCCTTCACAGAGAAAAAACATATCCAAATATTTTCTGAAAAACCGTGTTGTTTTATTTATGCACAGGCTTCGTGCGTTTGGTCAGAGTAGTATGGGGTTAACAGTTTTGAACATAAAATAGTTCTGACGTCTTCTGAAACACTTATCTGTTTCTTTGAGCAAATACTTTAGCCTGTCTTAGCCTCAGATTTAAATCTACAAAGTATAATAGGGTTATTGTGAGAATTAAGCAAAATAATATATGTAGGTACCTATCACAGAAATAACAACATGCTAAGCCAGTGAGTACTAAATGTCTCTGTATTAGGTTTTACCCTCTGAAAAACAGACCCCTAATGTCCCTTCCAGATCTATGGAATAATAAAATGGAGACACATTTCTAAAAAATCTTTTCAGGCAGTTTGATACAAAATAATAGTTAAAAATGCCTGTAGTGTGCACCAAACTTTTTAAAATTTAGCTTCATCCATTCTCCCTAAGACACTAATTTCTATTGTGATTACTTTGAAGAACTACTATTCAGATTCGTTTGTAAAGTGAAGTATTCTTTTTTCATACTCCATACTCATGCAAACTGTTTCCTGTTAAATGGAAGATAGGATATTTTCTCTGGAGCTTACAAGACTGATGATGAACATATCTATTTCTGTTGATCTTATCTTATTATGAGAGGCAGCCCATCATGTTATTACTGGTGCTGGAGTAAGGGGTTGGGTTTCTATCTTCTACATGCTCTGTGATTCAGCTTTTCATATGCAAAGACAAACAATTTTCATTCTACAAGCCTCAAAGTTTTGCGTGAGGATCACATGTAATCACATGAAGTATAGAAAAGTGGTTGAGAGGATACATGTGGAGTCAAAATGTCTTCAACCAGAACATTTCTTTTACATTTCATCTCCAACATTTACTAGCTCTGTGTTCTTGGCCAAGTAACAAAAGTTTTCCAAGCTTTGGTTCCCTAATCTTTAAAAAGGAAGGTGAACATTATTGTTACATCATAGGCTTGGTGAGATAATTATATGGATTAATGTATGCAAAGAGCACAGAAGAGTTATTGACACTACGAGCTTACTGTCACTATTGTTATATTATGTGTGTATACAGGTAAAACTAACAAACTAATCTTTTACAATTTTAGATGGTAGTGAATGCTTTAATTTATAATTAAGTGTAGTTTTGCATATGGCTTTGACAAAAGATTTCATTAAATTTGGGGGGAAACACAAAAAGACAATCTCAAATGTAGCAATATATCCACACGCTTAGAAAGAAAGTGATTTTGTTAGTAAAACTGCTCAAAAGAAAACACACACAAACACCACACACACACACACACACACACACACACACACACACAGTATCTCATTCTTCCATCCAGTCTACTAATCTATCTCACATCACCTTTCTCTTTGGTATAAAATTGCTCTGAGAGCAAAAATAAAAAGTATTTTATAAACAAAAGTGTACTATGTAAAAGCTTATACATTAAGCAGGAGGCTAGACACCGGGCACATCATCAGTACAAGTTTCTCATTGTCATTTGAATGGATGGCATTTTGAATGAATGCCATATCTCCCAGTCCATGCCAAGATGAACTACTGGGCTGGGGACTGCAACAGAGCTAAGACAAGCTTTTACCCACGTACTCATCCAGAATATTTCTGCCTGATGTCTTGCTTCCTGGAAATCCACATCCTTCAGCTTTAGACATCTGAAAATGAAAAGGCAGCACTACTTTCCGTCAAGGACGATATTTCTCCTAATAGTGACTCAAGACTGTTGATGCACCTGTACACTGGAATAGATGTGTGTGGAGGTTTTGTGGGTGCATTTGTCAAGTGATTGCCTATGGGGGAAAAAAATGGATGTTTCGAGGTTAATCTTGTAGCAGAAAAGATTGCTAGTCAAGCAGCAATGCACACTTCTCCATGGATATGCATACAGAATGCAGACCACGAAGGCAAACTGAAATGTGTAAACCTTGCAGGATAATGTTTCTTCAAAGCTGCAAGTGTTGGTGTGTGATAAATAGGACCCTGAGTAATACCCAGGAAATATAACAACCAGGATTCTCTGTTTGTGTTTTCATTTGGAACTGTTTTTGTCCCTTTGTCAAGGATACAAGAGACTCATTTAGCTAGTGACTATAAATTTGACACTGTGCCATTTCTCCAAGAAAGCCCCTATTATAATCCAACTTGATACTGATCCTAATTATAATAATATAGCTGTTGTATTTCCAGCTGTTGTCAACAAAAATGATCCCTGTCACCACAATTCAGCCTGCTAGTATCAAGCCGAGTATGAACACATCAATTCCAAGGTGAATTCTGCATTAAACCAACTTTTTTTTTCTTTTTTGCATTTAGTTTGTTTCACTCGTTTAAGTGAAATTTGCCAATGTGCTGCTCGGATTTTAATTAACAAAAGGCTTACAGTATCATGTGCCTCTTGCCACACCTGAAAGTTTCCTCCCATTAGCAGCAGGACTCATTTTTCTCCCCTTCCACATAATAACAGCAAAAACTACAGGCAAAATTAACCATCAAAGATGCTACACTGTCGGGGTGGAGGTTCCAGTTTGCTGATAAACTAAGATGAAAGGCCTTCGGGAAAATGAGATGTTGGGGTTTGGGTAGTGCAGCTGTGTTAGCGAGGCTATACTTTTTTTTATGAGTAAGTCAGCACACCAATTCTGCACATTATTCAGAAAGAAAAATGCTGGTGCTGACACCCTGATCAGGAAAACAACGGTTTGGTGCAGCGTAAAAATGTGCCCACTGGAAAAGCTAAAACTCTTATGATCAGAAGAAGACAAATTCCATTTGCAAAGAGTCATTTGCAATACATTTTTAGAGAATCAGCATTCCAATACCAGGTGGGAAAATAAAGGGGCAGAACCTTAGCAATAACTAAAATTCAGAACAATGCACATTCTTGGTCTCCTACTATGCTCTTCAAACTTTTTATTTGACCTGCTAGTTATCCTGTTCCAAGTGCAGTATGTACAATCCACAGACAAAGTGTTTGGCATTATCATCTGAAAATGTCTTACTTAAACATTCATGCATCCCAAAGATCACTGGCCTAAAAGGTCATAGCAATGATGCAACTGCATTCATTTATTTTAATAAAACTGAGCCCTCAACCCAACTCCTCTCATCCTTATTAATTCCCTTAAGTACTGTGCAATACAAATAGGTGTTGGGAGCACAGGGGTTGCCATGACAACCTTTTTTGGGTTGTTGTATAGCAGAGCAATAATTTCATAAGGCCTGCATTACTTGTTGATGTTTAAATTATTCCTTACTAGAAGTAGAAGCTTCTGGTCCTGGATGTTTTAAATGTGTCAGACAGAATTCATTATTTATTAGTTTTATGGAAAAATGCTCTGGGATACTTCTGTACTGACTGTCACATATTTCTAGAGGTTTTATGTGTGTTGGTTGGTTGGTTGGTTGGCTGGATGTCCGGTTGGTTGGTTGGTTGGTTGGTTGGTTGGTTGGTTGGTTGGTTGGTTGGTTGATTGAAAGTCTCCACCCCCTCCCCATCACACTGCTTCCCCCACCAAGTTACCACAGAGCACCGACCTGATGTGCTGAAGGAAAAAGCTGAGAAATAAGTGTATGCAGCCCATGCATTCATTTTTCTTTGCATCTCTCTGACTGATACCATAGTCTTCAACATTCATTTCTCTTGAAGGGCCTCAAGCAAATTCCCCCAGCAGGAAGCATGCCTTAAATTCTACCAGTATTTTTCAGTTTTGCTATTAGCTGCCAAATATCCAAACCTCCAAGGGGCAACTTAGGCGTGTCTTTGCAGGAGGAGGAGGATTAAACATGGATCAGCCAAAATTAGGGCTTCTTTTTTAACCCTGGATATGGAGATTCCATCCCCAGCCAAGCTCTAGGGGAAATAAATACTGAATTATTACCATCTGACCATTCAACTACAAGCAAGAAGACAGGAAGACAGGGATTCCAATTCTTTCCAGGAACTTCTGCTCTGAATTACAGTTGGTTAACTGCAAGAGTAATGTCAAGCTGATAACAGAAGATCAAACCCTTCTCTTTTGTGGGTAATCAGTCTTGCCATTTAGAAAAGCCAGTTGAATAAGAGGCAGAGGCAGCATGTGCTTGCCATTTTGCTTCAGAAACCTCTCTTTTATGACACATACCACACAATGGAATCCTCAATGATTAGTTCCCTATCTTTCTTTTTTTGCAAAGGCCTACTCGCTGCTCACTGGGTGTTCTCCTTATGTGCCAACTCTCAGCCTGTAGTGAAATGTTGCTGCCAAATTCCACATGCTCCAAATTAAGTTTATTATGGGAATGGAGACAGATTCTTAACTGCAGTCATGCGGATGGACAGCCCCGAAATGTATCCTGTCATTTCTCTGGCTCCATGATTTGGGACATAAACCGGGGAAATAAAATTCAGTTTACATATTTTATTCTGGAGAATTTAGGGAACCAAACAATTTTGTAACTTAATGAAACATCCATGCACACTTAACATTGTGTTTTTAGAATGAGCCTGAAACTTTCTGAAACAATTAAACACTTTAGAAAATGTGTTTGAGCACACGGATGTCTTCTATTCACCCATGCATCATTCCAGCAAACATCTGTAATGTGCATTGGGTGAGAGAAATGGAAAATATCATATGAAAATGTGTAACTGTAGAATCTTAGCCACGTTTATATGCACAGAGGGGAAGTACCTTCTGTATCCCTCACAAACAATGCTAGCATGGTAGCCTACCCACTGCTTTTGCAAACAGATAATGAGGGCAATTGGAGGCCTGGTTGTGAAAACTAATAAGCTGCCTGTTTTATAGTTCCATGTGCATAAATACACCTTTTTGGAATTGGGGCGGTTCTATTTCTAATACAACAGAAAAAGAAAAGTATTTTCTTTTCATGGGCTGCTTATTCCCAGGAATCAAACCTTTGCTAATTTTTTACCTATGGAATGAAATCCTGTAAATGCTTGAGAACTAAATAGCACCATAAATGCTTTAGACTGGCAGCTATCGATATCCATACTGACTTTGAGAAATTATGCTACTGGTGGCACCACAGATGCCCAGATGCCTTCTACGGTATGTGACAACTACAGCAGGTAGAAATGTCATTCATCCTCTAATCCCAGCACTTTTGGAGGGTGAGGCAGGTGGATTATTTAAGCCTAGGAATTCAAGACTAGCCTGGGCAACATGGCCAAACTCTGTCTCTACAAAAATACAAAAATTAGCTGGGCGTGGTGGTGTGCACCTGTAGTCCCAGCTACTTGGGAGGCTGAGGTTGGAGGATCACTTGAGCCCAGGAAGTTGAGGCCAGAGTGAGCTGTGATCATGCTACTACACTCCAGCCTTGGTGACAGAGTGAGACCCTGTCTCAATTTTAAAAAAAAGAAATGTAATTCATTCTATTTGAGTAAATAAACTAATCTATTCAATCACACAATGGCTATTTGCACAGTATATACTATATGCCAAGCACCAACTTAGATGCGAAGGGTATAAGAATATGCAAGAGAGCTAGACTTTCTCTCCTAATAGCATTTGAAGTTTACTTTAGCAGTGTTTTCACCTGGTTTCTCTTTATTGTAAGAAACTGCAAATCTTCATTAAATGTATTTTCTCGAAGGCAGCATGATGTAATCGAAAGTACAGATATATAGTGTATACATATATACATACTATATATACATATAAAATTGTAGCATACATAGAATTATATAGTGTGTGTGTATATATATATACACACATTATATAATTGTAATATCAGATGTTTCTGTTGACATTATTTGATTATACTGAGATCATATTCTACATCATGACTTAACACCCTTATACAGGAAGAGAATGTTTTTACATCAGTAAGACTCCGTTGCTTTATTTAAAAAATAGAATAGTACCACCTACTTCCTATTCTTATTCTGAGGCTCCATAAAAATAACATACAATCAGTATTCTCCAGGTGAGAGAATTTTGGTTGAGACACACTCTGTGCTCTCCAGAGCAAGCTACTTTATTTTTATTTAACAAAGTATAAATTTAAGGCCAAGATGCATGAGAACAGAGATATAACCATTACAGTGGCTGTTCATTTTTTTTGTCCCTCTAGAATGAGCTTACTTTTCTAGTTAAAAGCCAGGACTTTAAAACATAATAATAGTGTAGCTGGGGTTACCCTCCCTTTTCCAATGTGAGAGACAAAAGCCTATCAAATTTCAAATGTGACAAAGTGAAAAGCCACTGAGCCACTGAGCTACTGAGGAATGAGAGTCTTAGATGAAAAAGGTTTAATTTTGCAATCATTACAAGAACTATGAGTTCAAAGAGTTTTTAAAAAATATTTACTAACTGACACAAAATATAATATCCTATACATGCTGCCATCAATGACATAGCTAAAATGGAAGTAAATTAGGCTAATCTCCTATTTGAGCCCTTCATTGTTTTAATTTTTTTTTTTTATTGAAATCCTGCTGTGTCAAGCTTCAGAAACTGCGGTTAGAAGATTCTTGCTTTCTACAAGGGTAGACTGGTAGGAGAGCCAAAATGGAACAATTAGCTACTAAATGATGTGATCAAATGCAGTGGGTGACACAGAAATACTGAAGAATGCAGGAGGGGCAGATAAACAGTTAAAGCAAAGTTTTTGGTATGAGGGGACATTGATATGGAAATCAGGCAGAAAAAGATAATCTCAGGTCAATGTTCACAGGTGGGGCTGCAAATCTAGAAGGGTACCCATGAATTCGACTAATCAGTTTGGAGCTTATTTTAGGAGAATGGAAAGTTAGTGAAAGATTTTAAACAACCCTTTCCACCAATTACCCAGAGCTTTGTGATATTCCCAACTACTTTATTTACCCACTACTCACTCCATTTCTGTGATTCCACAACTATCCACATAGCTCAATCTGACCCAGATTCCAGATTTAGTTGATTCCTAAGTTGAATCATTCCCTCTTCTGAACTCTCAAAATACTTTACTTGATTGTCTCTAGGGGCACCTTTTACTTTTATATATAAATTGCAGTGCATACAGATTTTCCCCTTTTAGACTAAAAGCTTCTTAGGAACAATATTCTTTCTTATTCTCTCAACTTTCCCCTCTCATCCTCCCCTCCAGAATTAACCCATTCCTTGATAACATGGCTCCGTCACTTTGTTCAAATTATAAGCATGATTCTACATTGTCCTTGTTATACAAGTGCTGAGAACTATACCTGATATGAAATATTTATTCATTTAATCTTTGCAACAAGCCTCTGAGTCTGCTATGAATATCTGAATTCAAACAGAAGGAATAAAGCCTGAATTTATAAGCACACAAGAATGCTCCCAAATCTGCCCTTTTAACTGCTACACAAACACTATAATGTTTCTGAATTTTACATCTTCAAATGCAGAGAATATGAACTAGTATTTTTATTTTTCTCCCTAGCACTTCAGAAAATGCTTTGCATAGAAATATTCATTGGGTAAATATATAAATAAGAGAGAATTAATAGCTTATTTTCTTTTGGAAGATATTCAGAGATTAATGTAGCACATTGATCATGTTCTGAATTATGTGTTATGTCTACTGTTTTGTCTTCTTTTCATTTTGAATTTATTAAAGAATAACGGTAAGGGTTTTCTCTACTCTTAAAAGGGTAGTCATGACCTTGTCTTCTTAGAGTTGAACCCAGTCCCAATATAAGCCAGAATTAGCTTCAAATGGAGGCTAGTATGATATTAAACTCTCACTTAAGCTCCTGAAAACTTCCTATAGAGGAAATAATGAACTGAGGACATTATCACATTATCACATGAGATCAAGTATGGAACTTGCCACTTTTTGGGGTCATGTCAGCACTCAAAAACTGTCAGATTTTGAAGCATTTCAAATTCTGAATTTTCAGATTAGGGGACTCAATCTGTAGTGAGACCTTGGTACATGCATGCCTAGAGAGAGTTGTTTAAAAAATGTATTGAAAACTCTACGTGACTTAATTAAAATCTTGGCAAACACAAAATAATATGTGAAAGGCTAAGCAATGGGTTTACAAAGAATGATTAAGGTTGTGCCAATATCTGGAGGCTTTCAAATTGGGAGGATGAAAAGAGGAGGGAGAGAGAGTGAGATAAGAGAAAGAAAAGAACTGATTATGTTTTCAGCCCTGAAGATGTGCTGATGAATCTGACGCAGACCATATTCTTAAGTAATCTAATGAAATGATAGCAAGAAAATTGAATAGATGCTGTATTTATTCAACATATTCCTTCATTTCTCTTTATTGGTATCCTTCTTTCTCTTTATTCTCACTTCCTTAGTCCCTTCTTCTCACACTATATATGTTTGTCAATTGCTGAATGCCACCAAACTGTTCCTGGTCTTGGAGTACCAGTGATGAATACCGGTCCTTCTTGGCCCTTGGGGAGCTAGCTCACAGCCTACCAGGGAGAGGCACAGAAAGAAACATTATTGCCTAGACTGTAACCTAGGCATGTTGCAGGAGTGGTGGGTGTGCAGAGAAGATTGACCCTGAGACCTGCTACTAGGGAAAGGTGGAGGGCAGGTTGGAGGTATGTAAAGGAAATCTTCCTGATAAAGTGACATGATGAATAGCCCAACTTCAAAGGTAGTCTGTGATTTTACAATATTGGCTGTTATAGTACATGAACAATGTATGTGTCCATGTGTACATGTATGAGTTCTGTTTTGTTCCCCAATCCTCAAATTTCATTACATTGAAGACTTCTTACAACATTGGGTTTCATTTGAAATGCAACTCAAAGTGCACAAATCTATGTATGCAACATATTTAGCAATATCAATATTTTTTAAATTTTCTTTAAATTTTAATCATTATGCCATACTAGGAAATAGCAACTTCACTAGGTGCTTATGAAAGGTAAAAGCAAAAATTAGCAGATTTGAAAGACGCACACGAATAATTTGAGGAAACATCAAAGAAAATTCTGACATTATTTTAAAAATAACTCAAGTAATGAAGTCCTGCACTCAATTCAATTCTGTTTCTTCTCTTTTCAATTCTTCCTAGTTGCCATATTCAAGACTCTCAGATGGAAAAGGAGAAAAAGACCATATACATTTTCTAACAGCTGTGCCTTTCCAACTATATTTTACAACAGCTGCGACATTTTTCTTTTTAACATTTGTACTACCTTTATGTTTACCCTTTGGGCTAATTTGTAGTTGACCCCAGTAATATAGCCCTTTTAGCCAACATTTTGTGACAGACAATCATTGATTTAGCAGTCTCACAGAGTGCCTTAAAAATCGATGTATCTAGAAGAAAGAACTGGTGGGACTTCATAATATCACATCTTGTTTTTATCACAAATCTCCAATTTACCAAGTTCTTGTCTCATTATTTATACCAGACAGGGCATGCTGATGAGATACACAACCCGTTCTGTCCCTTTTGGCAATCCATTTATAACCGAAGCACAATTAATATCTTTACAGCTGTTCGCCAGGCGGAAAGAAAAAGGCGGCAGTAAGTATTTTGTACATGTTTCAGTGTAAATGTGTGAAGTGAGGAGCATCGGGAAATGTCTAAAAACAGTGGAATCTGAGCTGTTCTTGTGTTTAGATTCTCCAGGGAAATGTTTTCAAAACAGTATTTCATATAGGAAGAGAAGTTACCTTGAGGAGCTTTCCAGAACTCCCAAGAAAATAATTAGAAATCAGGATAATCAGTAAACAAAGAACCTCACAAATGACTCTCCTTCAGAGGTATAGATTTCCCCAAAAGTGGTATGTTTTTAATTACTGTAAACCAAAAATATCTGAAACAGATCTCAATCACTTTAGAAAGTTCATTTTGCCAAGGTTAAGAGCATACCCATGACACAGCCTCCAGAGGTCCTGACAACATGTGCCCAACATGGTTGGGGTTTTCTACATTGAAACTCACTAAATTTCAAGAGTATGCCACATAATTTGAATCTCCCTTTCTAATCCATTGTCAATTGCCTGTTTTACTGTCAAATATTAGTCTGTAACTAGAATACTAATAATTACCATCAAATATAAAGGAGCTTCTATGTTTCTGGTATAAGTACTTATTTACTTGATATAATTATCTTATTTAGACTTAAATGAGACTAAATTATATTCAAATCACTTTTAGATTTCCAAAAGAGGATAGGCATAAATAGGTACTCGATAAATGTTTTTAATTCATTCATCTATTCAATTACTGATGTGTTTTTTGTATAGACATTTATGGCATAATTATAAGAGCAAGCACCCCAATAATTAGTCCAGCCAGGAAAACACACACACACACACATATACACACACACTTATACAATAAGTATATTTTTCCTTTTTTTGAGACAGGATCTCACTCTGTTATCCAAACTGAGTGCCGTGGTACCATAACAACTCACTGCAGCCTCGACCTCCCAGGCTCAAGCAATCCTCCCACTTCAGCCTCCCAAGTAGCTAGGATTACAGGTGTGTAATCCCACCATGGCAGATTTTTTTTTTTTTTTTTGAATAGAGACAGGATCTGGTCTTGAACTCCTAGACTCAAGCAATCCTCTCACCTTGGCCTTCCAAAGTGCTGGGATTACAGATGTGAGCCACTGTGCCCAGCCTACCTAAGGATCTTAAAGAGAAAATTCAAAATATGGGCAAATGTTTTCATGTTAGATTCTGATGTAACAAATAAATATTTATTTAAGAAGCATTTAGAACATCATTGATGATCTTTATAATAATAATAATATATTTTTTAAAGATGAACATAAAATAGGACACACAAAATGAAAACAACCAATGGGAAATGTGAGAAAACCTTAATTGTTAAAAACAACAACAACAAAAAGCTAAAATGTTGAGGCCACTGGCCTGGGTCCCAATAATCAACAGATGTGGGGTCTGCGGCCAGAAGCTAGTTCTGACTAACAGTAAATTACATGTACTTAATTGCTATGCTCTATTGTTCTATATGCAAAAAAAAAAACAGAAATCAGTAGCTACCTGAAAATCAGAATGTGGAGACACTCACTGTACATATTTTGAAACCATCAAACAAAGCACAGTATGTCAGAAAACAGAGCAGTATATCCATCCGGTGTGAGAAGAACTCTGCTCTGCATGAATGGTCTCTCTACCAGGACTAGAATCCTCTGAGGAGCTGTGCTTATAATGCAAATCTCTGGGCCTGACTCAATGGAAACCAACTTGGAATCTCAGAGGTTCAGGACAGGAATTTACTTCACATATTAACCCAAGGAAAAGAGCTAATTGTGAGTTAGGACAGAGGAAAAGATGTTTACATCCTTCTAAAAGCACTATGTTATCTCAAGTTTTTAATTACTGTAAATCAAAAGTATCCGAGACAGGTCACAATCAATTTAGAAAGTTTATTTTGCCAAGGTTAAGGTCCCATCCATGACACAGTCTCAGGAGGTCCTGATAACATGTGCCCAAGGTGGTTGGGATACAGGTTGGTTCTATGCACTTTACGGAGACATGAGACATAAATCAATACATGTAAAATTTACACTGGTTCAATCCAGAAAGGTGGGACAACTCAAAATGACGGCTTCTAGGTCATAGGTAGATTTAAAATTTTTCTGATTGACAATTGGTTGAAGGAGTTATTATCAATACAAAGGAATGCCTGGATTACTTTAAGTGGTTGTAGGGACCAAAGTTTTATCATGCAGATGAAGCTTCCAGGTAGCAGGCTTCAGAGAGAATACATTGTGAATGCTTCTCATAAGACTCAAAGAGTCTGTTCTAACAGTAATTCCAAAAGGGAGGAGGGCATAAAGAGTCCTGTCCAGCTCCCCATTCCCATCACAGCCTGAACTAGTGTTTTCAGGTTAACTTTGGAATGCCCTTGGCCAAGAGGACGGCAGGGACTCAGATGGTTCGGGGGACTTAGAATTTTATTTTTGGTTTTTATTTTTGGTACAAAAGTAATATGAACTTGCTATGGGATATACACCTCTTTAACAACACAACTCAAAGAAACACTTCAGAAGGCACAGAAGCAAGAAGGCTGGGCTTTTAGGATGATACAAAGAAGTGTTAAGAAGTTAATTAGCACCTGCATTCTAAAGAGCAGTCAGTTACAATTTAGGACAGATGGGGGTGAAGCACTGAAAAACATTCAGAAGAGCCTGGGAAATTGTGAAAGATAACAGCTTAAACTTTATTTTTGTAAGTATTTAAACCTATGTTTTGTAATATTTCTATGATTCTTTTCTAATTCCCTCTAGTTAGGGTGTGTCTTGTGTGAATGTGTGTTTGTATTCGTAGAAATGAATGAAGAATATAGTTGCTAATATTATATGAATAATAAAAAGATTAATTATTTTGATAAACGCCTGTGTCCTGCAGACTCTTAATTGACATAAATAAGGCTAAATTAGGTTGAAGTTTTTTCAACCACTTTTATTTAGTGGCATATCCCCCACACTGGCTTTGTCTCTGAAAGGAATAAAAACTTCCATAGCAGTGTTTTCTAAATTGTGGATGACACAGGCTACTTATGAAGCAGCACACCATAAGCTGGTTCAACATAAGGATTCCCAGGCCCCCCACATGAAGAACTGAACATGGAATAATATACATCAACTTGTAATAATTAACATTACTAATTAACTAGTAATTAAATAGTTATATGGAACAGAGTAAGCTCTCAAATACGTTTACTATACAGACAGTCCCTGACTTATGACGGGTCAACTTATGAATTTTTGACCTTTATGATGGTGGGAAAGCGATCTGCAGTCAGTAGAAACTATTTCGTTTTTGAATTTTGATTTTTTCCTGAGCTAGTGATATGTGATATAACTCTGTTTTTCAACGCTGGGCTGAGGGAATGAACAGCAGCTCCCAGCCAGTCATGCCATTGTGAAGCTAAACAACCAGGTGCGGTGGCTTACTCCAGGTGAGGTGGCTCACGCCTGTAATCCCAGCACTTTGCAAAGCCAAGGCAGGTGGATCACCTGAGGTCAGGAGTTCGAGACCAGCCTGATCAACATGGTGAAACCCTGTCTCTACTTAAAATACAAAAATTAGCCAGGGGTGGTGGTGCACACCTGTAATCCCAGCTACTCAGGAGGCTGAGGCAGAAGTATTGCTTGAACCTGGGAGGCGGAGGTCGTAGTGAGCCAAGGTCACACCATTGCTCTCCAGCCTGGGGCAACAGAGTGGGACTCCATCTCAAGACAAACAGACAGACAAAACTCTATGATGCCCTGTGGTGCCAGATGATTTTTGCCCAACTGCTGGCTAATATAAGAGTTCTCATCTCATGTACCCCCAAAATATATATACCTACTATGTACCCACAAAAAATTTTTTAAATAAAAATAGAATTTCAAACATTTTTAAAAAAGAGTCTTGAGCATATTGAAGGTAGGCTAGACTGAGCTATGATGTTAGGTACAGTAGGTTGGGTATATTAAATGCATTTTCTACTTATGATATTTTCTTTTTTTCATTTTTTTGTTTTTTGAGATGGAGTCTCACTCTGTCACCCAGGTTGGAGTGCAGTGGTGTGATCTCAGCTCACTGCAAGCTCCACCTCCCAGGTTCAGGCCATTCTCCTGCCTCAGCCTCCCGAGTAGCTGGGCCTACAGGTGCCCACCACCACGCCCAGCTAATTTTTTGTATTTTCAGTAGAGACAGGGTTTCACCATGTTAGTCAGGATGGTCTCAATCTCCTGACCTCGTGATCTGCCTGCCTCAGCCTCCCAAAGTGATATTTTCAACTTACTATAAGTTTATTGAGATGTAATCCTATTATAAGGCACAAGCATCTGTATTCAGTAAATACTTTCAAATATTATCTCTGAATGTATCGATACAACAGCCCCAATTAAGAATATTATCTCACTCAATCCAAAAAAGTGGTTCCATTATTGTTGCTTTTTTACCTGTGAGGCAACTATTAGTTTGGTGCAAAAGTAATTGTGGTCATTGCCATTACTTTCAATGGCAAAAACTACAATCACTTTTGCACCAACCTAATAGATACAGAGAGGTTCAACAAAAGGAATCTTTCCTAAGTCCCCATAGACTGTTGAGGCTCTGTTTTTGCAAGACAGAGTGCTAGAATCTGGGGATTCAAGATTAGGCAAATAGGCATGAAACTTACCATGACAGAGCTTCTAATTTTAAAAATCTTTGGTGGAAACATTTGAAAAGCTCTAGCAAGTTAGGAAGTCCTTTAGATGACACATTTCACAGGGAGAAGCAGACAATTATAGATTTGGAACAACTGTGAGGTCTTGCATTTTTCCCAGAATATATCATGCAGCTTCTGCATTTAATTCCTTAATATGTCAACATTACTTTTTTTTTTCACAATAAAATAGCTTGGCAAATGTTCTGGTAACACCTCAGAAGGTTGTATCATGGCTCTTACTGTTTTTAGAATCCTCTGGAATACTACCGTGGACTCCACGTAGAGAAATAGAGCATTACAATGACCCACTAAGCAAGTGGTTTTCCAAGTATGGTCTCCAGACCAGCAATATGGACATCACCTGAATTACAAACTCTGAGGGCAAGACCCAGAAGCTACACTTTAACTGATCCTCCGTGTAATTCGGACATACACTCAAGTTGAAGAACCAGTGCATTACATGAGCAGGAACGGGACTATTATATCGAATCAACAGAGGTATCATCTATAACCTAAAAAGAAGCCACGAATATAATGTGTTATATAACGCTTTCACTTCTTTTTATAACTTTACAACCTTCTGAGTGAGGTAAGATAATTACAAAGTTTCTAATTTTATAGAAAAGTTGACTGAAAAGTTTTCCTCTCCTATATATGCTTCAAGGTGCACAGAAAGTACTGTGTCAGGTGTACATCCACGTATGCATTTTAAACTTTTAATATGTGTTACATTGTGAAATTATCAGTAAGCGTATAACTCATAAATCTCCCATTTTCATCCAAGGCTTTCCATCATTATGGTATCTTGCCACCAAATAGGAAGCTATTGTGACCAAAACAGTTAGGTTTTCTTTTCTTCTCCCCGCCCCTCCGCCCCCAAGACAGAGTCTCGCTCTGTCACCCAGGCTGGAGTGCAGTGGTGCCATCTCGGCTCACTGCAACCTCTGCCTCCCATGTTCAAGCAATTCTCCTGCCTCAGCCTCCTGAGCAGTGGGGACTACAGGCACCCGCCACCACACCTGGCTAATTTTTGTATTTTTAGTAGAGACAGGGTTTCACCATGTTGGCCAGGATAGTCTTGATCTCCTGACCTCGTGATCCACCCGCCTTAGCCTCCCAAAGTACTGGAATTACAGGCGTGAGCCACTGGGCCCGGCCAGGTTTTCTTTCTTTAGGATGGTAAATTAAGAAATGTAGAATGCAATATAGTCTTCATGCTAATTGTACTTTTTTATCCAAAATTAATCTATCATAAGCATAGTCATTATAAATATGTACTCTGTTAAATTCTGAACAAGAATCAAATAAGCGTAAATTTCCAGACGGACAATTTTACAAATCCCTTAACAGCTGAGAGTTGCTGTTTCCTAGTCCTCCATATTAGATTAAAAGACTTCTGGTTCTTGAAGTCAACTTCCTCCTTCCCATTCATTATAAAAGGCACTCATACTTCAGAGCTTTGAATGACTAATGCCAAGACCCCTGGACATTTGCTTGCATGACAGTTTTCAAATATCCTTGGAAACTAGGTCTAAGCATGCTTTAATCCATTATCAGGAAGAAGGTCTCTGCTTGCACGGGTTTGGCTCATTTCTCTTCCCAGTCTTGTTCAGGAGGCAAAAGAAGAAACAAGCACTATGAGATACTGACTATACAAAAGAATCCTCTTATACATGCATTCTTACAGTAATGATGCTCTCCTCATTAAATGAATATTTATTGAACAACCACCAAGAACAAATTACTCTCAACTTTCCATTTGTGTCTGTCCTTTCTCCCTTATTTCGAATCTAAGCATTATCCTAGATTTAATGGAAAGCACATTTGGTATACGGATCAGCATATGTGGGTCTTATAGTCAATAAGAGGTAGAAATGGCAGACTTAAAGCAAGTCACTAAATCTGAGTCTAATTTACTTACTTGCTTTACCCACTTCACTGTACCATCATGGAGAACCAATTGGGAACAAAGATATACAATACTACTATATAACATATGAAAATCTCATGCAAACTTTAAGAAACCTGAAAGATAATTGTGAACTAAATGTACCAACACATTAGGTGTCATTTCCTTTAACCTCAATCTGTGTTACCAGCATGATGTTTGTTTTTCTTTTTACAGAGACCACTACATTCATAAAACCCATTGAAATCAAACACAATTACTTTAAACATCACCATAAAGAAATTGTTTCATCATCTTAGAACAAGACTATTAAATGCTGTATATTATACTTGGAACTGACAAATTCATAAGAAAATACATGGGGTAATATGGAATTATTTAAAAAAAAAAAAGAAGAAGGTTTCTAGGCATTTGCTGGAATTCAATCCTTTGGAAGTTGAATTACCTTGAACCACAGCCCACAATGTAAATAATTTCTCATCTCCATTTTTGCCAAGATAATACAAGATTAATGATCTCTCATGTTCCTATGAAGACTTTAGAGTTTCCACATATTTCATTATGTGTGTATATATGGAGAGAAGCCTACTTGAGACAGAAAAGAGAATTCCCTTCAGAACAAAATTTATATTTCAGAGTAGAGACATTGTGAGTCAAGGCAGCTATTTTTGTGGTACTTCCAGACTCTACACATTTATCTCTTTAATTTGGAAAGAAAGCAACATTTTCTTTCCAACTTAGACAGTATATGTCACACAAATTCACACACAAACACTCATATATTGCCACATATAGAAATAAGAGAGAATGAAGAGAGAGAATATGTGTGTGTCTATGTGAAAGAGAAAAAGAGAAAATGAATGCAAGGGGGAAAAATATTAGAGAATTTTGCTTCCTTCAAGGATTAAAGAGAAATATTTTTGGAACCTTCAGTAGCCCACAATCATAAACAGTAAATTAAAAACTAAAAAGAAAAAGAAATTGAATGAAGCTCTCACAAGTTTACCTTTGTGATAGTTGAAAAATTGCACACAAGGGAAAACATGTATTAGCGGTTGCTGTGTGCAAATCACTCCTGCAAATACCATACCAAAGATATATGAGTAATGGTCCTGTCTTCACAGAACAGACCATCTAGACAAATATTAGAAGAGTTTGAACATCTCTTTGAATACTTATTTTGTGTCTGGCTGTTAAGTGTTAGAGAAGGATAGAAAATTGAGTAATAAATTCCATTTTCTATCCCTGCTAAAGGCATCCTTAATAAGATGGCCGAGAGGTACCTTGTGTAAGTTATGACCAAATAGAAGAAGTACTTTGGATTTCTTTGCCTGCCTTAAGGTATTTTAACATAGCTTCACAGGCTTTAGTCTGATGTGAGTGAATGAGAAATGAATGAAGTCATACCTACCTTAAAAGTGGTTGTTATCTTGAAAAAATAATTCATGTATTTAGTATGCAATGGTGTGCTCCACCTGGAGCTATAGCACCATGATTTTGTTCTATGAGAAGGGTTATGGTAAGAATGGATAGAGTCAAAGCTCAGCCTGACTGCATATTTGCTATAAGACTCTCAAGACAGTTAGTAAAAGCAAAACAAAACAAAAACTTCCTCATAGACTTTTTGTAGAAATCAAATCAGATGAAACTGGCCAGTGTAGTGTTGTTCCATAGTAGGAGTAATGATGATGATAATGATGTTGATAATAATAATATAGATTTACTGAACACCTACTTTATGCAAGACACTAGCCTGGGTATTTTACATAGGATATTATTATTTATGGACTAACATTTATTGAATATCTGCTAGGTGTCATTTGCTGCAGGCACATTAGTTCTCTAAATAACAGTTAAAAATCATTTTAAAAATAATCAGTAGGATGTGCAGAGAAGGAAATTTACACAGTCAAATTTGCATGTTTAATGAGTGGCCTCCATGATCCACAATTCACTCTCCAGACCACATGCTGTCTGCTGCCCCACGTGAGTTTCCATTTAACGCACCATGTTAAGCAATAAATTCTATTTTACAACAGGCTATTTTAAGCTGTTACTTGAAGATTTGATCCCTTCTATCTGAGTAAGATTCACTTATTTGCCCCCATGTCCTGCCTAAATTTATAATGCCAGGAAAAAATAAAAGATGTGAATCTTATATTTCATTGTCTAAATCCCAAACAAATTAGTTTCCTCGAAGGTAGGCTGACTGCTAAGTTATTATTCTCATGCTTTCCATTATGCTCTTACCTCTGATGACAAAAATTTTTTTAAAAATTTACTTATATTGAATCATCAAGTAAAAGAATGTTCTTGTTTAAAGTGACTTCCTCTTAAATAGCAAGGAGAAATTTGGATAGCTAAAGAAAAACAAATGAGAAAGGCCATGAACACTTTCTCAATTAAACAGCTAGCACTTCCTTCATTTCTGAATCAATTTGGTTCATGTAGAAAGACTGAAGATACATATCATGTAAAAGAAATTCCCTATTTGTCACATTTCAGGAATCAGCAGCCTTGCCACTCTGGAAGGCAATGCAGATCCGGTTGACATTCCAACACCAAAATAGTCATGTAAGACCCTGAAATTGGCTTCAACACTGGGTGCCATGAATGCTATGATTTGCACCTGTTCCCTGTCATCATCCTCACAAACTGCTCTGTGCCCTGGTCTTGGCTGAACCTCTTTCAGCCCACCTGACCTTTCGGCAGGAAGTTCTTTTGCCTTTTTCCTAACTGCAATTGAAATCTTCAGAGAGAATGTTTCTCATTTTCTTAGTTCTACCCTCCTTTCATCTACTACATATTTGCTGAGATGTCTGCCATGCATCCAGCCAGTCCTGTGATAGGCCCCGAAAAACAACAAGGAACAATATAAGCACAAGTTTCACCTACAGAGACCTTATGGGAGAGTAGAAATAGCAATACAGTAATTAATCAATCAATTAATTGTATGAAGGAAAATCCAGAAGAATATGAGGTTTTTTGGGTTTTTTGTTTTGGTTTGGTTTGGTTTTTTTTGAGACAGAGTCTTGCTCTGTCACCCAGGCTGGAGTGCAGTGGTGCCATCTCGGCTCACTGCAACCTCTGCCTCCTGGGTTCAAGCGATTATCCTGCCTCAGCCTCCTGAGTAGCTGGGACTACAGGCGCCCACCACCACGCCCTGCTAATTTTTGTATTTTTAGTAGAGACAGGGTTTCACCATATTGGCCAGGCTGGTCTTGAACTCCTGACCTTGTGATCTGCCTGCCTTGGCATCCCAAAATGCTGGGATTATAGGTGTAAGCCACCGTGCCCGGCCATATAACATGAAGTTTTAACCGACCTGGAGTAAGCAATGATAATCTGAAGCTGGAAAGGTAAATAAAAGTTAGAGTTGTCTAGGCAACGTCAGTTGCATATGTGGAGGTTCTGAAGCCTTCACACTCGAAAGACAGAAAGCAAATCTATGAGGCAGTGATAAGATGTGAAGATGTTGGCATGATTTATTCATGCTGAGCATTATTGGCCATGTTGTGAATTTTGAACTATATCCAGAAAGCAATGGAGAAACACTGAAGCTCATTAAGCTGGAACTTGTCATGATCAAAAAGACCAGTATGGAGAGTGGACAGAGGTCCAAGTGAAATAAAATAGTTTTTAGCCCTAGGATGGTGAGAAATGACTTCACAGTTGAGAAGTAGAAGATGCTTGTATTTATTATAAAATGACTCAGATCCACCCACATTTATTTCTAAGAGCAACAGGAAGGTGTTGATGGAGATGCCATGTTCAAAACCATGTTTTGAAAATGCCATTCTTGCTACTGTGGAACCAGAGGTGAGTGGATCAAGAAAGATCAGATCTGTGACATGCTTTGAATCAATAACATTCAGCAAGAGGCCAGGTTTAATGTAATTGTGTGGACATGATCACGTTACATGAGATTGTGTCCATCACACCAGAGACTCTCTCTCTTGCTGACTGTGAAGAAGGAAATTTTCTTATTCTGAGCTGCCAGATGGAAAGGCCATGAAGCAAAGTGTGTAGATCGGCCACTCAACACAGTAAACAAAGGAACTGAGACCCTCAGTCCAACCATCTACCAAGATCTGAATGCTGTCAACAGCCAGGAGACCTTAAAACTGGATTCTTGCCCAGTCGAGTCCCAGATGAGACCTCGTCCCTGGATGAAACCTTGATTGCAGCCCATGAGAGGCTGAAGCAGAAGATCTACAGACCTTCTGAATGGATTCCTAACCTACATAACTATGAGATAATAAGTGTGTGTTGTTAACATCCATAAAGTTTGTGGTGACATTGCTACACAGCAATAAACAACTGATATATTCAGTTTTAAATGTGCTGATTGCTGTACAGTTACCTCAATCTCATATGTCCATGTCACATAAGCTGTTTGAGGTGTCGGCCTGGAACTCAGAGGAAAAGTCAGAAATGAGATGTTAATTTTGGAGAGTGAATTAAAAAATAATAATGAAAGAGAGGGTAGGGGTTGTGGAAATAAAGGATAAAGATATTGCCTACAGTAAAGGTAATAGAATAATCAATCCTTTGTTTTAAACAGACTAACTAGCTTAATTCTGAAAATTTATCCTAAGCAAACATATCAGAAAAGAAGATGCGCACTGATGTTTATTAATGCTCAGGGAATTCAGAAGCAGCATACTGACTAAGGTAAATCAGGATAAACTATGACACATAGTGAATGCCTCAGAGCCAGGCAAAACTGACATTTATTGAAATATCACATGCCAAGCACAGCATTTTATCCTTTCACATAATTTTTCTTTTAAAATCTCATTTTAAAGAAAAAGAAACTCAGTTTCAGAGAGGTAAATTCCTTCTCGTGGTTACCTAGTAGTTAGGCAAAGATCCACAATTGTAACCCCTTCTGGCTTCAAAGCCGGAGCTTTTAACTTTGAACGCTTCAAGGAAGCATCAAATCAGACACTGGGGAGCACCTTTCTATATTCTCTAAGCTGTCCTAAGCCTAATCTTGGATCCCAGGTATCTAAGCATTTCCCCCTTTAAATTGGCTTCTTTAGTAATAGAAGCTCTGTAGAACTTAAAGCACTATCGAGTTATCCAATAATTCAGGCAAAATCTTAGAATTAATCAAGAATATATTTTCTATTCAAAGCAAATGCCGTGTCTAATATGGCAGAATGTCTCTTCAAACCCCAATATAGCTCTTGTCTCTGAGGCTGTAGAAGAAAACTGCCTTTCTAACCATTGCCAAAAGCACAGCAATAACTACTTTAATCATGATATCTTGAAATAGCTTCTGATCAAATGTGTTTTACTCGATGGATATAATGTAAAAGCTCCCATCCAGTATTTAAAACAATCATACACGTTTCCATGCATTTGCCTGCTTGCTCGTTTGAATATCTTGCCAATTGTTTATGAGTACTGAATTGCTTAGATCTAGGAATAAAGAGATGATGTTGAAATGTTTTCCATTTTGCAGATATCCCTCTTTTAGCTATGAAGAAGAGCCCCCGCAGTTGTGTTGACACATCTCTGTTCTACTCACATGGCTTGACTTTCGATCAGGAGACACTTTGTGCCTACTTCTCAACAGTTCCAAAAATTTTGAGAAATGTCTGCAGGTGCCACAAAAAAGAATGAGATCTTGTCCTTTGTAGAAACATGGATGGAACTGGAGGCCATTATCCTTGGCAAACAAATGCAAGAACAGTAAACCAAATACCGCATATTCTCAGTTATAAGTGGGAGCTAGATAATGAGAGCACATGAACACATAGAGGGGACCAACACACACTGGGGCCTATTGGAGGGTGAAGGGTGGGAAGAAGCAGAGGCTTGGGAATAAGAAGTCATGGATACTAGGCTTAATACCTGGGTGATGAAATAATCTGTACAACCAACCCCCATGCCACACATTTACCTATGTAACAAACCTGCACATCTTGCACATGTACCCCTGAACTTAAAATAAAATAAGCTGAAAAAAAGAAGTAGTTGCAGGTGCTCTGAGTCATAAGAAAACAAGAAACTTTCATTGATATTCTGCCATGTAAATCTTAAGCAAGCACTGTCCTAGGTGATACCTCCAGACATCCCTGGGGAATTCAGATCATCATAATTTCTGTTATGATGGTCCTTCACATTCTGGGTAAGCCTCAAGGTTGCAAGTTATCCTCCCTGCCAGGCTTTGTGCTCCTTGGAGGCAGGTATGGTTAAGAAAGAATATTTAGAGTATGTATCCTTGACTGGTATATACCAAAACGTAAACATGCATTTTGTATAGCATGTTGCCCACCAAAACAAGAGAAACATACCAGCAGGGCACTCTAGGTATGCAAGCAATCAGTATTAATCAGCTTTAAATTTGTAGTGAGATTTTTATCCATTTCACTCCCCTTTTAACTTTTCTGATTAGACTGAAGATAATATATCAATTTTATTATAGTACTGTATGTGTTTAACACCTTTCTGATACATGCTAATACCCCTTTATATAGCAAACAACAAGCAGGCTTGGGGATACGACTTAAGCAGGCAACATTGTCTATATAAAAGTTAATGATACTTATATATTAACATATATTTTACATTTTATTTCATTTTTTAATCTGGCCTTTGTTTCTACTTATGGCAAGTGATACTAATAGTGAGATAAAGTTTCTTTTTTAAATCAAAATTCATATGAATAAAAACAAGTATAGCAGTTTTTCTTTTAATATGACATGTCCCATGTAGGTTAATGGCATACTTGATACCAGACCAAAATACTAGAGGTGAATCTCAAAGAACTAAGAGGTGGATTCAATGCTCTGACCAAGGAAAGTAGCAGGGATTTACAACAAGACCTCGACAGAGTGAACTCTTAAGCACAAAGTCTTTCTATCTGCAAAGACAGCTTTTATCTATGAGACTTCACTATCTGTTATTGCAGGTATTCAATAAATTTTATTAAAGGTATTTGATGAGAACAATTAGAGAAAATATAGAAATGAGAGTTGAAAAAACATGAAACAAGATAAGAAGCAGAACAGAAAACAGTAGAAGTTTTTTTTTTAATAAATGTAGTTTTAAAAAGTGAATTTCTGTTAGAAAAAAAAGGAAAGTGTGATTAAAATGGGTTAGACACCTCTAAAATATCCCACTGGTGTGGGTTTTCTGTTGGTTTAACTAAGAGATAATGTTGGTCATACACTTGAAAAACAGCCTTAACTTGAAAGTTCCCACTTAGCTGCCTTGAGCTAGGTACAACTGACCTTTGAGCAACACAGATTTGATTTATATGCTGGGTCCACTTACGTGTGGATTCTGTTCAGCCTCTGCCATCCCTGAGACAGCAAGACCAACTCCTTCTCGTCCTCCTCCTTCTCAGCCTACTCAACATGAAGATAATGAGGATGAAGAACTTTATAATGGTCAACTTCCACGTGATGAATAGTAAGTATATTTTATCTTTCTTATGATTTTTTTTTTTTTTGGGAGAGGGAGTCTCGCTCTATTGCCCAGGCTGAAGTGCAGTGGCGTGATCTCGGCTCATTGCAACCTCTGCCTCCTGGGTTCAAGTGATTCTCCTGCCTCAGCCTCCCAAGTAGCTGGGACGACAGCTCTGTGCCACCACACCCGGCTAATTTTTGTATTTTTAGTAGAGACAGGGTTTCACCATGTTGGCCAGGCTGGTCTTGAACTCCTGACCTCAGGTGATCCGCCCGCCTCAGCATCCCAAAGTGCTGGGATTACAGGCGTGAGCCACTGCAATTGGACCCTTATGATTTTCTTGACAACATTGCCTTCTATTTAGCTTACTTTATTGTAAGAATGTAGTACAGAATACACACAACATAAAAAAACGTGTCAATTAACTGCCTATGTTATTGATAAGACTTCTGGTCAACAGTAGGCTATTGGTAGTTAAGTTTTTAGGAAGTCAAAAATTATACATGGAATTCAACTCTGCAAGGGGTTATAACCCTAACCCCTGCATTGTTCAAGGGCCAACTGTATGTAAGGAAAGGCCACCCAAAATAACACATACATTTTTAAAGTCACCTTCCAGAACCAGAAGGAAAAAAAAGGAGGGATGGTAGAGAGGATCAACAAGATAAATGAATATAAGAATGAATATATTCATTGATTCATTTAAATGTCCTGTAATTTTGGTAGACTTAATTTCAAGCCTGTCTGGGGTGCTGAAATAAATAAATCATGCATTGTGTATGAGCCAATTAATGAGTACAAAGCAGACAAAACATATCTATGCTGCTAGAAGTCAGGATATCAGTTAATCATGTGACTGGAAGGGGACGCAGAATGAGTTTTATGGGGATGGTGCTATTCTGAATTTTTATTTGGGTGCTGGGTATACAAACCCGTTCAGCTTATGCTGTTATAGATATATGCATTTTACTGTACGGCTATTAAACTTGAATGCAGAATTTAAAAATATGTACGCGGAACAAAAAGAAAATGTAGAAAAGCCTGAACACAAGAATTACTATCTATGTTCATGAGAAATCTAGGTTACTAATGCTCTTAGTGCTAGATTCACATCACATGGTCTCACTTGCTTCGCTGACAGCCTCCCCAAAAAAGGCCTTCACAAGGCACTTAAATAGTGTTTATCAGAACTGTGAGACGCTGTAAGAGCAGCTCTTAAGACGGATACTGGTATTTCTCCTTTCATTTAAGTTTGACATTGTAATGTGTTACATATACATAAACGTGTGGGAATTGTTTGATATTATTTCATTATCACCTAATGGTAACAGCAGCTCTAATAATTACACAGGAATAGCAATCCAAAAAAAAAAAAAAAAAGGAATCTTAGGGTGATTGTCATTATTCAGATTATTCTGTCAAGGTGAGAAAAAGGACAATAAAGACATGCTCGGGAAAGGATTTTGCCGTTTGTTTTCAGTCTCGATCATCTAGTTTTCTTTAACAGTAATTTCAAAAAGAACAAAGCATGGAAGACTGTAGGTTATCTTACATCCATTAATAGGATCTGTGAATATAAATGGATGGAAGAGTGACATTGCAGTCAGCACAGAGTCTTTTTTCTTACTGAACTGAGAATATTCCTTCTCTGGTTCTATCTCCCAGTTCAAGGAGACGCATGATCCTTTCATACGCCCAGTAGAAGGGGATATCCCACCCTCTACCCTGGTTCTAACTTTCCCAAGGATTTAACGTTTCAGCTCATTGCTTTTATCTGTGCAGCAGTCGACGGCAGACGAAGAAAAAACTTTCGAGTTTGTTCACATTATAGTTTGAAGATATCTACTACCTAGTTCTGATATTCACACCATGCCTTACCCTAAGGAGCCAAGATCTTTCACAAGGCAGACACAAGAGTGATAGTCTATTTTTAAGGCCCATATAATAAAAAAAAAAAACTGCACATAATCTGTGTGCATATCAATATTGGTTATCTTTACACACTGTTTACATAGCCAGGAAGAAAGATGCTTTTATATCCTCTTACAGACCAAAGTTCTTTTGAATCCCCCTGGTCGCTGTCATCACTGCCACCCAAGGCATCCAGCAGACTACTTTATATTTCTCAGGAAATGTTTGTTTTTAAGAAACATAATACATCTCTCCATTTTATTGAGTTGTCTTCTATAGCTAGATGGAAGTATCATCGAAGCCAGAGATGGGAAGTGCCTAAAGATCAGTATGTTTGTAGAACCAGAGACTAAGCAAACCAACAAGAAGTTTCACAGTCTCTCGCTTTTTCTTGTCTTGGTTGCCTGATCCATTTCCACCCACCTCTGCGGGTCCTGGCTTTACCCTTTTACTTTAATAAAGGATCATGTTTGCCTAACGGTTCCCAAGTTCACATATGTTTATGTTGAACTACTTGGAAAGGTACTTTTTCAACATCCTCCTAGTTTTCCTGGCAAATACCTGCGGTTGAGACTAATTCAACTGGATTTGGTGGAATGTCTGCCTGTGTCCCAGAACAGAAGCAACCTATATAAGCTAACTGCTGGTATTTCACACTGACAATAGAGTGATGCATAGTAACTAGAGAATACACACAGCATGAGTTAGGTAGCCACTCAGCGGATGTTGGACATTCACTGCAGACTTGAAACAGATTAGAGGGTTGATGACTACACGATATTCATTCCTGTGTTCATTCCCTTTTTCACACAAACTTTCAAACAATAGGAATAAGTAGGTAACATTGGTAATGATAATTTAGTAAACAGACTGTCCATGAACACATTTTAAAGGAAAAGAGTAGGAGGACCAATTTTGAGTAGAAGAAAGGAAGATAAAACCTTCTTGGCCGGGCGTGGTGGCTCACGCCTGTAATCCTAGCACTTTGGGAGGCTGAGGTGGGTGGATCACGAGGTCAGGAGATGGAGACCATCCTGGCTAACACGGTGAAACCCCGTCTCTACTAAAAATACAAAAAATTAGCTCGGCGTGGTGGTGGGCACCTGTAATCCCAGCTACTCGGGAGGCTGAGGCAGGAGAATGGCATGAACCCAGGAGGCAGAGCTTGCAGTGAGCCGAGATCGCGCCACTGCACTCCAGCCTGGGCGACAGAGCAGAGCGAGACTCCGTCTCAAAAAAAAAAAAAAAAAAAACCTCTTGTGTAGCATTTCCCGAAGTCACTTAGGTCTGACAGCATTTTAAGATGGTTCTTATATGTAATGTGATCATTGGAGCTGACTCAAGTACTTGTGTTCATCTATAATTGACTGATTGCTTTCTATTCTGGGTTTTCTGCCATTATTTTATGTGATAACAAAGGAATGATATCTTTAGAATGTCTTATGAATTGTTGATAGGACTCCTATAGTCAATGTTTTGGTTAAACTAATTAAAATATGTTTCTTTAATATGTTAAATTATCTGAGAAATACAATAATCATGTACATTGTAAAGCACTGCCTAACATACAATATAAATCTTTCTTATAAGCTATTAGCTAATCATTTTCAGAAACGTGTTTAACCTCTATATATCTATTTCCCCATCTGCAAATTGAGAAAAATAATAGTATTAACATCATGCATTAAAAATCAAATGATTTTAAATTAGTACTTAAAAGTGTACTGAGAAAAGAATGAGTTCTGAATTAATGTTAGCTATCACTATAGTAAAAAGAATTTTTAACATATTTGGAAAAAGTAAAAGAGGTTCTCACATGATAAAGAAGTGGGTTTTATTCTTGGAATGCAGCACGTGTGCAAAATAAGAAAATCAATCAATATATTCCATCATATCAACAAGGTAAAGGAGAAAACTTTATGATCATATAAGCTGATATGCAAAAAGCATTTAACAAAATCTAACACTCATTCATGATAAGGCTCTCAGCAGATCAGAAACAGAGGAGAACTTCCTCAACTTGATAAAGAAGGACCAACTATAAAAAAAATCTCCGGCTCTCAATTTAAAAATGGGCAAAAGACTTGAATAGACATTTCTCAAAAGAAGGCATACAAATGGCCAACAGGCATATTAAAAAATGTTTATTCATCAGATACAGTGACAAAAGCAAGATTCACTTTTTGGAAACCATCATTCTCAGTAAACTATCGCAAGAACAAAAAACCAAACACCGCATATTCTCACTCATAGGTGGGAACTGAACAATGAGATCACATGGACACAGGAAGGGGAATATCATACTCTGGGGACTGTGGTGGGGAGGGGGGAGGGGGGAGGGATAGCATTGGGAGATATACCTAATGCTAGATGACGAGTTAGTGGGTGCAGCGCACCAGCATGGCACATGTATACATATGTAACTAACCTGCACAATGTGCACATGTACCCTAAAACTTAAAGTATAATAAAAAAAAAAAAAAAGATTCACTTTTTAAAAATTGAAAAGTTAGGCTTTATCAAAATTAAAAACTTCTGCTCTGTGAAAGACAGTGTTAAGAAAATCAAAAGAGAAGCCATAAACCAGGAGAAAATATTTACAAACAAGTATTTGGTAAAGAATTTGAATCTGAAATATATAAAGAAATCTTAAAAATCAAAGAACTTAAAACAGAAGTACCATTCAACCCAGCAATCCCATTAATGCTTATATATCCAAAGGAAAATAAATCATTCTACAAAAAAGACACATGCACTTGTTATGTTCATTGCAGCACTATTCACAACAGCAAAGACATGGAATCAATCTAAGTGCCCATCATTGGTGGACTAGATAAAGAAAATGTGGTACATATGCACCATAGAATACTATGCAGCCATAAAAAAGAACAAAGTCACGTCTTTTGTAGTAAAATGGATGTAGCTGGAGGCCATCATCCTAAGCATGTTAACAAAGAATACTACACAGCCATAAAAAAGAACAAAGTCATGTCTTTTGTAGTAAAATGGGTGTAGCTGGAGACCATCATCCTAAGCATGTTAACACAGAAACAAAAATAACAAACACCACAGGTTCTAACTTACAAGTGGGAGCAAAATATTGGGCACACATGGGCACAAATATGGGAACAGTAGACATTAGGGACTCTGAAAGAGGGGAGGGAGAGAAGGGGAGAAGGACTGAAAAACTACTTACTAGGTACTATATTCATTACCTGGGTGATGAGATCAGTCAGACCCCAAACCTCAGCATCATGCAATATACCTATATAACAAACATGTATACATACCCCTGAATCTAAAATAACAGCTGAAATTTTATTTTTAAAATATCTTACAACTCAAAAACAAACAGACATCCTAACTTAAAAAAGGACAACAGGTCTGAACATACCTCAACAAAGATGATATGCAAATGACAAATACGTATAAAACAATTATCAACACCATTTGTTATTAGGACACTCAAAATAAAAACAAAAATAGCTACCACTACACAGCTATTATTAAAATGGCTAAAATCCAATCACTTGACAATACAAATTGCAGGTGAATATTTAAAGCAATAGGAACTATTCATATCATTTCCAATGACAGGTACCAGGGCTCCTTGGAGAAATAGTTAATTCTAAAATTGGGGCAATAAATGTAATGACGAGCCTGGAGTATCTTGTAGTTGCTGCAGCATCTCGAAGTGCAAGAAAGTAAGGAAGTGCTAAAAAATATATTTTAAAAAAATGTTGGGGGTATGCCTAAGAGACATAGGGGCTAACTGAGAATTTCAATGGCCCCATTTACCCAGGGGGTGAAAATGAGCAAGGAAATAAAGCTATATTGAATTATAACCCTAAGTATCAAAATAAAAAAAAAAAAACTTGAGTCCATTATAATGAATGAAAGAAAGAAAGGGAGAGAGGTGGGGGAGGAAGGTCAGGGAGGTAGGGAGGTGTGGAGGGAGGGAGGGAGGAGGAAAAGGAAGGAAGGAAGGAAGGAAGGAAGGGGAAGGAAGGAAAGAAAGAAGGAAAGGGAAGGAAGGGAGGGAAAGAAGGAAATCGGCCATGTGAAAGAAATTCACATGAATTATATAGATAATTATGGGGGTTGAGGAGCATAACTTCCTATTCTTTAGGTATGTGCTGCACATAGTGACTTTCTTCTAAAGGGTACAGTATGAAAAAGAGGGGAGGAGTAACTTTACAGAGAGAAACCTGACAAACAATATCTCAGCCACTTAATCAAGGTCAACATCAACCATGATAAATCCTATTGATAGTATGTACCCTTGTGATATGATGAAAATGGCACGTTTACCTCTGTGGTCTTCCTCCCCAAACATGTGACCCCAGTCAAATTATGAGAAAAATATCAGACAAGTCTCAATTGAGGGACATTTTACAAAAATACATGACCCATGTTCATCTGTCAAGGTCATCAAAAACAAGGAAAGTCTGAAAAATTCATAGAGAAGAGGAACAGAAAAAAAGATATTAAATATAAACAAAGAAACTCTGAATAAACTGTAGAGTTTAGTTAAAATGTTGTGTCAACATTGGTTCATTAATTGCGGCATATATATCATACTAATGAAATACGTTAACAAGAATAGAAAGTTGGTGTGAGGTATATAGAAACTATCTTTACAATTTTACTTTTTTATAAATCTAAAACTATACTAAAATTTAAAAGTTGATTTAAAAAATAAAAGAGGTTACAGGCACTGAAGCACAAAATTTCCTAATTAAAAAAAAAATCATAGCTGGAAAGAGATTTTTGCTTTTTATCTTATCTATAGATAAGACACTAAGCCCAGCCTGATACAGGGACACAGTAGTTATAGAAAGGAGAGCACTAGTACCTGATTTAACATGTGTCTGATTGGTTTTGGATCTTAATTATAGTAACTCTTAATTCAGTAAACTTCACCACACCAAGGGCATTCATTTGCTAGGGCTGCTGATATGGTTTGGCTCTGAATCCCCACCCAAATCTCACCAGGAATTGTAATCTTCATGTGTCGAGGGAGGGACCTGGTGGGAGGTGATTGGATCATGGAGACGGTTTTCCCCATGCTGTTCTCATGATAATGAGAGTTCTCACACGAGCTGATGGTTTGAAAAGTGGAGGTTCCCTCTTTGCAGCACTTCATTCTTTCTCATCTGCTGCCATGTAAGATGTGCCTTGCTTCCCCTTTGCCTTCCGCCATAATTGTAAGTTTCTTGAGGCCTCCCCACCATGCTGAACTGTGGGTCAATTAAAACTCTTTTTTTAATAAATTACCCAGTCTCAGGTGTTATTCTTTATAGCAGTGTGAAAACACACTAATACAGCTGCCATAATAAAATTCCCACAGACCGGGTGGCTTAAACAGCAGAAATTTATTTTCTCACAGTTCTGAAAGCTGGAAGTCCAAGGTCAAGATGCTGGCAGACTTAATTTCTTCTGAGCCTTCTCTCTCTGGCTTGCAGATGGCTTCCCTCTTGCTGCCTTCTCATGTGCTTGTCTATCTGTGCACTTGTGCCCCTGATGTCTCTTTGTGTGTCCAGATTTCCTCTTCATGTAAGGACACCATTCAGACAGCATTAGGACCCACCACATGACGCCATTTAACCTTCATTACCTCCTTAAAAGCCCCATCTCCAAATGCAATCATAGTCTGAGATACTAAGAGTTATGGATTCAACATATGAATTTGTGGGGAACACAATTCTGATCCCAACACAAACCCACTGTATTTACATTTTTTACTGTAAAAAAGTGTTAATAATACTTGACTGATATTATAATCTTTATATAATATATAATGTACAACAATCATGCTTGACATATATAATGCCCCCTTCTAAAAATCTACACAGTGTTTTACATGTACCCAGCCTAGAGCAGAAACTAAGTAAACTGTATCTGCTGTGGCTTCATTCTCTATCAATTAAGCTAAACTGAAATTCTGTTTCTAGAACTCCCTTCTCTATATTGCCCTAGTTACTTCTGGCATGAGACGTTGAAAGCGGAAGTGAAGAAGGCAGACAGGAAGTGAGAGCAAGACATCAGGCACTGGGCTCTTGTGTGATTCAGCAGATCTGCAAGCTCACCATGTTGGCATGCAGCAACATCCAGGCTCACAGCTCCTCCGGCTTCTTAGGATTTGCACCTTCAGGTTCGCCGAGTCCTAGGCCAGATAAATGTGACTCTCTGTGACAAAGGGCACCAGTTCTCCTGCAGACTACTCAAGGCATGGGAATTTGAAGTATGAGAGACAGATATAGATAGGCTCCACTTTGTCCCCATGGGTTCTAGTTGGTCCTCTGGGTTTCCAGTATATTCCTGGTCTTTCCCACCTCATGTCCAGCTTTTTTCCCATCACCAGAAGCAGAAGCAACAACTTTGCACAGATTTCTCTCTCTGCTTCATGACATATAAGGTCTAATCCCTATTAGACCTTATATGTCAGACTGTTACTGGTTCTGCCTTTCTGATGGGGAGCCCCTATTCTCATCTGTGATAAGATCATGAGTAAACTACTTTATGATCATATGACTTACTTTTCTCATTTGTAAAATAAGAATAATAAAATTCACCTCCTAAGGTTGTTGGTAGATTGAATGTCTCTGTAGAATGCTTAGGATAGCATTTTGCACATTTATTAAATATTAATCCCTATGTAATATTAAATTAATTAGTCATTATGTTAACCTTAAGCTGATAACATCACTTTGGATTTCAGAAGGAATAATGTATAGACATTTCAAGACTTGCTTCAAAAAGTGTTAACTTTACTTTGTGAACATCCTCCCACTACTGCTCCATCGCCAATGTATTTCCTGAACTCAAACCACTCTTGTTACTTGCCAAGATTCATAATTGATAGACAATGATGAGATCTGTAAAGTCTGACATGGTTATAAAGAGAAGACTCCTTGAGTCATGCTCCCTGACAAAAGGAAAATGAATGAAATCAGCTGCAACAGTAGCACAAATATGATTAGAATTACTATAAATTCTTTGAGCACAGACACAAGGGATGAAAACTGAGTCCCTTAGGATGGGGATGTATATGAGATTATGTGTTCCATGTGATCTCAGGTGATACATAGCTATATATTTTCACCTGCAGCCTCATGTTGCAAATATCTGTTGTCTTTTGTCATGATGTCTAATAACATATCAAATGCATATATACAAATATATATATACATGTGAAATTACTGGTGGGGAGAATAGAAAAAATGCCATTAAATTCATAAATCTATGATTGTTAATTAGCCAAAGAATAAGTGCATTTGGGTCTAAAAATCAAATGGCAAACTTCAAAGTCCAGTGAATCCAGAAAGTATAATTATTAAGCCCATGACACATGAATGTCAAAGTTAAAGAAATAATAACACATGGACACAAGGAGACTCGAGGAAATCCCCACTGCCCATGAGAGGCAAAGTTCTGAGGAAGCGAGGCATACACCAGAAATATATTGACAAAGGTGTCCCACATTCATTTTCAGGCAAGTCTTCAGAATTTCACAAATATGTGTTTCGGAGCTGCCCTGACATGCAGTTAATTCATTTCTCTGACCAGCAAATGCGGACAAAGGCTGAACTCTGTGAGGTTTACTCCCCAGCCCCTTTTAATATATGCTTTCCTGGAGTGGTTATGTAATAACAATTTATACTATGGGTGTTCATTCTAATTTACAGAACTCTAGACACACATGTGGCTTGAATAAACAGGAAGATTTGCCTTTTTATCTTCTGGAATCAACGAATATGTTGAATCCTGAAATATTAATTCCCATCTGAGGGCAAAAAGAGGCAAGAAAGAAAACAGGATCATGGGGTTGTCTGGGTAGACTCCTACCTGGTTTCCTCAATCCTCTACCTGTAATACAAAGTTTTTCCTGAGTGTTTTGATTTTTCTTATGATAAGTGCAGATTGACTGATTTGAAAACACTTTTCAATATTTCAAGTACCAGAACGTTACTTGAATAGAAAGTGGTTGATGTCTTATTTTCTTCAGAAGGGCTCAGGGAAGGCTTGGTTGAAATGCTGACCATAAAATATATCTCTGAGAACAGAAGAGTAGGGTGCAGTTTTTAGAGAGGAAAACCAATGTATTTAGAAATAGCAAGAGCCAAGATATGAGTGAGTAGAAAATGTATTTCTAAAGAACATAAAGAGACAATGTTAGGATAATCAAATCGAGTTTAAGATAATTCCAATTAGCAAGCAAAGAGATATAACAGGAAAAAATTAAAAGGGAAATAAAACTTCAGCATTAGCTACTACTGTGAATAGGCCTGGGAGCTATTGGTTAATGGGTATATAGATAAATTGGCTTAAAGACACTAGTTTAAAGACACAGATCAAGATACATCATCAGTGTTGCCTCTTCACTTAGACATTGTTAGTGCTGAGCCAATTCTTTAATTTTAATAATCTGAAACACCAATTCAAATTATCAGATGCCTATGACTAAGAGATATAGGTTTCTAAATCAAATTGAGGCAACAAATCACAGTCCACCAGGAATGACACATTGTTTACCTATGGCGGTGGGGTAAGAGGAAGAGATTGTTAAATTTTGTTCCAGTAGGTTCAAATTTCAGGCCTTTTTGTAATTCCTTCAAATATACTTTATGTAATATTCTATTATAGATAACAAAAAGTGATACCAATATTATCCCTTGTGAAATCAAGTGATGTTTTTCATCACGTTTTCTTGTGATTTATGTCATTCTGAGGAATTTTTATTGGATAGTGACTGAGAATTCATCTTCTAGAAATAATTCAAAGATTTTCTGCTTCCTACTTGAAATTCCTAAGTCCATAGACCAATTGTAAAAGAAGAGTGCACTGGAAACACCCAGCTTATGTTGATAATGGGACCCCAGACAGGGTGAATCTGAGACAGCTCAGACAGCCCTATAGTGAATAGTTCTATAATTTTAACTGTTTTCAAAATGACTGAAAGCAATGTTTCTATAAGACTACAATAAACTTTCCTATGCTATTCTACATTTGTTAGCATAGCTTTACATATATATTTTATACATATAATATATAAGGTTGAGGGTTGGACCACATATTTTTAAATTAAAGAGATCAGGGATGTGGAATTATCAACCTAAGGTCCCAAAAACACTTGGCAGCCCATACAGGGCAATAAAATTGGTTAATTGTATTTTTCTGTTATAAGTTAATTCCTTAATAAAATGTAATATTATAATTTAGGGAGTACAAATGAGCAAATGTTAAAACAAAATCCGATGAAGGAGCTCTCCCATCACAAAAGTTACTCAAATAAACCTTGTTCATATTGTCATCATTGTTTGCAAAGCTTGTTCTCAGCCATAATGTAGAAATAACTCAATGCCTCTTGGAAGACTAATGCATTTTAGGCACCCCTAACAATTAACTGTAACCAATTTCCCCGTTTGGATAATCTGGTAATTTCTAAACCATAGACCATTTAGGGAGACCTTTGAATAGCACAAAAATTCACATATTAGAAGCCATTGCTTCACTTTCATTATAAAGTTAAAAAAAAAAAGATTCACTGATTGCATCAACTGCCTACATATCTCTAACAGAAGTTTAGCTTCTTTAAGCAGAAGAGAAACTACAGACTCCTCACCCCATTGTAGAGTTTTGGAACCACAGCTGCCTTAGTCATTCATATCAGGTAGAACAGCTAGATTTCTTTTGAAAGTGTTTATTTCAATCCTCATGATTTCCCACCCATGTTTTCCTAAAGAATTTCAATTTTGTTCATCACGCTGAATGAAACAAGAAAAAATATAATCAAATCCATCAAGATATGCTTTTCCCGTTTCCCACTTTGCATCTCTCCTTTAAAAATAGAGATGTGCTGCCAAATTCTTTTAAAATCTAGCCGAGAGGGAGAAAGAAAGACACAACCTATAAATTATAAAAAAGAAATGTGTTAGGTTGAAGACAGTTTGTCAGTATGTACATCCTTTGATCTTTTAAACCTATGTGACACAAATTGTTCCTTTAATAATAAAAAATATGAAAATGAGCCTCTTTAATTATTAGTTCAGAAATATTCTTTATTTTGGAGGATAAAATATGTACTGGGCAATGACAAGAATCACAAGCTAATCCATGTAAGCTGTAGTCATCATAATTTACAATTCACTTTTTAGAAAGTGCAAATTTTACTATTTAGCTGCTTGCTAAATTAACATGTGGCCTTTCATAAAACCAAAAAGGTATTCTCATTAGATATGTGTCTCTAGAGCTTTTGTGGAGTAAAATTCTGTAATCCTGCAGGATCCTTTTGAAAAAATAGTTACTGGGGTCATATAAATGAATATGAATTTCCAAAAGAGCATACAATATGTCTAAATCTCCCAAAGAGTATATTAGATGAATTTATCAAATTATGATATACAGTTATACTTTAGAGACTGAAATAGGAAAAGCAGTTTCACTTTCTTTAATTTGGTGTTTATCAAATACATTTATACTTTTTTTTGCACTAAACCAGTTTTGAATACAGATCAGAAAATGTTGCCACCGATCTATTCTGATATAAGAAACAGTAGAAATATACACAAATAAAAATACAGAGTATTATGGAGATTCCTGTCTCCATTCTTAACTTCTGCCTTCTGCCTGAACACCTTCTGCTATAAGGTGTGGCTGGGCAAGTTGGGACACCACATAACGACAGGAGGTAGAGGAAGAGTGAGACAGTAGATAAATACTTGTTGGGGGAGTAAGGCGATGGATGAGGTAGCAAATGGAGATAAGCTACTGCAAGGATAAGTGGTGAGCTAATTTATAACTATATTAAAAATAAAGAGACACATTCCTCACTGTTAAAGAAAGGGGAAAAAACCAAAATGAAGCCTGAGTTGTCATTTTAGAATGCAGTTATAGAGCTGAACTTGTAGTTTTCAATAGAGAGATACATAGCGTGTTAGTTTCCCTGGGCTGCCACGACAAATTACCAAAAATGCTGCTTACAACAACAGGAGTTTATTCTCTCAGAAGTCTGGAGTCCAAAATCGAGATGTCAGATCCAACACCAGTTTCCTCCGAAGGATCCTTCTAGGCCCCTTCCAGCTATGTGTGGCTCCTGGTTCTTCTTGGCTGTGGCAGCAAAACTCCAATCTCTGCCTCTGTCCTCAAACAACCTTCTTCCCTGTGTGAGTCTGTATCTTTCCACAGCCTTTTTAGATCGACACCGATCATTGGACTTAGGGCCCAGTCAACTCCAGTATGACCTCAATTTAACTAATGACATCTGCTAAAACGCTGTTTCTAAATAAGGTCATACTCTAAGGTTCTGAATGGATATCAAGTTTTGGGGAATGCTATCCAACCCAGTACAGGTAGATGTGTGTGTGTGTGAGTGTGTGTGTGTGTGTGTGTGTGTACATTCTCCCAAATGTTCCTTAGTTCTGCCCTGTCCACTGAAAAGGCTTGGGAATACTGAGATCCTAATAACAATGAACACAACTAATGCCCAGACTTTCATATGTAAATACAATTCTCCTTTAAACGGAACCAGATTTTTGTGTGTGTGTAAATGGCTAATTCTAGGGCTGGGCTAGAAGAAGTACAAAATGAGCCTCAAACAGTGTGTTGGGCCAAAAGGTGAGAATGTACTCAAAGAATGATGGAGGCATGTCAGTAGGACACAAAACTCAGCCCCAAGGACACATCGTGACCAAGTGTCAGATAATCTGAGCATCAGGATAAATAACTCAACCTGTTATAATTCATTAAATAAAACAGAAATCGAAAAGTCAAAGCTAATGTAAATAAATACACAAGCAAATTAATGTGAAGAGAAAATTTTCCTTGCAGAAGAATGCTAACCAATGACTGTAGATAGAATGATGGAATTAAGAAAATCACCACTTGGCAGCTCTCATAGTAATCATTAATTCAGCCAAGAAACTTCAATGGATGTTAAAATTTTGGGTTAATAGTTTCATGAGGAATAAGATACTTACATAGTCTCTAAGTATCTGTTCATAAAGTGTTAAGTGCAAAAAGAAAAAAAGCTATGATGGAGATGCAGGGCAAACACTTCCTTCATGAAGTGATCAAAATTATTGTCACCAATTATGGAATAAATCAAAATCATGTACCACCTGATACAAATTAGTAAGGCATTATCTGTGATAGTCTTGTCAAAAATGCATATTCTGTATCTAATCCTAAGGAAACATCAGACAAATCTTAAGAAATTCTATAAAACAATTGTTCCATGGTCAGGTGTGAAAGTCATAAGTGAAGAAGACTGCAGAGCCCTTCCAGATTGAATAAGTCTTACATTAGTGTGGTTCTAGATATGATACTTTTACTAAAACCCACGATATTGGGACAGCTGCGGATTATCTGATGAGGTCTGTGTATTTGATATCAATGGTGTGTCAAGATTAATTTCCTGATTTTGATGATTGTATTTTGTTGGCTTAGAAGAACATTCATACAGGAAGACTTACTTAGGAGATGGGTCAAAATGTCAACAATTTACTCTCAAATGGTTCAGAAACAATACATTTGTACAACATTTGCAATTTTTCTCTAAGATTAAATTTATTCTAAATCAAAGATAATAAAATAGCACAAGAGAAATAGTATGTGTTTTCTATGAGCATTCCTCCAAAAGAGGAAAACATAGCCATATTTTACACAAGGAGAAAGACTGAAATTATTTAATAATTTTCACATTAAATTAAGAAGTCGTTGTTCAAGGAGAGTTGCCCATCATATACTGACTTCTATAACCTCCTCAGTGAAACCACTTTGGAAAAGACTGAGATTTGCCTTTTTCAACTATATATTTACCTAGTAATTTTTGACCTTCTTCTGATATTTCAATTAATATTTTTTGGTGGAGCAGGCATTCCTCTTTTGCATTTGCTACCAAGAAACCCAGAGTCCATTCAAGTTACTCTTGTTAGGCTTTAATATATTTAGCAGTAATTATCACATAGCTCTTCATTAATTTTATTGTTATTTGAATTTCTACGTGATGTATAGTTCTGACATTTTTAAAGTGCTCATATTCCTATATTGAAAATTATATAATACCTCTCTTAAACTTCCTATCCAATTCTCCTCTCAGTACTTCAATTTAATTTGCAAAGTAGGCTGACCTCAAGAGTTCTTCCACCTCGGAAAAACATTAACTATTATAAACATGCTGCAGAATCATAACGCTCTTATAAACAGAATTATCTAGAGATATAATCAAAGATCAGTAGAGCATGCTGGTTAAGCCCATGGGAGGTAGAACCAGGTGTCTGGCTTTATATTTCAGCTCAGCTACTTAATATCTGACTTTATATTATGTAGCATTTCCCCTAATTTTCTGATTAAAAATAAAGAATAGAAAAACTAATATCGGTACTAACATAATAGTATTGTTGTGTATATTAGAAGCATTTAACACAGCCTCTGCCATATAGTAAATTCTCAATACGTATTGATCATCATTACAGTAGCCCTGAACCTCAGAGAAAACTAAGAATACCCCAAGTGTCATGTTTTATGTATCTGTGCACACAGCAATGCAATAATTTCTACCAACTTAAGCACTACTCTCTTTCTCATCCCTTTATTTCAGCCTTCACTAATATGCTTTTGAGTAAAATAGGATTCATTCCAACATATGCATTTTGAAATATAAAGTTAGGTCTTGTCAAGCAATTTTTCATTAACCCATGTATTCGTATTATACAGGCAATTTATTGAATCATACTTGTAGAAGTAAGTCACAAAGGAATGGTTGTAAAGAAACTAAAGGCCAAGTAGGTAGCACGTTAAATATAATTATTGAATTCCTCCAAACATACTTTTGGGCAGGGATTATTGTATACACTATAGAGACAGAGAAAGTCAAGCTTAGATGGGTTATGCCACTTACGCAAGAAGTCAGATTTGGAGCCAAATAACCTGCAAATCTAAGTCAAAGTCAAAAAAAAAGTTCATTTTACTCAAACCCAGGTTTAGCAAACAATCAGGATTAAAATACACTTGACCCCAATACACAAAAACAATCCAAATATATATTTAAAATGTCTAGAACTTACTAAAGGTAGGGACATTTGCATTGAAAAACCAACTTCAGCAACGCTAGTTTGGGATCCACAGTTAAAATCAGACAAGCTCACAAGCTCATCAAGTCATGAAATTCACAGTAGAATAAAAAAGAACTGTGTCTCCAGCTTCCAAATAAGATATTTCTAAAATAATTTGGCTGCCATTTGGGCAAATATATATGTGCGTTTTGTCTTGACAGCCTGTCAACTGGAAGACAGTTCTCAAACATCACATTCATTTCAATTTAATATTGGTAAATTTCTCAATTAGAATTGTATTCTTCACTTTCTGCACAATGAAATCCCTCAGCCTTTGCTGGCCTTCCTCAGGGCATACAGGTGCACGTGCTGGCATTTCTGCCACAGCGAAGGAAGAAAAATGAAAGAAGGAAGGAGGGGAGGGAAGAGACAGGCTAAGGAAGAACAGTGGTAAGAGGAAGAAAAAAGCGATGGTAGCCGACCTTCTTCCAGATATTCACCTTCATGAGAAATGAAGGGAATAATTCACACTTCACAATGAAATAATGCAGCCGCCTCTGCTTCCTTTAACCAGAGAGGCTGTAGTCACACAGACCCCAGACATCCAATGCATAAAATCGATATATAAGGAAAGGTCCAAAGGTAAGGTGGGAAACAGATTAATAAAAATAATTTTAAAGCCATAAACAACAACCAATTGTGGAACACTTATTTACTTTTTGGCATACCTTTACATTGTACTTTGTCATGCAAGTCCCACACAATGAAAGCAACATAAAAATTATCCTTGCTTTGTAGCTAAGGAAAATGGCAAAAATTTAACCTCCCCAAACTTCATAGTCAACCTGATAATAAGGGATAGAACCAGGGTTCAAACTCCCACCGGAAACTTCAACACATCCTCTGTGGTTTTTGGAAGACATGTCGCAGGCTAAAGATATATAATACATATATATCTTTATTATATATATCTTTATTATATATATAATATAATATATAAATATATATAACATACATAACTATGAATTCTATATACAACATATATATGTTAGTGTGGATTATTGAAATGTCTACTCTATTAGCAAAAACATTTTAGATGAAGAAATATATACATGTGTATGTATGTATTTACAAGTGCATATAGGCACTTCATTACGTAGCTGATAATTTTTTTTTTGAGACAGAGTCTCGCACTGTCTCCCAGGCTGGAGTGCAGTGGCACGATCTCCGCTCACTGCAACCTCCACCTCCCAGGTTCAAGTGAACCCCCTGCCTCAGCCTCCCGAGTAGCTGGGATTACAGGCATATGCCACCACACCCAGCTAATTTTTGTATTTTTAGTAGGGACAAGATTTCACCATGTTGGCTGCTAGTAATATATTTTAAGTCCTTTTCTTATCTGAAAATGGACTTGATGTTTGCAGATATTTCTGCAGTTTTCTTTCTCAACATATTTATAAGACACATGACTTACATACATAGAAATGAGAGCCTCTGACACACAATCAATAGATATAGGCTTGGCATGAAGATGTAGAAATCATAATGAGGCAAAAATAACAGCTTCTCTGTTCAATGTTTATTAACAATTAAGATAAAGTGTGCTGTATGTTTTGTGGGCAGCAATCATTCATCAAAACCACCTTACTCTAATCTAGAGGAAAGGATGAATTAGAAAGTTCTCTGGCCTAAATGAAATGACCAAACAATACGAAAAAAAGCGAAATATATATATAGTGTTTCTCAGTTCCTGTTTGTAAGTCAGAAGCCAAACGAAGTGAAAAGATGGAGGTGTTTTTGCTTGCTTGTGTGTTTTTTATGTGTGTGTGGGGGTGGTGATGGTAGAAAGATAACTTTCTGAGAGAAAAACACAGACATTTTCCTACGAAAAGTGTCATTCCAGCCAGCCATAAAGAAACAATTTTGGGCCGGGTGCGGTGGTTCACAACTGTAATCCCAGCACTTTGGGAGGCTGAAGGGGGCAGATCACGAGGTCAGGAGTTCAAAAGCAGCCTGACCAACGTGGTAAAACCACGTCTCTACTTAAAATACAAAAATTAGCCGGGCATGGTGACATGTGCCTGTAATCCCAGCTACTTAGGAGGCTGAGGCAGGAGAATGGCATGAACCAGGGAGGTGGAGTTTGCAGTGAGCAGAGATGGTGCCATTGCACTCCAGCCTGGGAAACAAAATAAGACTCTGTCTCAAAAAAAAAAAAAAAAAAAAAGAAGTAGTAATTTTGACAAGAAGGAAAAAAAAATAGAGCTCCTTTCACAAGAGGTAGATAAAGTGGAGTCTTGGCAGAAGAAATATATGGATAACAAATCAAGACCTGAAATCACTTGTGATTTGCTGCCGAATGGGTGTATCTACCAAAGTCATATTGTAGGTAGGTAAGAAAAGAATCAAATGAAGCAGACCATGAAAAGTCCCCCTGGGTAAGTAGCTGAACATCTAATAAAATGTAAGGGATATTTTTTCCTCTGGGATAAACATATATCAGCTAAGAAATAACATGGTTAGAATCAAGCACACTATTTGGAAAATTACTGAGATCATCAATAATCAAGTGAGGGTCATTAAGATATGATTTTGGAGAGTGGTCGAAAGAAAGAAATGAGATGATGCATTAAGATTACACGGCAGTCAGTAGTGACTGGAATTAGGGATTAAATGAGCAGACTACTGGTGAGGCTTAATGAGTAAAAACAGATTCAACAATATCGCTTGCATGTTGTACGTGGGATTTGAGAGTGCATCAGAGTCATTGATAAAGTCATGGAAGTCAGAAAGCAGAAAAAAAAAATTCATGAAAGTAATTAGTTTGATTTTTTTTTTCTACCCAAAAGTGACTGCTATGCCATTTTGGGATATTCTGTCTAGTCATTTTTTCTATGCATTTTTTAAAATTATACTTTAAGTTCTGGGATACATGTGCAGAATGTGCAGGTTTGTTACATAGGTATGCACGTGCCATGGTGATTTGCTGCACCCATCAACCAATCATCTACATTAGGTATTTATCCTAACGCTATCCCTCCCCTGGCTCCCCACACCCTGACAGGCCCCGGTGTGTGATGTTTCCTTCCCTGTGTCCATGTGTTCTTATTGTTCAACTCCCACTTATGAGTGAGAACATACAGTGTTTTGTTTTCTGTTCCTGTGTTAGTTCGCTGAGAATGATGGTTTCCAGCTTCAGCCATGTACATAGTTTGATTTTTAATGTGAAATTTGAGCTGTCTTTGAAATATCCAGATGATAATGTTCATAAAGCAACTGACAATGTGGATTAACAGCTTAAGCAGACCAATGAGGCAAGGCATATGATTTTACGGCCAGCCACATTAAACAAATGGCTGAAGATACAGGGGTGACCATGAAAGACAATGGAGGGAAGGAGAGAGAAAAGGAGATGGCAAGGGGATAAAGAGAAGAAGAAACAGGAGGAGAAAATGAAGGAGGAGAACTAATGGAGAAGGGTGAGAAAGAGGAAGAGGGATAGGAAAAGGTATTATGGGGAAGAAAAAAGAACTCTGAGGAACAAAATCACCTTAAGGAGTATGCAACAAAATAAGAGAAAGTCATTCAAACATAAAACAGATCAAGTCAAGGAGAACAACTAGGATATTCTCTTTCTCAGAAATGCATGAGAATAACTTACTTGCAAATTAAGTCATTTATTCTACAAAAGATTTTTCTTTATTTGAAATTTAAATTCCAACTAATTTCCATCAGGAATGTTATAAAGACACACACACACACACACACACACACACACACACACAAGTATCTCACTGGATTGCTAAATTAAAATATCAGGACCACATTTGGGAGGTAAGGCATTCTGTACTATACCTGACAATGGTCACCCAATTTAGCCTTGAAAACCATAATCAATACTTGGCCTTTATTTGTGTCTAAAGTGAAGATGTTATTGAAGACACTATATGTCTGTATACTTCCTCTGGTGTTCATATCTTTATTTATTTGCAATTTTCTTGAGCAATTTAATTTTATAAAACTTGAGAACAGGGTTCTTGATCATATTTCTTTTTTTTATTTTTTCTCGCAGTTCCTTTAATGTTAAATTTGGGGGCTTTAAATAATGAATATACATGTCTGTATTTACCAAATTCTGGCTTCCAATTTATCTCTACCTGTGTTTATTTGTCTCACCTTGTTCACCTGCTTCAAAGCTATGTGACTTTACTACATAGCATGCATCCTTATAGGCTGTCTTAAATGCAACTTGAAACAAACTTGGATATGTATTACACATTTTAAAAAATGGCTTTTGTAATCTTATACTTTGAACTTTAGATTCTGCCTACTACTTTTATCATACAAGGAAGAGCTCTAAAATCCTTCCTTTTATTATAGAATGTCTGGGTTGAGGAGGGGTTTCTTATCATCATGGCAGGGGTTTAGGGATAGATAAGCAGATTCCAAAGAGGGAGAAACAAGAATAAAATCATGTTTGAAATACAGATTGCTCTGTAATATGTGATGGAGTCTTCAATGACTCAGAAAAATTGAGAGTGGGTCAATGGTACTAGCAGTCACTCCTAAAAAATGTTGTTAAGATGGACACAAATACAGAGGCCCTTGGTAATGGCGATTGCCTAATCCACCCTAGACATGAACCACTAGAGCAACCTAATATCTGGCTGACTACAGACCTAGACGACTTTCTGTTTCTCTGTGTGCTGCATCTGCATGTGAATATACACAAACAAGTAATTAAACATCAAGCAAATATCAACAGGATTAGCTTGGCATGTTAGAACAAATCTTGATAAATCTGCCTCAGTAACAATACTCAAACTACAAGTCTATGAGAGGAATACGAATTCAGCTTATTGAAGTATTGTCATGTAAGGAAAGATATTTTAATAAAATTGCTCTTCCATCAGTTCCTGTTACTAAGGGACTAAAGCTACTGAGCTGTGGAACTTAGGCCAAAAAGGGGGATTTGGAAATGCAAATTAGAGATAAGGTGGTAATAAATGTCTTTCATTCAGCAATACACCATCCTTGATGCCAGGAGCTATTCTAAAGATGACTTTTAATAGATCTGTGAAATTGGAAGCATACATACCCAAAATGGACATTTCTGGCACAGTAGCATGATAAGGTCCATTAAGAAACTCTGGTGCGTTGTCATTGATGTCTTGAACTTTAATAATAAATTCAGAAGGAGGCTCCAGAGGTTTGCTTGTCTCCCAGTCCACTGCTTGAGCTGTTAGGGTATACTCAGCCTTTTCCTCCCGGTCAAGTCTTTTTATAGCATGGATATCTCCAGTTACATCATTTATTTGAAATATGGTCCCAGCTCCATCACCTGATAGGATATACTTGATTTTTTTGCTCCCAGGATCCAGGTCTGTGTGTAGCTGAAATGAAAAATGGCATTAGTTAGTGATGGAGCAATCTGAAAAGTTATTTTTTTAACTACCTCCTTTTTGAATATTAAGTTGGTTCTTTTTACATAACATCATCAATTTCTGCTAATAGTAGCTGTACAAAGTGTATGCAGCTGTGCGGATATCAATTAAGAATAAAATATAATGAAATTCATCTAAATAAGTTAGAACAGTCCTTAAAAAGTACTCTGGCCTGTTTAGTATAAAACAACATGCTTTTAGAATAATAAAAAGGAGAAGGAGAAAAATACAAAAATATATGTGTTATTTTCCATTTATTACATTTGCTTGAATTATTATGATTAGTCACCTTTTATGGGTCACTATCTGTATGCCCAGGACTAGGTGAATCACTTCTCATATAATCATATCCTTTTTATTTAAAAAACTGGGTTAAGAATATTTCATATGAAACATGAGAAAACTGATGCTGAACAAGGCACATATTTACCTCTCCAAGGTTTATATTTGACAGACTCAAGTATGGTAGATCCAGAATTCAACTCAGATCTGCCTGTGATGTTTATACAAACAAAAGTAATTCTAATATATTGACTGATATTAAGATATTATGTTTTTGAAAGTCTTTTTTCCTTTAGTTCTGACAATTCGTCTAGTCCAGGAAAATCATTCCCATTTTATAGAGAAGAACACTGAGGCCAGAATTTAGGAGTACATTTTCCAGAAATGGAACCCCTTCAGAAAATGACAACTTTTCACCATGAACCCAAATCCATTTTTGGTCATAGCAATGAATATTTACTGAATTTGTGTGTCAGGCAAATAGTCTGCCTAAAACATTTTGGTAGGTACCAGGGAAAACAGAATCCCTGGTTTTAAGGTTCTGACAATTTTCTCTCAAGCTGGAGACAGGAGTATTCTAATATTATACATGGTGTCTCTCCTGTTTTAAAAAACTAAAATAAAATAAAACAATAATATATGTATTTGGGGGTTTGAATTTTTAAAAGAAAAGCCTATTGCGATGTACTACTTCAATGTACATATTTTCAGTTTAACTCAGTTACTTAACTGCCAATATAGTTCCAGTTGAGATTTCAAATATTTGTTCCAAAAAAAAAAAAAAAAACCGTCTTGTGGAAAGAAACTCCTAGAAATTCAAAAGACGCTGTGTTCTCTTGGGATCCCTTTTATTCAGAACAGCCTCTTTCACGTTCTTCAACAATTTAAATTGTACTAAGCCCTTCAATAAGTGAAAAGAAAGGCTTATAAAAAGACATAAAATAGCAACAAAGATTCCAAATGCATCTAGATCTCCTACTTTACTTTTGAATATTTTTTAAAGTTAAAGCATAAGATTACATCAAATATTTATTGATTCTCAAAATGTATCCCTTTCATTTATTGTATAAAATGTATTAACATGAACAAATATTGAAATGCCACTTTATCTTAATGAATGTGGGATTATAATTCATTAATGTGATATTAATCCTAATTTATGATCATTTTAATTTATGCGCATGTTAACATTTCCATTAGCATTTTTATTAAAAAATTTGAATAATATATAATTCATGGAAGTTTCCATTCACATACAAGGAGTTCTTGAGACACAGAAGGGATCAGTATGTATCATTTTTGTCCACAAAACTTTGTTAATTAACAAATAAACTATTGCATTTGGTGTCATTATTAATGTTAAAACTTATTTGTGCCATATTTTCTTCTAATTATCAATAGCCTCTGATTATTAAATGATATTACAATTTTATGTTTCAATGCTCCCTTCTGTTAAAATTAACTAAGAGAAGTAACTAATGATAAAAAAAGAAGCATAGGTTTTTGTTTGTTTGTTTTGTTTTGTTTTGTTTTTTGAGACGGAGTCTCGCTCTGTCGCCCAGGCTGGAGTGCAGTGACGCGATCTGGGCTCACTGCAAGCTCTGCGTTCCGGGTTCACGCCATTCTCCTGCCTCAGCCGCCCGAGTAGCTGGGATTACAGGCGCCCGCCATGGCGCCCGGCTAATTTTTTGTATTTTTAGTAGAGACAGGGTTTCACTGTGGTCTTGATCTCCTGACCTTGTGATCCACCCACCTCGGCCTCCCAAAGTGCTGGGATTACAGGCGTGAGCCACCTCGCCCGGCGAAGCATAGGTTTTTGAAAGAACAAAACACAAAGCTAAGATTCTGGTTTCTCTAACTACATGAACTGAAGAAATTCACTCATTTATTTGTGTTTCAGTTACTTTGCCTAGAAGACGGGGATAAAGCATCTATCTGCAGAACTGATTTTAGAAACTGAGACCATCCAGCTATCTGAAAATTATTAAAACAGAGAAGAGGCACTATTAAGTGACCATTTTTACTTCATATCACATTCAGTCATATGCAACTATCTGAAAACATTGTGATAATCCCAGTTCCAATGTAAGTGAAAGCAAATTCTCAAGACTCCATTCAAAAACAGCTTTTAAACATACAGCACTTTTTTTTTAAAAAAAAATGAGGTATTTACGTCCTCTTTCTTTCAGAAATTTCACTTTTAGCTTATCCAAGTAAAATCCAGATCCTGGGGCCAATGATAATCTCAGAACACAATATATGTATGTTCATTTATTTCATCCTATTATTTGTATCACACACACTGACACACACAGACATGTACATACTCTTGCACATGACTTGTTCAGGTAACCAACTTGATAATATAAGAAAAGACTGTAGGTGTGCAAAACCAGCAATTTACAGAGAGCAAAGTCACCTGAGGCTGCAGGTCTGGCCCTCCAAGTACAGAATACATGGTTACAAGCTGTGGCTTTTTCTGTCAGTCTTCACATAAGTGTGTCATATCATATTCACTTAAATGCAACAACACTGCCTGGTCAACGTACGCCCCCTAAGAACCTCCTCTCTGAGATTATGGCACCAAAGATATCCCAAATGCACTGAATGTTCACATATGCGCATCATGTAGAGCAGGGATCCCCAATTTCTAGGCCATGAACTAATTCTGGTCCAGGCCTCAGGGCAGGAGGTGAGCAGCAGATGAGCGAACATTACTGCTTAAAAAATACTCTGGACTGTTTGGTATAAACCAAAGTGCTTTTAAAATGATTTTAAAAGAAAGGTCAAGGAGAAAAATACAAAAATATAAGTGTTATTTTCAACTTATTGATACATTTCTTGAAAGTGATTATGATTAGCTACCTTTTATGGGTCACTATCTGTGTGATAAGGACTATGTGAATCACTTCTCATGTAATCATTTCCTTTTTAGAAACAAAATGAGCTAAGAATATTTCATGTGAAACATACAAAACACAGAGCGGATACATGGTTACAAGCTGCTGTTTTTTCTGCTGCTCTTCACGTAAGGGTGTTATACCTTGTTCACGTAAACGCAACAACACTGCCCTGTCAACATATCCACCCAGAACCCTTTGTCAGATCAGCAGTGGCATTAGATTCTCATAGGAGCAGGAACCCTATTGTGAACTGCACGTGCATGGGATCTAGGTTGCATGCTCCTTATGAGAATCTAATGCCTGATGATCGGAGGTGGATTCGTTTCATCTGGAAACCAAATTCCCACCTTTTCCAGTCTGTAGAAAAATTGTCTTCCACAAAACTGGTCCTTGGTGCCAAAAAGGCTGGGGAAGGGTGATCTAGAGAAACGAGTGCCATCTCTTCCAAGGGCTGCTTCTGCTCATCAGAGTGGGATCAGAATCACATGCAATCCTGCCTGGGCAGGTAGGACTCATTCAGCTGGCTGTAGTACAATAAGATCTCATCCATTCATTCGATAAACCCCATGCTCTTCTCTGTCTTAGGGAGACACAGACAAAGTCTCTGCTCTCAGAATACCATAATTTTGTGGGAGACAGAAACAAATAAACAGAAAATTTAGGGGAAATAGAGCCATTAATATATTAATATTTTAGTAAACTACATAGTAATATATTGTTAATATATGTAATTAATATATTTAATTATGGTTATTATTAATGTATTGACTATTCATTACCTGGTAAACATTTCATATTTATAATGTTATATTCACAGCAAACTAGAGACAATTTCTTCATTTTACCAATGAGATTATTGAGATTGAGAGATTTTCACGGAACTTTCCCAGAGAGTTTATAATCTGCAAGTAGCAAACTTAATGGCACAAATTTTGGAGTTCATTTCTGGATTCAAATGTATGCTGTAAGAGCCATGCTAAGAGAGGAACTGGGGACTGTGAGAGCATACAGAAATTTTACTTAACTCAGAAAATGGGGTATAGAGGGACAGAAAGTCCACCCCAAAGAAGTAATGATTAAAACTTCAGGGGCAGGAGAATCGTTGAACCCACGAGGTGGAGGTTGCAGTGAGCCAAGATCGTACCATTCCACTCCAGCCTGGGCGACAGAGCAAGACTCCGTCTTGGAAAAAAAAGAAAAAAGAAAAAAAAAAGCTTCAGATCTCAACATTGGAGAAAATGTGTGCCAAGCACAGGGAATATTGTGGGTAAAAATGCAGAGATGAGAGAGAGCATAGTATGGGAGAGAAACTAATAGATAGAGCAAGGAATTGAGGAAAAGAAAGGTAATAAGAAATAAGAATAAGAGAGCAAGACAGGGGCCACATTACACAGAGTTGTGAAACCAAGATACAGGGTATGGATTTAACTATAAATGTGACAAGAAACCATAAATAAATGGTTTCAAAAAGGAGTTTGACTTCATAATAGTTTTGTTGTAGTATATTGCAGTGATTGGTGTGTGCTTACAAGCAAACAATATGGAAGCAAAGAGAAAGGGGAGGTCAGGAAAAAAACATAGACACCATTCTCAAAGCTGCCTTAATTCTGATTCTCGAGGCCAGCCTAGCATCCAGGATCTGACACGTTTACAACCAGATGAATCCTCAAACCCTCTGGCCACCCACTGCAGCCTGGTTGGAGAAGCAGAGAGTATCAAGTGTGCAATGAATAATCCCAGTCATATACAGTAAGCCTTCAATTTCAGGAATTCTAACAGGACTGCTACATAATGGAGCTGAATTGTGTGTATCAGCACCATTATACCCTCATCATCTTCCATATATTTGCATAACACCATCCGATTAAAAGACAAGATTTTACTATAAAAGTTTCATGGGAAGAATCACCTGCATTTCATTCTCCTTTGTATTTCCTCTGCCTAGTAAGGTGTCTGGCATATTGTTGGAAGCTCAGTAAATATTTGTGGAGTAAAGTAAAAATAAAGGAATGGAAAGAAAGGAGATTTTTCCATTTATTTTCAAAACAATGATTGTAAAAAGAAGACAAAGGAATTTAGAAAAATTATTCCCAGGGCCCTAAAATCTTATCTGCTATAAATGCAAAGCCCTCGCATTTCCTCACATATGTATTCAAATTTAGCATCCAACATAGGAATTAAGACATTTTAAAGGAGCTGATGGAAGAAAAGATGGGTAGGTGATAGATGGGTAATGGATGAATAATGGATGATAGATGCCAATTATCTTGTACACAGTCATCACTGCTTTCAAAATCAGAGTAAGAACCCTGGTCTTCAGTATCATTCATATCCTTCTCAAGGTTGCACACACTGATTGTGAAAAAATAATGCAAATTACTTTTTCATCCTCTTACACAGGATTCTTCAGGAGCCTAAAGTAATCCTAGGACAACAGCACCAACAGTAGAAAAATACTCCTTTGTGAGTAGCTATCTTAATACCAAATCTACTCAGTTACCAGAGAAGATCAGACTGGGCCACTCTGCCTACCTCTTCCTCTAGAATAAGATGAGGATTGGGATTGAGTAAATTACACAGGAAATTGCTTCCACATTTGAAAATCAGGTAGCTCTGACATCAAAACTTCTTTTGAAGTTTCACTCTATCAAGAAGGACATCATGGGAAAGTTTCTCCAAGTACCTAAGGGCCAGGCATGGTGGTTCATGCTTGTAATCCCAACACTTAGAGAGGCTGAGGTGGGCAGATTGCTTGAGCCCAGGAATTCGAGGCCAGCCTGAGCAACAAAGTGAGACCCTGTATCTAAAAAAAATAGAAAAAATTAGCCGGGCATGGTGGTGCATGCCTGCAGTCCCAGCTACCCAGGAGGCCAAGGTGGGAAGATCACGTGAGCCTGGGTGTCAAGGCTGCAGTGAGCCATGATTGCACCACTGCACTCCAACCTAGCTGACAGAGTGAGACCCTGTTGCAAAAAAAAAAAAAAAAAAAAAAAAGTTAAGTAAAGAAATATATAACTTACTGGGGAGAAAACCTACACCTTTTAGAACCCAAAGAGTTAACAGGGGCCAGGCACGGTGGCTCACGCCTGTAATCCCAGCACTTTGGGAGGCCCAGGTGGGCGGATCACGAGGTCAGGAGATCGAGACCATCCTGGCTAACACGGTGAAACCCTGTCTCTACTAAAATACAAAAAATTAGCTGGTCACGGTGGCTGGCACCTGTAGTCCCAGCTATTCAGGAGGTTGAGGCAGGAGAATGGTGTGAACCCTGGAGGTGGAGCTTGCAGTGAGCCAATATTGCGCCACTGCACTCCAGCCTGGGCGACAGAGTGAGAGTCAGTCTCAAAAAAAAAAAAAAAAAAAAAAAGAGTTAACAGCGATCACTGCAACATGAATCTCTGTCATATATTGATCCCAATTTTTCATTAATCTGCTCACCCTTAGAGAGGAGAGCAAGCTTAGCACTCCTGAATCAAATTACATCTTAGCATTATTTTCTCCAAATCATGCCTGTCAGGCAGAAAGAGAGAAACTGGGCAGCTGGCTATCAAGCTGTCAGTGAATTAATTACTATCCTTAACTCAGAGCCATTCAATATCAAAGATGGGACCAGGGACTTTGACATGATATTAGTTTTGGGCCCAAGTCTCCAAAATGATAAGCATATAGGACTTCAATCTAGAGCAGACAAGTGTTTAGGCTACCAGGACAGCGAAAGGGCAGGAAGGAGAAAGAAAAGGAGGAGCTGAAGACTTCTCTGCATTTTTCTGAACTGCTACCAAAAAGATCAGGAGTAAGCCTTGAAATTGACTCATGTTAACTTCCATTCAGCCTTCTTGCATACTACAGAATATCTCACAATGAATGTTACCAAATGTGAAATGGACCATTCAAGAAACATTGTTTTCAGGGAGAACTGAAGACCCACTTGTGATTGATGCTTTGGAGCTGAATAAAGCATCATGTGATGGTGGTAGATGGAGTGGGAGGAGGGAGGCTTCAGGCTGCACCACATAATTGGGAAAATGCCTTTATATGCTGAAATGTCTTACTGCTACAGTCAATCTAAATAAGGCAAATATAGTTATCTTTCATTCGGTCCTTCCATTCTTAACAAGTTGCAGAAACAAATTACATCATAAAATTAAAGCTAGGCAATAAGCATACGAATACCCCAAAATTTTAGTTAAAATTAAGTTTGGAATATGCAGTGACCCTCATGATCACATAGTCTAAGGAAACAATATTTCTGTGAAATAAAAACACTTCTCAAGGTAATTCTCATATTATACCAAAGTACCCTTAAATTTGTCTTACAAAGTGAAAGGCTAAAGGAGAAATAATCCTTGATCAAATGAAAAGAACATAGTATCCAACACTGGAAATAACCTCTGCTCTACAAAAAAAAAAAAAGAAAGAAAAATATTTAACATTTTATGGCAGGCAAATGTGTAGCATTTGATATCTCAGACATGCTTTCCTTCCATTCTGTGTCAGCTGCTGGTGTGAGCGTTGAACAGCTTGACCTGGCCATGGGGACTGGTGCCCAGAGAAATAGAAAATTGAAAACATGCCCAAATGAACTGCTGTTTTTGGCTGTGGACACCTGGAAAAAAGTCAAAGAATGGAATGCACTGCTTGTGCTACTCTTTTAAATGGTAAGTTCCACAAGGGCAGCCCTCTATGTATATTATTCATCACTATACCAAACAACCAGCATGATACTTGGCACATATTAGGTGTTCATTAAAGACTAACTTTTTATCTCCATAAGACATATCTCAATACCCTACACCTTGTCGGTGATTTTACGCAGATGAATGGCTTAGGTGACATAACTGGATGTAATCCATTGAGTCAGATTCCAGAACTTATATACTTTGGCATAATTTTATAAAGACCCTCAGGAAAGCGTGAATAGTAAGTCTGAAGACCTCCTGATTCTCTAGAGGAGGAGTAGACAGAATAGAGAAGCCTCTCTACTTTGCTCCTAAATGGCAATAGAAATGTAACATATACATTTAGAAGCCATGTGTACGAAACCACATGGTCTAGGCAACTTCTGTAAACCAATCTGTCCTGTAAAATTTTGAAATAGAATAAACCTAGAAATAGAAAGGCAGTATACCCAAAAACTCAGCTAATAGAAGTGCAAAGAGAGAATATTTGACAAGGAGAGGCTGGCAAGCTTTTTCCCAGGAGAATTCCCAAGAAAGTGTTCATGGCCTTGGCAAATTTTCTACTATCTTCGGTCTGGACCGCAGTTTTACGGGTTTGGAAACAACATGTGTCAGCCCTATAGCAAATCCGTTGCTTGTAGCTAGACTCCAATAAAGTTCACAAATCTCATTTTTTTATAAAAAATATAATTTCTAAGATTCTTAAATACTTATTACGATGAGCAAATTATTTTTATATAAGAACCCACACACAAATGAAACCTTTTTGATAGAATTCAGAGAAAGGAGAATTAGATGGATTAATTCTGTAATTATGCCAGAAAATAAAATCACTTAAATATGCCCATTTAATTTTTTTATAAGGTCTTAAAAATACACCAAGAACGCTCAAATTCTATATTCTTAGAATTTCTCTTTTTCTTTGCATTCTGTGTTGGAAACTCCAATATTTAACCAAGCAGCCACAAAAAAAAAAAAAAAAAGGCAACAGAAATCGCTTCTTTGGATACATATTTTCTTATGTATGCTGATAATAGTCTGATTAAAATATTAAATCTTATGGGCTTGGAAATCAATATGTTTCTCTAAGACAAGCAAAGATTTAAAAGTGTTCAGATTGTGGGATCTAGAATAAGAGTCTGATAAGAAATAGAGGTAGATTGGAACAAAGATACTGAGAAATTTACTTAACCTCTCCAAGACTAGTTTCCTTATTTGCAAGATAGTTTAATAAAGTACTTGTCCTTTAGAGTTCTTGTCATTATTAATATTAGATAATAGATAATGCTGTTAAGGGCGCGATATGTCCCAGAAACTATGATATTCAAATAAAAAGGCATATAGGGTGGACTCTTATGGGGATTAAATTTAGGAAATATAATGATGAGTCTGCCCAATCTGGAATTACTTTCCAAGAAAAGTATGCCTATCAACGTATTCTCGGTTAGTATTCAATATACAACATTGATTTGTAGTAAAAATAAGAATGTAACTTCTTGAATTAAATTATCTGGACACAATCTGAGCTTAACGTCTTACATTGGGCAAATTACTTAATAAATACATGTTTGGTACTTATTCACCCATTCAATAAGCAATGATATAAAATATATCTGGAAGGTTTTATTTCTTGTTTACTTAATAATTATAAGCCTAGACATGGGAAGAGGGTGGTCGATGTGCACTGGGTCAGTGAATAAATACTTGAGTGGGCAAGAGTGTGAGTGAATAGTAATAGTGGGTCAATTACTGAAAAGAGATTTAGGTGAATAACTCCAAGAGTGGAAGGATGGATGGGTGGATGGATGAATGGATGGATGGATGGATGGATGGATGAATGGATGGATAGATAGATGGATCAATAATTGATTGATAAGAGAACTAAGGGGAAGAATATGGGTAGATGAGTGATTTTATTGGAGAATGCATGGATGAAGGGCATAGTAATAAAGCGATTACTAACTAAATGAGATTCTCAGCCATCCTTCCATTTATGTTTCAATGCACATTAAATGTTTTAAATAAATGGATGAATTAACTAATAGATGCACTGGTGAGTGGGTAGGCTTCAAGAACCACAGTGTCTATCGCAAAAGATAGATCTGGGGAAAAAACTAACAAGTTATTCTTTGCCAGGGTGTTACTCCTTATTTTGCACTAAAGCAGGCATAGGTGTTGGAAGTTAAACTTTAATTCTAAGAGATTCTTCTATAAAGAGCTTTGGTACATATTTGATTTTCATCAACACAATATCTCTTTATGAATTCCCTAAACCCGCCCCCCACCTCTCTCTCTTTTTCTTTCTTGATAGGTAGATGAATAGAGATATAGATATGTGTATAGATATGGATACCGATATCCATCCATTCTATAAAGAAAGGAGAAGTGTTCGACAAATAAACACCCAGTGAAGTAATAAATGATGAAAGTAAGAATAAGACTGAAAAATACACCCAGGTTTATCAGCCAAACAAAAGAAGTGGATCTTACAGAGATATGGATAATTAACACAGATAAAAGATATTCAGAAAATTTTCCAAAGGGCAAGTCACAGAGGAACATTAGATTGTACTGTCAAAAAGTGTGAAATCCTGACAGAATGTTATATCAGTGCTCTTTATGTTTCAAAGAGCTTGATTAACAAGAGTACTAATAGGAGCTGAAAATATGAGATAGATTTCTCATATAGTAATCGCAATCACTTGCAAAACAGGATGCATCTTGTTACTCAAATAAGTGACAATAGCACAGCGGGAAGGAACACAGTAGATAACCAAATAACAGTCATCTACTATGAAATTCCATATTTATAAAAGGAGTATGGGGCAATCAAAATGCTGTGAACTTGGAAGAACATTGCAATTGAGGTTTAAAAAAAAAAAAAAGACATACATAAAACTGGAGTTTCATTTGGGCCATAAAATAGGAGGGTGACAATGGCACATCATGTTTTTTTCTGTGTCAAAATGCTTGATTTTAACTTGCTTACTCCTACTTCTTGAGCAATAAACTGTCTCATTTAAAGCTTTGGAAGAATGCAGAAGCTTGTGACAAAAATCCCTGCCTCAAAGAAATCATCACATTTTCGAGTTTCTGTCATGATTACTCAATGAATGGATGAATGGGTTGATGGATGACTAGGTGAAGGGCTAATCAGATAGATAAGATAATTGGGATGAAGAGAATGGATAGACAAATGATTTTACTGAGGAATGTATGGGTGGATGAAAGAGAGAATGGCAGCATGACTAACTAAAGAAATTCTCAAACATCCTTCCTTTTGGATAAGTGAAAATCAAAAGACCTGGGTTGAATTACAATGACAAGATATGATCTTGGGCAGGTCACCTACATTTTTAAATATTAATTTCCTTTTATTCAAATGTCATTAATAAGGCCATCAGCACCACAGTCAAAAATCTTCTCAGATTATCCTACAGATAATATATACATGAAAGCTTTTTTATACAACTACTCTCTCAAATATCATTACCCCATATAGCTTGACTTCCATATCTGTGGGTCCTGCATTCATGTATTCAAACAATCACAAACAGAAAATATTTTTAAAAAGAAAACAATTTTTAAAACACAGCAATAAAAACTAATATTCAATTTTTTAAAAATACAGTGTAACAACTACTTACATAGCATTTATATACTATTGGGTATGATAAGTACAAGTTGAATATCCCTTATGCTAAATGTTTGGGAATAGAAGTGTTTCAGATTTTGGATTTTTAGAAAACTTCAACAATTTGCATAGACATAATGAGATATCTTGGGGATGAGACTTAACTCTAAACACAAAATTCATTTATGTTTCATATACACATTATACATACAGCCTGAAGGTATTTTATAAAATAGTTTTAATAATTTTGTGCACCAGTCACATGAGGTCAGGTGTCAGATTTTCTACTGGTGGAATCATCTTGGTAATCAAAAAGTTTTAAATTTTGAGAGATTACAGATTTCAGATTTTCAATTAGGGATGCTCAATTTGTCATCTAGATTATTTAAAATATACAGGAGGATGTACATAGGTTATATGCAAATCCTATGCCAGTGTTTATAAGTAACTTGAGCATTTGTGGATTTTGGAATCCTTGGAGACTCCTGGAACCAACCTCTCATGGATACTGAAAAATACCTATTATGCAGATTTGGAAATGGTGCCTAGTATGCCATCGGGTCATTCTAATTAAATGCTAATAATATAGCCTGCACCACTGAAAAGTGTGTGGTGTGTTTGTGTGTGTGTGCATGTGTACGTTTCTCCCTTCTCCATTCCACAAACAAAACTTGAAATTTGGCTGAAAACTAAAAACGAAACAAAACTTCAAAGGAAACCTGACAACCAAAGACGCCCTCTCACTATTTCACACTAAATAGATCTTTCACACATAAATAAAACTGTTGGAAATATGTATAACTCCTACATTAATAATAATATTAATATTTTATGAAAATAGAGTATTTTGTTCCATTTCTAATCAAAAACAAAAATAATCATTTCAAGCCCACTGTTATAAGCTAAATTATTTTCCATCGAAATCCATATGTTGAAGCCCTAACTCCCAATAACTCATAACGTAACAGGATTTGGAGACAAGACCTTTAAACAAAAATGATTATGTTAAAATAAGGCTGTTAGGTTCCTCATCCAATCTGACTGGTGTCTTTATAAGAAGAGGTAATTTGGACCCATATAGAGAGAGCAGGGATGTGAGTGCACAGAGGAAAGACCGTGTCAGGACACAGAGAGAAGGCACCCATCACAAACCAAGGAGAGAAGTCTCGGAAAATAACAAACCTGCTGAAACTTTGATCTTGGACTTCTAGCCTCCAGCACCACGAGAAAATAAATTTCTGTTGCTTAAGTCACTCAGTCTGTGGCATTTTGGTAATGCAGCCCAAGCAAGCTCATACATCTTCCTAAAGCATACTAATTATCAATGAATACCTTATAGATGCAAAATGATGGCTGCAGTTTGCAGTGATACTATGCATAGATATGATTCTAGGTGTGGTAGGTGGGATAGTATCCATTCCCTAATTCCCAGACTTGTAAATATGTGCTTTACCTGTCAAGAGAGATTTTGCAGATGTGACTAAATTAAGCACCTTGAGGTAGGGAGATTTTTTTTTTCTGGATTATCCAAGTAAACCCAATCTAATCACATGAATCCTTAAAAGAAGTTTTTCTCTTGTATTCAGAAGAAGATCTGACTGCACAATAGTCAGTGAGATGTGACCTTCCTGACTTTGACAATGCAAGAATGATGCCACCAACATGGCACATGTATACATATGTAACAAACCTGCACGTTGTGCACATGTACCCTGGAACTTAAAGTATAATAATAATTTTAAAAAGAGTTAAAAAAAAAAAAAGAATGATGCCACTAGCCAAGAAATGTATGGGGTCTTCTAGAAGGCTGACAAAGCAAGGATCCAGATTTTCCCCAGAGGCACTAGAAAGAAACGCAACCCAGTCAGACACTTTTATCTTGGTCCCATGAGACCTGTGTTGGACTTCTAACTAACAGAATTATAAGATAATGCATTTGTTTTATTTTAAGCCACTAAATTTGTAATAATTAGTCACAGCAACAACAGAGAGCCAATACACTATTTTCAATTAATGTAAGTAATAGAACTGTTGATGTGTTGACATGTTTACATATGAAGTAGCTAGTGACTTTGGGTAAACCTTGTATCCTTTCTAATTGTACCTTCCTTCCTTTGTAAAATAAGAGAAGGGGTACTAAATTACTTTTTCGATGTTTTCTAGCTCAAATAGCCTGTGAATATTTGGACACATCCTTCCTGTTTGCATGGCTACAGTCGGAAAATATACTGCTACCACAGCTACCCAGACATAGAAGAAAATCCATTCATGTGACTCTTCAGCCATTTCTTCAAGAATACTAATTGAGAGTATCCCTATCCTAGATATATTATATTCATTGTCTATTATTTCATTTAATTATCACAACCCTATGAGGCACATACAAAATTCTCATTTTACATATTCCAGAAACTGAAGATTTGAGATTTGTTTGTTCAATATCACATGTAGCAAGTGATAGAAAAAATGATTCAAACCCAAGACTATTAGCTTCTCAAGCCCATGCCTGTTTCATTGTTTCAACGTTGTGCACCAGAACCAAGTACGGGACAGAAAAAGATAAAAGTCAGCACCTGAAACCAAGGACTCCACTGTTCACAAAACTAGGTGTTTAGTGTTTTGTTTTTAAAGATACATTTTACATATTCCCTGTTTGCTCAATAGTCTTGTGAAGTTAAATCTAAGGTGAGAGTTTTCATCACTGTGGCAGGGAGTAACCTCTGAAAACCAGTAATACCCAATTAACACCACAGGGTCTGACGTCACCATACTCCCCTGTGGAGAAGAGGCTAAGGATTGAAGTGAGTGGAACAGAACTTTCCCTTTCAAGAAGAATAAGCTTTTGGGAAATCTAGCAAACCCAGAAGATGGAGGTAGAAAGGTAGGGGGTGGGGCATTTGCAGAAAACAATGACAAGATGAAGAATTACTAGCTGTACTTGGCAAATCAGACCCTATCAATGGGAAATACTGATTTCAATGATCATATATTAATACCACCCGTTAACAAATATACAGATAAAACCTTTCTTTGCACATTCAACAGTATCAGTAATATAATGGCACTGATTCAGTACATAACAGATGCTCACTATATAATTCTGAATATAGGAAAAAGCTCGATTCTCTCATTCCTTCCTCCAAGTATTTCTATATATTTGAGATAGACAAAAATAGATGCATATGTGCATTCACGACTTCTTTATCCACTCTGATTATTAAAAATATTGTGTCGGCCAGGCATCGTGGCTCACGCCTGTAATCCCAGCACTTTGGGAGGCTGAGGTGGGCAGATCACCTGAGGTTAGGAGTTTGAGACCATTTTGGCCAACATGGTGAAACCCCTGTCTCTACCAAAAATACAAAAATTAGCTGGGTGTGGTGGCGCATGCCTGAAGTCCCAGCTACTTGGGAGGCTGAGGCAGGAGAACTGCTTGAACCCAGGAGGCAGAGGTTGCAGTGAACCGAGATCATGCACCTGCACTCCAGCCTGGTCAACAGAGCGAGATTCCATCTCAAAAAATAAGTAAATAAATAAATAATAATAATAATAATAGTAAAAACGTTGTGTCTGGCCTGGTGAACTCAGGTCACTATTAAATTGTATGGTCTCTTTAAACTTCTTTGTATTGATTAGATATGCTAGTTTTATTTGCAATGAAAAGTTGTAAGCACTACTAACACAGATACTAATAGATATGGAAAGGAGAGGGAATAAAAGTGGCAAAAATCTCACCTAGGCAGGAGTTAGGAGAGAATATTTGCTTTCTGCCATATTAGTTATTTACTTTCAATATTGGTGCATTTGAGGAGAGAAAAAATATTGGGGGACACGTTATTAATGTAAAAGACTGTCAGAAACACCAGAGGGAGACTCGGATTCCAAAAGTTTCTTTAAATGATAAATACGTAGACTTCACTTTGTCATATTATGAAGTGCTGACATGAAAGAAATAAATTGATTTTTAATTATTTTTGCATGTGAGAACTGAGGGTACTTTGAAAGTGACCTTGTGCTAGGATAAAGTCTTGTTGCAATTCAGCATTGCAGAAATTATTTACCTATTAGTGTGTGTGTGTGTGTGTGTGTGTGTGTGTGTGTGTGTGTGTGTGTGTGTATGATGTCTGTCCTTGCAAGTTGGGAGTAGGAGGAGAGAACTGGGGAGAGAGGCTGGAAGGATGGAATGCCGCTGTGTTCCTGCTGGCTGAGTTTTAGTCATCTATAGGTAAGGTTTTTTAAAATACCTGGTCATTTTCTTCAGGGTGCAGGACAATTTTCTGGATGGCCTTGAACCAATTCAGTTCTCCCTGCTTTCTCTCCTGTACTGTTCAAGAATAACTGTAGAATGTGATGGGAATGCAATATCCTGAGATATGGAAAGACTGGTCAGACAGCCTGGGCTCTATTCCTGTCCCTCCTACAAACAAGATGCCCTTCAACACTTGAGCCTAGTGTGTCCTGTTCCCCAAGTTATAAATCCTAAGGCAGACTGTTTTCTGGGGTCCCTTGGTAGCAGTACAAGTGGGGCATGCACAGACGAGACTTCATCCACCCTGTGCAGCATTACTGAGCCTTGGAGATAGGCTCATCATGAATCCTAGGCTTCTGTTGTCCCTTGCTGCCTGTCTGTAAATAACAAATCCACATGTTGTAGCTTGTTATGTATGTGAACATTCTATCTCACCAGACTCAGGCAAGGAGTAAAAGTACAGCCCAAGATGCGGTGAACTGAAGTGGTACCTAGTACATAGTGATTCCTTCATTGCACAGGGTACTGAACAATTCTGGCAAGAAGTAAAGCTGTAAAGTTGGTGAGAAGATCTTCCCTACATCTACAGGAACTGCCTCTGTGAGGACTTTAGACCTAAGCCCTGGAAGAAACAGGGGTGTCAAGAGTCGCAGAACTCGTAGAATGGTCCATAGACCCCTGGCGATCTCTAAGACTCTTCCCAGGCAACCAGGAGGTCAAAGTCATTTGCATTTTTTTTTTAACCATACTGACATTTGTACTGATGTACATGTAATGATGGGTACAACTGCTGCCACCTTAGTACCAATCAACACAGTGCCAACAACTATACTAAGAGTCATAGAACTCTTCATTACTCACTCTCAGGATTAAAAAAAAAAAATCCAGTTTCACGTAAGAGTGTCTTTCATTATGCAGTAAAAAATATTTTTATTAACTCTCAGCCCTATGTACTTATATTAGTAATAATCTGTAATGAAAGGGGAGTACATACAAACCACTTCTGGTACATACCGAACTATGAGTGTCGACTCAAGAGTGTAGCCTGGAGAGGTGATCCGGGAGGAGCCAAGATGGCCGAATAGGAACAGCTCCAGTCTACAGCTCCCAGCGTGAGCGACGCAGAAGACGGGTGATTTCTGCATTTCCATCTGAGGTACCAGGTTCATCTCACTAGGGAGTGCCAGACAGTGGGCGCAGGTCAGTGGGTGCGCGCACCGTGCGCGAGCCAAAGCAGGGCGAGGCATTGCCTCACTTGGGAACCGCGAGGGGTCAGGGAGTTCCCTTTCCGAGTCAAAGAAAGGGGTGACGGACGGCACCTGGAAAATCGGGTCACTCCCACCCGAATACTGCGCTTTTCCGACGGACTTAAAAAACGGCGCACCACGAGATTATATCCGGCACCTGGCTCGGAGGGTCCTACGCCCACGGAGTCTCGCTGACTGCTAGCACAGCAGTCTGAGATCAAACTGCAAGGCGGCAACGAGGCTGGGGGAGGGGCGCCCGCCATTGCCCAGGCTTGCTTAGGTAAACAAAGCAGCTGGGAAGCTCGAACTGGGTGGAGCCCACCACAGCTCAAGGAGGCCTGCCTACCTCTGTAGGCTCCACCTCTGGGGGCAGGGCACAGACAAACAAAAAGACAGCAGTAACCTCTGCAGACTTAAATGTCCCTGTCTGACAGCTTTGAAGAGAGCAGTGGTTCTCCCAGCACGCAGCTGGAGATCTGAGAACGGGCAGACTGCCTCCTCAAGTGGGTCCCTGACCCCTGACCCCAAAGCACCCTAACTGGGAGGCACCCCCCAGCAGGGGCACACTGACACCTCACACGGCAGGGTATTCCAACAGACCTGCAGCTGAGGGTCCTGTCTGTTAAAAGGAAAACTAACAAACAGAAAGGACATCCACACCAAAAACCCATCTGTACATCACCATCATCAAAGACCAAAAGTAAATAAAACCACAAAGATGGGGAAAAAACAGAAGAGAAAAACTGGAAACTCTAAAAAGCAGAGTGCCTCTCCTCCTCCAAAGGAACGCAGTTCCTCACCAGCAACGGAACAAAGCTGGACGGAGAATGACTTTGACAAGCTGAGAGAAGAAGGCTTCAGACGATCAAATTACTCCAAGCTACGGGAGGACATTCAAACCAAAGGCAAAGAAGTTGGAAACTTTGAAAAAAATTTAGGAGAATGTATAACTAGAATAACCAATACAGAGAAGTGCTTAAAGGAGCTGATGGAGCTGAAAACCAAGGCTCGAGAACTACGTGAAGAATGCAGAAGCCTCAGGAGCCGATGAGATCAACTGGAAGAAAGGGTATCAGCGATAGAAGATGAAATGAATGAAATGAAGCGGGAAGGGAAGTTTAGAGAAAAAAGAATAAAAAGAAATGAGCAAAGCCTCCAAGAAATATGGGACTATGTGAAAAGACCAAATCTACGTCTGATTGGTGTACCTGAAAGTGATGGGGAGAATGGAACCAAGTTGGAAAACACTCTGCAGGATATTATCCAGGAGAACTTCCCCAATCTAGCAAGGCAGGCCAACGAACAAAGAACAAAGAAACAAAAGAACAAAGCTGGAGGCATCACGCTACCTGACTTCAAACTATACTACAAGGCTACAGTAACCAAAACAGCATGGTACTGGTACCAAAACAGAGATATAGATCAATGAAACAGAACAGAGCCCTCAGAAATAACGCCACATATCTACAACTATCTGATCTTTGACAAACCTGAGAAAAACCAGCAATGGGGAAAGGATTCCCTATTTAATAAATGGTGCTGGGAAAACTGGCTAGCCATATGTAGAAAGCTGAAACTGGATCCCTTCCTTACACCTTATACAAAAATCAATTCAAGGTGGATTAAAGACTTAAATGTTAGACCTAAAACCATAAAAACCCTAGAAGAAAACCTAGGCATTACCATTCAGGACATAGGCATGGGCAAGGACTTCATGTCTAAAACACCAAAAGCAATGGCAACAAAAGACAAAATTGACAAATGGGATCTAATTAAACTAAAGAGCTTCTGCACAGCAAAAGAAACTACCATCAGAGTGAACAGGCAACCTACAAAATGGGAGAAAATTTTCACAACCTACTCATCTGACAAAGAGCTAATATCCAGAATCTACAATGAACTCAAACAAATTTACAAGAAAAAAACAAACAACCCCATCAAAAAGTGGGCAAAGGACATGAACAGACACTTCTCAAAAGAAGACATTTATGCAGCCAAAAAACACATGAAAAAATGCTCATCATCACTGGCCATCAGAGAAATGCAAATCAAAACCACAATGAGATACCATCTCACACCAGTTAGAATGGCAATCATTAAAAAGTCAGGAAACAACAGGTGCTGGAGAGGATGTGGAGAAATAGGAACACTTTTACACTGTTGGTGGGACTGTAAACTAGTTCAACCATTGTGGAAGTCAGTGTGGCGATTCCTCAGGGATCTAGAACTAGAAATACCATTTGACCCAACCATCCCATTACTGGGTATATACCCAAAGGACTATAAATCATGCTGCTATAAAGACACATGCACACGTATGTTTATTGCAGCATTATTCACAATAGCAAAGACTTGGAACCAACCCAAATGTCCAACAATGATAGATTGGATTAAGAAAATGTGGCACATATATACCATGGAATACTATGCAGCCATAAAAAATGATGACTTCATGTCCTTTGTAGGGACATGGATGAAATTGGAAATCTCATCATTCTCAGTAAACTATCACAAGAACAAAAAACCAAACACCGCATATTCTCACTCGTAGGTGGGAATTGAACAATGAGATCACATGGACACAGGAAGGGGAACATCACACTCTGGGGACTGTTGTGGGGTGGGGGGAGGGGGGAGGGATAGCATTGGGAGATATACCTAATGCTAGATGACGAGTTGGTGGGTGTACCGCACCAGAATGGCACATGTATACATATGTAACTAACCTGCACAATGTGCACATGTGCCCTAAAACTTAAAGTATAATAATAATAATAATAATAAAAGAAAAAAAAAAAGAGTGTAGCCTGATTGTTTCATTTGTAAGCTGAACTAACCACTTTATTTGTAAAACCTCATGTTCTTGAAAAAAACAACTGAAAGCAAACTATGGCTATTCTGACTTCTGTATTTAGCAGATATTTTATCCAAAATAAATACAACTAGCTTATTCTTTTAAAGATAACCAACCATAGTTACCCACATCAAAATCTGAGCTTTCTAGCAAATACTCAAATTTCAGAAAATCTGTCCCCGAACAGAAACTTCTAAATACTTAAATATTTTTCTGTGAAATTGCTGATGTTACAGAATATGATTTTTTGATACTGTATAATAAAATCTGGAAGTTCTACATAGCTCAGTAAACCAGTATTTTCCAAATACATGATGTTAGAAAATTATTAATCAGCAAAAGAGCCATTACAAGTGCAAAAGAGCAGGGCATGGTAATCTAAGCACTTTGGATTTTGAGGTCATGGGGGCCAGCTGCATGGCTCACGCCTTTAATTCCAGCACTTTGGGAGGCTGAGGCGGGCAGATCACGAGGTCAGGAGTTCAAGACCAGCCTTGCCAACATGGTGAAACCCCATCTCTACTAAAAAATACAAAACTTAGTCGGGCACGGTGGCATGTGCCTGTAATCCCAGCTACTCAGGAGGCTGAGGCAGGAGAATTGCTTGAACCCAGGAGGCGAAGATTGCAGTGAGCAGAGATCGCACCACTGCACTCCAGCCTGGGCGACAGAGCAAGCCTGGGGAAAAAAAAAAAATAGAGGTCACATCAATTCTAAGCCACAAATGAAATATGCAGCCGAAGTTGTCCACAAAATAAAACGAAGTCTCAATTTCTATTGTTGTGTGTGCACACGGCCCCAATAATTTAGGACAGATTTTCCTAATCATAGGACAGAAAGAATCCAGGTCTTTGATAACAAATATTAGCTGTCTGCCGGATCAATACTGTAGTGCACTTTAAGGAAATAAACAGCATGCACTCCTAAATATTTTCCATGCAAATTTTGTGTAAAAAACAATCACCTTCTAAAGATATTTTTATTATATGAGGAATTCGCGCTTACTGTAGAATATGTGGCAAATTAAATAAGCATACAGGGAAAAATAAAACACTCCACCCAGAGGCAACCATCTCTTTATTATTTATATAAAAAGACATATAAAGAGAGAACTATGCTACACCTGAGACAGTATTTTATATACCATTTTACATCCTGCTTTTTTCACTTTATTGTTTTTAGATAATGACATGCCAATTTTTATGTATAATTTGTATATAAATAATGTACATGTGAAAAACTTTTTTATCAAAGTTCTTTTTAGAGATCTGTTGATGAGAGGGACTTGAATTTTCATAACCATTCCCACTACTGTCCTATGTTGAGGCAATTTTCACTTTGTCATGCTTATAACTAATGCTATGTCCAGGTTTTTGATCCAGAAGCTGTCAAATGTAGATTCATTCACATGGAAAAAATCTAAAATCCAGGCAATGATATAAATGTCTTTTTAAAACTCTAAAACTTATAAGTCACATACAAATTTATGCAATTTTGGAGTGGGGTATTTTTAAACTTTATTCTTATTGAGAATAGATGAATATAGTTCAAAGTACATGTGATAATTTAATACATTCATATAATTTGTAAAGAATAATTCACTGTACTTGGGATATCCATCACCTTAAATATTTGTATTTTCCTTATGCTAAAACCATTCAAATAATTTATGCAGTCTGGCAAAATATAATTGCCCACCTAACAGTTGAGAAATGAATAATAAAGATTACTGACCGGTAACAAAATACATTGTGTCATGTTTCTACCAATAATTCATATATGATATTAAGCTGTATCAATGCTGTCTTATACGTTGCTTCATTTGATTTTTCCCACAACCCTGGGGAATTCTTCTGGCCATGAACAAAATTAGATAGCTTGAGGATTAGAACACAGGTGTCTTCATTCCAAATTCAACTCCTTTCATTCCACCGTCGGTCAAACACTCAGTAAGTATTTTATTGTATAAAAAGCATTATCTGAACTAAAATTAATTGATAATGGACACCCGCACTCAATCTTTTTAGTCCTCAGTGTCATCACTGATAACTTTTGCCATTAATAACCAATACAAGTAGCAGCATAACGTTTGGGAAAAAATTGTAGGGTTGGCATCACAAAACATGGGTCTGAAAGCTTCAGTGTATGACCACAGGAAAGTCAAATTTGTTTTGCTTTAATTTAATGAATATTTTAGATATGAGGAAATAAACTCTTCCCTCTTTGAACAGTTGTGAATAATAAGTGAAATACTATATGTCACATATACAACATAAAGCTGGCATATTCAAGTTCCCTGACCAGAATATTGTGAGGTGAATATTATCTCAGGTTATTATGAAGCCCTGGCAATCTAGATGGCTAGAGGATATATATATACACACATCACATATATATTATATATATTTAAATATATATATAATATATATGTGATGTGTGTATATATGTGATAAATATATAATATTTAAATATATATTATATATGTGATAAATATATAATATTTAAATATATATTATATATGTGATGTATATATTTGTGTATATATTTAAATACATTATATATTTACTATATATATTTAAATATATTATCTATTTACTATATATATTTAAATATATACACATATATATCTCTTTAGAACAGGGTAAACTTCTGCAAGCATCAGAATCATGGGTATCAGAATCATAAGTAAAAACACAGATTACTGGGCCCTCTCTAGCAATTTTGGGATGGGACCAAAAAAAACTTGGATTTCTAAGAAGTTCCTGGGTGATGCTAATATTGTTGATCCAGGCACCACACTATGAGGACCGCTGACTTCGAGATCAAAAAGTTATTCCTTTCTGTGGTTGTTGTTGTGTTGTCGTCGTTTTAATCCTGATACTCTAAGTGGGATGGTATTATTTGGCAATGCCACTTTTAATAAGTGGTTCGAAATGTTTCCATTAGGGAGTAATCAATTTTAGGTTCCAAACATTTTTGGGACTTTTGAACATTCACTTCTGAATACTAAAACACTTGATTATGTTGAAATATACACAACCCTTTAACAATTATTTATGATACTTCTACTGTGTGCACAGTCTATAGGTTCTCACGCATCATCTTGTTAGAGGCCATAGCAGATTCCCATTCTTCTTACGGAGCTAAATATCAGGCCAAAGTTACCTGCCCACCCAGATACACAGGTACATGGGATATTTAATAACAAAATTCCTTCCCCACCTCTGACCTCTACATTCACTACTGAAAGTTGTTGAAAATAATAAGCTTGCTAGACTTCATCAGTGTGTTCTCATGTGAAGGTTAAAGAGCATCATACTCAAAAATTGCAGTCATGAATATACAGGATCTTGGTGATTGATGGAACAATATAATCAGAAGAAATGAATATTAGTTTCTGGTTTTTTTTTTTAAAAGAAACACTTAAACTAAAAACCTTCTTATCCACGTAGTCATCTTTAGTTACTGCAATTCTAAAATTCAACCTTCTATTTTTGGCCTCTCCTCCTGTTTGGGCAGAATAAATCAATAAATAAAAACGGTTTAAATAAAGAGCTGTTAATTGTCCTGAGGAGGATTATTTGTAAGACACTCTTAATGTAGGATTTCCATAGAGTTGCTAATTGTTCCGTACTTTGAAATTCGTCGTTCTGAGAATGAGATGCAGTTGGTAATGTAAATATCAACCAGGTAGAGGGTGTTACTCTGTATTAGCATCCAGATTATTATTCAGTCATAATTAATAAGTTCCTAAAATAAAGTGTTGACAGCACTCCTATTCAATCATATAGCATATGTTTATAGTCTCACACATTGAGGTACACACATAATTACAATATATGTGTGAGAAAAATTGCTGAGGCAGTCCAAGAAGCTGTGCTTACACTAATTGAAAACTGCCATTGTCCAATTAAAGCAGGTGAGACCACAGGGTGGCAACACTGTCAAAAGCCAATCAGACATGGCCACACTGGTTAAATTACAAGACAAAATAAAGTAAGAAGAGCAAACAAGATTTTGTTTTTCTTGTTGTGGTTGTTTTAATAGAACACTGAGAAGCTAATGGCAATCAAGATACTCATTGTTTCTCCTTACCCCAGTTAAGAATTACTCTCAATAAAATACTATATTATTACAGAAAATATTGAGTAGCTCAAAAGCACAAGGCTCACCTTTCACCAAAATTGATGCTATCAGAAGGAGGAGAAACATTATTTTTACTGTTAGAGATGTGACTTTGATGACTTTAGAGAAGCTAAAGGAGTGTGCTATTATTATTTGTTTTATTTCTATTTTTCTCCATTAGGTCTCATTAGGAAATAATTAATGCATCATGTGTAATTACAGAAGAATCACTCCACACTCATTTCAAAGCATCAAGCAACATGAATTTCAAGGGGAGTTTAAAGTAGGGTCACTCATCTGCAAGAGCACAATATACTACTCCTTTGAGGAAATGTATGTCATAAAATGTTAAATTCAAGACTCATAGTAAATATCCACTTACTCCATAAATGTTTTGACTTCTGAAGTATTTTTTTAGCAGGACACAACAAAGCAAATCAGAGTCTCTAACATTATTATTTCAAAGGTGACTCCAACCAGGATCAGGTCAGAAAGTAGCAGAGAAAAGAGGAAAAGATGGAGAAAGAAGAAAGCAATAAATGTATATTAAGAATCTACTATATACCATATACTGTTCAAATTGCTTTACATACATTACTTCATCCTTACTATACCTTCACAAGGTCGTTTCTCTTTTCTCAATTGATCGATGAGAAATCTGAGATTCAGAGTAGATAAGTAACCTGCTCCAAGCCACACAAGCTAATAAGAAGCAGAATCATAAAATGTTGGTTTGGGACTCAGAAGGGGTGTGCGTGTGTGTGTGTGTGTGTGTGTGTGTGTATACATTTACCTTACAAGTGGGAAAATAAAATCTATGTTCCAAATATGGGAAGAATGAAATAGAATAAACATTCATTGAGGTTTGATCCTTTGGCAGATAATTTAAATCACAAGACAAAAAAATAAGAAAACAGATATTTGAACCCAAGTATGCCTGACAGCAGCCCATTAATCTCCAGTACTTCACATTCCTTTCCAAAGTCTTCTGATTTATTTGTAGACAGTTTTTCTTCCTGTCTTTGTAACACCTTCTAAATTAACACCCTGATCTGTGTCCTTGTTAGCTATTTTTCTAAAGGGTCAGCTCCTGAATTCACCAACAGATGAAAACCATTAGGTGGTAGAAGGACTTTTTTATGTCCTTAGGGTTCTGTGACACCTGACAGATGGAGCATATGCCCACAAACAGCCCAGCATTTAAACAATTGTTGTCTGTGCAACAGAGACAGGCAGAATGCAGTGTGCTCAGCCACAGGAGGCACTGTTAAAGGATTCATAATTTTGATTCAATAGATTCCATTATTTCTTTTGTGAGTCTACATGAGTCTCTTTAATAGTAACGGCAATTTTATGTAGACTCACGCTGGAGACTGGCATCTAGAGTGTGCTGAGCTAATGGCAAGGTTTGGGAGGAAAAATGGATACAAAGGGTCTCATTTAAGACATTATGTACTTTTTATTTGAAATGGCTAATTACTGCCATTGAACTCTGCCATTCATACCTTTCATGACAATTTCAAGGATAAAGAGTAAAAAACAACAGACACATTAGAAGGCATTGCATGAGTCATCGCCTGTTATCTGAGTGCTCCACCAGTTAGCCTTGGAGATCATTCATATTCATTTCTCTCCTCTTTACGTTTTGCCTTGATTCACTTGTTATGTAATTCAATATCCTTGTACAGTAGAAAGAGTATGGGTTTTGAAGTTATTCAGTCCTCAACCCCAATCCCAGCTTTGTGATTTAAATATCAGGTAACTTCAGACAAATCATTTTACTTCTCTTAGCTTCAGTTTCTATATTGCTACAGGGATAATACTATTTTATGGAGTCAGTATGGGGTTTACATTAACTAGAAGTATGCCTGTTAACTGGAAATAGTAGGTACATGGGTGTAGATATAAGTATAGTAGATACAGATCTTGATTTGCCAAACATTATTTTATTTCTCCTTCCTTAGGTCTTACACTAAACACACACACACTGTACATATTTTTAATGTTAAATCATAGATATTATATATGTATATTTATAAGTATATATATTTGTAAACTAATTCTAGAATTCTATTTGAAATAATGCTAAAACTGCAATTATAATTTTAGTTAGATATATGCCTCCTAGACAAATATCAAAAGGTTAATAATTAGTTAATAATTCCACATAAAAGTCACATTGTTCACTAGTTCCATGACTCAAAACTAGGCTTTCTGTGTTATTCAAATCATGAGTAATGTTGGGGTCAGGTGGCACCCCGTCAGGCACCCCATCAGGCGGCACCTAATGGCCCAGGCATCGTCAAACTCTGTGCCAGGGGCAGGATCTGTTGTGATGCCTCAGTAGACGTGGCATGAGGGGCCCAGCGGCCAACATGGCTACCGCATGATACTGAAGCCTCAATGTATCAATTTCAAGTATATTTGTTGAAGATATTGTTTAACAAGAAGAGTAGGCTAGTTAAAATATTTGAAAATCATTGCTGTGGATACACTAATACCTATCCCTACACTACATACAAACACATGAGAGCCCCATTGCAATATTATTTGTATAACCAGTCCTTCCCTTCGGTAAAGTTAGTTCCACTGAATTGCACTTTGCATGCAATAGTTGCACTTTTGTGACCTACATTAAGGAATGCTAGAAATTAAAAGTCGTATGAAATGCCTCACTGTGGTATTACATGGCTGGTTTTAAGGACATTGCTCATTACAGCACCTACTGTACCACTAACAGAAAATACTTAGGGGAAAACAAGTAGTCCCAACAATAAGACAGTAACCAAATTTCTTGATGTGAATCAGTTTATTTTATCTTTTAGGTACTTTGATTTGTACTACTCATCAACTTTCACACTTCACAATGAATACTGTGAATCTGAGAGTCAAATTTTTGGCCCTGTCAAAACCAAAGTTATAGGAATTCTATTACATAATGTTGCATATTAGCTACATTTACTATGCCAGTTTTGCTCTTTCATGAAGAAACCTTGTCACCTCTAAGACATGAGATAAGAAAGCTTGTGCCATCTATGGCTCTTGACTGTCCTGGGTAACTGCATCTATCATGTCCCTGCACTATACCTCCTCAGTGGCTGCCTATCTCACCTCCAACTCTAAACCTGGAGACAAAGACTGCACCCCTAGCCACTGAGTGTTGTAACTTCTTGATTCTAACAGTGGCCACTGTACTAATGCTCCCACTAACCATAAATAGTAGAGGTTTAGCATTATTTTAAATGAGCAAATGGAAATCACACTTTATTTTAGACACACTATGAAAATGGGTGACATAAGGACTCTTTATAGGTGCTGTTGTATAAGCCGTCTCATCAAAATATCCTTTCTCTGTCTACATTGTATTCGAAGAGGCCTACACATTTGGGCCTAAAATGGCATCTGAACATTGTAGAAAAGGGACATCTACATAAAAGCAGAAGTGTCTGTCAAGTGACATACATTAGACTGTTCTTTAATAGGGCTTATAGAGTTGTTTTTAGGTTTTGTTTTGATTTGAGAAGGAGTCTCGTTCAATTGCCCAGGCTGGAGTGCAGTGGCATGATCTCGGCTCACGGCAAACTCTGCCTCCCGGGTTCACGCCATTCTCCTGACTCAGCCTCCCGAGTAGCTGGGACTACAGGCGCCCGCCACCACGCCCAGCTAATTTTTTTGTATTTTTAGTAGAGACGAGGTTTCACCTTGTTAGCCAGGATGGTCTGGATCTCCTGACCTCATGATCTGCCCGCCTCAGCCTCCCAAAGTGCTGGGATTACAGGCATGAGCCACAGCGCCTGGCCTGTTTTTAGGTTTTTACCTGTTGTAAACTCCCGTGTTATGTATTTTCTATGTACAAGCATCTTGAACCTTGGTTTCCTATTCTGTACGGAGTGGATGAAATTACATATCTAGTAGCTTTGGTATCAACACAGTCATCCTGAATCCAGAGCTCTTTCTCTTAACCATGTGACCAAAACAAAAATCTGACTACAAAAGGTTTGGGCTAGGTGTTTTCATTCTCAACTATCTCAGAAAGGGTTGGCTGTTCGCCTACATGGATTCGAGATTCTTATGAAGAGACCTATTATACTGACTGAGCTTACCAGCAGTGATTTCCAACAAATCCACAAATGGACTTATTGTACCTTATTTTTTAACAGGTTGGGAATCAATAAATCAATCAACAAATTGATACAAGACTGGGTGCACTGGGTCCCATCTGCAATCTGCCACTTTGGGAAGCCAAGATGCCAGTATATCTTGAGGCCAGGAGTTGGAGACCAGCCTGGGCAACATAAGTTGACCCCATCTCCACAAAAAAAATTAAAAATTTTAGCCACACGTGGTGGCAAATGCCTGTAGTTCCAGCCACTTGGGTAGCTGAGGCAGGAGGATTGCTTGAGCCCAGGAGTTAGAGGCTGCAGTGAGCTATGATCATGCCACTGCACTCCAGCCTGGGTGACACAGCGAGACCCTAGTCTCTTAAACAAAACAAAACAAAAAAATTGATATATTCAAAACACATGTCAATTACATGACTCAGCCAAAAGCCAATATTAAATATAGTCATAAGTCAGTTTAACATATGCAGAGTTTGTTTTTCTATGACTCTGTTCCATAACAAATATATGTAAGAGATGGCATTTAAACAGAAGGTTGATTGTTAATCAGTTTGTAATCACAGTAGTGATTATAACTGAGAGCTGAAAAACAACTACTTACTTATATTTGTATTATCCAGTGCCAAGAGTAAGAAAAACATTTAAAGTAAAAAGAGCTGTCAACAGTAAAGGTAAAAATTTTATTAATAGAGTGATTGCCCAGGATTTTCTTGTTTAAATTAACTAAAGTTAGAAAACACACACACAGACACACACACACACACACACACACACACCCCTATGTATACGCAGGTATTTTTTAATGAGAAATTCAAATTTATTATGTTTAAGTGCATATAATCTTTAGATGCAAATTAACGAACTGTTGCTAGGATGCACCCCAACTTAAGAACAGGATAAGAATGATTTGAATTTAGCACATTAAGTCACTGACCTTTGCTTACACTACAACTAGATGGCCTATTTGTCAGCGCACCCTTGAAAAGTATTTGAAAGTAGCTTATTTCTTCTATGCCAAAAGGACTGTAGGTTTACAACCCTGCATTGACCTTTTGAATTCTGAATTCATCGTTCACAAACCTTAGGAGACACTTGCTTTGGGCTTAGAATATGTGTTAAGAACTATGTGGACCCTTTATTTCATAAAAATAAGCCATAAACTCTTTTTCAGTCCTGGTAAAATAATTTCCAGATTTAAAATGCCTAAAGTAAGAGTTTGTACTGTATCATTTCTTTCTCCTTGGACCATTAAGGATTTTCTAACCACAATTTTGTCTAGTTAAGAAAAGTAGTCTCTAGATATTTGTCTGCAACAAAACAAAAAGCCATAAATGTCACCCCCAGCGAAATTCCTCGTATTATTCTTCAATGTGTAGCTTGAATAGCCCAAGAGATAAAATGCAAGCTTTCAAAAAAGTCAAACTTGCTTCCAAATTGGGTTTGACTAGCTAAATGCTCATTTAGCCACATTATCAAATTAAACAAGTTACTGAATAGTCATGTCAAAGACAGTACTTACTGCAGCATTTTCTGTGTATTTGATTATACCATTTTGAAATTGTGAGATATAAACGTACAGTAACAATATATCACTTAAAACGAAAAAGTTGAAATCATGAGGACCTTTTGTTTTGTTTTGTTTTGTTTCAGAACAGGGTTTCACTTTGTCGCCCAGGCCAGAGTGCAGTGGCGTGATCACTCCACTGTCATCTCGAACTCCTGGGTTCAATCTATCCTCCCACCTCAGCCTTCCGAGTAGCTGAGGCCACGAGTGCACACAACCATGCACAGCTAATTTTTAAAAAATAATAATTATTTTCGTAGAGACAGGAATCTCACTATGTTGCCCAGGCTGGTCTCAAACTCCTGGCTTCAAGTGATCCTTCCACCTCAGTTTCCCAAAGCACTGTGATTACAGGCATGAGCCATTGCACTCAGCCTAATAAGGACTTTTCTAAAAAAAACATTCATTAGGAATCACCTGTTTCAGGGCATTCTGACTGAATGAAATATAAGCGGTATGTTGCTCTTGTCACACTGCTGAGCCACTTTTCCTGGATATTAGAAACCCCCACTTTCCATGATCAGTAACTATGCCACCAATGTCATTTGGGCCCCTCAGAAAGATTGTGAGGGATTTCTCCCATTGTAATGTAAATGTTACATAAAAGTAACATTAATTGTAAATGTTAAGCAAAATGTTAGACAAAAATGCTACCCAGAGTTATAAGACATACCCTTAAAACATCTATAATACTAAAGGTGTGGTCCTAGGATTTCTGCTGAAAATATAACACACACATGTTCGAGGGAGCTCATGCACATATACACAGATCTAACGTACAACTGGCTTAGAAGAGAAATGTGATAGAATATAATGAAAAAGCACAGGCTGGGCGCTATGGCTCACCCCTGTAATCCCAGCACTTTGGGAGGCCGAGGCGGGCGGATCACGAGGTCAGGAGATCGAGACCATCCTGGCTAACACGGTGAAACCCTGTCTCTACTAAAAATACAAAAAATTAGCCGGGCGTGGTGGTGGGCGCCTGTAGTCCCAGCTACTCGGGAAGCTGAGGCAGGAGAATGGCGTGAACCCGGGAGGCGGAGCTTGCAGTGAGCCGAGATCGCGCCACTGCACTCCAGGCCTGGGCCACAGAGCAAAACTCTGTCTCAAAAAAAAAAAAAAAAAGAAAAGAAAAGAAAAGAAAAGAAAAAGCACAGAATATCTCCATGACCATAACATATTATTAATTTAAAAGAGAGCACTCTGGGATCTATTAGAGATATTGCTAGAACAAAAGATGAAGCATTACTAAAACAAAAATGTAATTCAAAGATTTTGAATAGATGTACTCTAAAGGTGTGTTAAGAGTGTATATATTTGTTTCACCAAATATATGCTCCAAACAAGAGCATATTTATGCTCCGTGTAAAAGTTAATCTGGAGTAATGTGATTTTTAATATATATAGTGTCCTTAAATATTGTACCACTCCCGTATAGTGACCCAGAACTCTCTCAGGCATACAGTAAAACAATAGTTTAAGAGTGGTGAAAGTTGTATCATTACTTATTTTCTGGGCCCCGCTTCTCATTTATTATTTTAAAAAGCAGTTGTTTCATGACCCATTTTAAACCCTGTGGATATAAGAGTGAATAAGTCAGAGTTGTTTCCTGTCTTCTATCAGCCCCTAGAACTTGATTTGAATTTCACAGGAAAAAACACAGTAACTTTAAAATAAAAAATAACCAGCTGCAGGGAAAAAAGATCTCAACTTTTAGCCTAGTACTCTAAACTTTAATGTGGACCAGCATGCACCTCCTGGGAATATTGTGAAAATACATATTTTGATTCAGCAGACCCAGGATGGGACCTGAGGTTTTTAATGTCTGTGAAGCTTCCAGGTGATATTGAGGTTGTGATCCAGGAAGCTGTTGGACACACTTTGAGAAGCAATGCAGAAATCCATTCTTTGGTCAGTGTAAATGAGGGATAACCGCCTTCATTAAAAGGAAGTGATATTGACCAAGGAGGCTGTTGTCTTCTTTCTTACTCCTAATAACACTGAGAGTGAGACCTTCTCATCTCTATTTTAAATATATGAAAAAGTAAAGAGAGACTGTACAGCCAAATTTAAATCTAGGTTCAGCCCAAAGCTCTTTGTCTTTCCAGTTAACCTCATTGTGCATCAAACGAAGAGAATCAATATTATTCGAAGAGTTTCAGAAATTAGAGTAAATCCAGTATGGTCAGGCAACAGAGGAGAGTGACAAGAGGAGAGGCTGTATTTGCAGGCAGTAGGCTGTTTGTGGGCATCGTATATTATGCTGCGGGCATAGATATATTAGGGATATTGAACTTTTACCCACAAGGTCTTGGAGAAACTAACAAATGATTTAGAGCAGGAGAGTAACATGTCCAGACATGTATTTTTGAAACATCATTCACATTCCAGTGTGGAAAAATGACTGAAATAATGTGATTTTGAACTTAGAAAAGATTTTTTAAATTACATATATCCTTTTAAATATGTAGCGAAATAAACCAGACGAGGAAGGATAGAAATGTGGCTTAGGGTAGCAGCAGCCCAAATGGAGAGACAGTGAGATTGAAGACATATTTATTGGAATAAATTATTAATGAGGATACTAATTAATCTATGTGCCTGTTTTTTTCTTTTAGTGCTGGTGGTGATTTTTTTTTGTTTGTTTTTTGCAACCTTCACATGTGGCAAAAGAGACAGAGCTCCAGAAGATTTTTCTCCTACTAATTTAAGGTCTCATATGGTCTAGTACATTTTACATTAGCTTTTACAATGTTTCCCAAAGAGAGATACATATGTTAATTTTAAGTAGTATAGCAAGAACAATTTTAAAAATACATGGATTTATTTTTCTCTGACTAAGGAGAGGAACTAACACATCAAAACCTGCGATTGTAGTAATAATATTGGTTATGTCAGGTCAGAAATTATCTGCTATATTCAGACGGGATCAATAGCAGGAATGTGTTTGGATGGTGCTGGCATATGGTGCAAACTAAGAAGATAATACCTGAATAAATGAATTTGCCTCATCCCACACCTTACAGAAGCACTGAGTGGTTCCCTGATTCAGTGGAAGCCAGACATCCTATCTAAACCTCTAGAACACCAGGGTCCCGGCTGCTGAGAACCCCAGGCACACGAGGCTGCTTGGGAAAGGTAAGTAGCAATATGTTTCAGAAGCTTTAGAGGAAAAATATGAAACGTGCTTGGAAATCTGAACAAACGCCCACCTTCAAGCCTTCCCTCCTAATAAGCATAGCTTATAACAACAAAAGGCCTTCTGAGAGGCCTTGGGTAAGTTGTAATTCTATGCTAGTTAGTGTAAATTGAGGAATAGAAACAAATGGAAAGCTTATGTAAAGATTGAGGAGGGACAGTATACGATATTGTATCCTATGCATTTAAGAACATGGGTTGTATGTCACCCACATTTCCTATGGTATATATGCCACTTACTTAACCTTAAATAATTTACTTATTTTATTACAGTATTTTAGATGGGAAAATATAAAGTCAAAACAGAACTCTGCAAGGTAGGTGTCTGGTATGAAGCAATTAATTAATGGAAGCTTAACTTATTATATCATTATGAGTACAATGACTCTTTCCCTGCCCCTAAATGGATTTAAACTCCTAACCATTTCCCACTCACCTTTGTATCTCTGGCACTGGGCACAATGCTTAGTGTGTTGTTAGTATTCAAGACACGCTTGTAGAATTATTCCATGACCACAAGCACTAAAATCGCCAGAGAATTTAGGTCTGATTGTCACCCGAAGCTTTTCAGGGATAAAAATGTGAGCTTCAGCTTCCAGTGCAATAATTACAACTGCAGGACATGACTCCAAAGTTACATCTCATGCCAAGTCCAAAAGAAGCAGACCAGATAGAAAACTGTATTGAGAGGGTTGCCTGCTGGAAATATTTTGAAATTTTAACACTAATATTAACTATCCCATCATTTTTTGCATCTTTTGCAAAGCCGTGGTGAATGAGGCCTTTATATAAGAGAGGAGGAATGATTACACATGGATTGGACATTAGATGACATTATTGATGATAATACTCCAGCGTCCTGCAAGTTATCTTTAGAAGAGGCAAAAGTAGAACAGTTACAGTCTATCTGCTTTAAACGAGCCTGATAAATGTCAAGCTGGGATGGAGTTATCCTATTTTGAATGCATCAGTAAGCTTTAGGATGTTTATGTATGATGTATAACTAGAAAAATGAAGTCATCATATTATTTTATATGAAATGAATTAACCAATATATTTTCATTAAATTTCCATTAAGCTCAAATACAACTTTATGTAGGCAAATCCTGAGTGGAGGAATTTAGAAATGATGAGTAGCAATAGCATATAGCTGAAAATAAATATCTACAACTGTTTGTGGACTTTAATAATATAGTATTGAGAATGGAACTATACATTTGAATGTCCTCATCTTCATCCCTGTCCTAATCAGGAGCTGACACTTACATACCTTTTATGGGAAAGGAAGGAAGAAACCTCCCATTTATTAAATAGCTATAAAACTTTGTTTCTAAGTCTATTTCCTGTGAGTTCACTATTCATTTTTCTCTTTGGCTTTATGCTTATTATTTTTGGAGCATCTAGTGTATGCCAGACATTTTACTGTGAATTAAAAGCACCTAAGTATGTAAGACACTTGTGTGCTCATCTATTAGACTCTGTGCACCTTGAAAAAAGAGAAAATAAACAATGCATGCAGTATAACATCATGGGTACATTTTTAGCCTGTTTAGGAGTCAGTGTGGAAAGCTGTTCATTATTTTTTGGGGACGGGGGCTGTCCATGATAAATTCACATAGTCATAATGCTGGGAGCTAGATCTTAAGAAAGTAAGACAGTAGGCATTGTGAAGGTTTACAGCACAAGCTCTGGAACTGAATTTACTGAGTTCAAATCCCAGAGACCCACCACATACTAGCTGTGTCCTTTAAAAAGTTAAGTAACTTGTCAGTAAATCAGTGTTTTTATCTCTAAAATGGGGGCAATAGTAATACTTACCTTATAAATGAAAGAATTCAATAAGCTAAATACATTAAAAGAATTTAAAGCATATCTGTCATTGTATATACTCAAGGGATATACTTACATTGTATTAATAAATATTTACATTGAATATTTACAGCTCTTACTTTCCATTTCTCCCTGGTAAGAGAAAAAAATAGCATCTGAGAAATAATGAATAATGAGAGGAGAAGCATGAGTTATGGGGCATTCAGGTAAACAATTATATAGTGCTGAAAATAAAAATAAAAACACCACCAACATTTATTGAATATTTAATACTGCCAAACAACCATGCTATGTTCCTGTGTTTCATTCTCACAACTCGGGGCAGTAGATAAGGATTGCCAAAAATCATTAGTTTTCTAACAAGATTAAAAAGACAAGATTGCTCATGACTCTATCAAGGAAAGGATATATGTAGCTACGAAGAGCAATGTGAGAAGTCACTTGGAGATGGCAACATGCCACCCGCCTCCCAAAGAGGCATGTTCAAGTATTCATGGATCATCATCCTTCTGATATCTAAGAAAGTTAGATCCAAAAAAACCTGAAGTCTTCTGTCTTGCTGAATGGGATATGCAAGTATGGGGGTCCAGAACTTAACTGATCAGTACAAAGGAGACAAAACTGAGGACTGCCACCAGGGGTCCCACTGATCATTGCCATTGCCCTGTTGTGTTTCTCTAATTAAACACTGAATTTAAAAAATAATTTTGGAACACATTAAGAACCTCAGAACTGTCTAATTCTATAGTTTATTATTAACTTCTAAGTAATATTATCTTTTATCATATTCTTATTTTAAAGCAGTTTTAACATTTAGATGCAAATAAAATCACGTATCTCTGGGAGATTTTGTAAAATAGCAATGGCTAGGCATTGCTTCCCTGTATCCTAAAATAGTAGATTGCAGTGGAATTCAGAAATTAGTATTTTTTTAAAGCCTCCTGGGTGATTTTAACCTCCCAGGGTTTTTTCAGGATTGAAATAAACAAACAAACCAATAAATGAATAAAACCGCTGTTATTCTACTTTTCTGTGGAGCAGCACTCAAGTGTAGTTAGTGAGTCGTCTCTGTGAAATATAAATCTTTAATTAGTATACTTATACATTTGAAACTTTAAAACATGGTTCTAGAGCTATAGTTCTCAAAGACTTGGGGATAAAGAACAAGAGAGAGTTGCTTACTATAGCATGATTTCTACCATAGGAAAGATCTTAGATTTGTTCCCTAGAACAGAAGGAAACCACCAAAGGACAATCACTAGGAAAGACGCAGGTTTCTGTCATAGCAAAAATCAAACTGACAAACTGACAATTTGAGATACAATTCAATTGAGAGATTACAAGTCTTAATGCCGGACATCAGCAATCAAAGAAATAAACTTTCTGTTTACTATCTGTTCCTTCCTCCTCACTTTCCTCAGACTCTGGAACTATGTGGAAGCCAAAGAGGGCAGTAAACAGCAGACACTTTATAGGCAAAATTTTCACAGAATAAAACAATCATAGCAACTCATGTGGCGATTTCCCTAAAATGTCATCTACTTCCCAACTTTTAGTTACAATAGAGCTAGTATCACATATCTATAAAGGATCTTGGATATATTCTCCCAAGTCATCAAACCTGAGGTATAAACTTCAATGTCTATGAAGTGAACTGCTTGCCTCCTTAAGGAAAAAACTTTCTCTGGGCAGTAACTGAACCCAGGAGTCCTGAATCAGGGGCTAAACATCTCATTGTGTTTCCTGCTTTTATCAAGGCACACCTGTTCCTAATTGCATTCTTTATTTCTATTTATATTTTTAGACTGGAGAAGTGCCAGGAGGATTAATTACAGCAGTTAATGTTTCCATTTGAAAGGAGATGATACTCTGTAAGTACTAAATATTATTAAATGTAATGGAATTAAATTGCTTTAAAAGAGACAAATGGTATAATTCAGTATTTCACTGATGCCCAGAAAACTAAAACACTTCATGTTGAGTCATCAGGATAAAAGTAATAGAGATTTTTAAAAATTCTCCAAATCATATATAAAATGATTTCATTGAGTGTGTATCTCACTGATTCCTAATGAAACACAGATCTGTGTAAGACATGAGTGGCTGTAGACAAGTTGATGAGGAATGAATTAATTGCCCAGTCATCCCAAATGGCATTTCTTTTAAAATATACATGATTTCCATGTTCTTACTCTCATTTCAGAACTGAAATAGTTCATTCTAGGAGAAGAATAGCATAAAATTAGGAGTATTCACTCCTTGCATTTAGATATTAATGAGAAGCCCCACCATCCTCACTCCTGTGGGAATCTCGCTTTGCCTGAAGGGGAAATATATACAGCTATTTTTTGTTTTCCCCTGCAATAACACAGAAGAGGCCCTACGCCTTGTCCACATGTCTAAGAATTGCAAATATACTTGCTAAATGTTAGTGTTAATAAATAACACATACGGCAAGTGACATTAAAATGTAAGGTACTGCTAATAATTAAGCTAGAAATAAAAAAATAAATAAATAAAGTGCATCCGCCTGGTAACCTCTGGTTGTTAGTCATAGCTGAGAAAAATCCCTCAAATTTGTCCAAAGATCAACATGTTCAAGGGATTTGTATTCCCAAGGCATTTTCATGGAAAAGAGGGTGTACTGAATTGAGGTTAAACATGCAGTAGGCTGCCTGGGTCCTTGACCTGACTTCAGTGTCTACACACTGTGTGACCTTAAGCAATTTGCTCAATGTTCCTGTGAATTAACACAGTTCTCCATAAATGGGATGATACTAAATGAGATGATATATGTAAAATGTTCAGCACTGTGCCAGCTATTTAGTAAGCATTTCTTAAATGCTCATCATTATCCTATTACGTGTAGCTGTACAGTATAAACACGTCCGTCACTCAGAAAAAGGAAAGGCTAGGAAGATGAGGAAATCAACAAGGGCTCATTCATAGAGAATAAGGCACTCATCTGTTCATAAGATTCTGAGCTTCTTCATTCCCAGCGGTGATGTTATTTGAGAAATACTTAATGCTCTTTAGAATTGGGTATCGATATAGATATTGGTGTTAGATACAGAAAGATGAAGACGGATAACAAATACTTCTATTTATCACAACAATTCAACTTGTTTCTAATTAGAATTAAGTTTCACATTTCAATTCAGAAAATGTTTACAAACAAAACATGAATTGGAAAAAACTTCATTGTTACCTAATCCGGAAAAAATAATGATTTCTAAGTCTTCCAGATTATCAAGATTAATACCCGCAGACATCGTTCTAAATTTAAATAAACAAAGCTTGAAGATGGGGAAGCATTATTTTTCCTCCTTTGCAGATTTTTCTTTGACAGCTAAGTTTAATTTATGCCATCATTGGGTAAATATTCACCAGGTGACTTTTACTACAATGTTTGAAGAACCTAGCTACCTATTTCATAACATGACATTATAATTTATTAGCATTCCAATTAAAAACATAATTTGTCTATAACCTTCAAGTTTATTATTTATACTGCCCCTTCCTAGTAGCTAATAAATCATTTGTAATTGACTATAATACCAAAAAGCTAAATACCAAGCCCTATAATAATCTGAAAATGATGGGCTATGCAAATAGATCTGCCTCTCCTGCTACACATAAAGTTAGAGAAAAGGGTAAAGGTTTAGCAATTTGTAGAAAGATGTGAAACAATATTGTAAATAGCTGTCACTAACGGACTATCTGCCATTTCCAGGGACATAAGCATTATTTGTCACATGGCACAGATAAGAAGCTGAGACTCAAAGAATGTAAGAAACCCGTACTAGAGCACATAGACTCCAAGTGAAGGGGACAGGATTTTAGCTAGAAATACCTGGCTCACAAAACATCAAACCACTTCCAACACAAACAAACATCTCTTCCAAACCCAAACAAAAGAGGTGCATTCCCTTCTTAGCATATCTCCTTATTAATTCACCCATTTTACCACATCAAAAATAATCAATATCAAAGAGAAAATACAATTCAGTTTTGAATTATATTTCTAGGTTAGTCATAGATTTTTTTTTACATAAAAAGAATTTATTAAAAATAAACTTCTACCTCTTATCTCCTTTGACATCTTTCTTACGTCGAATGCTGCACATCAACGTGAGTCACCACAGGATCGAATTATACTCTGCTCCTTGCCCCATCTAATATTTATTTGCACATTAAAGATAACACGACTGGCTAGAATTGGCTTCTGAATATGTGTGCTCCTTATCAAGGCCATAGTTTACAGCTTTGCTAGGGAGAGCTATGCTAATGAACTACTTGATCTTTTTTTTTTTTTTTTTTTTTTTTGAGACGGAGCCTCGCTCTGTCGTCCAGGCTGGAGTGCAGTGGCGCGATCTCGGCTCACTGCAACCTCCACCTCCCAGGTTCAAGCAGTTCTCCTGCCTCAGCCTCCTGAGTAGCTGGGACTACTACAGGCGTGCGCCACCATGCCCAGCTAATTTTTGTATTTTTAGTACAGACAGGATTTCACCATGTTGGCCAGGACGGTCCCAATCTCCTGACCTCGTGATCGGCCCTCCTCGGCCTCCCAAAGTTCTGGGATTACAGGCGTGAGCCACTGCGCCCAGCCGGACTATTTTATCTTAAAGAGAGACTTGGAAGAGAGGCTGCTGGAATCCCTAAAGTCTACCTGGATCTGATGTAATCATGTCTGGCTGACTCAACAGCAGCGGCTTGGAAATAAAATGCAATACGGAACACCTGGAGAGATGCCTCCTTCTCTTTGTCTATCTTTCAAGCATCCCAGACTCAACTTTTAAGATGTCTCAGATCTCAGGACAAGAGAAACACTTGCGTAATGATAATCATAAAAACAGTAATAGCAGCAATGCTAATAATAAGAAAATGTAGGAAGATGTGGGAATTAGAAATGAGCATATTAATCTTGTAGCATTTTGAATGCACATAGAACTCAATCAAGTTGAACTTGACACAGAAAAATATACAGTAATTTCGTGAGAATGCAAGATTGCTTTCCAACAATTGTCACAATCCACAAGAAAAATAAACAGGTAAGGCAAATTGCATTCATCTTTTGTTCTCATTTTATTCATGTGCAGACTTAAAAGACAGTTTCAGTTGTATGGTGAAATTTCCGGAGATATGACCTAGAAATGTGGCTAATACCTTTTTTCCTCTTCTTTTATTGGAAAGTTAAGATTTCTTCAAAGAGTATCTTCGTATAGATCTTCTTTGACCCAAAATGATTTGAATTATAATAATGAAAAACAATAAGTAAAACAAAGCGTCATATTCTCCCTTGAAATACTCTCTTTTTCTTGATTTGCAGAATATATCACTCTCCTGTTCTTTTTGTTTTGTTTTGTTTGAAACAGAGTTTCACTCTTCACTCTTGTTGCCCAGGCTGGAGTGCAATGGCACAGTCTCTGCTCACTGCAACCTCCGTCTCCCAAGTTCAAGCAATTCTCCTGCCTCAGCCTCCCAAGTGGCTGGGATTATGGGCATGTGCCACCAAACCCGGATAACTTTTAGTAGAGACAGGGTTTCACTGTGCTGATCAGGCTGGTCTTGAATTCCTAACCTCAGGTGATCCACCCCCCTTGCCCTCACAAATTGCTGGGATTACAGACATCAGCCACCACATCTGGCCTCCTATTTTGTTTTGTTTTGTTTTGCTTTTTCCTGATTGCATTATCTTTCATAATCTTAATCTTCTCTGTTGACACCCTTTCCTTTTGCAGAACTCAAAAGACTGGCTCCCTCCAGTAGCATCCTCAATTTTCTCTATTTACACACTCTCCTTAGGAGATCTTATCTCATCCTTTGATCTCTCCCTTATACATTAACCTGCTCCTCGTTTTAGTAAATGGCCATACCATCTACCCAATAAGTCCTCCTGACCCCTCTCTTCTCACAAACACTACATCTAAATAGTGGGTAAGAAGTGGTGGCTCATTCTCTAAAAATATTCCTGAAGTCCCAGTTTTCTTATTTCCAATGCTACCCATTCTCTATATTATAGCCTAATTGATCATTCTGATTTTTTTTAAAGAATCATGCTGTTGCCCTCAGTTTAAAACTCTTCAGTACCCACCCATCACATTTAGAAAACAGACTAAGGAATGGGCACAGTGGCTCACACCTGTAATCCCAGTACTTGGGAGATCAAGGTGAAAGGATCACTTCTGCCCAGGAGTTTGAGACCAGCCTGGGCAATGTCATGAGACCTCACCTTTACAAAAATAAAAATAAAAAATTAGCTGGGTGTGGTGAGGTACACCTGTAGTCCTAGCTGCTCAGAAGGCTGAGATGGGAGAATTGCTTGAGCCTAAGAGTTGCAGGTTACAGTGAGCTGTAATCCTACATCTGCACTCCAGCCTGGGCTACAGGCTACAGAGTGAGACTGCCTCTAAAACAAAACAAAACAAAACAAAAAGAGGAGAGGAGAGGAAACGGGATAAGCTCATTATCTTGATTCACATAGTGACCTATGTTACCTGACCTTGATCTTACACTCCAACTTCATCTCATACCACTCTACTGCTAGCTTACAACTCACCAACCACCTGGATTTCTTTCTGTTCCTCTAACAAGTTCACCTTGTTCCTTGTTAAAGACATTTTTGTTACTCCCCTTTTTCTTTCCATAGTTGGTTACTTCTAGTCATGCACAGGGTAGCTTTGAAAAACACCAGTTCCAGCTGGGCATGGTGACACACACCTGTAATCCCAGCACTTTGGGAGGCTGAGGTGTGAGGCTCACTTGAGCCCAGGAATTCAACACCAGCCTGGACAACATGGCAAAACCGCACCTCTACAAAATATACAAAAAAGTGGTCCATGCCTGTAGTCCCAGCTATTTGAGAAGCTTAGGTGGGAAGATCGCTTGAGTCCGGGAGGCAGAGGTTGCAGTGAGCTGAGATGCTGCCACTGCACCATCTTGCCTGGACAAAAGAGTGAGACCCTGTTTCAAAAAGACAAAATCAAACCAAAACAAAAAAAGAAAAACACCAATACAGAAAATATTTTCCAGAAATCCCAAACTAATCATCCAGTCATTCTGCATTATATCACTCTGTTTCATCTTCTGTATTTCCTTATTCTCCAGCCTGAGACACTAGAATATAAACTTCATGAGAGTAGAGGCCTTATCTGTTCGTTTGTATTTCAGCACCTAGAAGAGTGGCTATTTCAGCACCTAGAAGAGTGGCTCACTAACATTACGTGTTGCGTGGTAGATTGCTGAATGAGAGAACAAACGAATGTAAACAAACAAGGTGGTAGTAAAATGAATTTTCATCAGCTAGATTCTAGACACATGAGAAAGATAAAACTCAGGGGATATATTCTGTCCTTCTTTAGATTAGTTTGGGATTCTGGATAGGTGTTTGCAGATCAATTTCATGTCAAAATAGGATGGAGCTTTTGATAGAGTGGTCATTCTACTCTGACACAAAACCTAACTGCTCACATGAATACCAAATAATCCCTTACCATGTCTACATAAGAACTGGGTTTATTCAGACACACAAGGCATTTTACATGTTTTTTGAATAAATATGTATTCTATTTTCCATGTACTGTGTTAACTTTGGAAAATATAAGTGAGACAGAGTCCCTTTCTCAGATCCCTTGATCTAATGCAGATAGTAGAACAATAAATACAAAATTAATACTACAACATGAAAAGTGAAATAATATTATAGGAAGGTATTATAGAGCTCAGAGGCTGAATAACACAGAGAAGGCATCTTTGGAAGATTCTCAAAGCAACAGAAGAGTTAGGTGAGAACCGAGAAAAACAGAACGAGGCATAGTGTCAACAAAAGAAGGGAATCAATTTACCAAAGCCAGTGGAAGAAAACTCCCAAGTAGAAAGAAGTAGATAAAGCACATCAACAGCATAGCTTAATGGTAATAACCGGATCCTTTTAGACTGGGTTTGCATTCCAGCTTCCCTGAATAGGAGTTGCGTATCTTTTGGGCAAGCTACTTATTATTTCCTTCTACAGATGAGAACCATGGAGGCATGGAGAGCATTGTTCATTACCTCAGAGGGGCATTGTGAGGCTGGAATGAGACAATAATAGGTATAAAATATGTAACGTCACAGTTCTTGGCACATGAGTGCCCCGTGAATTTTGCAACACTCAGTTGAGAAGCACAAAGTGACAGGAAATGAGTTAAAGGGATAGACAGGAGCCAAATTAAAGAGTCTGGATGTTGATTGTCTGAGAATTTGTAATTGTTGCTGCTTTGAATTCAGATATGTTTAACAGAAAAAATACACCTCTAAGGGTTCTCAGTTGTTCCCTTCTAAATACTGCTGGGGGAGGTGGCATTGCCCGTTAGATATACAGTTTAGTTGTTTCAATATTGCCTGTATTGATTATTAGCTGAATCACCTGTTTCAAATTATTTACGCTTTCACCTCTTCTTTTAAAATCAGGAATAATTTTGGCAGCTAACTTATTAGGTTTTTGTGAGAATTAAACATATTAAATCAGTGTAAATCACTTACATTTTGAGAGATATTAATATCAACAAATGCACAATAAATAGGAGCAGGCGGGGTGTGGTGGCTCATGCCTGTAATGCCAGCACTTTGAGAGCTGGAGGCAGAAGAATTACTTGAGGCCAGGATTTTCACACCAGTCTGTGCAGCATAGTTAGACCCTATCTCCAAAATAAATAAATAAATAAGACCAATGCAACAGGCATGGTTCTGGTTTTCTCATTTTTTTAAACAAGGCTTCTCAAGTTCAAGGATGTCTGTCAATAATGCAAAAACAGAAATTAAAGTAAAAAGTGCATAGATATAGGTATAGATATAAAATTAAATTCCTATCAATGATAAAGGAAAGAAAAAAGAAAAAAAAACATGGCCCAAATCTAAGACAGCAGGTTCAAAGAAAACTCAAGTTCATCACATTTACTGCAATGGAAGATCCAGTATTGTTGCCCATTATAGTCAGGGCCTTACCATCAGTGCTTTAGTGAGGAGAACATTTGGCTTTTGAGTCTGACACTCCTGAGTTTGAATTGAGGTTTCATTCTTAAGAACTCTGTGATGTTAGCAAATTCTTAAACTTTTGGAGACTTTTAAAAATTGTTTCTAAAGAAGACGTGAGATTATCCATACAACAGGGTCATTGTGAAGATTAAATGCAATGGTAAATGAGAAATGCACTCTATCTTTGTTAATAGAATTTGCATCGGAATGATCACAAAGTCAGCTGCTTCTTAAAAAACGGTTATTACTGCTCAGAGAGACACATAGTAGCTGGCAGGATACTCAAGCCTCAATCAGTCCTGCCAAAAGGCCAATTTCGTTTTGTGCCTAGATGCATGATTAAAAAAAAAAAAAAAAGATTCAAGTTTATCCACTCCGATATGTCATCATTCTTACCCTCAAAGGTTACCTGAACTCATAGGCAATGTGGATCTCTGGGAGCATCCCTACTCAAAGGTTAGCTGCAAAGTCTAAGTTTGCTTAAGAGTTAAGAACTTGACAAGGAAGAACAGAGAACTGCAGACGGTTGAGGAGTGCTAACACCTTCTTTAGGAAATCCAAACCCAGGGAGTCATCAGCAAAGGCTGAGAGATTAGCTTCAAGGAAAATAGCTATTTCAAGACACTGAGGAGAAATTAGAAACGACCAGCTGGTGTGAATCAAGAGAAATATGTTGCTAAAAGGTAGTCGGGCAAGCTGTTTACAGGGAACTAGGCTTTCTAACAGCTTTCTCAGGCACCGTGATTTTTTTGTTTTGTTTTGTTTCTTTCACTATTTCCTCCGATTTTTCTTCTAAATCCTTTGGAAGGCTGTAGAATGAATGGCTGTAAAATGTGAAAAGAAACGTGGCTGAATCAAAGGATGCTTTGTGATTTCTCTTTATTTTAATGAGTCACAGGCAGAATGGATTTTGGCATCTTCCAAACTGCTATCTGTCAAAGGATTCTCAAAAATTTGAGTTCACCTTCCTGTTCTGAAGTTTCTACTGCCTCCTGCCCACTCCTAATATCCCACTTGCACACAGGAACACATACACACATGTGCATGCACACACACACAGAGGACCTCTGAAACACACTCATGGCCAAAGATCTACCCTGCTGTTTTGGAGAAGACCACCAGGGGTCCTCTAGTGGTTCTTTTGCTTTTTCTGGCCTAAGATCCTTCAGAAAATTGTATAGTCAAAGACCCCACAAGAAGTTTGAGCAAGACTGGGAACTCTTTTCTATTTCTGTAAAGCAAAAACTATGTCTTCAAGAAACAGTGGAACTCACAAGAATTGAAGATTGTGTGTCTTTCATGGTGCCTAGCAGAATTCTAAAGAAAGCATTAGTTTTTACACCTAGATGTAAAGTATTCTTGGAGAAGCAATTTAGGGAAAATTAAAGGAGATAAATTTCAGAGCCAGGCACAATAGGACTTGAGTTTGAGCTTCAACAGTTGATGCTTGCTCAAGCTTTTACTTTCTCCTTTGAGGTAGGCAATAGAATCATGCTTATTTAATAGGTTAGGAAACTGGCGTTTGATAGGTCACAGCTTTGGTACATAGTAAATGTTCAATACACAAGTTTTCTTCCATCTTTTCCCCTCACATACATTAACCCTCTTGATCCTGAAAACAGATGCAATTTAGGTGAAACAGGGTTATTCTGAAGGTCAATGCCACAAAGCAACTTGCCCAAGTAGACACTGCCTATCAAGCTATCTGTTGATTCTATTCTGCACAACTTGAACTCCTAATAAATAATTCCTAAACTGAATAGCAATACTTCTCTTCTTCTCTTGGGTGATGCAGAACAATCTTAGGTGCAGAATTTATAGAGCAGAAGAGAAATGATTGATCTTCCATGTAGAACACAGAATCAAACTGTGTGGTAACTAAGATTGGCAAAACTGTTATCTGTTTCCTGTGTAAATGTTCAACTCTCCTATTTACCAGGTAGATGTCAGTATAAGGAGTTTGAAACATCTCTGCTTCCTAAGCCCAAGAATTTCAAGACTGATCAAAAAACAGTGTCACAAACAGTACCAAAACAACTTCACCCCATTATTTAATTCTATACATGAATATTATTGTAGACATTATTTCTAAATTGAAGTATATTTGACTAAAGATTGAGTATGACTATTATTGCAATGACTACAAAGACATGAGGCAAATATGATTTTTCTGCAAGGCAATAAAATATTTTTATATGAAAACAGTTTGAATTAAAAATTATATTAAATGTGTCAAAGAAAATGTTGATCATTCCCCAAGCACATATTTTTGTACCTATACCATTCAGGGATAGATTCAACTTCTTTTCAGTCACATGGATTCATCAAACCTGTATTGCATTCCTATCATTTGCCAGAGAAGTTACACACAGGAATGATGAATAATACATGGTCCCTGCCTTCGAGGAGTTCTCATTCTAGGTTGAATTTTCTCCCCCTATATATGTGAGTCTGTGGAAAGTAAAATAGAGCAGAATTTGTTTCAGACAGTGTAAATCTGAGGGAAAGTAAAAAACATTTTTTCCTCTAAATGAAATAACACATTCCTTTTCAGACTTAATATATGAATGTGATTTTTTTCTTGTTCTACATGTTTGTTTTAACTCATTCTTTAAAAAGTTTCATTCATTATTCTAGAGTATTACAAGTTATGTCTAAGATTAAAATAAATGTTAAATGGTTTTAATATATATTTAAATGTCAACATTGAATTGTTATTGGTCAACTTACAGAGCTATTAGGACTCTGTTCTCAAATAAGGGATGGCTCGAGAAAATGAAAATAACCCAAGGGCATGCTCAGCTGATGGAATTTTTATCCATACAGTGAGATAGTCAGGCAAACTCTGTGGTCAAGAGCACAGGTCTTCCAGTAACGTGCCATTCACAGTCTCCATTAACTCTTCCCTGACCCTATTTCTGTCCTGGACTAGTTATCCAATCCCCAAGAACCTCACATTTGATACTGGCACAATAATGAGAAAACCACACAAAAATCAATCAATCATACAAACGTATGACCCTAAATTTGGGGGAAAACTAAGAAGGTGTTTGGAGGGAGCTGATTCTGTAAAAAATAACATAATGGAAGAGACAGATATTAAAATATGTATGAAAGCATTAACTTAAAACTGCCTATAAGAATTAGCTTCTGAGGATTTCTGATCTCCTGCTTCTCTGCTCATTCTGATCTAATCATTGTCGGGTATATTTTAAAAAATATGTCATGAAGTTGGAAGAAGTTGAGAACACAGCCAAAATCTAACATCATCTAGAACAGTGCCTCCCCAATAGTAGACACACTACTCATTCATTATTCACCAAATATCTTTCAATATGTAACCAGAATACAATGAGGGCTCCAAGTGGAAAATATGCTGTCCCCCAAAGGTTATCTAAATTCATAGGCAATGTGCATCTCTGGGAGCTTCCCTACTCAAAGGTTAACTGTGAAGCCTATATTTGCTTAAGAGATAAGAACTTAACAAGGAAAAACAGAGAAGAGCAGACAGTTGAAGAGTCCCAACACCTTCTTTACAAATACAAACCCAGGGAGTCATTGTTGAAAGAAACAATAGCCCAACAATAGATGTTAAATCCGTAGCTTTAAGCCCGCTCAAGAAAATGCCAAAGACGAGAGTATATTCTAATTGTTGGAACAGTATCTTTTTAAGAAATTTTCCTTTTTAAAATTTTTATTCTTAATATTTTTGACAAAAATAGAAAGTAATCTGTAAAACTCTTCTTTCGAATCGCATAACCCATCCCGACATCAGTCGGTCACACAAGTATACTAATCCCATGGAGGTGAAAGTGGAGAAGAGAATGAACATGTTCAAAAGTAATCTTACATATCAAAAGTGTTTAAATGCATTTTTGTAAACAGTACCTACCGTGTGTATCTTATCTCACATCTCTAAATTGGAGATACACAGTAGAGGTCAGAATTTAAAAAGTTCTGATTACTCTTGCAATGATGAAACATATTACAATTTAAATAACTCATGAGTCTTGTAGTTGATATTGAGAATCTCTGTTTCACATTGTCGCGGCCGCCAGACTAAAGACATGGGTATCAGGCTTTCTGGGAAAGGACTCTCTAACAACCCCTGACTCTTTGGAGTTGGGAGCGTAGAAGCCAGCTGGACTTCCTGGGTGGAATGGGGACTTGGAGAACTTTTCTCTCTAGCTAGAGGATTGTAAATGCACCAATCAGCACTCTGTGCTAGCTAAAGGATTGTAAATGCACCAATCAGCACTCTGTAAAATGGACCAATCAGCACTCTGTAAAGTGGACCAATCAGCAGGAAGTGGGTGGGGACAAATAAGAGAATAAAAGCTGGCCACCCCAGCCAGCAGCAGCAACCTGCTTGGGTCCCCTTCCACACTGTGGAAGCTTTGTTCTTTCACTCTTCACAATAAATCTTGCTGCTGCTCACTCTTTGGGTCCACACCACCTTTAAAAGCTGTAACACTCCACCAAGGTCTGCAGCTTCATTCTTGAAGTCAACAAGACCGAGAACCCACTGGAAGGAACCAACTCCGGACACAACATGACATCTATTAATACCTCATAGGATATGCTTGGGAAAATGTTACAGTTAAGACATTTTGGCTGGACATGGGGACTCACATCTGCAATCCCAGCACTTTGGGAAGCCAAGGCGGCAGATCACTTGATCCCAGGAGTTCAAGACCAACCTGGGCAACATGGCAAAACCCCATCTCTACTAAATAATAATAATACAAAAATTAGCCAGGCATTGTGGTGCATGCCTGTAGTCCCAACTCTCAGGGGGCTGAGGTAGGAAGATTGCTTAAACATGGGTGGTTGAGGCTGCAATGAGCCATGATCCTGCCACTGCAATTCAGCCTGGGTGGCAGAGCAAGACCCTGTCTTAAAAAAAAAAAAAAAATCCTAAGCTTCATGAACCACTGCATCACACTGGCAGTTGCTATTCCCTGGCTTCTTGCAGCATATATAGCCTGAATAATCCTGAAATCAAGACAGTCAGGGACCTACAAACGAGGTTGTACAGCAAAATTATTGATAAAGCACTTTCTGTCTATAAAGGATGAACACAATATACTCCCTGGTAAGTGATACAGGTTGTAATACAGAAGGCAAGGCTTTTTGATCTCAAATGAATTTTTTTTCCCTTCCTCTCTGACTTCTCTGTTGAGAGAAGGTGCAAGAGATAAGACAGAGAGTAGGATATTTTTAGCTGAGAAGCAGCTCTTCATAAGAAAGGCAACTTCAGGGAAATATTGCTGGTAGGTACTAGATTTTACTCTATTTACCAGATGTGCATAAGAGTTCAATACTTATTGTTGAGTGAATCAATGTTTAAAAAAATTAAATGATTTGAGTGCAGAGTAGCAGAAGGGATGCGACTGGGTGTCTATCCCACTTATGACTTCTGCTTAATGGCTTTGTGACAAAAGTTACAATATAAAGAACTACGGTGTCAAGATATGAGACTGCATTGTCTTAACTTTCCTTTGAAAATAATTGAATAACAAAATATCTACTTCATTTCTTATTTTCCCCCCAAAACCAGTTTAAATATAATTCCTTGTTATTTATATTTTTATGTCATTAAAACCTCATATTCACTATACAGCCATAAAAAAAGAACAAAATCATGTCTTTTGTGGGAACATGGATGGGACTGGGGGCCATTATCTTTTGCAAACTAATGCAGGAACAGAAACTCAAACATTGCATGTTCTCACTTATAAGTGGAAGCTAAATGATGAGAATTCATGAACATAAAGAAGGGAACAAAAGGCACTGGGGTCTATTTGAGGGGGAAGGGTAGGAGAAAGAAGAGGAACAGAAAAGATAACTCTTGGGTACCAGGCTTAATACCTGAGTGATGAAATAATCTATACAACAACCCCCCATGACACAAGTTTACTTATGTAACAAACCTGTACACTTACCCCCGAACCTAAAATAAAAGTTAAAAAAAACCTCCACATTCCAGTCTTTGGATAACTAGTAATCATCATCATCATCATCATCATCATCATCATCATCATCATCATGGCAGGTATATTTGAATGGGCACTTTCTTTTTACCAGACATGATGCTGAGCAATACACATATATTTCATTTTATCTTCCCAATACATGTATAAAAGATGCCATATGGGCCGGGCATGGTGGCTCACGCCTGTAATCCCAGCACTTTGGGAGGCCGAGGCAGGCGGATCACGAGGTCAGGAGATCGAGACCATCCTGGCTAACACGGCGAAACCCAGTCTCTACTAAAAATACAAAAAAAAATTAGCTGGGCGTGCTGGCGGGTGCCCATAGTCCCAGCTACTTGGGAGGCTGAGGCAGGAGAATCGCGTGAACCTGGGAGGCAGAGCTTGCAGTGAGCCGAGATCGTGCCACTGCACTCCAGCCTGGGCAACAGAGTGAGACTCCGTCTCAAAAAAAAAAAAAAAAAAAAAAAAAAAAAGATGCCGTATGATCTTCTTTTTGTATATGACAAAACAGAACTCAAATAATTTTTTTTAAACTGTCGTAGGTTATTCAACTAGCGTGAAAATACTGGGATTCCTTCTTTTACATATTGCAATGGATTTCACATTTTACTATACTAAAGTCAAAAGCCTGAAGCAGCTTCTAAACTACCATTATCCTTTCCTCACCTACAGCACTTTTATAGGATGTTAATTCCTTCATGCCTCTCTCTCCTCCTTTTCTCTTTACTTATTGAAAGGGATATGATTTCTCCATGAGCCACTATATTAAACAATAAAATACTGCAGGTATCCCTCACCAAGAGGAAATACATTTAAAATTTAATAATGAAATCAATGGGAAACGGGGTTTGCTTCACAAGAATTTGTCAACTTTGCTGGAATTCATTCATTGTATAAGCTAATAGAAAACTTTGATGTGGAGAGAAATGGAACAAACTCCCAAGAAGTTACTGAATATTATCGAAGACAGTGGCCATGTCTTCTACTTTATCTGTGTGGCTCCCAAAGTTGAACTCTTTAGAGCTGATGTTGATTAATTGTCTGTTAAAATGTCTTTTTTGAGATTTGTGAAAATTATAATTCTCATTATTAATAGGAGTCAAAATAATGAGCAAAATAAACTGTCATTTCTTCCATGGGTTTGTGAAATAGGAATAAAATACCACTACCACAGCTAAAGAATACCACAGAAGAACTCCATTCATTAATTAATTCAAAAATAAATATATTTTGAGCTCCCTTACTGTGCTAGGTGCTGAGAATATAATAATGTACAGTTGGATTTGGGAGACAGACTTATGGTTTTACTTATGGCATTTGTGTTGCTAAGTGTTATAAAAGATAGGTATTGGGCATCATGTAAGAATGAATAAAGAGGTTTGGCTTCATGGAGAAGTGCCAGGGAGAGCTTCTCAAATGAAGTAAACATGTAAAAGATTTTCAGAAGGCTGGAAGTTAGCAGGCTGGTTGCTGAAATGGCAGAGGAGGTGAATTCAAAATAGAGGAAATACATCATGAAAACCATGGAGGAAACAATCTATGCAAAAGTCAAAAATTAAAAGAGGCTAGAGCTGGAGGAGCGCAAATACTGTTGAAGAGGTTGCATGATCTGCAGAAGGTTGAATAGGCAAGCAGGGGCAAAATTATGCAATGTTTATTAGGGATCCTCGGAATGTTATCTCCTATGGGCAATAAAAAATAATTTATGTGTTGTGCTGTCTCGAATAATTTTCACAAAATGCAAATCAAATTATATCCCCTCTATAATTAAGTGTAGAGCACATATTGGGAATCAGAGCAAATGGATACAAAGAGATCACTTAGAATACCTAGGTAACAATTCAAGGAAGATGTTCATTTGCATCCTGCTATTGTCTGTGTTTTTATGTCTCCCTAATATTCCTATGTTGAAATTTAAATCCCCATGTGAGGATGGTAGGAGGTAGGGCCTTTGGGAGGTGATTAGGTAACGTGGGCTGACTCACTCTCCTGAATGGGATTAGTGCACTAATATAAAAGGATCCACTCTCAATCCTTCCACCATGTGGGGACACAGAAAGAACTTGTCAGAAGGTGCCATCTATGAACCAGAAAGTAACCCATAACCAGACACCAAATGTGTTGGTGCCCAGATCTTGGACTTCCCAGGCAGCCTGAACTGAATGGACTAAGACAGAGCTCAAGGGTAGAGGAATAAAGAGAACTATATAAATTAACACAAGACATATTAAGAATGTATAATTTTCATGGAGCAGAGCTTTCCATATTTCTCATACTTCTGCTATTCTTCTTCATCTACTTGATATTTTTTCTGTACAGGAACACTATTAATTTATTTCTTGCTCACCATGAAATACATTTTAAAATAACTTGTCATATTGTTATTAATGGGAAAACTGATGTCATATTATGAAGAGAACATTACAAATACAGTGAAAAAGAAAACTGTATATAAAGCTAGTTCTTGTCTCCCAAAATTTCTGAGTATGAGACCAATTTTTCTTACAAAACAAAAAAGACATTGGAGCCAGGCCTGGTGGCTCATGCCTGCAATCCCAGCACTTTGGAAGGCAGAGGTGGGACGATTGCTTGAGCCCAGGAATTCGAGACCAGCCTGGGCAACTTGGCAACACCCTGTCTCTACAAAAAATACAAAAACTAGCCAGGCATGGTGGCACACATCTGTAGTTTCAGCTACTTGGGGGGCTGAGGCGGGAGAATAGCTTGAGCCCAAGTGGTCGAGGCTGCAGTGAACTGGGATTGTGGGATTGTGCCACTGTACTCCAGCCTGGGCAACAGAGTGAGACTCTGTCTCAAAAAGAAAAAAAAAAACTTTATATATATATATATAATACCTTAATAACATGCTATCTACTATATAGAGACTTTCTCCTTCAAATATCAAAGGACTCAGAACTAAACATTGAATAACTGCTTCCAAGAGATTACATTTTGTTTAATGTTGTATTGACCAACTCCATAAAATCATCTCATTTAATACACCATGTTTGCAATGTATAATTGCCAGATTTAGAGGTTAACAAGGGGAGTAATGCTCTAGGCTGAAATCTTTTCATGTCAGGGCTTCCCATATCTTGCTAAAACACATTTTGAAGTTGGTTGTTCAGCTCTCATCTATCCACCATGGAGAAAGGAGGAGCAAAAACCCATTATATATGATGTCCATCTTTCCCAGTTACTTGGTTCTCACCCTCTCACCTATTGAGGGTTTCACATCAAAACAATTATTCCAGTCCCAGAGCCAATGATAATGTTAATAGTGTGGTCTCTATTAAAAACTGGGACTGGGTTTTAAATATCTTTGTATCCATAGCACCTACAATTAAATTTGACTCATGATAAATACTCGAAATGCACTTTGGGAGGCCGAGGCGGGTGGATCACAAGGTCAGGAGATCGAGGCCATCCTTACTAACACGGTGAAACCCTGTCTCTACTAAAAATACAAAAAATTAGCTGGGCGTGGTGGTGGGTGCCTGTAGTCCCAGCTACTCAGGAGGCTGAGGCAGGGGAATGGCGTGAACCCGGGAGGCAGAGCTTGCAGTGAGCCAAGATTGGGCCACTGTACTCCAGCCTGGGCAACAGAGCGAGACTCCATCTCAAAAACAAAAAAAAAGAAAGAAAGAAAGAAAGAAAGAAAGAAAGAAAGATAAATACAGGAAATGAATTTGCAAAACAAAAAATACTTTTAAAAACCAGCTCAACCTCATATAATTATTCAATTGTTGAATTCAAATTAGAGTAGCCTAAGTCCCAATCTTTAACTGTGGGAGAGGTGAAATATCTAAGCAATAATGTACACATCTGTAAATATAAACTCTGCTTTGTAGCAATAATATGAAAAGCTAAGACATAATGAACCACCATTATTTCATTGTATTTCAGCAGTAACCTCCTAAAGTGGGTATTGGATCCACTTCACAGATGAAGAAATGAAACAGAGTCAGGGAAATGGCATTACCAAGTCCATAGACCTACTAAATGTGTAAGAAAAGGATTTGCACCTAATAAACGACATGCTATCCTCCACTGTAGACTATTGATATTCATATAACCAAATGGGTTACTGTTTTCTCTTCAGATGTCCTAGTACCTCTGTTAAATCAAGGTTAGCCTAAAGCTGCCTCCTTACATATTTAAGTCAACCTAAAGGTTTCTCTGTACATAATGAACCATAACCTAAATGGAGGTATAAACAGACCATAACCTACTCCTGTGCCAATCATTGAGTTTTGGCCAAAGGGGCCAGCTGTTCAAACCATGTTCAAATAAAGCAAACGTCAAGCTGTAGCCAATCCCGCTGTTTGTGTACATCAATTCTGTTTTCTGTATGCCACCGTCCTTTTCTGTTCATAAACCTTGTACTACATGGCTGCAGTGGAGTCTCTTTGAGCCTCTGGTTCAGAGAGCTGCCTGATTTGTGAATCGTGCTTTGGTCAATTAAATTCTGTTAAATTTAGTTTGACTGAAATTTTTCTCTTAAAACCTCATAGACATAAACTTCATCTACTTTCTTAATTTTTTCTTTTTTTTTAAAATTACCATTTACAAGAAAGAGTTTATCATAAGGTCATTTAAAAGTGGTCACACAAAACTCTGGATAAGTTTAAACAGGGAAATCCTAGCAGGAAGGATGTTTCTGATAGTCTGTAAAAATACAAACCAGCTCAATTACAGTGCCTAGTATCTTGTAAAGATGCATCTTCTAGGGCTTCTGGAAAATTCAAAACTATTGGGTTCTCTCCATGGCAAATGTTTAACTGCTGGGATATTCTTAATCAGTAAGTGCCCCCAAATACACAGTTCCATTATCACCATTGCCATCTGAGAGTACAATAGCATGTAAATAAAAGCTATCCCACAATTAAACAAACAGGTAGAACTGAGTTCTTTATTACAATAATTCAAATACCTTTATTTACATTAAAATTATTAAGCTTACAAATAATTGTATCCAATCACTTAACTACATTAGTGTTCAAATAAAAGGAAGAAAATATTAAAATATGTTTAACTTTTTCTAAATTTCCATGTATAACTTAGTAATAAGACAAAGAGTATCAACCCTGTAAACTAGTTGTCAAAAATTTGTATACACACACTATAGAAACACTCATATACATTCACTTTTTAAGAATATCTACACGCTGAAGTTAAAAATCTCTTTTGATCTCCTTTTTTAAAAATGTTCATTGCATAACAGAAGTGATTTTATGTGTTTGTTTTGTTCTAAAAGAGGCAAGACAACCTTTGAAAAAGCACAAGCCTTACCTTATCTTAAGGTAAACTCAAAGAAAATGTCTACAATTTACTCAAATAACCACTAACTCCAAATAATCCATCTTGAAAAAGAGGAAAGAAAGGGAGTAAATTTACATTGTGTTCTATTATATTCTTTAATGTTATCTAATTTCCAAACAGCATACCCAAGGTAATGCAAATTCTGTTTTATGAGGGCAAATTAAGCCTAATATGCATAAACACAAAGCAGTATCTATTTTTACCATAAAAATACCAAGTCCCTGAACAGTATTTTTATGATGCTGCTTACAAGTTTATATTTCCTTGGCAGGAATTTATTTTACTTCTCAAGTATAAAACAGAAAGAAAATAAAAGAATAAAAATGAGGTAAAATGCTCAATTCTGTGCAACTCATTCCAACTTCAATAGTATTTTTATTGGTATTGATTTTCTTTACCCGGCACCCTCAGGGATGGACTTGAAGTTCTTCATGTAGGTGGTCTAGTTTGTAGGGTCCTTAAAACTAACATTGCATGATTACCTGCATTCTCTCCAACCCACTTTCATCCTCCTTGTGGTCAAAATAGTCCATATTCCTAGGTCAGTCCTTGTGTTCAATAAAATGCAGACGCTTCATTAAGAACATTAGATGTACCTGGGTAATTTAGTATTTCCAACTGATTTTCAGAGTAGATTAGGTGTTAATGTAATATTGCTTGGCAAATCATTTCAGCAGAAGCAAGTTAGTAGAAATGGTTATATATTCAAAATTAGGTTTTGGCCAATTGATTCTTAATTACACAATCAGAGACTCAAGAGATCAAAGTTAATAGTCCTTCCTCCTCCCCTAAGACATGCAGATACACACACATACACACACATATGCACACACACCTTGAAAGGTTCTAGCTGCTCTCAGGAATCAAAGGATATCCTGGCAGTATTTGTCTAAGAATAAAGCTTCAAATGTCTAAGCAAGACCACCTACAGTCTATCTGATTGTTCCCTTCAAGGAAGCCAGAAAGAATGTCGATTTAAGAGCCACAAGCAGCAGCTAAGTGTAGTTTAAAAGGAACACATTGGAAACGCTCTCTTTCTGTCAGAGTCACAGTTTCTATGAAAAAGAACACTAGTTAATGTGACTTCAAGAGGTTCCAAACTATTTAAATAGCCATTCGGCTCAGGTACAAAAGAGAAGAGGGCAGGATATAGGATGGAAATGAAAAGACCAACTAAAATATATATAGATATATGAACATATATAGATATATGAACACAAACATACATATGCTCACACATGCACACGCATTCATTGACTCTGTTCCAGCCACACAGGTTTTCTGAGTATGGCAAATTTTCCCATAACACAGATCCTTAGGACTTGTTATATTATTCATGCATGAAATACTTTCAACATGATTTTTTTCATGTCTGGTTTCTCACTCTTCAATTTACAGCTTGAATGTAATCCCGCCTCTGCTGACCACCATACAGAAAGCCATTTCCTCTCCCTCCTCTGGTTCATCTCTATCACATCTTTCCCTTCATCTTTATATTCCAAGAACCTAGTTCAGGGTCTGCTTTAGAACAGCCACTCAATACAATGTTCTGTTAATACTGGGGACTCTATTAGATGGGTAATTCTACTTGGGTAATTGATAGTTAACATACGCTGCAATATAAATGTGCTTTGGCTATATTACAGGCCATTCTAGGGACTGAATAGAGTATGTGGAAATAAAACAGTTTTTGCCCTCAAGAAGCTATATCTTGTGGGAGAGGGGGATAAATTCATCAAACCCTGTGGATGATTAGCAATCAAGAAGCACAGAGCTTGGAAAGCCAAGCCAACCTGCATGAGACAGGGAAAATTCCTGAGGCTGATGATAGCCTAGGTGGACCATCTGGGGTTGAGCTAAATAAAAGAATGCTTGGAAGTGCTCTCCAGTCAAAAGAAAAGCAAGCATGCAGCCTTGAAGTCATGATTGTTCTTTGATCTATTTGAAAGTTGAATGTACCTGTACGAGTATGATGATATGTGGGAAAGCAGCTAAACAAAGCAGAACTACATCAATATAAGAAAGCAATATTGTCACATTCATCCATAACAGCAACATAATAAAATTCTATCATCCTTATAATTTAGGTCAACCCTTGTCAATTTGTCAAAGCCTTTTGTATACCATTGCTCTTTATCTATGATTCCACAGGGAAGCAAAAATATAAAGGTTAGAAGGGTGGGCTCTGGAGTCAAATTTCTCTAAAGCCTCCTGGCTGGAGAATCACAGATTTGATCCTCAGTTTCTTCATCCATGATAGAGATTGATCATAATCTTCAGAATTATTTTATGAAGTAAAATAATGCATATGAAACTATTTGTATCAGGATTGTCATATAATACTCAGTAATTACAATTGTCACACTCTTGAAAACATTCTCCACATCTGAGATTATCTACAAAGATTATCTACTAAGAGTAGTATTTCAGAGACAATTTCCTTTTCTACTCAAGAGTATGACACAGGAGGCTCTCCCTGATCTGACCCTGACCATTTCTTTCCAGCTCCGTCTCCATCAGTATAACCCCCAGGCCATTCCCTGGACAACTGCCTTAGAGACCGTACAAAATTCCCAGCTACACACAGCCCGATCATAACTTTTCACATCCACACATGTTGCTTGTTCTCTCTGCCTGAAATCCTTTCTCTCATTTGGCCAACTTCTGATTTTCCTTCAAAAATCAACTTGATTCTCACTTTTTCTTGAAATTCTTCTTTAACACACCTTCTCCCCCATCTCCATCTCTCTCCTTCATCTAACTTAAATACTTCCATTCTATTCCTATCTGTGGGCACCTCTCACATAGGAAAGGCCAGGCTCTACTATACTTATTCACCTGCCTGGCTGCAGAATTAACTACAGACCTTGTGGTGCCCAGTACAAAACACAAATGTGAAAAAAAGAAAAAAAGACATCATTTAACGTACTAAATATAAAGGGTGTTTTCCTTTCTTCCACATCTCTCTTTTGCTTACGTGAATGCTTCTTTGTCCCATAGAACTTCACTTTTGAAAAATTAAGAATCTCAAGACAATGACAGCAGAGGATTCATCAAAGCATAGGGCCCCTTGGGGTAACAGACACCTGTGGGACTCTACTGGTTACTCGCAAAAGCCAGCCCTGCCTTATCCTCCCTCTCTCTCTCTCTCTCTCTGTGTGTGTGTGTATGTATATATATATGTATGTATATAGAGAGATGTGTGTGTGTGTGTATATATATATACACATACATGTATACACACACATACACAGAAAGAGACAGAGGGAGGAAATGTTTATTACACCTCAACAAATCTCTTTCTCTCTGTATGTGTGTCTGTGTATATACACATATATATACACACACATATGTATGATATCTATATATCTATATATACACACACACAGAGACAGGGAGGATATGGTCATTATACCTTAACAAATCTCTCTCTCTCTGTATGTGTGTGTGTATATATATACACATATATGTATATATGTGTGCATATATATGTGTATATGTGTTTATATGTAAATATATATACACACACACAGAGGGAGGATATGGTCATTATACCATAACAAATCTTTCTCTGTATGTGGTGTGTGTATATATATATATATATATATATATACACACACACACACAACACATATGTATGTATGTGTATATATACATATACATATATACATATATGTGTATGTATACACATACATATATACATATATATGTGTGTATGTATGCACATATATATGTAAAATACACACACAAACACAGAGAGAGTATATATATATTCTGTCCTCAGCACAAAGTCTGTCACATTGCCGTCACTCGGTAAAAGTGTTTAACTATTTTTTCTTAGTAATAAAGCAGGGCATATTGAGCCCATAAGCTGGTGCCCAAAAAGACTCTTGATGTTGAAAGAACTGCAGTATAAATAACTGAGCAAATGGATGAATTATTGCTAATTCAGAGCTGTTCCCCCTTTTTCATTCAGTTTGCTTACCTGTTGCCCTCTTTCCTCCCTCTCGCCCTTTCTTTCTTCCTTTGCCTTCCACTACCAATCAGTCTTGACTGGCTGGATCTTCGTGGGCAAGCTGAAGAGTATACTTCATCCTTTTTAAAAAATATATTGCCAGACCTCTCGCTGCTAGCTTCAAGATTGTTCACCTCACGTTGCCCACTTTCCCTTGTCTGCATTCTCTGAGGATTTGCATTCCGTAAAGTTATGAAAGTTCTATGAAAATCAGAGTAGCATCTCAGATGCGCTCCCTGCTTCTCCTCCTGTCTCCCTACAGGTCACCCCCCCCGCCCCCACACACACTCAAAGAAGACAGAAGGATCTCTATAAGAACAGGAATTGGGGCTGGGCACGGTGGCTCATGCCTGTAATTCCAGCACTTTAGGAAGCCAAGGCGGGTGGATTACTCGAGGTCAGGAGTTTGAGACCAGCCTGGCCAATATGGTGAAACCCTGTCTCTACTAAAAATACAAAATTAGCCAGGTGTGGAGGCACGCACATGTAGTCCCAGCTGCTCGGGAGGTTGAGGCGGAAGAATCGCTTGAACCCGGGAGGCAGAGGTTGCAGTGAGCTGATATCGCACCACTGCTCTCCAGCCTGGGCAACAGAGTGAGACATAGTCTCAAAAAAAAAGAACATGAATTGGATCACATCATTCGCCCACTGAACATCTCCAGCAGCAGCGAATCCCTGTCAAACACTTCTCCGGCAAATCCCTGTCCATGGCTGATGAGTTCTACCTGCTTCTCTCTTTCCTGGTCCTCTCTCTTTTCTGTCTCCCACACTGTGGTCATGCTTCCTTGTTCTCTTCTTTTTCCTTAGATCTGCCCAGCTGCTTCTTGTCTCAGGGAAGGAGCTTCATAGGCTTTCATTCCAGTCTCTGCTCTCCTGTTTCCTCTTCACGGAAGAATCTTCTGTTTACTACTCTTTATCTCCTAACCCAGCCTAATAAATAGCACACCCACAACTGTAGCTCTCTTCCATTAGAAGGTGAGTTGTTCATTTGTTTCACATTAAAAGAAAAATGTTAGGTAAGATCAGTCTTGTGCACCTCTGTGCCTCTATACCTAGAACAATGCCTAGCAAAAAGTAGAAACTCTATAAATATATTTTTAAATTTATTAAAAAGGAGAGCAATACAAGTACAGTTGACCCTTGAACAATACAAGGATTAGGGGTCCGAAGCCCCATTCTCCACACAGTGGAAAATTTACTTACAACTTTGACTCCCCCAAAAAACTTAACTAATAGCCTTCTGTTTACTGATAATGTAAATAGTTGATTATCACATATTTCGTATATTATAGACATTATATGCTCTATTCTTAGAATTAAAATAAGCTAGAGAAAAGAAATTGTTATTAAGAAAACTATAAGGAAGAGAAAATATATTTACTGTGCATGAAGTGGAAGTGGATTATCAGAAATAACTTTATCCTCATTGTCTTCACCTTGAGTAGCTGAAGAGGAGGAGGAGGAGGAGGGGCTTGTCTTGCTGTCGCAGAAGTGGCAGAGGCAGAAGACAATCTATGTACCAGTGGACTCATGAAGTTCAAACTCACATTGTCAAGGGCCAGCTGTACTAAGTAAGCATGTCTCCATGCAAGTGAGCATAGCATTGAACCCTCAGATGAGGTACAGCAGGCACGGGGTCAGGATGGAGGGTGTGGGGGAAGTGGGGCAGGAGGATATAATTACCTGAGGGTGTGACCTTTGTATTACCTGAGTATATTACGGTACCTGAGTGTATTACCTGAGTGTATGGCCATCACACTCAGCATTTTCTGTACCATCACATGATCTGCATGAACCTGCCCTTCGAAGAGAGTTCTGAGCACATTTTTGCAAGCCCAGTTAGTCTGGAGCTGTTGGCCTGAAGCATCACTTATAATACAGCAGGAGTTAATGAGCTTTGACTTAAAATTGGTGCTTTACTCCTTTCTGTTCAAAACTGAACGTATGCTGTTCCTTCTGTTTTTGTAACAAAAGTATGGCATAACATGGCAAAATGGAACAAAAGTATAAAATTGTGTAAAATATAAAATAAGCCTTTCTTCACATCCAACCTCCCAACTCTGCCTGAAGCAAAAATTTATAACTTCCTCAGGTGAATGTTTTTAGACATTCAGTGTACACATTTATGTTACTATGCATATAACACTTCTGTTTTTTTTCTTTATGGAAATGAGAGAAATAAAGCAAAGTTATGTAACATCTTTTGATCTTTTTTTCATTGAATTTATTTTAGAATTCTGTTGTAACATTGTATTCACATCAATGTTGTATTTTTAATGACTATGGAACATTCCATGGAACAAATAAAGCACAGTTTACCTTAAAATTTTTCCTGTCGATAAACACGTAAATTAATTCTTCTCTGCCTAAGTTCATTCCAATTATGAGGTTGGATTCTGAATATCAGGGCCATATTGTATCTTCCATTCACTACATCACTTTGGGAAATTGAGTCTTCCCCAGAGTAGAAAGCAAAGCAAGGAATGATAAGGCATGGTGGGGAGGGGGCAGACAGAAAACTGGACCCTAGGCACACCCTTCCTCCATGTCCCTTCCATGTCACCATGACCATCAGTGCAGTAATTGACACAAGGTGTCTAAAATACTCCATCATGTTTGTTATATACCCATTCCATCTACAACATTTTTACTTTTGTCTTTAAGTTGACTTTTTACTCAAATTTATTTCAAAAACAACTTTATATCACCATTGTAACAGCAAACCTGTATCACATGCCATAAATAAACATAATCATAAAAATAAATTCAATGAAAACAAAGCAATGTTATTAAATTCTGTCTAGATGCTGTTGCCAGCCAAAGGCTCTAAGAAAGACAGAAGGGGCCTCAGGCCAAGGGAGGTGTTAATCTCCCTTTTTAATACTCACTAAAAATTAACGATAAAGTGAGACTTTGTTCTCCATTGTGATAAGGACTGAAAGACAAAGGAAGAGGTCATGCCTTGGGAAATAACAAACTACCCACTTTCTAAAGTCTTTCTCAAGCTCCCACTGTTCCTGAATATTTGAGGAATCAAATATTCCTCAATGTTAATTGATTGATGGTAGTTGAGTTTTTGTTAACATTTTCGTTACTTGAGAATCTTCTAACATATCAGACATAAGTGAATGCTTAGAAACACACTTTTAAGTTTGTTCAAACCCTTTCTATCTTGCTTATCTCTACAGAAAAAGAAGCAGCCAATGGCAACACAATTAGGCTCTCGGGCATTTCTCTCTAGAAAGTCCTTCAAGCCTCACCTGTTTACAATGAACACAGACTTAGGGGCTAAAATACAGTAAGTCTTCACTTAATATCCTCAAACGGTTCTTGGAAACTGAAACTTTAAGCCAAACAACTTACAATAAAACCGATTTTATTATATCATAGGCCAATAGATATCAACAAGACTTAAAAGGTTCCTATGGAATGTTTCCAGTCACAAAACCATCACTAAATGTCTAAAGACCAAAACATCTCTTGTATTAAACACTGAAATAATTGTGAGTTCTACATACATTTTAAAAAGATTAATAGAAACAAGTAAGATAATAACCTACCCAATTATTCCAGTTCAGGGTTGAGGATGGCAGGATTCTAACCTGGCAGTTCAGGGCACCAGGTGGGAACCGCCCAGGACAGGGGGTCATTCCACTGCAGGACACATTCTCACACACATCCACACTAGCTTTGCAATGGACCATTTAGACACTCCAATTCACATAACAATCATATCGTTGGGATGGGAAAAGTAACCGGAAGGAGAGAAAACCCAGGCATACATGAGGAGAACATGCAGTCTCCACACAATGGCCCAAGCTGAGAGATTTTTTTTTTTCCCTCAAACAAAACAATCTTGAATGAAACCAGGTTATTCCGGGACCTGCTGTACTTGGCTGAGGTCCTAGCTCAACTCTTGAGTGGGTCTGTGGCCTTGAGTATAGCACTGCTTTCTCTGGGCCTCGGTCTGCCCTGAAATCGTCAATGGATCCATCATCTGGTGCTGTCCCTCTCTACAAAACACAGTCGATTCTCTCTCCTAACTTAAGTGTTGGCCCTCTAGATTGCTTACTGACCACCTTTCTCCTTCCATCCTACCCTACTGCTTTGTAGAGAATAGATTGATTTTTTTAAATGTGAATTCGATTATGTCTTTTTGTGTTTAAAATCTTTTGATCGCTTTCCTGTGCAAAAACAATAAAATCCGAATTCCTGACAGCATCCTACTCAGCTCTACATAATCTGGCCTCTACCACAGAAGCCTTTGAGTTCCTCTTATACATCTAGTTCTTTCCTACCTCCATCTACCCCAAGGCCTTTGCTACATGCTGGTTTTTATATCTGAATTTCTTTTTCTCCCACATCTGTTCATCCTCTGGCTTTGGGGGTTGAGGTTGGGGGCATCTGTGTTCAAAATATAAGAAACAGCATGTGAAAATCCCCTCAAGTAGGCATCACTTCTGTCTAATTAACCGTACAAAGTGGTCCATTTATGACCATTTCATCTAACATAGACTTCCGCTACTCATTTGTTATTTTCTATCAGCACCCGGTTTGTTTTATTCGCAGTCAATTTCCCATTCTGATGCTTAATTTATCAACCTGCTTACATTCTTGCACAGAAGGAAGAACCAAAAGCAAGTCACCTTTTCATAAGGGCTGGGATCACGTCCACTGCTGAACTGCCAGTATCCAACACAGGGCCAGGCGTGGGGCAGTTGTTTCACACATGTTTACTAAATATTCCAAGGACCCCTTTATGAAACCCAAGGTTCACAATAACAAAGTCCCCTAACTCCAGTATTTAACAACCCAACTTTCTGTAAGGTTTCTATGGCTCTTAGAAAACTATCAGTAAAATTTAAAATAAGCTCACATAAGGTGGATGTCTCATAAAGTAACTCCTGTCTCCTGCTACCAAACTTGATTCTAAATAAATGAAAGAACAAAAGCAAGGACTAGAAGAAACATATACACAAAAGCATTTTACAACTGACTGCCTTCCTGGTAAAACATGCTGATAAGGACAGGCCTGGTGCTAGTGTACTTTGGGGGACATTATGACTACACATTTCTAACTAGGTCTACTCATTTGAAAGTGGGCACTTTCATGAAAATGAGCCATAACATATGTTAATTCCTTTCATTTGCAGCAGCTCTTTAGCATAACATGTATGGAGAATGCATATTCCTGTATTATCCTTCTGTTTACACCAGAATCCTGACAACTAATTGTTCTCGTAACACCTTATGCCTTGATCAAAAATGTGACACTATTAAAGTGTTAGCAAAATTGGCTTGCTAGGATGAAAATAAAAAAATGCTTGCAAGATTTAGGAAGAAATAGCAATTAATTCATTGATTTTATCGCAAAAAACTTTATTAGGCCAAATCTCTTCTTTGAAAATGTTACTTTGAAGAGAAGAGTATAAAACAATGTCTTAGTCTACATATTTATTATGCTTTTTTTCAAGAAGACATAAAATGGTGCTAATTTGAGAGGAACCCAACTTGTATGTTGATATAATTTATCAATAAGAAATAGAATGTGGGCCAGGCACTGTGGCTCACGTCTGTAATCCCAGCACTTTGGGAAGCAGAGGTGGGCAGATCACGATGTCGAGAGATCTAGACAACCTTGGCCAACATGGTGAAAACCCATCTTTACTAAAAATACAAAAATCAGCTAGGTGTGGTGGTGTTCGCCTGTAGTCCCAGCTACTTGGGAGGCCAAGGCAGGAGAATTGCTTGAACCTGGGAGGCAGAGGTTGCAGTGAGCTGAGATCGTGCCACTGCCCTCCAGCCTGGGGACAGAGCAAGACTCCATCTCAAAATAAAAAAAAAAAGAAGAAAAGAATGAAAAGAATGTGGTTATTCAGAAACACACACAGAGTAGTTCCCGAAATATTCAACTATATAATTAGCTTAATATCACAGAATGTGTCCAATAAGAACACTTAAGAATACATTGCTTCAAATCAAAATTAAATCAAATCAAAATTAAATCAACTAAATCAATGCATTCTAAAATACAGAAATAAACAATGAGCAATTTTTAATTTTAGCACTTAAGTAGAGAGAAGGCTAGAATTCTAAAACAACCACTTCATGCAAAGCCCTGCACTAGAACCTTTACATGCATTAACTCATTTATTAGCTAAAGCAACCATGAAAAATATGAGAGGATAATTTCACTTTAAAGAAGAGGAACATGGGCCAGGCATGGTGGCTCACACCTGTAATCCCAACACTTTGGGAGGCCAACACGGGAGGACACCTGAGGCCAGGAGTTCAAGACCAGCCTGAGCAACACAGCAAAACCCCCTCTCTAGAAGAAAAAAAAAATAGCCAAGTGTGGTGGCACACACTTGTGGTCTCAGCTACTCAGGTGGCTGGGACGGGAAGATCCCTTGAGCCCAGGAGTCCGAGGCTGCAGTAAGATATGGCTGTGCCACTGCACTCCAGATAGGGGAATAGAGTAAGATCCTGCCCCTAAAAAATAAAGAGAAGAGGAATGGCCATCTTAGAAGAGATAAAATACTAGCTAAGTCATACAGTTTGTAAAAGGTAGACATGCCAACATATCCCATGTATGGATGATTGCAAATAGTGTGTAGGTTTTATTTTTCTCTTTCCAATACCACCACATTTCCTCCCAATGTGTTAATGCCGATAATTAGTAACCAAGTGAAAAATCTCATGCTGGGATTAAAATATTCTTATTGCAGGTTGAGTGTCCCTTATCTGAAATGCTTAGCACGAGGAGGATTTGGGATTTCTTTATAAATAATTTGGAATATTTGCATATACATACAAAGCTATCTTGGGGATGGAAACAAAGTCTAAACAGGAAATTCATTTATGTTTCATGTACATCATATACACGCAGCCAGAAGACAGTTTTATACAAGATTTTAAATAATTTTTGATGAAACAGAGTTTTGACTGTGACTGAGGTCAGGGGTGGAATTTTCCACTTATGGCATTATGTCCTCTCTCAAAGTTTCAGATTTTGAAGGCTTTTGGATTTGGGATTTTCAGATTAGGGGTGCTCAATCTGTACTTATATGACAGTTGAATTTAAATTGAGATTATTTATTTATTTATTTCGTTTGAGACGGAGTTTCGCTCTTGTTACCTAGGCTGGAGTGCAATGGCACAATCTCGGCTCATGGCAACCTCCGCCTCCTGGGTTCAAGCAATTCTCCTGCCTTGGCCTCCCTAGTAGCTGGGATTACAGGCGCCCACCACCACGCCCAGCTAATTTTTTGTATTTTTAGTGGAGACAGGGTTTCACTCTGTTGGCCAGGCTGGTCTCGAACTCCTGACCTTGGGCGATCCACCCGCTTTGGCCTCCCAAAGAGCTGGGATTACATAAGCAACCGGGCTGGGCCTAGAGATCATTATTTTAAGAGCAATGGTTCTTTAACTGGAATCAGGGTTACCTGGAGGGTAGTTTTATGCAAATTCCTGTGATCCGCTTCCAAAAAATTACAAATGAATAGAAATTCATGCACATGACTCAAAAACTACTCTGTGAGAAAGAATGAAACAGGTTCAGTATCTGAAGGTTTTTCCTCCTCCTTTCATTCACCCTCGTCTATTGAGTGATGTGTCAAGTTTTTCCCACTCTTTCACTGCAATCTTACAGCTTAGGTAATTATGCCCATTCTAAAGGTGATAAAGCTTCTCTCAAAAGCTGTGAGACCTAGGACAGGTAAAGGGCACAATGGCGAGTCAAATCCAGTGTTACCTGGCTGCAATCACAATGCTCTCCATCTCCAAGTCTTTATCCTCCCTTCCCTTGTAAGCAGAGTATAAAATAACACTATCAAATAAGCAGAATCAATGAAAGAAAAGCCTAGCTTTTAGTGTAAAAACTACCATTTAACATTATCTGAATAGACTTTCTGCAGCTTAATTTAATAAATGAGGCATCGTTTTTTAGACTCCAAGCATAATAAACTCTCATTTGCATTGACTGGATTCATAAATTCATGCTGTTAAAAACCTGTTTCTGTCAGGGTTGGCCCAGGCCCCCACAGCTTTCACTCACATTCCAATTCTAAGCGGCAGGAGGGAGTTTGCCGATCACAAGCATCAGCTATCATTAGTTCATTTCCTTTAGTGCTGCTTGAGAAAGCGGCGTGAAGCCTGACAAGGTGCAGGCAGCTCATCTAAAACAAGTTCTCCACTGCTCCCAAAAAGGGTGAGGACATCTCCCAATTTCCCTTTACTGCATATGGATTATTTTTTCTTGGCAAAAGACCATAGCAGAATGCTCAGAGTCCAAGATTCTTGAGACGCACAGATCTAGGGTTTGGATTTACACAAAAAGGAGCCGAAATAAAACCTTCTCAGTCAGAGCTTCATGTTTAAGGAGAAACAGAAATAAAAGCGATGGTGTTCGTATGTGTTAAAAAGCCCTATCTCTTTCCCCTTATATGGGCAATAATGATCTGAATGACTCAAAACAAATAGAACTCCCAGTTCTCAGAGTAAGTGCTGTGGAGTGAGGATGGGCATCTGACAGTGAGAATTCTCAGAACTTCGGGAACATAACCAGAAACAAGCACAGAAAACCACTTCAGAAAGCTAACTCCAATGGCAGACCCATCATTGAACGGATTCAGTGTAGATTGAATCTTCCCTTTCTGAATCTTTCTTGGCACGTAGCTGGTTTCTTGAATAGTGCTTACATTTTATTTTGAAGTCCATGAAAGAATATCCAGAGTGCGGAGAAGCCCTACATGGGCTTATCCATGGAATGTATTAAATAACTTCCGATGCCTCTCCCAGCTCTAACAGACTATTTCGGTCAGTATCAGACAATCATCCAATTATGACCATTTATCTATATAAAGAGATATTAGATATTATATTATTTGCCAATGCATTTCATTCATCAATTTAACAAAGATTTACTGACCATCTGATAGATTCACTGTGTACTGGACAACCGGTGGAATAAGATGTGTATAGACTCATTCCTGATCCCCTTACTAAATACTGCATTCCCCTTAAGTGTAGTGGCATGAAAATAAATCCAGTGTATGGAAGTAGTTCCCAGGACTGTGATATGAGAGCATCAATCAAGCATGAGCCCATCTTCTAAACAACAATGCTTAGACCCAGAGATAGGTGTGTGACTCAAAGCCACCAATGAAGGTGCTTCTTCCCTTGGGGTTGCTATGCGAATGCTGAAAAAGAAATCTGTTCTCTTAGTTTGAAATACTATAATAATGGTAACCTCCTTCACTGCTATGTGCCAGGCCAGCTGCTCAGGACTTCACACATAGTATCTCTGATCTTCAATATACGTCTTAAAGGCATCTATTATTAGCTCTATATTAAACATGCTCCACAATATACATTACTTTCTACAAGGTTACCCCATTATTAAAATTGGGATGCTGAACTTTTACCTAAGTTAGTAAGATGCCATAATCCATGTACTCTGCATTACACCAAGATAACTTGAGCTTAATGCGCTGATGTAGAAGTCTAGGTAGAAACATTAGCCATGTGGTTTAGAAACTTAAAAAAAGAGACTTAGTTTAGAGACACATATTTGTATGTCAGCATGATCCAAGTGATATCCAAACTCAAGGGAAAAATAAGAGAAGAAAATAAAGCAGAAAAATTTAGAGAAAGTTTCTGTTCATAAGTAGAAGTTAAATAAAAGTCATTAAAGGCATAGAAAAATGGGAAATTTGATAATGGTAATCTTTTGACAATGTATATGTATATCAAAATGTTACATTGTACACCTTAAAAATATAATTTTTATTTGTCAATTATACATAAATAAAGCTGAAAAAAATAAAAGAAAAATCAGGAACTCTGTGAGAAAATAAATAACTATTGTCCCTATTCTGCTCTCATGACACAGAACGCTTCTGTGACGAAATGCATGGGGGATTTTCCCCACACCCCAAACAAGCAATCAATTCTACAGATTCTGCATCAGGCACCAGCTGGGTGCCTTCTAATTCAACTTAGTTCTGACACCGTCTCCCTGGAGATAGCATCAGATCCCACAGGTTGAGGGCTGAGTCCCACAAGACTGGCCCGTCAGGCCTCTGAGCCCAAGCCAAGCCATCGCATCCCCTGTGACTTGCACGTATACATCCAGATGGCCTAAAGTAACTGAAGATCCACAAAAGAAGTAAAAACAGCCTTAACTGATGACATTCCACCATTGTGATTTGTTCCTGCCCCACCCTAACTGATCAATGTACTTTGTAATCTCCCCCACCCTTAAGAAGGTACTTTGTAATCTCCCCCACCCTTAAGAAGGTACTTTGTAATCTCCCCCACCCTTAAGAAGGTTCTTTGTAATTCTCCCCACCCTTGAGAATGTACTTTGTGAGATCCACCCTGCCCGCAAAACATTGCTCTTAACTTCACCGCCTATCCCAAAACCTATAAGAACTAATAATAATCCACCACCCTTTGCTGACTCTCTTTTCGGACTCAGCCCACCTGCACCCAGGTGAAATAAACAGCTTTATTGCTCACACAAAGCCTGTTTGGTGGTCTCTTCACATGGACACGCATGAAAGCCCCCACTTCAGTTGTCAGTCACCATCCCCAGGTTGTTTTATCTGTGCTTCTGATTGACAGGCTGTATATAAAGATTCCCATGAGCCCCTCCTTGGGTTGATAAATTTGATAGAGCAGCTCACAGAACTCCAGGAAACTACATTTTCTGGTTTAGTAGAATATTTTTTAAAGATACCAATGTACACCAGATGGAAGAGAAGCACAGAGCAAGGGAGGTGGAAATGGTTGCATACAGAGCTTCCCTGCCCTCTCTGGGCATGCCACCCTGCAGGAACCTCCATGTGTTCAGCTCTCTGGAAGCTCTCCAAATTCAGTTCTTTTGAGTTTTTATGGAAGCTTCATGACATAGGTATGATTGATGAAATCATTGGCCGTTGGTGATCAACTTAGCCTTCAGCCCCACTTCTCTCCCTGGAGTTTGGAGGGTGGGGTTGAAATGCCTCTGTCTTTCCTGTGACCAGCTCCCACGCTAGAGCTGCATAAGAGCTGCCAGCCACCAGTCAACTCATTAGCATACAAAAAGACATCACTTTGGAGATTGCAAGGAGTTTAACTGTACGCCAGGAAATGAGGATGAAGATCAAGTATATATTTTACAATATCATCCAAACAAAGCAGTAAGAATTGAAAAAAATTTGAATCTCTAAGCCAAGAAAGAAACTCGAAGATTGGAGTGTATCAAGGTAAGAAAAAAATAAACAAAACTTGTAGATATGGCTTGGTTGCGTCCTGACCCAAATCTTACCTTGAATTGTAATAATCCCCACGTGTCAGGGTGGGGCCAGGTGGAGATAATTGAATTGTGGGGGCAGTTTCCCCTATACTGTTCCCGTGGTAGTGAATACGTCTCATGAAATCTAATGATTTTATAAATGAGAGTTCCCCTGCACAAGCTCTCTTGCCTGCCACCATGTAAGATGTGACTTTGCTCCTCCCTTGCCCTTTGCCATGACTGTGAGGCCTCCCCAGCCATGTGGAACTGTGAGTTAATTAAACCTCTCTCCTTTATAAATTATCCAGTCTTGCATATGTCTTTATTAGCAGCATGAGAACAGACTAATACACTTCTCAACTCCCTGAGGAGTATTGTGCAAGAAACTCCTATTTTTGTAGTTAGGTGGGTTTTGAACGGGGTAGTGTAATCATCTTGTATTACTCCTAAGGGAAATGGCAGGGCCAGTGTAAAGTTGGATAGAGTCGTGTTGAGATCTACTGTGTAGCTAGAATGCATGTACCTCTCTTCTTCTCTTAGCAAGAAATATTGCCTTTTTTTTTTTCTGGGAACACATTGTGGGGGGTGTGTGTGTGTGTGTTTAATTGGGCCTGGTTCCCAGAGTTTTCAGAATAACCTTCTCCGTGAAAATGTAATTGGACCATGAGCAGGAATATGACCCAATCAAGGCTAATCAAAATCTTTCCATGGAATGACCTAAGAATGCTAGGTAATAATGGACCTAATTTTTCCTATTGTCTTTTGAGTTTGAAAGAGCAGTTGATCCTGTAGGTGCCAGCAACTATTTTACCCAGGTTCTTAAAAGAAGCAGTCTGCGTAATGATCTCCACTCAGAGAGAAAAGCATAACCATTACATAGAGAAAAATGCAAAGCTCAGTTAAGGTTTTTATAAGCTTTTACAAACAGAGTTGATTCTGACTTCAAAAGCTACTTTCTCCAAGTAACAGAAAATTCAAGTCTAAATAGCTGAAAATACAAAAGTAATTCTGAGGCTTAGATAACTACAGCTGACCCTTGAACAACATGGATTGGAATTGCAGGGGTCCACTTATACTCTGATTTTTTTCAATAAATGTTTCACCCACCGAGTGTAACTCTCTGCCTCCCCTTCTACCTCTTCCGACTCTGCCACCCACAAGACAGCAAGAATAACTTGTCTTCCTCCTCATTCTCAGCCTTCTCAACTGAGGATGATGAGGATAAAATCTTTATGATCATCCATTTCCACTTAATGAATAGTAAATATATTTTCTCTTCCTTCTAATTTTCTTAATAACATTTTCTTTTCTGTAGCTTGCCTTATTGTAAGAATGCAGTATGTAATACCTATGACATATGAAATATGTGTTAATCAACTATTTATATTATTGGTAAGACTTCCAGTCAACAGTAGGCACTTGGTTGCAGGAAGTCAAAAGCTGCATGTAAATTTTGCATTGTGTGAGGGTCTATGCCCCTAACTCCTGCAGTGTTAAAAGGTCTACTGTGTACAGCTCTTCAGAGTCCTGAATCAGGTGCATGTGGTTATCTGGACATCTTCCCAACTCTTGTTCACAACACAGAGCCCATGGTTTAATAAAACCACATGCACAGTAATGCAAAGGAATCATCCACAAGATGCAAAGAAACCTGGACCGAAAAGGAAAACAAAGTCATGAAAATAGATAAACCAGAGATGTCATATCCTGAAGGATGATCTAAAGAAAAGACCCACAACTTCTGGGTCAGTCTCCAGTTACCGATTAAGTTGCCTCAATATTTATAATTTGTAAATTGATACCCAGTCATTCTACACTGACTTAACACTTTTCCAAGAACTACATGTAACCTCATGTTCCCATCTCAAATAATTGAAATGCACCTTAGTTCACATGCTTCCCTTAGACTTGTCTATCAGGTTTGCATCGTCAGACTCATCATCTAGTGATCACTAACCCTGTGCCTACAATAAACCTTTTGAATGTATGAACAACCCCAAGAGTTTTATAGTGTAGGTCTGATTAGTCCCATTCTGAAATAAATAATCTGAGGCTAGAAAGAGTAATAACTTGACCAATGCATCTAGAAATGGGTCTGACATTTGTCTGTAATAACCCAAAAGGCTATGAACAGCAGAAACATATAAAGAAATACATTAATAAAGTGAAAAAATATATTTAATGTTCTAAGGAAAAAAAAGCTTTTGGAAAAGGATAAAGGCATATGATGATTTTCAGTAGCCATCTGTTAGATTGTGGAATATTTTATTAAGTGAACACAGGCATCCTGAACTATGCTGGTCTTACCATGCAAATGGGAATGGGTACCAACCTGTGTTAGGGAAGAGGGGTTTGAATATATAACAGCATCTGGTTTATTCTGCTAAGCCTAGCAATGCAGGGTGCAGCTGGCTCACATAAATGAGGCACTAATGTAAGCAGGGATGCAATGAGTGCCATGAAATCCAAGACATCCAGTTCTGAATGTTTTGAAACACTTGGAACATTATTTGGCACTGTTATTGTTGGTATCACAGCCTTTGGGAAGCCTAGAAACAGACTCAAAAGAAAGGAAATTGTAGATATCCTTAGATTTTTTAGAAACTTCCAAAACAAACAATAAATTAGATAGCATAGAAAATATAGAAACCGCATCACAGCGAAGTATTCTTTGCATATTTTGTTTCAGCGTCTTAAGTGGTACCGTTTTCATGGGCAGTAATTCTAGGAGCTATGACATCCAAGATCCTAATACCCAGCAGATCTGAGATTGGAGTGAGAGCTCTCAATCCCAATTCCATCTGCTTGGGCAGATGGCAAAGTGCACAGAATTTCTCCAAGTCCCCTAGTCCTCAGTGCCCCATCAGCACATTGATTTCCTGATAAGAACATATGGAAGGTTTGGGGAGAAAAGCAAGGTTTTGTATTTTTACACTGAATGTGTTGACAATAAGTTTATGATTCTTTCTGACATGACCTTAAGAGTAATGAATGAATGCTTGTAGGATGACTCTCTTTATAGGAAAAAAGATGTGTATGACCTGAAAATAATAAAAGATGTCAAGTGTATTGAAGTGTGGTACAAAGAATTTCATTTTATCCTCACGAAAGCAGAAGACAGTCTCAAGAAGCCATAAATCTCCTTGTCTTCCTTTAAGTCATCAAGGTTCAGTAATGGTCTATGGGGTTAGGAAGAAAGTGCCACTGACATTGTAAGAAAGAAAGGAAGAAAGAAAAAAAGAGAAAGAGAGAGAGAGAAATGTGAGCATCCTCCTGCCGAGAGAAAGGCTGCTCAGGATTTTGACATTGGAAATCCAAAGGAGGAAATCATTATTGTCAGATATAGAATGGTGGGGTTAAATTCAAGCTCCACCTACTACCCAGATTTAGAACTCTGCTCTTCATGTGTCTGTCAGTCAAATGATGGCAAAGATTATTTCATTTAGGAGGTCTAGTGTATGCCATAGGCTAAGCACAGGGACTGCCACGTAGTAGGTAAGTTATAAGGAGCACCAATGGTGAAACTAAGTGGGATGTAAATTTTAAAAATGATTAAATAGCAGGAATACAATAGTTTGATTAAAAAATCTATCATTTGTTTGATATTTGCAAATTTTAAAAACATTTTCATTGTAGTAAATAGTGGTTATAAATAACTGAATTCACACATAATTGTTTATTGGTTCAGTGTTCAACAATAGTAGAAAAGATAGATCTGATCCTACACTTACAAAACTGTCCTTTTAAGGATATTCTGTTTTTAAGGGGAAAATGATAGGGCTCTAGAAAACTGAACTCCTCAAGGTCACAAGGCTTGTAAGTGGAAGGACAAAAACATCTAGCCAATGTCCTGTGATTTCCATAAGGTTTGTGTGCCTACCCAGCTCCACTGAGTGCATGACAATAAGATAAAGGAGCTCCAGCAGATGCCTGGACTTTAAAGACAATGACAAATTTGAAATGTGAGTTTTAAAAGCTATAGTTTTCCTTTAACAAATGCAGACAAGAACTAACATAAACATAATTGACTGAAGAGTCAATCTACTGCAGTGCCTGAAAAAAATAACACTCCTTTTCTACTAAAGGCTGCACTGGTAATCCTATGCTTAAGACTTGACTGAAAGTTCCTCAGAGAAAATGCTCTAGCAAAATGTACTGCATACAAAACTTAACACAGGCTTTTATTAGCTGTGCAAATTTGGAGAGGTTGCTTAAACTCTCTGACTCTTAGCTTGCAAAGCAGAAATGAAAAACATTCTGTAAATGTTTCTGTAGTAACACATACAAAATAGCCCTTCAGTACATATAGCTATATTTCAATTGCACATCATTTATTTTAGGAATAGCCCAGGTTGATTTTATGGTAGATCTTCCTCCCTCTCTCTTTCTCGACTGTTCAGTTTCTGAGCCTTCTGATATCTTGGCAAGCCACCACCACTGATGAGTTCGGGTGGGAATTCTAGACCACCAGGAGGAATGAGTACTGGAGGGACCAGAGGCAGAGTTGTGACCAAGCTGTCCCCATTTCAGGATGTAAATATGCTCTCTATGCTAGTTTTTAACAGACTTCTCATTGATTCTATGAGCCTTCTGATATTCTACCACTATTTCTGCTTAAGCCAACTGGAAGTATTTTATTTTGCTACCACCAAAAATTCCAGAAAGAAACAGTATTAAGAAGGACAGTTTATAATTTGGTGATAATTATACTAAGAACACATCAGTGTAAAACCAAGGCATAATGGACTTTGGTGGAGACACTAATTGCAAATCAAAGTTAGAAGAATATGAGCAGTTAAATGGTTCTTAAGCATAATCCCTTGTTATCCATGCTAGTGGTAACTTGTTACTTTCATTGGGGAATTCATCAGCAAACAATACAAACACAACTAAAAAATGCACATTAATTCTTTTGAGAAAACAGTGTGGAATGCAGACATCCAGTATAAATATCAGTTTCCAGAATGCCTAATAACACATGCAATCAATGGGCTCTTGAACTGCATAATATAAGAAGTCAGAATTGTAATGAAGAGCATACAATCACGGAATATAGGCACCATCTGTCAAAAAATAAATAAACTCTTACTGCTGTGGGATTAAGAAAAGTCCCTTTACTTCTATAGAATTCAACTATCTTTTCCCAGCCATGTGGCAGTTAACCTTCTGAGAAATGCTGGAATGCCAACTTCCTTAAGGCAGAGAGAATACTTCGAGTCTTCAGCTCTAAGCAGTGTCTGGAGCATAATAAATGCTCAAAAGTGTCTGAGTAAGTAATGCAAGAAAACAGGAGGCAGGAAGTCTTGTATTACAAATCTTAAAAATTGTAGGGGAAACAGTACTATAATAAGGAGATATTATTCAACATTTCTCCAAGACCATTTACCTCAAAGACTTCTTCCCAACAAAATTGAAAGAGAAACGATTTCTCCCCATGATTTGTGTGGGCTAAAATATGATGGCTGAACTGTCAATATGATAAATTCTTATCTATAAAAGTGTGAGTCTGAGGTTAAGGGCAATTGAAATCAGTTCAAATGTGATACCTATAGTGAAGCACTTTTCAAGTCTAAAATTGAACAATACACCTCGGGAGAAAGATCTTCCAGAATCCCCATGAGAGATTTGGGGAGGTAAAGTGAATGAATCAAGATAAGTTTCCTTATATGTAAGTCAAGGGAAGAATATTATTTAAGATCACGCCTGCCCATAGCATTCCCATAAGACATCTGAACTCTTAGCTTCTAATATTGGATAAACAATGTCCAAACTGTGCAACCACGGAGAAATTGTATTTATTAATTTCATTTTTAAAAATTTCTTCACAACCACGAAACACAGCTTCTTTAGGCTTATTAAAGAGCTTATCACATGCCTAGCACTACAAAGCATTCAGTACATACCTGCTTTAATGATAGTTTGTTATTTTTACCATTTTTAGGTTTGTGTTGCTTTCTTTCATTGTTGTGAAAGCACAGAATTATGTGAAATGTGCCCAGTACATGAAATAGCCTTTTTTCATCTACATTCATGCTCAGTTTAAGTCCAGAATCTACAGATTTGTAATATCTTTCTCTTTTGGCAAGGAAGCCATACTATCTTTGCCTACTCCAACATTTTCTTCTGCTCTGCTATTAAAATCTTTACAGAACTTCAAAAGATATACCAGCATTTTAGGGAGCATAGTAGCCTCACAGTGTTGAAACACCATGTTCTCATTATGGGTATGCATTTGTGTGTGTATGTGAACCTCTTCCTGCACAAATCACATTTTCCTTAGTCCATTTATTCAAAGCTACGACCTTTCTCCCTGACTATGCTTGCTGAGGGAAGTTACCCATTGATGGTGGCAGTGTTGCTGTTGCCACCATTGCTGTTGCTGATATTGGTAATAGTAGTGGTAGGGTTTTGTTTTTGTATAGCAAACACATTTATCCAAATAAAATGCTTGATGTTTGCTTCAAACTAGTCTCCTGAAATTGAATAATTCTGATTGACTTGTAATGAGTCACATCCTATCAAATTCTTTTTTTTCCTTCATGGTAAATTTAAGAGATTCAAGTTTGACTATTGGCCATCTATTGCATGTCAGGTTCTAAATGTGGCAGTTTGCATGCATTGGTCCCCACTTCACATATGAGAAAATTGACGTTCTGAGACCTTAATCCACTTGCGCAAGCTCGTGTATGTTGAAAGTGATCCAAATTCAGATATTTTTGGCACAAAGCCTATGCTTTTTCCACTAGACCACCCCTCTTTAGCAGCACCTACAAACGGCTACTTACAGTTGATTTTCCTTTTGACAAGGGGAAATTGCATTCCCTGTGTATGCAGCTGTAACACACATGCTGTTTTTGCCTAAAAGCCTCCTCACCTCCCTCCTGCCAATCTTTGCCTTTTAATCCCTGTTTGAGTCTGCAAAGTGGAGAACCGCAGGCAAATATTTATTCACAAAATGAGCCATTTTTTTTCCCATTTCTAACCCATCCAAAGCTGCTCTTGTTTCTCTTTAAACTTTTGAAAAGCAATTTGCTTCTAGACAGAAAAAAAAAAAGCAGAGAGAAATAAAGAATCTCAGCCCAAAGCCAGAGCCAGAAACAACGGGCCAGAAGTAAAAGTCTCTTCTGTAAGGTAGGCACTCCAATAAATTTTGGCTACTGACAATGCACATTTCAGATATTAAAGATGAGACATCATACAGGACTTTTGGGATTGGAGGAAAAGTCCTCACCCCTGGCGGATAACATGACACAGGTGGATTGAAGAAATGTGTACTGGAAGAACATTACTAAGGCCCAGTTCCAGATAGAGTTTGTCATTAAATTGAACTTCTCTCATTGATTAATAAAATAAAAAAAACTTTTATTTAGAGAGCAACATAAATTCTCCATAAAGATCAACAGATACTTTGCATGGGTGCCTCAATTCTACCATCTTGCAAACAGGGCAGACATCACTGGTTGATCAAGGCTCTTGATCTTACTGGGCCAGGATTAACCTAGGCATCCTTATAAACATATCTTCCAGTCAGCCTCTATCAACCAAATGTAATAGGCACAGGGGGTAAAAAACCTTTGTGCCAACTCAAACACAGAAGACAGGCAATAAAGATGAGTATGATTTTGTTTTAGGTTTTTTTTTTTTTTCTCTAAGATACCATCAGGTTTTTCTATAATGTCAGCCACTGTTCTAATCAGTGAATACTCTCCTGACTTCAGAGATGCTTTAAGACTATCAAATAAGACATGACATTCAACCATTAATGTATTCCCCAAACATTTATTAAGCATGCATTTTATGCCAGATACTGCGATACTTATTGGACAAATGGAGATGACTCTTGTCTGATTCCGCTTTCAAGACAGAGCAATTTACCCCATTTGGAATCCACCTTGTTGAAACTCTAGCATGGAGAAGCATGCTTTCATCTTTTCTTAAGTACTACTGTATAAGAATTTCACTCAGGCGATGTGCTAAATTTGATCCACTCCAGTCAGAGACAATCAGAAAGTAGGAACTAAAGAATAGGAGTGGAAGGAAGAGCCCAAGAAGGTACCACAGCAACCTTCTAGAAACATGAGGGAAAGCCCACACAGGGTTCTACAGGGAAGACAGGGGCAGAAATATATGTTTGGAAGGATTCAGCACATGTACTTTGGCTTAGCATTTCATGTAGGAAACCAAGGAGGTAAACCTAGGACTGGAGAGGCAGTGAGTAAGTCTATTATCTCACAAATTCAGGGATTCCAAATATGGGACTACAAATTAAATTCAAAACGTCTGTGCCAGAATGGAGGCAGCACAATGTGAATGGTGAAGAACACAGCCCTATTGACGTCATATCTTCCTTCTATTGCTTACCAAGCGTGTAACTTTGGGCAAGTTACTTTAATTCTAATCACCTCATTTTTTTCATATATAAAATTCATCCATCATCATCATATCATCATAGTATCATCATATCATAGTAACTTCTCTCTTTAGTTGTTTGTTTGCTTTTAAGGGCCCTGGGAGTATTTATAAAGCCCTTAAAATTGGGGTCCCCCATCTACCACCCTCAGGTCAGTTATGATGAATCGCGTTTTTTGTAAATACTATAAAGATTTGTTGGAATGCAACCACACCCACTTATTTACATTCCTTTATTTACATATAATGTAAATGTAAAAAGTTGAGTAGATGCAACAGATCTATGTGACCCACAGAGCCTATGATATTTCTAGAAAACTTTCCAGAAAAGTTTGCCAACTCCTGAACTCCTGGCTTAGAATATGACCTGGTGCATAGCAAGAATTTGTAAATGTTTGTTAAAATATAATGTCAGAAAATAAATATAAAATGCAGATATACTCTCCGTTCAAATATAAAATGTCTAAGAAGAAAAAACGCCAGATTTGGAAAGATCTGGATTCGAAGTCAAGTTCTGCAACTTACCAGTTGCATGACCTTAAACAAGTTACTTCAATCTCTGGTGGCTCAGCTCATCTATACAGAAAATAGGGATAAAATGTTACCTATGCCAAAAATTACATCAAACAATTTTCCCAATATATCTAGAAGATTGCCTGGCACTCAGAAAGAACTTAGAAAGTGTTAGCTATTTGGCACATAGAAACAACTTATGAAGTATTAGCTATTACTATTTCATTCCTCTTGGCAACAGAACCAGTCAGATTTTCAATCACTTAAATAGTGAAGTAAGGACATTCAGAAATTGTTCTAATAATGAATGTATACAGAAACCAATTGTACTGTGTCCACTATTACTATTTTAACATGTGATAATTATCCACAATATTGCCTTTATTAAGTAGGCTTGTCTAATCATTTTTTTATCACCATAAAATGTACACAGTCTTGGTTTTCTCAATCTATATCTCTCAAGAAGGCTTATATTTCTTAGTTCCACGGGCTTCTATTTTGCTTTCTGTAGGAATCTAAAGCTGAACTTGGATTTCTATACTCACCATCAATTAAATGATACAGGGAAAGAGTCTCCAGAGTATTGCACAGAGTCAGTTTCCCTGGATATCTCTAAACGTAATAAGGACACAGAGTAATCCCTTCACTTTTTGTAGAGGTTACCAGGGAGGCAGAAAAGTCTTCAGAAAATACATGTCTTTTGAGCTGAACCTTGAAAAGAATGTGTGTGTGTGTGTGTGTGTGTGTGTGTGTGTGTGTGTGTGCGCGCGCGCGCGCGCGCGCGCTTGGGGCAGAAAGAGGAATGAGAAAGGGATTCCTGGCAGATGTGGGAGCATGGAGAATTTTCTCTGCATCCAGGAAATGGACAGTAATATAATAAAGAATCTCAGATTATACAATAATTTGCAACCAGAAAATAAATGGTCTTGTCTGTGTTATGAAGGTTTTTAAGGTAAAAAGAACAACAAAATTCTTTACAATTCCTTTCTTTTTTTCTTCTCCTCCTCCTCTTCCTTCTCCCCTTCCTCACTTCATTCTCTCCTTCCTTTTATCTGAGCATGATGCTGGATTTCAGGAAAGAAAGTCATTATTCTATTTTTATTTGTATTGTCGTTGTCACTGTGCCCCCATCTTCACGAACAATGATTAGCACATAGTCAGTGCTTCATATGTGTTGAATAAATAAATTACCAAATTCAGAAATGTATATATAGCAGATCATTATAACGTAATTGCTGAAGCACATCCTTCGAACTCACATTCCCTGAGCAAGAAACAGAATTCTCTACTCTTTAGCTGTGAGACATTAGGCAATTTTCTTTTTTTTTTTTAAGACAGAGTCTCTCTCTGTCGCCCAGGCTGGAGTGCAGTGGCGCGATCTCGGCTCAATGCAAGCTCCGCCTCCCGGGTTCACGCCATTCTCCTGCCTCAGTCTCAGGAGTAGCTGGGACTTCAGGAGCCCGCCACCTCGCCCGGATAATTTTTTGTATTTTTAGTAGAGACGGGGTTTCACCGTGTTAGCCGGGATGGTCTCCATCTCCTGACCTCGTGATCCGCCCGCCTCGGCCTCCCATAGTGCTGGGATTACAGGCGTGAACCACCGCGCCCGGCTAGGCAAGTTATTTTAACTCTCTTGAGTTTCAGTTTCCTTACCAGCAGTAAAGGGATGAATAATAATAATACCCTCTTTGAGTTGTTATAAAGGTAACAATGTGTTAACTCGATAAGTTAATGTGTATTAAGCTCTTTAAAAAATGCCAAGTCCATAGACAGTACTCAGTAAACACAAGCCATTCTTAATTCTAGAAGTAATTCTAGCAGTTTTAACTATCTGAAAGTAATTCTCAAGTTTCACAACGTATGAATCAATGAATTTACTGAAACAAGAATTTCAGACACAGGAACACTGAGTCTTAAAAAGAAAAATAAAATAAAACAGCATATCCTTTAGCTTATGAGTGAGCCCAGAGATTCTCTGCAGTTGGTAAGGCATATTTTTGTAAAGGAATTTATATACTGCCATAATAGTGTTTCTTCTGCTTTTTGCATATTCACTTTTATCGTGAAAAAGTTTCTACATGTAACATATAAAAGTAAGCTAAAGATTAATACTAAATAATACAAATAATACTAAAAAGAGCATTCATAAATTAATCAATCCAATAAAAATAGAACAAATCTAAAATTTGAAGCCCTGAATAGGATACTATATATATACATACTACAGCATCCCTGTCTTTCACCAATAAAGGTGTCCAGAATCCCAAATTCTATATTTAAAATGGTTTTTCTTTCTTTAGAGTTTAACCTCATATGTACTTTCGTGACTTGCTTTTGGCTCAACTCTCTTTTTGAGATTCACCATTGTTGATGCTTATAATTATAGTTTATTTATTTTTGCCAAAGTATGGCAAGGCAATAACAAATCTATCCAATGGAAATTTGAGTTATTTCTATGTTTTTTGTTTTTGTAACATTATAAACAATTGCGACTTGTACCTTTTACTTGAATTCTAGTTCCCACGACTAAGAACGACATTCTAGGACATTTATCTCAGAAGAAAATTACTAGGTGATAGATATAGTTACAGCCTAAATTTTTCTGTCTTCCGAGATAATACCAAATTGTTTTATAAAATGATTTAATTAGTTCACACACTACCTATCAGTTATAAGAATTCACTTTATACAGCATCATCACTTAACATTGTTCAATTTTTAATTTTTACAATTTGTTCTGTGTAAAATGCTGCTTAACTATAAATTTTAATTTGCATGTCATCTTAGTCTGCTCAGGTTTCTATAACAAAATACCATAGAAAGTATGGCTTAAACAATAGATATTTATTTCTCACAGTTCTGGGGACTGGAAAGTCCAAGATCAGGATAACAGCATATTGAGGGGTCTCTTTCTGGCTTACAGATGGCTGCCTTCTTGCTATGTCTTCACATGGCAAGGAGAGAAAGCTCTGGTGTTTCCTCTTTATTTTATTTTATTTTATTTTATTTTTTCGAGACGGAATCTCACTCTGTCACCCGGGCTGAAGTGCAGTGGCACCATCTCAGCTCACTGCAACCTCTGCCTTCTGGGTTCAAGCTATTCCTCTGCCTTAGCCTCCTGAGTAGCTGGGACTGCAGGCGTGAGCCCACCACACCCAGCTAATTTTTGTATTTTTAGTACAGATGGGGTGTCATCATATTGGCCAGGCTTGTCTCGAATTCCTAGACCTGGTGATCCGCCCACCTCGGCCTCCCAAAGTGCTGGGATTACAGGCGTTAGCCACCATGCCCAACTCTTTATTTTAATAAGGGCACTAACCCTATCATGGGGGCTCCACCCTCATTAAACCTAATTAATTCCCAAACGCCCCACTTCTAAAACCATCGTAGTGAAGGTAAGGCATCAATATATGAAATCTGGGGAACACAGACATTTAATCCATACACATAATAATTAGTGAGTTGAGTATTTTTTTGTATGTTACAGAGAAACACGTTTCTTTTTCCTCATCTTTTGCTCTTTTTGTCTTTTACTTTTTTTTTTTTTAATAGAGACAAGGTCTCACTATGTGTGCCCAGGTTCATCTCCAACTCTTGGGCTCAAGCAATTCTCCCTGCTCATCCTCCAGGTAGCTAGGATCACAGGCATGCACCATCACACCTACATTCTAATAAACATCGTTTTTCAACTATACATAGCAAATGCTTTTTCTTTGTTGTACTTTTTTATTTTATTTTATAATGCCTTTTGATAAACCAAAGTTCTGAAATTTAATGCAGTAAAAATTTTCATTTTAAAGTTTATATTATTTGTTTGTTGCTTAATAAATGCTTCCCTACAGAAAGAACCTAAAGATATTCTCTCATATGCCTTCTAAAACTTATACTTTTTATACTTAAGGCATGAACTTGATTTTTTGTGTATAGTATAAAATAGAAATATTTTTTCCATATAGATAATTAATTTTCCCTGAGCTATTTATCAAATAGTCCATCCTTTCGTCATTGACCTATAGTGCTATTTCTGTTTATATGAAGTTTCTATATATGCATGGTCTTTTTGGGGCCTTTTAAATCCAGGTATAATATCTGCCTGGTTATTACTGAGTGAGTACAACTGTATATATTCCCTTTACAATGACTCTTGATATGTGTTAATGTAGGCACCCATAACTTTTTTTTTCCTCAAGAATGTCAGTTTTTTTTTTTCAAATGTAAAGACTCTTGATGATCTTTGCTATATCCTCTGTAGATGGTAAGACTGACATCCCTTTGCAAGGATGATCAGAAATATTATTTGGGAGTTAAATAGCCCTCTAAGAAAGCCATGAGATATTCTAGACCTGTATTGTCTAATATCATGGCCTCTAGCCACATATGTCAAAGAAAATTTATATTAATTAAATTAAATATTCAGTTACTCAGGCTCACTATCTACATGTCAAGTATTTAGCCACAAGTAGCTAATTGCTGGCATAGTAGACAGCACATATATAGAGCATTTCCATCTTCACAGAATGCACTATTGGACAGAACATCCTGATTGAGGTCTTTAATGCAGAACCATCAAAAGAAGTTGGTTGAGTTTCTTTTGAGACGGAGTTTCACTCTTGTTGCCCAGGCTGGAGTGCAGTGGCATGATCTTGGCTCACCACAACCTCCACCTCCTGGATTCAAGCAATTCTCCTGCCTCAGCCTCCCAAGTAGCTGGGATTACAGGCACCTGCCACCATGCCCAGCTAATTTTGTATTTTTAGTAGAGACGGGGGTTTCTCCATGTTGGTCAGGCTGGTCTCGAACTCCTGACCTAAGGTGATCTGCCCGCCTCGGCCTCCCAAAATGCTGGGATTACAGGCATGAGCTACCACGCCTGGCCTGAAGAAAACATTGAAGCAATAATGTTTTTAGTGGATTTTTCTCAACCTTTGCATTACCCAACATTTGGATATTTTTAAATCTCCATATACATACATAATATCTGTATTTCTTTTTCTTTCTTTCCTTTTTTTTTTTTTTTTTTTTTGAGACAGAGTCTCACTCTTTCACCCAGACTGGAGTGCAGTGGCACAAGCTCAACTCACTGCAACCTCCGCCTCCCTGGTTCAAGTGATTCTGTCACCCCAGCCTCCTGAATAGCTGGGATTACAGGTGCCTGCCCCCACACCTGGCTAATTTTTGTATTTTTAGTAGAGATAGGGTTTCACCATGTTGGCCAGGCTGGTCTTGAACTCCTGACTTCAAGTGATCTGCCTGCCTCAGCCTCCCAAAGTGCTGGGATTACAGGCGTGAGCTACCACACCTGGCCAAATATCTGTATTCCTTAATATGACTATCCTCATTCTAATAAATGAAGATCTAAATGATAATGGAATACTACGTAGAAAATGCATAGTAGACTCAGGGTAGGTTGGATCTTAAAGTTACCCTGTGCAATTCCTTCACTCCTTTTTTTTCTCTTTTGATCTTTGAATTCCCTGGGGAACTTCTAGGATAATTAATCTCTGATTGTATATACCTGGTGATAAGAAACTCCCTATCTTCTCAGGCTCTCCTTTCACAAGGAAATGGCTGTAAAAGAAACATGGTCTACAATATGCCAAGAAAGGAAGAATGCGCACTTTGAGGGGCTTGATGACAGTGTTGTCTAAGCCATCCCTGAAATTATGAGAACTAAGTCTGAGCAAGAACTGGAGATATGTGTCCAAGCAGTCCTTACAGCAACAGCATCTGGAGGTGATTATGTAGAGCAGAGGAGGGCAGGGAGTCCAAGACTGTATGAAGGTAGATTATAGAATCAGAATAGGTAATCCTCTAGCTCAATCATGGAGTCTGTGAGACACTGGCTGTGAAACAGCTTTCAAAAACATCTGAGTCCTTTTGCCTGGGGAGACCATTTACATTTGAAAGAATCAAGAAGAGGCATCAGGATATGGCATACTATGAATTTCTCTAAGCATCTTAGTGTAGTTTTTCTAGCTTCTCTTTCTGTGACTGACTCTTCAGATACAAACCCCAAGTAGGCTGACCTACTGATTATTCGCAACAATAATGGAAAAGCAATGAGAATCACGACTTAAGATTAAGCATTCAAACAAACATCTCCCTCTCCCAACTTCCAAATAGTTAAACACAAATATGCTACACAGGAGGAAGATGGCGTCTCCATTGAATTAATCTACTCTCCGATGCTAACTCATAATAAAAAGTTTACAGGAGAATGTATTGAGTGCTAAAAATGTATTGGGTTTTCACTGTGGATCATACAATTTGGAGTCTTCACTCAGTCTTTAAAATAATCCTTAGAGGCCAGGCCCATGGCTCACACCTGCAATCCTAGCACTTTGGGAAGTCAAGGTGGATGGATCACTTGAGGTCAGGAGTTCGAGACCAGCCTGGCCGACATGGTAAACTCCCATCTCTACCAAAAATACAAAAAAAATTAGCTGGGCGTGCTGGCGGGTGTCTGTAATCCCAGCTACATGGGAGGCTGAGGCAGGAGAATCACTTGAACCTGCGAGGCAGAGGTTGCAGTGAGCCAAGAACACACCACAGCACTCCAGCCTGGGTGACAGAGTTTGACTCTGTCTCAAAAAACAATAATAACAAAATGAAATAAATCAAATCAAATCAAAGAATAGTTAGAGATAATAATTTTACCTCCGTTTGGTAGGGAAGAAAGCAGAAGCTTAGCCAGTAGGTAGTGGAGCTGAAATTCAAATACAGGTCTGACTGATTTCATAGTCTCATACTTTTCTCATGACAATATGATGTCAAAAACATGGATCTCCCCATTACTCATATTATAATCGTATGATGTTTTAGATTGGTTAAAAAAAAAAAAAACCCAGTCTCTGAAAATCGTTCATCCGTATATAGTTTCTGTTTGGATATTAATACTAGTACTAACAGCTAGCATTTACCAAGTGTTAACTGCATTTCAGGCACTTTGTATGAATTGCCTCATTTAGTTCTCTCAATAGCCTTATGAGGTATGTAATATCATTTTCATAACTTCCCAAATAGGGAAAGTCTAGCTTAGTAAATTTAACAAATTTATGTTGCTGGTAAATCGCCCAAGCTTCTCTGACTTTATAGCATTAGGAACCCAGGCTGTGACCAATTTATATTTACTCTTAGAGAATAAAATTTTTTGTTTAACAAAAATGTATCATTGTTACAATACTCAGAATATTCAGGACATTACTGTTATTTTCCCTTTGTTCTTCTAGGGAAGAGCTGCACTTTCCTATCTATAGAAAATTATTTTAAAGGCAAAGGGAAACTCAAACATAAGAAGTTATATTTTAAAAAATAACAAAACACAAAGCCTAATGCAGTGCCCAAGCAACACTCCGTACAGAAAGATCTTTCCTAAAATTTTAACTGAATAGTTCCACAAAGGATTATCATCTATAGAGAAAAAACTCCACATGAACAGAACTATAGTCAGGGACAGAATTAATATGCAAGTCAGCTATTCACCTAGTGGCATATACAAAATATGACTTTCTATCCTTGATTAAGCAGGTGCTCTTTAAACCAACCCCTGCATTTTAATTGTAAATATTCTAGTAATAACAGTATAAAACCACCCCTGATAACACAGCAGTTAGTGATGATGCCAGCCACTTCTCAGGGCCAGTCGCCATGAGCTGCAAATACCAAAGCAACAGCAACAAACAAAAACAAACAAACAAAAAAGGTACAAGTTCAGATGATAGAGGATCCTTTACTAAGTAAACACAAAACCTACCAAATTACAGGAAAAAACAAGTTTACTATGTTTGTTATAACACAGCTGGATGGGAAGTTTTTAAACTGATGTTTTGTTATTAATTTAAATAATAAGTGAATCCTTTGAGACCATCATTCGTTGACAACTTTTAACTCTGTGGCTCAAACTCCTTTAAAATTTTGAAATGTTATCCAGGAAATCCCAATCTTAGGCTAAGCAGGAACATAAAGAAAGCTGCTGAGGCCAGTGATATTCACACACGAGATCACTGCATCAATATAATTTCACTCCAAAAGGAACTGGCTTTTTTGGCAAGAAAAAAATGAGAGGGTCAGGGTACAGGCAAGACTTGAATAGAGCTCCTAAAAACACAGTAGTAATTTTTCTTTGGTGTGTATTTGAGCTCACATACAGAAAGTTCCTTTGATTATGTGAGACTTGCAAGAAACTGGAGACTTTTGCAACCCTTGGAAGTTAATTGGCTTAGACACTAGTTCTAACATCTAGTCGGATGGAGAAAGATAAAATAGATAGATGAAAAATAAAAGGGATGCTGAAATTTAAATTTCACAAATTTGTATTCTTTGGCAAGGGTAACGACATGCTTTTGGTACATTGTTTTTTTTGACAAAAAGAGTGATTCAAAATATTCCAGATAAATCAATACCATGACTGATTGAAATGAGTTTTCCCACACGTGGAGATTGGCTAGTGGCAAAGTGCTGATGTTGAAGTTTGGGCAGCCAGTTTTGAGAAAATGGTAAACTCTCAAGACATGGGGAGACATTGAGATTCACCGTAACTTCAACCTGGTGCCCTAGAAAAGGCAGAGCATCTGGGCCCTGGAAGAACAATATACACATTCAGAGATAAAACCAGTGCCAAGGGCTCCATCTCAAGTCTCCTGGAACATGTTTTTCAGATACTTGCTTCTGTAGCCAGAGCCTCAATTTCTGCAGCTGCAAATTGGTAATGTGTTCAGACTGCCATCCTTAGCTCCTATGATTGATCAGGGAGGTGATGAAATAAATTAACTGTACTGAATTGCATTAGAGTCTAAGGAATGAAAAACATGTGCTTGTTAGTATTCTTTCCTTTGTATTCCTGCTCAAACAAATAAGCACTCTACAAACATTAATACTTTCCCATAATTCATTGAGATTACACTAAGGGTACAATTTTATTTGTTAAATTTAGGATCTTAAGATATTATATAATTTGTCCAAGCCCGTGAATTTTGTCTTTGGGAGAACCCAAAATGCAAAATTCTGTATTCTTCTTCTAATACTCTAAAAAGTAAATATCACATGCTGGTTGGGATCCAGCTAGATCTCCACAAATGGACAAGAATAATTCCAATTCCTGTACTTCCACTTACTGAGTCTTTGACTAGAAGCAATGTACACAATCTCTTTAAATTAGAAGATTAACTGATGTGTACTATTATTTTTCTCACCTTGCAGATAAAGAAACAAAAATATGATGGTTAATATGGTGTCTGGCCCAGTGCAGTAGTAATCATTAAGTTCTTACAGAATGGATGTTGTCCTTACCTATTATAACAGATTAGAAAAAGGGCCTCTAAGCTAGGTTATATTAGTTACTAACAGGTATTCCATTTATCAATATACATAGTAATAACAAGATTCTTGAAGAAGTCCTTCATTTTTTTTTTTTTTTTTTTTTGAGACTAAGTCTCACTCTGTCACCCAGGCTGGAGTGCAGTGGCACAATCTTGGCTCACTGCAACCTCTGCCTCCCAGGTTCAAGTGAATCTTGTGCCTCAGCCTCTGCCTTGGCCTCCCAAAGTGCGTGTATTTTAGCTCAAGTCCTCTTAATGTTCATATAAAGCAGAGGCATTCCTATTTTACAGGTAAAATCTGAGACCAGGCACAGTGGCTCGTACCTGTAATCCAGTATTTTGGGAGACCGAGTTGGGAGGATCCCTTGAGGCCAGGAGTTTGAGACCAGCCTGATAAATATAGCAAGACCCTGTGTCTACAAAAATTATTTTTAAAAATTAAATAATTTAGCCAGTGTGGCGGTGCACACCTGTAGTCTCAGCTATTTGGGAAGCTGAAGTGGGAGGATTGCTCAAGCCCAGGAGGTTCAGGCTATAGTGAGTTATGATCATGCCCCTGTACTCCAGCCTGGGTAACTGATTGAGACCCCGTCTTTAATAAAAGAAAGAAAGAGAGATGGAACGAAGGGAGGGAGGGAAGGAAGGAAGGAAGGAGAAGGAAGGAAGGAAAAGGAAGGAAGGAAGGAAAAGAGAGAGAAAAAAGAAAGAAAAAGAAAAGAAAGAAAGAAAGGAAGGAAAGAAAGAAAGAAAGAAAAAGAAAGAAAGAAAAGAAAGAAAGAAGGAAGGAAAGAAAGGAAGGAAGGAAGAAAGGGAGGAAGGAAAGAGGAAGGAAAGGAAGGGAGGAAGGAAAGGAGGAGAAGGGAGCTGAGAGTGTCAAGTGCAAAGTTGCACATTAGTTGAATATTAAAGAGTCAGAATTTGACTCTCACCTCTGTGACTCCAACATCTTCACTAACAATACTCAGATATAAATCATATATGCATACCCTAAACCAACTTGGCACGTTTGGGAATCCAATTTTCTCCAAACTGCCAGAGTTAGCGTCTCTAAGTCATTTTGGGTAAGCAGGGGCGGAAGGGAAGGAAACTCACATCTATTAAGGTACTACCATCTGCCACACAGAATGTGAGGCACTTTTGTGTGCTCTGTCTGTACTACAGATTTTCCTTTTTGTGAACTTCTGCTCTCATTTCCCCATAGAAACCAAAGGCATCAGGAATGTAAGTGATCATAACCTTCAAGTTGCTCTTAACACCTAATGCAAATGCGTAAAGGACTCAACTTAGGCAAGCAATAACATGACTAAATTTCTGTAGCACAGGGGAAGTTTACAAAATGCTTGCACATATTTCACTTTACATACTACTTAAAACAACATTTGGAGGCAGATGGAGAATACATCGTCATCTACTTTACAGGTGTGAAACCGAGTTTCTTGCAGAATAAGAGTTTTGTGCAAAGTAACACAATTTAGGGACAAAGATCATGCTCAAGCCAGTGTGCCCACTTAGTTAAGTCAGAAAACTTGGAAGTTATCCAAGATCTCACTCTCTCTGTCTCCCTGACTTTCCCCTTTACCGCTTGCCTTCGATTCTTCCACATCTATAATTCTGGAAGAGTTAGCAGTTCTCTTTTCTAAATGGAACTAAGAAGATAAAATGCCACCACTCCCCAACCCATCCAGAGACTGGAAGAGGTGGCAACTGGTCTAATCTGATTGCTAAAACTGGTCATCTTGAAACTTTGTACTACTTTGGAGAAGCAAGTTGCTCTGATCAGACAGTGGGGGATTTAACACGTTGTTGTTGTTGTTTGACTTGTTGGCCAGATAATGTAGTGAATCTATCCCCTGTAACTTCCTGCTTTCTGCACAATACATGCTAAATCTTTGTGTGTGTGTGTGTGTGTGTGTGAGAGAGAGAGAGAGAGAGAGATTTTTACAGGAATTAAGTAAAAGGAAATGTACTCTTTTTTGGGCTCTGCACTAAGGTGAAGAAGAAAGTACCTTCAATATGTGGTTCAGAGATAACCCAAATGTCCAACAATGATAGATTGGATTAAGAAAATGTGGCACATATACACCATGGAATACTATGCAGCCATAAAAAATGATGAGTTCATGTCCTTTGTAGGGACATGGATGAAATTGGAAATCATCATTCTCAGTAAACTATCACAAGGACAAAAAACCAAACACCGCATGTTCTCACTCATAGATGGGAATTGAACAATGAGAACACATGGACACAGGAAGGGGAGCATCACACTCTGGGGACTGTTGTGGGGTGGGGGGAGGGGGGAGGGATAGCATTAGGAGATATACCTAATGCTAAATGACAAGTTAATGGGTGCAGCACACCAGCATGGCACATGTATACATATGTAACTAACCTGCACGTTGTGCACATGTACCCTAAAACTTAAAGTATAATAATAATAAAAAAAAATGTGGTTCAGAGAATAAAAAATTCAACGAAGTCAAGAAATTAAATCCCTTGGATTCAGTCATTTAACAACATTTACTAAATATCTTCTCAGGAAGTACTGGATATAGCAGTAACCAGAAAATAAATTCCTTGCCTTCAGGTAGCTTACCTCCTGGTGTCGAACACGGACATTTTTTCTTCTTTTTTGCTTTTTATCTTTGAGACAGTGTCCTACTCAGTTGTCCAGGCTGGAGTGCAGTGGCACAATCATGGCCCACTGCATCCTTGACCTCCTGGGCTCATAGGATCCTCCCACTTCAACCCAAGTAGCTGGAACTACAGGTGCAGGCTGCCACACCTGACTAATTTGTGTGTGTGTATGGAAGTGGGGTCTCACTACGTTTCTCAGGCTGGTCTTGAACTACTGGGCTCAAGCAATCCTCCTGTCTTGGCCTTCCAAAGTACTGGGATTACAAGTGTGGGCCACTGTGCCTGACTGACCCAAAGACAGACTTTTTTTTAATATGCATATATTGGGCTCAAAGAAAATTTTTCTATGTATAAAGTGACTGCAGAAAGCATCTGGATTTCATAACTCTCTCAGGTTAATTCCCTCCTTTTCATATAATCTGTCACCATTATCTCTAACTTTAATCACTAAAGACATTAACTGAAATTGGAGACAGCACTCCCTCCCCTCCCTTCAGTTTCAGCCTTTCCTCCAGCACTCTTTATTTATTTATTTATTTTTGAGACGGAGTTTCACTCTTGTTGCCAGGCTGGAGTGTAATGGCATGATCTTGGCTCACAGCAACCTCTGCCTCCCGGGTTCATGTGATTCTCCTGCTTCGGCCTCTTGAGTAGCTGGGATTACAGGCATGTACCACCATAATTTTTTAAATGTTTGCAACAGTAATCTTTTTTTTTTTTAATTTATTTATTTTTATTGATCATTCTTGGGTGTTTCTCACAGAGGGGGATTTGGCAGGGTCATAGGACAACAGTGGAGGGAGGGTCAGCAGATAAACAAGTGAACAAAGGTCTCTGGTTTTCCTATGCAGAGGACCCTGCGGCCTTCCCGCAGTGTTTGTGTCCCTGGGTACTCGAGATTAGGGAGTGGTGATGACTCTTAACGAGCATGCTGCCTTCAAGCATCTGTTTAACAAAGCACATCTTGCACCACCCTTAATCCATTTAACCCTGAGTGGACACAGCACATGTTTCAGAGAACACAGAGTTGGGGGTAAGGTCACCGATCAACAGGATCACAAGGCAGAAGAATTTTTCCTAGTACAGAACAAAATGAAAAGTCTCCCGTGTCTACCTCCCTCTACACAGACATGGCAACCATCCGATCTCTCAATCCCTTCCCCGCCTTTCCCCCGCTTCTATTCCACAAAACCGCCATTGTCATCATGGCCCATTCCCAATGAGCTGCCGGGTACACCTCCCAGACGGGGCGGTGGCCGGGCAGAGGGGCTCCTCACCTCCCAGTAGGGGCGGCCGGGCAGAGGCGCCCCTCATCTCCCGGACCGGGCGGCTGGCCGGGCGGGGGACTGACCCCCCCACCTCCCTCCCAGACGGGGCGGCTGGCCGGGCAGAGGGGCTCCTCACTTCCCAGTAGGGGCGGCCAGGCAGAGGCGCCCCTCACCTCCCGGATGGGGCGGCTGGCCGGGCGGGGGGCTGACCCCCCCACCTCCCTCCCGGTAGGGGCGGCTGGCCTGGCGGGGGGCTGACCCCCCCCACCTCCCTCCCGGACGGGGCGACTGGCCGGGCGGGGGGCTGACTCCCCCACCTCCCTCCCGGATGGGGCGGCTGGCCAGGCGGGGGGCTGACCCCCCCCACCTCCCTCCCGGACGGGGTGGCTGGCCAGGTGGGGGGCTGACCCCCCCCACCTCCTTCCCGGACGGGGCGGCTGGCTGGGCAGAGGGGCTCCTCACTTCCCAGTAGGGGCGGCCAGGCAGAGGTGCCCCTCACCTCCCAGACGGGGCGGCTGGCCGGGCAGGGGGCTGACCCCCCCCACCTCCCTCCCGGACGGGGCGGCTGGCCAGGCGGGGGGCTGACCCCCCCACCTCCCTCCCGGACGGGGCGGCTGGCCGGGCGGGGGGCTGACCCCCCCACCTCCCTCCAGGACGGGGCGGCTGGCCTGGTGGGGGCTGACCCCCACCTCCCTCCTGGATGGGGTGGCTGCCGGGCAGAGACGCTCCTCACTTCCCAGACGGGGTGGCTGCCGGGCGGAGGGGCTCCTCACTTCTCATATGGGGTGGTTGCCAGGCGGAGGGGCTTCTCACTTCCCAGACGGCGCGGCGGGGCAGAGGTGCTCCCCACATCTCAGACGATGGGCGGCTGGGCAGAGACGCTCCTCACTTCCTAGATGGGATGGTGGCCGGGAAGAGGCGCTCCTCACTTCCTAGATGGGATGGCGGCCGGGCAGAGACGCTCCTCACTTTCCAGACTGGGTAGCCAGGCAGAGGGTCTCCTCACGTCCCAGATGATGGGCGGCCAGGCAGAGACGCTCCTCACTTCCCAGACGGGGTGGCAGCCGGGCAGAGGCTGCAATCTCGGCACTTTGGGAGGCCAAGGCAGGCGGCATGCTTCGCCGGGTGGTCAGAGCTATTCGCCCATAGTCCGTAGCCCAGAGCCGGGGCTGCTCGGCTCTCCGTCCCGGGGGGCCGGGGCCGGGCTGGAGGCGTGCGAGCCTCTCACCGCCGCCTCCCAGAGCAGCCACTGGAGTCGCCGCCGCCGCCGCCTCCCTCCATGGCTGCTGCAACAGTAATCTTTTTTAACTCTAAAATGATTTGTTAATTGCAATAGTAGTAGTAATGGCAGTAAATACATATGATAAAATTAAAAATAAAATATGTGCATGGCAAAAGAATGTCAAATAGTAATAAGAAAGCAGGCAAAGCAAAAAGTCCCCTAACACAGCCCTCTGTCCTCCAGTTCCTCATTCCAGAAGCAACTACTGTTATCAAGTTATATTTTATGTGTGTTCATGCTTGTTCATTTGTCTGTACCCAAGGAAATATTTTATGCACACGTAAGTATACACAAATGCATGGACTCTTCATTCTTCTGTGTACACAAATAAAAAAAAATTCTGTGAACACTATTCCATATCTTGTTTTAGAGCTAGTTCATAATATATATATAGCACTGACATTATTTTCATAGCTGCATAGTATTTTAAATAATAGATATATCAAAATTTATTTAAGCAATCTTAATAGAAATGTAATCCCATTACTTCTTTATTTAAAATCTTCAGTGTCTGGCCCCCTGCTTCCATCACATACATGATAAAGTGCAAACCCCTAAGAATACCACGCAAAATTTCTCATGGCTGGGAAGTAAATAGCGATTAAGCTGTGGGGCTAAGTATATGTCTCCATAGTATTACATGTTCTACTGCTGCTGAACTGTTTGCCATTTTTAAATTGCATTCTTGTTCCCCTCATTTGTGCCATTCACTCTTACCCTTTCCTCTTGAGATATGTCCTCCAATGTAATAAATCCCATATTGTATTCAGAATTCATTTTAAATTTTGCTTCTAAAAAGCTTACTTCGATGGCAGGTTCCAGGTGCAAATTGAGTCAGGCACTACTACCATTAAGTCTGCACAACAACCATTATATTGCTAATTGTACTGTATTGAGATTGTGGATTCCCTTGATTGTCTCCTCTAATTGAATGTAAATTTCCTTAGACATGAGGAATGGGCCCTATTAATCTCTGTATTGAAGAACGTAGCACATAATTTACCTATTACAGGCCAAGGAAAATTTGTCGAATGACTAATCGAATGTAAAAAGCTTTATGACTCTCATCTGATGTTCTCTCTGCTACACACAACAGCTACCAAAATAAATCTATTTGGAGGATATGTTAGATCACTGGTACTAAAAGTGTGGTCTTCAGACCAGCATTGTCAGCATTGCGTGGGGACCTGTCAGAAACACAAATTCTGTCCCACCACAGAGGTACTGAATCAGAAACTCTGAAGTCAGGCCCACTGTACCTGCTTTAACAAATCCTCTACATGATTCTGATGCTTACTGCGCTTTCAGAACCACTGCAAGAGAACATGTTTCTCAATTCTTGTTTCTCAATCCCCCTGCAAACATTTTTGCTCTTCACGTTAGAATCACTTATCAGGAAAACAGCAAAATATCACCACTGCTGTTCATATTTCCTTGTACAATTTTATTGAAGTTATAACTGTGTCCCACAATACTTAGTTTCTGCTAACAAACATGCCTGAAAGTTAACTCTAAGTCCCGGGGAGATTAAGAAAAATGAACCAAACTGCAAACAGGTGATTACTTGTGTGAAATCATGCTAGCTCTCTTGTTCCTAGCCAAGGTACTCACAGGTAAAATTTTATTAAAGAGAGAACAGTCCTAGTATACATACAATGAAAACATTCTCTTTTATAAGACATAGAAATCATTTCTTGTGATAGAAGATTATAAATGAGACAACATCTCAGGATTGGACTGACCCAAAGCTATAATAAAGAAGGAAGGAAACACAAAACAAAACAAATTGTTTAGAGGCTACTAAAAACAATTACTGTTTTGCACAAAAGATCATCTAATTCTCAGATTCTAAAGCAATAGATCTGCCTGTCTGGGGAGCAGGCATGTTTGCTGTTACTTTCACTTTTTTTTTTTTTTTTTTTTTTGAGATGGAGTCTCATTCTGTCACCCAGGCTGGAGTGCAGTGGCACGATCTCGGCTCACTGCAGCCTCAGCCTCCCAGGTTCAAGCGATTCTCCTGCCTCAGCCTCCCGAGTAGCTGGGACTACAGGCATGTGTCACAATGCCCGGCTAATTTTTTGTATTTTTAGTAGAGATGGAGTTTCACCGTGTTAGCCAGGATGGTCTCAGTCTCCTAACCTTGTGATCCGCCTGCCTTGGCCTCCCAAAGTGCTGGGATTACAGGCGTGAGCCACGGCACCCAGCCTACTTTTACTTTTTATGTGTCTTATTCTTTACTCAGACGAATTAGAACAGAACAGATTCCATTAGGCAGACCAAGTGCCTATAATCATATGTAATAATGTTTTCTCATTATTGTATAATTAAAAGTAACATACATTTTTATTAAAAGGATGAAAGAAAAATTGCTTTCAACTTCACAAGCTTACATCTCACCTGCCCAACTCAGTAGATATAATCCATCCACTCTTGGTCTTCTGAACCACTTTCCTCCTACAAGAATGTATGAAATCTTCAGATGGCTCATACTGATCCTAATCCTATGTGAAAGTTTCCTGTGTTTTTAAATCATGCTGAAAAGATAGTCCGGTTAGACAGCTTTAAAGACATATGTCTCCTTCGCCTCCAGACAAAGAAGAACAAACCTAATTCATCCTTGCAGATAAATTCATCAAAACTCAAGGCCAGTGGAAATGTTTACTAGTGCCTCTTCTATTTCGTAGCTTAGAATATCTGAACTAGAAGAGACCTGACAGATCATCCAACCCAATCCCCTGAAGCACAGATTAAAAATAACAGCATCAAGGCTGAGGTTAAGTCCAGGATGAAAGAATCATGCCTTGTAACTGAGCAACACAGTCTTGACACCGTCATTGCAGGGAATGGCAAACTCTGCACATGGGGACAAATTCTGCCCTCCTCGGAGAATGAATGCAACTAAAAATTATTCCCAACCTCTAACCAGGTGAAGCAAATTCATGCTCTGGCATTTTCCCTTCTTAAAAGAGCATTAATGTACTAACTCACCACATTTAAAGGTGCTCATCAACAATAGGTTTTATTTGAGAATATATGAAATCGTATAATATTGACATTCCATAAAGCTACGGCAGCTTTCATTCTAAATTCTGAAGTTTTCGCAAAAACAGGGACCTAGATAAGATGGTCACCAAGAAAAAGACATTTTTACCTAAACCCATGGTTCAGTGGTAATTCAATTAATAAAATGATTTTCAAAACACAAATTAAATTATATTATATCAATCAGGATAGTTTATTACATCTCTGATTAGGTCTACAATTTATTTATTCATTTATATTTATTTTTTGTAGAGGTGAGGGACTTGCTACATTGCCAAAGCTGGTCTCGAACTCCTGGGCTCAAGCAATACTCCGACCTCACTCAGCCTCTCAAAGCGCTGGGATTACAGGCATGAAACACCATGCCTGGCCCAGGTCTACAGTTTAAACAGTCCTGAAATATTGAGTGGTTTAGCATTTTGTTTTCTTTCATATATGAGGTTAATACTCTTCAAACAAGTATTTCATGACCACAGAATATTGTGTGTGTGTATGTGTGTGTGTGTGTGTGTATGTGTGTGTTTAAGTATAATCCTTTTCTGAGGAGTGTTTTTTAAAAAAGAATAATTCTTCTCCTTTATCCTAAGATTCAGATTTTCTCTAAAAAAGTCATAAAGTCATAATTTTAATGTTATTTCCAAGCCACCTTAACTTAAAGTCTCTCAGAGTCTACTTTGCTGATGTGCCAGGAATTCTCACAATATTCCGCAATCCTGCCTTATGGTACACTGTTTGAAATAAAATAAAGACGTTCTATTGAGAAAAGAACTTAATGCATATTTCTTTGAAGCCCTGCCTGTATCATTTTGCACATGCCATCGAAGAGATCCCATATACTAGTTGTTTATCTAGGCCCTTAAAGTCTATACACTGACTCTTATACTCCTATATTTTCTCTTGCTCCTACCATATTTTTATCCTTCCAGAAAAACAACTGTGAAATGATCATGGACTTCCTTACGGTAGAATGCCAGTTAATAAATATAGAAGGAATATGGAGATTTTTTAAAATCACGAATTAATGCTAAAACTATTGGATGAAAGTCTAATGAGAAATAGAATTGTCAGAAAGTATCTCCCCACAAATTACTTATTAATAACAAAAGGGAAAATAGTAGCTTTGCAGAAGAAAGCCCTGACAGACACCATCTCAACCAGGTAAGCAAAGTTAGCATCATCAATATTGAGATAAACCAACCTCACGTAACTTGTGATATGGTGCCCTTAGAAAACCGCATCACTTCTACAGGGTTTTTGTTAAAAACGCCTAACTTGTAGTACTCACAAGGGAATATCAGATGCAAAAATCTAAAAATGTTCCACAAAATAACTGGCATATAAACTCCAAAAATACAAATTTCAAGAAAGTCTGTGAAATTGTTCCAATAAAAGGAAACTAAAAAGATATGACAATTAAATGCAGTAAGTCATCTTGACCTGTACCAAGAAATACAAATATCTATAAACAGCAATTTTAGAATAACTGAAAAAATTTTTATGAATTATGGATAGAATAATAGTATTGTGCCAATGCTACATTTCCAGATCGTAATAATTACTCTGTGGTTAGAAAATACACTGAAGTATTTTATGGTAATGGAAAAAAATATCCCCAACTTGCTGGAAAAAGGTTTAGAAGAAAAATGCAATATGCATGAAAAGATAATTAGGACATGATAAAATGAATGAAGCAAAATTAAACACTTGATGAATATGGTGAGATTCTTGTATTATTATTAATATTATTATTATTGTTGGAAATTTTCTGTAAATTTGAAATTATATCCCAATAAAATGTGGTCTTCTATGGTAAATAATAATTAAAGCACTTCATCAAATATCTGCAGATGTCTTTTTCCTTATTTGACAGGTGAGTAAATGGAGATGCAAAGAGATCAGGTTATTTGCATAAAAGCACATGGCTAGTTGGTGGAAGAATTGGGTATTTTAACATAGGACTGTTTGCATCCAAGACTCTTCGATCTAGCATACTGTCTTCAACCAGGTGCCCTCGATCCAAGACACAGAGAAAGCTGATATGGACTTCAATGTATCTTTCTATTGCTTCTTCCTCTGAGATGTACCTAAGCTCTCACCTTGTAATTAAACGAGTCATGCCCACTATATGCTTGGCATTACTGAGAATGCTGAGTCACCCAACTTTAGCCCATGGATCAAAGGACCTCTGGGATGGGTAGTAGCATTGTCATCCAGAAAAAAGCTACTTGTCAACTAGAAAAGATATTCAAGTCTCTGCTTCCTCCATTCACTTTCTTGATCTTCGAAATAAAACTGAGTTGCTGATTCCAAAGATCATTTTCTCTGTAAGACTAGATATTTTATTCTAATGACTTACTGAGCCAAAAGATTTAATAAAATCAATACAGAGGGGAAAAAAAGGACTCAGATCTAAGAAATTGGAAGGATAGATATTATATGGAAGCTCAAACTAAGATACTGGGCATGACAAAGCAGATAAGATCAGTTAAGTACAAGAGTCTCATTAGCAAACATAACTAATACACAGCTTTAGAAGGATGAGAATTTAAATGATTAGTGATGCCTCTTCATTATCTGATTATAAACAATCATCAGAAGAGTAAGGATAATAAAAAGAGTAGCTTTCATCCACTAAGTGCCTACTATATGAAAGACACTGCTAGGTACTTCTCATGTATTTACTGCCTCATTTAAGCCAAAATATAAAGATTACCAAATATTTTACAGATGAAAAATCTGAGCTCAGTGATGTTGAGCTGACTTGTTTATGTTCACATGGATTTGGATCTAAAGCACAACTCCACCACTAATTTTGCTAGGGTTTCACAGCTTTTGGAGACTGGAGCTATTAAAAAGGAAGATTGAGATTTAGAGGCAGAAACTCAGAGTAAAAGGATCATGAAAATCATGGAAGTCACAGGCTACTTCTGCACAGAGAGCATGAAGAATGAAACAAGTCTTTGGAGCTAGATAGATGAATGTTAGAGTTCAGCAGATACAGAACAGTCTTCGCAATGCTGGAAAATTTACCTAACCTCTTGCAGTGTATCAGTTTCTTATGATGCAGTTATAATAACAACTAACTTTTAGGTTTATTATGAAAATTAAATGAGATAATGGGTGTAAAGTGCCAGGTAGTGATTATGACTTTAAAGGACCCTGAAAAATGTCATACACATGCATATCGCTTTCCATGTGTCTCTGATGTTTATATTGTGCTCACTGGGGCATGAAAAGACGTGAGTTAAATGTTCTTTGAAAAAAAAATTATAATGAATCCCCCCTTTCTTATTTTACTTTAAGTCCTGGGATACATGTGCAGAATGTGCAGATTTGTTACATAGGTATACATACATGTACCACGGTGGTTTGCTGCACCTATCAACCCGTCATCTAGGTTTTAAGCCCCGCATGCATTAGGTATTTGTCCTAATGGTCTCCCTCCCCTTGCCCCCCGACCCCTGACAGACCCCGGTGTGTGATGTTCCTCTCCCTGTGTCCATGTGTTCTCATTGTTCAACTCCCACTTATAAGTGAGAACATGTGGTGTTTGGTTTTCTGTTACTGTGTTAGTTTGCTGAGAATGATGGTTTCTATCTTCATCCATGTCCCTGCAAAGGACATGAATTCATTCTTTTTTAGTATTCCATGGTATATATGTGCCACATTTTCTTTATCCAGTCTATCATTGATAAGCATTTGGGTTGGTTCCAAGTCTTTGCTATTGTAAATAATGCTGCAATAAACATATGTATGCATGTTTCTTTATAGTAGAATGATTTATAATCCTTTGGGTATATACCCAGTAATGAGATTGCGGGGTCAAATGGTATTTCTGGTTCTAGATCCTTGAGGATTCTCCACACTGTCTTCCATAATGGTTGAACTAATTTACACTCCCACCAACAGTGTAAAAGCGTTCCTATTTCTCCACATGGCTTAAGACAGCTCATGCTGCATCTTTTCTGAGTAGACTGGCTTTCAAAATGTTGTGAGAAAAAGCTAGAATAAAAAAAAGCATGCATCTATTTAGCATCTACTAGTGTTAGATGGTTTTATAAGTTCTAACAGAAATGTTACACAGATATCTCAACTAATAAACATTTACTTTGAACCCACAGTCTGCCAAAAACTGACTAGAAAGGAGATGCTGAAGGCATAATGATATACAGGAAAGATAAAGCCTTTGGCCAAAATGTTGAATTGAACTTTTTCTCATTTCACTGAGCTGTTTCTTAATATGGTTGCTGATAAAATTTAACATGTTATTTTCTCATGTAATATCAAATTCAAATTTAGTGGTGTTTGTAGTAGTATTACTACTAGTAGTAGACACTGTAGTAGTAACACTAGCAGTAACTATAGTTAACAATAGTTTATTAATGAATAATAAAAATTTGCATTATCATTATAGTTAACAATTACATAGCACCATTATGTCCTATTCTAAGTGCTATCTTTCTATCAACTCATTTAAGGTATTCAACAATGCTAAAAATTTGAGTGACTTTCCAAGGTCACATAATGGTAACTGCTGTTCATTGAGGCTAGAAAATATTTGGGACTCATTCACATAGACAATGAAGACACAGAAATTAGGGGAATGACTGGTCTAGTTTTGAAATTCAGAAACGTGATTCTGATGCAACAGACAAAGCTGACTGGAAGAACAGATTTGACCACCTACATGGAGAAGATTGGACTCATAATTTTCCACTCCCAATCCTATGTTTAATAGGTACAGTTAGAGTTAATCAAATGGCAACTCATTCAAGATGGAATTTTCACTTCATCTCCTTTACTTAGGATTTCTGGGTTGGGGTGAAGAGATGGATATTAGGAGTCCTAAGAATAATTTAAGCCCTAAAATTCAGCTAATCCAAGGCAACACGAGACCGGCCCTTCAGTACAATAAGGGTGTGTATGTGTGGATATCAACCTGCTCTAAGTATTTCTTTTCAGGCTACCTCATGGAGACAAGTAGCCCAAGGTAAATACACAAGCTATACATTCCGCTTTTGACTGGAGGCTTAACTTGTCAGTGATAATGATTTACATAGCAATCTTCTCCCTTCCTGCCTAGAAAGTTGCACTAGCTTCAAGCTATGTGCTCTGTTAAAGAGTCATGGGGAGAGAAATCCTTCTTACTTCAAACCGGTTTTTTATTTATTATTATTATGCTTTAAGTTTTAGGGTACAGGTGCACAACATGCAGGTTAGTTACGTATGTATACATGTGCCATGTTGGTGTGCTGCACCCATTAACTCGTCATTTAACATTAGGTATATCTCCTAATGCTATCCCTTCCCCCTCGCCCTCCAAACTGGTTTTGACTGTGAATTCTTTTCCAGGAGTAATGCGAGATCTGGATAATGTAGGTGAACTGGTAGTAATGCTGTGGTTGCCAAGAAGACAAGTAGATAAGACAAGTAGATATTATTTTTAAAAATGAGGAAGGTTGTTTAAAGAGTGAATAGCCCACTATTGTATATTTTTACCTTGTTTCTTCAAAGTAAATGTTCATATCATTCAGAATCTTTTTGTGTGTCTTCATGACCTCAGCAAAGACCCTGGAACGTAGCATGTCCCTAGTAGATACTGTAGAATAAATCTATTAATTCACTTTTACCCAATAATTTGTCAACACTTCAGAAAAACAAGTTAATCAATTGTATTGATTTTGAAAAAAAGAAAGTAAATTAATCTGTAGAATGCAATATTAGTTTCTAAACTGTGTGTGTGTATGTTTGATGAAATGACATAATGTGACTACTTTACCCGAGAAACTTCAACTTTTTTATAAGAGACTATATATCAGAAAAATTTAGGATTGAAATTGAAGGCAAATATATTTACCTTCGGGGTTTGACTCAGCAACTTTCAGATGACTGACCTTAGAGGAACTATACGACTTCATTAAATCGGTTTATAGCTACAACTGGAAATACATGAGTGTGTACCTCATATGGAGTTTGTGAGCATTAAATGAGATATGCCCTAAGTGTTCCACCTATTGCAAGCATAAAAGTACTCAAAATGTTAGCCATTAGCATTATTGATGGTAATCAGATTTCCTATTATCATTGCAAGAGGATTATAAAATGGATGTTGTGATACAGCACAGTCTAGAAATAAACTTCTTTTTGTAAAATACCCCATTTTTTATCAGAACAAGTCAATAAAAATCTTAGGTGAATTTACAAGTTTTACAATTTATCTTAGGTAAAGGATCTCACTGTCACTGTGCTTAAAAACAAATTTGGCCGGGTGCGGTGGCTCACGCCTGTAATCCCAGCACTTTGGGAGGCCGAGGTGGGCGGATCACGAGGTCAGGAAATCAAGACCATCCTGGCTAACACGGTGAAACCCCGTCTCTACTAAAAATACAAAAAATTAGCCGGGCGTGGTGGCAGACACCTGTAGTCCCAACTACTCCGGAAGCTGAGGCAGGAGAATGGCGTGAACCGGAAGGCAGAACTTGCAGTGAGCGGATATCGCACCACTGCACTCCAGCCTGGGCGACAGAGCCAGACTCCGTTTCAAAAAAAAAAAAAAAAAAAAAATCAGAAATGTTTGGCACATAATCATCTGTTCGTACAAAGGTTACAAATTGTCTTAATAAGTATGGGGTTTTGGTAGTAAGCATGTGTGTGTATCTTGGGGGAGGTGGGCATGTAACATGCTTAAGTAATTGTGAATCAAAGATTCCTTCTCTTCAGTATTTATAAAATGTGCCATTAAATGTTAGCTTTTATTTCAACAAATTCCATGTACTTCTAATCATAGGATTTATTTTAACCTTTGCAACAGTTTGAAGATCAAGCGTTTTTAAAATTTTGCACAAAAGATAATAGCAGTTGAATAGCTCTCAGTTATTGCAACATAATAGCTTTTATAAAGTATATTTTAATGACGTGCTTTATATGCAATCTCCTTACAAGATGTTATAGATTTAATATTTCATTATAATTCATAGTATTATGATGGTGGTGATTTTATACTTGTATGCATGAACAGTTTGTAATGCCTGACTGTGTTTTTTTCAGGGATATGTTTACTCTTAGATGGCTCAAAAGAAAGACGATCCTTCCGACTTGTGTCCTTCCAAGGGTGGTCCGCAGCATTACAGAAGTCAACCTACTGTGTCTCACGTCACTGTTGAATTAGATGGGTTACTGAGGGTGGAGGTTCAAAGTTGGAGTCATCCTCAATATCCCTCTCACCTTGATCTTCAAAATAATTATGGTATTTGCATGCAACATTTTGAAATATTAGACATGTCCATCTGTCAATATGGAATGTGGTTATCCATCATTTTATTCTACTTTTTCTTCTTCTCCTTAAATATTGAAAAGTAAGTACCAATTAAAGATATACTTTCCTCTATGCCTTCAGAAGGCAAAGCATTTCTCCTTCCTTCCTCAGGAAGGAGTCTGAGGAAGGAAGTAAAATGTATTCCTTCCTCAGACTCAGTATTAGGATCAGTTTGTATGAATCAAAAATCATAGAGAAACAGAATGTTGGATTCCAAAGGGCACTAGAAAGTTCTGAAGACACCCAGGTTATTGTACAGATGTGTAACATATGGCCATAGAGTGACAGGATTTAAAAACTGTCTCGCTAATTGCAATTTTTAAAAAGCTTTTATTAATGACAAAAATGTCCAAGGCGCGAACTGTCTAGAATAGTAACAACTACCATAATCTTTATTCCCCACTCAGTGAACTAGGATATCACATCTATTGCTTAGGGGAATACCTAAAGGACAAATCTTACATAGTACCTTTCTCAATGAGGAAACTGAGGCTTAACAACACTAACTCTCATGCAATGATACAAGCTGAGTATGGGGCTATTGTGGCAGGAATTGAAGCCTCGCTTTGTCTAACTTCAGAGCAGAATCACAATCCTCCAGGCTACCATATTTCTCAGTGAAAAAGATACAAGCCTGGACTCTTGACCAGCAGAGGTCAATAAAGGTATTGCAAGGTAGGATATTGCATAGAAGCTCTTCATTTCAGGCAATAAAGATGACAGAAAAATAGACAAGCCACCAGGGTTATAACAACAAAAAAAGGTAGAAGCTGTGTTGAAAACTTGCTAATGGTTTCAGAAATGTATCCTAATCATCGTTTTCTAATTCTGTATAAATGTGTGTGTCTGTGGATATGTGAATTTGTATACCTCCTGGTGTTTCAAACACAAGGCTATGGCTCATAAAAAGCATGGCTTGGGTAAAACAATATACTTTAAATAGTAAATTGTAAAATAGAAAATACTATTCTTTAAAAAGTTTCAAATTAAGTATCTGCATTCAGTCAATCAGTCTTAATGCTTACAGTTTTCAGGGGAGAAAGAGGAAAATCTCTCTTAGCCCAAGCCCTTGCTAGGTGGAAGAGAAAAGTTTCCCTTGTGCTGACCCTTTTATAAAATTTAAAAGAGAAAGCCAGAAACTTGTGGAGTTTACAGAGTAGCAGAAGGAGAGGATTTTGTATTTACAAAGATTCTTCCAAGGTTCTAATTCCAAAGTAAGAACTCTTTCTTCTGCTACCTCAAAAGTTCTCTGGAGATAGAGGAGTCTTCAGATGCAGACTTTTACTTCCCTATCACATCTCAAGGAGCAGTTCCCAGCATGCTGATTTTCTTTGTAAATGTGACAACACTTCCCTACCAGGTCACAGTACATAACTGTGTCCCAGTACTTGCAAAGCCAAGTGACACTCAACTGTGCTAACTTTTCTCACCCAAATCCAAGCCTAGCGAAGTATTCCTATAGGAAGACAGCTGCAAAAGCCTTCCTCGAACATTAGCAAAAGAATTATCCAATATTCTTGCATGTGTGGTTTCCTGGCCTGCGTTATGTAGCACTCACAATGTGGGGTGCTAGGCTATGTTAAGGAGCACCATCTTAGATGATGTGAAGCTCAGAGGTCACAAGGCAGTACAGGCTTTTGAAAATCTCATTCAATAATATGCCTAGGGAGTCCCAGCGCTGTGGCTCACGCCTGTAATCCCAGCACTTTGGGAGGCTGAGGTGGGTGGATCACGAGGACAGGAGATCGAGACCATCCTGGCCAACATGGTGAAACTCCATCTCTACTAAAAATACAAAAATTAGCTGGGCGTGGAGGTGTGTGCCTGTAATCCCAGCTACTCGGGAGGCTGAGGCAGGAGAATCACTTGAACCCGGGAGGCGGAGGTTGCAGTGAGCCCAGATCACGCCACTGCACTCCAGCCTGGTGACAGGACTAGACTCCATCTCAAAAAAAAAAACAAACATTGCCCAGGGAGGATGTCTATTATTAATGCAGGTTCTCAGTTCATATTTGCCAGTGTAAGTAGGGAAGTAGCATAGTCCTTGGATTTCAAAGGGACCACTTAAACCATGTGATTGGGTGGTGCACATAAAAGGATATCTCACTCAGGGCTTTCCTACCTTGCTGCACTGGCATGCTGCAAGATTTAGGAGTGGATGTCTTAAGAGGCCTGCTCTGTAGGGCAACCTGGAACTGCAGTGTTAATCTCAACACACTTTGAATGGTGAAGAGTTACCATATGGGTGGGAACACCATCTGTAATGCTGATGGATTCACAAAAGCCTCTGGTGAGGCAATATGATCACTAGAGAAAACACAAGACAAGGTGTCCAAAGGTCTGGTTTCTAGTGTGGGTCTAATGCCATCTTAGTCATCCCACTTGGCCTTCTGGGTTATCGGGATGATCAAAAGAAATACTTGGAAGAGCAAATCGTGTTCCATAAAAGTAAGCACTTTTCCATGAGAGCTTTGCTCCCATTTCCACAAGAGCCCTTCCGTGTGTAAAGAAACATAAGGAAGAACCAAGTAAATTGAGGGAGGGGGTGGCACAGTTTAGGCAGAGGAAGTATAGGTTTTGGAAATAAGCTAGTTTTGCATTCCAATCCCAATTCCCAACCTTATTAGCCAACCTGGGACAGTGACTAAATTTCTCTGAACCTATTTATTTATCTGTTAAAAGGGGGTTGATATTAATAGCCCTATCTCACAGGATTCAGGTGAGATCTAAATAAGAGTTCATATATCCTGGAAGGTACTAGGTAGTCAAAAAAGTATTATTTTCCTTGGTTCTATCTATGTATATTCTCCAACTTCCACCTCCCTTGTTCTTTACTGAGCTATTAAAAATGTATTTGCTCACCGCATAAATATATACACCTACTAAGTACCCATAAAAGTTAAAAATAAAAGATTTTATAAAATGCATTTGCTCAAATATATTTGTAAAGTAGCAGAAACAGAAAACTAGCATTAGCCTTTTCTGTGGCCATTTTAGATCATTTTAAAATTAACTGCATAAATTAAGTTATTTTTATACCCAAATATACTAGAAAGATAAATCTTGTTTTAAAATATCTTTTGCCAATATTTCAAAAGCCCATTTCGTAATCTTTTTTTTTTTTTTTTTTTTTTTTTTGAGACCGAGTCTCACTCTGTCGCCCAGACAGTGGCACAATCTTGGCTCACCGCAACCTCCGCCTCCCAGGTTCAAGTGATTCTCCTGTTTCAGCCTCCCAAGTAGCTGGGACTGCAGGTGAGTGCCACCACGCCTGGGTAACTTTTGTATTTTTAGTAGAGATGGGGTTTCACCATATTGATCAGGCTGGTCTTGAACTCCTGACCTCATGATCCACCCACCTCGGCCTCCCAAAGTGCTGGGATTACAGGCGCAAGCCACCACACCCGGCCCCCATTTCATAATTTTAGAGAGTTTTAGACAGATGTAAACTGTCCAAGGGCTTACCCATATACCTTTTCTACCTCCCACGTCTCTTCTAAGCTGATGTCATAGTCTGTAAGTAGAAAGCATGTGACAATTTTATTTAAAGACTTATTATTAAATTATTATGTTTCACATCTGATTTGAGGTAAAATGGCCATGATTTACTTTCTAGTGCCAATTCCTAGAAAATGTATAGGGTTAAAAAACAAAATTGGTCTCTGAAAATTCAAGAACAAAAAAAGATCATCATGTTTGTTGGTTCACTCAGATTGTTCCGACTTCATGCCAAGTCCTGTCAGCCTCAGCTATTTGGCAAACGTCATGTGTTAGAATGAAAATGCACACCTTTCCAAAGCAAAAACAAAAAAAATCAGAACCTGTGTGAACAGAAAAGTATACACAAAAGTATACATTAACCCATCCATCCAGGGGCTAAAATAAATTAGCCTGGGCCTAGTGAGAATCACGCAGTGGACCCTGAATCCATTCCATATGGCTTTTCTCTGCTTGCTTATCCTCTGCCTTCCCTCTTTCTCTCTGGGGACTATCCTACTCTCTTTCCTTCCCTCAGTCTTCATTTTCACTTTACCTCATTTTCTCTCTCATTGGTTTTGATCCTCTGTGTTTCTTGAATGCTGTGATCCTGTGAAAATCTCTTACTTTCTGTATGTTTTCTGGCTCTAGGCTCCTTTCTTAAAATTTATTTTTATCTTTATTATTATTTTTTTTTTTTGAGTCAGGATCTTGCTCTGCCACCAAGGCTGGAGTGCAGTGCTGCCAACACAGCTCACTGCAGCCTTGATTCTCCTGCCTCAGCCTCTGGAGTAGCTGGAACCACAGGTGCATGCCACCACACTCAGCTAATTTTTAAAAATATTTTGTAGAGCTGGGGTCTTGCTGTGTTGCCTAGTCTGGTCTCAAACTCCTGGGCTCAAGTGATTCTCCTGCCTCAGCCTCCCAAAGCACTGAGATTACGGGTGTGAGCCACTGTGCCCAGCTTATGTCCTTTCTTATGTTGTATCGCTTGTAGTGTGACTTTTGCTTTGTATTTTTGGATTTATGTCTCACCCTCTATTTGCCACTTGGCTCTGTGGTTTGTGTCCTTTGACACTGTCGTACCATCTCATTTTGTTTACGTGAATGTGATGATGGGGAGCTGGGAGAGTCTCCATGTTTATTGTTTGGTCTTTCAGGTTTTTTTTGCTTGTGTCTTTCCTCCAACTGGTGGGATGGAAGAAAAGATAGAAACATTTAAATGCATTCTTTCTTAGGGGTTTGATGGGGAGGGTCTCACTGTGTTGCCCATGCTTGAATGCAGTGCCATGATCATACAGCTCACTGCAGCCTCCAACTCCCGGGCTCAGGCGATCCTCACAACCTTAGCTTCCCAATGTGCTGAGATTATAGGCATGAATCACAGTCTTAAATGCATTTCTGATAGGCTAGTTGGAATGTGAAATTTGGGTTCAGCTATTAAAAACTAAGACCTTTCTTTACAGTAAGAGTTTAATGACAGGAAAAACAGAAGAGAGTACTTGAAAAACAGCGGCCTTGATCAATAGGTTCAGCCACTGCAAACATCTAATGATTTCTGAAAACACCTCGAAAAGCTGATTATAAATGTTCCTACAAAGTCAAGGTTGCAATCAGAGGATGAGCTTTGCCAAAGGAAAGCTCCTTTAAGAGAAAAAATAATAGGATGTGCACACACACACACACACACACACATGAGTATGACAAAAGGCAAACTGCAATGAGAAATTCATTTATACTTTTAGGTTCCTATACACACACACACAAAAAAAAAAAAGCAAAGAAAAACTCCACTATAAATAACCCTGCCACATTCTAAATAAAGCTTTTGAATGTCTAGGGAGTCTGACTTGCTTCTAAGAGTTACAGGATTTGGTCATTTTTAATAGCATGTTTGCTCTTTCATCAAATTACTGTTCCTCAGAGTATTTGCTAAAGGCATAAAGGGGTTATTCTCAGTGGCCAAGGTGCACCAGTAGCAGAGGACATGACCAGAACTGCTCAGGAGAAAGTCACCAAGTTGGGGGCTGGAATGGAAGAAATGCAACAGAGAAGTACATATCTATTTGGAAAAAGACTTATAAAGTTACAAGGGGCGTCAGGGAGGTCACTGCACAGAGCTAAGTAAATTACAGATCCCACCTCTGGAGCCTCTGTAATATTGTCCACCAGCTCAGTTTCCAAGAGTACAGGGAATTGTTACTAAATTATTCAGCATTAACACAATTAGTTCAAGCAACTGGAGGGTACAAGCGTTTTGTCTTCTTTTAGTTCCTGTCTATGTGTACAGGATTTTATTTTTCATTCCACTCTTCTTTTTGGTGTTCTGGGATTCTCACTTTAAGAAGAACCTAGAAAATTGCTCAGTTTTGGCTAAAGATTCCAGTGAGCTCTCTAACTTTATGCTACAGCTCTGGCGTGGTTAAAAGCTCTGCCCAGCTCAGGCAAAACCAGAATCATTACACTCTGGTCACCAAGCCAGTGAGAATTTACTTCCATCCAAAAGTCTTAATTCTCTTATCTGCAAAATGGAAAATAATAACATGTAAATATATTTAAAGCACGTAGCAAGATGTCTGCAATTGTCAATAAAACCATTTTTCTCTTCTTGTTACTCCTTCTCCATCATTTTTTCTTATTCATCAGCATGATCATTTTTAATATATTTTTAAAATGAGAAAGCAAAACATCAAGATACTAGGCTAACCCCCGTATTAAGAGAATAACCCCCAAATTGTGGTGTACTTGGTAGCAGCCCTGCCCGGGCCCAGGCTATACCAATGTCCTCTCCTCTGATTCCCATAAAATAAATAAAACAGAGCCAGCACAGGCATAATCTTCAAGGACATTTTTCTTTTCAAAAGGGATTTATGTGCACCTCTGTTCCTGACTAGCAAAGCATATAGAGGTGCAAAAAATATGTGTGGTGGCTTTGTAATTAGAGAAACATCTCTCATTGTCTGCTCAAATCTTACTAAACCTTTTACATTCTCGTTATGAGACCATACCTTTGTTTCCTTCCATGATCTCACTGTTCTCATCTGCAAATTGGGGTCACAGCCTAGCACACTGAGCACCTACCACATAAGGTTCAAATGAGATCGTGTGTTGCCATGGTGACAGGAACAAATTCTGTGATCACCACGCACAGGTTTGACTCTGGGCTTCATCACGTAATCACTATTTGTCTCCCCTGCACCTTCTAGTGGAAATGACTATTCCCTTCAGTGACTTTCTCCCGATCTGGTAATGTGTATAATGGTACCTTTATCAGGGGATTGATGTGAAGATTGAATAGGCAAACTTTAATAAATTGTCAGCCATATAGTAAACACTCAATAGATACTATCATTTTATTCAGGTTACTTAAAATCTCTTTTTCTCTTGGGGGTAGGCACGGTGGCTCATGCCTGTAATCCCAGCACTTTGGGAGGCCGAGGCGGGCGAATCACCTGAGGTTGGCAGTTCGAGACCAGCCTGACCAACATGGAGAAACACCATCTCTACTAAAAATACAAAAAAAATTAGCTGGCCATGGTGGCATATGCCTGTAATCCCAGCTACTCAAGAGGCTGAGGCAGGAGAAGCGCTTGAACCCGGGAGGTGGAGGTTTTGGTGAGCCAAGATCACACCATTGCATTCCAGTCTGGGCAACAAGAGCGAAACTCCATTTCAAAAAAAAAAAACAAACCCTCTTTTTCTCCCCCATTTTCATGTCCCTGGATAATGTCATCAGTTTCCTAGTCTCAACCACATATTCACAGAAAAAAAAAATAAATGTATGCAACCCAGCTGGGTTATTCTTAGGATTAGGGAGAAATAAAAATATGCATGTAGTATTTTATTCCCTGCTGTTTCCCAATATTCCTCAGCCCTTCTGATCAGGCTCATTTGTATTTTGCTACTGCGTTCCATGGAAGCCCAGTGACATTTGATACTCTGTAGATTTCAGAACACACCTGCTGCATTGTGGTAAATGCATATAGAGAAAAGGAAGTAGTCCACGGAACTGAGCAGACAACAGTTAACAGTTCTCACTGAGGAACTGAGCTGGTGGTAGGAGCATGGGTGCACACGCAGGTGGTTGCTTTTCACCATCACCTGCAATGTGGAAGGAGTCCCATCAGCCCACCATGTTCATCACCTACCACATGGGGTTCAAATAAAATCAACAGCTGTTTCCTTCCAAAACCTCACTAGGGCTTTTCCAAACACTAGCCCCCTTGACCCTTTTTTAAAATTGGGTGGTATTCAAAAGTGACTCTGGCTGGGTACAGAGAGCAAAAAAGCATGATTTGACCCACACAGGGGTTGATTGATGATTGGCTGATTTCCTAAAAACTAAATGTGTATTTCATTTTAAAGCCTTTAATGTGCATAAGAATGACCTGGGGGTAGTGTTAAAACACAGATTCTGATTCAATAAGTCCAGGTGTACAGGTGTTGAATGAAATTCTGTATTTCTAACTAGCTCCCATGTGTTGCTGCTGGTGGTCTGCAGACCTCACTTTGAGTAATAAAAATGTAGTGTATTATATTTCTCCTCTAGGATATAACATCTAAAGGGATTCCTAAACATATTAAAATCTGAGGTTAGAGAGCCAGTGCTGATGAGAAAACACGCTCATATCTTAACTGAGTATTCCGATTTTTGTGCACAAGGCTGCCTATTGAAATATTGTGTAATGAAATATTCAAAGACTTAGGGACAGAAATGTGGATGACCAAATTAGGCCAAGGTGTGTATGTGCATGCAAGTGGGTGAACTTAAGTTAATTATAATGGAAATGATATGTACAGATGGAAAATGCTGAACTATTTTTAAAATACCACTGTCTAGCAAACATTCTTAGCCAGGCCAAAAGAAATTCTGTAAACACTGTAACACTTTTATGTTTCTTAAATAACATCGTTCCATAAATAACTTTTCTAGGTCATTCCTATCTGTTGAAAAAATTACAGGCAACCTGTAGGCTGATTATATTACTTGAAGACTCATAAGATAGTTTCCCATTTAAAAAATCAAATATAAAACCTTCACATCTGGTTAATATCTGGTCTATTCCATAGTTATGGAACTTGTTTAAAGTGCATTTAGCAATGCAGAAAGACTGTAGCTGTTCTTTCTCTCTTCACGGTTTCATAAAAATGATTAAATAAGCCTAGTGCTTTATTAATTGACGAGATTGGCCATACAAGTGTTTAGCAGAGGTGTAGTTTTTAAAACGAGATTCATTTACCAAATTTGTTTTACATTAAGTAATAGTCCCCAAGAATTTGCTATGAATGGATGGCATTGATGTTAAGATAATTGACAAATATATTATTTTTTCTCATTTTATTAAGTTTTACATTTTAATAAAAGCATATTAAGAAAATAAAATGCAGAAAATTATTTTTTAAAACTCATAATCCAACCACATATATTGGGGGAAAAAAGATTGAATATATTGATATATTTCCTTACAGGTTCTCCTGTATTGCTTTGTGGTATAGTTACTAATCTGAATCAATGTCAGAAATTAACTCCTCAATTTTTTTTAAGGTGGGTTACCTGGATATCACATACTCATTAGATATAATCATGCATTTGGGATTTTTTAATGATTCTGTGTTGTTTTCAACTGGGGAAATCTCCACATCAAAACAGTGAATAGTGGTTATAGACGTGATTTGCATTCTCTTTAAATTAACTACTTAAATCAAGACCATTGGCAACGTGTATGCATTTGTGGGGGTGAAGGTAATTGAAAAAATAGCGGTAGAATGACTGAAAGTATTGAATATGGGTGTATGGGTGAGCAGGATAATGGGCGCTAATGGCTCATTATTTTGGTAAATTTGAATACATACATCTATATTCATGGTTTGAAGATAGATACAAAAATGTTTATATGTATTTTTTCATGTTCACACACATATTTTAACAGATATATGCCAGGCACTCTGACTGTATCACACATATATTTTAATAATTATTTTCTATACACATTTTATATCTTGCCTTTGATGTTTATTCAGTTGCAACCACACTCTCATGTTATAAATCTTAATTTTTTAATGACTTTATGCTATTCTGTCACGTGAATATGCAATGAGTCACTTTCCAGTCATGTAGCATTTATATTTGCCCAATGCTTCCCTGTGAATTTCAGCTTCATACTTGTAATAGGAATCAATACTCTGAACTTGTTTTTTTTATACTGACTATCTTGTTGCAATCTATTTAAAAAACAGAATTATATAATCTGGTTGTGTCATCCATAAACATATGACTGCTATTATTTTGCTTCAAGTGGGAAAAATATCTGCCTTCATGAGATGACTCTCAAATAGCCGACAAAGTATGCAAGATTCTTCTTATAAGAAAGCTGAGAATTTACTTCTCAGAGCATCTACAAACATAAGCATCAATTATCCACTCTCTCTCACCTCATCCCTTGGTAAGGAATGAGATGAGCAGGGTGAGAGTCTGGAGCTACAGGAAAAAACAAAAAGGATTAAGAGATGATTTGGGAGTTTGCTCATGAACAAACTAAGCTAAGAAATCCTCCATGTGCACGTGTGTGCATGTGTAGGTGAGCATGTGTGTTCATGTGTAGGTGAGCATGTGTGTGTTTAGGGTTTCTGCTAATTTCTGCTAATTTAAATGACTAATATTATTCTCTTTATTTATATTATTTATATTAGCAGCCAAAGATTTCCAACAGCTCTGGGATACCCCTATTTCTAAGTCGGAACATTGGACAAGAGGGAGCCAACTCTTGTTGTTTGGCCAGGTTGAGACACGCGTGCTGACTTGCATTCCTGCCAAATTATTGGTGCACAAGGCTCTGTCTGAGTAGGTAGAAGCTTCATGGAACTGACAGTGAATTGTTCCCACAAGGCCGAAGATACAATTAAGCTGTGACTGCGTAGTCCAGCGCTCTTAACATGCAAACGGCCAGCAAAAAATAATGGCATGTCAAGTGCAATTTTCTCACCAGTCGCAGACACCATAAACTGTAATATAGTGTAATTATTTGGCATCCCGTGTCCTTCATACTAAGCACCACCCAAACGATTCCCAAGTTACAGTAAAGAGGGAAGGTTAGAAGGTCAAATTTAAAGAGAGAAAATGAGTCAGTGCTTTGGAGGAAGAGAATTATAAATAGATGTGGCATTACCAGCAAGAGAGTTACATCCAAATAAGGAACAGCTCAGAAGCCCAGGTAGGAGGAATAAAGGGAGGAAAGAGAGCAGAGAAGTTTATGTAAGAGAGAGGATTTAGTATAGAAGAACTATGACCACCTGCAGAGCAGACTGGTTTTTTTTTTCCCAAAATAAGCAATATAAGGAATTGAGGATCACAGGACTTACAGAACAAGGACTAAAGCAACCTGAGCCAAAAATCGATGTTACATATACCCCCCCACCACAAACACACACACACACACACACACACACACAAACACACACACACACACAGAGGCTGAGCATCTCTAATCTGAAAATCTGAAATCTAAAAAGCTCCAACATCTGAAAGTTTTTGAGCACTGACATGACACTAGAAGTAGAAAATTCCACACCTGACTTCATGTGATGGGTCACAGTCAAAGCTTTGTTACATAAAAATGTTATTTTAAAAATTATAGAAAATTCCCTCAGGCTATGTGTGTAAGGTAAATATGAAACATAAATGAATTTCATGTTTAGACTTGGCTCCATTCTCCAAGATATCTCAATATATGTACAAATATTCCAAAATCTGAAAATATCTCAAATCTGAAATACTTCTAGTCCCAAGCATTTTAGAAAAAGGATATTCAATGAACATGTGGGGCATGTGTGTGTGTGTGTGTTTGTGTGTGTGTGTACTCCACTTCCATAGGGGTTTGTATCTTAAATATATAATATCTTAATCCCATACACTCAGAAGTGAGGAAATTGCACCTAACAGAAATGACTTTATTTCCCAGTTACTTTGTAGTAGAATTAAAAGAGAAAGAAGCCAGATCTCCAAGAGATCCTTGCTTATCTTTCTAACTTGACACAAGAGACTTTAAGCCTAGTTCTCTGTGTTTCAGCGCAACTGACTGAATGTTTACGACCTTCGTATGTTGAAGTTCTAATCTTCAATTTGATGGTATTAAGAGATGGGTCTGTTGAAAGGTAATTTGGTCATGAGGGTGGAACCCTCATGAAGGTAACTAGAGCCCTTCTGAAAGAAGCCCCAGAAAGCTTCCTTGCCCTCTTTCTACCAATGTGAGAATACAAGAAGATTGCAGTCTACAAACTGGAAAAGGGCTCTCACCAGAACCAACCATGCTGGCACCCTGATCTTAAAGATTACCAACCTCCAGAATTGAGGGAAATAAATCTCTATTGTTTATTAGCAACCCAGTCTATCTTAACTTATTATACAGCAGAACTGACTAAGACACACTCAGTTACCCTGACCCTCTCTCAGCTCTGCATATAGCCTTGAACGTGCTATTTCCTCTATCAAAAATGCTCTTTTTCCTTTTATCCCTGAACCCTGGTTCAACAACAGGTTAATGCATATCAGCTTCCAGGTTACTCCCTTTGGGAAGATTCCATCCTCCCATAGAATAGGGCAGCTTCCTCTGTATATGCTTCAAGAGAACCACATTCCTTCACGTCAGAGTACTTATTTCAGTTTTCTTGTGATGTTTCTTCATGTGATTATCTGTTTTAATGTCTGTCTCCCTCTAGGAGCTCATTAGTTCCATGCAGAAGGCATAGATAGATCTGTGTTTGCTCAGAGCTGAGAATCCATTGGCAATGAAATGCTCTGCAGGTAGTAGATGCTCAATAAATATTCGTGGCATGGTTGTATCAATCACCGTCCTGACTTGCAGCCAAGGGTTCTCATAATGACATCAAGCTGTCTACCATAAAGAGTATCTGCACATTTTACCACAGAATAGTATTTTTGTGTTGTGGCCAGATTCATCAAAAACCACCACAGGTTTTCTCTTTCCTAAGACCAGAACAAATAAGCATAATTGGGCTAAGTGTCCCATGAGCCACTTTTTTCTCTGTCACAATTTCCAAAGAAAGTCAACACTGAGGTACATGGAGATGTGAATGCTCAATGTTTATGTGTTTATGAACAGGCTCTGCCTTGCCTTGGTCCACAGAGAACTGGAGGCAGGAATAGAGTCTGTTTGACTGGTATTTGCTTTTCAGAAATCCAGACAAAAGCTTTCTGCTCCAGTTTGTACCATAAGCCCAAACACAAAAGTCTGAAGATAGTTGGAAGACAACGTCTTGCTTTATGACAGTGGTAAGAAAGACAGTCTCCACAGAGGTAATTCTGCAGCTTTTTGAAAGAGAGTTGCTTAAACAAGTTAACATTTTCTTCATGCCCACTACCTCAAAGAAAGACTTTCAAAATCAATACATAAAAAAAATTTTTAACTACCCAGGTGGTCTATAAAATACTCATATGAAAGAGAGAACATGAAAGTTCCTTTATTGAAAAATGCCACTGAGCTTATATGAGTATTATAAATTCTTCCATTATGTAGGTAAATTATTCATTTATTTGTTCATGTAAAGTATTTACTGAGCAGTTCCTATATGCAGGCAGGGTTCTAGGTTCTGGGAATACAGAGCAAAGACCAAAGGACTCAAAAATCCTTTTCTTTGCGGAACTTACATCCTAGAAGAGACAAATAATAAACATAATAAGGTATAGAGTATGTTAGATAATGATTATCAGGAAGAAAAACAGTCAAGCATAGACAAAGGGTATGAAATATTAAAGGAGGAATAATTACATTTTAGAAGAACTGATAGGGAAAACCTCTCTAAGAATATGACTTTCAGGCCAGGCACAGTGGTTCACACCTGTAATCTCAGCACTTTGAGAAGCCAAGGCCGGAGGACTGCTTAAGCTCAGGAGTTTAAGATCAGTCTGGGAAACACAGGATACCCCATCTCTACAAAAGATTTAAACAAAAATAGCCAAGCATGGTGGTGCATGATTGTAGTCCCAGCTATTAAGGAGGGACTATTCACTTGTGCCTAGGAGATCGAGGCTTCAGTGAGCTGTGAGTGCATCACTGGACTCCAGCTTGAGTGACAGAGCAAGACCTTATCTTAAAAAGAAACCAATATATATGACCACTAACTTCATTCCATTTCAACAGAAAATATAAAGGCTTATGTTGCTTCTGACCAAGGGAAGCATCTTACTCTCAGTCATCTTACTCTCTCCCCAGTGACTTTGCATAAACTCTATCTTGCTGGGGCACTTCACTTCCCACCCCACACCCCCGGGGCCAGTGACTCTTCAAAGAAACATCACTTCCACACTATACAACATGTACCTGTGAAGGGGCTCCCAGAGTCTTGTTATTCACCTAGTGAGGTAATTGTTAATTTGTCTGCCACTCCAACTACAAACACATGCACACACACATACAATTAAGAATACAATTACAACTACAATTACTATATAGCAGGCACTATGCTTCTATTATTTTCTTTACTCTTACAAATTCTTATTTATCTTATTTGCATAATCCTTGAAAAACTTCAGTAACCTTCTCAGGGTTAACACCCAGAAAGTGGCCAAGCTCATATTCAGACCTCGAGAGAGTACATCTCTGATGCTAAGGAGCTTTCTCAGCATCCAGCTGCCTACCAATATACTAAAAACAGATGATGGATGCTGTAAGGTTATATGTGAAGCTCTGAAGAACCTATCACTCAAAAACTAGCTCTGCCCTTGAGCTTGAACTCAGCCTGCTAGGTCAGAGGCCCCGCCATGGTGACTCGCAGGAGGGCCTTTCAAAGAGCAGGTGTGCTCATAAGTAAGTAATGCTTCTCAGCCGGTTCCTGGGGAGAAGCTGGGAGGTGAAGTGGTTTAAAGAGTCGGATGTGGAAGAGTGTGCACAGAGGTAAAACACTAAAGCACCGGTGGGCACCCCGATTCAGATCATCTTCGCACTCAGCCTGACTCATAATCTGAAGCAGTCACCTGAAATGTATTTTTGGCTACGCTACAACCCAAGATCCTCCAAGGCTACACTGTCATAATTCAGGAGCATTTTTCTTTAAAGGGAAATAGGTATGATGGGAAATGTTCGCAGAAAAGTTTTCCAGAAAATAAACTCTGACTTAACAATTGTTTGGGAATTGGTCATGGTAGGAAGCCGTGAAAAGGCCAGATAAAAACCATCACTAAGACTCAAAAGCATTTGGGCTATTTCAAAATCCTAAGGTTCACTGGCAACATTTCTGTCATTCAGAGAAGCATGAACGTCTCACGTGTCAATAAGTCACAAGAAGATGCTGAATGCCTGGCTGTTTACCTCTATCTCTATTACTTCATGTAAGGAATGGAGATGAAATCAGTTATCGGATTCTGAGTCCAAAGCAACCCCATGTTAATTACTTTTTCTACCCAGATAAAAATGAATTGTTCTCCCGGGCATAGCATGTTTTGTTATTTACATTATGCAAGACACAGTCAGAGTGATATACCTTCATAAAAAGATAACTAAGAAAAGCAAGGAACAAAGCATCCACTATGTAAATATGCATGTATTCCCAGAATTTCATATGGTATGAGAACGCCTTGCCTTAGGGCTGATTAAAGAAGTTCTGAATATCCAGAAGTAGGCATGTAAAGACCTTACATTCTATACTCAATAACTCATAAGTGTAAATTACAGTTTAAACTCCAGTTAGCTGGTTCCTAATATGTAATAAGGTATAGTGGGTGAAATAATGGCCACTGGAATTTCCAACAGGATTCAAACTCAGGCAGATAATTTACCAGCTCTGTGATCTTGGTTTGGTTTATTAATCCATCTAAACCTCACTTTTGTACCTACAAAAAAGATAAGATAATGCTGGTAAAGAAGCTCATATCCAAAACCCATGGGGCCAGATGTATCTTGGAATTCAAAACTTTTCATACTTCAGAAACATTAAGGTATATAAACTATATGGTAAGTAACACCCTCAGCAGGGTCTGGGGCAGCACCCTGTAATCAACCACATTAACATTTTTTGCAGCAAAATATATGAACAGTCACAATTACGCACTATGACTATAATAGCCTCAAGTGGGTTCTGCTCCCTCAGTTTGTATCAAGGATACAAAAAAATCTTTCAGATTTTATACTTTGAACTTAGGACAGAGGGAGTGCAGACTTGTTTCATACATATATATTTGTATCCATACATGCAAATGAACATATATATGCATATACTGAAGGGGGGCTATTGTTCGAATCAGAAAGGTTGGTGCCCACAAAATGCTTTTATAATAGTGTTCAACAGACAAAAAACACTCAGTATTGGCCAAAACATAAGTTCCTTAAAGGCAGAGATCACTGTTTTGTTCATTGATATGCCTCCTGTGTCTAATAGAGCATCTGGCACATAGGAAAGGCTCAATAAATATCCATGTAATGATTCATGATATCTCCTTATGCAGGCTTTCTTCATCCAAGTAGAACCATATGAAATGAGAAACATAGTCCTTGGGGAGGCTCAATTTGTTTTGCAAGACAATAGGGTAAAAGCAGTAATGCAATCAGAAGTTCCCAGTGAAACACAAAGAGTTAACTCAAGTCCTGAAGATCAGCATTTAATTCCCCTCCTATTTTTCTTTTAAATCATTGCATTTGGGAAGTGAATAACATTGGCCTGATTCACTTCTAAAGCTTATCAAGAAAATCAGTCATTGGCAGGCTCATAATTGGAATTATACCTACATGAAGATGTGCATCAAAATTAAAAGGAGCTTATGAACAGTTCTGAGGAATAAACACGTGTAGTCTCCAATAACCCACAGTGTGATTTTGGAAAGCAGGCAGCCCATGTCTACACAAAGAACATTTGTCTAACCTGCCAACAACAGCAAAACAAATGTAAGTCCAGTCTAACACACACACGCGCGCGCGCACACACACACACACACACTCCACTAAACTAAAATTTTGATTCTGTACATTTGATTTCACCTGACAATGAATGAACTAGTTTCCTATTGCAAAGTTTTTCAAATAGTACAATGCACAGTTAAGCATCTACTTTAAGAACTTCCTTTTCTCCATCCTAGGTCAATTATTGAAAAAGCAGATGATAAAACAAAAAAGATAAATATCCACCTGCAATTAGATATATCTGCATAGCCTTAAAATAAAATAAAACAAAATAAACTCTCAGTAATTGAAGTGGTAGGAATTCAAACTGAGAAAATGTGCGTATCTCTTCCAAGTACTATAAACTAGAGAAAAGGTTTGGCATGAGATCTCTCTCGTGTGAGTGAGAAAGAAAACGTTATTTGTTTTTGCATTATATAAGCAGTGTTGTATTTTACTGATAGCCGGGTGGAAGAGGTGGTAGGAGAAGCTTTCCCTACAAGACCATTTAAAACTGTTACCTTGGGATTAATCGTATTCCTAACAGAACGACAGGTAAACTCACTAACCATCTGGCTTGAACAATTTACAGCTAAGTGTGGTCACAATTAAAAAGAGTCTGGTATTAAACATCTTAAGACCACTAACAGACCCTGAAATTGAGATCTTAAAAACAAAGCTTACCCGGCCAACAAGAATCGGTTCAGGTCCAGAAAACTCTTCCAGGACAAACATTTGATTCCAAACCCAGCCTCTTTTGGAGCGGTTCAAAATTCGCTGTTCTTCACCCAGACTGTTTAGTTCCAAAGGGGATCCACTCATTAAAACTTGAGACTGATTCATCGGAGCCATGTAAATGCAAGGGGGAAGAGTAATCCATAATATTATTAATGGAGTCCAGAGATCCAAGAGCATTTCCGCTAGCCGTTCTGGCATGGTCCCACCAGTTAAGCAAATCACCACGAAAATGAGACAATTATTTTTTTTGTCTCCCGTCTGCAGCCATCCAATTCATCATGCAGTGCCGAGCATTTACTTACAGCTCTGCCACGTGTCTATAGCACGGGAAACAGACATCATCTAAGCAGCTTTTCTAAGACCACAATCCATTGGCTTTTCTTTTCATTGAAATTTCCTGCAAAAACAAGGAGGAAGAAAGATAAGGGTCCACTCAAACTGGTTTTAAAATAAAATCACTGCTTTTCAAAAGCACCTGAAGTGAACAATAGTAGGCACTTCTCAAACTCTTGAGTTAAGAAAGTGGATCTGAAGAATTAGAATAAGTAGGCTAGTAAGTCCTTTAATTTTTAAGCTTTATTTAGATTTTAGCTTTCATTGGTAGCTATGTGACCTATCAGAAACTGGTTTGCATAATAGAAGTTCTCTTTTTCCTCCTTGCTTCTTTCTTTCCCATCTCCCTCTCTTCCTTCTTTTCTTCCTCTTGACTTTCCTCCTCCTCTCTCCATCCCTTCCTCTCTCTTTCTTCCATTCTTTTTTGTTTTAACACTTCGGGGTGTATGCTAACACACCCCACTTGTCGAACACACTGTAGGCCTTTTATTCTTTCTTTCTTTCTTTCACTTTTTTTTTACCTGTTTAAAAGACACATTTTAGTTCCTTTTATGCTAAACTCCATGAAATAACTAGCTTTGAATTAACAACATTAAAAAAATATAAATGAGAATGGGAAGGGGAATTTACCCCAATTTTTACAATCTTAGCTTCCAGGATTCATCAGAAGGGATTGCCCAGTTCAGGGTGCAGAATGCAATCCTCTGCCAGGATGCTAATAACGAGTGAATAAAATTAGAATGCTCCCAGAGAAAAATTCTGTAATGTCCAGCTTGTATGCTATAATCAGGACAGTGTCAGGGTCCCCATTCGAAACGTACAGTTAAACAGGAGATTTAAATTGTGGAAATCCCCCTTGGGAATAAAATATGGTAACAAATGTAATGTTCAATTGAAGAGATTCAGAAAGGCAAGGGCACAAAAAATCCCCATTACCTGAGGTGTCAGATACATTTTTTGCTTACCCTCAGCGTGGCAAAATGTGTTTCTTCCCTCTCAAAAAAAAAATATTTTTAAAGAAATAATGTTCACTGCAGATCCAAGAGAGAAGCTTTGCTGAATTAGACTAAATGGAAAAATAATTTCTCAGGACACCCTCGGGGACAGTGTGGCTCAGGGAATTCATAAAAGGGGAGGAAACCTTTCACCTCTAGGTCTCTGGTTCCATTCTGGCTCAGAATAAGAAAGCTAGAAAGTCATTAACATTAGCTGGGCTGGTGAGTGGCCTTACTGAAGCCAGCTGAAAGGGGCAGACCAATTGTACTGCAAGTACAGGCAGTATCTGATCTAACAAGATGGCCAGTAGAATCACCCTGCTTGTCATTCTTTGCCTGGGCTCAGCTCAATCACCGGGACTCTATAATTCAAAAGGGCTCAACCTGATGAGTATAGAGGAGCCACAGCAAGCAGCAGTTGCTTTGGAAATGGAAGACAAAGAAAACAGCTTTCAATGGGGAGCCAATACAGAGAAAATGAAGTCCAGAACAAAGTCTCCTCCTTTCCCTGGAATTGCAGAAAATCTTCCCCTTAAAACAGATTCCCCTTAAGTCTTTCTCTCATCTCAGTGTGTGAGCAGACCTTGGCAGGCTTCAAAACTTAAACTAAACAAAATTCAAAAAGCCCCCATAAAGAAACCCCCAAATATTTGTATCTTTCTGAATGGTCAAGCCACTTATTACTTTAACAGCATTTACAGCATACCCATGCTGTGCTCTCTCTAGACCCGAGCGAGAAGTTGGTGATAAGGCATCTTGTGTGTGCTGAGGACTGTCTGTTCTGGAAACAGATACACCTGGGTTTGGATCCCAGCTCACTCTGCTTGCTGTCTCTGTAATGATGGACAAGATAGTCAAGTTTTCTGACCTTCAGTCTTTTCTTCTGCAAAGTGGCACTAATAATAATTCCTACCTAACGGGACAATGGTGCGGTTCAGAAATAAGACACCTGTAAACCAGCCAGATCATGGGAAATACTTGGTAAACTGGAATCCATGTGGTTATCCTGGGCTAGATGTGTGGTGATGACAGGATTCCTGCCCTAGAGAGGTTTTGAGAAAAAAAAAAAAATGAATGAGCAGAGTGAAGCTATGTAACTTCTGCAGTAAAAGTTGGTAAGGTATGAGGGTGTCACAAAGTTGCTCAAAGATCTTCCCTATGGTGGAGGATGAGGATGGTGCTAGAGGGGAAAGACCTGTGCCATTTAACACACATGGGGAGATCCATTCTAGTCATGGAGGCTCAGCCTTAACTTCTCAGAGAAAAGGGACTTAACTCTTTCCAGTTCTCCCCTACTCCATGATAGACCATACTTGAATGTGCAAAAGCCATGTATGCTATTCTCCAAAGGCATAAGTTTTGCTTGTTTATTTGTTTACGCAGGCTCATATTTATGGGCTCAAGTGATCCTCCTGCCTCAGCCTCCAGAGTAGCTGGGCATGCACCACCATGCCTGGCTAATTTTATTATTACTATTATTTTTAGAATTGGGGGAGGGGTTGATCTCCATCTCGAACTCCTTCCCACAAGTGATCTTCTCACTCTAGCCTCCCAAACAGCTGGGGTTACAGGCATGAGCCACTGTACCTGGTAGGCCTGGGTTCTACAATAGCAGAACAATGAGATGGTTGTGAGAATGACCTCTAGTGTCAGCCTGCTTGGGGTTTGAGTTCTAATTCCTACACTGACCAGTTGTATAACGGCGGAGGGAGGGATAATTAACAACAATAGCAATGAAACAATGATAATAACACTGATCTGACAGGTTGGTTTTGAGGACTAAAGGAGATACTCATGGTACGTCAGATAGGATAGACTAGCATGCACAGTTCTTTAAAATTTTGCCAAACACTCTGCAAGTATACTCTGGCATCTGCTTTGTTGCTAATGACTCTGGGATAAGAAAATTTCATCTAAATTTAAATTCATAATAGACATTTTCATGGAAACCACCAAGCAGCAATGAGGATGGACTGTGGTATGTTGGATGGACTGCAGCATTGATTGCAGTGAGTTCCCTCTACCTGAACTCACCAGAATAAGTTAAAAAATGATAATAGACTCTGGACCAATGTTATACAATGGCATAGCTGGACTAGTCAGGATAAGTAGGTTAATTAAAAAGGGGATACGTGTGTAGTCACAAATAGTATCCACTAACACAATATCTTACTGTTAGATAAAGCCTATAATTCCTTGCCTTGTTGTGTTCAAAACTGAGGCAGAGAATAATGAAATGATTTACTCAAGGAGCACTTCTAAGTAAAGAGATAACCATTATTTGAACCTAAGTAATGTAATTTCAAAATTCTTTTTGAACAAGACCCTTCCTCTCACCGTAGAAATATTTCATGAGCATATACTGTATGTCAGGTACTGGGGAGAGAAAGGCAAATGGGTCAGAACTGCTCTCTTCAGGGAGCAAAGAATCTGTTTGGCAAAGATAAAGAAATACATAAACAATTCACTGAAATGTAGTCTTAGAAGGTTTAAAAGAAATACAGAGTGATAGGTAAGCCACTCATATTGGCAACATTAAAGAAGGTTTCCTAGAGGGGATGTCATTTAATGTTGAAATAGAATTAACCAACTGAGAAGGGGGTATAAGTGAAAGAACATTTCAGTCAACCAATGGATACAAACAAGACCACCAATTAATCTAGGATATCTGAATGAATCAGCATCTAAGGTAATTTTCAAATTATTATTTGCAGAATCACCCAGTCCATCGTCACTCCATCTTTTTTCCTACCCATCAAATTCATAATAATGATGGTCTCTACAGAGTACATATTAAATATATAGCCCTTTCCTCTGCCAGTTCTTTGTGAAGAGAAGAGCATGTTTGATTTCTCCAAAGGTCTAGCCATATACCACAGAGAGGGTGTGAGGGGCAACTGAGTGCTATTCCCGTGCAACTTCCCAATTTTCAGGGGTTTCTGGGGGTGAGATGGCCAATAACCTGAAGTCAATGGTATAGCCCTGGGGAGAAATTAGCCCAACTCAGGAGAAACCTTTCATCCACATAGGTCATTCCTGTCACATCATCTGTAGGGAGTTTCTAGAGACTGAAACACTTATATGCCATCTCTTAGATTTTGCCAAATTCTTAAATCATCTGTATTATTACTTTAAATTTTATTGAAATAGGCTCAGTTTTTGAAATATTTATTTTTAAATGGAAAGCTAATATTATTTTCCATAATGGAATATAACTTTAAAATTACGAGGTTAATAGCAAACACTTAGGAAGTACTCAGATAATATTAAATCATAAAGAACCATACATACACAGATATATACATATAGATTCATATCTATTCTTCAAAATAACTCTATAATATAATATTATTACTTTATTATAATCATTCTCATTGTAGAGATAACCAAATTAAAGTACAGGGAGATTAGTATTTTAAGTAATGTTTCATTTTTACTAAACTAGACACTGTTAAAAGCCTGAGGTAATCTCACCATTTGCTAAAAAGAAAGACCAGCAATAGTTAGAGGCAGACTGGTTAATATTTAATAAGTGGCTCTTTGAAAGAAAAAAATTCTGATTTGTAATGTTTTCTGATTTTCATGGTATAAATACTTCCACTATGACCAATTTGAAGCTTCCAATTGACCATTAACCAGCTCTGAAAATTACTGAAAATTTAACCATCAGCTCTGTTAAAACCCAATAAAGAGCCAATGCTAGCACACCTGTAGTGGGGTGCTTCTCAAATATTAACGTGCCTCCAAATTACCTGGAAATCTTGTTTAAACACAGATTATGAATCACTTAGGTTAGTGTGGGATTTGAGATTCTGCATTTCTTATAACCTTCCTGCAGTGCTGATGCTACTTACTGATTTGAAAACCACACTTTGCGAAGCAAGTAGTTCTACAGAAGACCAGCTCCCAGCTCAGACCTCCTAGAGATAACCTAAAGGACTCAGTGGTGTGGTGGAAGAGTCACTTCCTCATGTCATTGAATGTCATGCCATGAACTACTTAACCACCACTGTGAATAAAGGACTGAACACATAGATTTGGGGAAACCTTGAACTAGGGTATATGAATATATGCAATTTTATATGATGTGACAATACTTTCCTCTCCTCGCATATCTATTTTATGTGAGGCACTGGGAAAATTGCTGAGCTAACTGGTGTGTTCACAGGCACATGCATGCTATCAGGGAGAGTTGAGACTTGGTCTTCAAGGCAATCCTGCTAATTCGAGAGAAATGGGACTCCGCTGTGACACTTGGAACCACACTATTTGTATGCTTGTACCTCTGCCATGGGCAGACTAACACTGTCCTGTTAGAACATCAGAGAATGGCTTTGTAGAAACTTTTGAGATGCAACTGAGTCTTATGTCAGTGTTATCAGTATTAATAAATACTGCAAATAGTAGCTGCTTACACAAACTGCTTAACTTGTTGCAAGGAAGAAGAAATTGAGCAAGGTTGTAAAGCTGGGGTAAAAAAAATCAATTTATTTTTACATTTGCCAACCACAGTATGTGTGTCTGACGAAGCAATCTACTTTATTATAATGCTGCTGCATTGATTTACACTCAGATAGTGAGATGAAGAGATTTTACAGTTTCTCTGGAATTCTTACATATACGAAAGTCTTTAGAATTCCCCCATATGATGATATATTATCCTGGGTAAAATACTTACAATCTGACTTTTCATTCATACTTACATTTCAGAGATAGTTCTAATTACAGCCTGAATTTCACTCTGCTGATTCCAACATTATTTTAAGATGAACTCAGTCAAGTCACGGATATATAAGTCATTATGCAAAAACATATTACACCATCCGTTTTGTAAATAATGTGGATTAAAGTTCAAAATGATGAACAACACACTGATAGGTGACGTCTAAAACAAAAACAGGCTTTTACAGACACTTCAGGATTCAATCCAGCAGATTATTGGGGTTGACAGGAAACTATGCTTTTATTATCCACTAGGCTTAGCAGCCACAATATTTCATGAAAGCAAAAATGACACAGAGGACCAGTGAGTTTCTATTAAAAATGTTTCTGACCTTGAATTTAGAGCCATTAGCAGCCTGTTTCAAAACAGGTAAATGCACATTGAATTCAAAGTGGTATTTCACGGAAGCAGGGGGTGGCGATTCAGTGTGTGACCCAGAGCAATTCACCCAAGCCCTGGCTGAATGGGGCTGAGCAGGTAGAAAAAGCCTTTGGATTTTAGAGAGGAAATACACTTGCATTTATTCAAATATAAATAATACAGGAAGATCACCTTTCCTAAAGCCTTCAGAATTCTCTAACCAGATTCCCTTGGCAGAAACATATTCTGAAATTGTTTATGTAAACACACACACCCACACACATACACGTGCACATATTATTTTGTGTATCCTTTACTCAGCCACAACCCTTCTGGTCATCCTTTTTGGCATCAGACCACATATTTATCCAGATGTCAATCTGTCCAAAAGCATATTGTTTGCTTGTTCTGCTATCCAGAATAATATCTGTCAAATCCATTTTTTTTTTTTTTTGAGTTGGAGTTTCACTCTTGTTGCCCAGGCTGGAGGGCAATGGCACGATCTCGGCTCACTGCAACCTCTGCCTCCTGGGTTCAAGCAATTCTCCTGCCTCAGCCTCCTGAGTAGCTTGGATTAGAGGCACCCGCCACAATGCCCGGCTAATTTTTTTTGTATTTTTAGTAAAGATGGGGTTTCACCATGCTGGCCAGGCTGGTCTCAAACTCCTGAACCCAAGTGACCCACCTGCCTCAGCCTCTCAAAGTGCTGGGATTACAGGCATGAGCCACTGCGACCGGCCTCAAATCCACTTTTTGCTCTGTTACTGCCATGTTACTCCTCTCTACCTGAAGTTTTTGTTTTCTTTAAGTTCTATAATTGCTGGTTTCCTTTGCAAAAATCAATAAATAAATGCCTCTCCTCCTCCTTCTTTCCCAAGGTAGAGTCAGAAGTTTATTCTTCACGTAGAAATTTTTCTGTTACAGAAATTTCAGAATGGGGTGACGAAGCCAGTGACAAAGACAATAAAGTCAAAATAAGATCTCTTCTCTAGTGTTCTAGAACCAGACCTTTACTTAGAAAACTTTCTTGGAATCATCAGTTTAGTTAAGATATTGAGAATAATTTTCTTCTGTTGGGCTTTTTAAAGGCAAACCAGTATCAAGATCATCCTAAAAAAAAAAAACGAGTATCAGTCCCACAACTCCCTTGCCAGTTACAGACACAGTGGCGCCAGAAAGTCATTTCTCGATTCTAATCTAAATCTCTCCTTCTTTAAAGTTACACCCTTTGCAGTCTTTAGATCACATGTTCAGAATTTAATAGCCAGAGACCTACTGAGTGACAACATTTCGTGCAGGTCCTTTAAATCATAGCAATCAATCAGAATCAACCTTCTTCTTATCAACCTTGTAATTCAGCCTAACTGTGGAAAGCCCCATGAGATAGCTGTTTAGAGCATTGACTCTAGAGTCAGATAGAAGTAGTCTGAATCACAGCTCTATCGTTCATGGAATAAGTCACCTGGGCACGTTTATCTTATTTGTGGCAGGTGAAGAAACTGATGCTCTGTGTTTAATACTACCTACTTTGAAAGATTAAGGAAGAAATAAATAAGGTAATTTAAAGTCTTTGTCAATGTAGCTATTGTAGTAACTATTTATTGGATGTTTCGAGTGCTTAACCGAAAATATTTACTGATTTTTAAAAATTATTTTATTGCAATCTCGTGCTGTGTATGTACTTCAGTGGGGAAAATTCCAATGTTCTGTGTAGACAGGTAATAAGTAAAGTAACTTTTTTAAACTCTTGATTTGTAAAACAAAAATGGCATGAACCAGGGTGGGTATAAATAAAATAGCATTTTAGAAATAGCTTTCCCTCTCCACAACTAACATACAATTAAAGCAATGACTTCGAGTAGTTTTATTAAGCCTCAGAAGGGCTGCATTTTTACTGTCCAGAACGAACCACATCTTTCCTTCCCATAGAAGACATGACATTGTCCATGACTATTTTCTGCCGAGAGGACAGAGTACAAGCACTACCTGTTCATGAGTGAGCTATTCTCTTTCAATCAAACTGTAGCCGCTCATTAAAAAACATTGCCTGGTACATATCTTTTACAAGATAAATTCCATTGCACTTCATAATCATCTACATTCCTGTGAGGACAGCACAAGTGGAAAGTCTCTACTAATTCCAAGATGAATCCAAGGTGATAGCTATATACTACTTAGAAGGGAGCTCAGAGAAGATAATGCTCATCAGAGATTGCAACTAACTTTTTCTATTTATTTCAAGAAACTTTAGCATTGATGACAGAAATTAGATTTCTCTTCTCACTTAAGAAATGTGGAAATGGTTAAAATCACTTACATCCCATAATGGGGGCTTCAGAGTCTCTTATACTGAAATTGAAATGCAGCCAACGATCCTAGTATAAGTCATCCAGATTCTGCCAATTAGATTACACTGTGTAGTAACTATGCTTACAAGTGCACCTTACTGTCACTCTTTCATGCTTCTAAAACTTTATAGCTTAATAACCACTCACTGACACTTAACGTGAACTACAGACACAGGTGATGGATGAGTAGACAGTCAGATAGACAGCAAGCAATTATTTGACAAAAATACTATTGAGTTATGACCCAGAATGTATAATTTATGAAAATTAAGGGAGTTGCTTATGCAGATGCCAAAATATGTATACAATCTTCAGCTACTATAGTTTAGTGACACTCCAAGGCAAGAGAAGATATGTGTTTTAACCCTCTGATAAAAATAAGTATGAATTGTTTTTTGTTTTTTTTCATTTTTCTGAGCATCCCCATGTTGAAGATGGGAATAGTTAGACACAAATGTGAATTCTGTTTATAAAGCTCAACCAGCAACAGACTAATAAAGAAGAAAATATGCCTTCATACTTTATAAATCAAATTTTGGAGATGAATCTTCTTACATAAAAAGGAAATAATTTCCTTGTGATATTTATACCATTCCTCCATCTACTTATTTTGTATCATTTATGTCACATCTAGAATCAAATAATCATATTTTATTCATTAATCTATCTAGAGAGAAAAAAGACATGGAAAATATTGTTCTGACTGCAAATGAACCATAAATATACTGTAATATTTTCACTTGATGTACATAAAAAAGAGTAAGGGGATTCCATTTAATATTCCTTTGTAATATCTTCAACATGCCTAAAATATCAATAAACACATCCACAAAAGTACCTTATCATGGCACACTATTTTTCCCTGTGTCTATATGTGAGGGCCAGGTATCCTGTTGATTAATACAGAAGAGTATGGAATTGTCTTTGAAAACACCCATAGTTGCAATTCACATGAGGGTAAGATCAACTGTTCAATTCAAATACAAAAATATACGAAAGAAAAAGAAGGAGGGCAGGAAGGAGAGAGGAAGTAAATTAATCCTCAATTACTTTTTATACATTCTCAACAATGTACAGACATTGAGTCACCCATGCAGCAACTCCACAATTAGTGCATTTTTTTGCCAATAAAATATAATTTTGCATCAAATATAGTTTAATAGCATTCTTTGATGCAAGTCTAGTCTTGGAGGCATTCTCATTTTTACAAAGCTGAATTATGTCATTTTTTATATTCCCATATCATTTAAAAGATGATTGTGAGAGAACAAAAATATGCTTTGTGGAACATGAGTAAGATTGATTTGAAAAAATGAGAAAAGCTGTGACTAAAAATAGACTTAGGAGGACTTATGAAATTTCTGCAGAGAAAATTGTGGTAGATAAGTCAAAATATTGAACTTTGGATATGATTGTATCTCTTTCTTTTAATGAAAATATGCTAGTGTAGGGTGCAGGGTCTTTGCTAATTTGTTATCGCATAAAATAAATATTTACTGAGCACTAACTCTGTGCTTAGCCCTGAACCATCCATCGTTCTAGCATTTGCAATTGTCTTTGGCAGTGGAGGCAGAGAAAGAAAACTGTTTGAAGGTTCCAAATATAAATGGTATTCATTTATGATACTTTCCAAAGAGATACAGAAAATCACATCTATATACTTCTACCTACTAAGAGAACTTAAACACACACACACACACACACACACACACACACACACACACACACGGCATCTAAGCAAGAGGATGGATATTGTTTATGATAGGAAATAGCACATGACATTTAAAACCCAGGAAATAAAGCTTAAAACTTGATAAGAAAAAGAAACAGTATTGGCCCCGGTGCTTTGCCATGAAGCAACAGAGATTTAGTTAGCGGCAACATATGGTAGAAGCAGCTAAATGGCATCCCTTGAACTTATTTCTTTTCTGACCTTTTGAAGTTGCCAGGTTCAACTAATTTTCTCTTCATGGTTACATCTAAAGCAGGTTCCAGAGACAGGAACAAACAGTTCAGCAGAAATAGATTCGCATCACAACTTTCTGTAAGAATGAATTGAGAAAGCACTAATAGCCCTTTGGTTAATTAAGCCCTGCTAAATCGGATGATGGCCTTTGTCCATCAAAAAAATTGTTCTATTTCATAAACATACGTGTATTAGATACTGGAGGGGAATTCCCAGCGCCACAGATAACATTTTTTGAAAGACTGATCAATATACAAATCAGAGTAGCCAGAAAGGCAAATCAAATAATCTGAGGCAGATGAAATGGCAAAGGGAACATGATAAAAATCTCAGACTTGAGCCAATAAATGAGTTCGTTATCTGGGCACATTTTCAAGAAGCATGCTGTGTATATGTGTGTGTGTTATTTGCGTGCATGTGTGTGTGTACATAACACAGAGCAACAAGAATTATCATTGGTTTATCTACACCCTCCCAACCTGAGAAGTGTATAACACACCAAAGTTAGGACGTTTTTCTTAATTAAAAAGCAAAGTTAGACCATTTCCTCTGTGAATGCCAATAGTGCTGAAAACAAAAAGAAAATTGTTTTTCTCCACCAGCTACACTGAATAACTTTGTAACAAATATAAAATGACTGAAACCAGTTTCAGCAGCACCACTGAGCAGAATATTTTCAAAAAGAAGTCTTTGGACCTTAAATTGCACCTCTAATAGAAAGGCTTCTCCGATTATGCTTGTCCCTTGATTTGCCAGACACAAAAGTTTGCTGATGGACCAGAAAAGTGTGGTTGGAAATACAAATTGAATGCCACTTTACCCCTTGAAAGCCTTTGGTTTTGCATGGAAAATCTGCTCAAATTGGAATGTTGATAAAGCTGTGAGGTGTGCCACCTTGAGTAGAAAAATAACAAAGATTGTCATTTTTTTCTTTAAAGCCTTAATTTACCTACATTGATGAGGTTTTCTGAACAGCTGTTGAAGTGTGGGTTTGAACTTTTTAATATGTGCATGTTCTTTTTCCCCACCAATAAACAATGAAAGGAACCTAGAAAGCAAAGCCCAGAGGTACAATTTCTTGAATAGAATCATTATATTCTCATTCTTTGGAGTTTCTGTGCTTTGTTCCAACAATCTGTTCCTCCTGACTAACAAGCAGTATCAGACCTTTGAGTACATTCACATCAGTCTTTACAAATGCCTTCTCAAGTGGTCTTCTCCATCCAGCTGAGCATGTTTCCTGGGCTGTTTGTTTGTTTTGTTTTACATTGATCATGCTGCCATTGGCTACTTAAATTGTGTTCAGTGCTAATTGAGGGGTTGCTATAAATGAATACTGTGTTGACCACAGTTCTGCATAATACCCAAATAAAGTTGTTTTCCAGGGTAAGGAATTCCTTCCCTTCAGAGTTGACATGTCTACAGCAGGCAAATGGAACTGCTATTCTAGTGAAGGCTGCTATCAAATTTTCTGTTCTTTTAGCTAAATTCATGCAGCTTCAAGAACTCAAGAAATGCATCCTACACACCAGAAATGCAGCCAAGAAATGTTACAGAGTCTTGAATGTAGAGATTTACCCATCTTGAAGGCTTTAAGAGACTGTAAATGATAAAGCAGAAGCACTGATTTCTAACAGTAATAATAATTAGTAATGTAAGAACCAATTTGCAGAGAGAATAGATTAAAAAGTTTGAATGACAGCATTACAGCACAAATTTCAGAGCACATTAGCCAGTGTCTCTAAAACATTTGGCCTATTTGCGATGGTCAGGGGATAACTTGACATTCACTTGGGGAGTGTGGGGATCAGAATGAGGAAGGTGAACTTCATTCAGAGCCACGGAAGGGCTCTGAATGAAGCAGTCCCCGGAGTTGCTGGAAAGACCCCCTCTCTGTTTTCAGAGGGATTTTCCTCAACTCCTCGCCTTCTTCAGAGTCCAGAAAAAAAAAAAAAAAAAATCAAAGGCGATTTAAAATACTGTGACTGCTCCAGCATGAAATGACTATGTGACAGCGAGCTTCAAATCTGCTAAAGCAGAATTACAGAATATTATTATCAGAATTATTATTTAATAAGGGGGATAGCTCTAGAATTTATTCCAGCCACAGAGCTCGGGGAAGTGGAAAAACATGTCTGGACATGATGATTATGGAGAACTCCCTTTAAGGGAAAACGAATGTAACCCTAAGAGAACATCCTTCAAAGGTACCACTTCTCTCTGTAGAAGAATCCCACTCCCAGCCCCCACCTCATATATATCTCTGTCTCTCAAACACACACACACACACACACGCACACGAAGAAATCCCTGCAACACTGGACACAGCTGATGCAAAGCAATATCTAGGCAGGGATTTTACTGGTATTTAGCATGAACGACAGGGCTCACTTTGCATGCAGTGAGGTGCAGCAGCGAGGCTGAATGGATGGAAAATCCCACTTTCGAATCTTACATAAACATCTTTCCCACATATAGTTTTCCAGTTGAAAAGCTCCTATAATAAAGCAGGAGGTGACAGCCCAAGGCGGGTTTTTAACCATTGAGATGGCTGTCAGGAGTGTTGTAAAGAGGACAGGCGCTTCAAAAGCCAACCCCCATCCCTCGGATCTGCTTTGCGATGGTACCGGATGCGAGAGGACAGTACTCTCGCTTACCTTCCCTAGCGTCCCCTCCTTCCCATTGTCAGCTCCCAGATATCATGACGCCAGGTGAAAGAAAGCAGCTGATCTGATTAGCAGCTCGGGCGCGCTAAGGGATTGTCGAATCATGCCTCCTAAGGAGGAAACTCTTGTGGAATCTTCAGGAAAGGGTGGTAAAGTTGAAAGGACCTTTCCTCCCTCCCGCTGTCTTGGTGATAAGCTGTATCGTTTAATTGGTGCTGAAGTGAGCAGCTGCCAGCCCGATTTTCCATTACGGACTAATGTTGTGCGTTTGCAACAATAAACAATTAATGTTGTTTGATTTCTTACATTTAGCAACCCAAGCAAACAGCTGCCATCTCCGCTGGTGGAGGCAAACGGCTAGTCCTTGACATACCGCCGGCTCCGTGCCTGCGGGGGAAGGGTCAACCGCAAGGAAACTTTGAGGATTCTGCCAGACTGGGTGGGGGAAGGCTCTGGTGCTTGGGAGGAATAGGCGGAGGAAATTGTGGATACCTGTTGGCATCAGCGTTGGCGGCAGCACGTTTTTACCGTTTCCCAGCCTTGGCTGGATCCTGGCAGAACCGGAGTAGGTCCCTTATGAACCTCTTACGTACTGGCAGAACCTAGGCAAGAGCCTTTTTCCCTCCGATCCTGCGAGGGGCGCGACCAGCCCCCCAAAGGTTCCCGGATGAGAAGCGGCCAGACCACAGAAAGCGCAGCTCTGGGCTCAGCGGTCCCTAGGAGAGCGGCTACGGAGTCCCCGGCTTAAGGGGGCCTCCGTGCACGCAATCTCGAGCTGCGGGGAGACACTGCCTGGGGGTCCTGCAGGGGTGCTGGGCAGCGTCTTGGCGAGGGGAGAGCCGCAGGGCGACTCCGGAGCCCGGCAAGTTTGTAGCGGGCACCGCACCTCCCAGAGCTGGAGCTGCCACTTGTGGGAAAGCCTCGCGCTGGGGCTTTCGCAGCTGAGCCTTGGCCCGCAGCCCTGCCGCGGGGGTCGCCCTCCCTCGCCTCGGAGATGAGGCGGAGCAGAAAACCAGCCATAGAGCACTCGGGCCCCCTCGCCTCCTTTTTTCCCTGGCTTGCACCCTCCGCACAGCGGGCTGCAGGTGCTTCCCATTCACCGCACGGACCCCGCAGTGAAGGCGCGCGGCTGCAGCCGCGCCTGCCTGCGTTGGGAAGCGGCGAAATAGCCAAGTCGCCGCAGGGAAGGAAACCGGCAGGAAAACTGGAGGGGCACAGCCTGGAGCTTGCTACTCTCTAGGATCTGTTGTCAAAGCAGTTTGCAAAAACAGTCAGGCAAAACCTTGAGGCGTACGTACGTTATCACCCACGGATATCGCGAAAGACACAGCTTAGCCCAGAGCCTATGCTAAGAACCCTCATCCACCATCTGAGGGGCAGGAGGCGCGCAAGGTGTCCGAAGGGGCATGGGAATTCCTATAAGAAACGGTCCCTTCTGGATAGTCGGGACATAGAGGAAAACGGGGGTGGGTTAGGGGAACACTTACTCTTGTGGGGCCCTGCGCTGGCGAATGTCAAGCCTCCTGGTTCACAAATGGCTGGAGGTGCTCGGGGTTAGCTCCCGAGGGCGGCAAGCGCCGACCGGTCCTCGCTCGCTAGGCAGGCGCCTCCGGATTCCGTTCATGCCTCTCGGAGCTACAGGGCTTGGTGCGGAGACGCAGGGCAGGCGCGCTGGGCTCTGGGTGTCCGCAACCCAAAGTGCAGCTGGTGTCTTGACGCTACCGTCTATGCACAAGCCGGCGGCGGCGGCGGAGCTTGGAGGAGGCAGGGAGATTCCAAATAAATCCACTAATTCTGGGCTGAGCGCTCCGGCGTGCGAGCCCGCCTGCCTGCCAAATGTAACTGTGAAGTGATGTGGAAAAGTGAGCCGGGTGCCTCCCCTGACGGATCTCATTGGGCAGAGCGCAGAGGCAGGTCTACCACTTGGAAATTCATGTAAGCAGTCCCCCCTCCCCGCCCCCTCCCCGCCTTCCCCCTTCGCTCTCCCGCGCTGGCTCGATCGCTCTCTTTCCCCCTACCCAAGTGGGCGCACAACTTTTCGCTCCTCGCTCCCGAGCAAGCCCCGCGCGTCTCTGCCGCCAGAGCCACGGGGTGAAGATGCGCCCTTCCGCGCGGTGCGCGCAGCCCGCTGAGGACCGAGCTCCTGGATAAGGGGGCTGGCAGATAATAACAGCATGCGGAGGAGGTACCTGCGAGCTTTCTCTCTAGAGGTCTCACCTGAGCTCTGGGGCTGGCGTTATGTTGAAAAGCGTCTCAGTGACCCGCAGCTATTTTCCGTAGGTGGACGAGGACGCGACAGGGCAAAGGGTTGAGCGTGGGCAGCTTACCTCCTCTTTATTCCAGGGGCCTCTTGCGTACAGAATAGGGTGATTGTGAGACCCCTGCCTGCAACTCAGACGCTATGTAGAGGCTGTGTGTCGCGGTTCTGTGATGGAGCGCATTCCTGATGTCCCCGTGCTCCTTTGGGAAAATGAGATGAGGGACAGCAGTGTGGCAGCCAGGAGGGGCGCGCAGTAGTTGGTTGTGGGGAGGAGGGCAGGCAAAGCAGAACTTGCTTGGGAAATAGGGGAGGAATTTCTAGGTCTTCTCAATGTGCCCTGATCTCGTCATATCCTCTCAGATACCATCCTTGCGGTTCTCCTGCCTCCACCAAGAGCTGCCCTGTCTGTGGTCACTTCAAGTCTTCTGATGGGCTGCGCTCAGATCTTGAGAAATGGCCACCCTGGGGTAAAAGGGACCATGAATCAGGAGGTCCAGATTTCTTTTCTTTTTCAACACTGGGGCTAACATGTAGACGATGCCACAGTCATCATCTTCTAATAAAATTAGCTAAATATAAGACAAATAAATTCTTACCTTAAAAAAAAAAAACCCTCCCCTCCACAGGAGATCCCGATTTAGTCCCTTCCCTGTGTGCACTAGACGTGAGCCTGAGGGTGGATTTTACCATCTGGGGACAGAGCAAGAACAGAAGGGGAAAAAAGGTGCAGGGGACAAGATGCACAGTCTGTAGAGCTTGTACTGTCTGACTCAAATTAATGAGAAAGAGTGAACAGAATGAGAAAATAGGCACAACATGCTTATGATATTTATGCAAATTTGACATTTTTTTGTGTGCTGCATCTGACAACCCATTGTGAAATGTGAAAAAGAGTATTGGCTGTAGCTCTAATATCTGATTGTTTCATGTTCTAGCTGTCATAGGCAAGAAACTTAGTGGATTATTTCAGAGAGGGAGAGGTGAAGAGAACCAGGTGGTATTTTTTTTTTCCCCTAGGCAGTCACTAAGTAACTGTTTGTTCTCTTCTCAGACTGTGTCTGCTTACAGGGTATTGGAATTGGCTAATTCTGTCTTGGAAAAAGGAGCAGCAGTCAAGGCTCAATCAAATTATAACTGCTGCTAGACCAGACAGTCCCAAGTGGACAAAGAAATAGATCACATTTTGGGTTGTGCTTAATTTCAGATATTCATTTTCACTTTGAACAAATAATTTGAACCGTTCCTTGGGGTAACTTCTTACATCTATGAAAACTCAAAAAAACTCATGTGCTACTGAAAGCTGGGGATTGTCACAAGTAACAAACTTGTCTCAAAAAAAAAAAAAAGCCAGATTGTTAGACAATATCCTCAAATCTCATTTTCTTAACAAACTATGCTGACATAGTAAAGATAGTCAGAATCCAATGGCTTTTAAAGAGAGCCAGAATCCAGTGGCTTTGGGTATCTAGGGTTAAGAAGAGTTTGCTTTGACTCATCTTGTCCATATTTACTCTTACAGCAGTTATATACATTGTCTTCCCTGAATTTTGGTCCTCTGGAATTCAGGGTAACCTATCTATACCTGCTAATATCTGCTCAAAGCGTTACAATAGGAATTTCCTGACTAATTCTTAAGAGAGGTTTGGATGATTAAGCAGTGTGATAGAGGATTAGGATAATGTTAGAAAGCCCTATATTTCTAAAATAATCAGGGATGCTGAAAGACAAGGCATTTATCTCTTTAACAATTCCACCCACTCTTAATAAGATGCAGTGTAATGTCACAATGGTGAAAGCCTACCCCCTTAAGAAAGTGTTTTCTTTTCAACATCCTCTCCAGGGTTACAGCCTTCCAGCGGGAAGAGGACTGTGGTACATAGGCTTTTTAGAATGGCAAGTGAAATTGCATGTGTTGTGGAGCATTGCGGGGGAGGAAGGGTGAGGAATTATCTGATAGGGCAGGAGTATAATTGGAGAAGGAGTTGGGGGGAGGGAGAGAAGATTGCATTCAGAATAACCTTGGCTGACTAATGCAAAAAGTAGAATGAGGCAGGATGTCTCTAGCCTGGGTCTCGGTGACAGGCAGGCAGTTTTGCAGGGGAGTCTACTGTAGAGAGTGAATGAGATGGAGAGGGACTCCATGTAGTAAAATACACTTTTATTTTTTCACTATGGCTGGAATGTTTGTCGTAATTTTGACCAAGGGACACAGTAAACCAAGTGCCCAGCTAGTTGCAGAGTGGGGAATCAGATGGTTCATAGGAAACAGAGCTCAAGAAGAGGGAGACAGTGTTAGGAAGTCTCCAGCTTCTCTGGTTGGAGCAGGAAATGACAGAATGGAACATAACTATTATTTGCTGCGTTAAAATGCAACCTTTCATCGTTTTCATTCATCAAGATAGAATTAAAAATTAAAACAAACTAAAAACAAAATGTATTTACCATATTATGAATACTGGTAACCTTTAGATTTATTGGATTGCTTGTAATGTGATATCTATGGTGCCAGGTATTATCATTTATAATAAAATCTCAAGAATCTGACATATGAAAAATGACAACTCAAATTACCATGTAATATTTTTCCAGAAATGAAGGGTCCCTTTCCTGTGTTTCATTAGGATGAAGATATCTGAAACCACGCCCTTTATTTGGGGTATGGGGCAAGGGTAAGTAATATGTAACAACTCTGGCATTAAGCATAAGAAACTTAAATTTTATTTTGGATTCCAATATTGAAGCGTAACTCATAAGAATTAAAACATTAAGAGAGAAGTTTTGGGGCTGGGCATGGTGGCTCACACCTGTAATCCTAGCACTTTGGGAGGCAGAGGTGGGCGGATCACAGGTCAGGAGACCGAGACCATCCTGGCTAACAAGGTGAAACCCCGTCTCTACTAAAAATACAAAAATTAGCCGGGCGTAGTGGCGGGCGCCTGTAGTCCCAGCTACTCGGGAGGATGAGGAGGAGAATGGCGTGAACCCGGGAGGCGGAACTTCCAGTGAGCCACTCCAGCCTGGGCAACAAAGCGAGACTCCGTCTCACAAAAAAAAAAAAAAGAAGTTTTGAGAAGTTTGTAAATGTTTAAGTAAATTTAGGACAGCTTTTTTGTTTGTTTATGAATTTGCTTTAAACCATTCTCTTACTAAGATTATGAGAAGTTATTATGGTGCTCTCATTAAACCAATGTGAGCAATTCTGGAGATTCCTTTAGACGAGTGGTTTTCAACCTGCAATCCGTGGACGAGCTCCTGCCTCAATATTCTCTGGAAATTTGTTAGAAATGCAAATTCTTTGACCCTGAATCTGAGTGGGGCTCAGAAATCTGGGTTTTAACAAATGTGCTAGGAGATTCTGTTACCTGCTAACATCTGAGAACACTGCTTTAGGCAATTTCTTTCTCGTGTGACATGTATAAAGATGAGAAGGAAAAAAATAAAATAGTGTATTGTATTAATATTTACTGTTTTTGTCCCAGAATATTCTGTTTTAAGACAAAATACTATCTTAAAAAACAAGATTTGAAAAGAAGAATAAAAATGTAAGCACGCTAAATTTATCGTCTGAGTACCTCACTAATGTTTAGTATGGGATTTGAAAAACTAAATTGATTTCTTTAGAAGTAGTTATGAATTCTTGGCATAAAATCATCATTGAGCTTGATATTCAGAGTTGTGATGCTCTACATTTCTTGGCTTGCTGGTTTTAGCTGTCCCTGAAATTAGGCCTGCATCTCTGAATATTGACTATAATTACTAATCTTGAGTTTGTCATTATACTTTCAGTAAATGGAGGTGTAAACACTTTCTGAAAACCACATCTGTGCTGAGAGCATTTTGGAGAAGGTTTTCAAAATGGCATTATCTTCCATCTTCCCAGGTGCTAGAAAAGAGATAAGCTTCAATTCAGCTTCTGAACAGAAACTTGGTCGGAAGGACGGCGGGTGGGGTAGTAAATAGATTTAAGAGGACTGATACAAAGCTATCAAATAAGCCAGTCCAGGTTTTGTGGGCTACGCACTTAACATATTAGTGTTTTGGTTTTTCTCTATCTTTCTTTTTTCTTCTGTAGGAGAATAGCAACTAGATTAAGATTCTAGACCACTCTTGTTTAACTTAGGAGAAAAAAGGAGGAAAAAATTAAAAATAGTTCACAATGTGTTCCAAGTAAAAAGAAGAAAGAAGAAAAAAGAGTAAGAATAAAAAAAGAAGAAAGAGGAGTAAAAAAGGTACCCCACTCCCTAAAATACTACTACTTTGGTATAACAGAGTGTATTTAATACTAAAATATAATAATTAAATTTAATTAATTTTAAGTTTGGCTTAGAAGATTACCATTATTTGATATTTGCACACTTATACTAATGTACCATTGCAGATGTATAGGGGAATACAGATGTATGGAGGAGGGGAGGTGAAGGGAAAACAATTATCTTAATATGTGCAAAATGGAATTTATAGTTGTGATTAGTTATCAAGATGCTTATTAGAGAGAAGACCACATGTATATGCAGCGGACAAATGTTACAAGATATTGAAGGGAAATTAATTATTGAGAATGTGAACAGGCTTCTTTTATTAGTCAAAGCTGGATAATACTAAGGATTTTTGTTTGTTCTTTTGCTAAAGATGCTGCCATGTGGAAATCAGGGCACTGCTTTTAGGTTGCCGTCTCCCGCCTGCATAGGCAACTAGTCCTGTTAGAATGGATGCCGAAGCTTTTTTTCTTCTACCTCAAGTGCCCTCTAGCGTGCAATATCTGTGCAGGTTGCTATGTACAAGGAGGAGGAAAGAAGAAAGAAAGAGAAATATTCTACCAATTGCTATCCTAATTCCTGAATTGCTCTGCTCTTCTTTTCTCCTTCCTCAAAGGGGTCATTTCCACCTAAGTGTTTAGCAAAACAAAAAAGGTGCTGTTGCTTTTGCATGGAAAACTAATCACTCATTCTCTAAACTGAGAAACAAATGCTAATCCTTTCTCAGGGATTTCTTTTGAACATTCATCATAATTTTCCAGAAGTTTCATTCACTCTAGTAATCAGGCAAATAAAAGAAGGTAAGTTGCTCCCTAGGAAGAAATTCTGTTTTGTTCCTCACTCCACCACGGACCAGCTATAAGGCTTTTGATGCAAAGTGATTAACCTTTCAATGGATTTTAAGTTTGTGTCTCCATAAGAGTGCATAATACTTCTTTCCATCCTCAGGGGGGTGGTGTGAGGTCTAACTGAGGTTTATAAAATAATTTCAGTTCCTTAGATACAATTCGATACACATTTGAACTTGACTTTCATCTTGCAACTACTAACGGGGTTTCAAATTCTCTTTGGTAGTCCATAGGGAAACTGTGATCAGGATCTGTATTTTCATAAACATGTCGTTAAAACAGCTGTATTGTAAATAGTGGATTTACTTAAGAGATTTGGAATGGTAGAAAATGGAAAAGGATATTTGCAGAAGAAAAATACACTTGTTTTTGCAAACATGTCTGTGTATGAATAAATATAGTTAAATAGTAAGGCAAAATTTCTGCAAGACATACATTTGGGCATATCTTCCTAAATTTTAAAACAAACTAACAATAACAGAAGGTATTTTTACTCACCCAGATGCCACCCGCTAAACTCTTAGTCTCTGAGAAAGGAGGAGATACCTGTAAACAAATTTATGTATTGGCATCTGTTCAGATGGTAAGATATCTAGACACCTGTTATATAACTTGGAGATTACTATTATAGTGATGTGATTATTATGCAGCATTGTGTTTTATTAATATCCTCATAGCTACAATACTTTTAAGGGCAAGAAAGGAGAAAGGCAAGCTAACATGACATATTTCATTACTTTCTTCTCATGCAGTATCTCTTTAATTATTAAAGCACTATGGATGGTGGCTATTGTTTGTATCCTTTAAAATAGGAGAAAACTGAGGCTCAGAGAAGTTAAGTGACTTGTTCAAGGTTACACAGTTAATAAGTCAAAGAGTATAATTTAAACCCATGTTTTCCAACTTCAATTGTTGTCCAGCACTGCCTCTCAATATTAAACTACTAATAAGTGACTATTATAACCTACTTTTAAATAATGCAATACCTCACTATAGAATGGATTCATAAGTTGCAATGAAAGAGAAGCTAAACATTCTGTGTTTACAAAGAGAATCTGAATCTTTAATTGCAAGTGATTTTGTAAATATAGATCCCAGATTCCATGGCTAACCAATTAAATTAAACTCTCCAAAATAATGTGTATTTTTTTTAGAAAGCAAAAAAGGTAATTTGATTCAACATTACAAGCATCATTCTGGAGACCATTTGGAAATAATGAAACCAAATGACATCTAAAGTCTTGTTAACCTCCTTACTGCTAGAGTCCAAGGTTAAGTCACAGTTCTGCTATTGCTATTTAGGTTTGTATATCCCTTTATGTATGTTCAAGCACATCAGCTCTCCTATGTGATCCTTGCCATAATCTTGTGAGGTGAGAAGATGATATATTATTACTTCAATTTTATACAGTTACATGCTTTTAGAGCCCAAAGGGCCCTTAGAAATCGTCTAGTTCAATCTCTTCATTTTATAGAAAAAAAGCTGGGTAAGGCTTTTGACTTCTGAGCCTAAGGTTACAGAGCGAGCTCTTGAACAAAAGAAAACCAGAGCACAGGTCATTGGTCTTTAAAGGATGTAGGCATGGCACATGTCCCTGCACATGGGAAAAATTATTAAGCTAATAACCTGAGTAGTCTTCAACATGTACAGTTAAAAGACTAGAGAAAACAAAATAAAATGTAGTTCAGGTACTCTGATCCAAATTAATGTTGTCTAGAGAAGATCTACTTTCTGATCTAGTTTCTGGTGAGATTACCTTGGCTCTCATCACCTAGTCTCTGTTCGGTCTAATAATATGTCTTGTCTTGGTTGAATTATTTTAGTACCCTAGAGTCTAGCTCACTAAGGTAGCCCCAAAGCTTTTTTCCAAGCAGATCACATGTGCTGTAGATTTTTGAAGCGAAGATTATTAGAAAATCAGAGGAAGACAACAACATAAGAAAAACAAAAAGTGCTCTCATATGCTCTAATGTACTGAAACTTTCACTGGTCTTTTCTGATAAGAAACCCAAACAGAAACAATAACTCATTTAAAACGGAGGTATGTAAGACTGACTCCTACATTATCCCAAAGCAGAGAAAAGCCGAAGTACATGACTTGTCCAAATTAGGAAACCTAATGAATTTTTTCTCATTTCTCTATTTTGCATAATAGTATTCTGGCTTTCTTCCCCAAAACTATCTCATTGTGTCCGAGCAGGGAACACCTTATTTTTCACTGGATTGTTTTCTGCCCCCAAATTACGTAAGGCACATAATCACTTTTCTGGAATAGAAAATGATAATAAATGGCACTAGCAGTTGTAATTGGTATTCTTAACATCGAGGGCTTAATATCTTGCCAGGCACTATAGAGACTGATTTACATATGTTGTCCCATTGATTGTCTCTAATAACTCCCTGATTTGTCAGATGAAGAAACTGTGAAGGGAAATGTATTTTGCTTCTCTAAATCCCAATTAGACTTCTGCTTATCTCTCCCATATCACTTTATAATACAACCTATTTGTCATGTATGCACCAGCCAAACTACTTTATTTTTCTCAAGACTTTGAAAATGGTTAACTCCTTTATTTGTTGGTGGGAGAGTAAAACCTGCAAGGAAGAGCAAGGCATTTGGAGTCATATAGATCTGATTTCAAGTTCTGGCTGAACACATTACTAGCTCTGTGATATGGTTTGGCTGTGTCCCCACCCAAATCTTATCTTGAGTTTTAGTTCCCATAATCCCCACATGTCCTGAGAGGGACCCAGTGGGAGATAATTGAATCATGGGGGTGATTACCCTCATGCTCTTCTCATGATAATGAGAGTTCCCATGAGATCTGATGGTTTTATGAGGAGCTTTTTCCCCATTTGCTCGGCACTTCTCCTTGCTGCTGCCTTGTGAAGGACATGTTGGTTTCCCCTTTCACGATGATTGTAAGCTTCCTGAAGCCTCCCCAGCCATGCCGAGCTGTGAGTCAATTAAAGCTCTTTCCTCTATAAATTACCCAGTCTCAGGTATGTTTTTATTAGCAGCATGAGAATGGACTAATACACTCTGTAAGTTGAACCAGCTGGTTAACCATGTTGATAATCTCTTTGAGTCTCATTCGCCTTTGTGTATAAGATATTTAACTCACAGGTGGTTGTATTAAAGGATGCAATGAAAGACAAATGTCTAGTTTTTGATATACATGTTGGTTTCCTCTCAAGTGAGCCCATCGATACTTATCTAAGAAGAGCAGACGGTTAGAGAATAGGTCCTTCTGTGATACCTACAGCTTGGCTACTCCTCTTAGAGTACCATTCTGTCTTGTGGCTACAGGGCATTCAGGCATTCATTCCGCTCTCAATTAGCCCTTTAAATGTTCCACCATTCTCCAGTATTTTCAGGGCTCCAGGCAAACCCTCCTTTCATCCTCCAAATCATCGTGTTCTAAACAGTTAATTCTTTGCACATGTAACAGCATATTTTCCTGGGGAATAAAATTGTGTTTTGTATTTTTTTCTTTTCTTTTCTTTTCTTTTTATTTTTTTGAGACGGAGTCTCGCTCTGTTGCCAGGCTTGAGTGCAGTGGCACAATCTTGGCTCAATGCAACCTCCACATCCCGGGTTCAAGCCATTCTCCTATCTCCACCTCCTGAGCAGCTGGGACTACAGGCACGCGCCACCACGTCCAGCTAATTTTTGTATTTTTAGTACAGACATGGTTTCACCATGTTGGCCTGGATGGTCTCGATCTCTTGACCTCGTGATCCGCCTGCCTTGGCCACTCCCAAAGTGCTGGGATTACAGGCGTGAGCCACGGTGCCCAGCCAAAATTGTTTTTGTTTGTTTGTTTGTTTGTTTGTTTTGATTGTTTCTCTCTCTACTCCTTTTCATTAATATGAGACTAAAGGCAGCTAATGTTAGAAGAGGGATTGCTTCAGTTTCATAGTCTAGTAAATAAATATGGGTTAATATTTTGTATTTAATGACCTAAAGAAGAAATAAGGGAATCCTGAGGCATAAATGAGAGAAAGGAAAGTGTTAGGGCCAAGATCCTTGTGGGAGGAGAGGTCTTCTGTTTTTACAGGGAAACAGGCTCTGATACCAGTTTGCAGTCTGGAAACCACTCAGACTTACAGATGGAGGAAAAATCTGGCCACTGATCTTCATGCTAGCATTCAGAACATCTGGTGGGTGTGTTCTTGACCAGTCCAGGGCTACAGATGAGAAGTACCCTCTGAACAATGGATCTTCCTCATATCCATTTCCCCATTGATGAACTCTGTTGAGATTTTTTTTTACCTATTCAGTTACCTGGAAGCTGTGGATCTTGGAGACTGGGTCTTAACCAGCCTTATACATGGGAAGGTCTCAAAGGAAAAATCTGGATGGAAATGCCTTGGTTGGAGCTGAAGAAGAGGGTCCTGGCTTGTCCAAGAACTAGCAAGAACACTGTTTTTTGGCATAGATTTTAGGTCTCTTTGGATATGCATGGTTATGGTGCTGCTGGTGATTATAAAGGGGCTCAACCCCTTTACTCCAACTCCTTGGACTTGCCAGGAAGCTTGGCTCCATAATCTGGGGATTCAGTTAGGATCAGCTTATTGAACAGACCCCGAGCATAGAGAAATGACTTTTCCTCTCTTAGGCTACCTCCTTATGAATAGTGGCCATCTTATCTTTCTAGATGGATCATAAATATGACATGTACTATTAAGTTTTCACTTACATCCATGCTTCCTCACTTGTAAGTCCTACTATGCCTTGCGCATATCTACAGCATCAGTCTCGATACACTGTCCTATAACTTTATGTTTATTTATCTTCCGCCCTCACTAGATTGATTTCGAACTCCATGAAAGCAGATTCGATTATCCATATCTGTGTATATCCATATCTGTGTATCCCAGATCTAGCCCAAAGCCTCATATGTAGTCAATGTTCAGAAATTATATTATTTAAGATAACAAACCAATGAATATGACTGCAAGGATAACTATGGCACTATTGTCAGCAGTTAGCTAGAAATAGATCCAGATTTGGAGTTAAGAAAAATCAGATGGCCCAGCAGATTGGTGTGGGGAGCTCAATGAGAAAAACAGATTTCTCTGGAAAAGAAAGAGGGAGTAAAGAGGATGGCAAAATAAAGTGAAAAAAACAAAACCAGAAAACTCAACCTTCTGGAGCAAAAATAAAACAGTGAAGATTAAGAGTGAACACAGGGAAAAAATTCAAATTCCAAATGATGATTTGCATAATGGTAATACTAGTAGCAATAATAATTATAATGACACCAAGAATCAATGAGAATCCATCTGTTTCTTAGTGCCTCATAATTTAGTACCTCAGTGTTTACAGACCAATTTCTCATTCAGGATGTAAACGATCCCTCAGGCAGAGTATACTGCCTCCATTGCCTTAGACTCACAATGGTCATCTCATTCCAAAGATAGAGCGCTAAAATAGATTCCCAGAGTGCCTTCTTCCTCCAGAGCTAGGAGTTTCCTTTAAGACCAGAGAGAAGTATTTTATTCATTTATCTTTGAATCCTCAGTAGCACAGAAGAGATGCTCATACATTTTCGTTGATTTATCATCTTATATCTATCCCACAGCAAGCTCCAAGATAAATAGGTCCTGTCCTGTACCCCCATTTTTTAGATGAGAAAACCAGAGACATTTGGTCAGAGTTGAAGTTGGAAAACAAATCTGAGATTTTTGAAGACATTGTTTTTTTTTCTGCAGTGCCATAGTGTAGCCTAGAAAGATTACCAAGGTCACATTGCTTAATAATTACTTGTTTTCTGTTAGCAATTCTAAGAAAGCACATTCCTTTAGTATTCATATAGAGGACTAAAGAAATCTCATGTCAAAGTTACCACTTCTTATGCTTTGCAAGGATCAAGGACAAGGCTTAACACTTTTGAGTCAGTCTTGAGCACCTAAAGCACTCTTTTAAATTTTGAAGTGATGGAAAACAGGAAAAGCTTTTTGCATCTGGATGTAAAAATCCATGTGTATTTTAAGGGAAATAGGATCCATGCATTTCTGATTAATTTACACTTAAATCAATGAAGTGTTTTGCAAAAGATATTTGATGTTCAAGAAGCCTTTTTTAAAAAGTCTAATGGGAATTTAAAGCTGTTTTTGTCTTAAGAAGAGGAACTTATTTTTTCCCCCATGATCTTATACACAAATGGTATGGTTTCAAAGTCTCATTTACAGAATCTTTTTGCTTTCAAAATCTTTCCATTTACCCCTACCCAGAGGTAGCTAACCTGGATTTGATTATGATTAGCTTTATCTATCTATTATTTATTCATTATTTTGTCAGTAGCATTCTCAAGGAAACAGGCAGATATATTTGGGGAGACTGTCAGAATATTGGATGTGATCTTCTTCCTCATAAACAAAAAAGCCTCAGAAGTTTCTAGCAAAATGGAGGACTGAATGAATTACACAACATAAGATTATCATGTGGAGGAAGAAGGTGTAAAACAAAGGCTGAGGATAGAGGCTTGGAACCGATGCTGTCTTCATGTTTGTAGAGTAGATAAAACCAAAAGAAAATGTGTTTGGGGGTGATGGTAACTAGAATTAGTTGAGCAACCACTATATGTTTGAGTTTTTCAGAATGCTGTTCTATTTAATCTACTCAATTGTTAGGAGATACAGATGTTATTAATTCCATTTTTTAGATGAAGGATGTAAGACTCAGAAAGAGATATTGACTTCCCTAAATCACACACGTGGTAGGCGGCGAGTGTAGGATTTCTACCTGTGTTTTCCCTTCAGACCAAACTTTTTAGAAGACCTCAGCATTTGTCATGCTGCAGGTAGTGAGTCCCCATGGCGATTTCTGATGGGACAGAGATGTGGAAAATAAATAGGTGGGAAAGTTAATTTCTTTCCAATTTTCCTTCAACCCTCTGATTTTTGTCAAGAGAGAACATTTGAGTTCCCTGCCAGTGCTGATCTCTCTAACAAGGCCAATGCTGGCCTCAGGTTCAGAGCCTTAAGCCGACTCCAAGTACCTTGTTAGAATTGAAGAACATTGTTTTGCATTCATTCAATTCATTTCTAAGTTTACCTTGTATTTATGGCAAGTAAAAATAATTTTCTTATTTTTACGCATGAATATAAAGTTTTCTTTCAAAATAAATGTTTATTTTATGTTTTTAGAGAAATAAGTTGATTAAAATATTTTATCACACAGATGGTGCACAGACAAAAAAAGACAGCACTGTATATATGACTGTAGCTTGGGGAGAAATAATTATATTTTTAAAAGTCCTTTCAAAATAACATTATCAAGTAAATTGTCCACTTAAACTGGGAAGTATACACATTTAAAGTAGTATTCCTGAGCTTAAAGTTTTATTCAATATCGAATATTTCATATTACTTTGATTTCCTGTAAAATCATCTCCGAAAATATAAATGTTAGGTCTAGAAGTTACAAAGAATTGGAACAGTATAACCTATTCCAGTGGACATTGCAGAAATGGTTTTAGTCTTCAGCTACCATTCAGATACAAACAGAATTATAATATTGTATCTCTGCCTGCCTTCCTCCCCACCAACAATATTTCAAAACAATAATCATCATCTTCACTTAACATCCTGGACATAGGTTAATGGGAATTCCACTGTAGTTTCTTTTTTTCACAGAAGGCTGAGTTAAAATAAATCAAATAAATCTTCCCAGTGTACACATTTGAAGCAGAGTATGTGAAAACAAACTAAAACCTACTTCCAAGTTTTGTGACTATTTTATTTGGTTTATCACCCAGTTTCATTTGGGGAGACATTGTGGTCCTCTTCAATGAAAGTTTATTTTTATTTTTTCTCCTTGCCATTGCAAAGGGAAGTCAACATATTGCTCATAAAGTGTGAATGTCTTTATGAACTGCTGATAGATATCAAGGAAATGCTCTGAGGATTAGAAGATGATTTTGTGACAAAATATCTACTTTCTCTAAATAGTACCTTCAGTAGCTTTATAGCAAATATTGCTGAAGAAAGAGAATATAAATCACTTAAATCCCCCAAGACTTAATACTGAAGTATCATTTATGTTTTTCTTTTGTTTGAATTACTAACACTGTACTGAGTAAGGAAAAAAAAAAACACTTTACAAAGAAAAGTGAACAGAGAGAGGGTGTGGAGGGTGCTACGCACACAGTACAAACACTGGGTCCCTTTTTGATCATTGGTTTTGCATGATGTATTCAGGGCCTTGGAATTTGGGGTGCTTCTGTGGGGATATTCACAAATGTAAACGATGCACATCTTTTATCATTGCCAGATGTGAAATATACAATTTTGGAAATGTACCAGTTTGGAGTCAGAAAATCTAGGATGTATTCTGGGTCCTGTCGCTAGAGATAGGACTTTTAAAAAGTAAAATAGCAATTGTTCTTTTTTCGCTTTGATTTTGTTTCTCTTTTAGAGATGAGTTTCTGGTAGTCACTATTTGACAAATTGTAACAGAACCCTCCCCATTTTCCTTTCTACTTGCCCTGTGAATTTGTTCCTGCTGGTTGGATCAGTCAAGATGGGAATGCTAATTTATTACAGCAGTCTTTTGTCAATGTCACTTTTATATGTATACAGTGCTTTCACCTCTCCTTTTTCCTTTTTCTGTGGTCACACCTCCGCTAACTCTCAGTAAAAGATTGCATTTAACTCTCTGAACCTGGGGTTCTTCATCAGTAATCGGGAAGAAATTACCCTTGTCTCACCTCTCTCACTGGATTTTAGGAAAATTCCAATAATATGAAATCTATGTGGCAAAACTGCTAACCCTAAATACACACACACACATACACACACACACAATGTTACAGTCATTTATGTTAACAGGTAAAGTCAAAAGCAAGAAAGAAAAATTATTCCTGTTTGTCAGAAATTTTGGGTCTAACGTTGTGCTGTGGTTTGGATGTTTGGTTGAAATCTGATCCCCGTTGTTGGAGGTGTAGCCAAGTGGGGGGTGTTTAGGTCCTGGAGATGCATCCTTCATGAATAGATTAACACTTCTTCCAGGGTGAGTGAGTTCTCTCTCTGTTTGTTCCCCTACTACTGCGGGTTGATAAAAAGAGCCTGGCACCTCCCCACCATCTCTTGTTTCCTCTCTTGCCATGTGATCCCTGCACACATCAGCTCCTCACCTCCCCTTCACCTTTTGAAGCAGTCTCATTGCCTGGAGTAACACCCAAGGTTTGTTGTCTCAAGGCCATAGAGAACAAGGACATGGACACACAAAGAGTGAGGTTAAGAGTGCAAGTTTAGGCCGGGCACGGTGGCTCACGCCTGTAATCCCAGCACTTTGGGAGGCTGAGGCGGGTGGATCATGAGGTCAGGAGATTGAGACCATCCTGGCTAACATGGTGAAACCCCGTCTTTACTAAAAAAAAAATACAAAAAATTAGCCAGGTGTGGTGGCAGGGACGTGTAGTCCCAGCTATGCAGGAGGCTGAGGCAGGAGAATGGCATGTACCCGGGAAGTGGAGCTTGCAGTGGAGATGCACCACTGCACTCCAGCCTGGACGACAGAGCGAGACTCCACCTCAAACAAACAAACAAACAAAAAAAGAGCAGAAGTTTAGTAGGGGAAAGAAAGAGAATAGCTCCCTGCAGAGAAGGGTCCCAGAAAAATGGGTTGCCAGGTCCATGGTGAAATGCAGGGGGTTTTATAAATGAGCTGGTGAGGAGGTGGTGTCTGATCTACATAAGGTGTAAAAACTGGTTGGACCAGGTGTGTCATATGCATACGGTGTGAATCTCTGGTAATCCCACCCTAATCGTTTATACAGGCAGGTTCTCTGCCTGAGCTGTGCCATGTTGCCCATTTCTTTATTACTGTACATGTGGTAACAAAAAAAAAGGAAGATGGAGCCTCCATGTTGGACATACCAGGCCCCCAGGTAGCCCTTTTCTATTGGCGCCGCTGCCGGCATTCCCCCATGCAAACTTCTAGCTTCCTTATTTGTTTGCAGCTCAATTTTTCAGGCTGCTCTTTGTTAGAAAAGAAATTATTTTGGTGGCTGTTTTTGTTAGAAGGGAAGCTCTGCTGAGGACTTCTTTACCTTCACTATCTGCCTAAATAATTTCTTTCTATCTCCTGTATCACTTTCACTATAAGTGGATGCAGCCTGAGGCTCTCACCAGATGCAGATGCCCAATCTCGAACTTTCCAGCTGTCAGAATTTGAGCCAGATAAACCTTTTTCCTCTATAAATTGCCCAGCCTCAGATATATTCCTTTGTAGCAACACTAAACTAAGACATATTGTATCTGTCATCTTCCATAACGATATTACACATAGACAGAGAGAGTGGGTACCACGTTATATGTGCGGGAGCCAAAATCTCCCTCATCAGCAGACATACTTGTCTGGCTTGCCATTCTCTTTGAAAATTTCACCATGAACATTTCTCATTATAAGCAAAAGCATTATATGAATACTTAGTAGTAATAGTGTTTATTTGTTTGATTAACCCACTAGAAGTTCAGTGTCTTATTAATGTATAGATAGTGTATCTATGACTACATCTACCTGACTACTCACTTTTATCAAGTATGTATTAAATCTCATTTTGGTTTCTACTTAGTACCAGGTGCAGCTAATTGGGAAATGAATGAGACAAGATGCTCTCAAAATCTCAGTCAAGTGGCAGAGACAGACATTGTGAACACGTGATCTTGGTTCAACAGCAGCTCTCAAGTCCTGTACAGAATGGATTCATGGTAACAGCGAAGGCATAGGAGTCCGAGAAGATCCTTGGAAATACCTCTCTGAATAACCTTGTAACCTTCTAACCTTGTGTCATTTAACTTCTCTGACACATAGTCGGGTGTGGCTGGAGTGTAGAATACATGGGAGAGTATAAGAAGTTGGAAGATCATGTGCCAAGAAAGTTAAATTAGCCAACTCATGAGGTTCTCATCTTCCAGGCTGAGAAACTTGGACATTAGTCTACCAGGCCTCTTTCATGTTGAAAAATATCCAGGAGGTGTATATATATATCACCTCCATGATAGCTGGTAAAAATATATAGCCCTAGAGGTTGGGTGAAGTGTAGATGTTATAAGGGACAATGGAAGGCAGGAATACCATTTAAGAGGTAATTGCAATACTAACAAAAAACAACAAACATAAAATAGAACTTTTATAAGTGCTTTAACCCATTGACTACACATACATAGGTACCTCATACCTATACCTATAATAAGAATACCTTAGGATACAGGTACTTATGATACAGGTATTCTTATTGTCTTTTGTAGATCAGAAGTGTGAGGTAAAGGGAAGTTAGGTAACCTGCTCATGATCACACAGTTAGAGTGCCTTCAGAAATCTTACTTTTAACCATTATGTTATACTGCAGTAGTCCAGGTGGGAGAATAGGAGGGCCTGAACTAAGCTAAAGCATTATAAGAACATGATTTTTATGTGAATGCACATTTTGGACTTGCTATCTCTGTGCCTATGATATCGTTTGTACCTCCAGAACAGGCACTCTGAATTGTATAAATTATTGTTATCTTTATAGTGTTTTAAAACAGCCTTCTTTAGTGCTTGGCAAACAGCTCATGCACATTTAGCAAGTGCACCAGGGTGATGGGAGTCAGAGGCATCAGTAGATTCTGTCTACAATTTGAAGTATACAACTCCACTGCAACATGAGACTCCAGGTATTGCCAGGCAGACATGCAACAGTGCCCACTGCTCTTGCCTTCCTCCATCATCGTTGCTCATTGCTTTAACCTAGAATTTCTTGTTTACTTTCCCTTGCAGTTTATGCATATGGACATCTTGCTTGACCTCCAAGATCCAGTCTGCTGATGAGGCAACTGCTATAAGAATTATTTGCAATCTCTGCCCATCCACAAACTCTCCACCATGACTACTGCAGTTAGAGCACTCTGCAGTATTTTCCAGATGTCTGTTATCTGTCCTGTCACACCTAGCAAGCGATCTGGGAAAACAGGGAGCATCTATGATTTTAACTAAGTATTAACTACACACAAGGCAATATGCAATAAAGAAAATAAAATGTCTTGAAGGATTGTGAACATATGGGAAATGATAAGTGACTGACAGAGTTTAAATTGTGCGGATGGTATACCTATAGCTTAAGTCAAACAAAGTTTGTCCCACTAGATTTTCACACATAGTATAGTGAATAGAGAAGATATGAGTGGATAATTACCTCACAGTGTATAATTTCCTCAGCCTGATGTCCACAGCCTTTATAATCTGCCTCCAACTTCCTTTTACTAACCAATCTCTCATACCCTCTGTGTGAAACTTTCTCTCCACTCACTCTGAACTTAGTGCTTTGGTTTACTAGATTTTTCTTTAAATTTTTTTGTCTATGGCAGTTATTGCAGATACCTCTTGCCATGCTGTAACCAGAGCAGACCCTTCTAATTGATTGTGACTTAGTATGGAAGCATTTTTAAGATTTATCTCAGGGCAGCACTTAAGACAGCCACCAAAAATCATTCAGAATTTGACAATTAGATTAACTTCCTTTGCCAAATAAGCTTGCATGCTTCCTTCAGCTTGAAATGGCCAACTTCATTGGTCTTATCATTAGGAATCCTGCTAATTCACGTCCTCCATGAAAACGTCCTGATTTCCTCAATTCATGGGGAATTACCCCCTCAGACCTAATGTATCACAGGTCTACAACATTCAGAAAATCCTTCTCATTTGTTCCCTAGTCTGCCTCCTTAGCTGTTGCAGTCACAGCCACCTGTTTGCATGACCTTACCTGTCTACTTCTTTTTGGGGTAAAAATGCTCCTTATATTCCTTGTGGCACTCATATAAGCCTAGCACTTAGTAGGAGTTCAGAGAAACTGGAATAACAGAGATAACCAACTGATGGGTGGGGAAAAAAGCAAACCCGAAGAGACGCTGATCAAATTTAGTATAAACTAAGACAATGGAAAGTGAAGAGAGAGTGGATTGACAGGGCCATTATGTAAGTTAATTTTCTCTAAGATGTCAGCCCCATTCTTGGCTTTTCCTGGCTTTCAATCTGCATGAACACCTTGTCCTGCAGACAGACAGACAGCTTCAGAGTGGATTAAATAATCAGTCAAGTGAGAAGAGCATCTCCCAATATGTCTGCAAAAACACTTCTATTTCAAGAATGATTATTAAAAGCCACAAGGAAGACAGTGATAACACAGTTGAAACATTGACTTACTGATCAAAAGAGACACTAATACGCACTCCTTAAGGGAAAGAGTTAGATTTTAACATGCATACAAGCAAATCCCTTTGCTCCTTCTTTTCCATTCTGCATTGTCACACAAAAATCCCATTTCTGATACTCTCATTTTGGCTCACGGCTTTTCTGCAAATACTTTAATTTGTGCTTTGTTTCGTCTTCTTTCCTTCCTTGCTTTCCTGCTTCTTTCCCTTTCTTTTTTTTCTCTTTCTTTCTTTCTTTTGTTCAACTATTTTAGCAGAACTATTTTTCTTTAGGTCTATTTCTTTTTTGTATCACTCTGTTTTTCCCTTTCTCTCTTAGTTTATTTCTTTTTTTAATTGCATTCAGAGAGATTTTCCTCCTCAAATAGATGGTGTGGCCCCCCGAATAGCACTCAATGTACAATTTGTTGAAGAGTAAACTTCATCAAGTAAAGTTATAGTGGGACTTGGATTATTTTATTTTTTTGTTTGTTTGTTTGTTTTTTAGGTGAGATATCATTACCTCTTGAAATCTAAATGTCCACATTTGTAACATAACATGAGTGCATTATAGCAGGCACACAGGAAGACTCTTAAACGGTAACAATAGTGACTTTAATCAATATTGCATATGGAAATTGAGCCACTGACCTTGGGATATCTATTATATTGGCTCAATGCAAATTGGTTCTTTCATTTTAATCCCCTGGGTTTTTTAACTTATTTTATGTATATCAGTCAATTTTCTGAGATGTTTGGCTCTTTTCACCTAGGATAACTGTTTTCTGCAACATGCTAAAATTCATTTCCATGTGGCAGGTAGAGAGGTCACTAGGTTTGTAAGCACTCCTAATTAAAATGCATGATGCTACAAAGGTAAAAGGGACAATGAGCCATAAACAAATCGCCTGACAGTAGCTGACAGCCATCGACTGGACGTACATTTTTTTTTCATTGAGAATAGGAAAGTTCTGGTTTTTTTTAAAGATGCACACATACCACACGCTCTTCCAAGTTAACTCTTTCTCATGAAAAATCTGTCTCTGACTTAGGATTCAAATGACAATTGAAACTGGAGGAGCTGACTTTTCTCATACTTCCTCTCAACTACTTTCATTATTTACCATCTTAAAATCAATTTTCAGGAAAAAAATAAGGCAAGATCCATTATTAAATATTTTTAAACATTAGGTGTTAGTAATCATACCATTTCAGACCTAGAAGGACATTTCAAGATAATTTTGGTCATTAATCTTTTATTATTATTATTATTATTATTATTATTTTGAGACAGGGTCTCACTCTGTCGCCCAGGCTGGAGCGCAGTGGCACAATCTCGGCTCACTGCAACCTCTGCCTCTCAGGTTCAAGCAATTGTCCTGCCTCAGCCTCTTGAGTAGCTGAGACTACAGGCATGTGCCACCACACCGGCTAATTTTTTTTTTTTTTTTTTTTTTTTTTTGGCAGAGACAGGGTTTTGCCATGTTGGCCAGGCTGGTCTCAAACTCCTGACTTCAAGGGATCTGCCTGCCTCGGGCTCCCAAAGTGCTGGAATTGCAGGCATAAGATCACTGCAGTCCTGGCCTACTGATTTGTTTTACAACCTGAGATCTGTGCTGTTCAAGCAACTTGCTCAGGATCACACACGGTATTTGGAAATGCTGGCTCTTAACTGGCCCAGGCACAAAAGTCTTGTGCCTGTGATTTTTGCTCAGTGAGGATGCATAACAGCTAACAGCCAAAATTCAAATTCAGGATTCCTGACTCCCAGATCAGAGATCTTTCATTTTATGTGTGTCTTAAAATGACCCTTTTCATTAGTTCATTGAAAAGTCAAGTGGTTTTGTATCACTTATGTTTATATTTGCTACAGTGAGTTGGATATCAGCACTTTTTGAGTGTCTCCTGATACCTGGCATTTAAATGTGTATTACCTATTTTATCATCTGTTCAAAACTGTAAGATAGGTTATATGACCTCAATTTTTGAAATGAGGAATAGATCATCAGAAAGACTTAATAACTTTCTCAAGAAAACATAGACTAAATCCTGGAATTTGGCTTGACCTATTATTATTTAGAAAGTCCACATAATTTTCACTAAACCATTCTGCCACCTAAATCTTCTAAGTACTGTCATTACAGTGCCCAATGTAAAATTAGTCATCTAATGCCAATTTTCCCCGTGTTAATGAACATCTCCTAGTGTTTATGATCTTAATGAAAAAAGTTTAAACATATATAATGCAATAGATATTATATGCAATATATATTATATAATATCTATAATATCTATTTGATATAAATAATATAATTTCTATTTATTTGATTAATTGCACATATTTGCTGATATATTTTTTCTGAGGCTAATTGATTGAATAGTAAACTAGAACCAAAGAGAGGGACATAGGGAAGACATTGTCTAAGTAGAAATTATGCATTCTTACTATTCGCAATAGCAAAGACATGGAATCAACCTAAATGTCTATCGATAGTAGACTGGATAAAGAAAATGTGGTACATATACACCATGGAATACTATGCAGCCATGAAAATGAATAAGATCATGTTCTTTGCAGGAAGATGGAGGAAGCTGGAGGCCTTAGCAAACTAATGCAGGAACGGAAAACCAAATACCGTATGTTCTTACTCACAAGTGGGAGCTAAATGATGAGAACACATGGATATATAACACTGAGGCCTATCAAAAGGTGGAAGGTGGGAGGAGAGAGAGGATCAGAAAAACAATTAATGTGTACTAGGCTTAGTACCTGGGTGATAAAATAACCTGTACAACAAACCCCCATGACATGAGTTTACCTATCTAACAAACCGGCACATGTACCCCTGAACATAAAAAAAAATAGTTTAAAAAAGAAATTGTGCATTCTTTGCAAAAATAGTTCAAGTATTATTCAGAATACCATTACAAAACAGGCATATGCCCCAGGCATATGAAGAACTCTTATGTTTCAATAGTAGAGTCACAAATGTTTGGATGTGAGTAAATGTGCATTGCTTGAATCCCTTTGGAATCCCCCCATCCACACTTCCTGCCAGGTGAGCAGTTCTAATCCATTCTTCTTCTCTTAATGAGGGATGCTGAGGTCCCCCCAATCAGAATTCAAGGCTGCATCCATCATTCTCTCTAACTACTCATGCAGTCTTTCAGTAAAAGTTCACCTGATTTTTAGCACGTTAATAGTTCTCAAATGTATCCATTTGCATCACCCCTGATATTGCCCTATTCTAAGTCTTCACCATCTCTTGGCGACATTATTACAAGCTCCCGAACTGGTCTACATAAATCTGTAAAAATCAGCTTTCGGAAACGGAAATTGGCTCATGTAATTGCATAGCTGTTCCTCTCAGCCCTCGCCCTTGCTGCTCATGACATTCTTTAGAACCACGCTGAGGTTGCCCTTTCCTCTTAGTATGCAGATTGACACCTTTGTCATCTCCTACAAGATCCTGAATGGGGAATACCTCTCCTCATCTTGCAGGAAACTGCTACTTCTTCTCTGTGCTGGGGAATACTGGCCTTGGCACTAGTCCTCATGCAATCCAGACTCTGCTCATGTTCTTCTCTCCGCCTGAAACTCCCCATTCTGGATTAATTTTACTCATTCTTTAGATCTCAGTGCAAGCACTCTTTTTCAGGAAAACCATCCGTGAATCTACATCTATTTCCAGCAAATCTGTTGGGGTTTTTTGTTCAATGCTTTCATACTACTGTTTCTTCTTCTCTGTAGACAAACCTATACTTAATCCTGGCTCTATCACATACTAATTCTTTCACTTGGTAAAAATCAACCTGTCCACACTGAGTTCAATTTCTTCTCCTCCATGCTGGGAATAATGATGTCTACATCGTAGATGTGTGGTGGGAATCAAATGAGATAACAAAGGTAATGCCAGATAGGTGTTTGCTTTGTTTTTACCTTTGGTGGATCTGCACGGTCAAACACCTTCACCCACACATCAACATACTCACACTCCTCTTTTACTTTTACAGAGGGTATGCGTAGGCAGTGCTAGACAGCTTTTTAAGAACCTTACCTTAATCATGTGAATTCATAGAGTAGAGACATTGTAAAGATTCATTCTGTTGATTCTCCTACCATGTGTTTCTTTCTTTAGAATAGTGGCTAGAGGCACAGATGCTCACGCATTACTGCCTGGGTTCAAGTCCAGGCTACACTTCTTACTTGATGCATGATCTTACTAACTTATTTGTTATGACTCCTCTTTAAAATGGGAACAATAATAAAACTGAACTCATGCACTTATACTAATGATTAAAATAATGCATTAGAATAGTGACCAGATATATTAAGCACTATATGGGTTCCAGCTTTTAAAACAGATAAGCTTCTACCAACCTTGAAAACTCAATTATACAGATAAGCTTTTATCTGTGTTGAAAACTCAATTAAACATGGTTTTATTTTCATAAAGCAAAGATAATGCTTTTAGAATTCTGAGAAGGCACTGGGAAATGAGTGAAAGAGAAATCAAACCAGCCTAGAAGTCACCCTTTTGCATTATTTATGTATTATGTACATGAAAGTTAGGCAGGAGTGAAGAAATCCATTTGTTTGCTTGACTGTTATGAGTCAGGTTTTAGGGCCATAAAGAGAATGAAACTAACATATGACACCAGGCATCTTTCTTTTCTATTCCATATATTTCTTTTACAAAAACTGTTCTTATTTTCAGGATGTTTACAGACACATTAACTGTCTTCAGATCATATTAGCTGAAAGAGCATGTTTGGGAGAGAGGGAACTATTTCTATTAGGTTCTAACTAGTTCCTAGGCAGGGGGGATGAAAAGTTTACATCATTAATTCCTTCTGAAGACCCTGTGAGCTATAGAAAACTCTTGTTGTCATTGTAGTAAGGATGGAAATCATGTCCTAATTCCTCTTTTCCCAAAGGAAGTTATCATCCCATTGAATCTTTCCTGTTTTGTACCTTCATTTTTCTTTAAAAAAAATTGGTGTTTTCCTTGAGACATGTTCCAGTCTTGACCCTTAGCAAACCCTAACAAATCAGAATTAACATTCCCCTAAGAGAAACAGAACTTTGGACAGACTTTCTGGAAGGAAAGACACAAAAACATGCCCAGTTCTCTCAAGCCTCTTAGTGGAATGAATTTCTTTTTCTCCATCTCTGGCCAACTCCTGTTTTTTCAGCATTTAACTCAGATGTAATCTCTTCCAGGATTCTTTTCTTAACCTTCCCTATTCCGCCAAAGGATGAGTTCCGTATCACTTATTATGCTCTAGTCATTAGACAAGCTGCCATCAACTTGGCATTTACTGGGTTTATTGTGCAATGGCCATTATAATTTTTTATAGGATGATGGTAGAGTGTCATAGTGAAAATACATTTTTTCCAGAGTGGAGACTACTGCTGGCTCTTTCAGGGGAATCTCCAGAGAAAGCCTGGCATTTTACAATTCACTTCCACGGATAAGTCTTCCAAAACTCTATTCTCTCCCTAGCTGGGTTATCTATCCCCCTTCTTGAGTTTACCCTGCAATTTTCATGCCTCTATCAGCGCTATTACCATCCTGCTCTCTGATCATCTGTTTTCAAGTCCTCCAACACAAGTCTGTAAATTCCTTGTAGGCAGAAATTTTCTCTTAAACATCTACAAATCCATGGTTCTTAGCAAAGTGCCTGACATACAGTGGGCATTCGATATATGCACCATTTACAAAAAGTAAATATTGATGTTTGAAAAATGTTGGGAAAAAAAGCTGAAGCTGCAGAATTAAAAAAAAAAAAAAGACAAGCAGAAAGGGAAGACATGGTAACTAGAGCTCCCGTCTGTTAGTCCCACATCTAACATATTCTGAGACGTCATATTTTCAAGCCCCTATACAGGGATGGAAGCGGAGCCCATGCCTTTGATTTTTTGTATTTCTTTTAACACACACTGTCTGTAACCACACCTGCTGAAAGCATATGCATGCCATAGGAAAGAATACTCAGCTCCCATCCACAAATGGTTCTGCACTCTCAAACAGACTGGTCTCGTGACTAACTTAAAATATCAATGCAGAGGAAAATCTACCTTACCCAGCAAGGGTGATGAAAGATTCAGGGGAAAACTATTTCTTATTAAAAAACTGGGTGCTCTAAAGCATACTGGCTTTTTCCATTTAGTGATCCTTTGCAGCATGACACCTTTATTGTAAAAAAGCACATATTTAGAAATGACTGTGCTCAAAAGACTCCTATTTTTCAAAGTGCCTGTGGGCTCCAAATGCAATTCTATATGCAGCTAAGTCTCTAGGTGCTACCAACACTAGAGATGCAACAGGCTCATGCACACTTTGTCTTCTGTCAATCTGTCACCCAATTTGACCAAAGAAGTGGATCTTTGATGGTAAAATTATTTCAGTGTTTATTTTGCTTCTGAGTAAAGACAAGGGGTGTTTAATTGTGTGTCATTGACTCACACTTCATATTTCCCCCTGTATTTAATCTACATGATTCCAGTTTAACTAATCAAAAAGTAACTCATGCCTTGCTTTCCCAATGACTTTCTTGTAGTTGTTTTTGCTCTACCATTTAACTAGAGGCATATGTAAAAATGTACCCCTAAGCTTATGAGATTATTGGCAGTATCAAGGCTCTGTTAGAAACAGATACTCTGAAAAAATAAGTTTAATACTTTAAGATACATATTTATTTGGAAACATTTTATTGAAAAGGATTGTTTAAAAAAATCCTATATAAATTGCTAAGTTACTGCTTGTAGCAAAATTGCAGTAATTATAGCTGTTAATACTATAATTATTTATTATAATACATGTGAAACTAGGTTTTATATAAAGATGACTTTGTTTTGTTCCCCAATATTTTGTCTCCATAACTCAAAAGAAAACAATGACTGAAGGAGTTTTCATATTGCTAAGTGAACTAGATAAGGAAGATCTGCAATAAAATATATTTTTAATATCTAGAAGTTTCAGAGGAAAATGTACTTAAAAGAATCAACAGAACACCTTATATTACCTGAGGAGTTCAAATATTGGAAGTTCTCAAGTGGCTGATTTTGTGGTCCCAAATTTCTCTACCACTTGCAGATGCTGTGTGCATTCAGCAGCAGGGGTATTGTTAAATTTGAGAATATAAGCCAATAAGCAGTAACTTTCATAGCATTAATATTAAGTGCAGAAAAATCAAATGTTTTGTTACAAATATGCACATCTGGTTTTTCTGTTATCATCTTATATTATTCTAGTAGTTGACTTTAGGAAAAAAGTGTTAATTGCTATACAACTCAACTCTAAGGAATACGTTTTATTGAGTGTTTTAATAAAAGATATTCTGTATATTTTTGCTTGATGTGCCTGAAGAATTTTCAGAACACTATGTCTAAACACTGTACTTGCCCTTGGCCTTCCTTTTGTATATCAACTCTGTCTAAGCCAGGGATCTATTGCCAACGTATGGGCCATTAGTGGATTGGAAGTCATCTATGAACATTCAGAAATGAATGGTAAATTGTATTTGTCTACAATTTTTATAATAAAGTTTTTTTATTAGATTTTCAGTGACCCTTCAAATGGTAAATTCTTCGAAAATAAACAATTTCAGAAGTTTAAATAGATAGATTAGAATTCATTTATTACCTATTACATACTAAGAACTTCATATTCATTAATACATAAAATTGTCCACTGTGGCATAATAAGACAATTGTAATTATTTCTAGTTTTCCATTAGAAAATTATTTATTTTATTTTATTTTATTTTGGGGGTACAGGTTCTCACTCTACCACTCAAGCTAGAGTGCAGTGGAGCAATCTCAGCTCATTGCAGCCTCAGCCACCCCTTGGCTTAAGCAATCCTCCCACTTCAGCCTCCCAAGTAGCTGGGAATACAGGTGTGCACCACCAAGCCCAGCTAATTTTTGTTTTTTTTTTTTTTGTGGGAATGGGGTTTCATCATGTTGCCCAGTCTGGTCTCAAATTCCTGAGCTCAAGGGATCCTCCCTCCTTGGCCTCGCAAAGCTCTGGGATTACAGATGTGTGCCTCTGTGCCCAGCCTCTATTAGGAATTTAGACTTTGAGAAGTTAAGGGGCTTAATTATGTCATACAATTAGTAACTAACAGATTGGACATACAAATTCATAGCTATCTTTCTCTAGAATGTATACATTTTCTGCTAAAATCTACTGCCTTTCACAGACAAAATATTTAAACAGTTGTGTGTCTGAATTTTTGTTTTTCTTCCATTGTTGACTAAAAGAAAGCTATGCATTTTATTTGTACTTTAATAGTGACACTATTTTTTGACCACTTATATTTGTATGGTGCTTGGTTCACTGACCATTAACAGCCTGTATGTCTTCTGATCATACCATCATTTTGTGTATTATTCAGGGCGGAGATTAACAAGCCCATTCCACAGATGCTTTTATGACCCTCGTTTTCCTGAAATCATTTATCCAACTGCACTTGGTTAATGTGAATATTCTCCTGCTGGTTGGAAGATTTAGTGAAAGTCAGGACTACTGGTGCTGTGATCTGCCACATTCAGACTAAAAACAAAGATCAATATCATACCACCTCATTTTGACATAGAACATGTACTTAGCGACAGAGGTTAATTTGTAGTAGGACTAGCTTTGTGACTTTAATCTCTATTTTACCTACTTACTTGACCTATCTGAGACAAATAAAACCATTGCAATGACCCGTTGTGAGAATTCAGGGGCTTTTATGAAAGCTCCTTTTGTCTTGTGTCAGCAGGTCTCAGGGATTTTCCATCTGCTCTGAAAGTAAAGTGAGAACATTCCTTTGCTTTAGGTAATGAGAAAGGATGTCATAAGTGATATAGCATCTCAAAAGTTGATTTCATCTTCATCTGTCCTTTCTATTCTAGAACAGAGTAGCCCATTTTCCTAGTTTATGCTAATATCATTAAACACTGTAATTGCAAACCAAGTGACTTCTGGCAATCACTAATTTCTTACATCAGTTACACATAAAGAGAACAGATGAAACAGTTGCAACACTCAGAGGCCCCCGTATTTTTCTCTGTTAGCAGGCATAAGCACCCATGGGATTTACGATTCCTTATTTCACTACCTCCTGGATCTTACCCAAAGACATATCTCTGTTGCCATACTAGGATTAGAGACATCTTTTGTTTACACAAGGACTTTCTCCAGGTGAATTCAGGTCAGAACCTAAAGAGGGGTTAGCCCCGGGGGGCATACTGAAGGTGATAACAGTGGGGAATACCTTACTTTTACTCTTTCTGACCACCTATATTTCCTGCTGTCTTTTTACAGCTAGTCCCAGGTAGACCATTCTGTTGTCCTACACCTTTGGAGCGGTTTTGCTTAGACAAAATGAAACAATTGAGCTGACATTTTAATCTAAAAGATTTTTAGGACACAGAGTGTTTTGAGGAGCTGCCTTAACTTGCATTGTAAAAATATTGACTATTATCAAAATGTCAACTTGTGTCTCCTTTGTTGCAGATTTCATACCAAAGTGTGGGATATTTACTTACCAAGAATGAAATGGGCTATAAATTCTCAGTGCCCCCAAAAAGAATACATGAATAAAAAATCAAAAAGTGCAAGAGTGAAATCACAGGATTTGTCTCTGATCAGTGGTTTTAAATGGGGACAGAGGCGTGGTCCTTATCTGTTCTCTCATACTAAGGGGAAAAAAGAATCTTGGCTTATAACTTGAATTTTAATGGCTTTATATTAGTCCTTGTACTATTTTAGAGTTGCACTTTCTTTATCTATTAGAACTGAAGTGGATTTTAGGGATCTGTTAAAGTTTGGTTTAGTTTGGTTTGGTTTAGTTATTTTGTTTTTTGGAAAATCAGAATAATTCTCTAATGACATATAGCAAATTTTGGCATGGCTTGAACTGTCCAAATTTTCCTGGCACCCATCCTAGAATGTTTTTATTTTTTATTTTTTTTACATCTCCTCTTAATGACATTTTTCTTGGAGAAAGCTTTCCCATAGCCCATTATGCTCAGTAAAGTTTCCTTGTTATATGCTGTCACAGAATGGCATTCTTTACCTGCATAACATGTTTATCAACTTTTCATTATGCATTTATTTTAGGGTTACTTAATCAATAGCAGCTTCGCTCATTTGACTCTAAATGTCACAAAATCTGGAAACTTGTCTTTCTGCTCATTTTTGTAACACAATGCCCTTTACCACTAGACTAAATTTAGTTTCTCAGTAATGTTTATTAAATGACAGTGTGAATAAATAATGTTTTCTTAACTTCTCTGAGCCTTGATTTACTCATTTGTAAAATCGTATATCACTGTACACCAGCTAGCGTTTTTAATAAATCAAATGGAGCATTTCTAAGGAAAGAGTTGTTACTCAATGAAGGTCCATTACAATACCTCGATGAATGTACATTATGATACCTCTATAAAGATTGTCTCTTTCAGTAATAATTATCTCTTGCAGAGTTAATGTGCAAATGAAATGGGAATAAATATCACTGGAGACTACCCTACAGAATATCATATACATAATTTATATTCAACATTACAACCTTATGCTTGTGTTTCAAGAAATATGGCTTCCTTCATTATTTTCTTCAACTAGATGATGAAGACAATAGTACCAATGTACCAACGGCCCAAAAAGCTATTTGTTTATTCATTTTTTACCGAGAAAATAAATTGTCATAAGGTGACAAACTAGAATCACTGCTCTCCTTCACAGCCCCTAATGCCAGGTGTCTTACATAAGAGTTGCCATCTTTGCCCACCCCAAAGTTGACATAAAGTACAAGTTTACAAGGAAGGATTTCATTATCAGCCTCAACTGCACATTGCCAGGTACATTTCAACCCATGCACATTTTCTTGACTCTGAAAATGCAACCATTGACCAGTATTTTTAATAATATAAATATACGATCTGATCCATTAGGCATTTTTGTTTTGAAAAACCAGCCTCTCTACTCTTCGATACTACTTTGAAAAATAATATAAAATGTATTATACACATAAACCTTAATATGTAGTTATTTGCACAATATACAAGAATCATTTTAGAAAAAAACGCATGCAGATGATCCCCATTTAGTGGCCTAGTGAGGCACTCAAATATTTTATATTTTCTTCAGGAAAAGTTCCAGCTACTTTAGCACTAACAAAAATTATCAAATAGGTGGAAATTGAGAGTGAAGAAATAAACGCTTACAACATAATGGGAGCTTCGGACATAATGAAGGATTTAATAATACAGTTTGTCTACATGAGAGTTAAAAATAGTCTAAAGAGTGTAAGGTTAAAAATTATTTGCAAAATGTAAAAAGACGAGCATAGCGTCACTTACAATCCCAGCACTTTGGGAGGCCGAGGCAGGAGGATCTCTTGAGGCCAGGCATTTGAGACCAGCCTGGGCAACACCATGAGACCTCATCTGTACAAAAAAAAAAAAAATTAGCCAGATATGGAGGCATGCACTTGCAGTCCCAGCTACTCCCTGGAGAGGGTGAGAATGGAGGAACATCTGAGCCCAGGAGTTCGAGGTTGCAGTTGTAGGAAAAACTGGGTTATCACACAATCATGAAAGATTAGCCTCGCAGACACTTTGAATGGTGAGAAGGGCAGGGTTTATTGGGTGAAAAAGAAAAAATGGGAAACAGGGACTCTCAGCAAAGTGAGAGTCCTGCTTGCAGGCTTCCCACCTCACAGACTGAATCCCAGGTTACCACCCAGGAACAGGAGAGGCCAGGCTCCTCCTCACTGCAAACAGGGCAAACTTCCATGGCTCCACCCTAGTGCACACTCCCAGTGTGGTTGGTGGTTCTCCGGGGACCCTTTTATACTTGGCTGTCTCACAGTAAGTTATGATCATGCCACTGCACTCCAGTCTTGGTGACAGGGTGAAATTCTGTCTCTCAAAAAAAAAAAAAAAAAGTAGAAGAAAATATTGAAATATCCAAGCAACGTACAGTTTAGTACTACCCATCCAAATCTTATGTGGCAATAATTACTACCCAAAGGAAAGCTTTGCTGGCCTTATTATCTGTATCCGTACGGCAAGAGGAAGTAGAGGTATACAAAGGATATTTACCGTAAATACAATCAGTAACTACAACCCATTCCTTCTTGTATATAAAGCCTATTTCCCTAGGTCTCTGTAGTCAGTCTAGACAGGCAAAATCCTCTTTTATTAGTATAACACTTGTGAAAATTAGAGTAAACAAATTTACTTGAATTCTGAGAGGCTGTGAGACATGATTCACTCAACAAATACTTCAGACTCAAAGACTGGGTTAAATTAGGGCATGAGAGATTAGAAAATTTGATTTGTAAAAGCGCAAAGAAAGTCATGAACACAGGTTTATTTTGTGAACTTCAGTTCAGTGTAGACAGGTTCTCAGTGGCATCCAGGTGAAAGAAAACTAGAGCTTCTCTGATTAAAGCTGATCTCTTCCTATTGGCTTATTCCCTACACCTGTAGAGTTTCAAAATAAATCCTAGGGCTCCTGGGAGACTATTTAGGGGTGAAAAGGCAAGGCCCAAATATTACCTATAATACGGCAGTTAATGGAAAATAATTTGCAAAGACAAAATCAGACTAGGTTGTGAAAAGATTAAATATTAATTGTGGAGTTTGAATTGCATTCTATAAGTGATAATATTTATTAAGATGAATATTAGGCCAGGTGTTTGGGGTATAAGATATATGTTAGTATGTAGCAGTGTGCCCAGGTAAAGACTTAATTTGATTTATGTGTGTGTGTGTTTGTGTGTGTATGTAGAGAGAGAGTGAGAGAGACAAAGAGAGAGAGAGAGTTTGAGGTTTTGAGGACTTGTCTTATAGGATGGTGGAGGTTGGCCAAGTCCAAAATCTGATGGGTATAGGCTGGAAAGCAGGAGACATAGGGAAGATTTATGGTTGGAGTCTAAAAGTAGTCTGCTGGCAAAATTCTTCCTTGCTCAGGAGAGATAAGTCTGGGTCCTATTAAGGCCTTCAACTGATTGGGTGAGGCCCACCCACATTATGGAGGCAATCAGCTTTACTCAAATTTCACTGGTTTAAATGTTAATTCCATCCAAAATGTATCTGCAGAGAAACCTCTAGAAGAATATTTGGTCAAATATCTGAGCACTACTTCCTAGCCAAGTTGACATATAAAATTAAATATTACATCTAAATCTTTCCCCACAAAATTATGATCAATAACCATAAGAAAGGAAGGCAAGGGTAGTGGTGCTTGGAATTTTAAACACGTCTCTCCTTTTAAATTAAAATTGGGTTATATTAGAGACCATTCAGCTATTTTCCAGGAAGATGCTTGAGTTTGACCTCTTAAATTAAGTCACAGTTGTGATAGTTGTGATTAATGCAATCCAAATAGGCCTTTTTGTTTCTGAGTTCAGGTCCTAAAGGAAGCTGGAAAACTCTATTGCTAGGGAGAGAACACTTTATGTTTCTAGAGGAAAAAAAAAACAATAAAGAAAATAAAAAGTCACTTGAAATGGTCTCTCTAGTTTCAGAAATATAGATATTATGGAGTCACCCAGGGAAAATAAAACCATTGTACTAGAGGAGGGGGACCTCAAGGAGGCTACAACTCTGTGTGACTGACAAAGTATCATGAGGGGCCTCCAAATCAAAGGAAGCATTGATGAAAGGATATTACCTGCAGAACAAATTCTCATGTTCCAAGACATTTTCTCAGGGTCTGGGTTATAGAGACATCTTTGTAGCCTAGACAAGTCACCGTGGTTGACTAGTGGAAGACCATACACAAGAGCACCCCTTGTGGCAGGGACAAGTAAGGACATCAGTAGAGATGGCTGATAGCACCAGAATCCTCCCTCTCTACACTCACATAGCTTTACATAGGAGTCTGATGTTTGAATTCTATTTTTTTATCACCCGACCATCATTTAATAGTTTACATTAGGGTTCATTCTTGGTGTTGTACATTCTATGGGTTTTGACAAATGTATAAGGACATGCAGCCATCATTATAGCATCATACAGAATACCTTCACTGCCCCAAAATTCCTTTGTGTTCCACCTAATCATGTCTTTTACCTCCAGCCCTGGCAACCACTGATCTTTTTACTGTCTCCAGTTTTGCCTCTTCTAGAATGTCATACAGTTGGTTTTATACAGTATGTGAAACCATTAAAAGACATGGAGGAAGCTTAAATGCATATTACTAAGTGATGTTTGAATTCTTTAGGTGCTAAAGTTCTAAGGACAAAGAAGGGCATGGTGGAGACAAGACACTGAAACTGTATTCTTAACAATTTGGGAGGTAGCCAGTTATAATACAATTTTGGGGAAAAAAGGATTGTAGCTTCACTTTTGTTATACGTGAGAGGGAACAGTTTTGACGCATGGCATCATTTTATCAACACAATAACTGACAAGCTTTTTAAATATCCCTCATTTTATAGATGAAATTGTGAAATTAGGTGCTAAATTACTTGAGATCACTCAGGAAATAAGTGGGAAAGTGTGTATTTAGATTTTGCCCAAGATTTCAACATTTTAGTGACTTGATCGGCTTCATTCAAAATAAGTCAAAGTTATGAATAATTTTGAAAATGTGATTTTGTTGTCAAAGGCATATTAGAAAAGGAATGTTTTTTCTTTGTTAATGTATAAGATTTCTGTAGCAGCCACTGATGCTCGAGTATTTTATTTTCAGAAGTCTCAGCTTTTCTATTAGTCCTCTGATAAGAACATAAATGTTCATCAGGTTGTATATTATGTGTCATCAGCATTCTTTTGTTCATGTGGGAACCATCCTTTTGTTCATCAACATCATTTGCAGTTATAACTGTGGAAAATGGTTGTCAAAGTGTATAGAACTCTTATAGAAATCAAAACCAAAAATATGCATTGAGAATTGATCTCCATATATCTGACAAGAACATAGACATCTTGGAACCACATCAATTTCAACTTTCAACCACTAGTCAATGGTTTATTGTGAACACTTCATTGAGGATTTGATCAGACAAAAGCTATGACATGAAAATGCAACACAAAGGCATAAAATTACATTATGGCTATGAAGAGAAGGGATTCATTCTTCCCAGAAAGATGATGCTTATAAAAATAAAAATTAAATACATTATACATATTTGTATCAGTGAATAAACTCGTTTTTTAATTTATTTATTTATTTATTTATTTTGTAGTGACGGGGTCTTACTATGTTGACCAGGCTGGTCTCGAACTCCTGGCCTCAAGCACTTTTCTCACCTTGGCCTCCCAAAATGCTGAGATCACAGCATGAGTTACCACACCTGGCCTAAAGTTTTTAAAAATGTCATTCACAGGGTAGAAGTTAGACCAGCAGTCCTCAGCCTTTTTGGCACCAGAGACTGATTTCCTGGAAGAAAATTTTTTCACAGGCTTGTGGGTGGTGATGGTTTTGAGATGAAATTGTTCCACCTCAGATCATCAGGCATTAGTTAGATTCTCATAAGGAGCATGGAACCTACATTTGTCACATGCACAGTTCACAATAGGGTTGACGCTTCTATGAGAATCTAATGGTACCACTGATAGGACAGAAGGTGGAGCTCAGGCAGTAATGTCTGCTCCCCCACCGCTCACCTCCTGCTGTGTGGCCCAGTTCCTAACATGCCATGGTGGGGTGGGGACCCCTCTGTTAGACCATGTGTTTCAGAAAGAACTTTGCAGATAATTCTGTCTATAATGATGCTCATTAGGAATGCACTGATATACTCAATACTAGATAAGAGACAAATGAAAAAAAATGGGAAGCTTTAATGTCCTTTTCCAAAAGGTGTTTTGCTATGCTATGTTCTAATATCACAGGGAAAAAAACTGCTGCTCCTTATTTCTCTAGGATGATGAAGTAACAGTACTTGCGTTCATTGAAAAAGATGATATCCAACGGATTGTTTAATTAGAATGGATTATCTGCTTTAATTGTGAAAGGGCATATGAAGGAACATTATTTACAATATCAAAGAGCCTTGGACTGATCATCTATTTAGCCAGCATGCCTGGGTCTTGCTCCTGTGATGAGTGAGACTGAGTACCCCAGTAGGGAAGTTTTGAGATGGCTAGGAGGAAGCCAAGAAAGATTAAATTTCTCTTCCTGGTATCAGTAAAGTACCTGCAATCATTTCAAAATGATAGGATAGGGACACAAATGGGCAGGGAATTTAGAGGGCTGTAAAGGACCTTAAAACATGCCTTTTGCTTAAGACCCAGTGTGTGTGGTGGAGATAAACAAACACAAGAAATTCAACACAGATTTTTGTCAATGTTGGTTTTAACTTGTGCCACAAATGGCTCATCACATTTTTTTTTTTTCAAGACAGAGTCTTGCTCTGTCACCCAGGCTGGAGTGCTGTGGTATGCTCTTGGCTCACTGCAATCTCTGCCTCCCAGTTTCAAGCAATTCTGCTGCCTCAGGCTCGCGAGTAGCTGGGATTACAGGCACCTGCCACCACACCCGGCTAATTTTTGTATTTTTAGTAGAGACACGGTTTCACCATGTTGGCCAGGCTGGTCTCAAACTCCTGATCTCGTGATCTGCCTGCTTCGAGCTCCCAAAGGGCTGGGATTATAGGTGTGAGCCACCACGCCCAGCCTGCTCATCACATTTTTAGCAGTGCTTCCAGGTGAGGTTCATTGGATACATTTTTTAATCTAATTTTGCCACTCATCTATGACTACCATTTTAGAGATGAATAATATGAGGCTTCGAGAGATCAAAGAATTCTCTCAAAGTCACACAGGTCTTAAGTGGTGGAGCCAGTAACCCAAATGTTATTGTTACAAAGTGTACATTTGTTCATACTATAATACTGTTTGCTTTACTGTTAATTGTTGTAACTTTTCGTTTCAAAATATTATATATTCACAGAACCTTGCAAAAATAGTACATAAGAGTCCCATGTACCCTTCCCCCAGCTTCTTCCACTGGTAACAGCTTATGTAATTTTAATGCAATATCAAAACCAAGAAGCCATATTGGTATGATATTGTTAACTGGACCATGGTGATCATTCAGTTATTGTTATTTATTAATTTATATTAATATAATTGAAAATAAACTATGTTATTTGAGGAGTTAGCCTAGTACAAAAGGAAAATTGCAGGTAATTTACAGATGAAGTCCTGCTCTAAGAATACACGAAACACTGAAAATGAATTTCCATTATAAGTGCAATTGCAGTCTTCAGAGAAGTAGGTCTTAACAAGTTGTGACTACCTGACATTAAATAAAAGTAGTCACATCACGGATTCAATTTTCTCTTAAGAGCAAGTGTTCAGTACATTCTTTAATATCAAGTGGTCAGTGCCAAACTCGTTTTTTCTCCAAGTCATAAAGTTCAGAGAAGAAATATAAAAATCAATCAAAATGAAAATATAGTGAAATAGAAGGTGTAGACCTGGCACAGTGGCTCATGCCTGTAATCCCAACACTTTGGGAGGCCAAGGCTGGTGGATGACCTGAGGTCAGGGGTTCAAGACCAGCCTGACCAACATGGCGAAGCCCCATCTGTACTAAAAATATAAAATTAGTCGGGCATGGTGGCTGACACCTGTAATCCCAGCTACTCAGGAGGCTGAGGCAGAACAATCGCTCCAACCCGGGAGGCGGAGGTTGCAGTGAGCCAAGATCACGCCATTGCACTCCACCCTGGGTGACAGAGCTAGAGTCTGTCTCAAATAAAGAAAAAGAAAGGAAGGAAGGAAGGAAGGAAGGGAGGGAGGGAGGGAGGGAGGGAGGAAGGAAGGAAGGAGAGAGAGAGAGAGATAAAGAAAGAAAGAAAGAAAAGAAAAGAAAGAGAGACAGAGAGAAAGAAGGAGAGAAAGAAAGAGAGAAAGAAAGAGAGAAAGAAAGAAAGAGAAAGAAAGAGAAAGAGAGAGAGAAAGAAAGAAAGAAAGAAAGAAAGAAAGAAAGAAAGAAAGAAAAGAAAAGAAAAAGAAAGAAAGAAAAGCAAGCAAGCAAGCAAGCAGGCAAGGCAGGGCAGGGCAGGGCAGGGCAGGGCAAGGCAGGGCAAGGCAGGGCAAGGCAAGGCAAGGCAGGGCAAAAAGAGAAGGTGTATAAACAGACGTATGTATGTTTCTGAGCAGATTCCTTGAACCATGCATGGCTGAATAGCAAACACTTCAGGTCTTCATGCCCCATGGCAGAAGCCTTAGGATGAATTAAATTAGAATAGAATTTCTACCTTTCCTGTCTCTTTCAATAGCCCCACCCAACAGGATCATCAGTAAAAAAAATTTCCTGGAATGGAAGAATAAAGCTACTTAATTTATCTGACAAATAAAAGAGAAGCAGTCAATATAAATATATTTTGCTATTTTTAAGAAAATAACATTCAGACTAGAAGAGAAAATACAAGTGCATATACATTTTGTATTTGCAGCACTGCTAAATAGTTGCCATAGGATTTCCGCTATTGACAGGCAGATCCCTATTAGTCAATAGGTAATGTTTTTCAGGAAACGCTTTCAAATAAATTGGCTCATAATGATAGCACTCAGAGGAAATAGGAGGTTTATAAAGTACTTCTTACCCATTGGGAATATTTTGAAGGATTGAATGGATGTGTGGAGAGGTGAAGTTTCACTATATCATCATCAATAAGACTTAATAAACTATTGGCTCTTTATTTTACAAGACAAAAAGTCAAGAGGAATTAGGAAAGGTGGGTTTTCTGCAGAAGTACAATATATCAGGCACCTATTTTTAGTTTTTAGGGTTTTCCTTCTACATTATTCTTTCATGTTTCTGAAATCAATTTTCTTCTTTCTTTCCATCATTTGTTTTTCCTTCCTTTTTTCCTTCCATTCTCCACTTTGTCATCCCTCCCCCATCAAAATGATTTTACTCATTGCTTTTAGCATGCAACCCCCATTGCTTTAATGTATTCGTCAATTCATCTTAGTTATTTATATGTTTCTATGAGGGCAGAGATTGTACTACATATTCTCAACATGGATTATACTGCTTGGCACACTGGTTACATGTGGCAAAGCAACTGTTAAGCAGACAATTCTAGAAAAACAATTCTGTAAAACAAAAGTCTGGAAACCCACATGTATTTTACATACCCTACCAAAATCTGGATTCTAAGGAGAGTGATGTTAACTCAAGAGGAGGGGCAGGAGAAGAGAGGGATGTGGGCTCCCATCTGGGCTCCCTTCAGCTTACTTTGGGGCATTTACATCTCCATGATCAGTTCTTGTCTGTCATTTTCATCCTCATGAATTTCTTTTGTTATAAGTGGAATCTCAGAATTCAACTCTCCTTCTTCCATGGAAAAGTCCACACATTTATTTGTAAATTGTGTCTAATAATACTATCTTATAATAATGGGAAGAACATTGGCCTGATGTCATGAGCTTTGAGTTCTAGTCCCAGTAGGTCACTTTATGTTGTCTGTGACTTTGGTCCAGCTTTCTTAGCCGTAAAGTGTATCCATCGATGTCCATATTATAGCATTATTGCAACGATTAAATAATATGATGCATCTTAACAGTTTAGCACAGAACCTGGCACAATGTAGAAACTCTTCATTTTAACAATAATTGTTTCTTTCAACTTTGTCTTATTTTCTTTGCTTTTCTAATCTTTAGACACTTACACTTTCTTTGATGTTCTTTTTGTCAGGTTTATATTGAGTAAAAACTGCCTATATTTCTGTCACTTTTTGCAAAGTAGGAATTTTAAATTGACATTATTAAATATAACGGTATCACAATTTGGAGAAGAAAATAATACTTACCTTGGAGAAAATAGTATCCATGCAGCATTTTAACTGGGATGCCTTCTTTGGGAGGATAAGTGTGGTCTTTGAGATCTGCCTGACTCCATTATATCTAAAAGACCATTGCCAGATCTTGCCCCATACGTGCCTCTTAGAAATATTTGGGGAACTTTAAAAATGGTCTGATTCTTGAGCATTCCCACAGACCAATTAACCAAGAATTTCTGGGCATGGCCATCAGCAATGATAGTTTATTTTTATTAATTTTTCAAATGGCTTAGGTAACTCTAATAGGGCACCATGGCAAAGAACCATTAATATATAAATAAATGTTTCTCAATGTGTAGTAAATTGGCAATATTAATTAGAATTACCTGGGGAGAATTAATAAAGAGTATGAATTCTCGGCACTAGCAAAACTTACTGGATCATAATTTCTGAGAGGGGATACAGGGACAACTATTTTTACAAGCACTTTAGTTGATGCATAGGTACCATGAAGTTTGGTAGCTAGTATTCTAAAGTTTTTGAAATTGCAGCCTCTATCCGACTTGTAACACCAGCCTTATTAGCACCTGTCTTATTCTGTGCTGCCATAACAGAATAGCACAGACTGGGTAATTTATCAAGATCAAAAATTGATTTCTCATAGTTCTGGAGCCTGGGAAGTTCAAGATCAAGGTGCTGGCATTTGGTGAAGGCATCCTTGCTGCATTTTCACATGGGGAGGGATGCTCTGACCTCACAAGATGGAAGGTAGAAGGGCAAGCTAGCAAAATGCTATGTGAAGCCTCTTCATTAGGGGTCCTGAATACATTCACAGGGGAAGAGCCCTCGTGACCTAATCACCTCTTAAAGGCCCCAGCTCTTAATATAATCATATTGGCAACATGTATATATTTTTTAAATTAATTATTTCTTTATTTTTTATTGTTACTGAGATGAGGTCTCATTGTGTTGCCCAGGCTGATCTTGAACTCCTGGGCTCAAGTAATTCTCCTGCCTCAGCTTCCCAACCTATGGGATTACAACTGTAAGGCATCATGCCTGGCCTTTAAAAAAATTATCTTCTCTTTTTTTTAGTTTTTATTTTTTAGTTTGTTGTACGAACAGGGTCTTGCTATGTTTCCCAGGCTGGGAGCATGTAGATTTCAGAGGAGACATACTCAATCTATAGCAACACCTCTGATAGGTTGTTTATTAGGCATAGAGCTTCCTTTTATTTCTGGACTCAACTTTTCTGCTCTTTTCATGAGAGAGATCACAAGACAGTTTTTTTGGAGGGCATTGGAAGTTTTTGTCCACTATGTTAGGAGCCAACTTCCTTAATCTGCCTATTTTGAATCCTAAGGGAGATTCTGCAAGTATCAGTCAAGTTTCCTAATGCAGATACTTGTGACTTAACTACTCCAAAGCTCAGTTTTCTTATCTGTAAAGTACTATCTTTCAAGACTTGCAGGGAAGATGGAACAGAATAAATTTTCAAAGGCCTCAGCACATAGAAAATTCTCAAAAAATGTTAATAAGTCTTCTTTTATAATAATTTCAGTTGTTCTTTAATTCCCTTAATTAAAAAGTAAAAATAAGATTCACCAAAAAGAACAAGTCACACACTGTGAACAGAATGTAGTCACTTTACAAAACAGCTAACTCTTATGTATAACTATATACACACATGTATGTTATATTGCCATATGTTTAAAGATAAATGCATTCATAATTTTATGTACATATGACTACATGTAGTTTATTTTTAAGTAGTATTACACATATTTATATCAATGATATCAAAAAGAGTGGAGTTACAAACACACCAATTAAAAATCTCTCCATTACTTGGGTATTTGTAAAACCCAGATATAGAGATAGATTATCACATACTTATATACATTCAATGATGAGTGAGATAATAAATGAAGAAGAGCTGGCTTGAGTTTTACTGTCTGTGTTAGAATTTCAGCTGAATTACTCTTAACTCTGAGATCTTAGAAAATTTACTTAATTACTCTGTGGCTCTGTTTTCTACTCTAGAGGCAGATTGTAATGATTGATTTACCAAATCATGTTGTGAGATGTAAGTAACATACTGTGTAATGAATTTTGGAGGGGACACATTCAACTATAGCAACATAAGGCATAATGCAGTACTTGGCTAAGTGTTACGGAAAACGTCATAAGTGCCAGGCACTCAGTTACTATTAGGAAAGCACTTAGCAGTCTCTATGGTGTAGAGAAAATACTTACTAACAAAGTGTTATCAGCTGAATTGTATCCTCTTCAAATTCATATATGGAAGCCCTAACCCCCTGCACCTCAGAATGTAACTGCATTTAGAGATTAGGCCTTTAAAGAGGAGATTAATTTAAATTAAGGACAGTAGGGTGAGCCCTACTCCAATATGACTGGCTTCCTATAAGGAGGTTTGCACATACAAGAGACACCAGGAATGGGAGAACACAGAGGAAAGACCATGTGAAGACACAGTTAGAAAGCATCCATCTGCAAGCCAGGAAGGGAGGCCTCCAAAGAAACCAGACCTGCCAAAATCTTGATCTTGGACTTCTGGCCCCCAGAAGTGTGAGCAACAAATACATTTACATGGTTTAAGTCACCTAGTCTGTGGTATTTTGTCACCGTGGCCCTAACAAACTAATACCTAGAGTAACTAAATTAAAAGAATGAATGATGTAGGGATGGGTACCAGAAAGAAACACATTTATTCTCTCTCTCTCTCTTTTTTTTTTTTTTAACTACTATTCTTCCAAAAAACTTTCCTATCTCCCTTCCTCAGTCATGGACAGAATCAAGCAGATCCCATTGCTTTTTGTTTTGGACACTTTTTGGCATTAAAACCTTCTCATGCATATTTAAATATCCAATTCCGTGGCATATAAAAACTTCATTCTTTCATCAGTTTAAAAAAAAACTTCATTCTTTCACCAGTTTAAAAAATATTTGCTCCCCCAACCCAGCTCAGTCTCCATAATCCTTAGGCCAGCTTTGTGTGGGTGGAGTCTGAGAAGCTCTTTCACTCTTCCTTCTCTTTCCTTTCTGCTCCTTCCCTCTTACTTAATTTATGGCTCTGACTCCTACAGAAGTTAGAGCAAAGGGGATGAGCGGAAGGGAAAAGGGTAGGGGGATGATTTTACTTAGAAGTGCTCTACCTTTCTCTTGTGTGTTAAATATGCTGGTGTGAACCCCCACAGCTATTCCCCTCCTGCCATGGAGCCTCTATCACCACCTGAGGCCGGTGCTGCCCTCTCCTGTTGGCTTCTTGCAATTCCCTTTCAGCTCCTGCTCCAATGATCCTCTTGGGTGGAATCATTCAAGGAACTTCAGCTGGGGTATCCCTTCTGTGCTGCCTACTTGCCTCATTCTTGGCATGCTGGTCCCTGAAAATGCATCAGCTCCCTCCACTCCACTAGCTGTCCTGTGACAATCCTGCGGGTTCCTGAAACTCAGCTCTCCTTCTTCTATGGCTGAGTTTCTAGTTTCCTGTGCTGCCAGGCAGCCCCACTCTCCAACAGAAGTTGTTCTCTTTGAGCCCAACTCTCTTGCCTTGATTGGATATATCCGAGAACACAGAGCACTCTCTTTGGCCTAAAGCTTTACAAAGACATCTCTGATGTCTGCCAATATTTCTGTAAGCTATTATCACCTACAGTCTGGAGTTTGGCATTGGTCTGAGATTCTATACTGATGGTACATTGGTTCTGCATTGGCTAATAGGGGTTCTGTACTGATGGTGTAATACCCTTTTGTAATTTGGAGTACTAATTATTCAATGCTTGCAGATGAGGCCAACAAGGAAATGCCCGTTATCATCCTTTTATACTCTCTATGAACATGATGAAGAACTGACAGAGTTCTCAGCCTCTAGGCTTGTGTATTTCTCTCTCCTGTCACAGGACTTTGCAATCTGTGGATTTTAAAAAGCCAAGAAGGCCAGGTAATTACAAAAAGCATTTGTAACGTATTTCTTTTATTTATGCCCATAAAGAGGACAGAAGATCTTTTGATTTTAAATATGCACAGAAAGATTGTCTGGGAAAATAAGTAAGATATTTCCCCCTTATTAATTCTATTTTGAAAGTGTCTGCAGATGCAATATAGATGTGTGCAATGAAGAACACACATATTTTACTTGTACATCTCCAAAATAATTATATGAATTTAGAATTCCTTTCAAACAATGTTAGAAGTACTCTATGATTATTTTAGACCAGGATGTATTTGTTTATTTTCTAAAGGTGTCTCACATTTCCCAGGAATATGGGTCTAATTTACATAGCATAAAGAATGCTATTTGAAAAGTTTTTGCTGATTTTGATCACAATGACTTCAAGGCAATGATTCCTCCTGCAGACCCCAGACATTTACTTAAACGGTAATCTACGAAGAAAACTCAGCTAGTCATACTTTTTATTAGATAGTTCTGGGAAAGTAATTGCTTAGGCACTAGTGTTCTGGGTTACCATAGTACTGTGAGTGGTGACTCACCAGAACTCTCCCTTCACAAAGACTCTAAGTCCTTATTGTCTTTATCATCACCGACGGCGTTTTAAGAGAGAGGGATATGGGGTGTCAATCTCATGTTTCATATTTAGTTCCTGGATATAGTTTGACCTCCTATCTGCAGCACTCAAATTCTGAAATTCTGAGCTCCCCATTGTCAAAAGAGGAAAATCTATCTATCTATTATCTATCTATCTATCTATCTATCATCTATCTATCTATCTATCCATATAATTCCTTAGAGAACCTTGCAAACTTTCATGTCTCTCACTTTCTCTTTTTTTTTTTTTTCAGCAAGAGTCTCTCTCTGTCACTTAAGCTGGGGTGCAGTGGTACAGTCAGAGGAGCTGGAGTTCCAACTCCTGGGCTCAAGGGATCCTCCTGCTTCAGCCACCCAAGTAACTAGGATCACACACATGCACTATCACACCCAGACATTTTTCAATTTTTTTGTAGAGACGATGCCCTGCTATGTTTTCCATGCTGGTCTTGAACTACTGGCCTCAAGTGATCCTCCTGCCACTGCACTCAGCTTCTCTCTCACACTCTTGCTCTCTCCGCTCATGCTCTCTCTCACACTCTTGCTCTAGTTCCCACTTTTTAATGCATGCAATTACATCAGTGTCATATGTACAGCCATTAGAAATCACAGTTAAACAGAGATGCATAACGTGGTAGAAAGACTATATGACTTGAATCAGAAGAGTTGTCTCAAAGCTGCACCATTTATTTGCTGAGTGAATTAGATGAGGTCTTTCACTTCCGGGAGTCTGTTTTCTCTCCTGTAAAGTGGACTTGCTAGTACCTCCCGGGAAGGTTGTAAGGATCAAATAAGTTTGGAGATGAAAAAGGTCCCATGGTTTCCGGCTGGCCTGCCATTCTTCTACTGAGGATTCTGAAATTTCAAAGCTTGAGGTAGATGAAAGGAGCCATACCAGAGGAGGCCGAGGGATGTTGCATGTCTGCGGGGTGCCTTGGTGGCCACAGATTGTGTGACAAGACTGCAGTGGCTACAGATCCTGATGTACATATGGGGACATAAGACGTCAACTAAACGAGTTAGCACATATTCAATGCTTGCTCTGTGCCAGACACTGTGACTCTTTTGGCAAGCTATAGCTAATTTAAATCTCACAACAAAGATACACGTTATTATTATTTTTCTCTTTGCAGAGGGGGTTACTGCACACAAGGAGGTAAATAACTTGCCAAGAGTCACAGAGAAAATAAACTATGCAGTGAATCTCAGATTAAAACCCATATCAGCCTGAATTTAGATCATCATTAGAAATATACCTAGTTTCCCCTTTACAGTTAGTAAGTATTTGATGGGGAGTTACTTCAAATCTATGCACATAGTTCAATTCTCATATAACTTTTGATCTATTTATTAATTCAAATGAAAGTGTGGATTTGTTGTTTCTTTTTCTGCTCAATGGATAAATTTGTTGCTTTCTTACCTACTTTGATTCTCAGACTTTCCCAGATTTGGCCAGTGATATCCCCTTCAAATGAGCCTTCTGTGTGCTTTTGAAATGCTCTTACAGGCCAGGTGCAGTGGCTCACGTTTATAATCCCAGCACTTTGGGAGGCCAAGGCCGGTGGATCATCTGAGGTCAGGAGTTCAAGACCAGCCTGACCAACATGGTGAAACCCCGTTTCTACTAAAAATAAAAAAAAATAGATGGGCGTGGTGGCGGGTGCCTGTAATCCCAGCTACTCAGAATGCTGAGGCAGGATAATTCTTGAACATGGGAGGCAGAGGTTGCAGTGAGCCGAGATCGTGCCACTGCCCTCCAGCCTGGGTGACAGGGTGAGACTCAGTCTCAAAAAAAAAAAAAAAGAAAAAGAAAGAAAGAAAAAGAAATGCTCTATCGTCTGTTTTGTCTGTTAGTCCCTCCTTACTCTCTGGCATAACAAGATGCTGCAGGCTCATTGTTTATGCTCTCCTCCACTTGCTTGGACTCTGACATCCTGCCCCATACTACACAACTGCCTTTGACGTGGCACAGATGCCTACCTGACTCAGTCTCATCTGAATTATCTGAGAGGAAAAGAGAAGGAAGGAAAAGAGGAAGAACAGGAGAATGCACAGAGTTGCAGTAGCTCTTACGACTGGAAATAAAATTCTGGACAAACATTATCGCACGAAGGTCAGACAGGTCATGGTGTGTTAAAAATCACTATCCTATCACATTAAATACCTGTAAAGTGTAAGTTGGCTCAGTAGCAAGAATTGAGGCTAAAGAGGTAGGCTGGCCCCAATCTGTGAAGGACAGTGAGTTTCTATCATGCAGAGAAGCTGTGTCTGCCGCATTAGATGCTCAGTAAATATTTAATGAATGAATTTTGAATGGATGTTATACATCAACAATTATCAATAAGGACTGGCCGGGAGAGAGATATAGCCAGTGAGTCCTAGAAACACCATTTGGTTCCAGAGCAAATTTCCTCACCTTGGAAACAGGAAAACAAATCATTAAGTTTTGCCCCCTACCTCCCGGGAATCATTCCTAATTCCTGCCATCTTTTAAGTTAGATGTTCACCAACATTTCTTCCTGCAATACCTTATGCATATTTGTGTCTCAACACTGAATCATTAACTTCTTACAACAGGAAAATCCAAATAACTATAGCTTGAAAAAGACAGAAATTTATTCATTTCTCTTATAAAGAATACTACGAAACATTGTGACCTTCAGGATCCATGTCCTTCTAGGTTGCTACCCTCTAATTCTCGATATGTCACCTCGTAGTCCAATATGGGCACTTGAGCTCCAGATATTTCTGGACAGTAACAAATTTATCCAGATATTTCTGGATTCCAGAAATCAGTAAAAAGAAAAGGATAAAGAAAAGTGGGCTAATTCTCTATAAAACAATTATTTGAAATTAAAGATGAAACTACGTTTTTTAAAAAATTAATTTAACTGCAAGTAGTTACACGACCCTACCTCATGACTTAGTCTGCTCCTGCTGCTATAACAAAATACCATAGACTGGGTGATTTATAAATAACAAAAATGTGTGTCTCACAGTTTTAGGGGCTGGGAGATATAAGATCAAGGTGTCAGCAGATTTGGTGTCTGGAAAAGGCTTGCTGTCTGCTTCCAAGATGGTGCCTTGGTGGTGCGTCGTCTTGTGACCGAAGACATGGAAGGACAAAGAGGGCAGAAGACATTAGAGCACTCCCTTCAACCTCTTTTGTAAGAGCAGCAATCTCATTCATAAGGGTGGATCCCCCAAGGCCGAATCACCTCCCCAGGGACGCACATCTCAATAACATCACCTTGGAGGTTAAGTTCCAACATTTGAATTTTGGAGGGACACATGCATTGAAGCCATAGCACCTCACTACATAGAAGAGTAGGGAATGTCATTTGAACTTCTGGTTTCCACTAGCCTATATAAATATCAGGGATTCCTTTACTAAGGAAAAGAAGTGGAATGGATTTTGGGGTACAAATAATAGTCTGTGCTGAAAACATTTATTTACATAGGTATCAGCAGCATATGTTTATATATCTATCACTCCCAGGTTGGCTTGTTTATTAGCTCATGTATTCATTTATAAATTTATTCATTTATACATTTATTCATTGAACAATCATGTATTCAGTATCAACTGTAACTTACAATTTTTTTGAAGTGTGGTGAGGAAGACACATTTCAGTATATTAAAGACAATATTAAGAGTTATTTCAATATATGGATAACTATAAATTTCCCCTGTATTCCCAGCACTTCCTTCAGTCTCTAACAGAGGGTAGGCATTACAAAGACTGTTGTTATTTAAATGATTAAATTCAAGAAAAGATTAGGAGCAACATAGAGTTCTCTACAAAACAATGTTCAAGAAGACTATATATAGGTAAAAATAAGAAGCCATTATCTGAAGGCAAGAGTGCCTGAGTTTAACTTCCACCTCTGTCACTTACTGGATGACCTTGAGAAATTATTTAACTTTCCTTAGAATGGGAATAATAACAGTTATTCCTTATAGTGTTTCAAGGTGATGCGGCAGGTGCATAAAGAGTGAATGGTATTTTGCCTTTTTTTTTTTTTTTTTTTTGGAAGGCAATCTGTTTATTGTCAGGATTTTGATAACTCATCACCAATCATTTGTGGTGCTATTTGTAAATGAAATGAAAAATCTCATTTTCTCTGTTCTCATTCTGGTTTTAGGTAACTTAGGTAAAAACTTATATATGAGCCAGTGATTTCACCAATAGTTAGTAGAGATGTTTGCAACAGCAAAACCTGCCCAGAGATGGAGGATGGGCACACAGTGGGTTATTATGGGGATGTTACATTTATCTTTATTTTTTTTAAGATTAAAAAAAACTCCCATAGCTTTTGGTGTACTAGTGATTTTCGGTTACATGGATGAATTCTACGGCAGTGAACTGAGATTTTAATGCTCCCATCACCTGAGCAGTGTACACTGTACCCAATATGCAGTCTTTTATTCCCCTCTTCACCCCACAAGTTTCCAAAGTCTATTATCCCACCAGAGGAGTGAGGGGCACATTATAAACATTCAATATCTTTCACGATTTTCTAGGATAAAGTATTTTTCTTCCCCTTTCTTATACTACTCTTTCAAATCAAACTCAGGCTGATTCTACTGAGCCCAGCCTTAACCCTTTAGTGAGAAAATATCAAAACCATCTGTAGCCTAGTGGTAAAATATGTTTGCAGGCCTGGTGTGGTGGCTCATGCCTGTAATTCCAGCAGTTTGGGAGGCTGAGGCGAGCAGATCACAAGGTCAGGAGTTCAAGACCAGCCTGACCAACATGATGAAACCCCGTCTCTACTAAAAATACAAAGATTAGCTCAGCGTGGTGGTGTGCACCTATAATCCCAGCTACTCAGGAGGTTGAGGCAGGAGAATCGCTTGAACCCAGAAGGCGGAGGTTGCAGGGAGCCGAGATCACACCATTGCACCCCAGCCTGGGTGACAGAGCTAGACTCCATCTTAAAAAAAAAAAGTTTGCAGCGTGATGAGGAGAGGAATATTACCTTGCTCCTTGCGCTGCTGTCACTCTGCCAATTGCTTAGTTTAAAATGCTATGAAAAAGAGGCATCCTTTTCAAAGTCATGTTTTCTTGCTCACATTAAAGCTGCTCCCCAGCTTTAATTTAGCTCCCTAAATTAGGTTGTTTGTATCCTATAATGAAAACAAAAACACTAAAAGAGTTTAGAGGGAAAGGGGAAATCTTGAAATCGATGATAGGGCAGTATATAATGGGATATGATGGGAGTTTTTATTTCACTTGCATTTGAAATCCAGAAACCCTAAGATCTTTCATGAAATCACATCCCCTCTTTTCTTCTCTTCTTTCTCTCCTAAATTAAAAGAATCTCTCTGTCACTATATCTCTTTCTTTTTCCTTGCTGTATTGTTTTGGAAAAAAAAGAAGAAGAAGAAGCAGTTGGCTCCTACAAAGCAGGGTTCCAAAAATAATTCATCAGCTCAATAATGTTATTCTGCTAAAGAGCATCCAAGAAAGGAGGAAGAGAAATATACCTTGAAGTCTTAGGAAAAAAGAAAAGAACCAATGAGTGTTGGTCACCTGCTGTTTGTCCTGATTGTTGCCAAATAGTGGATTGGAATGCTGGCTCTGTGTTTGAGATGCCAGCATTTAGACCTAAGTTCCATTACTGAGTGACTTTGAGGAAGTTGCTTAGTTTATCTGTCTCTTAGCTTCTTCAGCTGCAAAATGGGTTTAATATTTACCAAATTCTGAAATGTGATAGGCATGCAAAATAATCATTCCCTGTCAGATACATAACTTGGGCTTAAAAAAAAATAGATACTGTATTTAAATCCCGTTTAACAGGAGAGGGTAGTGGCTAGAAGAAATTCAAAGCCTCGGATATAAGACAGGATTTGGATTTGAATAAAAGACTACAGAATTCCAGAGCCATCACCCTTAACCCTGAAGGCTTGGTTCTGCTCATTAAGTTCGTCTAAAAGACAAACAAACAAACAAAACCCACAAATACTTGGGCTCTATCTCCAGATATTTTCATTCAGTTGTCACTAGTTTCATGCTTTCGCAAATGATTTTAAAATGAGAAATGCAAATCGGAACCACAATGAGATACCATCTCACAACAGTTAGAATGGCGATTATTAAAAAGTCAGGAAACAACAGATTCTGGAGAGGATGTGGAGAAATAAGAATGCTTTTACACTCTTGGTGGGAGTGTAAATTAGTTCAACCATTGCGGAAGACAGTGTGGCGATTCCTCAAGGATATAGAAGCAGAAATACTATTTGACCCAGCAATCCCATTACTGGCTATATACCCAAAGGATTATAAAGTGTCTACTATAAAGACACACGCACAGGTATGTTTATTGCAGCACTATTCACAATAGCGAAGACTTGGAACCAACTCAAATGCCCATTAATGATAGACTGGATAAAGAAAATGTGGCACATATACACCATGGAATACTGTGCAGTCACAACAAAGAATGAGTTCATGTCCTTTGCAGGGACATGGATGAAGCTGGAAACCATCATTCTCAGCAAACACACACAGGAACGGAAAACAAAACACCAGATGTTCTCACTCATAAGTGGGAGTTGAACAATGAGAACACATGGACACAAGGAGGTGAACATCACACACAGGGGCCTGTAGGGGGGTGGGGGTTTAGGGGAGGGATAGCATTAGGAGAAATACCTAATGTAGGTGACGGGTTGATGTGTGCAGCAAACCACCATGGCACGTGTGTACCTGTGTATTAAACCTGCACTTTCTGCACATGTATCCCAGAAGTTAAAGTATATATTTTTAAAAAGTACATATAATAGAGGAAAAAAATGCAGCCATATTTGAGAAGCATTGCACTTAAATCTAATTTTTAAAAGGTAGTGTGTATCCGAAATCACCCAGAGAGCTCGTTAAAGCACAAATTCGAGACCCAGCCCTCAGGGTATCTGATTCGGTAGGTCTTGAATGGAGTCTGAGCTTTTTGTTTGAACAATCGCACAAGTAATGCTGGTGTTCGGTCTGGGCACTCCTCTTTGAGAGCCACTGCTCTTGACACTTCTGCTTTCACTAAAATGAATGCTTTTCCAGAAATGCTCTTTGATCCACCATACAATTAGGTCCCAGGTATGACTACTCCAGTGGTTCCCAGATAAGTCCAAGTAGACAGAAATAAAACCAGTGTCAAGTAGCTGGACTTTCATTATGTCTCATCTACCCGCCTGCAAAACTCAGTGCTTTGTAAAAATAATTCGGTTAAGCAATTACATTTTGGGCATACTTATTTCTGAGCACTAGTGAACTATTTTGTTGGTGAGGTCCTTGGGATATTGTTAGAGTCAAATTATTCACAACAGCGCTTCTATTTGTGTCATGAACGACACTCACAGGGATTTGTCTAGTGGTGGTCATTTGACTGACACTAAGACATCCAGTGGAGAGCTTGGGCAGAGAAGTTTCCTCAGGATAGATCGTTCCCTACTTGGAGGACTATAATTCTGATACAAATATGAAGCTATCACTGCAAGTGATCTCTGGAACAAATAAACAAGTCCATCAAAAACACCTTTGCAAAAATTATAACTGAGGAAATGATGACATTGAAAGAGATCAGACCTAACCAGCTCCATCTTGCTTCTAACCTTTAAGCTGTCTTTGTTCATTCTGGGACATAGGCGGAACTAACCTTGGGAAGCAATTTAGTTTATGATTTGACTGAAACAAAATTGATAATAGCCCTCTCTCAAAAAGACCCATTTCTTGCCTGGGGACTAGTCTGCCTTTGTAGGACTAGCAAATTAGCGACAATATTAGAAATTACAGTTTAGGGGTCATGCAGCCTCTGGCTGCAAGAGTCTGAAGTTCCCTAAATTGCTCCTGGGGATAATGTCACTATTGAAAAACCTAAGATCAGTGCTTGAAATATTTTGTAGAACCTGCACTCAATGGATCAGCTGACACCACCCAGACTGGTAATCTGGCCAACCAGTTCTGCAATTCCACCCAGGAACAAAGACAGCAAGAAAACTTCACTTCAACTTCCCTATGCTTCCATTGTCAACATGAACTATCAGCACTTCCCACTTCCCAAGCTTCTATCCACTAAATTATCTTTAAAAATTCCTATCCCCAAATGCTCAGAGAGACTGATTTGAGTAATAATAAAACTCTGGTCTCCCATGCAGCCGGCTCTGTGTGGATTACTCTTTCTCCACTGCAATTCCTCTTTCTTCATAAATCGCCTCTGTCTAGGCAGCAGCCAAGGTGAACCCGCTGAGTGGTTACACATCATAAAGGTCTCAAGAAGTGGTCAGGAATTTTCATTTGACTGAAATGACTTAGAAATCAATATAATTAAGTCATACTGAGATAGGTACTTGTACTTACCCAATTTCAAAAATTCAGAATTATCTCCAGGCTTTAGATAGATGAATTTTAACTTTCTGCCATTGGTAGTGGCCATCATATAAATATATGTAGATATTCCATATGAAAAAATGTAAGGAGGTGATGTACACTTAAGATTAATGCCAAGTATGCTTGCAAAATTGAATTTTAACTCTGTCTCTTCCACCCAACAGCACTGTGAAACTGGACAAGTCATGACACCTCTCCAAAGTCCTATTTCTGATCACAAAGTGATGATAATGATAATTAACTTACAGAACTGTTGCAAGGTTTCAGAGAGATAACATAAAATGAGCACTTAATATGTAGTATGTTGTACATAATATTTAATACTATTTATTGACCATTTATTGTTATAGATATTATATACATAAGCAAGTAATCTTTGTTTTATACACAAAATGTAATACAGAAAATATTTGCTAATACATTAAGCCAATATGTAAGGGGGTGCTTTTAAATATTGTGGTTTTATCTCTAGTTATTGAGTTTTTATGGAGCAAAATAGCTTTCATCTCAAGCACAGGGGTGGGGAGTGTTGTGCATTGATTTAGTCAATAAGAGGCACAAAGTGAGCAAGTCAGAGGACAGTGGTACAGAGATGGAGTTGTCAGAAACCGCTCTTGTTCTGAGAGACTCATTTTTCTAATGTGATAATTGCTATTTATTTTATAGGCTTGCACATGACATATCTCCATTGAAACTGCTTCTAATTCTGCTTTTATTATTAACCTCACTTTTCAATTCTTTATCGACCTTGGGCAAGACTATTTTCCTCTTCATAGCATCAATAGAAAAGCTAGTTCAAGTTTGCTTTAAGAGAAATTAATCTCAAAGCTATTTCAACATTTTAAAAGGACCTTGTATGAGAATGTTAATAGCTGCTATTAGGCTTGGAATCAGTCCTTCCCTAAGAGGGAAACAAAAGTGCAGGTTTAGTGTCATTTGATAGGAGAAACTAATAGGATGGCTATAAAATGTTGCTATAGAGCGGCTTTGTGCAGTAGAAAGATCTGACAGAGAGCAGCATGCCCAGCTATCACATTTTTTTAGCTGTGTGAACTTAGACAAATTTCTAAACCTCTCTGTATCTCTTTTCTTCATCTGCAAAATGTAACTATATTTCACTCTTTTATGTCAGTTTCCTGAACCTATTCTCTGAAGCATATGCGAGAAAGGAAGGAAGGAAGGAAGGAAGCCAGGGAGGGAGGAAGGGAGGAAGGGAGGGAAGGAGGGAAAAAGAGAGGAAGGGAAAGATTGACAAAAGATAGAGAGACCGAGACAGACAGAATGGATAATGGCATACGTAATGTGACAAGGATGCATATTATGCAGAGACAAAAACAAACTATGTTAAATTAGAACTTGTTAGCAATATCCAGGACTCTTCATCACAACACCCTTGACTTGTATTCAAGTTTCACGTTTTGGGCCCCCAAATACACATGTCTTTTCAAGTTTTTTCTGGAGATAGGCATAGAAGAAGGAAAGAGAACATTGATTGAGCGCCTGCAATGTTCAAAGCATGAAGTACAGTTAAATTTAACCATCACAACAATCTTAGGAAGGGCCTTTTCAGTCGCCAGTGTTGCAAAGTGGAAGTCAAGGTTAACAGAGTTGATGTGAAGTACCTGGGGTTACAGAATGGGTAAAAGAGAAATCCATGATTGTAAACCAATTTGGCTTCTAAGACTGCATAGGAACTACTATAGGATTTTGTGCTGTATTTCCCAAGAGTCCAGAATATTAAAAAATAATTCAACACACCATGACAATAGGTCATCTCAAAATCCCATAATAATGTGTACTAGACAAGAGTGTAGAAATTGTTTTAAAGTGTCTTTTGAAAGAAATCCTCCTCATGCTCACTCAGGCTTCTTTCAGATGGAACCACTTGCAGAAAGTTTACAGATCAAGTGACATCTAGGCAATTAAGGCCTCATACAGCCTAGGAATGATGCAGTAGTTTTCAAAAATAATTTCCACTGTGGCAGAAATGCAAATTGATTGAAGTTACAATGTCACTCAAAAACCTTGCTAGTCTTTCTAAGAATGACATTAAGCAGTGTGACAGACAATTGACGAGGACAGACACTTCAATGGAGGTTGACGGAGGGATGGTGATGCTTCAAGAAGAGAAAAAGTGATCTGGTGAGAAATATGCATAATGAATGATTATTTTCTTTCCATTCTTTTCCTTTCTGTATTTTTAAATATAGGTGTCAATATATTCTTTTCTAATTTTTTTAAAATACAAAAACCTGCTTTTATATTTATCTTTTAGGAACTCAAATAGTAATTACTGGGCTTTGCATTTAAGCAAAAACACCTTAATTAAATAAAACAGAGTTTATAAAATAGAACATATGGTGCCATCTGCAGAATAGTGCTTAGAATTTGGGGAAAATGTGGAGATGACTGCATTTTTTGCATCTACAACATGCTCAAAATAAGGAGCTTAGAGTTGTTTTTTTCTTGAACGCTCTGAAGTTGGAAAATTTCTGACTGGCTTCTCATTATAAAACCAAATGAGCATGGATAAGGTTGTGACCACATACTACTAGAACCTGAGGCCTAGAAAGAAAATTCTACTGGCAAATTTTATAAACAAGAAACCTGGGGCACAGGTGGGCAAAGAGGGTTACCGTCTTTCTTTAATGAGCACATGTCAGAACTTGGACTGAAATTCAAACCTTGCTCATTCTGCTCCACATCACTGCTACTCATTCAAGAGACTGCTTTCCAGTAGAGATGCAAAGTTCTTCTGATCAGTTTCTGAACTCCACTCTGGAGAAAGAGCAGTCGTTTAAATGACTATAATACATGTAGACATTTATGCAGCCAAAAAACACATGAAAAAATGCTCATCATCACTGGCCATCAGAGAAATGCAAATCAAAACCACAATGAGATACCATCTCACACCAGTTAGAATGGCAATCATTAAAAAGTCAGGAAACAACAGGTGCTGGAGAGGATGTGGAGAAATAGGAACACTTTTACACTGTTGGTGGGACTGTAAACTAGTTCAACCATTGTGGAAGTCAGTGTGGCGATTCCTCAGGGATCTAGAACTAGAAATACCATTTGACCCAGCCATCCCATTGCTGGGTACATACCCAAAGGACTATAAATCATGCTGCTATAAAGACACATGCACACGTATGTTTGTTGCGGCATTATTCACAATAGCAAAGACTTGGAACCAACCCAAATGTCCAACAATGATAGACTGGATTAAGAAAATGTGGCACATATACACCATGGAATACTATGCAGCCATAAAAAATGATGAGTTCATGTCCTTTGTAGGGACATGGATGAAATCGGAAATCATCATTCTCAGTAAACTATTGCAAGAACAAAAAACCAATCACCGCATATTCTCACTCGTAGGTGGGAATTGAACAATGAGATCACTTGGACACAGGAAGGGGAATATCACACTCTGGGGACTGTGGTGGGGTGGGGGGAGGGGGGAGGGATAGCATTAGGAGATATACCTAATGCTAGATGACAAGTTAGTGGGTGCAGCGCATCAGCATGGCACATGTATACATATGTAACTAACCTGCACAATGTGCACATGTACCCTAAAACTTAAAGTATAATTTAAAAAAATACATGTAATTCAATTGATTCCATTGTGATACATTGAATCCACTTCACTTCAATACAGCTGATGTTTGTTGCCCACTCACGATGCGCCAATAAATTTCCTGGGATACATAGAGGAAAATAAGTTAAACTCCTGCCTGTATCAGAGTTTCTTATCTAAACAATGCACGCTGTTGTTTTATAATTATGTCTTCTAGAAACTTGGCTGTTATAATTAGTTTTAAAAAATGTACTATGACAAAAATAAAATGCTTAAAAGCCAGCAAATGTTCAGCAACAGGATTTCTGTTCTATATACTACAGCAAATTGTACATCAAGAAGTGGTCAAACAAGAGAGTGTCTCCTTCACCTCTACATCTGATAATCTATTCTGAAGAGAGAATCCATAAGCTACGAACTTATGAATCTTACAAGATGATTCATTTTCCTTCCTCTCTTATGAAGACCTGGTTGGGAAATCAGGAGAAGCACAGAGAATCCTGCTCCCCCTTCAGAGGTACTCAAGAAAATGTCAGTATTGCAGTGTAAAATAAGATCCAGGCAACAAATAGGTTTTCAAAATATAGGGTCTTGATATTCAATAGTGAGAATAAGAAGGAAGTAAGGAAGTTGCATGGAAAAGCTTTCAAACTTTTACCTTGGACATGTATTCCCCTGATTAATAAGAAACAAGAGGGAGGAATGTTAGTGTTCATGGAAGATTTTCTTTCCTTGCTGTCCAACACCATTTTGATTGAGAGTATGAAGAAGATCTTTAGTCTTCAATAAAATCACACAAGAAAAATTACATGCTAATATGAGCTCGGGTTTTGGCTACTTTTTGCCGCCTACCTCACAACCTTGTGAGGTGGAGTACTTAATAAAAGTGGGCTTTGAAGTTAGATGTCAGGGTCCCAATCCCAGGTTTCCTTGTTAACAGCTGTGTGTCCCTGGAAAAGTCATTTCTATGGATCTCTTTCATTAGTAGGCAAATAGTAGATAATGCTTCTTAGAGTGCCCATATTTTTTGACTCATAAGAAAAGAAATGCAGTCTGGGAACAATGCAAATGACTGAAATTAAGGCTATTTTAGAAAATCTAAAAACATAATTATATACATATTATATATTGCTCTAATATTTGTGAACATGGTAATCATATAGTTATTTATAAAAATATGAACAGTCTGTGATTGGTAAAGAAACAGAAATCATAAAGTACTTTGCCCAAGATCAGAGTTAAAAGCATAATTTCCAGAGCAGGAGTCTAAATCTTGGCCCCATTATTTGCAAACCATGTGGCCTTGGAGGAGTTATCACATCTTAGGCTCAGTATATACATATATAAAAAATATATATACTATATATAAAATTTATTTATAGAAAATCTGTATAGTGTTTACATCTACTTTATAAGGTTATTGTGAATGTTGAGAAAAAAATACAAATGCATTAAGCATAATGCCTGGCACATAGTGATTAATAAGACTTATTATTATTACCAATCTTTGCTCATATCCCAAAGTATAGTAATCAGTGATTTACTGGTGCTCATCAAGTTTGCTATCTTTTAGGGAAAGTATTATTATCATTATTTTCAATTTTTTAAATTTTGGATTCAGGGGATACATATTCAGGTTTGTTACATAGATACATTGCTTATGTAATAGTGGGATTTGAGGTTCTAGTGTACACATCGCCCAAATAGTGACCATTGTACCAAATAAGTAATTTGTCAGCCTTCACCCCATTCCCAACCTCCCCCTTTTGGAGTCTCCAGCATCTATTTTTCCCATCTTTATGTCCATGTGTACCCATTGGCTCCCACATATAAGTGAGAACATGAGTATTTGATTTTATTTCTGCGTTGCTTCACTTGAACTTTGCCCCTCATGACCCTTAACGGCATCCCTAGCAAACAGTAAGATCTGATAAGTATTTGTTTGATGATAAAACAATGAGTTGTCAGCAAAAGGAACAATATTTAACCTAGTTTTTCTCTCACTAGTAAATTTTCAATTAGTTTCCATTGCTATATTTAGAATGCCTGCATAATGAGAGCAGAATGCTAGCTTTATGCCCTTGAGTGAATCATTTTCTCTTCAACCTTCTTAATTTACTGAAGCAAATGAATGGATTGGATAAACACGTAAGTTTTTTGAGAAACCTCTGCTGAAAACTCAATTATAAAGCATTGGGCTTTTAATTTTATTTACGTGTTTAGATTTTGAATGTTAAACTTATTTGTGAAAATCATTCTCTGTTAAGACCTTTTAAATATAATACCATTTTGCTTAGATGGATTTCACAATTTCATTTCAAGTGAAAAATAATATAATCCATTTATATATATGATCAAGTTTTAGTGCAATAGCTCTTACCAGAATTATGAAAATTCATTGAATTAACTTTTCTTTAAATTGCAGCATGTCTCCCCAACACTGTCCTGAGGAAAACAGAAGCTCACTTTGGTGTAAGAGAAAATTATTACTAGGCAATTCTGTTGCATGTTATTTAAGTTGGTATACAACTATGTATTTTTTTTCAAGTCCCAACAAACGACAGCACCCAATTACTGTGACCCACGTGAGTTGTTTGTCTGGCACTTCCCTGGTTTTAGTATTGGAATTCTTAAATTCAGAGAAACACCTCAGCCCTGGGCAAATCATAGTAGCCAGTAACCCTAAATGAAATAAAAGAAAATGGAAGTATCTAGAACAGTGATTTTTAATTAAGGAGGTTTTGCCCCCAAGTGGACACTTACCAATACCTAGAGGCATTGTTGGTTGTCATGACTTTGGAGGAGTAGCTGCTACTGGCATCTGTGAGGTAGAGGCCAGGGATGGTACTAAATATCTTACAAGACACAGGACAGGCTCCACAACAAAGAACCATCTGATCCAAAATGCCAATAGTGCCACTCTCTTTTTTCTTTTTTTTTTTTTTTTGAGACACAGTCTCGCTCCTCTGTTGCCCAGGCTGGAGTGAAGTGGCGTGATCTCGGCTCACTGCAATCTCTGCCTCCCGGGTTCAAGCAATTCTCCTGCCTCAGGCTCCCAAGTAGATGAGACTACAGGCATGCACCACCAAGCGCTGCTAATTTTGGTATTTTTAGTAGAGACAGGGCATCACCATGTTGGCCAGGCTGGTCTTGAACTCCTGAATTATGATCCACCCACCTCGGCCTCCCAAAGTGCTGGGATTACAGGCATGAGCCACTGTGCCCGGCCAGTAGTGCCACTCTTAAGAAACCTTCATGGAAACACTTAAAATGCTTCTTTGATGCTCTAGAAGGTTTTTGCTTCCTTGATCAAAGTGTAGTTCTATCCATATTTTTTTCTTTTAAAAATATTTATAGGTTTAACATGGGAATTCTTATTCCTGAAAAAAAAAAAATCTTACTTTTCGGCCTCATTATAAATGAAATCAATTTTGTTGTTTTAAGTAGGATATATCTGTTGTTTTTTTTCCTCCAGTTTTGTGCCATTAAACCAGCAAACCCTATTTTCCCAGTATAGTAACTTCAGGAAACTGACATTTTAATATCTTGCATTAAGGATATCACCCTCTGTAATCAATTGCCTTCATCCAGATAAAGACTTCACTGGTACTGTCTCCCTTATTCTAAAACCTTGGCTCTTCACTGTCCCTACTGGAGGTCTCTCTGGGATCCGTTACTCATTCAGAAGTATACAGTACCACATTTTAAATTCATTGTTCTACATACATTCTGATTCCACTCAGTTCTTGGCTCAAATTTTCCAGATATAGGCAGAGTACGGTAGATACTGTGGTGCTCTGCCCAAATTCCTCTTCAGGGTCCAAGCCTCCATGCCCCAACTCCTGGCAATACTGGCTGTCAGTAGCTCACAGCCTTGTACTTCACTGAGCATTTTCTCAGCCACAAGTGGTGCTTGGCTGATGCAGAGGTGCACAGGTCCAGCACCTTGACTCTATGTTGGATGACTCTAACGGGCCAGTCCAGCCTCAGAGTCCTGTAGGATTTTCTGAGGCCTCTATTGTAATTTTATTTTAGGCTAGCGTTTTTCTCTGCCCAATTCTGCCTTCCTCATTTTCTTACAGGTGCAATATCTGAGAGCACTCCCAAGTTAACCCTCTGTATGCAACTCCCCATCACACGGTATCTTTCCAGGGAACTTACTCTGCATTGCTCAGTGACCCAGCCCCAGGTTCACAGAATCCCTCCTTATGAAGTCCTTTGTGGCTGAGTCCTAACGTTGCTTATTCTTGCCCCATTGTTAAGAAGAGTACATTTCAACTAGCATCTCTGCATGGTATATTCAGGATGAAAAATAAGACAAAACACCTGAAATTCTTACATAAAATTGAGTCTGCCTTACCACAAACTCCATTAAATCACTGAATAGTAAAAGTTTAGGATATCAGTCACATAGAACTCCATTTATATTCATCCAAAACAGCAACTACAACAAAACCCAGAATGTAATGTCACATCTATCTCTGTTAGCGCATCTGTCAAACTGGATTTCCATGCAGCTTTTTAAAAAGCTAATAGGAAACATCAGCAAATCAGCATCAGAAAATGCCTAGTGCTATTCAGACTTGGCTCCTCCTATATATTAAATTATATCTCCTGCCTAAATGAAAAATTAACAATGAATATTTTTATTGACCAAAAAAAAACCCCCCATAATATTAACTTTAAGTTTTGGTCACAATGACTTTAAAATATTTTTAATATTCTTGTAGGTGACTGACTGGTCCTTTAAGTTCTTACAGTCTCTCTCTGTTTCACCCGCCTCCACATATTCCCACTTTTTTACACTCATCCAAGCGCCTACCACCCTCTGCCATGAATCACAGGCGCCTTCCTGACTTTCAATCTTCTGATTCTTGGAGCACAAACCTGATTTCTGCCAGGCACATGTGAACAGCTCTGTCCTTCCATCAATCATCTGTAAGACTCGACGACTAGGCAAGAGCAACTAACTTCTTGATTTTTTTTATCTTATTTTAAGGTGTCAAAAGTGGAATTAATGGGCCACAGAAAGGCGCTATTAAAAAAAAAAAGCAGATACAGGAAGTGAAGTTTATGATCCAGAGACTAGGAGTTTGCTCTCGACGCACCACGTAAAAATATATTGGTTAGAATGACCTAAATGCATGTGGAGAAAGAGACTTCTGGAAACCGATATTGTGTATTACACATAAATAGCATGTGCCTCTTTCCCCTTTTGAAAAGTGGTTTCCTCAAAGGTCAAATCAAGAAGATAATACATTCCACTTCAAATAGAGAAATTCTATTTTAATATTCTGGTCAAGTCGTGGACAAGTATTGTGTGTATATGATCTAATTCATTCAAAAGACTCCTTCAAATATACCCCCCTGAACTGGGCATGATTATCCAGAATGATCCCTAAAAATAATTTCTTTTCAAAGATTTAAGCACTGTACTTCCCTTAAAACATGACAAGGTTGGACAGTAGACTATTGCTCTTCTACTTGGCAATGAGATAAATATCTTCTTTCTCTAAGTAATTTGAGAAAGAAGATGGCTTTTGTTAAAAATGTCAGAGTCCTTACTAGCCAAAGTTTCAGAGCTTTATCCGGGCTTTTTACATCAAAGAAGAAGAGCAATTAAATAGTGCTGTATATGCTTCAGCTTTGCATGTGTTTTCAATTCTCTGCAGACCCAAGGTAAGCTAATAAGGGTGACATAAAGTAGAAACTATGGTGTAGAGGGTTATGCAATTGTGGAGCAGTTAGGACTTTTTGCTTCTTTTTTCAGAGGTTTAGCATGTTGTTTAAAATGTATCCTTTTCAGGTATGTGTTTGCATATTTGAGATTGAGTACGTGTATGAGTGGGTTTGTGTGTGATTCACACAAACACACTGCACATTGGAAAGTTGGAGACTTTAGAGTATTCACACCCATGGTGCTGTTTTCCAAGGAGCATACATTGCTAAAACTCATAATGAATTGTCCTGCAGAGGAATCCCTTTGTGTTTTTAGTTTGTTTCTGGTTTTGCTTTCTTTTGATTTACAACTAAATTTATCCCACATTACGGAGAAGCATTACAAGGAAGAAGGACCTGAGACAAGACCAAATCCTGAAGATAATATGTAGAACTTTCTATGAAGAACTCATAATGAATTGTCCTGCAGAAGAATCCCTTTGTGTTTTTAGTTTGTTTCTGGTTTTGCTTTCTTTTGATTTACAACTAAATTTATCCCACATTAGGGAGAAGCATTACAAGGAAGATGGACTTGAGACAAGACCAAATCCTGAAGATAATATGTAGAACTTTCTATGAAGTAGAATACAGTTAGGAATGTTAAATATCCCATAATTAATTAACTAATTCAATTAATGTATATTGAATTCTGCAACATTTAGGAACGGATCTAGCCATATTGAAGGTTATAGAAATGAATAAATCAAACCAAATCCCTTGTCCCTGTCTCTTTCTTCAGGTGTACATTGCATTGAGAAAGAGAAATGCATTATTTCTATACATTATATATCATCAGTTTGTTCTGTTTTAAATGTGCATTTATTTCATTTATTTTATTAACATTTGGTGGTGGTTTGAATATATTTGATTTTTTTTTGTTTTTGAGATGGACTCTCGCTCTGTCACCCAGGCTGGAGTGCAGTGGCGCGATCTCAGCTCACTGCAAGCTCCGCCTCCCGGGTTCACGCCATTCTCCTGCCTCAGCCTCCCGAGCAGCTGGGACTACAGGTGCCCACCACCATGCCCGGCTAATTTTTTGTATTTTTAGTAGAGACAGGGTTTCACCGTGTTAGCCACGATGGTCTCCATCTCCTGACCTCGTGATCAGCCCGCCTCAGCCTCCCAAAGTAATGGGATTACAGGCAGTGAGCCACGGCGCGCGGCCCATATTTGATTTTTTAAAGATCATCTTGGCTGTCAGGTAGAGAATGGACAGCAGGAAAGCAACAGGAAAAGTAGAAAGAACAAGTGAAAGGCTGTTACCACAATACAGGTGAAAGATCATGGTAGTATGAATTAGGTTTTTGGGAATGAGTGTGTTGATCAGTAGATGTCTAGAAAACATTTTTGGAAGTTAGTTCTTGCAAGTCTTACACACTAAGGGTTCACTGAATTCTAAGACACCAGACAGATTCTTGAAGAAAAAAAAAGGTAGGCAGTAAAACTAATTGTGGCTCTTCCCAACACTCAATTCTCCGCTCAACACCGGGCAGACGATGGAGGATTCTGTCATTGTCACAGTTCTATCAATGCTGAAAAATTACTGACAGTGACAAGCATCACAAGATCACAGTTAGTGGGGATGGGGCATGATGTTGAAGAGCATCCACAGAGCAGGTGAATCTGGTGGCTTCCAAGATAAACCCTCCCCTTCCTGAACAGATTCTAAAGGGCAGTGACTCTGGAAATGTGGGGATGACAAAGAGACCGACTCCTAAAAATTTATCTGTATAAATGGTCTAGGAAAAGAAAATAGTCTCCCATCATCAGGAGCAGCTCATGTTCTGCCTTATTCATTCTGTATTTTTCATGCCTTTGTATCGTATCTGATGCACTGATGAGAATATTTAAGCACCTTCTATAGGCAACCAGGCAGAAGTGAAGAGCTGTCTCGTGACATGGAGCATGAAACAGAGCTCATTAAAACACAGACAAAGTTACTAACTCAATTGCCCACTTTTTGGAAACTAGGGAAGGATACAGCCATAAAGATCAAGGCACATCTTGGTATTTAGAGCTAAGATAACATCATCATGAAACATAGACTTCATGTCATCAGAACTGAGGGACATTTTCCCACAACCAGCTTTTCTTCATATTACTTGTTCTTCAACTTTGTATTATATGACAAGGTAACATTTTTATGAACAAGTTGAGTGTCTGTGACCAGCTTTCCTATGAAATTAGTTTTGTCCCAAATGCCTGTTATTCCAGTTGTTAAATTACTTCATGTCATGCTCCAAGGCTTATATAGTATACAACAATCAAATGGGAACAACACTTTGCATAGCATTAAATGCCAAATATTCTCTGACACTCCAGCAAATGAATGACAGCCAAAAAAAAAAAAAAAAAAATATGTGTTTGCTAAGGATCCTTGCTGTCCTGATTGCCAAGTGAGCCCAGCTAGGGAGATATTGACTTGCCAAGTGTCAGAACTGTGTTAATATTGTTATTATTCTCTGTGAGTGAAGTATATAATGCCATTTCCCCTAAAGGTATTATTGATAGTGAGGATTACCATTACAATTTGTATAATTATTGCAGCACCAATAACTGTGTCCCCTTCATCAAATATTTATGTAACTATGCTAGCTCTTTCAGCAATGCTGATTATGAAGGTGTTTGATGAACAGTTACATAGGATCCTTGCTATTCAGCTGAAATTCAGCTGTAGTTTTGCTAGGCATGCAAGAGTGAGGAAAACTAGGGCTTTGGTAAGATTTTACTTACAGGTCGATGAAGATGAACCAGAGGGTATTTACCTGAATAAGAAAGCGTCTTGCTCCTTTGGTCAGCTAAATTTCCTGCTTCCTCACAAGTGGAATTGCTTCTGTCCTACTGGAATCAAGTACATACCAGATTAGAAAGACAGGACTTTCTAGCAAAGTGAAAAGGGAAATAAAAGTGAAGACATTACAAAACTACACAGTTGTATGGATGGCCCACTTGGAATACCTTTCTCCCTCTGATATCACAAAAGACATATAAAAATCTGCTTGGAACTTCAGAGCTCAATCTCCTAGCCATCTTAGACCATGGGAATTGAACCCTGACTCATTGCTGTTCATAGATTTGGTATTCTGGGATTTTGTACAGGTTGGGAGGGGAGGTGAATACTTGCCAGAAGAAGGTATATGTGGGGCAGGGTGAGATGTGATAACATGGGAGTTTGAGATGGGATGCAATAGAAATGAGAGAAGTCAAACTGGAAAAAAATTCCAATTGCCCCTAGGTTCAGTAGAATAACCATATTATTGCCACATAGCATAAAGTGAATGTCTGATGCAAAGCTCTCATTAAGAAAGTAATGTTTAAAAACCTACAAGTATTTACTTAAGAAGGGGCAACAGGGTTACATGCATTCTTAGCATTAAATTAAAACAGTGTCTGGTATGGTATTAAAAAGTCCCCACCACTATTGTACCATGAAGGCGATGAGCCATTAGCCTTCATTAACAAATCAGGGCCTGGGCTAACCCTGCTTTCTGTCTGATTATAAAGACTGTGATACAGTCCATGCCACTTAATCTGGACCCAGGTAATAAGCACATCTTAATTAAGGTGCCCTGCTGGGAACCAATTTAATGCAATATATATAATAGGATTTCAATTGTGCTTTGGTGTCTTTGTGCAATATAATAGGGGTGGCTGGAGAAGCTTTATGTCACTAATTTCACAAACTGAATACAATCTCAGTATCTCAGCATGAGTATTTTGAAAGCTCAGAGGAGAAAAAAATGAAACCACATCAACTTTAGAATGGTGTAAAGGGAACAGCTTTTAAATGCCTTTTCATCAGTGTCTCATTTTTAGAAGCTATGTTGAAGTGCACTGATGATAGTATCAATTGATCTCTTCTCTTCTTGTAGAGACTTTGTAGGCTGTTCAATATTTCTTGCATTTTTTTATAAAAGTGTTTTCCCCCAAATTCCTTCTTTGATACATTTTAAGGAGAAAGAAGATCCACCTGCTATAGCAATTTGAAGAACAATAAAGTAGATAATGAGGAAGCAATTAATAAAATTAGCATGCTGTGTATTTATTTCTAATACATTGTTTTTACTTTTATGAAATTTAAGTAGTTTAATTTGACCAAAACACCTGCAATAATCTGCTTGTTCATCTATCCATCCATTCATTTATTTGTCCATTCGTTTATCTATCATCCATTAATTCCAGTACTCAGTCATTCATTTATTCCACAAATTTTATTAAGCATCTATACACTTCTTAACATCTCATGTGAATTAGTTAATATCTCAAGATACCAGACTCTCCACAGACTATGAGCACTGCAAAAGCCAACTAGATTAGCAATGGCAACAGATGCGAAGAGCATCAGGATATGGGGCAGGGTGGTGGGGGGTTGCCAGAGGAGCTGACCCATGATCCAAGATGTGGACTTGGATTATTGATGATCATAAATGATTAGAAAGTGACTTCCGTCAGTGGAAAGAGGCTAAAAAGTTATTGCAATTTAGAATTTTATGTAAAATATTTTTGAAGTTTTCTTTTCTCAAGTCAATTTTATTCCAGAATATTTTCCAGTGATGGAATTTTGTCTGCACAATAAAATATTCCTAAAATATTTTATTGTTGTTAATTTTCCTAACACCCTGAGATATCAATCTTATCCATCTATCTATCTATCATCTATCTATCTATCCATCCATCCTTCTATCCAGAGAGCTTTCTGCTCTGCTTTTTGTTTTTGCTTTATTTTCCCTTTTCATTTGTATCCTAAGCATTTTTCAGATTATCTTCTTTTTAGGCAGAGAGGGTGGAGAAGGATGGCAGCTTTCTTTAACATAACTCACTGAACTGTGATCTTCACATGAGTGAAGGCCTGGTGTACAAACTGAGAAAGTTAACTCCCCAGGGGTTTACATATTGATGAGCTTTAAGGAATAAAAGATAAGGTCCTTAAATGTGTAACCTCCATTTTCTTTGGCAGAGAGTTCAAGAAAGCTCACAGCAGTGAACTGTAGCAAATGGAAACCTTGATTTCAATTGCAACACATTCTTGGGATTCATGGTAGGTGAGTTAAATGGCTATACTTAATTTAATTAACTCACAATCAGTGGCATTTATCTGGCTAACACTTAATAGAATATCTACCAATTTTATCGTATCTCTAAAACAATTATATACTTTAAAGTGAGCAAGTTCATTTTGATTTTCTTTACCTTAAACTCTGAAATTCAATGTTTTCTTAGATCAATTAGCAAATAGTTATTTAATAAATATAACTAAATTGTGTTCTAACTTCTATTAATACAGATTATCCATCATAAACCAAACAATTACTGAGAACTTATATTTTGCAAACAAATGTGAAAGAAAGAGATAAAAGTTTGTCAAATGGAACTTCTTTCAAACTCATCACCATGACCATAGGGAGTACAAAATTATAAATAATAATCATACATGTTTATATAGTATTCCAAACTTTATGAATCATTTAATGTACATTTTATGTGTTCATCCCGGTGACTCATCTCTGAGGGCAATGATGACTTTTCTTTTACAAATGAATAACTTGCAATTCAGAAAAGTTAGCATTGAAGAAATAACAACAGTTCAAACATGAATAAGTGAAATTTTGAGCTTGGGCTTTTCTTCCTAAGTGTTTGTGACTTCATGTGTCTTAAGTTGTAAGAATTAAAGAAAGGGGAAAGAAACATGAAGGGTGGCTCACCAGTCAAGACGGATTTATTTTAGAGAGAACAAACCTGAGAGGAGCTTCTGGCCAAGTTAGGTTAGAGGTACACTCTCTTACAGACTAAGAGTTTTTAAGGATTCAGGGTGGGAGAGTTTATCGGAGGCTTGGCTTGCTTCTGTGCCTCTTTGTTGTGCTTATCTGGGAGGGAGAGTTGTGTGTCTATTGCCATACATCTTTCTGCAACTGCAGGCATACCCCGTGAGTCTGCTTTTAGCTTCCCTATCTCAGTGCACCTGAAGGGAAAGGAATGTGCTTATTAAGGCCCACTGTTTTACTGGGGCCCATTGTATGAGGGTGAAGTTTGGCTGTTACCCAAGAGACTTTCCCTCCACCTCCCTCTGTGCCTGAGCTGTCTTATTTGTATTTTACTGTCTGCTCTCTTTGGCTGCTTAAAGTTAAAAGAGAAGTAATTTCCTTATAATATCTAAGGCTAAAAAGGGAGCTGAAACTTAAAGTGGCGGTGTTTGTCCAAGATGATGGTGCTCCTGCTCTGTCACAAGTGACACAGCAAAATCTCATACATTTGTACATACATTTGTGAAATTTTAACAAATGCCGCTTTAATGTCTCCATATATAGACCTTTTCTAAAACACACGACAGATAACAAAAATTAAAACACTCAAGTTCTTTCACTTACAGTGCTATGCTTTACTGGTAATCATTAGAGCAATCCTGTAGTTACTGTTATTATCTGCATTGAACTGATGAAAAGTTGGAGAGGTTAAGTGACTTGCCCAAGGTGATTTAGTCTTGGAGCTTGTGCACGGTCCTAATCAGTGAGAGTCTTATGCACATACATGTCCCAGTGTTGCTCATGTCCATAAAGCACTGGTTTTTATTGCCTCATCTATGCCATCTCAGGGTTCTAAATTTTATCCTAAATCAGGAAGTCATGTACGTTTGCCTCTTGATCTTGCCTGAGAGATTGCTGTTCTGTCATTCTCTGCACAAAAACATAAAGGCTGTTTGTAGAAACCTCAAGTTCTCAATAAAGTTCTGTTTGTGATTATATCTGAACTATTGGGTTTGCTAAATAGTTCCTAAGTTGCATATCAGTCTTTGTAAATGACTGCTGGTTGCCTGGATGACAGCAACAGCAATAACACTTTTTCCAATTAGCTCAAGGATAAAATGGGTTAATTGGAAAGAATAGGGGGTTCCTTCCCAGCTGGAACTCATAGATGTGAAAAATCAGTCATGTTCTCTCTCTCTCCCTAGCCTCTTATAGTCTCTGATCTGTCCTTTCAGCTTTCAGGGACTCTGGCTTTTTTTCCTGAATGTGAATGACACAGTTGCTCCATTCTGACTTTTCTTTCTCTGGTAACACTATCATCTAATTGATTCAGGAGCGTTTTTCTTTTAATTCAAATTATTGAGAGAGTGTACATTGACTTCTGGATCTTCTGTTCTACTCCATTGATCTATGTGGTTATCCCTCTACCAATTCCCCAGTCTTGACTAATGCATGTATATAATAATTTTTTAAACTGAGTAGACTTATTTCCTCCTACTGTATTTTTATTTTTCACAATTGTTTGATATGTTCTAGATTCTCTGCCTTTCCATATAAATTTTAGAATAATCTTGTTCATACCCACAACAAAAGTTGCTAGGATTTTGATATAAATTTTGTTAAATCTGTATATCAATATTGAAGGAATTGACAGCTTTACTATGTTATTTCTTCCAGTTGATGAACATAGCATGTCTCTTTACTTGTTCAGTTCTTCTTTGATTTCTTCCATCAATATTGTGCAGTTTTCACTAAAAATAGTGAAATATTAAATATATTGACATGTTTCCCAAGGACCATCTTTCTATTCCTGGAATAACTCTCACTTTGTCAGAAAAAATCTTATTAAGTGAATACATGTTTTTTCCTAGCCTTGTCTATGCGTCAGTCTTCTTGGTCCCATGAGCTATGACTAATGCTCATAGAGGTAGTGTGAAGAGTATTAGGTGGTCAATAGGGCATCTTAGGACCACCCCTATAGTAGATGATGTATTTTGCTGACCATTTCAAAGCAGAATGAGTGAGACCAGTGTCCCTCCAAAAAAACTGTTTATAAGCTGTCTCAGTTTATGAGGTATAGATTATATGAAAAGAAGTAGCTAGAATCTCATACATATGTTAATTTTCAGAATAGCAAACGAGATCATTGTTTCTTATGATACTTCATATGTTTTAGAAACCTTGGCCTTCACTTCCAAAGTTTACAGCCTATTACAATATTTTAGGGAGCTATAGAGTTGTATCAGTTTTCTGGGAACTGATGTTCATTGAGTCGATCTTGACATTTCAAAATATTCTACAAAAGTTTCTTTAGTAATCATTCCAAATGGGAAAGATTGAGCTATTCAGATCAAATATTAGTCAGCTTATTAGTGAAAGCAAGTTCTTAGCAAGGCATGAACAATGGATGATGTCATTGCTGCCACACTATTTCAGATCTTAAGTAGCTAGATAATTTGCTTGTGTTCTTACTACTCAGCAATTCTTAGTTAAACAGACAAAATAACTTCTAAAGTCTCTGGACTTCTGGGGATGGTCATATGCCTCCCCTCTCCAGTCTCCTCACTTGCTAATAATTATTCTTAATAAATGCCTATTTCCCTCCACCAAGTGTTTACCTGATAAAGTTTGATTCAATTTTGTATATTCACCTTTTTCAAACTATAAGAGGGCTTACTGAAGAGGCCCTTTCCTGGGAGAAGGGAGGGTAGCTGCTCATGAATTAAAAGGAATCAAAGAGAAGCAGTGCAGATGGAAATGAGTTCAGTTAATGGATGCACATAAGCAATGTTGACTCAAGATGATTGGACAGAGGCCCTAAGCTTTTGGGTTGAGGTAGGAAAAACAGAAGAGAGCACCATTATGTCTAAGATTTTTGTCTTGAGGAGACTGAAATTCCACAGTTCATTGGGTAGCTCTATCTGTGAGAATTTCATGACATGTGGATATAACTAGTAGAGGAACAAATAAATTTTTATTTCAATATTTAACTAAATAAATGCAGATAAGGTTACATCCTACCCTAAAATTACAACTATTGTGTTCCAGTTTTTGTTGCTTTTGTTGTTGTTGTTACAGATTAGGAAACTGATGCCCAAAGAGATTGAATGTTTTGTCTAAAATCCCAGAATTAAATACTTCAAAACTACAACTGAGTTTTATTAATTTTCTTCCCAGTGCTTTTTCTTTTAGGTATACCACTCAAAAATTAAAAAGAAAATTCAAACAAAGAGAAAACAAACTTCTAATCTGGAAAAAATACAATAAGGAGTCCATAGACAATAATCTAAATGTGGCCAGTTGACAGTCTCTTGAAAATTTAATCACACAAGGCTCAAAACAGTTTATATAATATTTTATTACATTTCCCACTGTGTCAATATTCAGTTGTTTCAAAATTGAGTGTGGAAAGAAGAATTTTCATTTTTGCACCTCTTTTTTTTTTTTTTTTAATTCCTTCTGTAGCAATAAGACACTGATACTTTCATGATTTTTTAAAAAAACATTGGTTGGAACAGGCTGTATCACTCATTTTCTTACAGGCAACATGAGACTTGAAATTTAACTATCCCAGCATTACTTCTGGAAAGAGAAAAGTAGTGCTTCTGTGATGGTAATTGAACCAGTTATCAAAACTTTAGCCAGAATTGATAGGGGTTGGCTGGGGGGAGAGTGAGAGTTTGACATTTGAAGGTGAGAGCCTGTAGGTATTCTGTAACTATATGAGTGTACTACCCAAAATCTGCTTGAATAAAGGGTATTTTTTATTGGTTTTACCATAGAATCAACTCATATTGCTTTTTGATTCCGGAGATACCAGAGTATTCATGTATTCAAAAGTAATTCCAAGTTTCCATTTATAAGAAACTTATGGATTATAAAGAATTGAATGAAAAAGGAAGCAAGACTGTCCCAAGGGGCACAGAAATTCTTCTTGTCTGGCCCCAAGCTATCTTTCTGTCTTGATCTTCTATAAGCCACACCTCAATTTCTCCTGTTCCCATATATACCCTTATTTCTTTCAAATGAAATTTTAGCCAGCTGCATATCAACACTTCTTGAAATGTACATCAAAACCTTTGCAGCATCTCCCTCTGAATAATTTCCCTCACACTGAAATTACTCCTAATTCTATGCTCCTAAACCCCTGCAATTCTTTGGTGTTGTCTCTTTGTTCTGGAAAGTTTGCTTAAGCCGACTTGCCTCTGCTCCTAGTAAGCTTGCCATGACTAGTTCTCATCTCTTCTGATGCTTTGTTTTCTCTGTGTACACACGTAGAGTCTCATCTTTAATTTTTATCAATTTCACTTTTGAAACATTTGCGTTTTTATGTATTATGTGTTGGCACCCTGAACTCCCCTTCTTATGCCAGACTGTGGCTTTTGCTCATCAGCCGATTAGCTCACATTTCATTTTCTCACATACTGTCTCTACCTGCTGGCAGTGTCTACAAAAGCATTGCCAATTTGTGCAACGACTTGAATTTTTTATTGCTCTTTCCTGCATGGCTTTATAAAAACAGTGTACAACAGGGAGAAGTACCTATAACAGTGATAAGGAGAGTGTTATAAAAGTGCAATGGCATTAAAAACATGATAGAAATCCTTAAAATGCATATCAAAAGCAGCGCATGTTGAGGGTTAGTTGGACACTTGCTGAACCTGTGCCAGCCATCAACATGTTTGATTGTGAAGCAAAGGAACAAAATTAAAGGAATGAAAAATTTAAAAGTTAGTATCCTGTTGCTGAAAATTGTGTTTAAAATAAAAAGTAAAATCAGCTATAGTATATTATGTTTTAGCTCTCTGGAAATAAAATTACCATAATAATTTGTAAGTCTAATATGTACAATTTGCATTTTTGAATTTTGGGTGAATTTTTAGACAAGTATTGTTTACAAAGAGGGCAACTTTCTGCATTCCTTTGCTGAATTAATCATCATCATCATGGCTTCTCCTTGCCAGATTTTTTTACGTTGCTAGTCTTTGGGATATAGAAAAAAGATAGTATTCTTCATCTTCTACCTTTTCTTTTTTATGTTAAAATTAAGGCCCTGAGGTTCACATATCTTTTCTATCATCACGTAAAGAAAACACGGTAGAATTTAAATTAAAATTCAAGCTTTTGCTTATAGATCTAAGGTGGATTTTTTTTACTTCTTTATTCTATCACGTGAATCTAGTTAATACAGTCCACCAACTATGTGGACACCTTTCTACAAGGTGCCAATAAAAGAAATATTTGTCTATCATTAAAATGTTTAAAGGAAAATTAAACAATATAGGGTAATCTCTGATTCTAAAACTTTATTCAGATTTTTCCCCTCTTCCCACAATACTATCCCACACTGAAATATTTCTTTTTCCTTACTCTAGACATCTAAAATGTTACTAAACCCAACTCACAGAGTTCTTGACTCTCTTCCTTCCCTGTTTGGCTCAAGATGTTTTATGTGGATTACTTTAGAGGCTATGTTTATTTCAACTTGCCCACGTGTATACATCAATATCTGAATTCTATACCATCACAAAATAAAAGGTAGTTAATATATGATGGGAGGATCATTCTTCCTTGACATGGCGAAGGGAGATATTGGAAACACTTATAAGTCATCTTTAAATATCATCTGCAAATATTGAGGCCAGGAGCCAGGACAATGGACAATGTGAATACATCCATCATATTTCCCCCAGCAAGAGAAAATGATCCCTTTAGAGTATATTAGTAAAAACAACTTGGAACAACAAATATTTGTCCTAAAGTGACTACTTCATTTTAGCAATTCCTTTTTCTGGTGAGATCTAACACTTCTTGGAGGTTGTGGAATAACTGAAAGCTGACAGCAAAAACTTTTAGTGATTCTTCAGCATCTTCCCAATGGGAAGCAACTGGATGCAGCAGTATTTTTTCTCCTTGCAGAACTGAATTAAATATCAGTCAGTTGTGGCATGTTGAGCAGATATTTAACCTTCTTATACATGATAACCTGCTTCAAAAACTGTGGATGGTAATATCAACCTCATATTGTTAGCTGGAGGAATAATTGATGTCTTGGAAGCACAGTACCTGGCTTAGAATGGATTCTCAATAGCTCATATATTTGATTTTTTCTTCAATCTCAAATGAAGCCTGTATTTTCTACTTACAACCTTCTCCACGAGGTTTCTCTGGGTAAAGAACAAGTAAAATGTATTTTAAATAGCTAATATGACACTCAATAAATATAGTATCTGCCAGTATGAAGACTATGCTTAATAAACTCAGAAAGTTGTTGTACAAGATTTTGGTGGCAGGGAGATGACCATCAAGCAAATTAACACAAATAGAGCCAGGAACAAAACGGCAGTAGCTAACAGGATATCAGGGATGAAAACAGAGATTCCTCAATAAAGCAGGCTTATATGGTTTGTCTCTTGCGTCCTCACCCAAATCTCATCTTGAATTGTAATCCCCACGTGTCAAGGGAGGGACCTGGTGGGAGATGACCAGATCATGGGGGCAGTTTCCCCCATGCTATTCTTGTGATGGCGAGTGAGTTCTCACAAGATTTTATGGTTTAGAAGTGTTTGGCAGTTCACCCTTCACTCTCTTTCTCCTGCCACCTTGAGAAGAAGGTACTTGCTTCTCTTTTGCCTTAGGCCATAATTGTAAGTTTCCTGAGGCCTTCCCAATCATGTGGAACTGTGAGTCAATTAAACCTCTTTCCAGTGTAAGTTACCCAATCTCAGGCAGTTCTTTATAGGAGTGTGAAAGCGCACTCATACAGAAGCCGTGGTGAGGAAGGCAAGTCATTCACCAATAAGGTCAAGGTGCTAAGAGAAGGAACAATGTGTTCCCAGGATATTTATTGTTTTGGCAATTTTATAGATTTATTTGGGTCCCCTCAAACTACTGAATAGAAGGCAGGATGTGGATAAACTGTACCTTATGGGTTGTAGTTCAAAAATGTGTGGGTTTGCTAAACTATAATGCTTTCAAAAGAACAGTGAGGCATCAACTCACTGTTCATTTGAAAATAAAATGGATTAAAAGACTTCATTTTTTATTCTAGTGAGATAACTCCATATTTTGATATAACTAAGGGTCAGACATAAGTAAAGTGTACTCATCATTCTAATTCCACCCTCCCACTACCTTGCACCAACTCTCAAGCCCCTCTCTCACCCAATCACCTAAATTAGAAGTGTAAAGTTTCATCAACCCTTCTCTTTTTCATTGGCCCACATTTGACCAGGTATTCCTTAATCTTGCCTGATCTTTCCATTCTATTGCCTCTACCTTAGTTCATCATTTTCTCCTGGACATTTTCAATTTTCTTTTTGGGAAGATGGTCATTTTCCCTCTGATCCCTCCATCATTCTGAAGAGCAATCTTTCTGGATTCCAAATCAGCCATGCAACTCTTTGGCTTGAATCTCTTCCATGGTACTCCAAGATGATTTATAATCTAAAATCCTTAGCTGTGATGCCTGACTACCTTTCCAGAATCATATAAGGTCATTTGCTCCTTTTTCAGTCTCTTCCCAGCCATACTGGATTGTATATCTTCTTTCTGCCATGATTTCCCAGGCTTTTCCATCTTTGCATGTGCTTTATCCTCCTCCTGAAATTCCCCATGTTCATCAGTTGAACTGAAAAACATACAATCATTTTTTAATTTTTATTTTATTTATTTATTTATTTATTTTTGAGATGGAGTCCGCTCTTATTGCCCAGGCTGGAGTGCCATGGTGTGATCTTGGCTCACTGCAACCTCCACCTCCTGGGTTCAAGCAATTCTCCCGCCTCAGCCTCCCGAGTAGCTGGGATTACAGGCATGCACCACCACGCCTGACTAATTTTCTATTTTTAGCAGAGATGGGATTTCTCCATATTGGTCAGGCTGGTCTCGAACTCCCGACCTCAGGTGATCTGCCCACCTCGGTCTCCCAAAGTGCTGGGATTACAGGAGTGAGCCACCATGCCAGGCCGTATTTTTATTTTATTCTTCAACTTTCATTTTAAGTTCTGGGGTACATGTGCAGGATGTGCAGTTTTGTTACAAAGGTAAACGTGTGTCATGGTGGTTTGTTGCACAGATCAACACATCACCTATGTATCAAGCCTAACATCCATTAGCTACTCTCCCAGATGCTCTCCCTCCCCCTACACTTCCCAACAGGCCCAGTATGTGTTATTCCCCCTGATATGTCCATGTGTTTTCATTGTTCAGCTCCCACTTATAAGTGAGAACATGCAGTGTTTGCTTTTCTGTTCCTGCATTAGTTTGCTGAGGATAACAACCTCCAGCTCTATCCATATCCCTGCAAAAGATATGACAGAGATAGGGTGTCACCATGTCACTATGTTACCCAGGCTTGTCTTGATCTCCTGGCCTCAAGCAATCCTCCTGCCTTGGCCTCTCAAAGCATTGGTATTACAGGCATAAGCCACTGTGCCTTGTCTCTTTTGTGAATTCTTGAATGTCATCCTCTGACACCACTCCTTCCTTACCCCCTCCCCCAAAAAGAAATAAACTCACCCTCTTCTGAGCTACACAGCACAGTGACGACACATTCTGACTCCGTAGACAGATAGGCTCAGCTCCTGACTGGGCCACCTTCTATCCACATCATGTCAGTCTAACCTTAGTTAGCACTCAGGAAAATGGGATGATCATAGTACATCTACCACATTAAGTTGTTGTGAGCATCAGATGAGATTATGTTTGTAAATATTAAGTTCAGCATGTGGCACAGATGATGTGCTTAATAGAGATGGCTCTCTTTTTTTTCGGTCTCACTATGTTGACCAGGCTGGACTGAAGCAGCAGGATCATGGCTCACTGCATCCTCAACCTCCTGGGCTCAAGTGATCCTCCCACCTCAGCCCTCAAGTAGCTGGGACTATAGGTGTATACCACTATGCTCAGCTAATTTTTATTTATTTATTTATTTTTTGTAGAGATGGAGTCTTGCTACGTTGCCCAGGCTAGTCAACTCCTGACCTTAAGTGATACTACTGCCTTGGTCTCCCAAAGTTTTGGGATTACAGATGCGAGCTGTAGCATCTGGTTGCTGTTTTTAGTAATGATCACTAAACTGGATAGATTACTGGGATCGATGTTGGTAAGTAGTATATTGTAACATAATGACTTGTTTACTGCTATTTTTTTCATAAGACTGCAAGTTCCTTTAGTGAAGGAACCACATTTTATTTATTTCCTCATTTCTGTACCTCTTGTCTCAGCACCTAGGGCACAATGCTTTTCAAATGTCTGAATAAATTTCTCTAGAATAGTTTTCTTTTGCTTATGACATTCTCATTTATTGACAGCATTAACATCCCTTGTGAAAAGAAATTTTAGAAAGTGGCATTTTAGGGAATAACAACAGTGTTGCACTTCAAAAAGACATTTCTTGGATGCCCATTTAAGTGGAATTACCTCTAGAAACAGTTTCTACACAGCAGGTTGTTAGATTAAACACGGGACACCGTTGGTTGGAAGGCCCAGGCCGAAGATAGTTTATTGCCTGCTAATTCAGGTAAAGTATACCATCCTAACCATTACACACAGGTACCTCCAAGTACAATAAAAGATGTTGTTACCTTGACAACATCTCCTAATAAAAGGAGAATGACTAGAGTAACTAACTTTTTCTCTTCAAATCAAATGCTTTGTAAAAGACCTCATGCTATCTAGAAGTAAATCGATATTACCTAACAGGGATTTCGCAGGAAATAAAACTTTGAAATGAAGAACACTTGGTAACGTAATTCACATTAGAAGCTCTTCTTTGGTGTTTTATATATGGAAGTTACTAAAAGTGTTCATTTTCTTTGATCCAATAAGCTTAGTATGAAAATTATTAATATAACAATATAAATGATTTTATTAATAATTGGTAATTACAATTATTGGTATAAATAAATGGTATTTACAGCAGAGTTTGGGCAGGAATATTAAATGAGGAGATTCTTGTAATTTCATCTGAAAGCACCTACTATACTCTGTAGCATATATTAGGAACCTATATGTGTTTTCATGTTTTCTTTTGTCTTCTCTCTCCACAGGATGGTTTATTGTCTATCTGAACACAGTTTATTTTGTTGAACATCTATACATATTAAACATTTATAGATGTTTGATATCATTCGCCTAAAATAAAATAAGAAAAAATATATAGATATACACATAGAGAATTTCCCTATAGTTTCTTTCCTCAAGGAACTTGTGGTTTTATAAAAGAAATAACTCGTAAACAAGTCATTATCTTATATCAATTACCAATATTTATCATATTGACCTATGATATTTGATAATCATAATAAAAATCCTTTATTAGGCATACTCACATATAATAAATGTTATTTATACCATAACTAATTGTATATATTTTTATATTTTATATATTTCCTACATACATACAACTTAGGTTTACTATATCATTTTATATATATAATTACCAATTTAATGCTTTTATGTATATATGGTTCTCTCTATATGGATAACTTATACACCTTTACTAATTATATATATATATGTGTGTGTGTGTGTGTGTATTACACAGTTATACACACACACAAACCACAAACACAGACACAGACACTGATGGTTAGGTTCACTGAAGTACCGTAGTAAATATGTCTCCCAAATTGTTAAATATTTCCACAGACCTAACCAGTTAACCAGTTTTTTTTTTACTTTCATTGTGCTAGTTTTAGGGTTCAGCATTGTAATTATTTCATGAATTACATTTCTAGATGAAAAACTATGCCTGTTTAACAAGCAAATTCTAATACAGTACACTCATTATCATTGTCAAATATCAAATTACATTAAATCTCAGCTAATCTTCCATGACCTTGGCTACCACACTATTCGTGATCATAGAGAACACAGATATAGAATATTCATTTTAAAATATAGATAACACATATTAATAAATAGTAGGGTAAACCACAGCCTTTCAGATGTCACACTGAAATACTTAAGGGTGATCGCATTCTCACAAAACTACAGGAGGTGAATTCCTTGCAGTAATGCCTCAGATATTGGGACTATATTTAGCTAGCTGCACTTTTTCCAAACATGATTGTATTTTAATCATTCTTATTGCAGTAATTAGAACACAAATATTACTTAACAGAAGGCCTGAAAGATGAAAATGTGTCAATCAAAAGATTTGGATATGCTTTAACATTTTGCATGCTTTTGAAAGGTCAAGTCAGTAAGCATCTAGTCACGGACTTTCTGATTTTTTGTTTGTTTGTTTATTTTGAAACAGAGTTTCGCTCTTGTCACCCAGGCTGGAGTGCAGTGGCGAGATCTCGGCTCACTGCAACATCTGCCTCCCGGGTTCAAGCAATTCTCCTGCCTCAGCCTCCAGAGTATCTGGAGTTACAGGCGTCTGCCACCATACCTGCTGATTTTTGTATTTTTAGTAGAGACGGGGTTTCACCATAATCCAGGCCGGTCTCGAACTCCTGTCGTCAGGTGATCCACTGGCCTCGGCCTCCCAAAGTGCTGGCATTACAGGCATGAGCCCCATACCCGGCCTCTAATTTACCAATATTCCTTTGAGGTAAGACTAACTATCACCATTTTACAGATGAGGAAAATGAAGTCCCGTTATAAAAACTGAGCAAAAAGTAACACTTTATTTGGCTTGATTCCAAAACCTGTGTTTGAAATGAGAAGGAGGCAGAAACCTATATTTACTGGGCACTTATTATTTAGAAGACATCATAGTACTTTCCTTATCCTTTTAAAATAATATATTGAGTTTAAAATATATATTATATTTATGTATAACTATATATAATTATGTACATATAAAATTATGTATATATAAATTTATAATCTTTTCCATTTTTAAGTGTACAGTTTAAATATTTTTACATATATATTTTCACCCTTCATCACACCTCCTACCCTCTCTCTTTCCCAGCCTCTAGTAACCACAAATCTACTTTCTATCTTCATGAGATCCACCTTTTAACTTCTTCATATGGGTGAAAATATGAAATATTTCTTTCTGTGCTTGGCTTGTTTCATTTAACATAATGATTTCTAGTTCCATCCATGTTGCTACAAATGACAGGATTTCATTCTTTTTATTACTGACTAATATTCCATGAAGTATATGTACCACATTTTCTTTATGCATTAATCTACTGATGGGCACTGATGTTGATTCCATATTTTGGCTACTGTGAATAGTGCTGCAATAAACATGGGAGTGCAAATATCTCTTTTTTATATTGATTTCCTTTTTTTTTGGATATATGCCCAGTAATGGAATTGCTGGATCACACAGAAGTTCTATTTTTAGTTTTTTGAGGAACCTCCAAACTGTTCTCTATAGTGGTTGTACTGATTTACATTTCCACCAACAGCATACGAGGGTTCCCCATTCTCTAATTCTCGCCAGCACCTGTTATTGCTTGTCTTTTTATGCAAGCTGTTTCAACCGGGGTGAGATAATATTGCATTGTGGTATTGATTTGCATTCTCTGATGATTAGAGATATGGAATATATTTTCATATAAATGTAGGCCATTTGTATGTCTTATTTTGGGAAATGTCTGCTCAGATCTTTTGCCCATTTCTAAATAGAATTATTTGCTTTTTGTTATTGAGTTGTTTGAGCTTCTTATATATTCTGGTCATTAATTCATTGTGAGAGGGATAGTTTGCAAATATTTTCTCTCATTCTGTGTGTTGTCTCTACATTTTGTTGATTTTTTTTTGCTATTCAGAATCCTTTTTGCTTGACATAATCCCTATCGCCTATTTTTGCTTTGGTTGCCCATGCTTTTGAGGTCTTACACAAAATATCTTGGCTTAGATTAATGTCACAGAGCATTTCTCAAATTTTTCTTCTAGTAACTTCACAGCTTTCGGTCTTGGATTCAAGTCTTTACTTTGATTTGATGTTTGTGTATGGTGAGAGGTAGAGGTCTATTTTTATTCTTTTGCATATAGTTATCCAATATTCCTAGCACCATTTATTGAAAAACTGCTTTTTTTCATTGTAAGTTATTGGTGCAAGTTCTTGTTGAAGATGAGTCACTGGTAAATGCACAGGTTTATATCTGGGTTCTCTATTCTGTTTCATTGGTCCATGTGTCTGTTTTTTTTTTTTTTAATGCCAGTACCATGCTGTTTTGATTACTACAGCTCTGTAATAACTTTTGAAATTAGGAAGTAGTGTGATGCTTCCAGCTTGGTTCTTTTTGCTCAGTATGGCTTTTTCTCTTCAGGGTCTTTTGTAGTTCCATTTCAATTTTAAGATTTAAAAAAAAAATTTGTGAAGAATGTCATTGGTATTTTACTAGGGATTGCATTAAATCTATAAATTGCTTTGGGTAGTATTGTCATATTAACAGTACTGATTCTTTCAATCCATTAACATGAAATATCATTCTGTTTTTTTGTGTGTGTCCTACTTGTTTCATCAGAGTTTTATAGTCTTCCATGTATAGAGCTTTCACCTCTTTAGTTAGATTGATTCCCAGGCATTTTATATTTTTTGTAGCTATTGTAAATGGGATTGCTTTCTTGACTTCTTTTTCAGATTGTTTGTTGTTAGGGCTTATGCATACTACTGATTTTTGTATGTTGATTATGTGTCTTGCAACTTTACTGAACTTGTTTATCAATTCTAACAGTTTTTTGGTAGAGCTGTTAGGTTTCTCTAAGAATAAGATTATATCTATGAACAAAGCTAATTTGATGTTTTTGTTTCAAATTTGGATGTCCCTTATTAATTTCTCTTGCCTAATTTTTTTGTTTGTTTAAGTGATGGTAAGTATTGCTATCCTTGTTTCATAGTTGAAAACTCCTAGGGCTAAGATGAGTTCAGTGAATCACCTGGGGTCATATGGCAAATAAGTGAAAAAGCCTAAGTCTGCAGCCTTCCTTATGTATTGAGGAACTTTTTTTTTTTTTTAAAAGAACTTCAAAATGACATATCTGAGTTTAGATGTCTAAAATAAGAGCTTTACTCAATATTTGACATGCATTGACAACTCTAATCATCCCAATGATTTTGGTCTGTACATATGCCCTCAAAAATTAAGTCACTGTGGCCTAGCATGGTGGCTCATGCCTGTAATTCCAGAACTTTGGGAGGCCAAGGCAGGTGGATCAGGAGGTCAGGAGTTCGAGTCCAGCCTGACCAACATGGCGAAACCCCGTCTGCACTAAAAATACAAAATTAGCCAGGTGTGGTGGAGCATGCCTGTAATCCCAGCTACTCAGGAGGCTGAGGGAGGAGAATCACTTGAACTCATGAGGTGGAGGTTGCAGTGAGCCGAGATGGCACCATTGCACTCCAGCCTGGGCGACAGAGCAAGACTCTGTCTCAAAAAAAAAAAAAAAAAAAAAATTGAATCATTGTTTTCCAGTCCTTGGAGGGCAAGGCAAATATTCCCAAACATCAGACTTTCTATTGATTAATCAGTTATTATTAGCTCATTTACTAGAGATTTTATGATGTGTCAGCCACTATACAAAGTGTTTTGTCAGTATAGTCATGTGCCACATAATGACATTTTTATTAATGACAGACAGCATATAAGGCAGTGATCCCATAAGATTATAATACAAAATTTTTACTGTACCTTTTCTATGTTCATATATGTTTAGATACACAAATACCATTGTGTTACAATTTGCTACTGTATTCAGTACAGTAACATCTTGTACAGGTTTGTAGCCTAGGATCAATCGGCTATACCCTAAGCCTAGGTACTTAGCAGGCTATGCTAAGTCTATAATCTATCATCTAGATTTGTTTGTGTAAACACATTCTATAATATTTGCACAATAATGAAATCACCTAACGACACATTTCTCAGAATGTATTCCCATCGTTAAGCAACACGTGACTGTATTATCTCATTTAATAACCCCAAAGCACTATGAGGCAATGTGATAGGCAGAATCTAAATACCCTTTTCTTCTCTCTAAAAAATACATTTTCTTTCTTTCTTTCTTTCTTTTTCTTTAGAGACAGGATCTCACTATCACTCAGACTGGAGTGCAGTGGCACAATCATAGCTCACTGCAGCCTTGAACTCCTGGGCTCAAGTGATCCTCTCCCCTCAGTCTCCCAAAGTTCTAGGAGCCACAACATCTGGCCCTAAAAAAGTACCTTCTTATACATTAATCTAGCTATTGCTATGAAGGAATTTAGTACATGGAATTAAGATTATTCATTGTAGATGAAATTAAGATTACTAATTAGCTGGCTTCAAAATAGAGAAATTCTTTTGGATAATCTAGGTTGGTCCAATGTAATTATATAAACCCTTAAAAATAGAAGAGGAAGGCAGAAGAGATGAAGAAAAAAGGAGGAAAGAGAAATTCAAGGCATGAGAAAAAGTTGACCTGCTGCTGCTGGCTTTGATAATGAAAGACACCAGAAGCCTAGCTCTTCATCACTACAATGGACTCTCCCCTAGCTAATTGTTCTCAAGACTTTATTATTAATTAATTAATTTATTTATTTTTATCATACTTTAAGTTCTGGAGTACATGTGCAGAACGTGCAGGTTTGTTACATAGGTATACATGTGCCATGGTGGTTTGCTGCACCCCTCAACCCGTCATCTATGTTAGGTATATCTCCTAACGCTATCCCTCCCCCCTCCCCCCATCCTCAGACAGGCACCGATGTGTGATGTTCCTCTCCCTGTGTCCATGTGTTCTCATTGTTCAACTCCCACTTATGAGTGAGAACATGCGGTGTTTGGTTTTCTGTCCTTGTGTTAGTTTGCTGAGATTGATGGCTTCCAGCTTCATTCATGTCCCTGCAAAGACATGAACTCATCCTTTTTTATGGCTGATTAGTATTCCATAATGTATATATGCCACATTTTCTTTATCCAGTCTATCATTGATGGGCATTTGGGTTGGTTCCAAGTCTTTGCTATTGTGAACAGCGCCGCAATAAGCATACGTGTGCATGTGTCTTTATAGTAGCATGATTTATAATCCTTTGGGTATATACCCAGTAATGGGATTGCTAGGTCAAATGGTATTTCTAGTTCTATATCCTTGAGGAATCACTTCAATAAAATACTGGCAAACCGAATACAGCAGTGCATCAAAAAGCTTGTCCACCACGATCAAGCCGGCTTCATCCCTGGGATGCAAGCCTGGTTCAACATATGTAAATCAGTAAACGTAATCCATCACATAAAAAGAACCAATGAGAAAAACCACATGATTATCTCAACAGATGCAGAAAAGGCCTTTGACAAAATTCAACAGCCCTTCATGATACTAACTCAATAAACTAGGTATTGATGGAATGTATCTCAAAATAATAAGAGCTATTTATGACAAACCCAAGCCAATATCATACTAAATGGGCAAAAACTGGAAGCATTCCTTTTGAAAACTGGCACAGGACAGGGATGCCCTCTCTCACCACTCCTATTCAACATAGTATTGGAAGTTCTGGTCAAGGCAATCAGGCAAGAGAAAGAAACAAAGGGTAATCAATTAGGAAAAGAGGAAGTCAAATTGTCTCTGTTTGCAGATGACATGATTGTGTATTTAGAAAATGCCATCATCTCAGCCCAAAATCTCCTTAAGCTGATAAACAACTTCAGCAAAGTCTCCGGATACAAAATCAATGTGCAAAAATCACAAGCATTCCTATACTCCAGTAACAGACAAACAGAGAGCCAAATCACGAGTGAACTCCCATTCACAAGTGCTATAAAGAGAATAAAATACCTAGGAATCCAACTTACAAGGGATATGAAGATCTCTTCAAGGAGAGCTACAAACCACTGCTCAATGAAATGAAGACTTTATATATAAGTCATATAATCATATGACTAAAGAACGTGATAGCAGTCTCCAAATATAACATATTTCAAGGCCTCCAAATATAAGGATTTTAAATTATTTTTCTGAACCAAGAGCCTCTGGAACTATAGCAGTGCATGATTCTATTGTTAGTATTACTTTGCTTTGAAAACAAATATTTTGATGTAGGTACAATTAAAAAGAAACTCTTGCAAGATCATGTTTATTCTTCAAACCACAGATTCAAATAGTTACTATTTTTTTCCTTCATGTTCACAGTACTGTTAATAAAATTTTCTCCATGGGTTGGTACACTTGAATTTGCATTTTGAGAGATACAGAAGGAGAGATATTGGTGCAAATAGGAAAAGGAATGGAACAGGATATTTATATTGGTTTTAAACATTTTAACATTCATTGTGTGTCATTTTTAACTGACTGATGAAAGGTAAAGATGTCAGAATTTTTCATTTCGTGAAACAGCGTGCAGTGTTTGCTATCCTGGAAATTGTTAGTTTTCTAAAGTATAAATATTCTGTTTCATTTTGTTTCCAATTTAGGTTCATGTCTTCCCCATGGCATCTCACGTGGTACAAATCGATATGCGCATTTTTTCAATAATAATAATTTCAATGCTAACTAGGATGTGGTAAGGACTTACCATCACCTGCAAACTTACAATATACTCTCTGCTTCTTGCACACTAAATTGATGAATAAGACCTATTTGTAATTGTGGGTAAGAGATGACAGACAATAAACTTTTTAAAAAGTTTGACTATTAAACAGACATTAAATCAAAAGGAAATTAAATGTTTATTTTTGGGAAAAAAGAGCTCAGATTCTATCTGTATCTTTTGCCAGTGTCCCTGGTCCTGGTCCAGCCTAAGGGAACTAGTCTCAGTTCCCTAAAACTTCATATATATGAAATTTTACTTTCATATGCAATTTTTTGTATAAAAATTAATATATTTTTATATATTATGTAAAACATTGAAAAGGATATATATTATATATTTTTAATAACTATGGCTCACTCACGCTATTACTTTGGCTGCAAATATAATTGTAGGTTGAATCATTTATTCCCAATTCTTCATTTCTTCCCTTCTTTCTTTTTGCCATGGACTTTTAATAACATCCAACAGAATAGGATGAATTTAACATATGATCCTATGGGTATTGGATTGTCCAAGTTACTCTGGACAATAAAATATGGGTGCAGTTGGCACTATGACATTTCTGGGCTCGGACCTAAAGAGATACCATGGTACTCTGCTCATTCTTTTGCCTTTTTATTGCTGTTAAGAGAAGCACTTCCTTTGTGCAGCTGCTGCCCTTCTGCATGGGTTCCAGAGTAAATGTATGGATTAGGTTTAAACATAGCACAACAGTAGCGAGGAAAGCCCAGCTTTCCCTGTAGCTTGAAGCAGAGCCAACCATCTAGGCTCAGCCAGGATCAGACTACCCCAAAACAACCTGAAGATGGATAGATGGGTCCAGCAGAGATCATGAGAGTTGGCTCAGCTTAACTACATACAAGGGAAATAATCAATGCTTATTCTTGTATGCCATTGGGATGTTATGACTCTGTACCATGCAGCATTGTTGCAGAAATAGCTAACAGATACGAATACCTTTTACCATGTGTATATTTGAGTAAACTATGTTTTAATCTGCCCAAGTCACACCCAAAGTTTTCTCCTTCTTTGATCCTTCTCAATCTCAAATGTAGTTTTTTGTGTGTGTGCCCACATGTCCATAATAATATTCATTATATTTTACTGAAATTTGTTGCTCATGCATTTATCTCTCTCAGTAGAGGATAAGTTACTGGAAGGCAAGGAATGTGTCTTATGTATCTTTGGAGATACAACCTAGCAGAGCACCTCACATGTAGCTGGTGTTTAAATAGACTTTTCTAAATGATGGAATGGATAGATCAATGCCTTTTCCAGTTATTTGATGTCACATGATATTTGGGTATTTAATGTGCTACATATTTATCTGGAAAAGTTTCTAGTTGGAAGGAAGTTGAGACCATCTAAACTATTCAAACATGGGTAGTAATGTCTGTTTCTTGTCATCAGTGGAAGCACACTTTGGAGTAAACTCCTAGATTCCAGAAAAATCTGCCTTCTCTTTTTTTTTGCTCCAACGCCATAGAGTGAGCTGAGCTGTAGAGTTTTCCTTCTTAATGGTGTGTAATTTCGTGATGTTTCACAAATTACAAATTCTGTGATTTCACTCATTATGCATTTTAGCATTAGGAGTTTGGATCTCAGGGTAGGATTGGAAAAACAATGATTGGGCTGCTATTTGCTATGCATGTTAGGAATAAAAGGGAATCAACTGAAAGAGGTGGAATCATGACCAGCAAACTTGTGAAGAAAAACAAGTAGAATTGGGGCTTTCTCTTAACTGAGTACCTGACCAAAAATTTGGGGCTAAATTTAAGCCAGAGTAGATCAAATTCTAGGTAGAGACTGTAAAGAGTAGTCGGTACAATGTCAAACAGTTCATAGGACCTCTAGGAAAGCCAGTAATTTATTTGATTTCTAGGGTTTTTATTTTCAAACATTTCTAGTTTTGGTAAATTATGATCAGAGTAACATTTGTAATTGTATTAGTCCATTTTCATGCTGTTGTGAAGAAATACCTGAGACAGGGTAATTTATAAAGAAAAAGAGATTTAATAGACTCACAGTTGCACATGGCTTAGGAGGCCTCACAATCATGGCAGAAGGTGAAGGAGGAGAAAAGGCATGTCTTACATGGTGGCAGGCAAGAGAGTGTGCAGGGGAGCTGCACTTTATAAAACCATCATATCCCATGAGGCTTATTCACTATCAGGAGAACAGCACAGGAATAACCTGCCCCCATGATTCAATTACCTCCCACAAGGTCCCTCCCAGGACATGTGGGAATTATAAGAACTACAATTCGAGATGAGATTTGGGTGGGGAGATTTAATACTTTTTTTTGTTATATTTTAAATTATCTTAAATGTTTGTGTGCTTGAGAAAAAGATGTATTCTTTATTAGCAGGGCATATAGAATAATATATATATATAGATTGTGTTGAATAGGTCATCCAAATTCTTGTTTTATTTATATATTTTTGTTTACTCGATGTCTTATACTGATAGCGATTTAAGTCTCCTATTACTAAAGTTTTAACATCTATGATTCTGTGAGTCTCTTGTTTTTTATTTATATAGGTGGTTGCTATGTTATGTGGTGCATAGATATTTATTATTATTCATTGTCATATTTTCATTAAATATGCTTTTCTTTGAATGTATAATGTGATTAGGTATGTATTCTACTTTTATTATCAGTTTCATTACCCCTGCTTTCTTATTGCTTTTTTAATTTTTTTCTAATATATCTTAACACTTACTCTTTAGTCTTTTTCAATGCAAGTATTCATTTTCTTTTGTGTGCCTTTTATAAACAGCATATAGCTGAGTCTTTGTAAATTGGATTATAGTTTCTGTCTTTCTCTCTTCTTTCTTTCTCTCTCTCTCTTCTCTTTCTTTCTTTCTTCTTTTTTTTTCTTTTTTGAGACAGAGAGTCTCACTCTGTCACTAAGGCTGAAGGATAGTGCTGTGATCACTACTCACTGCAGCCTCAAACTCCTGGACTCAAGTAATCCTTCCCCATCTATCTCCCAAGTAGCTGGGACTATACAGGTGTGCACCAACATGCCTGGATACTTTTTTGATCTTTCGTTTTGTTTTGTTTTGAGACGGGGTCTCCCTTTGTTGTCCAGGCTGGTCTCAAAGTCTTGAGCTCAAGCAATGCTCCTGCCTTGGCCTTCCAAAGTGCTGGAATTATAGGCATGAGCTACCATGTCAGGCAAAATCTTTTCTTTTGTAAATAGGTGAGTTAATATTCACAACAGCAAAGACATGGAATCAACCCAAATGCCCATCAATGATAGACTGGATAAAGAAAATGTAGTATGTATATACCACGGAATACTATGCAGCCATAAAAAGGAATGAGATCATGTCCTTTGCAGGGACATGGATGGAGCTGGAAGCCATTATCCTCAGCAAACTAATGCAGAAACAGAAAACCAAACACTGCATGTTCTCACTTATAAGCAGGAACTGAACAATGAGAACATACGGACACAGGGAGGGGAACAACACACACTGTAACCTGACAGGGGTTGGGGTGTGGGGAGGGAGAACATTAAGAAAAAATAGGTAGTGCGTTCTGGGCTTAATACCTAGGTGATGTGTTGATCTGTGCAAAAAACCACCATGGCACACATTTACCTATGTAATAAACATGCACATCTTGCACATGTATACCGGAATTAAACTAAAAATAAAAATTAAAAAATAAGTAAATAAAATAAATTGGTGAGTTAAATCCATTAGCATTTATTGAAAAGATTAATGTGTTTGGCCTCAACTCTGCCATATTATCTTAGCTTATAGTTAATACTTAGACAAATAGTTTATGTTTTTTCTCTATACAATATATTTTCTTTAATTTTAAAATTTTTAATTTATTATAGTATTTAGGGAGCTTTTTGGTTTTGTTTTATTGAATATCTTTTACTTATACTTTTTAAAATGCCCTTTGTCCCCTATTTTCATGTTCAAAATATTTCCATTTGGTTTGTCATTTATCTGTGGCATCCTTTAACTCACATTTATTTCTTATAAAATAGCCAAATCATTTAGTCTACTTTCCATTCTTCTTTACTTTTCTCTTTCCATTTTTCAGTGGCATGATTTCTACTTGGTCAGAATATAAAATGGATAAACTATATATCATATAGCATATTATTCTTTTACTCCAAGCCCACCTTAGTCTCTTACAAATGCAATAACTAAGATCAAATGTGAATATCAATTTGTATATCAATAAACTTTGCTCTTTATTAATCCTTTGCTCAGTTTCCCCAGGCATCTTTTGGTTGGATACAGTTTGTGTTCTAGTAGATTTTTCAAGGAGGGCTCATGGTTTCAGAATTCTTCGAGTTCTTTTGTCTAACATTTTTGTAAATAGCCTTGATACTTGAAGGACAGTTCTGTCGATAACAAACTGAAGGAAAAAAATATGTAATGCCAGCTTTATTTCAGGCTTTCTTTCTTAGCATTGATTGAAAATGCTTCTCCTCTTTGCCTCGTTTTGTATTTTGGTCTAAGGCCAATCACTCTTTTTCCCTTGTGAAATATTTTGTCTTTCTGCTGAAGGTCCTAAGGATGGTCTAAAAATCTCTACAGACTATGATCTTTACTTGTATATATCATAGAGTTTATCATTGCAGGTCAATTTTTACAGGCACCCCACAGACCCTATAAATATGTTGATACAAATTTTCTTTTATTTCTGGAAAGTGTTCTTGTATAATCATTTTAATCGTTTTGTTTTTATCTTAGTTTCCTCAGGGACTCTAAATATACAGATGTTATTTTTCCTTTGTCTTCAATTTCAAACATTTTTTCTCACATCATTTTTATTTACTTACCACATTTTCAATGCATTGTTTTCCTGTCTACTTCAGTGCCTTTTTAATGTTTTCATTCAAATTTCTTTTTACCTTAAGTACTGCATAAGTTAGTCGTAATTTCTAATATGATTTTGTCTTTTTTTTTCTGTTTTCTTCCAGGAATCAATCAATTTATATTTTATTTCTTCCTTTTTTTGTCCATTTCTATTTTTGCTTTTTGAATTTCTGATGCAAATTGTCTTCTCAGTCCATGCTTGGTGGCTCACACCTGTAACCCCAGCACTATGGGAGGCCAAGGCAGGAGGATTGCTTGGGACCAAGAATTTGAGAGCAACCTGAGCAACATAGTGGGACCCTGTTTCTACAAATAATAATAAGAAGAAAAATAGCCAAGCATGATGACGGGCGCCTATGGTCCCAGCTACTCGAGAGGCTGAGGTGGGAGGATCGCCTGAGCCCGGGGAGTTCGAGGCTGCAGTGAGCTGTGATCGTGCCACTGCATTCTAGCATGGGTGGCAGAGTGAGACCCTGTCTCAAACACACACACACACACACCTCAAATTATCTTCTCATATCTCCCAATACTTACTTGAATATATTTATTTCAGATTTGAATGTTATATTTCAGGTATTTAAATATATAGACTGTCTCTCTGTATAAATTCAGTATATATATATGTATACACATATTCAGTGTGTATATATATATATTCAGTATATATATATTCAGTATATTCAGTATATATATATATATAGAGAGAGAGAGAGAGAGAGAGAGAGAGAGAGACCCTGACGAACCCCCTCCAGTAGATACTGTTCACTCTGCGTTTCTATGGTCAGAGAGTTTTGGAATAGTTTGTAAGATTCCTAGTTCAAGAGTGCCCTCTATGGTCCGAGTAGCAAAGTACGTTTCCTTCCAGTTTGGGAGGAGAGGGAGGGGCTGGGGGAGAGGTTGTGTTTTCTTTGATACCTTTTACTCTATTTTATCTTGCAACAACCTGAACTTTCTCTTCTTGCTTTTCTTTCTTTCCTATGCAGTTTTCAAAGGGTGACTCTCCTTTTCTTTTCACCCATTTCTGCCCACAAAGCCCTTTTTAGCCTTTTTCCTATATTCAGTGCTTTGATCTACTTATATGCTTTTTCATCATTTTCACACAGAAGGTAGACTTTCTCTATATAATATGGCTTTAGGAAAAAATTAAAGACCCAAAGATACCTCTTCTCTTTTCTCTTCAACAGTTTTTTTTTTTTTCAAACTTTACTTGCGTTTTCAAATTCTTCGGGCCAGAAACAGAGAAAGCTGGCAAGAATTGGGCATTATTGTTCTACCTACAGGCAATTACATTTTAGCCATTCACTCTCTTAATGTTATGTGGGCAGCTTGGATTTCTGTAGTTTTATTTATTCTTGTAGTTCTTTACTGCTTCTGTTACTGCCCTGGTTGGGTACATTAAATTTACAAGCCTGATATTGCCTTGGCAATATCTTAGTCAGTTTCAGCTGCCATAACAAATTACCATAGGCTGGCTAGCTTAGGCAAAAACCACTTATTTCTCACAGTTTTGGAGGCTGGAAGCCTCAGCTCAGGATGTCCGCATCATTCATGCTGGTGAAGGTCCTCTTCCAGTTGTAGACAGCCGACTTCTTGTATCTTTACACGGCACAAAGAGGGCAAGCAAGCTAGTTCTCTGATATCTTCTTATAGGGGCATTAATCCCATCCATGAGGGCTCCACCCTCATGACCTAATTACATTCCAAAGGCTCCAACTCTGGATGCCATCCCATTGGGGATTAGAGTCCAACATATAAATTTGGGGGAAACACAAACAGTCATAAAAGCTACCTAGAATTACCTGCCTAATAATTTTTTAGTGGGCATTGGGCATAGTGACTCACATTGATGAGGGTCTGGATTGTGTTGTCTTCCTTTAAACACGTTGAATATTGTTTTTTGGAGCAGTTTGAGACTTCCTAGGTTTGCTTGTGTTTAAATATTGTTAGTGTTTGTCTACCATATTTCTTATTCTGGAGACAGTTTTGCCCTGCTACTAAGGTGTGACTCATCTGGTGCCTACTGGATACCCTAGATGTACAAGGAGCCATCTATGCTCTGACTAGTCAGAAGTAAAGACTCACAGCCTTATGTGAGCTCTGGGAATTGTTTATATTTTAGCTTTCTGATAGCGTACCTTTGCCTGGGTTTACAAAATTATCCCCTACACATGTGCACCTTTGTATTGAATAACATACTCATAAAACATTTTGCAAATTTCTGTAGCTCCCTTTCTGCATAGCTCTATCCTTTCCAGTATTCTGCATTAAAAATCTACCTTAGCCTACCTTAAATCTGATATTTGCCTCCAAATCTCAAGAATATTGCCTAGCGATGCTGGGGTTCCTCCTCCCTGTACTGTATCTAAAAAGTTTTCCAGGCTGAAAGCTGGGGAAACTGTAAGGTTCACTTCATTTATTTCCTGTCTCTCAGGTATAATAACCCTATGCTGTCTGTTCTACAATGTCTGACAAAATTTGTTTCATGAATTTTGTCTAGTTTCCTTGTTTCAATTAAAGACCTGAATCAGTTACCCCATTATATTAAAAGTGGAAAATTTGGACTGCATTAATTTTTAAAAGCTTTATAGCTGACATTAATGTGAAACTAGTTTTAGGAACCACTACTTCAGCTTCATAAGGAGTGATAAGATAAAAGAACTTAATGATTATCTTGATAATTGGGAATGCTATAAATAGCTAATAGCCATTGAGTGTTTATTGCACTGTAACTGTTCCAAGAACTTTGAAGATGAATTAATCAATATTTCTCTTTCAGGTTCCCTTTAACAATTCAATCAAGTCCAAGTAGAAGTGAAAGCTGGGTGATATATTGGGAAAATATGTGCAGGGACCAGACCTAGGGAATCAAGGTGGACACCAGGACACATATTCTCACTCCTTTCATTTCTCCCATTCCCTCCTCCTCCTGCTGCTCCTCCTTATCCTCCTCCTCCTCCTCCTGCTGAACCTCCTCTCCTCCTTCTTCTTTTTTTTCCTTCTTCTCTCCTCTCCACCTCCGTACACATACACACAGTGTATATGTTAGTTTGCTTTTGACTGCAAGAAAAACCTTGAATCAACTCAATAAATAATGATGACATGTGTAACTAACGTAATAGCAAGTCCAGAGGTAGAGAAGACACCAGAATGTGTAATTTGGGCAATCAAATGTATCATCAAGAATCTTAGTTTAGTTTTGTTTTGCTTTGCTTTATGTGTGCTCTGACAACTTTGTGTTGTTCGGTATGATTTGTGGATAACTACAGTTGTTTCATGAAATACGTGGAAACACAGCAACATAGAGAGGATGGAAAAGATTGTCTCTTCTTAATGAGAAAAAAATTCCCTTTTCTTAGTAGAACACTTTTCATTTTCCGAATTCTTTGGTCAGAATTAGGACACGTGCTCATCTCAGAGTCAATTGCTGGCCTGAGTTGAGGGTACATAACCTCCCAGGCACTTCAGGGGGACCTCATCAGCCAAGGTAAATTCTTTGGTGAACCATGCATGTGTGTACCAGGACAAGTCAGAACCCGCAGTAGGGGGAGGGGTTTGCTGTTATAGAAGAGAGGATTGGGCAGAACGCTAACAAAAGTGCTGCTTATTATAACCCCCCTTTGACAAATGGTGTATCAGAGGCTCACTGTGTTTAACCAACCTGCTCAGAATAACACAGACAAGGGTTGGAGGAGGTAAAATTGGAAGCCGCACTGTTTGACTCCAATGTTGAAGCTTTTAATAAATATTCAATAAAATGGCTTTAAAAACAAAAGGGTTACGAGCCTATAGTAATATCAGTGATAATGTATCTTAACTCATTTCTCAGATATCTTTAATTAGCAATAATTATTTGCGTTTTCCTTCTAGTAATTTGCACATAGGAGTGCCAGGAACCTGCTAGACATCGCCTGTGCTTTGCCCTGTATTTGGAAGCCCATTGGGAAACTTGAAAAGGTCTGAGAAGAATCATCCTGTCTGTTAAGTGATAATTTGAGAAGAAAGAAACATCCTCCTTGAAGTGCAGAGAGTTGCTTCTCTCTTGACACCTTAGAGGCAAGTCCAGGGAGCAGAATTAAGTGACAGTAAAAGGAAAAGATCACATGTATCACAGGAATGAGGAATCCTTATGGCTAAGTCAGCTCTCCACAGTTAGGCTACACTTTGATGTTGGCAAAAGTTTCCCTAGTGGGAGAGACATAGGGAAAAGGGCAGAGGAATAAAGAGACAGCTTCACTTACCCAGTCTAAGTAAAGAGGTGAACAGTACATCCATCTAATATTTAATATGGGCTTCTCTTGTGAAGAGCTGGAAATGCATTTATTAAAGTCTGCATAAGCAGTTGAGATATAGCCTCCAAAATAAACTGGAAGAAATAAAGGAAAAGAAACTGACTTACTGAAAAGTTTATAAGCCCTCACAGAGAGCCAAGCTGCAAACAAGAATCCATGCAGAGCTGAAGGGATGTCTCCGGGGGATTAGTTGCAGAATTGTTTTCTCTAGTGGATGCTGTAGTGTATGGACAGGTTCCTCCACTGATGGCCAAACTACTCATTCCCCCACCTGCTGAGAATCAGAGTGTGGACGGCTGATGACTCATGACTGAGTTCCTTACCAGGAATTAACCTCGACTGGGCCCAAGTGTATGCTCCCTGTCTGGGTTCAAATTAAAATCCAAAACGTAGTCTATGTGGGAGTACAGATACCCAGTCATCATGTCTCAGTTTGGGGCCGCTCTGATGGGTCCTCCCAGTTCTAGAACCAGCTGTAGTCTTTATTGTAATGGCATCATAGTTCAGCATGCCCTTGCCTAATTCTGCTGCCTTCCTTTCTTCACTGGTGTTCTTTCCCAAACAACTCGTGAATAAATTCCCTGCATGCAAATCTTTGCCTCCAAGTCTGTTTTCTCTGAAACTAGACCTCAGAAACTTCAACATAGTGAAACTCATAGTGAAACCTTATCCTTTGTCTGGGACTGATGGTTTCTCTGGCATGTGGGACATTCAGTCCCTAAAGTGGAAGAGACCCAAGCAAACCAGAATGGTTATTCATTGAACCTCAATGATACAGTTAAAATAGACTGAAAATTCTACTCAAAGATGAGCCACAAATGTCATGAAAATTCTGTCATCACCATGTGCATGGAAGTCTTTTTCTTTTTCTTTTCTTTTTTTTTTGAGATGGAGTCTTGCTTCATCACCTAGGCTGGAATGCAGTGGCTTAATCTCAGCTCACTGCAAACTTCGCCTCCTGGGTTCAAGTGATTCTCCTGCCTCAGCCTCCCGAGTAGCTGGGATTACAGTCCCCTGCCATCACGCCCAGGTAATTTTTGTATTTTTTTTTTAGTAGAGACAGGGTTTCACCATGATGGCCAGGCTGGTCTTGAACTCCTGACCTCAGGTGATCCATCCACCTTGGCCTCCCAAAGTGCTGAAATTAGAGGCGTGAGCCACTGCACCTGGCTGGAAGTCTGTATCTTTTGCTGGTATATAAAAATATCTTTGTGTTTTCTTTCTATGTCTCTGGTAACCAGCCTTCATAGCTTTTTCTGCTATAAATCCCCCCTATATACTGCTGATAGGGTGAACTTCCTGACTTGAAACTCCAATAGAGAGTCATCCTCTCACCTCATCAGAGAACCTTGCCATGGTTCTCTAATTCTTCCATTTTGTTCTCTAAGCTGCTTCCAGTGAGATATTTCTGAAGTGGAGTTGTGATCATGTCCCTGCTTCTTAACACCACGCCACAGCTGTTTGACCTTTGGCAGAGTCTGAATTCCTACCCTCAATGTTTATTGAAGACATGACCTCTTAGCTCTCCAGCTCTTGTGCTTCCACTCCCCTTTTCTCTCCAGCCATCCATGACTACCAAGTTATAGTGCTAGTGATAAGGCTTCCCCTCTTTCAGTCAGAGCCTTTGTTAGAAAACCCCTTCCTCTCTCCTTTGCCTGACAATTTCCAATGTGATTCATTTTTCCCACTCTGTTTAGATGTGTCATGTCTTCTATTAGGAAGCCTTACATGGTGCCCCTGGCCACCCTGGTTTGGATTAGATAGCCCTTCTTGTGTGCTCATGGACTCCCACCTGGACTTCCATAGCTGTCTATCACATCTCCCTACTTTTAGTGCACACCTTCTCTGGCTTCTATACTGAAGGCAGAAAGTTCTATTCACAATGAGAATCGGATTATATCTCACTTCTTGCCCAATTTCACACAACTGTGTTAACAAAAAATCAGTAGCTGCCTCACTGATCTTAGAATAAAGATTGTTATTTTTATTTATTTATTCATTTATTATTATTATTATTTGAGACAGAATCTCACTCTGTCGCCCAGGCTGGAGTGCAATGGTGCGATCTCGGCTCACTGCTACCTCCACCTCCTGGGTTCAAGTGAGTCTCATGTGGCAGCCTCCTGAGTAGCTGGGATTACAGGCACCTGCCACCCTGCCCAGCTAATTTTCGTATTTTTAGTAGAGACGGGGTTTCACCAGCTTGTCCAGGCTGGTCTGAAACTCCTGACCTTGTGATCCACCTGCCTTGGCCTCCCAAAGTGCTGGGATTACAGGTGTGAGCCACCGCACCCGGCCTGGAATTGTTATTTTTAAAGTGATTTCTATGAGATGCTATGTCTACAGTCTCAGCTTACTTTGCTTCAGCTTTTCTGGCCTTCTTTTACTCCCCAAGTCATTTCATGCTTCTCTTGTCACTGTGCTTCAGATGTGCAGGTGCTCCTAGAGAGGTTCTCTCCTCCTGCTCTCTATGCTTCTCCAAAGGCTATTCAAGTACTACCTTTCTTTACATCCTTCTGATATTCACTTTACATATGTGGCTTTCAGCCTTCTAGTGAAACCTACTCTTATATCCCATACTTCATAGAAACCTGTACTTCCTATGCATAGCTTATATGGTAGATGTAATTGTCTTAGCTCCGTTTTCTTTTCCTAAATAGACTCTGAGATGGAGATTTATGTGTAAGACTTTTATGGGTGAATATGCTTTCAAGAAAAACCTGTGGGTGAGTAAAAGAAGTAAGAGTAGACAGTGGGAGTTATCGAACAGTACATAGGCACTACAATCCAAGGGTAATGTTGGAGTTGGGATGGCTTTTTCTAATTGTTGTCTTTTGAGACTATGTTAGTACATTTTTATGTTACTATAAAGGAATGTCAGAGACTGAGTTATTTATAAATAAAAGATGTTTATTTTGGCTTACAGTTCTGCAGGTTGTACAGGAAGCATAACTCTAGCATCTGCTTCTGGTGAGGGCCTCATGAAGCTTACAGTCGTGGCAGAAGGTGAAGAGGAGCCAGTGTGTCACATGGTGACAGAGGGAGCAAGAAAGAGGGGGGGAAGTGCCACGCTTTTTAAAACAACCAGATCTTATGTGAATGAAGAAAGAGATCTCACTCATTACCACAGGGAGGGCACCAATCATGAGGGATCTACCACCATGACCCAAATATCTCCCATGAGGCCCCACCTCCAACACCAGGAATCAGATTTCAATATGACAATTTGGAGGGGAAAAGAACACCCAAACTATATCATTATGCCCCTGGCCTCCCAAATCTCATGTCCTTCTCACACTGCAAAATACAATCATCCCGTCCCAACAGTCCTCAAAACTCTTAATGCATTCCAGCATCACTCAAAAGTCCAAAATCCAAAGTCTCATCTGAGACAAGGAAAGTCTCTTCCACTTATGAGCCTTAAAATGAAAACCAAGTTATTTACTTTCAAGACAAAATGGTAGCACAGGCATTAGGTAAATATTCCCATTCTAAAAGGGAGAAATCAGCCTAAAGGAAGGGGCAACAGGCCTCACACAAGTATGAAACCCAATAGGGCAGTCATTAAATCTTAAAGCTCCAAAATAATTTCTTTTGACTTCGTGTCACATATCCAGGGCATACTGATGTAAAGAGTGGGCTCTCAAGGCCTTAGGTACACTTGCCCCTGGGACTTTTCAGGATGTAGCCCTTGTGGTTGTTTTCTCAAGTTGGATTTGAGTGCCTGTAGGTTTTCTAGGCTAGGATTGCAAGCTGCCAGTGGTTTTACCATTCTCAGGTCTGGAGGGCAGCAGGCCCCTTCCCACAGCTCCACTGGGCAGTGCTCTGGTGGGGACTCTATGTAGAGGCTCTGCTCCTGCAGCAGGTTTCTGCCTGAGCACCCAGACTTTCCTGTACATTCTCTGAAATCCGGGTAGAAGCTGCCAAGCCTCCTTAAATCTCACATTCTGTGCACCTGCAGGCTTAACACCACATGGAAACTGCCAAGGCTTATGGCTAGTACCTTCTGGAGCTGTGGTCTGAGCTATGCCTGGGGCCCTTTGAACTCTGACTAGAGCCAGAGGGGCCAGGATGTGAGGAGCAGTATCCTGAGGTGGTGCAGGGCGGTGGCACCATGAGCCTGGCCCCTAAAACCATTCTTTTCTCCTGGTCCTCTAGGCCTGTGATGGGAAGGGCTGCTTCAAAGACTTCTGAAATGCCTTTAAGGCTATTTTTTTCATTGTCTTGGATATCAGCACTTGGCTCCCTTTCAGTCATGCTAATTGCTCTAGCAAGTGGTTTTTCCAAAGCCTCCTTTCATTCCTCTCCCAAAAATGCTTTTTCTTTCTCTACTACATGGCCAGGCTACAAATTTTCCAAACTTTTGCACTGTTTCCCTTTCAATTATAAGTTTCAACTTTAAGTCATTTTTTTGCTCATATATCAGATTATAGATAGTTAGAAGCAGCCAGGCTACATCTTGAATCCTTGCTTCTTAGAAATTTCTTCTGCCAGATACCCTAGGTCATCACTTCTAAGTTCAATCTTCCATAAATCCCTAGCACACGTTCATAATGTGGTTAAGTTCTTTGCTAGGGCATAAGAAGTATGACCTTTGTTCTAATTCCTAATAAATTACACATTTCTCTCTGAGACTTCATCGGCCTGGCTTTCACTGTCCAATTTCTATCAGTATTTTGGTCACAACCATTTAACCAATCTCTAAGAAGTTCCAAAAGGTTTGTTTTGGCTCACAGTTCTGCAGGCTGTATAGGAAGCATGGCACCAGCATCTGCACCTTCTGAGGGCTTCAGGAAGCTTCCAATCATGGCAGAAGGTGAAGGGGGAGCAGGTGCATCAAATGGTGATAATGAGCAAAAGAGACAGGGGGTAAGTGCCACACACTTTTAAACAACCAGTTCTCATGTAAACTCATTACCATGAGGAGAGCACCAAGATATTCATGAGGGGATCCACCCCTATGACCCAAACACTTCCCACCAGGCCCCACTTCCAATATTGGGGATTCGATTTCAACATGAGATTTGGATGGAACAAACATCCAAATTATTTCAGAGACACCTGTTAGAATTAGAATGGAAATGTCTTTGTGGGGAGAGGGAGATCATTATTCTAACTATCAAAAAGGTGGATGCATTTTCTTGGGTATTAACATGTGATACAAGAATATTTATATTTCTGCTTATGAGCATAAGTTTATTTATATGTATACATCTTTAGTCTCCTTATCCCTATTATTCTAGTTGTTTTCTTTACAGGCCCTTGACCATTGAGCCAAGCTATTAGCCAATGGTTATTAGTTCATATTTATATTCTTTACTTTGAGCCACTTATATTTCCAGAAAACATGTGTGACCGGGTGTTTTACCTGAAGGTTAATTCATTGTCAGGATTCATTTCTACAGCTCTTTTTTTAAGGAATATGTCCATTGGAGTTTTAGGGCAGCACACACATACTGAGCCAAGTCATCTGTGGCCTAACCAGAATTAGTGGTCTGGTAGTCAGAGGAGAAGTATAAGAGGATCCTTATGGGCATGAATATTTTCTTGCAAGGCAAAGTTTCTGAATCATCTTCAAGTAAAAAGAAAGTCATATCCTCTAACAAGGAGTGGGCCACTTCTCTGAGCCCAGATATTTCAGAGAGATCTGGGGATTTAAGATTTTATATGTATGGACTCATATATCCCCATCTCCTGTCTCTGGTTTTGCTCCTTCTTAATTAGGGCCAGACCACAGTATGGCTAAAATGAAGAATTCAACTTCCACTGGAGTTAAAATACTCTTATATAGGCTCTGGGTCTGAACTTAACCTTTTTATATCCTTAGACTTTGAAAAATGAGTCACTTCATGTGCTATCAGGATGGTCCATTGGCTTTTACACTTAGATTTTAATTGCTGATTACTCTCCCTCAGCTTTAAGCCAAAAAAGATGGGAACTTATACCCCTCCCCCATCCCATCCCCCCTCCATTAATCAGTATTGAATGTGGGTTACTCCCGTGAAAGGGGCATGACCTTGACTAAGAGGGCCCTTTCAAGCTGAGAGCAATTGGTGGAGAACGTCAAAGCTGAAAGCTATAGTAACTACCCATACTCCCAGCAGCAGGAGAAATGAGTGCCTCAGATTTTTGCAAGAGGTATGTGGCACACCACAGAATTTATTATATGTGTGTATTTACTGAGTCATGAAACTCAAATACCTAGTATAGTTTTGGCATGCTGTGAGTGTTTATGGGGGGGGTGGTGAGGGATGGGGAGTATACACATGCATCTGCATTTAACTTTTATCTTATTAATTATCACACTAAACTTCAGTGTTCTTTTGTTGACCTCCCTTCTCCTGGGCAGCTAAAACTCCTTTTGGGTAGAAATATGCCGTGCTTGTCTCAGATTGTTAGGTACAATAGGTACAAAGCATGGTTCTCACCATAGCATAGATAATAAATGTCAGTTTCTCAACTGATACATTAAATGGGCTGATGAATGAAGGAGCTTAATGATTCATTAATTCATTCACTTAGGGTCGTATCTGATGGCCTTTCTAACAATAATACAAGTCTGCTTTTGGTAGCACTACTGATGCTGTGTCCATGAGTTTAAATTCTATATTTTGCTTCTTATAAGGAGGCCCTAGAATTCATCACAAGGTACATGGGAACATGAAGTTTGGGATGTTGCCAGGACCACATATGACAAGTGAAATCTTAATGTTTCAGTCTCCTGATCAGAACTTAAAGGACTCTAGGCTAACCAGAATTGTAAAATCGGCAAAACGGCAGACAAGATCAATATCACTTTCTTTCCTATACTTTCTAACCTCCTTGCAATAAGTCAAGACCTGGTAACTAATCTAAATGATGAAATGTGAGTGTAATTTATTTATATTGCTTTTTGAGAGATGTCTGGATCAACTTTTCACAAGTCGTCAGTCTTTCTCTTCCCCTGTGTTACATACTGAGAAGAGGCAGGTGTCACAGATGGTGCCACTATAACATGGGCTAGCCTGTGTCAGCCAGGCTCCCTGGGTGACCGTGTTGAGCAAAACCCCACACTGGCATGCATGGAACATTTAGAGTAAGTGATAAGTAGATTTTATTGTTCTTTGCAAATGAGATTTGGGGTTGTCAGGAATATAACCTAGATTATTCAGCTTATTATAGAATAGGTAGAAATAAGCATGGACAGTGGAATCAACATGTGAAAAAGAGCTTATAAAGTAATATTTTGGTAAGACCAGCTTAGTAGAAATAAGTTTTTCTAAAACTGTGAGCAAGAGCCATATTAGCTGAAAAACTACAAAGATGGATGATAACAGAGGGAAGTCTAAAGGAAAAGGGCCTGCTAGTTAAAAATCATAACAGTGTGTAAATAATTGAGTTGATCTATCATCTATCTATCTATCATCTATCTATCTATCTATCTATCTATCTATCTATCTATCTATCTATCATCTATCTATGTATCCTATCTATCTATCTATCTATCTATCTATCTATCTATCTATCATCTATCTACCTATCTATCTATCTATCTGTCTGTCATCTATCTTTCTATCTTTTGTCATCTATCTCTTGAACCCAAGCATTATAGGGCCAATGGTGCACTTGTTCTTAATCTGTGCTCATTATCTTTCTAATTCTCCTTTCCTGCTTCTTAAAATAGTTTTAATATACTCTTATGAAATTTCATAGCTGCAGAGGGTCAAATCCACCCCCCAAATGTAGAGCAAGTCATGATTGTCACAGCTTCAAGAAAATCACATTACAAAAAATAAGCTACACTTATTCCCATATCAGTCATACCTTTCCATATGCAGAGTTTGTACGAGGGAGTGAAAATGAGGAGTACCACAGTGACTATGCAACCCAGACACCATTATTGATGTTGCAGAATTAAAGTCGTCAAGCTATCGTTGCCACCAGCAGTATAATTTTTCAAGGACTTCTAAAAACCTTTTAACTCCTGTCATGGTTCAAGTAGTTGGCAGGGCCTAAATTTGACTTTGAGCTTCAGATTTGGAAAATCAAGGAATTCAAAGTGAATCTCAGCCAGCTTCCCTTAGCCTCCTCTGACTTTCCCCTCAGACTATAAATGGATCCTGTTTTTGAAAGCAAGCCCAGATTTCCTTAAAACATGTTCCAGTCTCTTGAAATTCACTAAGAGTATATTTCAAATGAAGGCTGCGCTTTTCTCTGCCCCCTGTTTTTGGAGCATCTTCTTTGTAAGCATTCCAATTCCCTTGTATGGGTTAGTGCCACTCTTGCTGAGGACATGTCATGCCCATCATTGCACATTTCAACCAGACTCCCCAGATGAATTACAGTCGGACTTTCCATTGGCTACATGTCAAAAGCAAGCTACTCAGGGTCAACTTCCTTGAAACGATCTGCCAACTGGTCTACTGGCCTCCTTAACACAAGTGGAATTACAGGAATCAAAAGAGAGGATGAAGGTCAACATCGTGGGCTCCATTTCCTTTCAGGGCATTGCTTTTCACATCCTTCAGAAATCTTTCACACCTTCCATTCTAAATGGAAACTAAGTAGAGATAGATTTACACTGTTAATATACTGACCACTTCATTCATTAGTTCCAAAGATGCAATCATTCGAACAATTTATAAATACCAACCATTTTCTGTTACTATGATAAGTTTCTTTGGTCTTATTGAAGTGAGATAATTACTTCCTTATATGGGATATGTACCTCTCTGAATGCTACTGAAAACCATTGCATCTGCTTTTTAAGCAAATACATCCCATTCTTATCTCATATTGGGCTTGCATTCACCCAAAAAAATGCCCTTTGATATTTCATATGAATGGCTGTTCACTCACATCTGGTTCATCTCAAATAGATACTTTTCCTCCCCTAAATGTGTGTTTTGGACTATACATTTATCGGTGTTAAATTGAATCACTTCAGCTTGTCAAGATTTGATTTTTGTCATGTAGTGTGTTCACTATCCATTCCAACTTCAGTAATCTAAAATATCTAATCTGTGTACCATTCAAGTCATTCATCAAAAGTGGAAAAGTTTTGAAAACAGAGTCTTTTAGTTTACCACTGGAAATTAGCTTAGAGGGGCATTGGTGCACTAATACGTATCCTTTAGATGGCTGGCTATATACCTAATGTTTTTAAAACTTACTTTGTACCAGGCTCTATGATAAAGTATTATTTCATGTTACCCTCACAATATTGCAATGAAGGAGGTGTTGTTGCTTTTTTTTTTAGTAGATTAGGAAACTGAGGCTAATGGACATAAAGTTACTTTTAGCAAGATCACATAAGCTAATTAAGGTAAGAATATATTTATCCAGGTTTTTCTCCTACTGCTCCTTGCACTTTACACTCCAGCTGCATCTAATTGCTTATAGTCACTCTCCACTCCAGGATTTTTTATAACAGTGCTTTGCACATGCTATTCCCATTTTCTGAAGTGCCTTGCACTTTTCTTTGTGATTTTTTCAACAACAATCTCCTATTCTGCCTTCGACACTAAGTTCAAGTGTTTTTTCTTTATCCTTGTAGCAGGAATAAAGCCTATCACTCTGAAGATTGAAAGATATTAATATAATGCCGCAATGCACTAACTACAATTTTATTAAATAATGCTTATTATTAGCATCACCACATTTTATGTATACCTCACAGCATTACTTGAGACATTTGCTGTTACCCGTTTTACAGATTTTTTTTACAAGACATTGAAGGAACTGTGAAAGGCCATACGGATAATAAGGGAAAGAGACCAATAGTTTTGACAATTAGAGATAGTGCATTAAGTACTATAAAGACCACTGAAAAAAAATCCAACTCCTTACCACGGTTTACTGGGCTTTGTATCAACTGGGCCATTCCCATCTCTTCTAGTTCAATTCAGACTTGCCTTCGACCCCTGACTTACAGCACTTAGCCACTGGCCTTCCTAGAATTCTGCAAATAAGCCTAGTTGGTTTTCACATTGGGGTTCTCACCCTTGATGCCTCTTCATTCTGGTTGTTATAGTTTCTTCCTATCCTTTCACCTGTGTCTGCTCAGTTGCTAGCTTTCATGAACATTTTAGTTATTTTGTTAATTGCCAAGTAGTATCACATCACTCCGTTTAATTTGCTTCACAGCAACCACACGTATCTCATTTACTTATGGTTATGCACTTTATGGTCTGTTTCCTCTCCAAACATGAACGCTCTGTAAGGACAGGAACCTTGTCAATTTTATTTGCTACCATATGTTGAGGACAATATATAGTATGTAGCAGGTGTCTACTACATTTACATTGAATAAACAAAGAATAAGGTGTTAAAGAAGCATGGTGGGGCAGGCATCTAAATCTTACAAAGAGCAAGGGAAAGTTTTCTGGGAAGAGGCCATGCCTTAGCTCCGCCTGCCATAACAAAATACAATACACTGGGTGGTTTAAAGGCAATTTTCTCACTATTCTGGAGGCTAGATATTTGAAATCAGGGTGCTAGCATGGTTGGGTTCTGGGAAGGTCTCTCTTCCTAGCTTGCTGATGGCTGCCTTCTCACTATGTCTTCACACGATGGAAAGAGAAAAACTGCAAGACCTCTAGTGTCTCTTCTTATAAGGACATAAATCTCATCAAGGGAACCAGGCCAGATGCGGTGGCTGATGCCTGTAATCCCATCACTTTGGGAGGCTGAGGTGGGTAGATTGCTTGAGCCCAGGAGTTTGGGGATCAGCCTAGGCAACATGGCAAAACTCCATCGCTACAAAATATACAAACATGAGCCAGGTGTGGTGGCATGCACCTGTAGTCCCACCTACCTAAGAGGCTGAGGCAGGATGATCATTTGTGCCTGTGAGGTTGAGGCTGCAGTGAGCTGTGATCATGCCACTACACTCCAGCCTGGGAGACACAGCGAGACCTTGTCTCAAAAAAAAAAAAAAAAGAAAATTATACAAATAAAATAGAACCCTACTCTCATGACCTCATCTAAACCTAATTATCTCCCAAAGGCCTTCTGTCCAAATATCATTATATTAGAGGTTGGGGTTTCAATATATGAATCTTGAGGGGGCAAAGTTCAGTTCATAGCAGGGCATGATTATGCAAAGGTAAAATAAGAAGGAGTTAACCCAAATCTTGGAGGTGGGAATGCATAAATCACTGGTTTGAAACCATGGGAGATTTTGCTGCCTTTTCTTCTATCCCACATTGTGGAATGTGTGGCAATGTCTGGAGATATTTTTGATTTTTGAAACTTGGAAGGAGTGCTACTGGCATCTACTAGGTATAGTCCAATGATACTGCTGAGTACAGAGGACAGTCACCCACAGGAAAAATTTATCTGGCCCAATAGTGTCAAGTTTGAGAACCCTGAGCAAAGACTGGTGACCTTTCCTCAGCAGTTCTCTACCACCCCAGCCTTTAATGTGCATCTCTTCTCGGTGTTTTCTCCCTACTGCTCTCAGTTCTCTCTTGTTGGCCCAGGTGGCTACTTCCACTCCACGACAAATTGAAGTCTTCCGTAGAGTTTCTGAACTCCAAAGCTTCCTATCTTTCTTGGAAAAGCTGCAATCAATGGTCAGCCTTGCTCTGGCCCAGACTAGTAGATCTTAGAGCTGGAGAGGGCTGAGGTCACACATTATATTATTGTATTAGTCAGGGTTCTCTAGAGGGACACAACTAACAGGATAAATGTATATAGGAAGGGGAGTTTATTAAGCAAATTGACTCACACAATCACAAAGTTAAGTCCCACAATGGGCCTTCTGCAAGTCTAGGAGTCAGGAAGCCAGTCCAAGTCCTAAAACCTCAAAAGTAGGGAAGCTGATAGCGCAGCCTTCAGTTTGCGGCCAAAGGCCTGAGAGCCCCTTGCAAACCACTGGTGTAAGTCCAAGAGTCCAATAGCTGAAGAACTTGGAGTCTGATGTTCAAGGACAGGAATCATCCAGCACGGGAGAAAGATGAAAGCCAGAAGACTCAGGTAGTCTAATATTTCCAAATTCTTTTGCTTGCTTTTTATGCTGGCCCTGCTGGCAGCTGATTAGATTGTGCCCACCCAGATTGAGGGTGAGTCTGCCTTCCCAGTCCAGTGACTCAAATGGTAACCTCCTTAGGCAACCCCCTCACAGACACACTCAGGAACAATACTTTACATCCTTCAATCCAATCAAGTTGACACTCAATATTAACCATCACGATGATCAAGGAAGTGGGGCTTCCTGAGCAAGGCATCACATACTAACTAAAGAGTGTTAAAGAGCACTCAGATCCCAGATGCATGGACTTGGAAGTGCAGGCTGAGAAATCACTTGGATTCTGCTGAAGCTGGTACATAGAGTATCCTCTGTACTTCATCTGTCTGCTCATGTCCTCCCTGGTGAGTTCAACAACCCTGAAAAACTAGAATTGGCTCAATTTGACCAACTCAGCAATGCACAAGTACCAAGAGGGTTTTTTTTTCTCCTTTTTATTTAACTTTCAGGAAACCAACTTCAATGAGATTTTATAGTGTCTTGAAGCCTGGGGACTCTCCTCCCCCCAATACTTTTGTCTTATAAACCCTCCTAAAAGTATAAAACAAAAATTGATGAATTCCAACAAATTGAGCTTCCTCATTAATAGCAGCCTGGTAGAAGATGCTGAGCACAATTCATTTCTAACGATTTAATTCTAATTAGTATTTATAGCTATAGTTTAATTCCAATAATGCACTATTAAATGAGTACAGAAATGTATTTATTGATTCATTCATGAATAGCACAACATCATATATTCAGATGCTGTTGAAATAGCTAGATATATACCCACACATTTTCTACATTTTTCTCACATTTTTTGATTATGATCCTTCTTTTTTACGTTTCATACTGTGATAATGAGTCTTTTAAATTGCTATTTGTAATAAATTTTGGGTAAGATTATTCACTTTTCTTTGTATTTTTTATTTTATGCTCTGAGTGCGGGAACCTACAGAGAGCTACAAATTGAAAGAAACAAACATTTCAGAGAAAACAGACCTCCAGAGCTTTAGAAAGAGCAAGGAATTGACAATTTGAAGGGCTTCAAGTATGCCAAGTAGCCATCATAACTCACTCCACATTTCGAAAGGGAAAAAGCAAATCAAGATTTGAAAACTTTATACTCTTTTGTTTAGTGAGAATGTGTTCATTGTGTGTTGGCTATAATTATTGTTAACATTCATTTTAAGAGCAACTTACTGATCTCTCACTGAAATTTCTCATTTATAATGAGAAAAAATATTTCAACTCAGCTTAATAAATGAGGATTGGCAGAATTAAGTGAGCTATCCAATATCTTAAGCTTGTCAGTGGCAGAGCTGGGATGGGAGCACTATTGTGCCTCAACACTTCTACCAAGACTTTTTGCACTATGCTCTACACTCTTGAAGGACATACGTTAAGAATAAATAACTATTGATGTTCGAATGCAAAATTATGCCGTCATTCTTAGGGACAGTTTATTTGAGAGTCTGGTTTTATATAGAATCTGGGAATGTCAAAATTGAAAGGATGCTTAGAGGTCACATATTCATAGCTCTCAATTTCCTGAATTAGAAAACAATGTCTGGAGTGGAGAAAGCATTCAAATGCCACAGGGATTCTCTTTTTTCATCTCAAAATTACATGATTAGTATTGTACTTTTTAAATTGAGAAGAAAGTTACTACACATGATGAGCAGAAATGAAATTTATAAGATGAACAACCAGAGATTCTACCAGTTCATGAATAAGGTGTGAGCCATCTGATCCAAGAGTTCTTTCTCTCTTCTTAGTTTAGTGTACTTTTAGCACAAAAGCATTTGTTCTGCTTGTTGCTTTTTTAATACTAGATTTTACCTACAATCTCATTATTGTATTTTTTAAGTGTAGTGCAGCTCTAACTTATTTAATTTTCTTTAAGCAAATAAACATAGTTTAAGATGGCTTACAGACATTCATATATCTTATAAAGATATCTTAAATGATCTAGAGTGGTAAGAAATACAAGGCAAAAGGAAAATCAAAGTTTTTTTTTGTAAAATCATTCCTCTGAGTGTTGCACTTTGTCACTTTTCTTTGCCTTTTATAATGCATTTACACTTCTTATATAAGCTATTGGATGTATATTTTAAGCTACTGTATAAGCATTCAACTTGTCAATCATTATTTTCTGAAATTTCACCATTTTAAACAAAAAGATGATTCATGCTATTATTTATAAATTTTACTGTATTTCATCTTTAAAAAAAAACACACAATGGTAATAATACCATTCTTGAAGCAAATGATTGAATGTGCTAATAATAGTAATAATAAAAAGAATAGATTTCATAGACTCAATTTTCTAGAACTAGTGATGAAGATTATTAATCATGATTAAGCAATGAATACTCACAATAATGCATAATTTAGAGTCCTGGTCTTTGCGATTTTAAATTGCTCAAAAGTGCTCAAGAACATAGGTAAAATTCCTGGAAACAGAATTCCTGGAAATAAAAATAATATCCATCCAGCCATCCTTTTTTCCTGAAAATGAAATTTTTCATAAAACATATAAACTAGATGTTGTCTTTTTGTAAATATTTTAGCAACATGTATGTATGTTAGATTGGAAAATAGAGTTCCATTTGCTGAGTGAAGACCTCGGAAAGAAAAGGAAAGTATGATCAGTGGATATTTAGTGACCTAAAGAAAAGAGTGATCAATTGCTTCAGGAAAATAAAGAATACTCTCATATTTTCTCCATGTTCTTTTCATGGTAGCTTGGTGTAGTATCAATAGTATAGATTTGGCATCAGGCAGAACTGAGTATGCTAAGTGACACACTAGCATTCTTCCTGTTCCAGGAACATGCCAAGCTTGTCCCTGCCTCTGGGTCTTGCGCTTGGCAGTGGCTCTATTTTGAATGTGATTCCCTGTGACCTTTTCAAGCTTGACTCATTACTATGAAAAGTTCTGCTTAAATATTCTCCCTTTGTAGAGCTCTTACTGAACGAACCTCTCTGAAGTAGAGTTCTATGATGGTTGATATTAAGTGTCAACTTGATTGGATTGAAGGAGGCAAAGTATTGTTTCTGGGTGTGTCTGTGAGGGTGTTGCCAGAGGAGATTAACATTTGAGTCAGTGGACTGGGAGAGGAAGACCCACCCTCAATGAGGGTGGACTCAGTCCAATTGGCTGCCAGCATGGCTTCAAAACCTGGCAGAAGAAGGTGGAATAAGCTGGCTTGCTGTGTCTTCCGGTTTTCATCTTTCTCCGTGCTGGATACTTCCTGCCCTTGAATATCAGACTCCAGGTTCTTTGGCCTTTGGACTCTTGGACTCAAACCAGTGGTTTGCCAGGGGCGCTGGGGCCTTTGGCCACAGGCTGAAGGCTGCACTGTTAGCTTCCCTACTTTTGAGGCATTGGGAGTTGGACTGAGCCACTGTTGGCCGTCTTGCCTTCAGCTTGCAGGGATCACCATGTGATTGTGTGAGACAATTCAACTTAACAAACTCCTTTTCACGTATACATATATCTCATTAGGTCTGTCCCTCTGGAGAGCCCTGACTAATACAACTTCCTACATACTTTGTATCAGTCAACCCTGTAAATTTCCATTGCCTCCATAACATAAAATTAGAGAAATACTGGCAAATAGTTTGTGAAACACACTTTGAATAACTATATAAACATCAGCAATTTTCTCTGTGACATAAATGTATTAATACTGCTTCCAGTCATGTCTAACTTACCTTCATAAAGTAGCCTAGGTACTTAAATAATCTGCCTCATTATGTCTTAAAACACCTGAAAATTCTTTTAATTGTATTTGAAAAAAGAAAGGTTTAATGCAACTAACAGCAAGTCATTTTATGCAGCACCTGAACACCTAAGGTGGATCTAACAGACTAATGTGTACATTAATCCATGATATCACATAAGTAAAATGAAGTGGTGCATTTGCTATTTATGCTGGAAATCTGTGTGTAAACAATTCAATGTAAGTGCAGGTGATTGATCAATAAAACATCACTGATCAAGCTGGCTGCATCTAAACTTTTGCTTAATCCTGCTGGTTTAATTTGGTTTGGTGGTTTTTTCCCCCCTTTCTGATGTTGTTTTCACCTGAGGTGGATAAATATATTATGCACGGGAAAAACAAGCAACGTAAATTTAAATACCTGAAACAGGTGAGAAAGTTGTTCAGTTGCTTTCAAATATTATGCTTCTGGTACCGAGAAACATAAAAATAACTTCCCAACCACAGCCCCAGAGAAAAATTGTCTTTGCCGCTTTAAAACTGTCCATCTCAAAAGAAGTTTGAGCCGATAGATTAATGTATTCTTTATTTTTCTTTATTTTTATTTTTTGACATGGAGTTTTGCTCTGTCACCAGGCTGGACTGCAGTGGCGTGATCTCAGCTCACTGCAACCTCTGCCTCCCAGGTTCAAGCGATTCTCCCGCCTCAGCCTCCTGAGTAGCTGGGATTACAGGCTCCCACCACCATGCCTGGCTAATTTTTGTATTTTTAGTAGAGTGTTTCATCATGTTGGACAGGCTGGTCTTGAACTCCTGACCTCAGGTGATCAGCCCACCTCGGCCTCCCAAAGTGCTGGGATTATAGTCGTGAGCCACCGCATATTCTTATTCATTGTCACTATGCTTGGAAAAATTACACATAAAGTATTATTTAAATATATACAAGTAGCAGAGTTTGTACAACATTCTTGTAGGTAGAATAATACTGAACAATAATCTTTTGTGCAGGGGAGAAAAGTGTAACATTTTAGTAAGTCAGGTGGCATTGACAGCTGAACAAACCATCAAATTAGTCATATATCTCATGGCACGTGTCTACCACAACAGACCAGTTTGGATTTTTCCCTTCCATAATTAATAATTTGTGTCTAAATATGACATCTCTTTTTTTATGTTGATGCCTTTTAAGGTTCAAAGTTGCTTCATGGTGCAGCGGGAAAACATTACTCAAAGCGAGAAAGTTAAGGGAGGAAGTCTCCCTTCTACACATTAGGATCCCTGTGTGTTTCATCATGTTTAATTTACTAATAACAAATATCAGTACCTTTCTCATTTATTTTTGAAAAGAAGTCTCCATAATTTAAAATTGAGAGGAAACAGGTAATTTGCAGACTTTTCTGTCTCTTGTCTGTTCTAGTGCTGCCCAACAGACTATTATGCTTCTATAAACCCAGGACCTAGTAAAATAATCTGAAAGCACAAATGCAAATTGATTAAATGCAACAACAAATAAACACTGTTCTTTTACTTAATACATCATAGCAAGTGACACATAAAAATGTATGAATTCAGAATTTTTAAAACCTATATAAGGAAATTCTTATAAGAATTTAACTTTAGCCTAAGTGCTTATTATATGTGAAATGTGATCTTTATCTGCTGTGCAAAGCTTCTAGAATTAGCCATTATTTCTGTTACTTGTCCTGCACTTAAGCAGTACTTTTTCCCTAAGTATTCACTTAGTTTTTCATCAGATTTTTTAGTTAATTTTAAAACACAACAGTTTTCTTTCTGTTAATGTGTCAGGTATTTTAACATTAACAAAACAATCAAATTGAAACCATATACAGTGTTTAAAATATTATAAAAGCTAAATAAGTTTTAATAAGGACATTTAATAGAATATTACAGAATCCTAACAATTATGTTTCCACAGGATTATAGAAATCTGAAAAATGCTTACATATAGTATTACATGTACTAGAGATTTCAATATAATAAAAATAATATAATTGTACAAGTATATAAATATACAGTATATATAAATAGATACTGAGAGAAAGAGAGGAAGAAAGCAAGACAGAAGAGAGAGATGTGGTGGGACATAGGGACAGATAAGACTGTAAATAAACTTAAAAAATCATTAAAAATTTTATGCTTGACATTATGGTGCAATTATTGCTTTAATAATAAAAATTAATATATTTAATTTTTGTACATTTAAACTTGTAAGTAATATGGACTAAATATATTTTTACAAGTAAAGTCAAGGCTGTTTCCATTAATCTGATATTTTGTACAATGCCAATTATGTGTAACAATTCAAATAATGTTGACAATAATAAAACAATTAAAAATATTTTTAGGATAATTAATAATTTTAATAGCCAATATTTATCAATCATTTCTCATGCCAGGCATTGTGCTTTTGCTTACATCATATCTTTTAATTTCCATTACCCACTGAGGTAGGTCTTGTTATGATTCCTATCTTGCACATGACACCTGAAAAACAGTAGTGTTAAACAACTTGTACAAAGTTACCCAGCTATGAAGTCCAGCCAGCCTTCCAGCCACGGCATTCTTGTTCCAGAATCCAAGCTTTAAACACTCCTCAATATTGTCTTCTCAAATGCATTTTGTTCTATATCCCATTCCTTGTTGATTGCAAGTTGGAATTTGAATTTTTTATTGAGTATTCTGAAGCTCTGTATAGGAATATTGTGGGATGAATTGTACCTCCTTGCCTCTCACCCCCCTCAAAGAAAGCCATTGAAATCCTAATCCTTGGTACCTAGGAATGTAATAGTATTTGGAAATAGGGTCTTTGCAGATGTGATTAAGTTCAGGTGAAGTCTGACTGCATTAGGGTGGGCCATAAATCCAATGACTGGTGTCCTTATAAGAAGACAGAGATTTAAAGACATAGAGGAAACACGGGGAAGAAGGCCAAGTGATAACAAAGACTGGGGTGATGCATTGAGAAACCAAGAAATGCCAATTGTTGGCAAACACCAGAAGCTAATCCACCAAAGCTATCAAAGACAACATGCCTTGCTGACACTCGAAATTCAGACTCTAACTATGGTAGAATACATGTCTGTTATTGTTAGCTGCCCAATATATGGATATTTGTTATGGCATCATGGAGAAGCTGAAACAATGAATTGTTGACCTGATAACAATATCTGACTCTTGCATATGGGATAGGGATATGGGGTTAAAACTGTGCCATGCATTTGTTATTCAATAAAGATTCAGAAAGCATTTGGACAGCTTTGAGAGTCTCATATGACACATGAATTATAAAGAATAAGTTAGTTGTACTACTTAAATTATATGTCCCATCTTTTATCCAAAAAATATATATTACTAAGTGTTTAAATTTATCCTCGGTGATATCACTCAAAACGATACACATATATATATAACTACAGATTAAAGAAACTATAGTAGGGTCAAGATGGAGCAAGAGGAAAATAAGAAAGAGTTACCAGATGAAATGTTTGCGTTTTAAGAAGAGAATGAAAGGGGGTTTGAGAAATCAGTAAAGGGACTTAGGAAGATAATGGAAAGATTTGGCAGTATCTTATAACTTGGCAAAAGAAACTTTATCTTAAAATGGACAGTAAGAAACTTTGGAGTGATGGGGTGTACATTCTATGGCTGACCTCAAAAGACAATTCCAAAGTCAAGCTGCAGATAACCAATCCACTCTGGAACCCAAGCTAATGATGGAGAAGAAAAAAATGAGTCATTGATGAAAAACAAAGTACTGGGAAGGAAAGTCTTTGAAATCAGTGATTTAAAATGTTGCTGAAAGTAGAAGAGACTGGATATATACATAGAAGTGTATGTACTCATAATTTTATTACTGGATCCTTTTGGCAGGGGCTGGCAGACTAAGATCTTACTTTATATGACTGAGTCATGCACAGATTGTGCTGATGGTGTTTAATATTTTGAGTAACCACAGGCTTTCCTTTTATAGCACTTTTAGTAATAAGCCTGGAAGCACTTTGATTTTATACATTTTTAGAATAGTTACTGTATTAGTGTTCTATTACCCCTGAAACAAATTACCACAAACTTAATGGCTTAAAATATCACACATTATTGTCTTATTGTTTAGGAGGTGAGAATTTGACACAGGTCTCACTGGGCTAAAACCAAGGAGTCTTCAGGAATGTGTTCCTTTGTAAAGGCTATAGGAGACAATGTGTCTCCCTGCCTTTTTAGCTTCTAGAAACTTTATTCATCCCTTAGCTCTTGAACATCTTTCAAAACCAGAACAATTGCATCTCTCTGATTACTCTTCTGTAGTCATCGTCCTCTGGTGAAAGCTGGGAAATATTTTCTGATTTTAAAGATTCATTTGATTATATTATTACCATTTGGATAATCCATGATACTCTTCCCATCTCAAGATCTTTTAACTTCCATCACATCTACAAAGTCCCTTTAGCCACATCAGGTAACAATTTGCAGGTTCAGGGATTAGATCATGGACATCTTTTGTGGGCCAGTGTTCTGCCTCCCACAGTTGCTAAAACAAGACCATGTTTTGGGTAACCATTTATTTTTTTTCTCGCACATGTCAGTTTTGATCCCATTTCTCTGTCTTTTTGTTGTTGTTGTTGTTGTTGTTTTGAGGCAGGGTTTTGCTTTGCCTGTCACCCAGGCTGGAGTGCAATGGTGCAATTATGGCTCACTGCAGCCTCGACCTCTCTGGCTCAAGCGATCCTCCCACTTCTGCCTCCCAAGTATTTGGGATTACAGGCATGCACCACCATGCCAGGCTAATTTTTAAATTTAAAATTTAAAAAATTTTAAATTTAAAATTCTAAAAATTTAAAATTTTAAAAACTTAAAATTTTAAAAATTTAAATTTTTAAATTAAATTTTGTAGAGACAGAGTTTCACTATGTTGCCCAGGTTGATCTTGAACTCCTGAGTTCAAGCCATCTTTCCTTCTCGCTTCCCAAAGTGCTGGGATTACAGGCATGAGCCACCACACCTGGCCTTTTTTAAAAAAAAAAAAAAAAAAAAAAGCTTTTTTGAGGTACATTGATATACAAGAAACTGTATATATTTGAAGTTGAAGTATATAATTTAATGACTTTTGACATGTGTATACATCTGTGAAACTATCAACCTCAATCAAGGTAATGACTCTACTTATTACCTCCACTATTTTCTTCATTTTCCTCCTACTTCCCCTCCATTTTCTTTGTAGTAAGAACACTTAACATGAGATCTACCCTATTAGCACATTTTTAAGTACATATCATAGGATTGTTAATTATAGGCACAATGCTGTACAGCAGATCTCTAGAACTGGTTCACTTTGCCTAACTGAAACCTGATACCCATCTTATAGAAACCCCTCATTTCTTCCTCCCAGCCCCCACTCCCCACCCCCGGTTCCTGGCAACCACCATTCTACTCTGTATGAGTTTCTATGAGTTTGGCTATTTTAATACCTTATATAAGTGGAGTTGTGCAGTATTTGTCGTTCTGTGACTGATTATTTCACTTGGCATGATGTCCTCCACATTCATCTACGTTGCAACATAGGTCAAGATTTCTTCCTTTTTCATCTTTTTTTCCTTTTCCCTCCCTCCCTCCTTCCTTCCTTCCTTCCTTCCTTCCTTCCTTCCTTCCTTCCTTCCTTCCTTTCCTCTGTTAGACCAGTTCTTGTTATGTTGCCTAGGCTTGTCTTGAGCTCCTGGTCTCAAGCTATCCTCCCGCCTCAGCCTTCTGAGTAGCTGGAATTACAGGCATATACCACTGTGCACAGCTTCTTCCTTTTTAAAGGCTGAGCAATATTCTATTGTACATATACACAGAATTTTCCTTATCCATTCATCCACTGATGGATGTATAGGCTGTTTCCATATCTTGAATACTGTGAATAATGCTGCAGTGAACATGGGAGAGCTGATATCTCTTCAAGATTCTGATTTTAATTCTTTTAGATATACACCCAGAAGTGCGATTGCTGGATCATATGGTAGGTCACTTTTAATATTTTGAGGAGGTTCTGTTAGTAGCTAGACCACTTTACATTCCTCCTAACAGTGCATAGGGTACGCCAATTTCACCACATGCTTGCCAACAGTGTTATCTTTTGTTTTTGTTTTGTTTTGGTAATAGCTATCTTAACAGGTGTGAGGTGTTATTTCATTGTGGTTTTGATTTGTTTCCCCGGTGATTAGCGATATTGAGAAACTTTTCCTATTCCTGTTGGCTATTTGTATGTCTTCTTTAGAGAAGTGCTTATTCAAGCATTAACTCATTTTAATTAGATTATTATCAATATTATTAATTGATTATTAATTTTTATTGAGTTGTATGAATTTTTCATATAGTTTGGACATTTTTCAGATATATGGTTTGCAATATTTTCTACCATTTTGTAGGCTGCCATTTCACTCTGCTAATTTTTTTTCTGTACCAATGCTTCTTAGTTTGATACAGGCACCCCTGCCTATTTTTGCATTTGTTGCCTGTGCTTTTAGTGTCATATCCAAGATATAATTGCCAAGATCAATGCCAAGATTTTCCTCTATGTTTTCTTCTGTTTTATAGTTTCAGCTCTTCTATTTAAAACTTTAGTTGTTTTGAGTTTACTTTTTTTGTGCATGGTGTAAGATAAATTCTAATTGTATTCTCTTTCATGCAGATATCCAGTTTTTCCAACAGCATTTGTTGAAGAGACTATCCTTGCCCAATTGTATATCCTTGGCATCCTGTTCTAAGACCAGACAACCATGTATATGTGGGTTTATTTCTGGTCTTTCCATTCTGTTCCACTTGTCTATTTGTCCGTCTTTATACTGGTACTATACTGTTGTATTTATGCAGCTTTGGAATATATTTTGAAATCAGGAAGAGTGATGCCTCCAGGTTTGTCCTTCATTCTCCAGATTGCTTTGGCTGTCTGTTCTAGGTCTTTTGTGGTTCCATATACATTTTAGAATTTATTTTTTGTTTATGTAAAAAATGCCATTGGGATTTTGATGAGGATTGCATTGAATCTATATATTGCTTTTAGTAGTGTGGACCTTTTAACAATATTAAGTTTGCCAATCCATGAAGGCATAATATTGTTTCATTTATTTGTGTCTTTAATTTATTTCATCATTTGTACTTTTCAGTGTACAAATTTTTCTCCTTTTGGTTAAGTTTATTCTTAAGTTTCTCTGTGATATTATCGTGGTTGGGATTCTCTAAAATTTCCTTTTTGAATAGTTTGCTCTTAGTATGTGGATACACAACTGATTTTTGTATATTAATTTTATATCCTGCAACTGTACTAAATGAATTTTTTAATTCTAACTTTCTGTGTGTGTGTGGAGTCCTTTGAGTTTTCTACATATAAGATTATGTCATCTTCAAATGGATAATTTTCCTTCTTCTTTTCTGATTTGTATACCATTTATTTATTCTTCTTGCCCAATTTGTCTGGCTAGGACTTCCAGTACTGTAATGCATAGAAACAGCAAGAGTGAGCATCCTTGTCTTATTCCTGATCTTAGAGGAAAACTTTCGGTTTTTTTACTACTATGTATTAGCTATGGGCTTTTCATATGTGGCCTTTATTATGTTGAGGTATATTCCTTCCAAACCTAGTTTCTTGAGGGTTTTTGTTATCATGAGTGTTGAATCTTGTGAAACACTTTTTCTTCATCTATTAAGGGATTATGTTCTGCTTATGCTTTATTCTGTGAATGTGGTGTAACATTGAATATATATATAACCAAAAGAGAATAGTGGTGGACATATATATATATATATATATATATATAAAACATATATATGTTCAATGTATATATATTCAATGTATATATATTCAATGTGTGTGCATATATATTCTATATATAAATATATGTATATATATTTGTCCACCACTACTCTCTTTGGTTATAATATATATATGTGGTTACATATATATATACGTGTATATATATACACACACACACACAGACACGCACACGCACACACACACACACACACATACATACTTATATGTTGACCACTACTCTCTTTTGGTTACCATTTGCATGGAATATCTTTTTACATCCCTCCAATTTGACCTTATGTGTATCTTTAATTCTAAAGTGACTCTATTGTAGACAGAATATAGTCGGATCTTATCTTTTCCACCATCCAGCCACAATATGTATTTGATTGGGGAGTTTAATCCACTTGTGTTTAAATTATTTATTGATAGAGAAGAACTTACTATTTCCATTTTGTTAAATTTTTTTCCTGTCTTTTAGCTCTTTTTCCCCTTTTATTTTTCTTTCTTGCTATCTTTCTTTGATAATCTCTGATTTCTTTCTCTTTTTCTTTCATGTATCTCTTATAGGTATTTCCTTTGTGGTTACCATGCAGCTGCTGTAAACCATCTTAAAACACTCTATTTCTAGCTCTGTACAACTTACCTTTAATCCCATACGAAAATCAGACGCTTTTATTTTCCCTCATCCCATGTCTTATGTTTTTGATGTCACAATTTGTATCTTTTTATATTCTGTGTCCACTAGCAAATTACTGTAACTATAATTATTTTTCATACTTTTTTTAATCTTTATGAGTGATGTACACAGCACCATTACACTGTTAGAATATGCCCCTAGGCGTCTAAACTATGCCAATTTCATCAGCACTGCAAATGAGGCAAGATAGAAACTGGTCCCTTGGGCAGCACTCCAAAAGGCCAAGGGATGTTGGACACAAACTCCTTTCATTCTCTCCAAGGGAGAAGTTTTGGGCTAAGATAATCTCTCAGAACTGAGCTGTGCCAGCTTATAGGAGAGGTTGACTTGAGTAAAGAGAAGTTCCTCTTCTTATCTATTTCAGTACCACTGTTATTAGCTCTGTGTGCACTGGGGGCATTGCAACCTCTTAACAGGGTGCTTGACTCCTTGTAAAGGTATTCTGGTGGTCTGTGTATCACTATTAAATTGTTATTTCTGCGGAGGGGACAAGGACTTTGACTTTCTATTCCACCATCTTGCTCTACCATTTCACCATTCATGTTTTCATATTTAAATATTCTCATTACAAAACAATCATCAGAAAACATGGTTAGTCATTAATTTATAATGTTATTTTTTTGTTTGGATCTTTCAGGTATTATCATCTGCTTATACATTTCTTATAAGTAAGCAACAGATTTGATCTTCTGAAGATAATTAAATAAATTTTGTTGATGCATTTAATTTAGTTTAGATGAAAAAATGGGTTTGCTTTACTCTGACTATGCTATATTTATAGTTCTTGACTTTCCCCCCTCTTGGGGCTAACCATCCACTTACAGTGTTAAAGCTGGGTCAAGCTCCTTTGTGGCTCTACGCATGTACACATTTTATACCTACTACTTTGGAAGTCACTCTTTTCTTTCTCATTGCCTCCTCTCTCAAAATCTTCTACTCATCAACTTCTGAATAGTCCTATCACAAGTAAAGAAACTGAATTAATAATTAAATATCTTCCTACAGATGAAAGCTCCAAGTCAGATGACTTCACTGGTGAGCTCTTTCAAATAAATAATAAATAATAATCCTTTACAAAATCTTTCAGGAAAAACACTTCCCTATTAGTACTATGAGGTCAGTATTACCCTGATACCAAATCCAGACAAAACCATCACCCTAAATTAAAAACCAATATTTCTAATGATATAAATGCAAAAATCTTTAACAAATGTGTACAAACAATAACAACTATGGTAGAGGATGTGAAGAAACAGAAACTTACATGCATTGCCATTGGGGTTGTAAAATAATGCAGACATTTTAAAAAATAGTTTGGGCAGTTTTTCCAAAAATAAGTTGAGTTCAGCATGTGACTCAACAATCCTGCTCTTAGGATGTAACAAAGAGAATTAAAAATATATGTCCACACAATGACTTGTATGCAAGTATTCATAGCAGCAATATTCATAAGAGCCAAAAAGTGAAAACAACTCAAACATCAACTGATGATTGGATCAACAAAATGTTGTATGTTTATTCAATGAAATACGATATGACAATATAAATGAATAAACCACCTATACATGCTACATGTATTAGTCAGGGTTCTCTAGAGGGACAGAACTAATAGGATATGTATATTTATATATAAAGGGGAGTTTATTAAGGAGTATTAACTCACACGATCACAAGGTCCTACAGTAGGCTGTCTGCAAGCTGAGAAGCAAGGAAGCCAGTTTGAGTCCCAAAGCTGAAGAACTTGGAGTCCCATGTTCAAAGGCAGGAAGCATGCAGCATGGAAAAATGATGTAGGCCAGGAGACAAAACCAATCTAGCCTTTCCACATTCTTCTGCCTGCTTTAATTCTGGTCATGCTGGCAGCTGATTAGATGGTGCCCACTCAGATTGTGGGTGGGTCTGCCTTTCCCAGTCCACTAAAAATGGTAATCCTGTTGGCAACACCGTCATAGCCACACCCAGGAACAATACTTTGCATCCTTCAACCCAATCAAGTTGACACTCAATATTAACCATCACACTACAATATGCATGATTTCAAAACCATGCTAAGTGAAAAATCCAGACATTAAAGACTACATATGTTATAAGTTAATTTACAAGAAATATCTGGAGAGCAAATAAGTGTTTGTCTGAGCCTGAGGGAGAGAAAAGAGATTGTAAAGGTCATCGGAAGATTTAAAGTATTACAAAACTTGATAGTTATAATTGCTTAACTCTATAAATATACTAAATTTCAATGAATTATATACTTACATAACTCTATAAGTATACTAAATTTCAATGAATTATATACTTATATAACTCTATAGATGTACTAAATTTCAATGATTATATACTTACATAAGTTAATTTTATGATAACTTAAATTATACCCCAATAAAATGTATAAAACAATCTGCAAGAGATGAGGTCAGAAGGTGTAGATGAAACAATTTTTAAAATGGGCTGACAATTATTAAATCTAAGTGATGCCTATTATAGATTTGTTATACTATTCTCTCTACTGTTGTGTATGTTTGAAAATTTAACAAAATGTTAAAATAGGAAAATGATGACAGTAACCTTATGGCTTAGAAATATTCAGGACAAGATTAGTAGTTCTTGTGAAAGTTTCTTTAAAAGCTATAAGAAGAACGTAATTTTTCCAAATCTTTATTTTATTCTTCCAAAGCTGTGTTTTATATAACATAATTAAGTTTAAGTATTCAGACTCACGCAGAAAGCAAAATTTCATTGATATATTACATAATAGGCAAGTTACTTGTGGTTTTCCTGAAGCAAATATTTATATAGAACTTAGATAATTTTTTTAAGAAAAGTCAAAAAAGAGAATAAAAGCATTTGTGTCTTCTGGAAGTACAGGAATTAGAAAGTTTCAATTTTTTTTAGAATCTTTCTATCAATTATATTTTGTTCTCATTCTCTTTCTTTTCTCTCCTCTCTTTTCTTCTCTTTTCCTTCTTTTTTCCTTCCCTCCCATCCCATCCCTCCCTCCCTTCCCTCCTTCCCTCCCTTCCTCCCTCCTTCCCTCCTTTCCTTCCTTCCTTCCTTCCTTCCTTCCTTCCTTCCTTCCTTCCTTCCTTCCTTCCTTCCTTCCTTCCTTCCTTTCCTCCTTCCTTCCTTCGCACCTCAAAAGAGAAGCTAGGAATGTTTTTCCTCTTATCAAAAGCATGTTATAAATAACAGCACAATACACAAATACATTTTCAGCATGGGGAAAATCCCTGCCTTTTAATGAAATTTTGTATTGGAACATATTTTTTAAACCAAATAGAATCTATTAAAAACAGCATGGATACATGCTCTCCAACTTTCTATCGGCTGATTTTTTTCATAATCTGTTCCTGGATTATCTCAAGTTGCTATTTCTTTGTGTACCTTCAGTAATGGGAGTAGACATAGTTAGAATTGTGATTTACTTTAATAAAACAGTTTTACTAGGAGAAGCAGGTGACAGTCAGATTGTAATGGATGTGTGCACTTTCTGATCATGGCACATCACACTCTTTTCTGTTAGAAAGTGGTTCCGCGCTAATGTACTAAACTTGATGATTTGAAAAGACATGTCTCTCAAGTTGCCATTATGTATAAATCTCATATTTAGAGGTATAGTGGAAAAGCTACATGTATTCTGACACATTAGGTCTAATCCTAGGTGGCATCACAGCTATTAGAAGCATTTTTGGCCAAAATGTTTATCCTCCCTGATACTCAATTGATATGTTTGTCAATGGTAACATTAATGCTCATTTCCAAGCTGATTGTAGGAGATTAAATAAATTAATACATGTCCAATGCCTACCATACAGCAGAAATTCAGTAAGTGGTTATGTTTTTCATTGTGTGGGTACTGTTCTATATTATATATTATCCTATTATATATATTTGTTTAATATGATGATGATCAGAAAGTACTAAATATAAATATTGTTGTGGAAGAATGTAGTCATTGCTTTTGGGAAATGTATTCTTTTTAACATGGTTAGGTTAAGCAATTGGTAGAAATAATATTTACTGAATGCTTACTCTGGCACTCTTCTAAACTCTTTATAATCAGTATTTTATTTCGGAAATAGATGCTATTCTGATCTACATTTTATAAATTAGGGAAGGTCGAGATTGGTTAAGTAACATGACTAGTGTTGTTTCAATAATAAAGTGGCATAGCTCAGAAATGAACATCAGCAGTCTTGTAACGGTTAAAAACGAGGTTCCTCTGTCAATTTCCTTGTTCAAGGAACTTCAGAGTATTAAATGAGTGAGTCCATAGAAAGCATATATCTGCCAGGTTCTATGCTGAAAATTGGATTTGAATAGTCTCATTTAATCTTCATAACTACTTTTTGAGGCAGGTTCTATTATTATCTTCATTTTAAAGATTCAGAAACCGAAACTCAGCAATGTAAAGGTTGTTTGCTTGAGCATAAAATCACACACACAAAAAGATTATTTGACAAATTACCTAGATAATAGATAAGTCCCTATTTGTATTAATTGAAAAGTAGAGGGTTGCAAAATGCTGTGTGCAAAAAGGGATCTTGTGGTCATTTAAATTTTTTTTTCCTTGTGGAATGTCTTTTCTTACCAATTCATGAAATGTTGATTTCTCAACGGGTCCTTAAAGTTTTAGAGTGAAGAATTGTATCAAACATTGTTTTTACCAAGATTTTAAAAAACATTTTGGCTATGGAATTTCTTGATTTTTTTGGTGGTTGTTATTTCTGGCATGCTGTAGAACAAGCATTTCATGGAACATGCTTCCAAATATATTGTTTTCATAGCAGTAGGTGTCCTTAAAGCCATGCTTACAGGTAGCGTTGTGACATTTAGGTGATGGATACCCTGAATGATAATGCTATGCTCCATATTCACAGGGACGAAATAAGAATAAGGAGGCCCAATGAATTCCTGAATATTCCATGATGAATTGTTAGCTTTTAAAAATTATCAAACCGGGCCGGGCGCGGTGGCTCACGTCTGTAATCCCAGCATTTTGGGAGGCCGAGGCGGGTGGATCACGAGGTCACGAGGCACCATCCTGGCTAACATGGTGAAACCTCGTCTCTACTAAAAATACAAAAATTAGCCGGGCATGGTGGCAGGCGCCTATAGTCCCAGCTGCTCAAGAGGCTGAGGCAGGAGAATGGCGTGAACCCGGAAGGCGGAGCTTGCAGTGAGCCGAGATCACGCCACTGCACTCCAGCCTGGGCGATAGAGCGAGACTCCGTCTCAAAAAAAAAAAAAAAATTATCAAACCAGTTTTTTTTTTTTTTCTGCACTCATGTTAATCGATCCCATGAATATGTGGCTAGTTTATGGATTAAGTAAACCAGTCCTAGATGCGCAGAGTTTATCCTCTGGATGGCGTTGCTAAAGGAAATATACTCAAATCTATTGTATAATCGTTGAACACTTCTTGAGTGGGCACTGATAATTTCAACCACTGTGTCATTTTTTATCTACTTCATTTAGTTATCTTCTACGTTTGATTTTATTATAGTAAAATTATGTTTATCCTCACTCCCTGAGAAACGTTATTTGGGTTTACAAGATTCTGTTTAAATACATTACATGTACATTTTACAGTTTCATTGTTAGAAAACTTTAATTCAATAATTGTTATTGTTTTTATTGTCAGGTATAGGCTGCCAGTGGCTATTTCAACTTACTTAAAAGCCGTAAGGTTTTCAAAGGCTATTTAATGCTTCACATATAGCTAAATGAACTCATAAGCTAAGTGGAAGGAAAGCATGCTAAAGATTATACATATGTAAAATTTAAGATTATTAAAGAAATTAAATATGTAAATAATCAAAGGTGATTTATTTTGAAATTTACCTACATGCTAATAGAATTTGTTTATTTATTTATTCATTTAGTTATCTGTGTATTGTATTTGTCAACTTTGTTAGAGTAATGGAGGACTGCGACGGATATGGGCCAAATAGCAGTCCCTATTTCAGACATGTCATTGCAGTGGTAGAAGAAAAAGTACAAGAGTTGGAATAAACATATACGGCATTTTAGACCCTGGTTAAGTATGGTGTATATTGTTTCTGCTTACATTTCATTATGAAAAGCAAGTTCAGATGGACAGGGCAGTATTGTCCTCCCACAGAGGATACCGAAAGCCCATTGCGATGAGAGGAAGAAGCACATGCTCTCATGGAAACCAGAAATGAATGATTAGAATACTTGGCAACAATATTTGTAATTTACCATATTTACTGTCATCTTTTATTATTGTTATTATATTTACCACTTTCATTACTTTTTTTTTTTTTTTTTTTGAGACCGAGTCTCACTCTGTCGCCCAGGCTGGAGTGCAGTGGTGGGATCTCAGCTCACTGCAACCTCTGCCATCTGGGTTCAAGCAGTTCTCATGCCTCAGCCTCCTGAGTAGCTGGGAGTACAGGCGACTCTAGGCCCATGCCATCACACCCAACTAATTTTTGTATTTTTAGTAGAGATGGAATTTCACCATGTTGGCCAGGCTGGTCTCGAACTCCTGAGCTCAAGTGATCCACCTGCCTCGGCCTCCCAAAGTGCTGGGATTACAGGCATGAGCCACCACGCCTGGCCTTTCCTTGCTCTTATGATATGTTTGGTACTGCTGTAAGCACTTTCAAATATTAACTTTTTTAGACTTAATAACAGTCCTAAAAGGTAGGTGCTATTATTAACGCCAGTTTACAGGTGCGAAAATGCTGACACAGTGAAATTAAGTAAAGTTACCAGAGGTTAGTAAGTTTGCAAGTGGCCAAGGTTTGCTCCAGCCTAAGGAATCTGGCTCCAAGGTCTATGCTGTTCAGGTTCTCACCCAGAGACAGCCAGAGAGGCAGCATATTATAATAGTAATAGATGATTTCTGTTTTCTTCTTTATAATTTTTAATAGTTTTAGAATTCTTTAAAAAAAAAAGACAATAGCAAAGACTTGGAACCAACCCAAATGTCCAACAATGATAGACTGGATTAAGAAAATGTGGCACATATACACCATGGAATACTATGCAGCCATAAAAAATGATGACTTCATGTCCTTTGTAGGGACATGGATGAAACTGGAAATTATCATTCTCAGTAAACTGTCGCAAGAACAAAAAACCAAACACTGCATATTCTCACTCATAGGTGGGAATTGAACAATGAGAACACATGGACACAGGAAGGGGAACATCACACTCTGGGGACTGTTGTGGGGTGGGGGGAGGGGGGAGGGATAGCACTGGGAGATATACCTAATGCTAGATGACGAGTTAGGGGGTGCAGCGCACCAGCATGTCACATGTATACATATGTAACTAACCTGCACATTGTGCACATGTACCTTAAAACTTAAAGTATAATTAAAAAAAAAAAAAAAGACAGAGTCTCACTCTGTCATCCAGCCTGGAGTGCAGTGGTGCAATTTCGGCTCACCTCAAACTTCGCCTCCCAGGTTCAAGAGATTCTTGTACCTCAGCCTCCTGAGTAGCTGGGATTACAGGCATGTACCACCATGCCCAGCAAATTTTTGTATTTTTAGTAGAGACAGTGTTTCACCACGTTGGCCAGGCTGGTCTCAAACTCCTAATCTCAGGTGATCCACCTGCCTCGGCCTCCCAAACTGTTGAGGTTACAGGCGTGAGCCACTGTGCCCAGCCTAGAAATCTTTACAAGGTTTTTTTATTTCTTTGCTATTCTAAATTAAATGAAATCATCAAAATGGTGAGAAGACACAACCTGTTAAAATGTTTTATTTTCGTGTCTCAGGGGAAAACATTTTCAAATACATTTGATTTAATCTTCTGATAGTATCTCATTATCTCTCTTTTTCCCCACAACCCTGAAATATAAAAGATGGCTTTGCCATTTTCCCCTCTTTCAGCATCATGGAACGTAATAAAGTTCTGATTTTCAGTGTCCTAAACTGAATCATTTAACCTAAGTCCTTAATGCCAAGATATTAATAGACCTGTTATTATATTGTCACCAGCCAAGGACTTATAAAAAGTTGACGAGTATTCACTAACTATGAATATGTCCTTTGTGTCAGGCACGGTGCATGTTAAATCCATAACGCGGGATTTTCATGCTGTGTAACATGTCATATTGTGGGGTTTTTTTTTCTTAAACAATAGAAATATATTGCCACATGGTCTAGGAGGCTAGAAGTCCCAAATCAAGGTGTCACAGAGATTGATTTCTTCTGAGGGATATGAAGGAAGGCTCTGTTCTAGACTCCTCTCTTTGGCTTGTAGATAGCCATTTTGTGCTTCTCTTTTCACATCATATTCCTGGACACTCTGCCTATCTAAATCCAAATTTTTCCTTTCATAAGGACACTAGTCATATTGGATTAGAAAACCATACTGCTCTAGGATGACCTTTTCTTAACTAATTACATCTTCAATTACTCTATTTCAAATACAATTGCATTCTGAGGTACTGGGAGTTAGGACTTCAATATATGAATTTTTGAGAAACACCATTCGATCTACAACATCTGGTCTTTTTCTCTTTTGAGAAGTTTCGGTATGTTCTATGTATAGTGTTATTTTTTGTCTCCACTTGCTTTTAAGTTTTTCTTTTAATATTTGGTAATTTTGCAGTTTATTACAATATTTACAGGTATGAATTTATTCTTATTTATCCTGCTTGAGACCCAATGAATTGTTGTTTTTAATATAAAAGTGTTCATGTCTTTTATCACTTCTGAGAAATTCCCTTCATGTATTGGCTCTACCACACTGAAAAACAAATATTGAGTAATTTCATCACTTAACTAACAAGTTAACAATGTTGTTACTTAATTAACAAATTACTAGTTCATGTTTGTATTTGGTGATCTCACTCTTTTCAAGTGTCCAGTCTCTCTTCCGTGTTTTTAATCTTTTTCTGTCTATGTGCTGGCATTCTGGGTAATTCCTAAAATCCATATTCTAGTTCAGAGATTCTTCCTTTAGCTGCACCTAGTCTGCCTTTAACTGGTCTTTTAAAAAAATCACATTGTTTTCCCTGTGGTTTTATTTGGTTATTTTTCAAACATGCCTATTCTTGGCCAGGCACAGTGGCTCATCCATGCAGATCCAGCACTTTGGGAGGCAGAGGCGGGAGGATCACCTGAGGTCAGAAGTTCAAGACCAGCCTGGTCAACACGGTGAAACCACGTCTTTATTTAAAATAAAGAAAAAATTAGCTGGGCATAGTGGTGCATGCCTGTAATCCCAGCTACTCGGGTGGCTGAGGCTAGAGAATCGCTTGACCCCAGGAGGCAGAAGTTGCAGTGAGCAGAGACCTGCCACTGCATTCCAGCCCGGGCGACAGAGCAAGACTCTGTCAAAAAAAAAAAAAAAAAAAAAAAAAAAAGGTTTTCTTTAAAAATAACTTATTGTATGTTTTAGCTCCTTTTGTGTTGATATGATTAATTTAAACATATTTTCTCTACAATCCTTAACCATAATTCTTTAATTCTAATTTTATTTTAGATTTAGAGGGTACATATGTAAGTGTGTTACAAGGGCACATTATGTAATGGTAATGTTTGGGCTTCTAGTGAACTCATCACCTAGATGGTGAATTTGTACCTAGTAGGTAACTTTTAACCCTCATCTCCCTCCCACTATTCCCTTTTGGGGTCCCCAGCATTTATTATTTTGGGACTTTTTCTTCCATGCTTACCCACTGTTTAGATCCCATTTATAAGTAAGAACATGCCGTATTTGATTTTCTGTTCTTGAGTTACTTCACTTAGAATAACGAACTCCAGCTCCATCCATGTTGCTGCGAATGACATAATTTCATGCTTCATTATGGCTGCATAGTATTCTGTGGTGTATATATACCACATTTTCTTTATCCAGTCAAATGTTGGTAACACCTAGTTTGATTTCACGACTTTGCTATTGTGAATAATGCTGCAATAAACATAAAGGTGCAGATGTCTTCGTGAAGAAGAAATTTCTTCTCTTCAGGTAGATACTCAGGAGTGGGACTTCTGCATGAAATTGTAGTTCTATTTATAGTGCTTTGAGAAATATCCGTACTGATTTCCATGGGGTTGAACTAATTTACATTCCCATCAGCCTTGTATAGGTGTACTCTTTTCTCCATAGCCTCACCAGAATCTGTTATTTTTTTGGTCTTTTAATAATAGCCTTTCTGACTGCTGTGAGATGATATCTCATTGTGGTTTTAATTTGTATTTCTCTCATGATTAGTGATAGTTAGCATTTTTTTCATTCGTTTGTTGGCCACATGTGTGTCTTCTTTTAAGAAGTGTCTGTTCATGTCCTTTGCCCACTTTTTAATGTGGTTATTTTTGTTGTTGTTGTTAAGTTCTTTATGAATTCTGGATATTAGTCCTTTGTTTTCAAACAGTTTCTCCCATTCTGTAAGTTGTCTGTTTACTCTGTTGATTGTTTATTTTGCTGTGCAGAAGCTCTTTAAGTCTCATTTGTCTATTTTTGTTTTTGTTGCATTTGCTTGTGAGGTCTTAGTCATAAATTCTTTACCTAGGCCAATGTTCAGAAGATGTTTTCTTAGATTTTCTACTAGGATTTTTATAGTTTCAAGTCTCACATGTAAGTCTTTAATCTATATTGAGTTAATTTTTGTATATGGTCAGAGACAGGGGTCTAACTTCATTCTTCTGCATATGGCTGGCCAGTTTCCCCAGCATCATTTATTGAATAAGATATCTTTTTTTCCCATGGTTTATTTTTGTTGACTTTGTTGAATACCATTTGATTGTAGGCATGTGGCTTTATTTCTGAGTTCTATATTCTGTTTAAACAATTGATCTATGTGTCTACTTTTGTGCCAGCATCATGCTGTTTTGGTTTCTATTTCCTTGTAGTATAGTTTGAAATCAGGTGATGTGATGCCTCCAGCTTTGTCCTTTTTGTTCAATAATGCTCTGTCTATTCAGGCTCTTTTTGAGTTGTATGTGAATTTTAGAATTATTTTTCCTAATTCTGTCCAAAATAACACTGGTAACTTGACAGGAATTGCATTAAATCTTCAGATTGCTTTGGGAATTATAGTCATTTTAACGATATTGGTTCTTCCTATAGAATATTTTACCATTGGTTTGTGTCATCTAAGATTTCCTTCATCAGTGCTCTGTAGTTCTTCTTGTAAATATCTTTCACCTCCCTGGTTAAATATATTCTCGGGTATTTTAATTTTTGTTTATTATAAATTATATTGAGTTCTTGATGTGGTTCTCAGCTTGAGCATTGTTGATGTGTAAGAATGCAACTGATTTTTGTGTGTTAATTTTGTATCCTGAAACTTTACTGAAGTTGTTTGTCAGGTTCAAGAGTCTTTTGAAGAAATCTTTAGGATTTTTTTGCATATAAGATTATGTCATCAGTGAACAGAGATAATTTTGAACTCTTCTTTTCCAATTTGGATGACTTTATTTCTTCCTCTTGACTAATTGCTCTGGCTAGGGCTTCCAGTACTGTGTTGAATAGAAGTTGTGAGAGTGGAAACCCTTGTCTTGAATCCTTAGAGAAAACGCTTTCAATGTTTCCCCATTCCATATGATGATGGCTGTGGGTTTGTGGTATACAGCTCTAATAATTGAGGTACGTTCCTTCAATGCCTGGTTTCTTGAAGGTTTATATCATGAAGGGATGTTGGATTTTATGAAATTATTTTTCTGCATCCACTGAGATGTTCATTTAGGTTTTATTTATACTTTTTGATTATGTGGTGAAGCATATTTATTGATTTGCATATTTTGAAATATTATTACATTCCTGAAATAAAATCTACTTTATTATGATGATTTATCTTTTTTGATGTGCTGCTGGATTCTGTTTGCTAGTGTTTTGCTGAGGTTTTCGCATCTGTGTTCATCAGGTGTATTGGCCTGTAGTTTTCTTTGTCTGTTGTGTCCTTGCCAGATTTTGATATCAGGATGCTACTGGTTTCATGGAATAAGTTAAGGAGGAATCCCTCCTCCTTGATTTTTGGACTAGTGTCAGTTATACTGGTGCTAGCACTTGTTTATACTTCTGATAGAATTCGGCTGTGGATCCATCTGATCCTGGGCTTTTATTGGATGGCAGATTTTTTAAAAATATTGATTCTATTTCTTAACTCCTTATTGGTGTCTTTAGGACTTCAATTTCTTTTTTGTTCAATCTTGGGAGATTGTGTTTTCAAGAATTTATACATTTTCCCTAAGTTTTCTAGGTCGTGTGCATAGAGGAATTGATAGTAATCACTGATGATTCTTTGTATTTCTGTGGTATCAGTTGTTATGTCACCTTTATAATTTCTGATTGTGCTTATTTGAATCTTCTCTCTCTCTCTCTCTCTCTCTCTCTCCCTCTCTCTCTCTCTCTATCTTTTGTTAATCTAGTTAGTGGTCTATCAATCTTGTTTATCCTTTCAAAGAACAAACTTTTGTTTTGTTTACCTTTTTATGATTTTTGGTGTCAATTTCATTTACTTCTCTGTTCTTTGTTATTTAGTTTATTCTGCTAGCTTTGGGTTTGGCTTGTTCTTGTTTTCTAGTTTCTTGAGGTGTGATATTACATTGTTAATTTGTGATCTTTCTATCTTTTTGATGTAAGTATTTAGCACTATCAACTTTCCTCTCAATGCTATTTTTCATATGTTGTGTTTCTATTTTTGTTTATTTCAAAAAATGTTCTTGATTTTTGCCTTAATTTTGTTGTTTACCCAAAGTCATTCAGGAGGAGGTTGTTTAATTTCCATGTGCTTGTGTGACTTTGAGAATTCCTCTTGATATTGATTTCTAATATTATTCCATTGTGGTCTGAGAGGATACTTGATATGATTTTTATTGTTTTTTGAATTTATTGAGAATTGCTTTATAGTCAACCATGTGTTCAATTTTGCAGAATGTTCCATGTGCAGATGAGAAAATGTATATTCTGCAATTGTTGGGTGGAATTTTCTATAGATGTCTGTTAAGTCCATTTGGTCAAGAGACCAGCTTATTTCTAGAGTTTTGTTGTTGTTGTTTTTGTTGTCATTGTTAGTTTCCTGCAATGATCTGTTTAATGCTGTCAGTAGGGTATCAAAGTTCACCATCATTATTTTATGGTTGTCTGTCTGTTTTCTTCAATGTAGTAGTATTTGTTTTAGAAATCTGAATATTCCACTATTGAGTGCATATGTATTTAGGATAACTAAATCTTCTTGTTGAATTGAACCCTTTATCATTCTATAATGCCCTTCTTTGTCTTCTTCTCCTTTTTTGGGGGGATTTTTGTTTTGGGTTTAAAGTCTGTGGCGTCTGACACAAGAATACCAACCCTGCTCTTTTATGTTTTTCATTTGCATGAAATATTATTTTCTATCCCTTTATTTTGGGCCTGTGGGTGTCATTACACATCAGGTGGGTGTCTTGAAGGGTGAAGATGGTTGGGTCTTGCTTTTATTCCAGTTTGTCAGCCTATATTATTTCAGTGAAGTATTTAGGCCATTTACATTCAAGGTTAATAATGATATGTGAGGTTTTGTTCCTTCTTAGTGTTTTTAGCTACTTGCTTTGTACTTTCAATTATGTAGTTGTTTTATAGGATCTGGGAACTTTATATTTGCATATGCTCTTAGGGCAGCAGGTACTACTACTGTTCTTTCATTTTTGTGGTTAAAACTCCTTTGAGCATTTCTTGTAGGACCAGTTTATTGGTGACTAATTCCCTTTGCACTTGCATGTCTCAGAAAAACTTTATTTCTCCTTTGTTTATGAAGTTTTGTTTGACAAGATATAATATTCTTAGCTGGCAATTTTTTTTCTTTAAGAAAGCTAAAGATAAGCCCCCCATCTCTTCTAGCTTGTAAGGTTTCTGCTGAGAAGTCTGCTGTTAGTCTGATGGGATTCCCTTTGTAGGTGACTTGACCCTTTTCTCTAGTTGCCTTTAAGATTTTTCTTTAGCATTGATCTTGAATAATCTGATGACTCTATGCCTTGGTGATGTTCATCTTGTGTAGTATCTCACAGGTTTCCTCTGAACTTCTTGTATCTATATGTCCATCTCTCTAGCAAGATTAGAGAAAATTTCCTGAATTATTCACTCAAGTGTTTTCCAAATTGCTTACTTTTTCTTTTTCTCTCTCAGGAATGCCTATAAGTTGTAAGTTTGGTCACTTTACATAATTTCAGATTTCTTGAAGGTGTTTTCATTTTTTAAATTATTTTCTCTTTATTTTTGTCTGATTGAGTTAATTTAAATGACTGGTCTTCAGGCTGTAAGTTTTTTCTTCTGCTTCATCTAGCCTATTGTTGAAGCTTTCAACTGTGTTTTGAAATTCCTTTAGTGAATTTTGTAATTCCAAAAATTGTATTTGTTTTTTAAATATAGCTATCTTCTATTTTAAGTTCAAATCATGTTTCTGTTTTTTTGTGTTCATTTTCAACTTTCTCTTGGATTGAGCTTCCTTGCAATCCATACTTTTAATTCTTTATTTGTCATTTGGGAATTTTAATTTTGGTTAGGGTCCATTTCTTGAGACCTACAACAATCCTTTGGAGGTGTCAAAACACTGTTGTTTTGAAACTATCATAAGAGCGAACAGACAACCTACAGAATGGGAGAAAAATTTTGTCATCTATTAGTCTGACCTTTGTCAGATATCCAGAATCTACAAGAAACTTAAGCAAATTAACAAGAAAAAACAGAAAACCTTATTAAAAAGTGGGCAAAGGACATGAACAGACATTTCTCAAAAGAAGACATGCATGCAGCCAACAAACATGAAAAAAAGCTCAACATCACTGATCATTAAAGAAACACAAATCAAAACCGCAATGAGATACCATCTCATGTCAGTCAGAATGATGATTACTAAAAAGTCAAGAAACAACAGAGGCTGGAGAGGTTGTGGAGAAATAGGAATGCTTTTACACTGTTAGCAGGAATGTAAATTAGTTCAACCATTGTGGAAGATTGTGGTGATTCCTCAAAGATTTAGAACCAGAAATACCATTTGACCCAGCAATCCCATTACTTGATATATAACCAAAGGAATATAAATCATTCTATTATAAAGATATTTGCACGTGTATGTTCGTTGCTCCACTATTCACAATAGCGAAGACATGGAATCAATCCAAATGCCCATCCATAATAGATTGGATAAAGAAAATGTTGTATGTATACACTTTGGAATACTATGTGTCCATAAAAAGGAATGAGATCATGTCTTATGGATGGACATGGATGAAGCTGGAAGCCATTATTCTCGGCAAACTAACGCTAGAACAGAAAACCAAACACCACATGTTCTCACTTGTAAGTAGGAGGTGAACAATGAGAACACATGGACACAGGGAGAGGAACAACACACACTGGGGCCTGTCCAGGGAGGGTGTGTGGCAGGGAGGACATCAGGAAAAATAGCTAATGCATGCTGGGCATAATACCTAGGTGATGGATTGAAAGGTGCAGCAAACCACCATGGCACACGTTTACCTATGTAACAAACCTGCACATCTACACATATACCCTGGAACTTAAACAAAAACAAATCCCAAAACACCGTCTTTTTGTACTGCCAGAGTTCTTGTACTCATTCCTTATCATCTGAAGGAGCTGTTGCTTCTTATTTTTGAATATTCTATTGTTTAGATGAGATTTTTACATTTTTTATTATTTGTCCCTTGAGGTTATGACTGTGGTGTATGTTGTGTATGATCATTTGGTTTCTTTTCTGGGTGCTTTCAATGGGCTCTGTATGGGTTTCTCGGTTGTGGATAGCTTTTAGGCAGTGGCTTTCTCAAATGCTGCTTGTTATAGCAATGTATTGGATAAATGAGCCAACATGCTTAGCCCTGAGAGACTGAGAGTGGGAGGTCTCAAGAGTGTATCTTGTACACTATCACTGGTTTGTTTTTTAAATTTGGTGGTGCGGTACAGTGTTCATACCAGTGGGTGGTGCTTGAGACTAGGAGCCAGCTCTACCTGGTGTAGCCCAATAATGAGTGGAGGCACCTGCCCTGATGGGAAGTGGTGGGGAAGATGTGTTAAGGTCCGCTTAGGTCTCAAGGGTAAGGGCAGGGTGGGAGGGTGGCACCAGCTCCTCATCCTGAGCAGTCCGGAATGTGATCCACTCTCCTACCATGCCTCTGTCATAGGGCTCACATCTTTTACCTCACATAGACATCGTCCTTTGGCTTCTGCCACATTGTGACTGGGGACTGAAGTCCCTTCTAGCAGCTATAACCAAACTGGGCTGGGGTTTCCCAGCCCAGCGCAGACAGGTGTGCATCCTGTATGCTCTCCATTGCCAGGATGCTGCTGTTTGGTGCAGGGAGTGGGAGATGGGCCTTGTCCTTTGTGTATGTCCTAGTAGCACAGGCTCACTTTCAACGGGGGTGCCGCCTTTGCAAAAGTGCTGGGAAGGCTCTCTCCAGGTGGACTCTTCAACCTGGAGGGTCTCTGCACCATTCACAAAAGTTGACTGGGGGAGTAGGGGGATTACTCCCCTCTTCACTTTGTTTCTGTCCAGTGGTGAAACAACCGTCAGCAATTGGCGCTATGCCCATGTTTCCTTTGTTCCAAGAGGGGCTTTGGTGTGCTGTACTCCTTCATCACCAAGGGATTAGATCTACACCATGGGTTAAATCTCTGGGGATCCCACAGCTCCCCTGGAACCCACTGGTTCACTGTTGGGTTTCCAAAGTCAGAGTGAGCTGTGGGGTATGTTTGCAGGGGATCTAGTGATGTACTGACACAAGGGCTGAGGTTCCCCAGGTAGGGCAGTGGCCCCCACCAGGTGCACAACCACTGTGGTACGTGCTGTCTCAGCTCGGGCCTGTGGGAAGTGTTGTTGCACCTACATGGGCTGTCCAGCTAGTGCTCTGTCCCTGGGAAGTTCGCAAATCACCACTGACAGCATTTCTTGGGGTCACAAGGGCAGAGGGGCCCCCTGACAATTTGGTGGTCACCAGATTGTCACAGGGGTAACAGGAGCAGAAAATCCTCCCCACCTACCCTTTCCTCAGGGCTCCAAGTTCCTTTGGGGTCAATCTCTTCTATACTCTTGCTGTTTCCCGTTTATGTGCCCCAATTTCTTTTTGTGGGCTCTCCAACTTGTCCTGGCTCTCTTCACTCAGCTTTTCTTTCACATCATGACCATTCACCTATAACTTTGATCTTCTTTCTGAGACTTGGCATCTGACTTTTCTAGTCAGCCATACGCTTTCAATCTTGAGTGCACATTCTAGATAAATTTTTCTTTTTCCTATTTCATGCCAAATCCCATGTGAATAGTTCTGGAGGCTGGGAAGTTCAGGATCATCAAGGTGACAGCACTGTTATTGTATGGCGAGGACTTGCTCTCTGCTTCATACATGGCACTTTCTTTCTGTGTCCTCACATGGGGCAAGGAGCTTGTTTTCTAATGCATACGATTCTCAATGCTGTTATAGGAATAATTTACTATATACTTTTCTTTTTCCTAGGAATATTACCACTTCACTTCCATCCCCCTAACTTTAATCTTCTGGGATGGAGTATGACACAATTTAAGTTAAAATCCTAACACCATGACTTTATTTTATTTATGGTGATAACTCTAAGTCAAGTGTGATTATTTACAAGTAGTGTCTCAGTGAAATCAGAATGATTTGAGGTAAGTGTTTCCTACAAGAATGCTAGTATTTGTAGGATCGTGTTGTGGGGACATGCTGGGGACATGCTTTTCCCCAGTGGAATAATCTCTTTTGAGAAGTTAGATGAGCTATCATTATGTTGTGCCTCCATTTCTAATTCTATGAAATGGAGATAAGCATGTTTGATCAGCTCACATCATGGACTTCTGTAATGGTATAATTGTATGTGCAAGAATATTAATAGTTAAGCATAATAATTTATTGTCATACTGATACTAATAATAGAATAACTCTTATTTCTCAATATTTATTGATTCCCTTATCTGATAAAAATGAATAAGCCAGTCCATCTCCTGACATGAAAATATATACCTATTTTACACAACAGTCCTAGCTCTACGGGCTCCTAAACTTCTAAAACTCAAATCCTCCTGTAACTGCTGTGTCCAACCTTCTTAGGGAGACACTGTGATAGAAATAATTCCAACTTATACATGTTCATTTTGGTGGTTGACTTTGCACTCTAGTCATATTGCCAATTTCAGATTTACTTAGAACAATGAATTAAAATTCAACAGGATGGATAATTCAGCCAATGCTCACTTTACTAACCAATTTTCTCAGAATTTGATTATGCTTGAAATAAATGTATAGAAATAGTAGTCAAGAATCCGGTTGAGTCTGTATATAAAAGGCATTTATATTATAATGAAGGTTCATTTTCTTCTAGAGACCATAGCATATTAAAATACCGGGTGACATTAAAATATTGTTATTAACCATAACTCAGACTTGAATCCACCATTGCACTATGTATGAACAATTGGAGGAGGATTAGAGGACAAATGTCAGAGCCAAGTTTAATAAGCAGTGAGTGGGACATTTGAACTTGTCACAGGAGTAGCACTGTGGTGGACAGGCATTAATCTTTTCAAGTCATCAAACTTTTGAGTTTTCCTCCCTCCAACATTTATAGAAAGATTCAGGAGAGTATTTTAAAGAGCTCAGCAAATTGAAGTCTCTATAGACTATTCTTTTCATTTTAGAACCAGAGGACCATTAATTTTTTTAAAAAAGAGTATTGCTCTGATTCTAATCCTCAATTTAATACCTGCTTTTTGTTTTCCAATTTGAGGGTGTAATTATGTAAGAATATCTTTCTTCCTTCTATAGAAGAAAGAATGTTTATTAGTCCTTAAGTGGTGACTGAAGACATAAAGATAATAACTTCCATTTATCAAGCTCGTAATATGTGTCACCATATGGTACTAGGTGCTTCGTAAATATTATTTTGACTATTGTTAGTTTAAAATCTTCCTTCAAAATCTTCATTTTCTGGTCTGTAAAATAAACTCAATGATATTGAAATTAAAGGATTATGTGAATATTCTGAGGTCACAGTGAGCAGAAATAAAAAAAAAATGGGATTGATCTCCCAAGATTTTTTTTCCATAACCCTACAACTTTCCCCTAACAAAACTGGCATTTCTTGATGTCAGTATTGATATCAGTTCACTGTGGTACCTCATTCAGTTTATCACAGGAATTGTATAAATTTAGAAATTAATTTGCTCAGTGGATTTCCAACAAATGGGGAGGGTTGTGTTTCCATTTAACTAAAAGTAACTTTGTAAATCCTACTGGATGGCCTTAACTAAGGCTGGAGAACATTCATTTTAAACTCTTCTGTTTGGAAATTAAAAGGAAAAGAAGGCTATGTCTACGATCTGTGGGCCTGTTATTTAGGAGTTTCTATTAGATGTCACATTAAGTAAATCAAAATTATGGCTAGGCCCGTGACGATCAGAGATATAAGGCAAGAATGTCATTAAAAGGAAAGATATGTTGACTATCAGAATGGTATGATTTTTAGTGTTGAATATCAGAATGGTATCAGTGTTTGTTTATTTTTTGAGGTGGGGGTCTTTCTATGTTGCGCAGGCTGATCTTGAATTTCTGGGCTCAAGCAATCCTCCCATCTCAGCCTCTTGAGTAACTGGGATTACAGTCATGTACCACCATGCCTGACTTAGAAAGGTATGATTTTGAGGTGCCAAAAGCATATTGAAATGCCAAGAGAATGATTAGGACAGCAAATTCAAGGCACCAAGATGACACATGGAACCTGAGATATTCCTAGTTTCAACTTTTTGCTGGACATGGAGCCAATCAGAGCCCCAAGACAACTACATTTTTGACAACGGAAGAAGGTAATTTATGTTCTTCAGAAAGCAAAGCAGATTACTCACCCCAAGGGTTTGGAAGTATGAGGTGACCTGGCAAAGTCTAGTTAATTTATATTAAGCCAGATTTAGTGTTTAGTGATTATAATGAGAAGCTACAATTTACATAAATATTATTTGTCTACTATAACAAGGATTTTTTTAAAAAACTCAAACCAAATATGAATAATTTTAATGTCCTCATTAAGCATCAAGGAAGGAACTTGTTACAGTGTTACAATTTTACCTAATCTGCATTAGGTTGCAAAGTTATCTAATGCAGATTTCAAAAGTTTCTAGTCACTATACATCAGGATGAAATTGGAGAACTTTGGAGTTGCATTCTTTAATTTTATGTGTCAACTTGCCTGTGCCACCCAGTGTCCAGATTAAACATTATTTCTGAGCGTGTCTGAAAGTGCATTTCCAGAGGAGATTAGCATTGCAATTGGTGGACTTGGATTTCCTTCCCAATGTGGTTGGACATCATCCAACCCATTGAGGCCTGAATAGGATGAAAAGGCAAAGGAAGGAAGAGTTCACTCTTTTTTAGCATCCTGCCTGACTGCTTGAGCTAAGATAGCAGTCTTCTACCGCTCTTATAATGGGGTTTAAAAGATCAGCTACCCTGGTTCTGATGCCTTGGCCTTGAGCTGAGATTACAGGACCAACTTTCCTGGGTCTCCAGTTTGTAGATGGCAGACCATGGGATTTCTCAGCTTCCATAATTGCATGACCCAAATCTTCATAACAAATCTTTCCTTATATGGCCCTATTGGTTCTGTTTTTCTGGAGAACTCTGAATAATGCACCCCTAAATTTGAAGTGTTTACCATACTTTTTCTTCTTACAGTTTTATTAAGTAGTTTATAAGTATGAGAGCATAGGGTTTTTTTATATTGCCACTTGATGACTAAATTATAATATTATCTAAGGCTGGTAATTGTTGTCAGTAGTTTCCTATTACTTTTGAGATAAAGCTTGGGGATCTCAGGAGGCCTATAGGGCAACATAAGACTTGGCCCGTGCTGGAATCTCTATCTTTTCCTATCTATCCTCCTGCCTATATGCCAGTCCCTAAGAGTATTATGCTGTCTGCACAATTTTTTTGATAGGCTTTTTTTTTTTTTTTGCTTTTTTTTTTGGTTCCTACATTATCTATCTCCTGACATCTGCCCACAAACTGCTACTCACTTTTCAAGATGCCGGTCATGTATTATCTTTCTTCATGACACATTTTCTGACTTTTTACATCACCCCACTCTGAATGCTGGTCACATTGTGCATTTCATTTTGTTGGGATCTTGTGCCTCTCTCCAGTGTTGTGCTGATCACTCTGATCACTCTCTCATGCTTTCTTCTTTGCTCACCTCTGTCTTGCACTCTATATAGTAAGCTTATTGAAGGCACACTCTCTATTTTATAAAGTACCAAACTCCAGGCCTTTAAAGATGTAGCCTAATAGATAGATAGTGTTTGTTGGTTCATACTCCATTCTAATTCCATTATTTTATAAATGAAGAAATTAAGGACTAAGAGGGTTAAAAGACTTGCCCACAGCATTACACAGGCTGCTTATTATACATAATAGTTGTTAAATAGAAAGTATGGAAAGACAGTACACAGGATCTGCATTAATACCGGCGCAAAACACGTAAGAAATTCCAAATAGTGATGGCTTCCATAAGGAATAGAAGTATAATAATCATTTATAAAGCAAGCAAAGAAATCACTGGGAAACAACCAGTTCCTCCTCGTCTAAATTTCCTACAAGTATGAAAACAAACATAAAGACACCTGTTCTGTGGCCACTGTTTGTAGATTACTTTCTTAAAATGAAATGCAATAAACTCATCAGATATTTACAAAACAAATCCAGTTTAAAAATTCTGCAAAATATGCCACTTTATCAAAATACAATGATGAGCTCTATTCCTTTTGACACAATATAATCAGTGCCAAAATATAATACATTCAGTGAAATTCATCATAAAATGGGTTAGTTGGTGCTACAAAGGCAGTATTTTCTTTGTGACAAGGAGGGTAAATTTTGTTATAAGTTGATTCAGCCCTGCTCATCTTTGATTTTTATGATGGATATATATTTTTAGAAGTAGTGGATTTGTCTCTGATCCACCGGGTTCCTCCTCAGAGACCACTAAAAAACTGGAGTGTCTACTAAACAATTGACAGTTTCCTGGAGGCTGACATCACTGAAATTGGGGGATAAGCCTTACGGAAGGTACCTAAGAGATAGAGAAGGGAAATTAGGCTATCTCCTTCTCTCTCTTTCTATTTAAGTTTATGTGGAAGGAAATACATCTCTCTCAGCAACGGAATAACAATCTGAAGAAACAGACTAGACACTTCTGCCACTGAAATTTTCCTGAATAGCTCTGATTGAGAAACAGATTAATAGACTGTATTGCAAAGAAGAAGAGATGAGTCAAACTTCTATTTGGACTCAGGAAAACTTCTCAGACGGAGTCCATCTGGCAATGCCAAAGGGACTGACTCCACTAGGACTGAAAGATCAGGTTTGCACAGTTAAACCCCAATCCATCCTTATTTTATTTCCATCTGTACATAGAGCACTTCTGCTTGCCTGGCTTCCATTCGTATTGGTTGCCTCATTTCATCATCAAAACATTTGTGTCAAGTAAATTTTATGTTCACCATTTGATAGACAAAAAAATTAGGCTTAGAGAAGCATTTATTCTTGGTCACAGAGGTTTTCTTATTTTTAATCTGGTTTCTGCATTATATGCTGAATTTTGGAGACAGAAAGACAATGGTTTGACTCCAGGTTTAGCCACTTGCTAATTGAGTGATCATGGGCAAGCCACTGTACTTCTTTGAGCCTCAGTTTCTTTTCTGAGGAACAGAAACAATCATATAAGCAAATTGCTGTAAGGATTGTGTCACATGAGGTATGACAAAAGCTTTATACAAAGCAGGGAAGGTTCAATAAATTTAACTTTCCTTTTTATTCCAGCTACACACTAGCTAGACATGTTTGCTTGTTATCTTCAAGGTACTGGAAAACACAGTACCACACCAACAAAGTTTGTGAAAACTCAAGAATTATTTACCAGTGCGGCACTTTGAAATTTTAATCCTAGATTTCCCAGTGGTAAATAACTTTACGCTAAAAAAAAAATCAAAATAAATGTACTAGTGCACTTGGCATCTATTTTCTCTGAGGAAAAAGCTGTGAAATGTTAACAGTCAACATCTCTTCAAATGTTGGAACATCTACCAACCATAGACATAGCTGTGTCTATCTGGAAGAATTAGGTCTCAAAAGAGAATTTGCTATGCAAATACTCAACAGAAAATGTGCAGATAAAAAAAAAGTATAGCACACACATCTTTATACTGGTTAATTCAAAATGTCATAAGAGTAAATTTAAAGAAACAGGTAAATTAATTCATTTCCAGCCCAAAGCCGACTTTCAATCTTGTTTTCCCTGGATATTTATCTCTGAAAAAGCCTCTGAGATTTCTAGCAGGAGAAAGTCTATTAATTTTCCATATACTTGTTGATGCAAAAGCTATCAGGATTATGGGTTGAATATTTCTAGTATAGGGAAAGTAAGGGATGCAATTAATCTCTGTGAACTAAAATATACCCCTTTTCATTAATCTTTTATTGTAAATGAGCAAAGTAATTGAACCGGTACCACACTGTCAGAATGAATGCAATGCCGGTGGGATATGCTTGAGAGAGCACATACTGATTGAGTATTAAATATCTAAAGGCAATAATTTATGGTTCATTACCTCTTTTGGAGTCTCTTAGTTGCATACGGCTTGAATTCTAAGTAGTCAGACTTTTAGTTGAAAATGGCTTTCAAATGCTGAAGGCAGCAAGTGCATGCAACCCACAATCCCCTTTAATATGGGCTGTTGTGTACCTACTTAAACTACAAGAAGAATATTTGATGCAGAGCTGATTGTTTTAAAGACAGAAAGATGTCATCTCTTCACTCCAAAACTCCGTCTTACAAACTCTGCCATGATGGATTTGTGAAAGCGTCGAGTAACATGGACACAGAATTGAGAAAAGAGATACCGTCTAAGTAGAGATCCTGTGACTTGCTACATATTATGTAAATCCCCTTCCAGCTAGCTGGTGGTTCAGACATCTCAGCTTCTGGTTTAAATTGACAGTAGCTTCCCTAATTGTATTGTGCCATCCCCCGTGGTACAATTCCGTTGCACATGGAAATGGAAGCTTTTATTCTGTTGGTAACAAAATATAATCAACCTGAAGCAATGTTTATAGAAATATACGTTTTGGATTTGAAGAGAGGGTGTATTCAGACCTCTTGCAGTTTAAAAACAAACACTGTTAAAAGAAAGAAAATGATCCTTATATCTCTGGTAAAGAGGTACTATAGCTATTTATTCAATTGTCGAGCTTTAAAGAAATTTCTTTGTTTCAGTTTTACCTCGGTGTTCGAAAGAGCAGTTTATATTTAAGGTGAATTATATTTTTCTTTTTCAGAGCAAATGAGTATCTTCTTTGATTCGTGGAATCTGCTCAGCATAAAATAAACATTTTGAAATACAATTTTGAATACAAACTTCAGACGTTTTGAATATAATTTGTACTTAAGTATATTATCATGTGTGAAAATGTCTACAAGCTTTTTGACACCTCTTTACCCTATTCATATTAACAGAGACTTTTGACATAAGTGACCTTCTTTTATTCTATAACTTCACTTTCTCTCTCTCTCTCCCCCCATCTCTCTCTCTCTCTCTCTCTCTCGATCTCTCTCTTTTCCTCTCCCTTTTCATTTTCCTCTCTCCTGCTTCTGTTATGGTTTCTAGTGATAGTCAGTGTAATGTTTATTGCATTATAAAAAACAACAACAACAATCCTGTATCTTCTTTTTAAATTGTCTTCTGCAAAAAAAATGACAAGAAAGAAAAATGCAGTAATACAAACAATACTTAAGCCTCTTGCATGTAAAAAAAAAAAGCCTGTATTTGCTATCAGACATTTTTCTCTACTATTTCTGAAGTTTCTGTATCTACTGTTTTATTTTAGTGTTTAATTTTTAAGAATTCTGGTTCTGTAATGCACTATAATTTAAAGAAGAATCTTTAAAAAAGGGACTATAAATCTCATAAATAATAAAGCTGAAATCCAGCAAAAATCAAGAAGCTTTAAAAAATAATATTTTAGAAAATGTCCAAGAATTCCAGATGAAACTATTTTATCAGTCAATCAAACTTAGCAAATAATGCCCAATCTTTCTTATCCAACGATAGGATGAATTTGTTTTGTGCTAAATGCCAGTTTAATGTTTTGACACAGAAAAGTTATATAAAGTTAATTGATAGAAAATAAATCATATTCGCAGTAGGTACACATTAGCAGCCTTAGAAAGATTTGAAAGTATTTATATGACTGAACAATACCTACCATATCAGGAAGAAAATGATGTTGTATAATCTATGACTTTTAGGACAGCCTGTAAGACAGGAAGAAAATGAGAACGTAAATGACCTTAAGGATGTAACAAGGCCATTGGAACCAGGATGATGAGAGAGGAAAAGGAAGATGAGTAGGTACCCACCTCCAATCTCCTAAGATTATTCACATGTGAGGAAAACCAATAATCAAAAGCAATGAAGATGTGAAGGAAATGGGGAAAGATGAGTGTTATCTTGCAAGGAGTTACATCCCAGGGCATTACGAGTTTAAGAAAAATTATTAATAACAAATAAAAACATTTAGGAATTAATCAGGAGGACATTTATAATAATTGAAATGGTAGCAAGCAGTACGTGTATTACATAAATGTGGCTGTGTAGCCAGGAAACCCTCTTTCAAGAAACATGAACATGAACATCCAGATACACAAAGGATTTAGTGAGTTAAATAAATTATGGTATAGTCTTTTAATATAAAACTATGCACCTGTGGGCCAGGAGCGGTGGCCCACGCCTGTAATCCCAGCACTTTGGGAGGCCGAGGCGGGTGGATCACGAGGTCAAGAGATCAAGACCAACCTGGCCAACACGGTGAAACCCCATCTCTACTAAAAATATACAAAAATTAGCCAGGCATGGTGGCGGGCACCTATAGTCCCAGCTACTCGGAGGCTGAGGCAGGAGAATCACTTGAACCCAGGAGGCGGAGGTTGCAGTGAGCCGAGATTGTGCCACTGCACTCTAGCCTGGTGACAGAGTGAGACTTCATCTCCAAAAAAAAAAAAAACAACAAAAAAAAACAATTTGTGCAGCTGTGGAAAAGAATTATAATGTTATTTATGTAGTAAAATGGAAATGTATTCAAAACCCAATACTTAATAAATAATAAAAAAAACCGAAGTGCTAAACATAGTGTGCTGTTTCATTAAAAGAAAACTACGTGTGTGTGCATATGAGTGTGTGTGTGCGCCTATGAGTGTGTGTGTGCACGTGTATGTGTACATGAAACACTGATAAGCAGAATAATGGCCCCCAAAGATGTCCATGCCTTGATCCTCCTTAAAACCTGTGAACACCTTACACAGTAAAAGAAGCTTTTCAGATGTGATTAAGGTTAAGAAACTTGAGATGCAGAGATTATCCTGGATCACTCAGATATGCCCAATATATAATCATATAAATACTCAAAAGGGAGGACCTTTCCTAACTGTACTCAGAGGATCAGAGACGGCATCATGAGAAAAACTCTAACCACCATTCCTGTCTTTGAAGACTGGAGGAGCACAAAAGCCTAAAAATGTGGATGACCTCTAACAGCTGGACAAGGCAATGCAATAGATTCTGTCCTAGAGCTTCTGGAAAGAAATACAATCCTGTGGGCACCTTTATTTTAGCCCAGTGTGGCCCCTGTGAGACTTCTGACATACAGAACTGTAAGATAAATATATGCTGCTTTAACTTCGTGGTTATTTGCTACAACAGCAATAGGAAACGAATCAACTGTATAAATATATGCATGCAGATATTTGCTTTTGCTTGCACAAGCTGCCTCTACAAATATACAAAATATTTTGGAAATATTGATTTCTTTCTTTTAATTTTTAAAGTTGATACATAACAAATGTACATATTTGGGGGTAAATATGATAAATCAATATATTCATATAAAATGTAAAGATGAAATCACTGTAATTGGAGCATCCTGCCCCTTAAGTATTTGTCTTTATCTTATTCTAGAAACATTCATGTTATTCTCTTCTAGCTATTTTGAAATATATACTAGATTACTGTAAACTATAGTTTACTATAGTTTATTTGATAGATACTAATGATCTATCAAATAAACTATAGTTTACTATAGTTTATTTGATAGATACTACTGATCTATCAAATACTAGGTCTTATTTCTTCTATCAAGCTATATATTTGTATCAATTAATCAACCTTTCTTCTCCCCTTTACCCTTTCCAGCCTCTGTAACCACAAATAAACTATCTTCATGAGATCCAGTTTTTCAGCTCCTACATATGAGTGAGAATATGAAATATTTGTCTTTCTGTGCTTGGCATATTTCACTTAACATAATGACCTTCAGTTTCATCCATGTTGTTGCAAATGACAGGGTTTTATTCTTTTTAATAACTGAATAATATTCCACTGTGTACATATACCCCATTTAAAAAATTCATTCATCCTTTGATGGACAGTTAGGTTGGTCCCATATTTTTGCTACAGTGAATAATGCTACAACAAACATGGGGGTGTAGATATCTCTTTGATATATTGATATTCTTTCTTTCGAATATATTCCCCTTCCTCAATATGTTAGTTCTATATTTCATTTATTGAAGAGCCTTCATACTGTTCTCCATAGCAGCTGTAATAATTTACATTTCCACCAATAGTGTATAGGGATTTCCCTTTTTCCATATCCTTGACGGCATCCATTATTCCATCTTCTGATAAAAGCCATTTTAATGAGGTGAGGTGATACTATATTACGGCTTTGATAGTTATTTATCTGATGATTAGGGATGTTGAGCATTTTTTCATATACCTATTGGGCATTCTGATAAATATCTCCCTTAAGAACTATCAGTGTTTGCTCTATATACTTGAGAGCTCTAGTGTTGGGTGCGTAGGATTTTTTGTTTTGTTTTGTTTTGTTGAAGACAGGGTCTCACTGTGTCTCATGGAGTGCAGTGGCATGATGATGGCTCACTGCAACTTCAACCTCCCGGGCTCAGGCAATTCTTCTATCTCAGCCTCCCACGTAGGTGGGACTGCAGGAGTGTGCCACCACATCAGGCTAATGTGTTTTTTTTTTTTTTTTTCGGTAAATACAGGGTTTCACCATGTTGCCCAGACTGGTCTTGAGCTCCTGGGCTCAAACAATCCACCCACCTTGGCCTCCCAAAGTGCGGGGATTGCAGGCATGAGCCACTGTACTCAGCCTGCATAGATATTTATAATTGTTATATTTTCTCGGTGAATTGACATCTTTATTATTACATAGTGGCCTTCTTTGTCTCTGATTTTTATAGTCTTTGATTTGTAGTCTATTTTATCCGACATAAGTATAGCTATTCCTGATCTTTTTCGGTTTCTAGTTTCATGGAATAGCTTTTTCCACCACTTCTCTTTCAGTCTATGTCTTTACAGGTGAAGTGAGTTTCTTGTAGGCAACATGTTGCTGAATTTTCTTTCTTTATCTATTCAGGCACTCTATATTCAGCGTTGTTATTTATAAGTAAGGACTTACTATTGTCATTTTGTTGCCTGTTTTCTGGTTGTTTTGAGGATCTTCTCCTTTCTTTCTCACTGTCTTCCTTTGTGGTTAAGTGATTTTCTCTGGTAATATGTTTTATTTGTTGCTTTTTATTTTTAGTGAATCTATTCTAGGTTTTTGCATGGTGGTTACCATAAGGCTTACAAAAAAAAGTCTTATAGATATAACAAGTTATTTTAAAGAGATGATGAATTATGTTAGATCACAAACACAAAAATAAAAAAAGCAAACAAAAACGAAAAAAGAAACCCTCTAAACTTTTACTCCATCCCCTCAATATTTTGACTTTATATTGTCTCAATTTAAATATTTTCTTGTTTCCTGTTAATTTTTCTCTTAACAAGCTGTTTTTGATATCATTTTCATAGATTTGCCTTTGGGCTTCACACTAGAGTTATGAGTGAACTGCACACCACAATTACAGTATTTTAGTATTCTGAGTTTATTAGAGAACTTAATTTTACCAATCAGTCTTATATTTTCAAATGATTACTTTTTGCACATTAGTGTTTATTTTTCTTTCAGATTGAATAATTCCATTGAGCATTTCTTGTAAGATGGGTCTGGTATTGGTGAATTCTCTCAGCTTTTGTCTGGGGAAGACGTTAGCTCTCCTTTATAGTTGAAGGATAGATTTGCTATAGACAGTATCCTTAAATGACAATTTTTTTTCTTTTAGCGCTTTGAAAATGTTGTACCACTCCCTCCTGCACTGTACAGTTCCTACTGAGAAGTCCATTGCCAGACAAATTGGGGTCTTTAGATTATTTGCTTCTTTTCTTTTGCTGCTTTTAGAATCCTCTCTTTGTCCTTGACCTTTGAGAATTTGATTATTATATGCCTTGGGGTAGTCTTCTTTGTGGCCAATCTGTTTGGTGTTCTCTGACTTTCCCATACCTGGATATGTATCTCCTTCTCATGTTTTGGAAAGTTTTCTGTTATTTCTCTGAATAGGCTTTCTACCCCTTGCTCTTGCTCTTGCTCAACTCCTTTAAACACCGATAAATCTTAAATTTGGTCTTTTGAGGTAATTTTCTATATTTTGTGGGGGATCTTTATTCCTTTTCACTTTTTTCTTTTTCTTCTCTGCCAATATATTTTCAAATAGCCTGTCTTTGAGCTCACTCATTTTTTCCTCTGCTTGATCTATTCTGCTGTTGAGAGCCTCTAATAAATTTTTCAGCTTAGCAAACATATTTCTCAGTTCCAAGATTTCGGTTTGATTTTCCAAAAAAAAACTAAGTATCTTTGGTAAATGTCTCTAATAAGTTTCTGAATTGCTTTTTTTGTGTTTTCCTGCAGATTACTGAGTTTCTTTAAAGGTGCTATTTTGAATTCTTGGTCAGAGAGATCATGAATTGCTGTCTTGTTAGAGTTAGTCACTTGTTTCTTGCCTTTTGGATTTGGGAAGGCTATGGTTCCCAGTTTGCTGTTTTTGTGTGTGTGTATGTATGTATGTCTCTTTGCATTAAAGGATTATTTAGTCAAATCATCTCTATCTGGCTTGTTTTAGTTTTTATTGGATATGTGTTCTTAGAAATTCTTTGTAATTTATCTGTTGATTTTCTTTCTTTCCCCACCCACCTGCTGGGTTACTGCCTCCTTTTTGGCACTAGATGCTTTCTTAAGCCCAGGTTTGCCTCAATTCTGGCAAATGATCAGAGTGCTGCCTTTCCTAAATGGGGGATGTCCCAAAGGGGATGTCCAATAGCATGGGAAGGGTGGCTAGGGTGAGCTCTAGAATCAATCTTCTACAGGGTGGTGCTGCTGAATGTCCATTCTGATTTGGCATTACCTCTGGATGAGTTACACAGCAGAGTTTCCAGGGCTGGAGATGGCAGTCCCTCCTCTCCCCTTTGTCACTAGGTTTCCTCAGCGATATTTTTTCCTCCAGGCACTCTAGATGCTTCTCATGAGTTTGGCAGGGACAGGTCTCCTGTCAGCAAACTTAGGATGATGGGGAAGCTGCTTATCCACCTTGATATCACTTTTTTCTAATGTAGAAGCTGTCAGTCAGGGGAAATTTTCCACATGCTTGCCGCTAGAAGGACTGGGGGGAGGAATATCATGAATATGGAAGTCCACTTCTTTAACCATCTGCTCAAACTATTTTCATTTCCCTGTGGCCCTGGGAACTGTTTTCTCCTCATATTTGAAATCTGAGAGATTGCTGGTAATAATCTTGGCACTGTATGTTTATATTTTTGGTTTTTGGAAAGAGGGGGAGTGAAGCCACCTTGTTTCTCCACTGCCATTTTGGAACTGGACGTCCAGAAACATTTCTGTTGAACAAGTATTGAATGTTAAGAGACAGATGTGCATAAGTGACTTGTTCAGTATATATTTTTGTACTGTTCAGATTTTGAGCCATTTAATGTATCTGTTTCCAAAATAAATGTAAGTAATTTAAAATATATGCAATAACATTGTCATTCCTTCCTAAATTTTGAAAGGTATGGCGCATATCCAATTTGTGCAAAAACCCATCATATTCTTTAATAAACTTGCAGAATTTTGGTGGAAAATATAATTAATTATTGGCCAGTCAAAAGATAGGAGTTTTGCTGAGATATAGCTGATTACTATGTCTTTACTTTAGTATTTTGATTTCTGTTTTATTGTGACTTATTCTTTTTCTGCAGCAACTGCTAATTATTTCAAGTAAATTTCAAGGCGAGTTAATTCAGTGTTATTCACCTAATCATTTAACATTTATCAGTGTCCATCAGTGTTAGAAATTAGGGATTTGGAGATGAATCTCATATAGTTTTTGGTGTCAAGAAGCTCCCAAAGAGATACATCCTCAAGGAAATAATTATAGTAAAGTTTGAAAAATTTCATAAGAGGAATAATATGGGATTTCAGAAGAAGAATCCAGAAATAACATTTTGGGAGAAAAATTGTGGCTTAGAATACTTCTGCTGGTAATAATAACTTGTCCTTCATGCAAATTAGTAAAAATAAAGATTCTTCTTCAAGACCCTTTATGAATATCCACTATAAAATTGTTGTAATAGAGATACAATTCTCTAATCACTACAAAGGAGATAGTGACTGATAGATTAGTGAAGTACACATATGACATCCCAGGTTGCAAGAGCAGTAACATTTTCTCCATAGGATTCCTCTTAATTTAATATCCAACAGTCTTCATTTCTCATTATCAGTGTCTTCTTATGTAGAATTTTTAAAAATGGGAAAAAGTACTTATAGATCAGTCTAGCAATTTCGATTGCAAAAATGCAGATTTTCTCTTTTCAGGTAGAATAGTAAGTGATGCTGTTCCACAAAAAAAAAAAAAACTTTATGACCCAAATTGTCAGTGTGATTCTAAACATTTTCTTATGTTAAATGCCTCTTATAATTAGAATAGGTGCCAACAACAAATGAAAAAATAGTTACATAGATAGCTTACATATTAGTTACATAGAGAGCTTGAGTCAAGATAGGACTGAGGCTAACAGCAAATTAACCATAAAAATAGGGTCTGATTACTGCTGCTCAAACTTAAGCATCTTCAGTATTAAGGTAGCTTCAGGATGTTTGTTGATCCCAATGGGACATCAGGATGGAGGAAGGGGTGAGGGAGGATTCCCCAGAACAAGATGCACTCATACACAGAAACTTGGCATTTAACACTGTAATTTTCAAATTGAGAAGACCAATTTTAATTTTGTTTTATCTCCTTTTGGATCCTACTTTCTGGAGATTTGAAAATGTATTTATAGTGCTAGTAAAATCTGAACGTCTTTCCTCCTTCTCCCTAATTTTTGGATATTTCAGGAATTGGGATATGAATTATACAAATAAGAACCAGCCCCTTCTCCTGATCTGTGGGCAGCAATAGCCCCAAGGGACTGAAAAACAAGTGTTTTCTGCACTTCCTTTCAGTTTCCTAATAGCCTGTTCATGTACTTGTTCGGTAGGAAAAAGTGTTTTCTAACAACAAATCTCTATTATGTTAATAAGTGAGGACTAAACTCTGACCTTTGTCCTCTCTTGCCCAAATTCTTACCTGGGAGGCCTGGAGAGTCATGCCCTAGGAACCACAAAATCTCATCAGATGGGTTATATTTAACCCTATGTAATGTAATTTACTTTCCAACTTGACTGTGGCGTAACATCACAAGACAGGTATAAAAGACAATAAAAATATTTTACCCCAAAATATGTTTCTTTGCTGTATTTTAAAATGACCCTGCAAAGCCATTTTTTGTGGAAGAAAAGTTGCATCTGTAAAGAACTTCTACTAACCTAACTAGATCTTTCCTCCTTCCAGGCCCTCACAATCTTGAAGAGATGAACTGAGAGTCTAGCACCTTCTAAGGCCTGAAAAGGAAAACTTTGCCATCTATTGTCTCTAAGGGGAGTTGCTCATGAGACTTTATTTATTATTTTTTTTTCGGATTTCTTTTTTTTTTTTTAATTATTTTTATACTTTAAGTTTTAGGGTACATGTGCACAACGTGCAGGTTAGTTACATATGTATACATGTGCCATGCTGGTGTGCTGCACCCATTGACTCGTCATTTAGCATTAGTTATATCTCCTAATGCTATCCCTCCCCCCTCCCCCCACCCCACAACAGTCCCCAGAGTGTGATGTTCCCCTTCCTGTGTCCATGTATTCTCATTGTTCAATTCCCACCTATGAGTGAGAACATGTGGTGTTTGGTTTTTTGTCCTTGTGATAGTTTACTGAGAATGATGATTTCCAATTTCATCCATGTCCCTACAAAGGACATGAACTCATCATTTTTTATGGCTGCATAGTATTCCATGGTGTATATGTGCCACATTTTCTTAATCCAGTCTATCATTGTTGGACATTTGGATTGGTTCCAAGTCTTTGCTATTGTGAATAGTGCCGCAATAAACATACGTGTGCATGTGTCTTTATAGCAGCATGACTTATATTCCTTTTGGTATATACCCAGTAATGGGATGGCTGGGTCAAAAAAATATGGAACACTTCACGAATTTGTGTGTCATCCTTGTGCAGGGGCCATGCTAATCTTCTCTGTATTGTTCCAATTTTAGTATATGTGCTGCCGAAGTGAGCACGAGACTTTATTTACATAATAAGAACCTTGGTCTCCACAATCCTTTATCTTAATCGAGATGCTACTTTCTATTTATTTCAGATCTTTAGATAATGACTTAACTGTTTCAACCAATTGCCAATCAGAAAATCTTTGAATCCACCTATTACCTGTATTCCCCGCTCCCCTTTTTGAGTTGTCTCATCTTTCTGGGCGGAATCAATGTATACCCCATATGTATTGATTGATGTTCTAAATGTCCCCCTAAAATATATAAAACCAAGTTTCAACCCATCCACCTTAGGCACATGTTTCAGGACCTCTGGAAAATGTGCCTCAGGCCTTGGTCATTCATATTTGGCTCAGAATAAACCTCTTTACATATTTTACAGAGTTTGACTCTTTTTGTCAACATAAACTTATCTTCCTCTCAGGTTTAGAATTTCCCTTTCTCAGCCTTCATTGGACACTTATTTGTTAAGGCAACACTCTGAATAAATGACTAACCAATGCATAAGTGTTACACAGGCATTCATTGCAAAAAAATTATTGAGCTTCTACTGTGTGCCAGGCACATTGTTGGATTGCAGGGTGCTCATAGGCTTCAAAAGACACTGTAGTGAGTCTGACTTGAGATCATTTCTCTTCTCTAAGACTCAATTTTCTCCTTTGAAATGAGAGAAAGAAGAGTACTGACTCTCACCTGTGCTTTTGAGTGTATGCATATCATTTTGCCCACCATTTAGCAAGAGGCAAATATGTGATTGTGCTTATTAAATACTTCCTTGAAATGTCAATGCATTGTATTTTCATGCCAGTGTGTAATATGTGGGAATGGGCTTTTTATTCCATTTAACACACAGTGACATTGTCTATTGATTTAATGAGGAAATTACACATGTTGTACTTTCCTATTTAGCAAAGGGTTTTGCATTAAAGGTATATCAAAGGAACACATTGCCATGGGTAGTTGGGTGCAGCACAGCCATATGGCAGAGAAAAGGCCCCAGCAATCAAGCAGACGACCTGTGGTGTCTCAGACGAGGCTTACAGAAAGGCATTTTGGGAAGCAGCGAAAGGGGTTAGCCACTGGGCAGCAAACATGTGTCCAGTAAATGGTGGCCTTAATACCTCAAATCCATTTACAGTGCCTATTATTTGACACTCATTCAAAATCCAGGGAATGTGTTTTGCAGTGACCTTAGATAAAAATGAGGGAAAGCAAATAGAGTAACTATTAACATAATTACAAAGAGACCTGTTTGGTCTATGCTTCATATGCCCATATGGCCGGGTATTCAGTGGACTTCAGTAGTCACTGCTCTCCTAATAAGCCCTGTTAATTAGGTAATAGGAACATTCTCTCATTGTTGACAGCAGAGTTTTCTAACTCGCTCAAATTAAACCAAGCTAATTTTGTTAAGCATTGAGATTCCAGATGGCCCCTAAGGTACACTCTGGTATGCAGGCAGGGGAATCAGTGCCTTTGTAATCCATGATCTACTTTTTTGAACTGGAAAAGCTGTTTTGGAAAAGATTATGTGGAAACCAAGAAATCAATATTCATTGTCTTATTTCCTTTCCAACAAAATTAGATAGTTAGATATTTGTATGCATGTATGGATTTGCGTGTTTACATGTCTGTATGTAAATGTGTATATGTAAAAAGGAGCTCATTCTCTCAGCCCAACGCTTTTGAAGAGTGTGTGCTCCAGATTGAAGAGCAATTTGACGGCGCAATATTCATTGACTTTCTTTTCTCTCCATCTTTGCAGAAGCTGATTTTTAAAAAGGCAGGATATTAGAGCTGGAATGGCTTTTAGTATTTAGCTAACCAACACATTCAATTTGTATATGAGAAGACTAAGGACAAGAGGGAAATACCAATATAAGGTCAAAAAATAAGTTAGTGTCAGAACCAGGAGTTAAACATTTTTCTCCTCCTGAAGAGCTAATCATGTACTTTTGTTTTTTAAAATAACATCTTCATTGAGTTATGATTTACATACCATCAAATTAATGCTTTTAAATTGTACCATTCAGTTGTATTAAGTGTTCTTTCTTAGCAATATCTGATACTATACCATCTACTCATCAGCACCTTTCTTGTCCGTAGGCCATATTTAAGATCTGAGAACAAAAGCCTTTAGTGGAAACCGTGATGATAATGAGATGATCATATTTTCTAAATGTAAGCTATCATTATGCACCAATAACTATGCTAAGTTCCAGTTCATGCATTCAACAAATTCTTTTGAGCACTGCTATGTGCCAAGCACTGTTCTAGGCACTTTTTGTAAACCAAGGAGCCAAGCAAAGATCCCTGCCTTTATGAGGCAAGGGAAGAGAGAAATACACAACGTGTCAATTATATAACATTTTGAAAGATGTTAAGTGCTGTAGGGAAAAAAAAAGAAATCAGAACTGAGTAAAAATGCTGGCATCTCTAGATTTGTGTGGATGGGGCTGAAGAGGAAAGATTAGAATTTTGAAAAAGAAGGTCAGTGTAGGCCTCGCTGTGGAGGTGACATTATACATTTAAATGCTCAGAATAATCTTTTGAGGATGCACTTAAATATGTATTATTAACCTCTTTTAAAATTAATTCTATTGAAATATCACAGACACATACACACAAATGTCTAGCTCAGTGAATTTTCACAAAGTGAATATGCCTGCTAACATTGCTGGTTTTTTTTTTTTGGTGATGAAAGAGAGAATAAGTAATGAGCCTAAGACCACATCACAAATAAGTGCCAGAGACTTAACACTTTCCTATTGACTCAGGTTATCTCAAGGAAGAGAACCTAAGGCTAGACTTCAGATTTGGAAAACTGGATAGAAAGAGAGGTGCAAGCAATGAAGTATAGAGTAGCTGGACTGTTGCACTGAACAGAAATATTTCAGCTTTCTAAATAACAGTGGAAGGGAATTTTGAACTAACTTTCTGGGGCATCTTGTCAATAGAAATATAGAGGGGGCTGCTATGCCTCAGAGTTACCACAGAGTGGCAGTGCTTTAGAGCTTAACTAAGTTAGCAATTGCATTCCAAAGTCCCCAGTTCAGCCCTTTTTTAGGCCTTTAAAAACAAATCACAGATCATAGGCTCTTATACAGAAAAACACTTACATTTGGGTGAAATCTACTTTTGTATGAAAATTGCAAATACATAGAGGCAATGCAACAGTCTTTGTTGCATATGCAATAGATATCTCATTTATTTTAAGAAATAAAATGCAATAATTGCATAAAATTTGCAATTAAAGCTGTACCATAGGCTTTTTTTGTTGTTTGGCTAAGCCAGAGTATCTGATGGCAAATCAACACTTTAACCAGGAAAAAATAGAAAGACCAGAATGAAAAAAGAAAGACAACTGTTTGAAGACATTGGAGACATCTAAGATTTGAAGGGTAAAGCTCTAAGAGAAGGTAAGCTCACAGAGGTGAATTTGCATTTTTGTTATTCATGCTGACCCAAGTTTCATAAAAAGACATTTGTTTATTCCTTAAATACATTGGACAAGAGGATAAGGAACCAAACCAACAACAGCTGAAATTTTAGTGGAGTTTTGATTCTCTCAGTGTATTAGGAAGACCATCATTGGAGTTTGAGATCTGTCAGTGCAGAAGAACACAGGTAAATACATTGAGAATGGGAGTAAACTAGTGGCTAAGGGACATGCATATTTTTCAGTCCAAAATTCCGCCTTAAGTCAGCTCAATCCCTCATTAGACTGTATTGATTTGCCCCTACTTGCCAAAGCGATAGTTAGAGGATAATCGAATCTTCTGGAAGGAAGACAACAACCTTCAAAGCCTCTACGGCATTTAAAACATAACATCTGGCATTCCATCAAAACTTAGAAGGCTAAATTAAAATAAGATCAAGATAATGGGAAAAAAAAGCAGACCCTTATGTGATCTAGATAATAAATGTGTTACATGAACTTTAAAATAAGATTAATTAATATATTGAAGAGAAGAAAAATACAAGATGAAGCATTCTACCAAAGAACTGGAATCTTTGAAAAACAAGGACTGAAACAAATTTGAGAACTACAACAAGTAATAATTGAAATTAACAACTAAAACAGAAAATAATTAAACAGCATATTGGACCCAAATGAAGACAGAATAAGTGATCTAAAGGAAAAGCTGTAGAATATATACAACTGAAACTCACAAAGAGTAAAAAAAGGAAAACTACCACAAAAAAGTCAGCAACAAAAAAGTCTACAATGTGTAAGACAGCTATAGTACATGGTGAAAATGTCTGATGTGTATGTCATTGAAGGCCCATATGGGGAAGAAATAACAAGCCACAGGTGCTTTACCCAGTGAAGTAAAGGCCAAGACATTATCAAAAACTGATCAAAGACATCACCTTACAGGTTCAAGAAATTCAGAGAATCTAAACAGGATAAACATGAGAAGAACCACTCCTTGTCACACTTCAGTCAAACTGCTGAGCACCAAAGACAAGAAGCAAATCTTAAAAGTAGTCAAGGGTAGAGGACAAGAGAGATCTATAGAGTAACCATAATACTTTCATCTGACTTCTAAATTGAAAAGACAAAAGCCACAATACAACTGGATACCACATTTTATGTGCAGAAGGGAAATAACTGGCAAATTATATTTGTATGCTCAGAGACGATATCTTTCAAACATTAAGGAAAAACAAATTAAATTTCCAACATACAGAAACATATAATTTGTTGTCAGGAAACAAACACTGAAAGAAGTACTAAGGTGAGTACTTCAATGGGAAGTTGAGCACATACGAAAATGCAGCAGGAAGGAGTGAAGGGAAAAGAAAAAGTAAATATGTAGCAGAATCTATTCAAACATTGATTATACAAATAGTAATTTTTCTGAAGTTTAGAATTTAATTGAATTTAATAATACAAAAGCTAAGAAAGGGTTCTATGGAGGTAAAAGATGAAAAGATCCTAGCATTACATTAAAAATGATAAATGCATTAATTTATATTAGGCTCTAATAAGTCAAGGTACGTATAGTGAAACTAGTATAAAAGTTGTAGATGGGATGTGGTGGCTCACACCTGTAATCCCAGCACTTTGGGAGGCAGAGGTGGGCGGACACTTGAGGTCAGGAGTTCAAGACCAGCCTGGCCAACATGGTGAAACCCCGTTTCTACTAAAAATACAAAAATTACCCAGACGTGGTGCCACATACCTGTAATCCCAGCTACTTGGGAGGCTGAGGCAGGAGAATTCCTTGAATCCGGGAGGCAGAGGCTGCAGTGAGCTGAGATTGTGCCACTGCACTTCAGCCTGGGCAAGAAGTGAGACCCTATCTCAAAAAAGAGAAAAAAATGTAAATAACTGTAACTACAAAGCTAATAAAGGGGACATGAATTCTTTAAAGAATTGATTAATCTAACTTAAGGTAAGGAAGAAGATAAGAAAGGAACAAATAGTGTGTGAGACAACTCCTGGGTGAAAGGAGAATTTAAAATGAAAATTAGAAAGCATGTTGAAATGGAAGAGTAATGTAATGTGACATATCAAAAGGTGTGTAATGCAATAAAAGAGCTCAAAGGAAAATATATAGCCTAAATATATACATTTTAAAATAATACAGGCTTAATATCCATGATTTAGTCTTCCATATCAAAAGCTAAAACAAACAAACAACAACAACAACAAAACAGAAACAAAGAAACTACGGAAATAAATGGAATGGGGAATACTTTACAATAGAGAACACTAGTAAACCCAGTTTCAGGAGTAAAATAAAGGGCATCATTAAAAATTCCACAGATATTGAAAAGAGGATATTACAATCAAATTTGTAATAAATTTGACAGATTTAAGATAAATTAGATGAATTGATAAATTTCTTGAAAAACAGTTTACCAAAACTGAAAAGATATAGAAATCTATTAAATTTTATAAATTATGTTATCTAGTAGACATTTTTAAACAATAATTCTATAAAAGTTAAATATGTAAATAAATATTTCTAAAACAAAAAAACTTCTAGTCTAAATGATTTTACTGGTTTATCCAAACATTTGAAAAAAATAGCAACAAACTTATACAACCTCTTTCAGAGGATAAATATTCAGGTAACACTTCCCATCACAATATATGTGATCAACGTATGTTTATTATCAAAGCAAATACATGACTAACACAGATACCACATGTCAATATTTCTTATGAACATAGATGAACTAATCTGAAATACTTGTACAAGATACTAGCAAACTGAACCCAAAGACATATAAAATTTATAATATATCATGACCAAATGAGATTTAATTGAGGAATACACATATAACATAATATTTGAAACCAAGCACTGTAACTTTTTACATTAAAACATAAAAATAAAAATAAAGATAAGATAAAAATTATACGATTATGTAAATAGATACTGAAAAAATGATATAATTCAACAAGCACTTATACCAAAATAAACTAAAACAAACTAGAGATGAAATTAATATATTTTATTTATACAGCATATTTTAAAATTCAACAGCAATTTTCATATGAAATAGTAACATAAGTATTATCCTGCCCTGAATTTGCCTACTGGTCAAAGATGTATGCTATGCCTTTTCACTATTTTACTGAAAGTCGTAGACAGTGCAGTTAGGCAAACATTTAATAAATGAATGAAGGAATTAGTAATAAACCAAAAAGAATAAAAATAAAAGGTATAGGAATTAGAAAAGAAGAAACAGATATATCATTTACATAGACATGGATGAGTATACAGAAAATCCAAAAATATCTATACAATTGTTAGGGCTTAGAAGCTATTTAATGTGAGCTTTATATAATAATTAATTCTTATATAATGCTACATCTATATCATGTATTCCTGTATAAAAGTAATGAATGATATATAAATAAATAAAAATACATGTTTTATTTATTTATGTCCATATAAAATATAAATAAGTAAAATATAAATGCTAGCATTTAAAACAGAATAGGAAATACCAAGGGCCAAACACAATCAAAATTTACAAAATGTTGTCAAAGAACATTATGTATTATTACTGAAAAAATTTCAAAAGATTCCATTAATAAAGGGATACACGATGTTTCCAAGTTGGAAATTTCAAAATTGTAAGATTGACTTAAATGATGTGAAGGTTCAATTTAATACCATTGAAAACTCAGCAAATATTCCTCTGTAAAATTAAAAGCTGCTTCTAAAATTTATCTGGAAATGAAGAGTACCTAGAATAGCCAAAATAATCTTTAAAAGCAAAGCCAGTGAACTCACGTTACCAGATATCCAGACTCACTATAGATCTAAAGTAAGCAGTTCACTGTGCTATTAACATAAGAATAGACAAATGGATCACTGTAACAGAATAGAGACCAGAAGGAGACCTGATAGATTACCAGATCTGCAATGTAGACACTATTGCCATCCAGTGGGGAAAACGATGGTCTTCAAAATAAATGGTACTGCTCAATTCGATACTCATATTTAAAAAATAAATTATTACATCACACCATGAAACAAAAATTAACTCCATTAGATTGTAGATGATAAAAACAAAACAATGCAACTGTATAGTAAAAAGTATAGAATAGAATGTTTATGACCTTGGAGCAGACTAAAATTGTTTAAGTAAACCGTGAATAGCACTAACTAAAATGTAAAGATGGATAAAATTATAATTGTGCATTAAGAGTTTCTGTTTATGAAAAATGCCATTAACAGAGTAAAACGACAGCCCAAAGAGCATGAGAGTGCACGGACACATGCACACACACACAACTTATATCCGTAATAAAGCGCTACATTTCAATAGAAGAAGAGACAATTTAGTTACAAAAGAAAACCTGGCAAAAGACTTCAGTAGGCCATTTCTCAAGTAGAATATCCAAATAACCAAAAAATATTTCAAAAAGAACTCGTCAACATCAATGATATAACACTATACATCAACAAGAAGGATAAAATTATAAAAAAACAGAAACAAAACCAGAAGACACCAAATGTTGATGAAGATATGCAAAAGAAGAACTCTTATACGATAAGGTAGAAATATAAATTAGTAAAACTACTTTGGAAAACTCTCAGATAATATTTACTGAAGTTGGCTATACACATCCACTGTGACTGAGTTGTTCCTTCCTAGGCGCATTCCAACAGAAATGTGTGTATCTGTGGACTAAAGTGTTATTACAAAATTTACACCTTTAGTTTACAAAATGTATTGCAACACTATTCATAATACCCCTAAATTGGAAACTTCTAGAATGCCCATCAACAATAGGATATATCAGTTGTCAAATATTCACATATTAGTGTACTATACAGCAAAGAGAATGAACAAACTTCTGTTCTTTGCAATAATATTGATGAATCTCATTTAAAAAATCGAGAATAAACCGAATCCAAAAGATTATATATTATACACATCTATATATATCAAGTTTAGCATTAAGGCAAAATAAACCATGGTGTTAACAGTCAGAAAGGTAGTGGTCTTTAAAGAGAAGTGGAATGACTTGGGGGTGGTGGTGTTAAGCATGATGAGGGCTGTTGACATTTTCTTTTTTAGATTTGGGGGTACTTGTGCTTGTTAGTTACATGGGTGTTACATGTATAATGCGGGGAGGCTAGGGTTCTAGTGTACTAATTTTTTTTTTTTTTTTTAAGACAGAGTCTTACTCTGGAAAAGCTCTGGAAAGGAACATTTATTTTTAAGGCCAAAATATTAAAAACATTAAATTTTCCAAAATGCTCACTGCAACCTCCACCTCCCTGGCTCAAGCAATTCCCCTCTCAGTCTCCTGAGTAGGTGGGATTATAGGCGCACGCCACCACACCGGTTTTTTTGTATTTTTAGTAGAGACATGTTTTCACCAGGTTGGCCAGACTAGTGTCGAACTCCTGACCTCAGGCAATCCGCCCGCCTCGGCCTCCCAAAGTGCTGGGATTACAGACTTGAGCCATCACGCCTGGCCCCTAGTGTCCTAATTTTTGATTGATTACACAGGTATTTTCCCTTTCTGAAAATTTCCCAAAGTGCACAAGAATGATTTTTGCCCTTTTCTGTATTTATGCTTGACTTAAGTACTGGTGTAGCTTTTCAATTATAGTATAATCAGTGGTGTCCCGTCACAAGTTTGTGTATTCATATTTAAATTAATAGTCATTGATAAATAGTGCAAAATATATACTATTAAGCTTAAAGTTTAGCATTTAAGAAAGGTGGGCTCTGAAAGCAGATTGTCTGGGTTTGGATACTGGCTCCTTCACTTACTATATCTGTGATTGCAGGCAAAGTACTTAACCTTCCTGAGCCTCAGTTACTGTAAAATTGAAATACTAATAATTTCTTTCTCATAGGGAAGTTGTACAACTAAATGAAATGAACTTGCCAAGGGCTTCACATATCATAAGTATTCTGTAAACATTGGTTTTTATTAATTACTGAAAAACCACAGACTCTGATACAGTTTTGCCATTGTATAAGTTGAATGACCTTATCAAGTTATGCCCTGAGCTTTAATAGCCGCTTTAATTCAATAACAAGATGATTTATTAAGTTTACAGAGTATGTGATAATTAAATTTGAGCCACATAAGAAAATGCTTTACAATCTATAAAACTATAATAATGAAAAGTATTATTTTAAGATATATTTTATTACAAAGATACATAAAAATATAAGACAAATTAAGGAGAAACAGTAATATCATCTGATTATTCAGAAAATGTTAAGTATAACTGTCAACGTTTTCTGATAAAGTCTGTGATATCCAACAGATAAACATTGGCATAAAATGTCAGAAACATGCACGACAATGACAATGACAGAAAAGGCTGACATAAAGATTAAAAACATCATTATGGAATATCAAGATAGTGCAATTTGTTACTTGCATTTCAGAGCCACTTCAAATGGGGTCCAAGAAGAAAGGAAGTAGAGATTTTGTTCTAGAGTTATAGCTGAGATTTCTTTTCTTTCATTTTCTGTTTTGATAATCTCCATTTAGGTATTAAGATACAATTGACTGTAAGACTAAGATGAATACATATACACACATGCTAACTGAGAAAGATGAGTTGGTACTTGCCGTGATTTTCAACTGTTAGTGTTTTGATAGCACAAAATGCAATAATTGAGGGGAAATTGGGTTTTCTCCTGCTTCATGCAAAGTCAGTAGTTCTATGTACTCATTTATTTTAACTGATGTATACTTGGCAAATGCTAATCTCCAGGGTATATCTAATGCATGGCTATGACAAAAAACTTGACTCAGAACACCTCTTCTGTTTCTTTTTTTTCTTCTTTTGTAATAAACTACAAAAGTTTGGAGATATGCATAATGCCCCTATAAGTTATCTCCCCCATAAACATAATACATTAAATTTCTATTCAAAAATGCAATCTTCACTTTCAAAATGAGGTTCATTATGAACTCCAACATTTAACTGAGATCTACGATGATAGAGTGTACAAATTTTACATTCTATTTTCAATTGTTAAACGTTAATTCAATGCAAAAAAATTGAGATACTATAATATGCAAACAATGGTTATTCATAGATAACTAAGAAAAACACAATTGTAGTATGTTTTAGGAAGAAAGAAAATATAAATAATAAAATAATAAAGTTGAGTAAAAAAATGAAGTGCTTTATATTATGAAAGAGAAAACCATCAGCATAGCATGGCCTCTGATTAACAAATGAGATAAAGATGTCTGTAAACCCTTTGTAGGATTCAAATTCAAATTATTTGGATATAACTAAATATAAAGATTAAAAACATTTTAGAAAATTTAACATGTTTTTAATATTTTGGCCTTAAAAAATAAATGTTCCTTTCCCTCCAAAAATTAATTAGAAGAGGTTTTCATTATAAATGTTATAATTGCTTGTTAAAAATTAAAATGTTGGGCCAAGTTTGGTGGCTCATGCCTGTAATCCCAGCACTTTGGGAGGCCAAAGCTGGCGGACCTCTTGAGCTCAGGAGTTTGAAACCAGCCTAAGCAACATGGTGAGATCCCATCTCTAACAAAAACACAAAAAAATTAGCTCATGATAGTGGCACACATCTGTAATCCCAGCTTTTCGAGAGGCTGAGATGGGAGGATTGCTTGAGCCTGGAAGGCAGAGGTTGTAGTGAGTGGAGATCGTGCCACTGGACTCCAATCTGGGAGATAGAACAAGACCCCGTCTCAAAAAAAAAAAAAAAAATTGAAATACTGTAGAAATCTATGATTTTAAATTATTTATGTTTAGTGCTATACTAAAGGAATAACTAGTGTTAATGGTAAACAAAAAAATTCTCAAAATTTATATATGCATGTGTGTGTGTGTGAAATACATGATTTTGCACAGAGTTCATATTAATATACTACTTAAAATCTCACATGTATGATTCATAATATAAATTGAATTTTAATTATAAGAATGTATATCTCTATATCACTATTTTACCTGCAAAGCATTCTAGTTTAAAAATAAGAATTTATAGAATCCCTCATATGTTTATTTGGCTGCTATGATTCCTATAGTCATTTAAAATGTCAGGTATAAAAATAAATAATAAATCAGCAGTGAAAATTAGTGTGTTCCAGTGTATAAGTTACGAGACATGAAGGAGGTATTTCTCTTCTTTGGGCTTTAGATTTGTGATTTATTTAATACTTACATATGCTAAAATTGGAAGACATGATTTAAGGGCCCTCTTTTTGGGGCAATCTATGAATTTAATGGTCACATTATTCTTTTAATAAATATATGCTTCAAATTATTTGTAATAGTCCCTAAATTGCAGCCCATTTTGTACATAATTTGATGATATATAAGAATATATACAATGTTAACTATATATAGTAGATTAAAAAGCATAAATAGGAAATGTAAAAATTAGAATGGAAGGTAAAGTCTCAGGGAAATCATATTTCAAGAATTCATGTCAGACTATACTTCACTGAGATGCATATGTGGCTCTTAGTTGTTTGGAAGTCAGAACAACAAAGAAAACAGAGTCAGCACAGAATACCTTCAGAAAATTATAGTATCTTGAGAATATTTCAAAGTAACAAAAGAGAAACACAAATATTCACAGATACAGATATATAAGCACACACACACATTCACACGCAAACTAAAAAATTGAAAAATGTCTTTAAGTAACTAAAGATTTAGTTTGTTCTCTTTCCTAGTTCCCAATTCTTATCTATGTGGTTTATTCATCTAACCATAAACAGTACAACTGTAATCAGAGTACATAAATTCAGCACAAACCACTTTAGAAATTACCTTCCATAAAGGAAAGTTTTGGACAGGCTAAAGGTAAATGGCGGAGATCCTGTAGTCCATGAGCATAGAGGTGGGAGTGGGATTTAAAATTAACATAGTTTATTTCAATTTCCTTTGGTTACTGTGGCTATTTGGAATCTCAGATGATTCCAATCAGCTGGAACCTTGCACCAGCTGCTCTGGGTGGCTAGTAGAAGCATGCCATTCACCAGAGCAGTGACTGAAGGAATTGAGCTAGGAAATGCTGGGGTTATGCTGCCCGCTAAGATGGGAGGCCACTGGTGAAAACAGATCTGAAAAGTGGTTTCTCAAAGAGATGTGGTTGGCATTGGGGCTGAGATGGTGACCGTGTTAGCAATGGTTTTAGAAGAGGCAATTTGGATATAATATAACTATTTTTTAAATCTCAAAGTTATAAAAAATAATGGAAAGATCTGTCCCATCCCAATACTAGGAAAGATGATTGGCTACATTAGTTGCAGCTGGCATCTGACAGAAAGAATTCACAAAAAGAAGGGGGAAAACCAGCAACAACAAAAATTTAAAAAGATATTTTTCATGGAACATCAATTACTACAATTTTATCTTACTGGCAAGCTGGATAGCTGTTTATGGTTTCAGTTCAGACATCCACAGACAATATAACAATATTAATAATGATAAACAGATAAATCAAAAACAAGTAAAAACACAAAACAAATAAACCATGTTGTATTTTCGAGAGGCACGGCATCTCCTTTCGTGCACATTGGCTGGGATACTCAACTAATCACAAGATCCCATCCTGAAAACTACAAGTATTTTTTAAAATGTGTTCCAACAGTATACAAGGGGGAATAAATTATTAAAAATATATTAGATTTCTTTATTTCATAACCCTTCTAAATCACTTAAAAAACAGAAAGGCATGTAAAAAAGAGAAAAAATAGCATAAACCTGAATGTAGAACTCAAGAAATGCAAGGAAAATATAATCATTAAAATATCTGCACGGAATAAAAATACATTTTAGCCACATCTGTTTTGTTCCCTCCACAAAATAACAAGAAAGTGGTTTTATTGATTTGACAGACAATACACAGTAGGTTATCATCTCAGAGATGAAAGAAAAACTTGGATGAGAGGTAAACAGGAGCAAAAAGGGACTGAAGAACTGATTATATTTACTATATCTGTAAATATTTACAGGCGGCACAAATTCTGCACATAATTGACTTAAGAATATGGAAAACAAGTTTAAGGAAGTATCTCAGAGTGAAAATAATTAGAGATAAAAATAAAAGGAAATTATTATCATCAGTTTATTTCACTTATTCAGGAAAACTGAATGATTGGAAGGGTAAGTAGTGGCTGGTCAATATTTATACAGAATATTGTTCTTTGGCTACAGAAAAGCTTAAATCTACAGCCTGAATGATCACAATATATTAGGACCAACTACTGAAACAGGACTATCAAGTGTATCAAGTAATATTCATTACTTAATGAAAATTTCAAATTCAAGGTAGAAGAGTTAATCTAACAATTGTGTGGAAAATATTAGACATAAAAAAATAAAAAATCTTACTTCAGACTTTTTATCTGCACTACCAGATGCCAGAATATAATGGAGTAACTTTTTTTATTATTGTGGTGCAAAAGTTATGAACTCCAACTTCTCTTCACAGTCAAATTTTGATTCTTATGTAATAACAATACAAAGATATGTCTAAGCTCCTCAATCACGTAGAAAATCTGATTATTATATGCTTTCCAGAAGATAAAAACTAAGAAAACAACAATAATTGGAGATATTTAATCTAGCTAATTGATGGATGAATCAAATTCAAGACCCCAAGAACAGTGTAGGGATATTTGTATGAAAAACGGATGATACAGATTGAAACCATTAAAAGAAATAATAATTATTTAATTATATCACTGAATATATTATTAAAAAGCTAAAAATATAATAAGTTTTAAAGTAGTACTATTGCAGGACTTTAGTTCAGCTAAAGACGGGGTTCTTGTCCTACGGCCACGAAAATTCAAGTTCTCAGACAATTCGAATAGTAAGACAGGGTTTTATTGGGTGAAAAGGAAGAAAAGGGGGAAACAGAGCCTCTCCACAAGGCCAGAGCTCCTCTTGGTGCACTTCCAGCCTCGCCCTTTGAAACCCAGGTTCCACACAGGAAGAGACGGGGCCAAGCTCCTCCCCACTGCAAATGGCGGGAACTTCCTGAGGCTCCACTTCAGAGCACAGGACGGCTGAAGTTTCGCCAGAGAGACCCTCCCACCTGTCTGTCTCAGTACTTCCAGAAACTTTTATTTTAGGGTCAGGGGTACATAGGCAGTTTTGTTATATAGGTAAATTGCATGTTGCAATCCAAAGATAGAGGTGGTCTGTGGGTGGCTTTTGTAGTTCATTTTTTCTGGAGCCACATCTTCGTAATTACATCAATGTGAAATGATAGCCTCTAAACACCATTCAGGCAACTTAGCATCTATGAAATTGAGACGATAATCTTAAATCTAAATTGCTAGGAATTGTGTATCTGATTTTAAGTTTTTAACAGAGTATTTTTATAGCTAAAACCAGAAAAGACATAAAGGTTACTCTAAGTCAATGGAAGACATGAACTTAAGCCAAGTGGTAGGACTTACAAGCAATTCTGCCTCAAATATAGGGCATATCTCAGTTTTTATTGACAAGAGAAATTTTTAAAGTTTTTCTACTTTTGTTACCCAAGTATCTCCATTCTATTAACTAAAAAATGTTTTATGATAGAAATAAAATGTAAATAAGCTAACATCTAACAATAGGATAATTATTTTAATTTTATTGCATGTCTCGTCTCTCACAGAAATATCAGCAGGGTCCAAATGGTGGCCCTTGGGTCTCTCACATGATGTGTGCGTGTGTGTTTGTGTGTGTGTGTGTGTGTCTGGGTGGAAGGGGTTGGGGAGGGAGAAGTGTTCTAAAAGGAAATTAAAGAAATTGGGTAAAGTTCCTGATCTTCACTCACCCAAAACTTGGACTTAGCAAATAGAAGAAGAGAGAGAAGCAGGCAAGTGTATGGATAATTTTGGATAGAAGTTAAGAATTACATTTGGAGAAATGAGAAACCAATTTAGGAATATAGATGGGGCTGGAGTTTTAAGAGCTTTAGATATAGGCCACTGAGCTTACACTTTTATCAATTTTAGGTCGGTGTTTCTTAACAATAGCTTCCTCTTCCAACCCTGATAACGTATCTGCTATGTAATGTCCCATATTTGAACCCTTCTATGGACATTAATTAAATATTTTTAAAATAAGATAAAATAAGACAAAAAAAGGGGTCTATAAGGTCCCTTTTTTCCTCTCTAACTCATCTTGACATGTTAGATAATAATCAAGTTGAGAATTGCTGCTGTACTCAATGTAAAATAATAGTAAATAACCCCATTATTACAAATCATCCTACTCAGAAAAAACAAAATGCTGGCTGTATGATTTGAAATAAAATGGATAAGTGTGTGGTAAAAATGGTGTTTTATGGCTTTTCAATTGCTTATTTACTCACACTGAAAAATAGAAACATCAGAAAGCAAAGGCCATGATATGGCTTTTTAGGCAAGAGTTAAGAAGCTCATTCTTCTTGGTTTGCCTGAGATAGTTCTGGTTTATATCAATTTTCTTGTTGTAATTAATAATAGTCGTCCCTTAAACTCTCAAAATGTCCCAGGTTAGGCTTGGTGTGGTGGCTCATGCCTGTAATCCCAGTTCTTTGGGAGGCCGATGTGGGACAAACACTTGAGCCCAGGAGTTTGAAACCAGCTTGGGAAACATAGTGAGACCCTATCTCTTTAAAAATAAGTTCCAGATTATAAATTATGTTATCACCCTAGCAAAGAATGATCTTAGTAATTTTTTCAAAATATTTTAACACAGAATGAAATATGATGTCAAAATTTTATGTATATGGATATTTAGATACATTTTAAAGCCTCAAATAAGTCTATTAAATATATAAAGCATATATAGAAATCTAATTTTGAAGAAATTTTCAGTTTAAAGTTACTTTCCTCATTTAACTGTTTGTCTTTGGAATGAGCACCTTCAATTATTTGGCATGCGATTTAACCTGCACATCTTTCTTATGTTTGCTATAAAACATGTTCCCCCGTATCTTTTGGCTGTGTCAAGATTAACATGCTCTAGTTAGAAGCTAGAATGTGGCAAGGAACAGTATTCAGTATCCAGAAAACTGGGCTCTGGCATTTACCTGAGTTATGCTTCTGTCCTATGGGGACTTCTACATTTAGACCAAGAGAACTAATATCCAGTGAAACTGCATCCTGGAAGGCATATGGGTAGCTCAATTCTGTGACTTCTTTCTTCCTACCAGTGATCTAGGGGCTGTACTTAGCGGGTTCTCGTGATATCATGGTAGAGAACCGATGCTTTTAAATTACTTGCTCTGGGGAACCACTATACTCAAAATGAAATGGCATATTTGTGCAATCTTTCTAAAAGAGAATTTTCCATATATTGAACACAATTTACAAGTGAGAACATTACCATTACTACAAACAACAATGACACCATCAGTAATAATAGCAGCCTGTGACTAGCAACTCTATATCCAGAATTTCATCTGAAGGAAAGAAGTAGAATAGCAGGCTAACAGTTTCCTGTGTGAACATAAATCACACTAAATATTTTTTAAAAGAAAAAAATGAAAGAGAAAAAGAAAAAGGAATGGATAGATACGAAGAGAAATAACTTCAAATACCTCAAAATAGAAAAATTATTGAATAATTCACGTTAAGCCATGAAATATCATGTTTATAAGCAGTGTATTTTATAGAAAAATGGTCATGACATAAATATCTGTGCCCACGTAAAGTTAATATGGAAAAAGAAATTCACATTTTCTATATACTGAGAGTTCCGATGGTAAAATTGTGGGCGTTATTTATTTTCCATATATTTCTTAAGAACTTTCAAATTTTCTATAATAAGCATTAGCTACATAGTCAGAATTTTAAAATATTATTTACAACATAAGTATTTTTTATAATAAAACTGTATAAAGAAGTGGCATTTTATTGTCCCAGATATTTATTGTAAAGCAACCTGCCATTTACAACTTAAATGTAGGGAAAATATTCCATCCCGTTGAGTTCAGCGTGATTGAGTTCACCTGTGTGATATAAAATGCATTTTCTATTAGTTTGTGTGGCCATAAAGTCAATAAAAGGAACAGCAGTCTTCCCCATAGAATGCTCACCTACTGTAGTTTTCAGCTTATTATATAGCAAAGAGGAACAAAATACTCATAGTAACAATGTATTTTTAATAGGTTCTCAAGCTGTCCCTTTTACAAAGAGTGGTGGCTGAATACAGATGTGGCCGCTGTGAAGTTTTATATAGTTGTATGGGCTGAACAAAAACCAGGTAGGGAGACATTTATCTAACACAAACGCGTGGGCTCTTCAGGCATACAGCCTACTGATTTTCCAATGGGTTACTAGTTCTGTTTTCCCTGAATGTGGCCCAAATGTTGTGGGCAAAATGCTTTTTGGAAAGCAACACAAAGATTATCAAACATAAATGTTAGAAATAAAAAAGGATATGCAAGAGAATTGATTAATTCACAAAAAAATCATTGCAAAGACAAAGGGTAAATATCACCATAGATTCAGATGAGGTAGATACTCATTAATTTAAATTTAACATTTTAAATGTGTGGTTAAGTTTAAAATTAGATATAATGACCTACAATTAGCGTGTTTCCTCCTCCTAGTGGCTGGATATGAGATTTAAAAAATTTCCTTTGTCCTACTCAAATCCTACAATTTCAGAGCTCATTCCAATATTCTCCGTTACCTGAAGATGGTATAGAATTCCTCAAGCCAATTAAATGGTGTCTAGATGAAGCAAAGGTTGTCAACTAACGTAAACTCCTATAGAGATTGGGCAGTTAAAATTAAGGGAGGAGGACTTAATGTTTGCTGTCTCCAATTCCTAGTTTATCTTCCAATGTTTTACTTAGGATGAGTGCCGAAAAAAATATTTCTCTGCTATAACAAAATGCAATAGTGTTAGAGGATATTTAATGGTCACTTAATCTTTTAATGCATGGAGACAATAGGGGGTGGTGGGGATTATGGCAAATTAGAGAGGATTCCTATCAAAGAGAAGGTCGGGAGAATACTACTCAGTCCAGTGTTGTGAGAGCTCCAGATATTTTAGGAAATCCTCAAATCCAAGTCAACATTGAGAATAAGGAAATTTTATTTTACAACATAACATAAGGTGGAATTTTACACTGTAAAACAAAATGTAGTATGATGTGTGGAACATTTACTTACATTCCCTGACCTGATCTTGAATATGGAACTTACATGTGGATGGTTCAGAGACAGTGTATGTCATGGTTAAAAGCATGAACTCTGGAGGCCAAGTATCCCTGATACAATGTGAACTTTGCCAGCCACAGGCAGTTTAATTTCAGGAAAATGATTGCAGTTACTATATTATTGTGGGAATTCAATGAGCTAACATAAACACAGTCCTTAAAAGAACACATAGTACGTATTAGGAATTATTTCATTACTGACTAATTGGATAAAAAGGAACCTCCTAGATTTTTTCTTCCGATGGGCAAGGAAAGGCATTATTCATTTATTTATCTCTAGATTATAACAAAAACAGGAGCTCAGAAAAGTTTTGTTGATGGTGGAATTGTGGAAAAAAACAGCAATATAGAGTTGGAAAGACCTGAGCTTCAACCACTGCTATAGTACATAACAATTGTGTGACCTTGGACATCACACTTTGTGAAAATTGGGAATAGCGATACCCAACTTTAAATGAGTAGTAATGAAGATTAGAGTTAAAATATATGTGGTAGGTAGTATGGCCTTTGCCTTTTGGTACTACCCCTGTGATTATGTTACTTTACTTGGCAAAGGAATTTTGCATGTGCAATTAAGTTGATTTTAGTATAGGGAGATTATGAGGCTGAGGGTAGACTAATCGATTCACACAAGCTCTTTAAAAGCAGTGTTTTCTCCTGCTAGTGGCAGGAGGAGGCTGAGATTTGAAGCATGAGACAGACTTGATATCCTGTTGCTGGCTTTGAAGATAGGTGGGGGTTTGGAAGAAGGAATTCAGGAGGCTTCTAAAAGGAGAGAACAGCCTCCAGCTATAAACCAGTAAGGGAATTGGTACCACATATCTACATCTACACAGAAGGAACTGGATTTTGCCAACAACTTGAATGAAACTGAAAACATATTCTTCCCTAGAGTCTCTGGGTAAGAGTCTAGCAGGACTGAAACCTTGATTTCAGCCTTGTGAGAACTCCAAGCAAGAACCCACTTGAGCCTGCCTGGACTTGTGAACTCTGCCCAATTTCTGAACTGTGAGCTGCTATATGGGTGTTCTTGAAGCCACTAAGTTTATAGTAATATTTTACACAGCAGTAGAAAGCTAATATACCATGTAAATTGTGTTACACTTAGTAGCTACATATTAAATGTTAGCTATTATTGCAATTAAATATTTGTTCAGTGAATCAAGATTGAGCATTTGGTGTTAAAATTCTTCCAACAGACAAAATTACCCCAGATATAGTCTCCTATTTATTTTCTCCTCTTAACCTTCTGAATGCTGAGATTAAAAATAGATTACACAAACAAGAACAGTAAGACACTGGAAGGGATGTGGAGAAACAAAAGTAAATCAACTATTCCTAGGATGATTAAATCACTCAAGATATCCTTTTCCTAGAAATCTTTAGTGGCAGAACTAATTGATACTTTTTTGAGATTGTTTTTGACATATCTATTTTTTCCTGAATTGGTTGGGAAAAAATCTTCTATTTTCAGAATTTTATGTTTCATTGCTCTATTGGAATAGTTCATGCCTTTTTAGAATTGGGGTTGATCCAGGATAGGCATAGATGTGAAGAGTCTAAGGCATCCTGTGTGGATTTGCCACTCTGTACCTCCCATGCCTAATACATAGTAGGCGCTCAGTAACTATTTACGAAAAGAATGCATCCTGGGGCTAATTTCAGGCTCATGGTTTTGGCAACCTTTTTAAGACCACTTAGTTTAGTGTTTGGCCACAGAAGGTCCTCAATAACCTTAATGAAATAAATGAATAAATTGATGAAATTTTTCTGTCACCTCTTAAAACCATGGTATTCTCTCCTTCTTTACACACCTCTCTTCCCTGCCCTCTATTCCATAATTTTCCAAATTACGTCTCTCTAATTTTCCCAAAGTAGCTGAGAGCATTGCTTAAAATTGCTCCCTCTGATCATACTTTCAGAGTTAATATCTCCTTTCTTTTAAAAATGTCTTATGTGTTTTCATAACACAGAAAATAATTTAAATGTATTGTTAGTGTCATCAGAACTTCTAAGAGTGTGATACTAAGGCAGAATGTGTGAATCGCTGGTGTAAAATCATCCAAAGCTATATCTCTTAAAATTAATTTTAAATGAAGCATTAATAATTTTGGTAAAATATATCACTACAATTATTAAAGTACATATATTTTATTTTATTAATTTAACTTTTATTTTATGTTCAGAGGTATAAGTGCAGCTTTGTTATATAGGAAAACTTGTGTCATGGGGGATTGTTGTACAGGCTATTTCGTCACCCAGGTATTAAGCCTAGTATCCATTAGTTATTTTTCCTGATCCTCTCCCTCCTCTCACCTTCAACCCCTCAACAGGCCCCTGTGTTCATTGTTGCCCTCTTTGTGTCCATGTGTTCTTATCATTTAGCCCCTACTTGTAAGTGAGAACATGCGGTATTTGGTTTTCTGTTCCCACATTAGTTTGCTAAGAACAATGGCTTCCAGCTTCACCCATGTGCCTATACAGGACATGATCTCATTCTTTTTATGGCTGGGTAGTATTTAATGGTGTATGTGTACCATATTTCCTTTATACAGTCTGCCATTGATGGGCATTTAGGTTGATTCCATGTTTTTGCTATTGTGAACAGTGCTGCAATGAACATATGCATGCCTGCATGTGTCTTTATGATAGAATGATGTACATTATTTTAGTATATTCTCTTTAATGGGATTTCTGGGTCAAATGGTATTTCTGTTTTTATCTTTGAGGAATTGCCACACTATCTTCTACAATGGTTGAACGAATTTACATTCCCACTAACAGTGTATGTGTTTGTTTTTCTCTGCAGCCTTGCCAGCATCTGTTATTTTTATTTATTTATTTTTTGAATAGCCATTCTGACTGCTGTGAGATGGTATCTTATTGTGGTGTTGATTTGCATTTCCTTAATAATCAGTGATGTTGAGCCTTTTTTTGCATGATTGTTGGCTACATGTATGTCTTCTTTTGAAAAGTGTTTATGTCCTTTGCCCACTTTTTAATGGGACTGTTCGTTTTTTGTTTGTGAATTTAAGTTCCTTATAGACGCTGGATATTGGACTTTTGTCAGACGCATAGTTTGCAAAAATTTTCTCTTACTCTGTAGGTTGTCTGTTCACTCTGTTGATAGGTTCCTTTGCTGTGCAGAAGCCCTTTTGTTTAATTAGATTCCATTTGACAATTCAGGCATTTGTTGCTTTTGGAGTCTTCCTCATGAAATCTTTGCCTGTTTTCCTACGTGTAGAATGGTATTGCCTGAGTTGCCTTCTGGGGTTTTTATGGTTCATGGTTTTACATTTAACTCTTTAATCTATTTTGAGTTGATTTTTGTATATGGTGTAAGGAAGGAGTCCAGTTTTAATCTTCTGCATATGGTTAGCCAGTTTTCCCAGCACCATTTATTGAATAGGGAATCCTTTCCCCATTGCCTGGTTTTGTCAGGTTTGTTAATATCAGATAGTTGTAGATATGCAGCTTTATTACTGAGTCCTCTATTATTTTTCTGTTGGTCTATGCATCTGTTTTCGTACCAACAGCAAGCTGTTTTGGTTACTGTAGCCCTGTAGTATCGTTTGAAGTCAGGCAGTGTTATGACTCCAGCTTTGTTCTTTTTGCTTAGGATTGCCTTAGTTATTCGAGCTCTTTTTTGGTTTCATATGAATTTTAAAATAGTTTTTTTTCTAGTTCTGGGAAGAATGTAAATGGTAGTTTGATAGGAATAGCATTGAATCTATTCAATATGTTTTGGGCAATGTGGCCATTTTAGCAATATTGATTCTTCCTGTCCACGAGCATGGAATATTTTTCCATTTGTTTGTGTCATCTCTGATTTCTTTGAACAGTGTTTTCAGCTCTCTTTGTAGAGATCTTTCACCTCCCTGGTTCACTGTATTCCTAGGTGTTTTATTTTTGTGTGTGGCAATTCCGAATGGGATTGCATTCTTGATTCGGCTCTTGGTTTAACTATTATTGGTGTATAGGAATACCAGTGATTTTTGTACATTGATTTTTGTATCCTAAGACATTGCTAAAGTTGTTTATCAGCTTAGGGAGCTTTTGAGCTGAGAATAGGGGATTTTCTAGATAGAGGATCATGTCATCTGCAAGCAGGGAGAGGTTGACTTCCTCTCTTCCTATTTTAATGCCCTTTATTTCTTTCTCTTGCCTGATTGCCCTGGCCAGGACTTCCAATACTATGTTAAATATGAGTGGTGAGAGAGCATATCCATGTCTTTTGCTGGTTTTCAAGAAGAATGCTTCCAAATTTTGCCCGTTTATTATGATGTTGGCTTTGGATTTGTCATAGATGCCACTTATGATTTTGAGGTATGTTCCTTCAATGCCTAGTTTATTGAGAGTTTTTGTTTAAACATGAACTGGTGCTCAATTTTATCAAAAATCTTTTCTGCATCTATTGAGATGATCATGTGGTTTTGTCTTTAGTTCTGTTTATGTGATGAATAATTGATTGATTTTTGATTGGCATATGTTGAACCAACCTTGCATCCCAGGGATGAAGCCTACTTGATCATGGCGGATGTTTTTAATGTGCCACTGGATTCTGTATGCCAGGATTTTGTTGAGGATTTTTGCATCAGTGTTCATCAAGGACATTGGCCTGATGTTTTTGTTGTTGTTGCTGTGGCTCTGCCAGGTTTTAGTATCAGGATGATGCTGGACTCATAGAGTGAGTTGGGGAGGAGTTACTTCTTCTCAATTTTCTGGAATAGTTTCAGTAGAAATGGTACCAGCTCATCTTTGTACATCTGGCGGAATTCAGCTGTGAATACATCTGGTCCTGGCTTTTTTGGTTGGCAGACTATTTATTACAAACTCAATTTTAGATCTCATTATTTATCTGTTCAAGGATTCAATTTCTTCCTAGTTCAGTCTTGGGAAGGTATATATGTCCAAAAATTACTTCTATATTTTCTAGTATATGTGTATAGGGTGTTCATAATATTCTCTAATGGTTGGTTGTTTTCCTGTGAAGTCAGTGGTAATATTCCCATTGTTATTTCTGATTGTGTTTATTTGAATCTTCTCTCTTTTCTTCTTTGTTAGTCATGGAGCAGTCTATCTTATTACTTTTTTGAAAAAGCCAGCTCTGGACTTGTTAAACTTTTAAATGGTTTCTTGTGCTTCATTCTCCTTCAGTTCACCTCTGATTTTGGTTGTTTATTGTCTTCTGTTAGCTACTTGTTTGCTCTTGGTTGTCTAGTTCTTTTAGTTGTGATGTTAGGTTGTTAACTTGAGATCTTTCTAACTTTTTGAGATGGGCATTTAGTGCTATAAATTTCCCTTTTAACTCTGCATTAGTTGTGTCCCAGAGATTCTCATATGTTGTACCTTTGTTCCCACTATTTTCAAAGGATTTCTTGATTTCTGCCTTAATTTCATTATTTACACAAAAGTCATTCAGGAACAGGTTATTCAATTTTCGTGTAATTGTATGGTTTTGAGTAAATTTCTTAGTTTTGATTTCTAATTTGATTGTGCTATGGTCTGAGAGATTGTTATGATTTCAGTTCTTTTGCATTTACTAATTATGTTATTGAGTTTAGAGTATGTGCCATGTGGTGATGAGAAGAATGTATATTCTGTTGTTTTTGGGTGGCGAATTCTGTGGCTTTCTATCAGGTCCATTTGATCCAGTGCTGAATTTAGGTCCTGAATATCTTTGTAAATTTTCTCTCTCAGTGAACTGTCTAATATTGTCAATGGGGCATTAAAGTCTTCCACTGCTATTGTGTGGGAGTAAGTCTCTTAGTCGGTCTCCAAGAACTTGCTTTATGAATCTGGGTGCTCCTGTGTTGGGTGCATATGTATTTAAAATAGTCAGATCTTCTTGTTGAATTGAACACTTTACCATTATGTCATGCCCTTCTTTGTCTTTTTTGATCATTGTTGGTTTAAAGTCTGTTTTGTCTGAAACTTGCATTAGAATCCATGATTTTTCTGTTTTCCATTTGCTTGGTAGATTTTTCTCCATCCCTTTATTTTGAGTCTATGTGTGTCACTGCATGTGAGATGCATCTCTTAAAGATAGCACACCCTTGGGTCTTGCTTCTTTATCCAGCTTGCCACTCTGCCTCTTAACTGGGACATCTAGCCCATTTACATTCAAGGTTAGTATAGCTATGTGTAGATTTGATCCTGTCATCATGATGCTAACTGGTTATTTTGAAGACTTGTTTATGTGGTTGCTTCATAGTGTCACTTGTCTGTGTATGACAGTGTTTTTTGGTAGTGGCTGGAAATGGTCTTTCCTTTCCATATTTAGTGCTTCATCAAGAGCTCTTGTAAGACAGGTCTGGTTGTAACACATTCCCTCAGCATTTGCTTGTCTGAAAAGGATCTTTTTTCTCTTTTGCTTGTGAAGCTTAGTTTTACCAGATATGAAATTCTGGGTTAGAATTTCTTTCCTTAAAGAATGTTGAATATTGGTCCCCAGTCTCTTCTGGCTTGTAGGGTTTCTTCTGAGAGTTCCACTGTTAGTCTGATAGGCTTCCCTTTGTCGGTGACCTGACTTTTTTCTCTAGCTGCCTTAACATTTTTTTCTTTCATCTTCTTGGAAAATCTGATGATTATGTGTCTTGGCGATGATCTTCTTGTGAAGTATCTTATTGGGGTTCTCTGCATTTCCTGAATTTAAATGTTGGCCTCTCCACCAAGCTTGGGGAAGTTCTTGTGAATGATACCCTGAAATATGTTTTCCAAGTTGGTTCCATTCTCCCTATCTCTTTCAGGGACACCAGTGAGTGGTAGATTTGGTCTCTTTAAATAATCCCATATTTCTCAGAGGTTTTGTTCATTCCTTTTTATTCTTTTTTTTCTCTGTTATGTCTGTCTTATTTCAGAAAGCCATCTTCAAGCTCTGAGAATCTCTCCTCCACTTAGTCTATTCTGCTACTTATATTTGTGATTATTGCATTATGAAATTCTTGTAGTATGTTTTTCAGCTCTGTCAGGATGGTTACATTCTTTACTATAGTTGCTATTTTGTCTGTCAGCCCCTATATTATTTTATCATGATTTTTAGCTTCCTTGGATTGGGTTTCAATATACTCCTGTACTCAATAATCTCCATTCCTATCCATATTCTGAATTACATTTCTGTCATTTCAGCCATCTCAACCCAGTTCAGAACCCTTGCTGTAGAGGCGATGTGGTCATTTGGGGGAAAGAAGGAACTGTAGCTTTTTGAGTTGTCAGCTTGTCTGAATCTTGCACTAATTCTTTCTCATCATTGTGGGCTTATTTACCTTCAATCGTTGAGGTTGCTGACCTTCGGATTGTTTTTTCTTTCATCCTCTTTGATTACCTTGAGGGTTTGATTGTGGTATAAGGTGGAATCAGCCAACTGGCTTCCTTTATGGAAGATTTTAGGGGGCCAACACTCTGCTTCTGACTCCTAGACTGCATGCTCTAACTCTAGGGGACTTATATTGGGCCCTACTTTGTTCTCTGACTCCTTGAGTTTAGGACTCCATTGCACTGGGGGAGCCAAGGTGCTCCTGGACCGCTGGTCACCAGACTCCAATGGGTGGTGTCAATCAAAGTGCTTAGTAATGTGGTGACAGCAGGATCTGTCTTCATAGTGACAGCTGCAGCAGAGTGTTATAGGGTGCTGGATGCCTGCCTCCTTGTGGGCATTCATCATAGTGCCAGAGGCAACACAGCTGGGGAAATGTGGAGGGCCCCTGCTGGTGACTGCATGCATGGTCACACTGAAGGTGCTGTTGACACTGGGGCAGGACACTGATGGGCACAGGTCTGGGTGCCTTCTCTGTGCCCTGCATGCAGGAGTGGTCACTCAGGGTGGGGAATATGTTCTCTGCATAGTGTTAGTACAACGGTGGGGCACTTGTAGGGGTGGGGCTGGCTGGCTCTGTGCCCACCAAATCTCTGTCTACAATGGTGTTTGGCCAGCAGTAGCATGGAGTGGACTGTACTACCACACACTGGAAGGGCAAGAAAAGAAAAACCCACTCACCCAGACACGTGCTAGCAAAGCTATGTGGGGAGTTGCTGTGGTCCTAGGGGACCACATGCTGCAGTATGGGAAGGGAGTGTGTGGGCTGGTGCGTGGCCATAGGGGCCACCATGCCGGAGAGGCCAGCAGACCAAGGGGTGCTCAGGTCAAACTGGCTTTGTGTGATGGGCAAGACCACCCTGCAGAGTTCAGGTCTGACAGTTCCCCTAGGTCTAAAGTCTCCTATGGGACAGGAGCAAGCTGATCCTAGGGAAATGAACTCTCCTGGCCATGCCCCACTACAGACACTCCTGCACACCAAATCCTCTGGGCCAAAAACAGCTGGCTTGCTGTCCCTACCACTTCTCTAAGCAGCCTTTCCTGCCAACCGAAGTGACTGCAATAGTCAAGGGGTCTCTACCTGCCAGGGTTCCAGAGGCCCATGGCAAGAGTAGGTTGCTCTTTGCCAGTTCAACTCTCCTGTTCCTCCAGAGCCATTGGGGATCAGGAATGAGTTCCAGTATGTGGTAGCCCCATGCAGGTTCCCAGCTTCCTTCCCCTTCAGCCCAGCTTCCTTCTGTCCAGTCTCATTGCCTTCCTTCTGAAGCTCTGTTAAAGCATGCCAGTCGTCTTGGTCCCTGAGTGGGAACTATTCCACCCTGCTGCATCTAATTGGCCATCTTGCTCTAATATATAAAACGTATTTCAACTGCATATCTTTCAGGATATCAGATTCAGGGGAAATAAATATATGAGAAAAACTGTATAGACACAGAACTAACATTGTATATGTACGGCCAACATCAAATTATATGCTGAACAATGAATTAAAATCAGATGTGTGTTCTCTTAACAATGCTGTAATTTAAATGTGTCCCCCATTGTTTATGTGTTGGAGACTTAATCCTCAGTGCAACTGTGTTGAGAGGTAGGGCTTTAAGAGGTGATTAGCTCATGAGGGCTCTGCCCTCATGTGTGGATTCATGCTGTTATTAAGGGAGTAGGTTAGTTATTGTGGGAGTGGGATCTTGATGAAAGGAATGAGATTGGCTGTCTTCCCTCTGTCTCCCTCAAGCTCTTTCTTGCTCCTCTGCCTTCCACCATGGGATGATGTGACAAGAGGTTCTTGCCAGATGTGAACTCTTCAACATTGGACTCCTCAGTCTCCAAAACCATAAAAAATCTCTATTCCTTATAAAATACAGTCTCAGACATAACAATTATAGCAGCACAAAATGAACTAAGACAAGCATCTGTTAATATTTTTAAACCAGAAGGAAGTAGTAAATTAGATCTTTGCTTCAAAGGATTTTGAATCACAACCATAAGAGAACAATACAATATTTTCAGCTCAAATATGTGAGTGTGTGTGTGTATATATATTTTTTCTTTTTTGTTGTGTCATTGCCATATATATATATATATGTATAAGTAGCCACAAGTAGCATATGAAAAAATAAATGACCATACTTTATTATTCTGTATGTGTATGAATATGTGTGTGTGTATATGTGGCAGGGGAGTTGCTGTGTGTGTATGTGTGCATGTGTGTTAATGAGAGAAACAGGAGATAGAGAAGGAGAGAGAACCAAGGAGAACTTGAGATTGAGTACATGCATCTTTTCTTTGGGCTCTTGAGATAAGTTGAAGCAATATTTATAAAATCAGGATGTTTGCATGTTTAGTTTTACCAGTCTGTGTTGTAGGTACTAATGCTTTATATAACCAAACATAGGATTAAATAGGTATGTGCATTGGTCAGGGTTCTCCATAGAAATAGAACCAATAGAATAGATAGAAATAGATATAGTGTATTATAAGGAATTGGCTCACATGATTATGGAGATTAACAAGTCCCAAGATCTGCAGTTCAGGAAACTGGAGAACCAGAAGATATTGGCTATGGGTTTGTCATAAATAGCTCTTATTATTTTGAGATATGTTCTATCAATACCTAGTTTATTGAGAGTTTTTAGCAGGAAGCAATGTTGAATTTTATCGAAGGCCTTTTCTGCGTCTATTGAGATAATCATATGGTTTTTGTCATTGTTTCTGTTTATGTGATGGATTATGTTTATTGATTTGCGTATGTTGAACCAGCCTTGCATCCCAGAGATAAGCCGACTTGATTGTGATGGATAAGCTTTCTGATGTGCTGCTGGATTCAATTTGCCAGTATTTTATTGAGGATTTTCACATCAATGTTCATCTGGGATATTGGACTGAAATTTTCTTTTTTTGTTATGTCTTTGCCAGGTTTTGGTATCAGGATGATGCTGGCCTCATAAAATGAGTTAGGGAGGAGTCCTTCTTTTTCTCTTATTTGGAATAGTTTCAGAAGGAATGGTACCAGCTCCTCTTTGTACCTCTGGTAGTTCTAGCATAAGTCCAAAGTGTAGCTAGAACTACATTTTGTAGTTCTAACCTGAGTCCAAAGGCTGAGAACCAGGACAACTGATAATACTGTTTCTGTCTTAAGGCCTGCAGGCTCGAGACCCAGGAACAGCAGATGTTTCAACGTGAATCCAAAGGTAGGAGAAACAAACAAAAACATCCCAGCTCAAGTCAGTTAAACTGAAGGAAATTCTCCCTTATTCCCATGGGTCAGCGTTTTTGTTCTATTCATGTCTTTAGCTGATTGGATGAAGCTCACTCACAATAGAGGGTCAATCTGTTTTACCCAGCCTACAGATTCAAATGTTAATCTCATCTAGAAACACTCTCACAGACACACCCAGAATAATGTTCAACCAAGTGTCTGGACATACTGTGGCACAGTTAAGTTGACACATAAAACTACCCATCACAATATGCCTTGCTATAATTACCATTTCAAACAAGTCAAAATGTCCTCATAATCCATATAAACTGCCTACACATTGGGCTTACTGTTTGTACACTTTCTTCCCTCCCTTTCGTTTGCCCTTCCTTTCTTTCTTTCAAATCACATACAAATAATTTCAAATATGATTTTATTTTATTAATGAACAACTAAATTAGGACTACACTGAGAATATTTAGGTTTGGGAGAATACATTTCAGAGTATATACTTAATAGACTTCTGTCACACATGTCCGTGTGAAGACAGTCCACCAAACAGGCTTTGTGTGAGCAACAAGGCTGTTTATTTCACCTGGGTGCAGGTGGGCTAAGTCCGAAAAAGGGGTCAGCAAAGGGTGGTGGGATTATCATTAGTTCTTATAGGTTTGGGATAGGCGGTGGAGTTTTTTGTGGGTAGGGGGTAGATCTCACAAAGTACATTTTCAAGGGCAGGGAGAATGTTACAAAGTACCTTCTTAAGGGCGGGGTTGGGGGGGTATATCACAAAGTACATCATCGCAAGGGCGGGGAGGGTGTATTGTCATAAGGTCAATTGATCAGTTAGGGTGGGGCAGGAACAGATCATAATGGTGGAATGTCATCTTTTGTGGTTTGTCAGTTGCTTCAGGCCATCTGGATGTATACATGCAGGTCACAGGGGATATGATGGCTTAGCTTGGGCTCAGAGGCCTGACAACTTCTTCATACTGAATGAAGTGAAAATAGTTCTACAAATATACTTCAGCAAATGTTACTATGGAGAATTAAAAGCAATAATACAGGTAATAAAGTTCTGGGTAGCCCATTTAAAATTTTTTTTCCAGTTCTAATGTTTCTCAAAAACAAAAACAAATTAACAAAATTAACAAGGTGCAACATTTCTTTTATAAGTTCATAAATACAAACTCATTCTTAGTGATTTCTACAGAACCTGGCATATAGAAAAGACACAAATGTGAACTCAGTACACATTCATCTTAAGAAAATATTAAAGACAGAAAACAATTAGCATTTGGTCCTATAAATGCTTATTTCCATATAAAACCAGGTCTTGAAACTTAACCAATCTTTAATAACTTTGCATGAAAATATTGGCAGATTTTGTTAAAATTATTCACTTAATGAATAGAACTATCCATCCCTATTCAAATATAGGGGACAACATCTTTCTCTGGAATTGTTTACAGCTGATTACATAGAATATCTGCAATCCGCAGCTTTACCAAAAATAATCAATCAAGGCTATGTTAAACCACAATAATTCTTTTTCTTGCCCCTTCTAGATACTTAAATGGAAGAGGAGGACGTGATAAAGTTTCTTATGCTTATCACATAACAATTCCCTTTAGAACCATTTTTTGTTGCTGTTGTTCTACTCAGTGTTTTATACAAAAGAAGAGGAACTTTAAAATAGTGCAGCTATTGTTTTCAACTCAATTAACATTTCGTCAATAAATGGCCTTCCTCCCTCACTTTCCACTTGGCCAGACACACCCTATTTCCAAGTAGCACCTATACTCTCACTTTCAAGTGTTTTTATCTCAAGAAGCTAGCCTCTCATTGAGGCTTCTTATTTTTAAATACTTTGTCACTGAATTCAGTATTCGGACAAATATTTTGCAACACTGAGTAGACTTTGGAATAACCTGGGGAGGTTAAAGAAAACAATAACTGGGTCTCAAACCAGAGCAAATACATTACAATCTGTCCAGGTGAGATTTGGGCATAATAACTTTTTCCTAAGGGTGATTTAACATAAAGTCAAGTTTTTGAATCAGTGCTTTATTAAGCAGTTGATGAGGTATCCTTTGAATTCCCTAAGTAATTGGAATATTTGACTTGTTTGGATATTTCTTTACTTGTAAACGCCTCTAAAAAATGTTTTAGAGGCAGTATTGATGAAGAAATAATGTAAAAAATGAGGTAGTGAATTTTATTTGTATATTATACAAAAATACTCTGGAGAGAGCCTACAAGAGGAAACCAACAGGTTTTTTCCTCTCTAAAATTTTGTTATGAAAATCATCAAACATACAGAAATAGTGAAAGACTGGCAAGTAAACATTCATAGTCAATTGATTAAATTCAACAATAGTTAATATTTTGTTATATTTGTTCCTTCCTTTCTTTCTTTGTTTCTTTTTACAAAATAGTCATTTAGGTATCTAGGTTTATGGAAAACAGCCTTATACTAGGAAAGAATGTGTAGCCTTATAAGTATTTATTCTTTGAAGGGGACAGTGTGGATTCAGATTATTATTTTGTAATCTACATATATTTAAATATATATAAATTAAACACACATATGCTCATTCATCTATATTTGTACCTTCTTGGGTATTTAGATAATAAGTCACAATTTATATGCATATCTAATATGATATATAGAAATCAATGTTAACATCTCATAGGGAATTATTCTTTAGAGAGGTCTGAACCAAGGAATTATGTTTACAGTATCAGCTCTGACTTTAACAACAGCCAAAATATACAGTATTATTTTATAGATGAAGAAATTGAGGAGTTGTGCAATTTGTAGTCATTTGAGTTCTGCTTTGTAGACATCCGCTACATTAGTGGTTCTGAAATTTTAGCCCGTATCAGCATCAACTGAAGAACACGTGTAGATGTGCAGATGTAGTAGCAGTTTTCCAGAGAAGCAGAACTATTGTGTGTGTGTGTGTGTGTGTGTGTGTGTGTGTGTGTGTGTGTGTGTGTGTGTAGAGAGAGACAGAGAGAGAGAGAGAATAAGAAATTGACTCACATGATTATGGAAGCTGAGAACTCCTCAGTCTGCCATCTGCAAACAGGAGACCCAGAAAGCCAGTGGTGTGGCCCAGTTTGAGTCTGAACACCTGAATATCAAGAGACAATGGTGTGAGTCTCAGTCTAAGGGCAGGAGAAAAGTGATGTTTCAGCTGAAAGCAGTTATGCAGAAAAAGGGGTAAATCTTTCCTTCCTTCAAACTTTTGTTCTATTCAGCCCCTCATCAGGTTGGATGATACCCACCCTCATTGGGAAGAACAATGTGCTTTACTGAATTCACTGATTCGAATGCTGATCTCAACTGCAGAAACCCTCAAAGACACACCCTAGAATACTGCTCAGGCAAATGTCTGGGCAGCCCTTACCCAGTCAAGTGGACACACGAAATTAGCCGTCATAACATGTTAAAGTGCACACTGCTGGTCCCCACCCCCAGAGTTTTCTAATCAATAGGTCTGGGGTGGAACCCAAGACTTATTTCAAGATTTATTTATATTTCTTATACCTTATATACTGAAGCTGTTAGTCCAGGGTTCACACTTTGAGAACCACATCACTGAACTTCAAGACTCAGCTCAGGAGTGATGTTTTCCCCCAAGACCTTCTGTGTCCATCAATATTCTGTACCTTTTTTCCCCCTCACTGCTTGATTTGTTTGAAATGCCCTGCCTACATTTTTGCATCACCTTTTAAGAAATAGGTGATTATCGTAAAATATACTTTAACTATGAACAGCTCAATCCTTTCCCCAACACACACACACACACACACACATGCACACACCCATACCCACTCACACACACACCAAAATATGTTTCTAGCTCCTCAGGGAGCTTGACAGGAAAGAAATATACCGGATTACCCTGTCTAACCAAAGAGCCTAAACTCATACTTTTACCTGTTAAATGTTCATTAAAAGTTTCTTTTCTTTTCTTTTCTTTTTTTTTGAGATGGAGTCTCGCTCTGTCGCGCAGGCTGGAGTGCAGTGGCGCGATCTCCGCTCACTGCAAGCTCCGCCCCCTGGGTTCACGCCATTCTTCAGCCTCAACCTCCAGAGTAGCTGGGACTACAGGCGCCCGCCACCACGCCCGGCTAATTTTTTTGTATTTTCAGTAGAGACGGGGTTTCACCGTGTTAGCCAGGATGGTCTCGATATCCTGACCTCGTGATCCGCCCGCCTTGGCCTCCCAAAGTGCTAGGATTACAGGCGTGAGCCACCACATTAAAAGTTTCTTGAGCCAGGCGTGGTGGCTCATGCCTGTAAGCCCAATACTTTGGGAGGCCAAGGCGGGTGGATCACAAGGTCAGGAGATCGAGACCATCCTGGCTAACACGGTGAAACCCCGTCTCTACTAAAAATACAAAAAAATTAGCCGGGCGTGGTGGCGGGCGCCTGTAGTCCCAGCTACTCCGGAGGCTGAGGCAGGAGAATGGCGTGAACCCAGGAGGCGGAGCTTGCAGTGAGCCGAGATCACGCCACTGCACTCCAGCCTGGGCGACAGAGCGAGACTCAGTCTCAAAAAAAAAAAAAAAAAAAAGAGTTTTAAAAGTTCCTTAAATTGTCATCTTTTACACACATATGGTTACTATAAAGGGAAATTAAAAATTATATCTAGATAGTTTTTACCATGATTCTACATAGAGACAGGTTTGTAAAGAACATTCAGTGAATATTACGCCATACAGACAGAAAAAAAAGCCTATAAGGACTAATTTTCAAATGCTTTCTGCTCCTTTAAAATATTGAAACAGGACATCATTCCCATACACACCTCAGACATATCCTCAGAAAGCTGTGGATCTTCAGAAAGCTGTACGGGAGAAATAAAATGTATAAACTAGATTTTAAAATAAAATATGTGGAAAATACTAACATTGTGAACCACATGATCTGCTGATATCCCTTGAGGCTCAAAGTCCATTTATATCTGAAATAATAAAACTGGGAATAATATGAAATAGTATACTAATAACTCTGAATTCCAAATATAAGCTCTTCTATAAAATGAGATAATACTGCCAATAACCTTGTAAGTTTATTGTAAGAGTTAAGAGAAATAGCACATCCAAAGTTCTTAGCAAACTCTCTCAGAGGCTGGAGCTGGGGTTGGGGCTGAAACACTCACACAAAATGTGTGACACTTATCATAACACTGAACGGGGGTCAAATTTTTGTGTGTTATGGAATCCCCCCTTGGCAATGTCAGAGAGTAGAAACAAATTCCTCCTGTATTTTGGAGTATTTTTTCTACTCCAAACTTAAATTTTGTGAGCCTATTGGTTTGGGCAGATGGGCCCGTTTATCATCGTTGCAAATTGACACTGTTAAGTGCATAATTTTATCTCAGATCTAGTGTGAGAGATCGAAGAATCAGGTTGGGTATATATTTTAAAAAGCTTACCTATGAAAGTTTAAAATGGATAGTACATTTTAACATTTCTATAAGTTGAAAGATGTAATATAATGTAATGTAAGCATCTGTGTACCAATGAAGGACAGGTAAACAATGGAACCAGACAGGAAAATTCCGAAACAGGAGGGATTAAAGCTTAATACCTCTTCCTCACCTCTGGGTACCATGTTATTATTTATTTTGGCTAATATATTATCCTTCTTTTTGAAGGAAAAGTAAGAACAGATTAATAAATGATGCACATATAACTAGATAACCTCCCTATCCCTTTTCCCAAAAAGGAAAAATTATGTCAGATTAAAAGTTTCATATTGTATTAGATTAATGTGAAAATTTGGTATAAGACAGTAAAAAATTTGCTGTTTCCCTTTTCAAAACCAAACTTCCAGACCAGAGTAAACACTGTTGTTTTTACTGTATTTTTCTACTCTGATTAAGCTAAGTAACCTTAAACAAGTGACTTAGCTTCTTGGAACCTCAATTTCTTTTATCTGCAAAATGGAGATTACGATCCTCCCCTTCCTCCCACAGTAATTTCAAGGATAAAAGCAATTTTTGATGAAAGAGGTGTTACATATATGGATAGTAACATTCTAGACCTCAGAAATATTATGGTGTAAAACTATACTATTTTCAAATTTTCTTAATCTTTATGTCTCTGGGGGATCATATTCTCAATATTTGACACCAAGACTTCTATTTCCTTTTGAAAAGAACTATAGAGATACCCTCTTCCATTTCATTCAAGTTAAAATATGGTTAATGTTAGTAATGATTATAATCCATAGCATATGTGCCTGTTGCCATAAATAACATTTTAAAGGTAAGGGCAAGGATGAGAATGAAAGAACAGAGACATTATATGTTATAATGAAAAGAAGGCCATACTGGGCATCTGAAATACCAGCTCACTGAGTCTAAGACACCTTATTTCCCCAAACCAGAGGTTCCTGCTATAATCCATTAGTCAAAAGCCATGCTGGTGACTATGATATGTGAAAAAGCAAAAGTGTTATGTCTGAGAACAAAAAAATCTTGTTCTTGGCTAAACTCTAGAATCTTATCATTTCCATTTCATTAATTAAATTTGGCACCTGCAACTCTGTCAGCAATGTAAGATGGTACACAACGCCAAGTGTACGCACACATGGCCTTGAGAATTTCTGCAGCAACTTACTTCCCAATTTTAGATCCCATGTTGATGGATACTTCAGTGCCTTGTTTCAAGCTATTTTCTCATAGATGTATCCACCATTGCCGAAAGGAAGGAATGCTTGCCTCAAATTCTGAGAGCTTCATCCCAGCAGGGTGGGTATTAGCTGTCCTCCCAGCATTTCATTAAAGGAAGACGATAGTGCAGTTAGCTGTCCACCCAACTTTATTGTATAGGCCATTATTTCCTTAGTACCAAAATATCAGTATTGGGAAATGATTCAGCATAGAATTTCTATGTTCAAATTCTGATTCTGCCAGGTACTGTGTAAGCAATTCTCTTCATATATAAAATGGAAACATAATACCTCATGAAGTTGCTTGGAAGATTAAATAAGATAAACACAAACACACACAGTTCCTTGTACATATAATAATAATGATAGTAATAATAATTGTTCATCTTATGAAATATTTTGTACTACTTTACTAGGATGTTATTAGGCTGTTGGCACTTTAGAATATCATCTTTATTAGGAAGACTTTCAAATTCCCTTTCAATGTAAGCTAATGCAGAAGTTTCTAGGGAAAAAATGAGTATTTATGAGAATTGTTTGCAAAAATACCTCATAAAACAGTATACCACCTTAGTGTTTTTACAACATCTTTAGGTGGTAACTTATACAATTCCCATTTTACAGGTGAGGAAACAGATCCAATGAAGGTACTTAAGGCCATAAGACAACAGACAGAACTATGATAAAAATAACAACAGCAGCAGCATCAATAACAATAACAATAATGATAATCATAATCATAGCAACAACTAATATCTTCGGCAAGCTTACTAAGCTCCAGATCTCTTGCTGAAATACATAACACGTATTGTCTAATTGTCTCATTATTTTCCCAAAAGAACAAAAGTAATATTTAGATCAGTGGCTCGCAACCCTGGCTATGCATGAGAATTAACATGAGCACATTCAAAAATATTGATACTCTGCACCCATCCCCAGAGATACTGGTTTAATTGGTCTTTGGTGGTGCACAGATAATGGTATCTATTTTAAAGCTCCCAGGTGATTCTAACTTGCAGCCAGAGTATAAGACTCTTGCCTTGGAGAGTTTAAGTAGCCTGTTGAAAATTACTCACATACACAGAGACTTCTCCAAACTTGCCACTGAAAAACTCTTACTCTTAAACTCTCTGTAATGCTAACTCCATATTCTTTCTTTTCACTGTGCCAGTTGCTGTCCCTTCTTTCCCCAGCACATATTGTCTTGGCTTGACTACAGACGTTGGCTTCACACTGAATTCTTTTAACACCTGTTTCCACTCACTTCCCTCCCCATTGGGCACAGAAAGAAGAGAATAATTCCGAGTTTCAGCAGAGTTATTAGCACCTCCTTGTCAGACCATATCTCACATTTCCTTGCCTATAATATGTCTCTGCTCCTCGACCACAGGGTGCTAGTCTAATACGGAAGCTGGCTGAGAAGAACACGAGGAGTCACAAAACATAAGTGCTAAGTGTTTACGGTGATAGCTATTATTAAGCTGGCTTCTTCTGGAACTGCTACACTTCCCAGCCCACAGTATCAGATAAGGCAGAGTTAAGGCTGGGGGTTTTCCCTAGCAGGATCAATGAGACAATCTACTTCCGAGTTACCTGAAGACAGGCACACAAAGATGAATATCACATGTTCTCACTCATATGCAGGAGCTAAAAGAGTTTATCTCACAGAGGTGGAAAGTACAATGAGAGTTACCAGAAGCTGGGAAGGGTGGGAGTTGGGAATGAAGACAGATTGGTTAATGGGTACAAAAAATACAGTTAGATACAAGGAATGAGTCCTGGTGTTCAATAGTGTATGATGACTATCATTAACAATAATGTATTGTGTATTTCAAAATACCTAAAAGAGAAGAAATGCTCTCAACACGAAGAAATGATAAATGTTTGGGGTGATGGATATTCTACATATGCTGATTTGATCACTGTATATTGTATGCATTTTTCAAAGTATCACATGTACTCCCCCATAAGTATGTACAATTATTATGTATCAATTAAAAAAGAATTGCCTGAAGGTGAGAATTGTTGAAAATGTAGATTTCTGGGATAAATCCAAGTCTTCAAACTTAAAATTCCTGACAGCACTATGTGTCAACAAAATTTGGAGATGATTCTGATAAAAATAAAAATTGATAAGCATCTCTTTCAACAGAGCCTACTTCTAACCCAGCATGAGAAATTAAAACTGTGAGATGACATAAGTCAGAATTTCTCAACAGCAACCACGAGGTAGGCGAGGGACAGGTCTTACTTCCCAACCCCAACAGGATGAAGTGAATAAACCAGCAGGAGCCAGCAGATGGCGCAGAAAGCAACCGCTAGTTGCTCTCATTGCTCATTAGCATAAGACACACCCACCAGCCACGACCAACGCCATGGCAAAGACCCGGAAGTTACCGCCTCTTTGTATGGCAAGAGCTCAGAAGTTACCACACATTTTCTAGAGATTTATGAATAATCTACCTCTTAATTTGCATGTAATTAAAAGTGGGAATAAATACAGCTAGACAGGAGTCCACAAGTGTTCACTCTGAGCACACTGCCTATGGGTTAGCCCTGCTCCGTAAGGAGCAGTACCAGTTCAATAAAAGCTTCTATCTTTTACTTCTGACTCAGTCTTGAATTCTTTCCTGATCAAATCCAAGAACTCCCCTCTGATAAACCCCAAAGTTGGGGGCTCACCTACCCTGCATCAACACTACTGATATTTTGGACAGGACAATTTTTTGGCATGAGGGATGATAGCTATGCACATTGTAGGATTATGGGCAATGTACCTGGCCACATTAGAGGTTAATAGCATCTCCCTAGTCATCACAATCAGAAATAGTGTGATGGGAAAGGCAAAATTGCCTCCTGTTGAGAACAACTAACATAGATGAAAAGAGGGATTCATGATGTCCCTGAGCATTCAGGACCAGTTTTATTCCGTAATGATTCTTCCTAAGACCAATTTTTCACTTTCTTGCACATTCTGCACACAGATTATTACATTCATTGTTAATTGTATTATGCAATTGATTGGATGTCCACTATATATGCCAGGAGCATGACTAGGTTATTAATACCTATTAGATAATAGGTATTATCTATTTATCCTTTATCTCCCCTGCTCTTAAATGTAGTACACCGGTCTAACACTACAGGTTGTAGTCCAGGACTGCCTAGGTTTCTCCAATACTTTACAGCTACGCAATCTGGAGAATGGTTACTATGTCTCAGTTTCAACAACAACAACAAAATTGGGTAATAATAGTATCGTATTAGTCTGTTTTCACACTTCTATGAGGAAATATCCAAGCCTGGGTTATTTATAAAGGAAAGAGGTTTAATTGACTCACAATTCCACATGGCTGGGGAGGCTTCAGGAAACTAATAATCATGGTGGAAGGTGAAGGGGAAGCAAGGACTTTCTTCACATGGCGGCAGAATAAAGAAGAGAGAGCGAAGTGGGAAAAGCCCCTTCTAAAACCACCAGATCTCATGAGACTTCACTCACTCTCGTGAGAACAGAATTGGGGAAACTGCTCCCATGATCCAATAACCTCCCACCAGGTTCCTCCCTTGACATGTGAGGATAACAAATTAAGATAAAGTTTGGTTGGGGACACAGCCAGACCATATCAAGTATCTACCTCAGATGTGTAAATTACATGTAAGGTGCTTATTACCGTGGCTAATATATAAAAACAACTAATGTTTACTGAACTCTAATGGTTATATTAATTCCATTTGACAGATGAAAGGACAGTTGTGCTTATGGATAAAGTAACTTGCCCCAGGTCATAGAGCTAAAAAGTCTCAGAGCTTGGATTCAAATACAGAACTATCTGATTTAAATGCCTCATTATTTTTCACAATACAACAGTACATAAATTGCTAGACAGCATGTTACTGCCCGTCTCCATGTCCTTTTTAAATTGTGTTTCTTTTGAATCCTCAACCCCTTATTCTTGGCAATAATGACTCCCTAGTTTGGTCCAGACTAACAATGTTTGCATGATATTTTAAAACACTAAAAAATGCAGTACTTAACAAATTATCAGTAAATACATTAAGTTCTAATGGAATCTGCCATTTATTGGAATGAAATAATTTGACTTATTTGTTGTAGCAAGATGCTCTAGGAAAATTTCTAGAAAACTGGAGAAAAATTGGGTTCTAGTGTGGCTTGGACATTAACAATCTGAGTCCCAGAGGTCTGGAGACAACCTGCTGAAGTTCTCTGTCTCTTGGCATTTCCGATTTCATGTTGTCTCAGTGAATTTTGACTCTTTTAAATGTATCCTGCATGCAGTGTGTGCTCAACAAACATCTTTAGAAAGGATGAATAAATGACTTGATTACAAACCCATGATATTTTCCACAGCAGATCTTCAAAAGATGACAATATTTGTTTTCTCATTCCAGCATGTTTGTACTCAAATATTTTGGCATCCAAGCATAAATCATTGAGGAAAAGACCCTTTTAATATTTTTGTACCATAGTATCCAAATTCTAGTTAGAAAAGAATTTTCTCTTGTTTAAAACAACAAATTTCAAAGCACTTTATTTTTGCAGGGTTCATTTGGTTTCACTGTGGAACAGAAAAAAAAGGACTCATTCCAGAAGATAAATAAATTTGGTGACTTTAAGGTTTGGAATTTATTGTTTTACCTCCTGGGGAAATACAGCAAACAACGACACACATTATTCTGTCTGAATAATTTCTTTGCCCTATGAAATCCCCAGTCAATAATTAATATTGCAGGTTCTTTGAGAGTTTAATGTATTTATAGATAATTTGTAAGTACTGAATGTTTAAGTGGTTTCAAATATCCAAGTAAGCAATGTGAGCCTGGAATAATCTGCATGTTCATTTTCTAAACAATTTATGATAGAAAACATTGCTACATTCTGATTCCATGTTTTTATTTTATTATTTAGGTTTCTAAATCGCTGTTCAACATAATAGAGAAAATTCAACCTGTTAATTTCAGTAAATCTCTAAGGAATTATAAAAATAGTTACCAATTATGGGAAAAATATTTTCTGATTAATCAGCACTTGATGAAAAGGACCATTAGCTTTCTTAGTATTAACGGGACTCTTCATCACGATTACTGCCTGTGCATGCTTATTGATTAATTGACTAGAAGAAGAGATGGTGCATACATCAACCTGTATTCTTGGAAAGAAAAGCATTATAGAATTAGAGCTATAATTACTATCTTAAAGAAACTCTGATGTGAGGAACAGATGGGAATACTAGAATAGATTTGATTAATGTTAAAAATGTTCTGATTCTGAAAAAAGTAACACATCCAAAGTATTAATTTGTTCAATTCCCTGTTGAAAACAAGTAGCACCCAGATGCCCCTTACGTTGAATTTACACAATGAGAATATAATGTTTTTACTAAGACATCTCCTATCTGATGGTTTAGAAGGGAAAATATTTTTCTTTTGGACATTAGAATACAAATAGAAGAACCTTCTAATAGTAACTCATTTGGAAATAATTATTTGAAAAAAAATGTTTTTTGAGATAATACCTTTCTATGTTGCCCGGGCTGGAATGCAGTGGCTACTTCATAGATGCGATTGTAGGACACACCAGACAGAAACTCCTAGGCTCCTGTCATTCTTCTGCTTCAGCTTCTCAAATAACTGGGACTACAGGCACATGCCAACATGTCCAGAGGTGATAATTCCTAATAGGGCAACAAATATTTGACAGAGGACTGTACTCATGATGAAATGAGCATGGGCTATAGAGAGAGATCTCCCTGAGTTTGCTTCTGGCTCTGCCATTTCCTAGTGGTGTGTCCTTCAGCACAGTCTTTAATTATTTTTTAATTTGCATATAGTAAAACTCGATCATTTTGTTGTTGAGTTCTACGAATTTTGGCAAATGTATAGTGTGTTTCAATACCACAACAATCTAATCAAGAAATATAATATTCCCATCACCTCAAAATATTATCTTTGCTGCCCCTTTGTAGTCAAATGCCTCTCCTGTACCCTGGTAACCACTGATCTGTTTTCCATCTCTAGTTTTTCCTTTTCCAAGGCATCGTTTAAATTAAACCATAGGTAGCCTTTTGAGTTTAGCTTCTTTCTCTTATTATAATGCATATTCAAGTAAAATAAAAAGCCATGTTCACACAAAAACCTGCATTTGAATTTTTATAGCTGTGTTATTGATAATTGGCCTGTACTAGAAACAAATCTAATGTCAAGTGGTGAATATAGAAACGAACTCTTCTATATCCAATAGAATAATACTCAGCAGACAAACTACTGGTACATGCAACAATGTAGATTGATCTCAAATGCTTTGGCCAATTTTAAATCTGTGCATTTGCCAATCTTCTCATCTGAGAAATGAAAAAAAAATGCCAGAATTGCAAATTCACGGTGAGAGCTGAAATATTTAATGTAAAATATTTTGTAATGTGTTCAGCTCATAGAAGTTGCTGGAATACTTTTTTGCACTATTATTTTACATTTTTATGGAATAATTTGATTAATCGAGTACAATAGACAACAGTGGTTAAAACAGAAATATAGCTACAATCAAAGTCATTCCAATGTCATAATTGTGCAAGTCCTGGTTTTGGAAAGAAGGGATGGTATAAAACTTCAGGCTGTGACTGCTATTTCCTTGGCTCACTCATATTGGTACAGACAGGAGACAGGGAAATACTGGGTAGAAGAGGGCAGTTCCCCAGCAAAGGCCCCACCCTCAAGCCTGGATACCCAGGGCCCTAAATGGGAACAGGCATTCCTTTTTTTGTGCCCAAAAAGTTGCCTTTTGTCCCACCACACCCTACTATCCTGTACCCATATAAACTCCAGACCCCAGGATCCAGAAGGAAATGAGGAGACAAGCAGAGGAGCAGAACGTGTGACAGACAAGGAAAGAAGAGAAGGAATGTCAGGAGGAGTTCGGCTGCAGACAGTCAGAGAATCGGCTGCTAGATGGCCAAACTCCAGGTGAAGATCATTTTCTCACTCCACCCCCTGTCCAGCTCCCCATCCATCCTGCTGAGAGCCACCTCCACCACCCAATAAAACCCTGCATTCACTATCCTTCAAGCCCTTGCAGAAAGGCAGAGGGTCCACTGAGCTGGTTAGCACTTAAGCTGTTGGCGGACAGAAAGACTAAAAGAGCTCACTGTAATATACACCCACTTGGGCTCCTGCACCTGTTTGTCTGTGTGCTGCCCCTCCTGTAAGTGGTTTGAGCAGTGTCGGTGACCAAACAGACGAGTCACACCCCTGTTGCACATCCTGCAAGGGAGGTCAGGGAACTCTCCCGTTTCATTATGGAGGGGAGATAATCTCCATGTCCTAAGAAAGGGTTTCCTCCTGCTATAGTTGCTGTGCTTCAAAAAATATACATAATAGAATAATAATGACAAAACATAAAATAATAATATAGAACATACAACACATGCAAGGCACTGTGATAAACTGCTTAAATATATAACCTTATTTAACACTTGCAACAATCTAATAGGAAAGTTATTGTATTCCACAGCTTACAGATGAGGAAACTGAGATCAGGGAGGTTAAAGAATTAAAAGAACTGAATTTAGAATGCAGATAGTTTATAGCAAAACCCTAGGTGCATATACACTGCCTCTCGAATTAAATAGTGATGTTAATTCAATATAAATATTTTTAGTACTTTCATATGAAGAGTTTTGGAAATTACGTGGAAAGAGTGTTCTACTGGTGACAGTATTTCACTTTCTAATATCTATGCACACACCATCTTTAATCTGAATGGTCTTTGTTACGTAGACATTAGAATTTTGAATTGTGGGAGTTAGATAATAATTTTTGAAGGCACAGAATGAATTTCATTAATCTTCATCTTTTTCAAAAATATATGGTACGCGCCGGGTGTGGTGGCTCACACCTGCAATCCCAGCACTTTGGGAGGCTAAAGCGGGCAGATCATGTGGTCAAGAGATCGAGACCATACTGGCCAACACGGTGAAACCCTGTTTCTACTAAAAACACAAAAATTAGCTGGCGTGGTGGCACATGCCTGTAGTCTCAGCTACTCAGGAGTCTGAGGCAGAAGAATCACTTGAACCCGAGAGGCGGAGGTTGCAGTGAGCTGAGATTGTGCCACTGTACTCCAGTCTGGCCACAGAGCAAGACTCCATCTCAAAAAATATATATATGTATTTATATATAGTGTATATAGTATATATGTTACATATACTATATATATTTATATATAATATGTAAATATATAGTATTTATGTATTTATATATCATATGTAAATATATAGTATTTATATATTTAAAATATGTATAGTATTTATATATTATATGTACTATATATAGTATATCTAATATATATAGTACACAACTTTACTCTGTCTTTTTATAAGATAGCTCTAAGTCAAGTTTTAAAGTTTAATTGTATTTGTTTTTAATCCTTAAAATATGAATGAAAGGAAGTGAAAATGTAAAACAATGTGAATTATAATTTACTGTATTTGCAGTTTACTGGTTTAAAATTTACTCACAAGGCTTTTACCTGTCTGCCAAGATGTAATCTTTCCTCCAACATGATATAAGGTGACTTCTGATCAGCTGCCCCTCACTGAATGTTTTCAGGCACGTTTTTTTTTTCAAGTTCAATTGCAGGAAGACTCAAGTAGCTGATATTTACAGAGTTTTCCCTAGTCTGTAGGGACACAATGCGGCATTCAATTTTGTGGTTTACCTAGCATGCTGGACTCCCTCTGAGACTTAGTGACTGCCTACCACCAAAAAAATAATAGAGGTGCAGGGGATTCTGGGAAATAAATGGATATTATTGAAAAACCAAACAATTGTAAATCAACATACAGGCTTTTGCTAGTCTTATTATTTTGTTCAGCCATCAAATGCCTTCCTTATTCACCCGTTTTGTGGATAGAGAGCAAATTCTTTATGTATACATAAAACCAAAGTGTTATCAGCAAGATACTCAATGATGTGGAATTTAATGAGGCTGAAACCTTTTGAAAGCCTAGAACTATGAACTTGGCAAAGCAGGAAATGAATTGTATACAATTGAGAGGGAGGATGTTAGAAAAAAGGCATTACATTCAAAACAGGAAGAAAAGGCTGAAAAATGTGATCACTCTTTACACAATAAAGGTCAATTTCAAAGACAGTAATTTGCAGTATCTACTAAAACTTCACATATGCTCGCTCTGTGACATAGAAATTCAACTCCTTGGTGTACACCCAGTGGAAATGTGCAGATAAATTTATTTTAAAATATGTACAAGAATGTTCATAGTAACACCTCAAAACAGCTAAAGTTGGGAATTACCAAAATGCCCATCAACTGGAGACTGGATAAATTAACTAAGATGTATATATTTCCAGGTGAATATAACACAACAATAAATATAAATATTGTACAATTACACCACAATAAGATGATTCCTGAAAACGTGATGTTAAGAGAAAGAAGCCAGATACTATATTGATTCCCATTACCTAAAATATGCAAGCAGGCAAAACTAACCTATGCTGTTCAAAGTCAGACGATGCCTGTTCTGGGGGTGTCGAAGCATGATAGAAGAGAACATGAAGAATTCTTATGGAGGGCTAGTAATAGTTTTGTTTCTTGGTCTATATATTAGGTACCAATTGTCTTAAGTTTATGCAGGTCCATTCATTTGCAGATATTTGACAGATATACTTTTCCATTTAAATATTAAACTTCAACATAACATAAAAATAACAATGAAGTCTAAAGTTATCTGTAAAAAAAGGGAGCATTTGTGTACATCATATCTCAACAGAAAATATGAGCATCTCAGCCAACGGAGGGTTAGCAAGAGTGAGGATTGATCTACTCTGTATATGTTTTCTGTATGGGTGTCTAGTTCCAGGGCTCCATGGTCTTTTATTAATTGCTTCACTTAACGTGTCTCAGTGTGGTAGAGCTGGAGAATCACAGGCTGTCATGCTAGTCAGAGGCGGAGTTTAATCCCTGCTCTACAACTCTCTAGCTAAGTAGAGTTGAGTGAGATTTTGACCAACATTCAATGCTCAAAGGAATAGTGTGAGGCTGTTTTTAAGATCATGGATTTATGTAGATAAAAATTTTCTCATGCATATAAAATATCTAATGATAACACAAGCCTCTCCCTTTCTTCCACATATACATACACATAGAGAAAGAGTAGACGAGAACAATAGGTATATCCATATTTATAGTGATACAGATACTTTAAAGATGTAAAGGCTTACTAATTACATTACAATTAACTTGTTTACTTACCTGAAATTTAACAAAGAACAAGAGGTTTACAAATATGCTGAAATATTCATTAACCAACAAAAGGAAGTGAAATAATTAAGTGTACAGGCTAGGATGTTCAGGTCATAATAGACATATAAGTGAGTGAGCACCGTACAAAAATATGATGCAGCCATCCGTTCACAAGCTTAAGTTTTATGAGAAGTTTTTGAGAGATTTTTTAATGCTTTCCTAGAATAACATATCAAAACTCTTTAATTTCCTTCAGGTAATTAATAGTGACTGATTAGGAGAGATCTTGTTTAACTTGCTTCAGGTACACAATGAGCAAAAATAATTAAGAATAGATTGTTTAGAATCTGTCACATCCTTTTGCTAGAAAACAAAATGCAAAGTGTTCTCTAGAATTTACAAATATATTGGCTGGGCATGGTGACTCACACCTGTAATTGCAGCACTTTGGGAGGCTGAGGAGAGCGGATCATGAGGTCTGGAGATCGAGACCATTCTGGCCAACATGGTGAAACCCCATCTCCACTAAAATACAAAAAAAAAAAAAAAAATTAGCTAGGCGTGTTGACACATGCCTGTAGTCCCAGCTACTTGGGAGGCTGAGTCAGGGGATTCGCTTGAACCCGAGAGGTGGAGGTTGCAGTGAGCCAAGATTGTGCCACTGCAATCCAGCCTGGCGACAGAGTGAGACTCCGTCTCAAAAAAAAAAAAAATTTACAAATATAAATTTGTACTATGATATATGAGGATAAGACTTTGGTCTCTGTTAATCTTCAACAATCAGTGCAGTGCCTAGCAGGTAAGAGGTGCTTAAATATTTGCAAGTAAACAAAAACAAATGTATGGCTGTATACATATATGAGTCAAGTATCCTAAATACAGCTTTAAAAGTATAAAATAATACCAACTAAGAACTGACCCCTTTGTTATATGCTTCACTCAAGTCAACAGTAATTTATACCTCCTTCACCTCCTTCTCCATTGCTCATACTTTTAGGAAACCACAGGTTTGTTTTGTAGTTCATAGACCTATTTAATCCAAATTATGTTAATAGATAATATTTCATAAATAACCATTAATCAGTTTTATGCATATGTTTCAGAACAGAAAATATTGTTTGCTTTCTTTTTCATAGATTATAAGACATCTATTTATTAAAATATTACAAAATTTGTTCCTGCATTCTCTCTTTTCTGTTTAGAATTGTATGTGTGTGTGTTTGTCCTATGTCCCACAGACATATGTATGAAAAAGTAAAATAATTTCTTTTTTTATTTGACCAACTAGCATTATATTTTAAAAGCTCAGGGCTTTTGAATGTTTACACATCCCATATAAAAATTTACTTATTGATCATCTTAAATAGACATCCTCACAAGATGATACTATTAAGTAAGAAAACACCATTTCTGGGAAGAAATGGTCCATCACTCTGCACATAATGCATTGCATTAACCCAATCCACTTCCTAATATATTTTTAAAAAATCACTTCACTTTTGACATTCACATGATTCCCTATTGCTCCTTGTAATATGAACTTATGTTTGAAAGATGGTTCAGTAAAATAATGTTCCTAAGTAAAACTCTCTTGTTTCTATCTTTTTTATTTTTTAAAATCAGCTAAACTAGGCCAAAGCAATAACTATGAAAAATGAAATGGGAGTGCTGATGTTCATCACTAAGTGCAGATGTATCTAAAAACAATATAATTTTAATTTCTGGAAGTAGTATTCATTTGAGTACACTCTTGAGTAGTAATGAATGTGTGTTTATTCATTACTATGAATAATTCTCTTTTCTTTGGCGATATTGTTATTATGTAGGTGGGAAATTCTTTTGAAAATTTCTTTAGGATTATTAGTGATCATGGCCATAATGCACTCAAATATTTAAAGTAAGTCTGCAATGCATTTTGTTTTTACTAGTTTATGACAAGCATTTTTTTCATTGGGGAAGCATGCCTTTTTCATTCAGTTTTCTCTAATTCCAGGGATAGCTATCTGACTTAATTCAGGTCAATTTGAGTCTTTTCAGTACCTTTTGGGAAAAGCTCTCTCTTTTTTATTCAGTTACCATTTAAAGAACCATGTGATGCTAATGGTGTCATTGCCTGTAATTCCTCCCAAGAAAAAATATGAGTTTTCGAAAATGATGTACCACCGAGCAAAGGAGCATCAAGATATTAGGGGGGAAAAGAACCATGACCCCCCTTTCTTTTTTCCTCTTAAACCACTAGTGTTTTAAACAAGGTCAATTCTTCAAAGTTCCCTTGACCATGAGCCATGAATTCCACTTTTATCAAAGCTCGTTTGAGATGATCAGCACTTCTTGTCACAGGTGATAAAATACAGTGAATAAATATGTTTCTCTGTTAGTAAATGCTACGAAAGTATGCATATGTAATATTTACATCTATTTTTTATACTTGATGAAGTCCTTGGAGCAAATTAGAAGTTTTGTAAAGGTTTCTTAATCGAACAATTAAATTGAACTGAGGGAAAAAAAATCAAGAAAAAATTTTAAAAATTTGAGAAATGTGTCAATCATTTCAAAAAGTACAATAATATCCCATAACAAATATTATTATCACAATGATACAATTTATTGCCAGAACAACTACTTCCAGGTGAGAGGCAAAAGAGTAACATTCTCTTTAAATTCTTCGGTCAGATTTTTTTTTCTTTTTTACCAAGAAAGAGTAGGGGATTTGAGTTTAATCTATACTCAGTTTTATCAGAAATGTGTGTGGCTGGCAGAAAATTAAATCCTAGTCATTGTTGTCTCTTCCCGGGGTCATTTGAAGGACCAACACAGGGGTGTTATACAGACTATTTAGGAAATACCTCGAATCTTCTGTCCACACCAGGCACCACCAACATAAGCTCATGATCTGGAATAGCTTTGTATCAGGCTGTTCTTGCATTGCTATAAAGAAAAACCAGAGACTGGATAATTTATTTAAAAAGAGGTTTAATTGGATCCTGGTTCTTCAGGCTGTATGGGGAGCATGATGCTGCCATCTGCCTGGCTTCTAGGGAGGCCTCAGGAAACTTACAGTAATGGCAGAAGGCAAAGAGGGAGCAGAAATGTCTTACATGGTGACAACAGGAGCAAGAAAGCAAGGAGGAAGGTGCTACACACTTTTAAACCAGCAGATCTTGAACTATAGTGAGGACCCTATGAAGGGGATGGTACTAAATCATTCATGAGAAATCTGTCCCCATGATCCATTCACCTCCCACCGGGCCCCACCTCCAACATTAGGGATTATATTTCAATCTGAGATTTGTGTGTGGGCACAGAGCCAAAGTATATTGAGCATATTTTCCAATGATTCAGGTTTCTTTAGATTTCTCATATGTGGTTGCTGGGAATGCAAAATAATACCAGCCCTCTGGAAGGGTTTATCAGTATCTTATAAAGTTAAGCACACACAATACCATAGGATCTAGAGATTACACACCACAGTGTTTACTCTAGAGAAATAAAAACAGGTTCACACAGAAACTTGTACACCAATGCCTATAGCAGCCCTATTTAATTGTCCCAATCTGAAAATATCCCAAATGTTCTTCAATGCGTGAATAAACAAACTGTGGTACATCCACACAGTGGAATAGTACTTAGCAATATTAATGAATCTTCTGTCCACATCAGTCGCCAGTGACATATGCTTTGAGACACACAAAACCTTGTATAAATTTCAAAGGCATTATAAGTGACATATTCCAGTTTCAAGAAATTTTATGATTTATGATTTCATTTATGTGACAATCTTGAAAAGACAAAACTATTGTACTAGAGAATAAATAGGTGGTTTCCAGGGTTTATTGGTCAAGGGGTGCCATGTTTAGAAAGAAATGGAAGGGAGGAGTTATTTGGGGGTTATCCTGTATCTAGATTTTGATGGTTGTTACATGTATATGTATAGATATACATAGACTCAAATTTCTAAAGCTGTACACCAAAATAAAAATTGCTAATAGAAAATTCTGCTTTCTAAGAACATGATTATTTGTCAATGTAGGGTCATTGGTTTTAACAAATGTACACTTTGATGAGGGATAATGTTGATAGTAGGGAGGGTGAGGCAGGGCACCAGGGGATTATAGAAATGCTATGTACCTTCTGCTCAATATTGCTGTAAACTAAAGCCACTCTCTAAGTAAAGTCTACTTAAAAAAACAAAAAGCAAAAATAACGTACCTCTTTTATCTTACTATATAGGATACACCAGCATAATTTTCTCAAAACAAACAAAACCATATGTGAGAAATTCAATTCTATTTGCAAGTTTCATCTACTTTAAGCCCTGAAACATGAATCAGGTTATAGCAAGAGGACTCAAGGACTTAGCTACCTTCATGTATAAGGAGAGTAAATATCCATACACTTCTACTCAAAATATAATTTGTGATCTCAATAAATCATCCTGAAGCTCATGGCATCAGAACCTTCCCTAAATAGTGGTACTCATGGGCACGTCCTGCAGGAAGCCCCTGACATTCAGTTCATCTTGTGCCTTAATCATGAAAAAACCCAAAACCTGTGAGGCAGAGTACTGCTATTACGTATTTCTTATCACTATTCCTGTGAAGTCACTGAACTTCAGTGCCCAAAAATTTCCTTAACTTGCTGCATGTCAAAATCTTTCTTGTTTCTCTCAGATGCATTAATAAAGGTCAACCTGCAGTAGCTCAGAATGGTAGAAATCAGACTTTGAAAACACCTGCAAGGTACCAGGCACCATTCAAGGTAATTAAAAGTGGTCTCCTTTGATCCTTGAATCCACCAAGTGAGGTACCTAGATATGAAACCACCATGGGAGGCAGGAACTCTGCTGCAGTGGAATCCTGGTTTGGGCACGTTTAAGTAAGTTGTCCGTGGACAAAACTTGAATAGGTGTCAAGGCCAAACATGGCAGAATTCCCATTTCCAGTTGCTGCTGAGATTATAGAACACAGGGCAGTGGTGTAAAAATGAAGCATATACAAACCAAAAAGGTAACCAAAGTTACGTGCCATTTAGAAACATTTCAGTTCAGGTTCATTTCTTTGGTTGATAGTTTTCTTTTTCCATCACCATTATAATACAATTACTTCCCCAGTTGGAGGTTAACATCCCATTCACTAGTTAATTTTTTTAAGCCATAATCTGCATTTTGTCTCTTTGTCCATGGAATCTTGCCTATAGCTACCCTCTCGTTCGTGAATTAATTTCATCCTCTCCAAATGAGCCAGAAAAGTTTTGTTAATATTGTATTCAACTGCAAGAATTTAATCAATGTTGTCTTTCTTTGCCAAAATACTGATAAATCATCATATTTTTTCCTTTCTATGGTCACTCCTGGAATCACTGACCATCTCTGAAGAGAAGACCTGGTAAAGCCTCAAGTATCTTTTGAGCAAAATCTGTTAATAGTTTTAAAACAAAAACATGGGAAAATATCGTAGTTTGTATTAGAGATTTGACAATTATATCAATGAATATTATAAATGTTTTTTAAAACACTCATGTCAAAATCTAACCCCTCAGGCACACTAAGAAAACCAGAATACTCAATCAATTATTTTAAACTTATTTATCTCATATTTGTTCATATTTTTCTGCTAAGAATCCTGGGTTAAAACTTCTCAGGATTTCTGTTGTTGGTATTCCCTCTCCACTCTCTCCCTACCCCTCCAGCTCACTGGTCTGGCTTCTAGCTTTACCTTCTTTTTTAAATCCATCCTTCTTAATAAAAATATCAGACAGTTTTTTTTAAATAAAATGCAGTTGTATGCCATAAACTCTCTTTTGAAAATTCTTGCTATTATTCTCCATTCAGAATGAAACCAAATCCCTGAGTTCATTCAGAATTGGTCTCCTCCCTGTATTTCCAGTCCTACCTTTTCCTGAACTGGCTGACATCTGTTGCCCTCTGACAATATTGGATACCTTGCCAATCTGCTTGTACTTTTTGCTTAAGTTTTGTGCATCTGCACACATGCTATTTCCTCTACCCAGAAGGCCCTTCCTTCGATCTACTAGAAATCTATTTATTACCTTCTCACCTCAGCTTGGTGCTTACTTATTGCCTTTCTTTGCCTCCTCAGAAAGAGTTCAGAATGCCTTCCTTTGTATTCTCACAAAGCTGGGCTTTAAAAAAGAGTGGCACTTCTCCTACTGTCATTCTCTCATTTGATATGGATACTCTCACAAATCACAACAACCTGTGTGTCATGTTTCTATAAAATTTCAACATTTCTTCACTGAACACAATTCAGGATGGATAAGAAGGTGTGTCAATCTTATGATAACCATTTTTGCCACAGTTTGGTACACAGACAGTCTACAGACAGAGAGCAGAGTGTCACTTGGTGGTGAAAGGAGTTAGCCAGCTTGCCTTAGGCAGACAGTAAGGGAGGGGTCCTCAGAGAACCTCTGACTCACCCCACAAGTGCTTACACCAGATGTTTTTGTGCAGATAAGGGAACTTGCACAGGGGTCTTGCCTAAACATGCCCACAGTGGAAAATTCTGTTCCTTAACGCATGCACAGTAAGGGAAACACATAAATATGGAGCAGCTCAGTCTGAGGGCTCCCCCACACACTGGAAGGACAGGTGGAGCCACCAGGAATTTGCACCTTATGCCCTGGTATTCAACTGTGAAGGAGGCAACCAGCAACCTGCTTATTCAGGACCCCTCTCTTTGTTGAGAGCTTTCCTTTCACTTCATACATTCTACTCCACTCACTCTCTGGTGTCCACATGCCTAATTTTTCCTGGTTATGAGACAAGAACCTGGACCTAGCTGAGCTAAAGAGCAAAAATCCTGCATCAGTGGGGGATAGTAAAAGGTGGGTGGTCACAACCTAGCCTTAGGAGTTGGAGCCTTGAACCCAGCAGTCTCTGGTTACATTCCTGATGTGGATGGCCACTGCAGGGTAGGAGTAAATGGTCAGTCTCAGTTTCAGTCAGTGTTAGAAGGCACTTTCTGATGGACACAGAAATTTGAGAAACATGCCTAGGTTTGGAGTAGCATTGGTAGGTTCAATCATAGAAACAGCAATGCAAGACATACAGAAAGGACCCAAAATACCCATCAGATCTGATGACAGAGGAAAACTGCCTGTGATAAGGCAGTACTCCAGGTGGTAGTATCCTGGCAGGTCCAGGGTACTCAAAAAATAGTCTTTTATAAATTCCAGAATTTGAGATTTTCTCATCTTCTGCTCCTTACCCCTTGATAAGCACTGGGATTAAAATATGTAAAGAAGGTAGTTTCTTGAACTTAGTAGGTACTCAATACATTTTATTTTCATAATTAATGAATTAATTAATATTATGAAGGATACAAAACAATAGCTCTTTATTATAAATATTTTGTAATGGTGGAATTCAGATTAGAATTTAGATGGTCCTACTATTTTAGTTATTTATTCATGGATATTGTATTTGTTAAGATTCTCTGGAGAAATATAATCAATAATGTGTGTGGGTACATATATATCTGTAATTTGGGTAATATATGTATTATATATAATATATATGTACACATACACATATGTATACTGCTATTACCATATATACAAATATATTACCATATATGTATAAAAAAGATGGGAAGGAAGGGGTATTCCTCACTTATAACAACATACGTACTGCTATTACCATATGGTAATTATGGAGGCTCATGTGGTTTGGACCTGTGTCCCCACCCAATCTCATGTCAAATTATAATCCCCAGTGCTGGAGATGGGACCTGGTGGGAAGTGATTATACTATAGGGGCAATTTCTCATGAATGGTTCAGCACCATTCTCTTGGTGCTGTTCTTTTAAGAGTGAATGAGTAGTGAGTTCTCGTGAGATCTCGTTGTTTAAAAATGTTTAGGACATATCCTGCTCCCCTCTCTCTATTTGGCTCCTGCTCTGGCCATGTAAAACGTGCCTGCTTCTCCTTTGTCTTCTGCCATGACTATAAGTTTCCTGAGACCTCCCAGAAGCTGAGCAGATGCCAGCATCATGCTTCCTATACAGCCTGTAGAACCATGAGTCAATTCAACCTCTTTTCTTTATAAATTACCCAGTCTCATGTGTTTCTTTACAGTGGTGCGAGAATGGGCCATATGTAAGCTGAAGCCCCAGGAAAGCTGGTGGTTTAATTCCAGTATGAGTCTGAAGGTCTGAGAACCAAAAGAGCCAATGATGTAAATCCTAGCCTGAGGGTAGGAGACCAACGTCCCAGCTAAGAGGCAGGCAGAAAGTTTTTAAAAAGGGTGAATTATCCCTTCCTTTGCCTTTTTGTTCTGTTTATGCCCTAAAATAGATTGGATGAGGCCTACTTATGCTGGGGAGAGCCATCTACTTTACTGAGTCCACCAATTCAAATGCTAATGTTATCTAGGAACAGTCTCAGAGTCACATCCAGAAATAATCTAGGCATCCTGTGGCACAGTCGAGTTGACACATAAAATTAAGTATCATAGATATATAGTAGCCCATCAGTAAAATATTCCCACATAAATGATAATATTAGTTCAGACAAGTGACTCACAGGAATAAAGTTTCTGTTTCACTGGTAGGTTGACACTGGAGCAAAAACATAGGTGAAAATAAAAGCAATGTGAATGTATTTCATGGCAAATAAGCCAGTATTCAGAAGATTCCTGTTCTTCTAAATCAGAATCTCTCAACCTCTGCGATATCGACACGTTGAACTAGATAATTCTGTGTTGGGGACTGTCCTGTTCATTGCAGGATGTTGAGTACCATCCCTGACCTCTACTCACTAAAACCCAGTGGTATTCTCCAGTGTGACAGCCACAGATTTCACCAGGCATTGCCAAAATTCCCTGGTGAAGCAAAATTTCCCTCAGCTGAGAGTCACTATACTAGGTTAAAGAATTTTGTATTATTAAAATGAGATAAAGTATGTAGAAACATTTTGCTCACAATTTTATGGGTTTCAGAAATTTGAGAATTAGTTATGATTTAATTTTTATTCAGAAATAAGCTGTGAATCTGGTTTACGAAATAAGAATTGTACTTCTAATTGGAAACATTCTTGCTGCTTTCAAATACTTCAGTGGAATTGGCATGTTCTACTCTGATATCCTAGAAGTAACTTCTGGGGCCTTGAGATGTCAGATAATTTGCCTAAGGTCATAGGCTTTTAAGTGAAGATCTGGAATATTAGCTCAGGTTAGAGGGATTTCACAGATCATAGTAAACTCAAATAAACGATCTTTCTGTTTTACATAGTCTGTGTTTCATGATTTAATGTATGCTTTAAAAAAAAATCACCCTGCTGGCCAGGCACGGTGGCTCACGCCTGTAATCCCAGCCCTTTGGGAGGCCAAGGTGGGAGGATCACAAGGTCAGGAGATTGAGACCATCCTGGCTAACATGGAGAAACCCTGTCTCTACTAAAAATACAAAAAATTAGCCGGGCTTGGTGGCGGGCGCCTGTAGTCCCAGCTACTGGGGAGGCTGAGGCAGGAGAATGGCATGAACCCGGATGGGGGAGCTTGCAGTGATCGGAGATCGCACCACTGCACTCCAGCCTGAATGACAGAGTGAGAGTCCATCTCAAAAAAAAAAAAAAAATCACCCTGCTTATATCTTATATTTTGATACATTTCTACTTTTTGTCTACATTGTGTCTAGTCAAGTCCTAGATGTCTGTATTAGGATTAACTGGGATTTAATTGGGGATTTCCTGACCAATATGAAAATAAGATTTAGGCATCATGATTTGTGTTTGCATTCTATATGTCCCTTCCTTCTCCCCTTCAAATACGGGTGAAACATAGGATTAATGTACCTTTAAAACTCTCATTTCTCCTCCTTATTCTTCCATGATTTATTGTTAAATAGTCACTCTCATATTAAAAATGGCTATAAAGTATTGAGCAGTTTTCATGTAAAAATTTATTATTCTATCTTCCAAACTCCCCAGGAGGTCAATATTCTTAGTTTTTATTCTCATTTTATTGCAACAAAATCTGAGAGGCAGAAAGTTGAGTACAAGTCACACAGCTCTCGTGTAGGAGCCAGGATTCAAACGTACATCTATTTCATAGTAAAACCCATATTCTTCAACTTCACCCTATACTAATTTTCGTGCAAAGCCAGTCAGCAAACATACAGATAAAGACCTTGCAGGAAATTTCATATTCATAATAATCATGCAAAACTCAGGCTCCAGAATGCAAATAAATAAACAAAGGCAATAACTTTATCTTTACAAGGGAGTTAAAATAGATATGACATTGTTATCAAAATATCCATTTTGCTTTATCATTTGATATTTCTTATTTATTTTATTGTAGGGCTCTTCCTTGAGTTCAAGCCCCACTACATATTTCCTGATGTAAGCAGGTCTGGTACACATCCTTGCTGGGTAAAAAAGGAAAAAGAACGACTGAGTGTGGTGTCTTGCGCCTGTAATCCCAGCACTTTGGCAGAATGAGTTGGGCAGATTCTTTGAGATTGGGAGTTCAAGACCAGCCTGGCCAACATGGTGAAACCCTGACTCTACTAAAAATACAAAAATTAGCTGGACATTGTGGCACATGCTTATAATTCCAGCTACTTTGGAGACTGAGGCACAAGAATCACTGGAGGTTGGGAGACGGTGGTGAGCCCAGATTGTGCTACTGCACTCCATCCAGCCTGGATGACAAGAGCAAGACTCTGTCTCAAAAAAAAAAAAAAAAAAAAAAAAGTAAACAACATGGAAAAAAAGAGGCTCCAGAGAAAATTGTCCATAAATACAATTATGACCCAAAAGAGTAGTGGGTTAAAAGAGGCCTTTTGAAGAGAAGCCAGTAAGGGAGGATTTATTTAGTTTTCACTTTTAATTTAGTAAAGATTTAAATAACAAATTACTGGAGAAATGGTAAAACACGGAAATTTATATAGAATGTAAAGAAAAAATCACCTATTAAAAATAAATTCAGTGATAAGAATGAATTAGTTTTAAAAAGTATTATTGACTTCTTTTCCAATTTACTCGGCCAACATGGTTAAACACCTACTATATGCCAGAATCTGTTCTACATCTCAGAAATTTAAAATGAGGCAGAAAAGGCAGGAATGCAAAGGGTTAAATGTTACTCCACCTTTTTACCTGAACTTTAGATTTGAATGGGATTTGGACATAAATCATCACATAATTTTAGGGTTATTTAGTGAGTGAATTTGACCATCAAGTAATGAATACTTGTACTACTAAAGGCCTATTAGTGTGCCCTTTGGTCATATCAACAAATGCCTCGGGTAAATGGAGCAATTTAGGAAAATATTTGAATCAGTAATTTGGGAAGTAAGAGGTAGTTGGGAATGGATAGGAATAAGTCTTTTCACAGAAAAAAATGGAATGACTGAGATGTGAAGACAAAATAGCTTCTTTTCTGTTCTTTTTAAAATTTATTTAAAAGAATGCTCCCTGAGGAGAAAAATTGCCATCAAGAACCCTCTATCATTTGGTCAACATTTCATATTATTTTATGTTTATTTTCACTGCTGATAAATCAGATATATCACCAATGGATTGTATATTTGATAAAGAAATTCTGCTAAAGACCAATTTCTACTTCTCTCAAAAAGTTTTCTTTTTTTTTTTAATTCAATTCTGCTTCCACAGTTGAAAACATTTGCCAAGTTTGTGTCACAAATTAGACATCTGAGAAGGAGGCAGCAAGTTTGTTAATTATTGGGATTAATTTCAAGGAACTTATTCTCATTAGACTTTATGAGCCATGCTATACACAGTAACGTGTGAAAGTCCACAACCACAACATAGTGATGTCAGTAGGTAATTAAGGGCACAAATGAGACTTTTTGCAGAAAAAACAAAGTGTAGCAAATGCTTTCTGTATCACCACATTATTAGATAGAATTAAGGGTTGATAATTACAGAGAATTAAGTAGAGATCATTTTGGTAGCTACAAATTAAGAGAGAAGTCAGTTTGGCTCTAAAAACAAATGTTCAATATACACATAAATCATAATGTTTCATAGCTGACACTTTATCCTGGGTGTGATGAGCTATGTAATAGTGTTTTACTGCCACATGATCTGGAAGTAGGCACAGTTTGTCATCAGAAAGATTTTTAAAGTGTTGATCTTTCAGAAAAACAATCTCACACTTCAAATGGCCTCATGATGGAAAACACATAAAACAGATGTCCTTTTTTTTAGTCTATTGGCACTTCGTTGTTATCATTCCTGGTATAAAGAAAAGTAAAGGAGATTGACTATGAATAAAATGTAAAAATACATGTCTCAACATCTCACCTCCACTTCTTCAGAAAGAGAAACCCCTGGAGAGTCACAGTGGGTGAAAGTTTGGCAAGCGATCATAAATGGAAACTGTTTAAAGAAGTAAACGTGGATCAACGGTGTCCTAAAAAAAAATTCAGTGTCAACTGTGAGATCAGACCTATACTCATCTCACATCTAGTCTATTAAAGCTATTTAAGTAAAACTTAGCGTATTGCTAGTGCAGAATAGTGACGTTAAATGAAGGATTGGCAAACAGGAGTAAAAGACAACTATAAGAAGATTGAAGTGTTCTTAACATTATCCTATGTTTTAAATGCAGCTCATAACTCAAACAATATACATATTTTCATGCATCTCACATTTTACAATAGATTAAAATATATGTGTTCTTATTACCAAGTGAGATAATAGACATTTAAGATATTTTAAACTCTAGTGTGTGATATAAATCAATGGAGTTGTTGATGATAATGCTGATGATGTGATTATTATTGTTATTTTCAATGAAACTCCAAGTTGGACATGGACTAATAAATGAGCCTTTCTTTAATGCCCTCCATGATCTTGACAAAGATGACTTAATATTATTAATTTTGTTTCATCCATACCTGAAAGAACTATAATCTGTCCTTTCAAACTTAGGATGACTTTTCCCTTTCCAGTGCTTGAACAGAAAGATTTGGCTTAATGCTGGGGCTGATTGCTACATAAGGAAGTCTCAGAGATGTCAGAGGAGAGCTGTCTTTTAGTTGTGGTGGAGATTCTAATACGGCCTGCAGAAGAATCTGTATGTATGTTCATACGCATACATCATATTATACAATGGAGCATTTCTTTTATGAGTTTCTACTCTATAATTTGAAATAAATTAAAAATTAAAAGTTTTAGTCTTCTAATTAGATGGCTCCTGTCATGCGTCTTTTCTAGTCCCTCTGCATGTGCTAACTTGCTGGTAGGTTGGATCCATTGAAGGTGTATGGGCTTGTGTATGCGTGTATTTTCTGTGTTTATGTTCTTGTCTTTTATGTTTGGTTGGGAGTGATAATATTCAGAATGGGTTTCTTAATTAAACTTAAAGATACTTATACCCTGAGGCTAGAGAGAGGCATCTAGTAATAAATTAGATATAAATGAATAATAATAAAGAAGCATGACATTTAAATAGCAGACTTATAAATTTCATGTGAAATAGCTGCACTGCCTAGGTGAAAGCTTCAGTAGGATTAAAGCAATTTAATTAGTGCTATTTCAAAACGAAATTTCCAGGCCCATGTGACTTTCCTTAATGAAATCCTCTCCTTAAATATCTAGTTTATTTACAGGTGAAATGATAAAAAGAAGACAAGAGAGTTCTTCAAGACATTCTTAAACACTGCAAATCTCTGGAAATCAATTCCAATCAACACAACTTTATTGCAGAGTGGTTTTGAATGTTGAATGATTAAAGGAACATCTTTGATATTAAAGCTATTGAGTTAAGTGATGCAGAAACAAACTATTTGGAAAGTGGGTACTAGGCTATTAGTTCATGGAAAGTGGACACCCTAAATGTTCATGGTCATAATCAAATTAGTGGAAAGTATATCCCTTATTGGGCATTCAGGCAAACATTTCATTTATTTTATAATATTTTACTTCATAATTAGACCTAGACATCTATGAGGGCTACTTTAGATAATGCCGATCTACTTTCTGGGTAGATAAGCACATAGGCAATGAAATGTGGTTAATAAAATAGATGTGTACAGGCATAAATGGAACATGGGGAAAGGAGGATTGACATTTTCCTTTTAAGACTTCATACCAGTTTTGTAGAGGAATTGTCAGTTGAGATGAGTTTTGATGACAGAGGAAGGATTTTTTTTTCTTTTTTTGGTAGAAAATGAAGGTAATGTGGACTGGACCACTTTGGAGATAAGAGTGAATAGAAAACGGATGCTGGAGTTGAATTGACAAATTACTTCAATTATTTTAGCCCTATTTATCTTATTTATAAAACACAGATAATAATAGAATTGTGAAAATGGTATGAGAAAATCCATATACAATACTGACCCAGTGTCTGGCAGTTAGTAAACACTTAATAAACATCTGCTGTAATAATAACATTTTTATCTCAAGTATAGTGTTTTCATGATATTTGTTTTGTTTGATGTTTTGCATGTGACATGCTGATCTCTTGTCAGTAGTGAGAAATGGGCCTAGGTGGATACACAGCGGACAGAGAAGATTTCATATAAAATCTGCACATACTCTTAAAAACAATGAAACAGCTGTTGAAGCATTTAAAAGTAGAATCAAAATATGTTACCCACACCTTCAAAGTGGTGAGGGAAGAAGTTCGAATAACAAGGATGAGTATATTTGTCCGTTTTCACATTGCTGTAAAGAAATACCCGAGACTGTATAATTTATAAAGGAAAGAGGTTTAATCGACTCACAGTTCCACATGCCTTGGGAGGCCTCAGGAAACTTACAATCATCACAGAAGGTGAATGAGAAGCAAGGAGCTGCTTCAAATAGTGGCAGGGGAGAGAATTGCAAGCAGGGGAAATGCCAGATGCTTTTAAAATCATCATATCTCATGAGAACTCACTCACTATCATGAGAACAGTAAGGGGAAAACTGACCCCATGATCCAATCACCCACCCACCTCCACAATTCAGGATTACAGATCCCTCCCTTGACATGTGGGGATTACAACTGGAGGGGAGATTTGGATGGGGACCCAGAGCCAAACAGTATCAAAGTCACCTACGGTAACTTTTGGAAGAACGGTCTTAATCATCATGAAGAAGAGAATACAGAAGATCAGGTCTGTAAGGTGAACATCTAGGTTTCTGTCAGAAAACGTGAATATCTAAATACAAATAATGTGTTTTGGGTGTTAGCTATGCATGTGTTAATCTTTTGCATTTATTCTTTAATTTTCTAGCCACTGACCACCTTTTTTTGTTAGGTACAATGGTGATTTGTGAGAATGTGCTAGACAGCAAAATGGCTATGATTCCTGTCTTCTTAGATATGCATGTAGAGCAGACAGCAGATTGTGGGGTACGCCTGATAGGAATATTACAAGGAGTGAATAATTTGTCAGAAAATATCAGACATGAGTAAAATATGAGTCCAAAATCTCTGTTCTAACCCTTATCCCCTTCACCAGTTTTTCCTCTTCTACCTCCAGTCATGATTATTGAAATAAAGGAAAGAGTCTGTTCAGATCTCTTACACATCTCTAGGAAGAAAAAATAAAATCTCTGCACTTAAGGTATTTTCCACTTCACCCCAACGTTACTTTTTCATTCACCTTAGGTTATTGATACTTAAAGTGAGTGAAGTTTACCTGTCATTTGACATAGCTTCATAGCTTTCTTGTCAGCCTAATAAATCTGAAAAGGTCCCATTGTCGCAAACTGGATACCCCAGATGGTAGACTCTAAGTCAAAAATTAGCACGCGGGTGGTGTATCAGGTAGTGGTCTGAGGATTACTACCTGTGGAAAGCAAGGGGCAACAGAGAATTAGACAAGGGGAAAGTTTGTGTTGAAATCTCAACAAAGACTTCAGCCAACTCTACAAATAGTTTCAAAGCAGGATGGGCTTTCTGAGTCCCGCAAGCTTGGTGTGAGGTGACTGGGGTTTTATATGCATGCATCTCCTGGTCACTGGGTGCAGGCTGCCATGGGCAGAGGCAAGACCTCAGGCAGGATGACTCTCCTCAACTATCTTAATGGGGAGCCTGAAAATCCAAATTGCACTTCAGAGTTTTTCTGAGCTTGGCTGAGGTTGCTTCAGCTGTTATTCATCCTTGCTGAATGGTCGCTGGATGTGAGCTGTCAGTGGGTAGGAGCATGACCTTGGACCAGGCCATTCTTTTCAGCCAAGGCGATTTTGAAAAGAGCTGATGGCAGGATGGTCTCTGTGGGCAGCCCCCCCAGCAGCTGGGGAGCTAAGTCCTTCAGTCCTGAAAGGAGTATGATTGTCACATCACAGCATCTCCTACACTGAATAAAGAAAAAAAGGTAACAAAACAATTTCACTTGAACACCTTTTTTCCTCATGATACCTCCCAAACTCTCTCTTTTCTCAGCTTAACTTCTTGCAAAAGTTGTCTCCTCTCTTGTCTCTACTTCTTGTAATCATAGTCCCCTGAACTCATAATGAGCAAATTTTCACTATACTCTGCCCTCTCCAAGATCCTCAAAGATATTCTAATTGCCTGGTTCACTCACCTCAATCCAGTATTTATTTCCTATCATTATTTTTTGCATTGTTAACACCATTAGCTGCTGTATTTCTTTTGAAAGTATCTTGTCTTTTTTTTTCTATAATATCCCATGGCTAGGCTTCTACCTACATCTATAATACTATTTTAATTATCTCTTTGATTCATATGCTTCCTGAAATTTAATTGTAGACACTGTAAATATTGGTCTATACATTCTTTTCCTTATAAACCTCTAGTCATGCAACCTTGACCTTTACCTTCACGCAGATAACTTTCAAATCCATATTTCTTATTCTAAACACTCTCCCAGGTTCCAAACATCCCTTTGCATGTGTATCCCAGATATCTTTCCATAGATTTCTTGAGGGCATCTTAATTAAACCTGTCAAAAATACTATCCTATTTGTTCCTTCTGGTTTCTCTTTGGTTCGTGGTATCTTTATTTCAGTGTTTCTGAAATCACCCACCGAAAGGAATCCCTTGTAGAATTAGATCACCCAGCACTCCCCCTGGAGATTCTGACTCACTACGTCTATGTTTAGAAGCCCAGGAAACCAAGTTTTTGACACTTTCTTCAGTCCTTAGCATTAGTGAGTTTTGTGAAACACTGCTATATGCCATCAAGTAGACGAATTTCAGAGTCATATTTATTATAACTTTCTCTTTTTTTATGCCACCTCTTGTTGATAAAACTCACATATATTGTATATATTTCCTTTTCTCAGACTTTATTTCCATTCCTCTAATTGAGTTCCCCATCATCTTTCATATGGATTCACTTATTCGTCTTCTTTTTAATATATGCCTCTAGTTGTACTATATCTGAAAGTTCCTTTTTCTTCATTGTTGCCACTGTTATGTCTTAAAAAGAGATCTGGTCACATTACTTCTCTGGTTCTATGAGTAACAAGCCTTAAATATTGAATAGCACGGATTTTTTAAAACCTAGCTTTACTTTATGTTTCAGACCTTCTAAGCCCTGCATACTATAGCCACTCAAAGTAGCCTATTCATATTTTTCTTTAAATCTATAGCCTTATAATTCTTTGTCTACTTGATCAATATCTGATAGAAGTGTATGCAAAACTCCCATTATAATTGTGATTTTGTTCATTTCCAGTCTGTCAGGGTTTTGTTTGGTTGTGTTTGCTTTAGTCTTTGTAAGTCCTGTGTTGGATGCATACAAATTTATCATTGCTCTATTGTCTTGATCTTACTTTTTAAAATTAAATAATGTTGCTTTAAGTTTGTCTTTTTTAAAAAAATTCTATTTTTTTGGATACCTGAAATTTCACAATGATGAACTTTTGCTAATGTTGTCTCTTCACTCAGACATCAAATTTGGTCCAGTGAAAGTCTACTCTGTGTTTCAAGATGCCATTGCAATAATAAAACTTTCTCTCTTTTCACCAGGAAAATTCAGCATGTTCCTCTTACATATCTTGCATTGTCTGGCGTTCAATCAGTTAGTGACATAACTCTTTCCTACATTGGATTATAAGAATATGAGGATCACAACAACATTATAATCTTTCTTTGATTCTCCAGAATGCTTGCAACTTAGAGAATTTTATATAAATATTTATTGAATTGAAAAAATTATATTGAGTTTTAAAATTCTGGTTCTACCAAAATTTCCCTGACTTCTCTATGCCTTAATTTCTTCATCTCTACAATAGGGATTGATTTATTTTATGACCGTATAATTGCTATGTGTGTTAGAGACAAGAATAGTATGGGACCTATAACTGGTTTTAATATGTAGAAGACAAAATACATAATAATAAAAAATAAATATAATATATATTTATATATTATATATTATATATGTATTTATAAATAAATAATATATAAATAATAAATAGTCTATCTGAAATAGCAAGCATGTGAGATTTATATTTTCAAATTTTCCTACTATTCTACCTAGATTTTATTTATTTGAAAGTAAAAGTTACAATACAAATATGATCTGTACTTAAATCCTGTAGTTGTCACTCTAACAACACATCTTTACTTTTATTGTAGGGGGATTGAGGGAACTGCTTATTTAAAAACAAAAGAAAACAACACACCATTACCAAAGTTAAAATATTTGGCATTCAACTCAAGGACAATGGAGAAACTATATTGAAATTATGGCTCTGTTCATAAGCGTGTAGTTTGAAGACAATCACAACTATTTTGGAAGGAAGTGGTGATTGTATCTCTTCTTTTTTTCCCCGTGTGACTATGAAGGATACAGTGGGAGTGGTGTTAGATGCTCTAAAATGTCTGCCTTTTGGAAAAGGAAAGAGGAAAGAAAAAAGGCAAATTGTAAAATTTAGTGTACATGAGCCACAGATTAAGTAGCAAACTGCTCATGTGGGACTTTATAAAATTGATCTTCTGAGTTTGGGGGTTTCAATTAGGGCACGTGACTAACCCTTTTAAGGGAAATAAGAGCATAGAAACCAAAGTATAATTTTGCTTCTTAGAATCCTGTAAGAAAAGTAAGAGGACAATTGAAAGTGCAAACAGAAGGATTTGCAGAAATTCTGTGGTACAGAGAAGGGAAGAGAATCAACATTTCTTTCATACTGACATAACTCCATGTGCTTCTGAGGCAGGAAAAATAAGGATAGGGGGCCATCCTGACTCACCTCTTGTGTGAAGCCTCGAGAGCTCCTTTTGCAGTGGGTTCTGTGTCCCTTACACTGTTGTGCACTTTACTCTCTTGCAAGATAAACAGTCTTACAGGATACCAGCAGACTGCCTGATGGTGACAAGTTTCCGATACCAAATACAGCCCAGAAAAGAGAACAAAAGGCCTTTATTCATGATGTAGCTTCCCTAATCTCCAGCTAATCAACATCAAAAATCCAAAAAGCTATTAGCTACAAATTCCTGCCTTGGAGGGGATAGAGACTTCTCCAGGGTTCCGCATGTGCAGCTGGGTTCAAGGTTTAGCCGATAGTGGCCTTTTAATAGTAAAATTTTATATTTTAATTTTAATAGTAAAATTTTGTATTTTAATTTTAATAGTAAAATTTTATATTTTAATAGTAAAATACACACTCTAGGTGGAGATTTTATACGCTAATGATACATGCAGTGCATGTTAGAGCACGTAGATGCTGACTGCATGTGCCAACCACAGGTCTGCCTTTGCATACTTGACCTCCCCAGGATTTTATGAATATTTATGTGCAATTCCCATAAAGGGAATTCCCTTAGGGCACTAGGGACTGTCCTCCCTCCTTTTCTGCCTCTCAAGTGTACTTTTGCTTTGCAATAAACTTATTTGCCTTCTTTTACTTTAAACTCCCTCTCAAATTCTTTCGTGTGGTGAAGTCAAGAATCTGAGCTAGCCCAATGGCAATACTTTAACATTTTAAACCTCAGCACAAGAAAGGTTGGTTTTACTACCCCTGCTTTATAGATGAGCAAGCAGGATAAATAACTTGGTTATGTTTGTTTAACTAGTATCATAGTCAGGGTTTTTCTTTTTTCCAGACACATAAACATACTGAAACTTACTGAAATGATATAGGGATTCTAAATGAAGCTCCCTCTTTACGGACAAGGCTGCTGTGTATGGCTTTGCAGGCTGTACCACTGCACGATTTTAGGGAGAGCTGTGCATCACAGGGGCTGGGAAGCCAGGGTGTCTGAGGCAACTTGAAATTGGAATCTTGTTGAAACTTGGGCACTCCGGCTTTTGGAAATAAGTAAATGGTTATCTCCACTGTTCTCTGCCATTATTATTGTTGTTGTTGTAGTCACTAGTACTGCTGCTGCTAATGCTGTCAGTGCTGCTACTGTGGTAGTTATTCTCTGTTTAGAATGTCCATAAATTCAGCTGGTCCATGAACAATCATGTTCTTCCTGCCTATGTCAGCATGATTTTTCACATTCATGGTCTATGGCTGTCAACCTTCCTCTCTGTCTCTTAGTTCAAGTTTCTGTAATAATCTGATCAGATGAGCTTGTCAGTGTTTTATACCAGACAAAGCCTTATGAGTCTTATTGGCCAATGACCAATAAGAATGCCCCTTTTCAGGTCTGGTTTATACCATGAGTGCAATTAGCTGAGGCCTGGGGTGAAGTTGTATGACACAGAGAAAATGTGGTGCATTCACCAGAAAAAACTCCAGATGTTTTTGCTGAGTAATGGCTGATATATGTTAATGGAAGTAAAAACAATTTCAAATAATTTCTCGTAAAGGCACATTTAAAACTTTTCAGTTACCTGTAAGCAGGATATCAAATTTTATGTGAATTATGTTCAAAATGGCAATTATGAAAGTTTATATAAAATAGATATAGCGTTATCTGTGAAATTTAACATTGGTTATCCCTCTATGCATCTACAGATCTACAGAGGTCACCTCATTTTTCTTTTATTTCTAAAAACAGCTTAAAAAGGTTTGATAATTAAAATAATCAACTATTATTATATTGGGGGTCAACAATTATGTAAATTGTATATCGTTTATATATTTAATATAGTCTAATTATATATTACTATATTTTATATCATATTATTGTTGAAGTTTCAAATGTATTTTTAGTTTTATTAATTGATTAATGTTTTCTGTATTTTCCACAATCCCTTTTGTTTTACAATTTTATGACATTAAATGCAATATTTATATAAAATGTTAATATTTAAAATTATATAATATGAAATATGAGCAAACATTTATTTAATGTCTAATATTAAAAATCATTTGCAATTTTGGAACTAATATAAATGAATAAAGCTGTCACTTTCAATATGTATAGTATATAATAAAAATGTATATAATTATTCAATAGGACTCAATTGCTTTAAGTACCTGGGGTAAAAAGAATCTCATCAAAAACAAAGCTTTCCAAAGGATTTGTTGTTTATTCTTGAAAAAAAAAAAAATTACAGTGGCAAGGAACAGCCGGTAGATCTGTGACTTTTTAGCATGTGGCTCTAACTTGAGTACTCTCTGACCTTCCAACCAGCAAGTGCAGGCTACATGAGTGAGCAGGCGGGACCTGAATATTAACGTCTTTCCTAAAAGATTTGAAAACATTCCTCCTGTTTTAGTCCATCTTCCATTTCCATCTTCAGAGATAATGTGTGCTGTTAATTCCAGAGATTTCCTAGGATTCTGTTGTTGTTGTTGTTGTTATAAATATCTATGCTTATTGTGTTAGTCAGGATCTTCCAAGAAACAGACACCAAGATGGGACTAAACATGCAGAGTGGGGAAAAGACCTGTATGAGAAGAAACGGGAAGGGGGTGGGAAAGCTCAGATAGCCTTCAGCTCATGATGAAATTCTGTCTCTGGATGGAGGAGAAAGCTAGGGAATGTTGGATTAAAGTATCCTAGATTTAAGTTGCTGTGCATACCCTAAAGATTTGGTGAAGCCATCTGGGTGTCCTTTAGCCAACATGAGAGCTGTCAGATGAGTTGTTTTTCTGGGAAATTGATTTGCCTTCGTGTAGATCTGCCTTTTTCTTTCTCTCTTTTTTTTTAATCTTCAATAAAGACCCTTTATTAAAAATATGCCAGAGGGTCCCCCTAGTGGCATGGAAGAATTATCCCATCCTAATGCCTCCTTCCAAACAAAGTCTCACTGATAAAGGCTCCGGGCATTCTTTACTCCAGGCAACTGTAAGCAAAAAGATTACCATGTGACTTCATTTCCATAATGCTGCTAAGGCAGACAAGCTCTCCAGCCTCCCCACCCTGCTCCCTGCGCACTTTTTTTTCTAGCATGGGCAGGGAAAAATATCAAACAATCTGTTAATGAGCATTTGGTGAAGTGTAATGAATACAGTCTAATTCACTAATTGAGGCTCATTCCACAACTCTCCACTAATAAGCATCTTAATGTGCTTAACTGCAAGTGTCCAAAATAGTTATTGAGATGTGTGGAAATTTCCCATTCTGTATGTGAAAATTTTGATAATGTTGCAGCTTGATTAATTGAGAGAAAATATTTCACTAACAATGAAGAAAATGTAAAAGCAGGAAAATCATACAATTACATCTTGTAAAATAGACTGACAAATAACATTATTGAAACAAATTATTTCCTGAAGTAACTTTTACTGCAATGGGACACTGATTTCTGTTTCCATGTGATGTCACACAAAACTGACATTGAGAATTTATTTGATTAACTTGTTAAAAGATATAACAAATAAATTGGTCAATATTTTATTAATTATAAAAGTCAGAAAAGACAAATTTATGATTTTGGTTTCAACCAGATTTATTTTCTTCACTTTAAAAATGTACCTGTTAAAGTTGAAATGAATATAATGAATAAATCAGTTATTATATAAAAACCTTCTCCCGTCTTCCTGTCTGTCTCTTCCTTTCCCATCCAATATCCTTTCTTCTTTTTGAGCTTCATTCCTATAGAAGTAAGAAAATTTCTCAAAATGATACTCTTCCATCACTACCTTGAGAACCACCTTTAGCTCCTTCCAGCTTTGACAGGAAAAGGAGTCTTTTTCTTTAGTTCTAGAAAGGGTCCTAATGTTAACTTTGATGGTTTCTGGCTCTGATTGGATGATTCCTTAACTAATCATTATTAGGAAAAGGAAATGTTCTGATTGCCCACCTCTTCAGCAGGGTGTAGCTTCACCTCTCAAACTACAGGACTGGAGGTGAGTAGCTCCCATAAGTGGGCATGGCTACTGGATAGGCACAAATAAAGCACATCACCTACAACCAACAAACAGGAAACTTAAACTTGAAGAATTCCACTTAGATAATCATCATATTCTCCTTTCAAGCCTAAGGTAGACTCTTTAGAAAGATAGACATTGATTAGCATATTAATAGCAGTGAGTATAAAGAGGTCACTTTCACTGCCGTCTTGGTTTTGGTGGGTTTTGGCTGGCTTCTTTTTTGCATTCTGTTTTATCAGTAGGGTCTTTGTGAACTGTATCTTATGCTGATCTCCTGTCTCATCCTGTGACTAAGGATGCCTGAACTCCTGGGAATGCAGCCCAGTAGGTCTCAGCATTATTTTACCCAGCCCCTATTCAAGATGGAGTTGCTCCGGTTCTAAGGCCTCTTACAGTTGATTCAAAGCCAAAAAATGAAAGCAGTGGTCAGGAGTGGAGACCAAGCTGGATCCCTCTTGTTTCATTTCCTTTATGGAACAGCACACCATTAGAGGGTCAGGTGGATCAGCCCAGATGTGGGAATAGGCTCACTGCTGGGGGAACTCTGGACATTTAGTACAGGTTAAAAAATATCCCTGGAGAAGTCAGAATACTTTTTTGTCTCATCAGGCTATGTTGTTTTGAGAAATACAGTGTCCAGGTAACCCTAGATAATGTAGCACATCTTTCTTCAATCATAAAATGCAAGTGATTTTTCTCTTCCCAGTATACCTATGAAATATTTTATGACATTCCATGGAAAAACAGTTGTATCAATCTTTACTATCAATATTTCTTCTCAGTGGTAATATCCTCCTTGTAGTGAAGGCAAATCCATCTTTTTGTACTGATTTTATTCTTTTTAAAATATTTTTTTTTCTAGAATAACCCAGTCCTTGGCAAGAAATAAGGAAAACTACTTAAACTCTATTTCCTGCTCTACCTGCCCCAGAATTTTATTCCTCAGCTCTGGTCCAAACCTCCCACTTACCAGCTATGTAATGAAGTCAATGTATTCTAAAAAGTTTAAAAATTCTTTATATCCATGTGCACAATCAGCAAGTCATTTGGAATTTCCAAACAAATTCAACAAGCATAAGGATATATATGTATAGATACATGCTTATTGGCAGAATCTCTTCTGAATGCGAATGAGAAGAACTGGCTCAAGCTATATAAGGTCATTTACGTACCATGAATGAGTGTGGCATTGATACAGGGGATAACTGAGGAATGAAGGAGATTCACTACATGTCAGAAAAAGTGCAGTGTTCATTGCAAACTATTGTCTGGGAGCCAATAAACCAAATCTGCTTCTATCTGAGAATGCTGGTATAGACAAGTCAACTAATATCTTAGCCTCATTTTCTCTGATCTGAAACATCATTTCTCCCCTCTGACTCAGTATTCAGTAATTCTCCACCCCTAGAATTTCCTCCTCTACCTCTCCCTAGCCCTTGGGTCCATAAAACTATAGGAGCCTTTGTCCAGAGTTCCCCAGCAGTGAGCCCACTCCCGCATCTGGGCTGATCCACATGACCCGACCCTCTAACAGTGTGCTGTTCCATAAAGGAAATGAAAGAAGAAGGAGCCAGCTTTGTCTCCATTCCTGACCACTGCTTTCATTTTTTGGCTTTGAATCAACTGTAAGAGGCCTTAGAACCAGAGCAACTCCATCTTGAATAGGGGCTGGGTAAAATAATGCTGAGACCTACTGGGCTGCATTCCCAGTTCAGGCATCCTTAGTCACAGGATGAGACAGGAGATCAGCATAAGATACAGTTCACAAAGACCCTGCTGATAAAACAGAGTGCAAAAAAGAAGCCAGCCAAAACCCACCAAAACCAAGATGGCAATGAAAGTGACCTCTGGTTGTACTCACTGCTATTAATACGCTAATTATAACGCATTAACCTGCTAAAAGGCACTCCCACCAGTGCCATGACAGTTTACAAACACCATGACAATGTCAGGAAGTTATTCTATATGGTCTAAAAAGGGAAGGAACCCTCAGTTCTGAGAATTGCCCACCCCTTTCCTGGAAAACTCATGAATAATCCACCCATTACTTAGCATATAATCAAGAAATAACTGTAAGTATACTCAGTTGAGCAGCCCATGACACTGTTCTGCCTATGGAGTAACCATTCTTTACTTTCTTTACTTTATTAATAAACTTGCTTTCACTTTACCCTATGGACTTGCCCTGAATTCTTTCTTTGCACCAATTCCAAGAACCCTCTCTGGGGGTCTGGATCCCTTTCCGGTAACACAACTACTCTTGACACCTGGCACCCAGCTCTCCGTAGTTCAGCTGAGCTCCTCTCTTTCTCTCTCTCTCTCACATACAAGATGGGCAGCACTTAGATATTCATCATTTTAAGGAAATTGGCTTCCCTGCAACTTGCAAACATTCCATTAGTATATATCAATTTTTTACATACCGAATCTCTTTATCTTTCCATAACTTTTCTAATGGAATCGACTTCAGGAAATCATGAGATCTTGACTTGGCAAAGAAAACTTCCTTATAACCTTTTAATAGAATATCACATATATGACATGAAAAGAATGTTGACTAAAGGTAAGCCTAAGAGTACTGCGTTTCACAATAGATTTTGGGTGGGTAGCTTACGTAAAATACACGAAGTAAGTTTAAGCAAAGTATCAGGCCTGACAAAGTGACGAGTTAGAATGGAGTTTGGAAATCAAGTAAGATAACCGAAAAAAAAAGAAGAACAATTTATGATGTCTTATGGAATTCCTGTAATTGGGGTATACATTTGGTCTGATTTTCCTGGCAATCCAAGTGAAAGGGGGAATATAAATGATTACATAATTCTCCTTTTTCACATATTAAAAAAACGTGCTTCCCTGTGGAGGAAGGCTCAGTTCGCCTTCCAATTTTATGATTCATTCTCTCTCTCTCTCTCTTTGTCTTTCTCTCTCTTCGCCGTCAAGTCTACAAATATGTATCTCCCTTTCAAGTCCACTTCTTACCAAAATATTCTATCTTCCTAACACTGTTTTTTTCTGTTCTCACACATTTTTTAACTGCTTTCATCCAATTTCACAATATCAAGTGCCATGGTCCACTAGATCTCAGTTATGTTCTCATTATTTCTTCAATTAGTGTAGAAACTTTTTTCTTAAGGCAATTTTTATCTGCGTTCCACAGTGATGGACATCTGCTGTGTTTAATTTTTATTGTTTCTATCTGATCTTGTTTCAGCATGAACTCTGGAATAGAATCTGCTGGGTTTTATATGTATTCCCTGACTGCTTGTAGCTTAAAGATTGTATAATTCTGCATACTGTAGTTTTATGGTATGTGTGGGTGATGGGTTATTTGTTCTCCTTGTTAACGGGTATGGTTTTTAAAGGATGGATAGAGAGATTCTGATTTAGAAAGCCTCTGTTTTCCTATGGTACCCCAAAAAGTCCTTTATTTCATTTAACTTTGGCCACAGACAGCTCAGTGATGGAGCTAGAACTGTGAGAACAAGAACAATATTTCTGTATGCAAAATCAGCATATAATCATGGAATAATATTTGTGGACTTAGTATTCCAGCCCAAACCTAGGGCACTGAGTCCATCTCACTATGGTATAGAGATTTAACACTAGCTATGATCTCATGAACACAGGGTTTAATGAGCAGAAAAACAGCAGGTAAATCAGCAAAGAATTTATACAGAGGGACTCAGGTTTATGGGTGTCTGATGTAATGGAACATATATTATTATAACTGGTCAAAAGTCTCAATAAAAAAACTGAGAGACTATTTACATTATGGCTTTCAGATCACTTTTTATTTTGGTTGGTAAAGCAATCTTCTCAGTATCTAACTAATATAATTATTAGGTACTCTTTTCTTCAAATTCATTATTGAATTAATGAATGATTTCAATGATAGATTAAGAAAATGTGGCGCAAATACACCATGGAATACTATGCAACCATAAAAAGGGATGAGTTCATGTCCTTTGCAGGGACATGGATGAAGCTGGAAACCATCATTCTAAGCAAACTGTTACAAGGACAGAAAACCAAATACCACATGTTCTCACTCATAGGTGGGAGTTGAACCACGAGAACACATGGACACAGGGCGGGGAACATCACACACTGGGGCCCATAGGGGGTGGGGGTTGGGGGAGGAATAGCATTAGGATAAATACGTAATGTAAAGGATGAGTTGATGGGTGCAGCAAACCAACATGGCACATGTATACCTATGTAACAAACCTGCACGTTGTGCATATGTACCCTAGAACTTAAAGTATAATAACAATAATAAAAGAAGCTATTTCCATGTCAAAAAAAGAGATTTAGAAAAATAGCAATGGTTTAGACTTTATCATTACCCATTATTCTTCCTCAATGATGGCTTTCTTTGACTTCTTTTCAACTTTCCATCCTCCACTTCTCCCCCCTAAAAACAAACAAACAAACAAACAAAAACCAATTAACAGGCTCAACTCTTATCCATTTCCAATCACAAGCTACCACCAGTTTGAAGCCCATGAGCGTTCTAGCAAACTCACTCAAAGCAAAGTGAATGATTTCTGGGGTACTTATATAGAGAGATATTTGCATGAAAAAGATGATATTGGAAATGCTAGGTTGCTCTCCACAGTCTTTAATTAATAGAGGACAGTGTAAAAATCTCCCTTAAGCTGTCATGTCTGTGAACTTTTTCTCCTAAGCAAAAAACAGATGGGACAATACACGTATCCACAGCCTTTTTACTGAACCAGTTGCCTCGGTGTTATGGTTGTTTTGTTTGTTCGTTTGTTTATTTGTTTGCAATGTCACTTTCAACTCACCTTTTGATATTGTGACTTTGTTCCCCAGGACCTTGCAGTGGCTTTCAGATTCTATCCTAGTCTTACTGGTTAAAACCTTTGTCTCCTCACTCTCAATCATAACTTGAGTTTTTCTCTGGCTAGCCTGCCTTAATATATCTTTGATAAATTCTATGTATGTTTAGATCTGGACAAATATACATCTACCTCACTGAGAAGAACTGCCACTGAGATCATTCTCTGTGTGCCAGTGGGAGCTAAAGAGTAATTGATGGCTTCAAAGTTCATTAAACATTTAGTGACTACCTGCCATGTAACAGGCAATGCATTAGTGGTGGAGATGTAATGGTGAGTGGGAGTGATATGATCTCTCCCTTTATAGAGGTTTCAGTTTCATAAGATAAAGGAGCAAGTCACCAGGTTTTCCAGTAAAAATGAGTAATGTAATAAAAAGGAAGTCCATTTTACCACGGGAAAACTAGGGGATACAAAGTGAGATGAGAGAGGGTTCTTATCCTTTAAAGAGACTCTCAATTGAGACCCACAGATGAGGTGAAGTTGTAAGATTGGAAGCTTGGGGCTCTTATCATGTTGTCTCAGCCATCTCCAGCTAATTCAGCCACCCCAGATGAGGGTCCAGTTGCAAAGCAGAGAAAATTCATTCCCACTATGCATATCCAAATTATTTCGTTTTGCTTTGTATTGTGTTTTGTTTTTAAGGGAGGGTCTCACTCTGTCACTCAGGCTGGAGTGCATTAGGGCAATTACTGCTCACTGCAGCCTCAGTCTCTAAGGATTCAAGTGATTCACCAAGCTCAGTCACCCCAGTAGCTCAGACTGCAGTTCTGTGCCATCATGCCTCACTAATTTTTTTGTATTTTTTGTACAGATGGGGTCTCATATTGTTGCCCAGGCTGATCTTGAACTCCTGGGTCCAAGTGATCCTCCCGCCTCGGCCCCCTAAAGTGCTGGGATTATAGGCATGAGCCACAGCACCTGACCCCATTATCCAAATTCTTGATCAAAACAAATTCATGAGCATAACAAAACACGTGTTGCACTAAGTGTTTATTTGGGGGTTACTTTGTAACACAGCAACAGTTGACCATAACAAAATGTGTTGTCTGTAAATGACATGCCATCATAATAACTATAAACTTAAAGCATGTGGCATTGACTTTGAAATGGTAGATGAAAGTCAGAAATTTCTTATGAGTGGTGAGGAGGGACCAAAGAACAATGAGGAATGCTGTTGGAGACTGGAGGAAAAGAGACAATTGTTACGTAGTGGCAGGATGTTTGGCAACACTGTTGTGTGAGGAAATGTGGAAGATAGAAAGGGCATTTAATTGACTCATGGGTGGGAGATTTGTAGGCAAAACATTTCAGAATGGCAATTAGCTTTTTCAAGCTTACTATATTAAAATATAACAAGAGGAAATTGAACTAAAGAAGGAGATGTTGAGTTTTTGAAGGTAATTTAATGGAATCACAAAGAAGTAAACCTTGCTAGTTCTAAAATAAAACTGACTTTTTTTCTCTCTCTCTATCCCAGTAAAAGATTCACATAGTAGAAAATGACTTTAGAGCATAAAAGATGTCCAGTGTAGGCTGTAATCTCTGTTTGTTAAGATGTCAGAGATATATAAGGTATATACTCTAGAAACTTTCAGCTATACAAAAAACCTGCTATATAAGCACTTTAAGAAAATAACTGATAGATCCTCTCTATTATGAAACAGTTTCTAAGAATCTCAATGCCATTGTTCCATACTAGCTCTATATAGGCCAAAGATAGAGAATATCCCATCTCAAAGACATGAGTGGGCATAGCTGCTATCTAAGAGAACTATAATAATATCCATAGGACACCCTAACGTATTAGTCTGTTATCACACTGCTACAAAGACATACCTGAGACTGAGTAATTTGTAAAGGTAGGAGGTTTAATTGACTCACAGTTCTGGGTGGCTGGGGAGGCTTCAGGCAAATTACAATCATGGCCGAAGGCAAGAGAGAAGCAAAGGCATATTTTATGTGATGGTTGGGGAGACAGAGTTAGGAGCAAAGGGAATAGAGCTTCTTATAAAACCATCAGATTTGGTGAGAACTCACTCACTATCATGAGAACAGTATAAGGGAAACTGCCGCTATGATCCAGTCACCTCCCACCAGGTCTCTCCCTAGACATGTGGGGATTATGGGGATTACAATTCAACATGAGATTTGGGTGGGGACACAAAGCCTGACCATATCACCACGTGAAAGAATAAAATTAGGAGAAGTATTACCATTTTTGGACTATAAAACATAGAGACATTAAACAAATACATTAGATATTTGGGCTGCCAAACTTTCTAAGGGCAGGAAGCAAGCTGAAAATGCAAACAGGAGCTATTTATTGTGGGAAAATGAGGATGACTCATATGAAAGAATGAAGTACACAGAGAACAGAGGAAAGAACCATGGGAAATTATTCCTACTGTATCACCTTTTAGTGTTGAGTATATGTGGGATATGAGACTGATTTCTACAGTTCTCAGATCCTTAAACAAGAGGAATCATCTGGATGAATCACATATGAAGAGTTTCATGTAAACCTGGATATAATTTTTATTACAAGATCCTGGACTTGAGTCAATGCTATAATGGGACAACATTTGTGGAGTTTTGGAGAGTGTAATTATACTTTTCACTAGGAGTAAATAATTTATAAAGAGAGGGTGGTCTGTGTAGAGGAAAGATGTCTCCAAATTCCTTGCTAATTATCTCATTGAAAGAAGACAGCTAATCTCTTTTTCCCTGAATGTGTCTTGGCCTTATTATCTTACTTGACCAACAGAATGTAGCAGAAATGGCATTCTAGGACATTGACAAAATAAGTCTGGGGGACACCAGATGCCATGTAGAAAATTTAAGTATCCTGAGACTGTTACGTTATGTGCAGAGATTTGCAGGCAGAGAGAGAAGTGGGGGAGGGAGAGAGATTGAGAGATTATTCTAAGTGTCTTTCTATGCATGTGTTGGATATTCCAATCCTAGCAAAAATAGTGGAAGAACCAAGTAATCCAACTGGCAGCCAGAACTGAGGACAAAGACAGATGGACCCATTTAATCAAAACAAACCATTTCCAGCAGTGTGAGTCAGCCTAGTTGAAGACCCCATTCAGTCAGGACTGGTACAGATGGAACACTTCTCCTGGTTCTGCTTAGGTTCTTGACCCACAGAATCATGAGTACACAAAAATGGCTACCTGATGCCATTATGTTTTGGGATGGTTTGAAATGCAACAACAGACAACCTTACACTCACATTACATATGATACTGGTGTATGAGCCTGAAGATCTAGAGACATAGATGTGGAAGTCATCAAAACATAAATAATAATTGAGCAATGGAAATGGATGAAACAGCTCTGGGAATGTGAGTGGAAAAAGAAGGTAGAAATGATATTAGAAATGACTATAAGAGACAGACAAGTAAATAGTTATATACAAATATTTTACCTACTCAACTACAAAGATTTATAGCTATGATAGCTATAAGAAAGATGCCATTTCTTATCTTGTCTTGGCAGGTCACTGATGCTGTAAAGAGAAATAACGCTTCAACGTAGTTTGAAGGTTGAGTGAGAATTCACCAAATGAAATGTTGTAGAGTAATGAAACCACATGCTTCATAGGAATGATGTAGAAAAGATACTTGGTCTGCAGCAGAATGTGGGCTTTCCCTTTCATGATATGAAATTATCACTGAGAGAAGGTTATCCAGCAACAAACTATAGTTCCCAAACATGTCTTGTGACAGAAAGTGAGCTTAAGTGATGTATGTTATTTCCAGGCCAGAATTGTAAGTGTGTTTTTATTGTACATTGCTGCTTATATCTTGGTTAGCAGCAAAATCTGAGAACCTGGGGGTTGATATCAGCCTGGGGCCTGAATCACCATGTGGAGATGAATCATCTGCAAATCAGGAACATCCTCATTTTAGGGTTTCATGAATAAAAAATAAAATTCTATTTTGTTAAGCAACTGAAATTTTAAGGTTTATTAGTAGTAGCACCTAGCATGATCTCCTTCTGCAGCTGTACTAAACTGCTTTAAATTCGGATATTAAAGAAATGCAAGACAGAAGGATATTAAAGAAATGCAAGTTTGCAGGGGTCAGATGTGGAGGGTCTTATGTGTTCTTGGTTGAATTGAACAAATTTTCTTTTTTTTTTTTTGAGACGGAGTCTCGCTCTGTCTTCCCAGGTTGGAGTGCAGTGGCGCGATCTCGGCTCACTGCAAGCTCCGCCTCCCGGGTTCACGCCATTCTCCTGCCTCAGCCTCCCAAGTAGCTGGGACTACAGGCGCCCGCCAACACGCCCGGCTAATTTTTTGTATTTTTAGTAGAAACGGGGTTTCACCGTGTTAGCCAAGATGGTCTCGATATCCTGACCTCGTGATCCGCCCGTCTCGGCCTCCCAAAGTGCTAGGATTACAGGCGTGAGCCACCGCGCCCGGCCTGAATTGAACAAATTTTCTTAAAAACAAGTGGTAGTGAATAGCATGATCAAAATTCTCTTTTGAGATGTAAGCACAGAAAATCATTTCATTGTCTTTGGTCCCAGCTTACCTCCCTTTTTAATGTAGAATATTATAATTTGAGTCTTTTTGCACACATTTGCAAGCCATGTCGTGTCTATTATCCTTTTATAAGAAGGTCCTGGTGTGAGAGAGAGACAGAACATGAAAGAGAAGTATCATTTTTAGCATGCAAGAAAACATACAGTGAACTTCCAATAACCCCCCAAATTCACAGGCTTATAGGCTGACAAGTCAGATTCATTGAATGGTAAAATAATAGTACTTTTATACTTCACTGAACTTATTAGTGTGTGTCTCACACACTGTGAAGAAAAAAGTAATGAGTGAAATGTAACCATTTGATATCTCTATTGTGTGTGTGTTGATGTGTGTAAAGGAGGAAGGGAGAAAACCTCCAGGTATCTTAGTTCTATTTTCTGCAAAGGGACATATTACATAACTACTTCTTGTTGAACTGTAATTATAACAGAGCCACCTTTATAAACATGAATACAGGAGAAACTAATTAGGTGCTGACAATAAGCAAATATTATTTTCTTAATTAGATCTCCTTCTATTGGAAATCCTGCTTTGTTCCTGCTACTCCAGTGTGAATGACATTTGAATCATAACAGCGTCTCACAGAATGGCCTTTCAGGGATGAAAAAGACAGGCGCAATGTCACAGTCAATGAATACCTTTTCAAATTTTTGCTAATCTGAAGTCAATTAAATGCAGCCCCCAAAACAGCGCTTTTGCTGATTTGCATACCCGCATAATTAGCGGGGAAACTGTTCAGACGGCACATTTTTCATATTCAAGTATTTTGATAGTTCTTTTGTCACTTATTATTTTTACATAGCTGGTTACTATCTTATAGTTGGAATGCTCAACTTGAGTTAGCATGAAGACAAATGCAATTTGATGGTTTATCAGTACCAGACCCCTATCCTGAAAAGTCAATCTCTCTTTCTCCCTCTTCCTCTTTTTCTCTCCTTCTCTCTCTCTCTCTCTCTCTCTCTCTCTGGCTCTTTCTCCTCCCAATTCTTCCCCATCTCCACTCTTTCTCCATCCCTCTCCTTCTCTCCCTCTCTCTGAACTGTCTCTATTCAGCACATACATTTTTAAAGAAATGAGAAGGATTCACTGAGAAAGTCATATTTTGTATGAGGTGCAGCAGTAAGGAGAGAGTAGGATATAGCTTTATGGAGATAATTCTTCCCTAGAATCCTCTGACTTTTGAAACAGCCTCAGACACACGTTGAGACACTTGCAATAGATGTGTGAGGGTAATGGCCACATCTCTTGAGTAATAAACACACTTGTCATTGTGGAACCAGGAGGCCGAGTTATGCTACCCATTTGGATTAAAATTTCATCAGAATGCCATGTATTGAGAAGCAGCTAAAGCCGTACAGAAGTAATATTAAGATAAACGATGTTAAAACAGGATTTTCTATCTTAATAGTTAAGGAACAATAGTGATTTTTTATCTTGTGTTCAATTATTAGAAAGCTAAATTCTGTATGAATTGATATTTTTACCTCAGATCTCAGAAAAAAATGTAAAAATGATATTTTAATTTCACAAAATAACTCCCACTTTTGCTTCAACACAATGGTGTTTGGTGTCATTCAATGAGGATACATCTAGGAAGCTTCAATGGTAGAAATGGAATAAGTTTGGGAGTAAAAGGCAAGTAACTCAGTAAACATCTAATATATACAATTAAAAATGTTTACTTAAATTTTTTCAGCTACATGGTTATTATCTATAAAATTGTTATAATAAAACTTCAGGTGGTTGTACTGATGATTAAATGGTCGGACTGATGATAATGTTTAAAATGTCAGGTGGGTTAGTTGGTTTGCTTTAAACATGTTTTTCTTTGGGCATTATTCTAGGGTCTGTGATAGATACAAACATGAGTAGGATAAAGATGAGCTACTAAAATTATTGCCATTTCAGCATTTTGACCTAAAAATAACAGATTTATATACTTCAACCTAAAATCTACCCTCAAATAACTAAAAATCTAGTAATCTAGTAGAATTGAGAGTAACATTTATATATAGAGAGAGTATTAATATCTACATGGTAATAAATGTTAACAGAGTAATATGTACTATACGATTATAGAATTGCAATAGATTTAATCTCTCTTGGGTGAGACTGGATTTAGGAAGTTTCATATAAAAGGTCTTTCAATTTTGCAAAGAATTTTTCAGGTGGAGGAGAAACAGAGAGAGAGGTAGAGATAGATAGATAGAGCTATGTAGGGAATCTTCAAGAGATGACAATTATCTGGTAGTTACTCATCTGAGAATTCATTATGCTTTTTCCACAGCCAGTAAAATATTTTTCTTCAAGAGCATGCAAATATTCACATATTATATAGACAAATACACTAGGGGATTTTTTGAGTCCAATTTTTGAATATTTGGTTAGGCTGAATGCTATAAAGTAATTTAAAAATGGGTTCAAAATTTGCTGACAGTATATTCTATCATTTCGTGTTTGGGTATACATTTAAACTATCTAAGTCTGTCTCCTAATCTTGAAAGTGTGGATAATCATACTTCTCTTACAGGGTTTTTGTAAGAACTAAGTGAATTAATATATCTAAAACCCTTAACTGAATGCCTAGAATAGGCACCATCAATAAATCATAATTTTCTGTATCACAATAGGTAGAGAGGCTATTTCCATTTGGGACTGCGATATTTAATTTTAGGACTAACATTTAATAAATAATACTTGTTTTAGCAACAGAAAAAAAAATCCTTGCCGTTTTTCAGGAGTGCTGCAAGTTTGTTTTTCTATTGTTGTTTTCTTAGTCTTTGTGTGGTTAAAAAAATCAGCATTTTTGTATAGCTAATCCATTAGTGGCCTTAAAAGAGAAATCATTTGGTGTTTTCTTATGAAATTTGTGAATAAGTAGCTTAATTATAATCATTCTCAGGCTCTCCTTACCCTTAATAAGTGTGTGTGTTTCTAATACTTAAAAGAAATCACCTAGGCTCTACAAATGTGCATGGAGAAATGATTTTCAAATAATTAAAGGACATGAAGGGATGGGTTATGACCATATGATGGTGGCAAGGTTAAAAGCAGTGTTGTCAGAGGTCAGATAAGAGAAAATTTATATTTACTGAGCACCTACTATGTACCGGGCAGGACCTGTGTTTATATTCTGAGTATTTATTTCTCATTGTAAGTATGCAAGGGTATTAACATCATCCCAGTTTAAAGGATGAGGTAAGTAAGGCTCAGGGAATAGGCATAAGATGCTGAAGCAGAAGTCAGAGGCTGCATAGAGAGCTTCTTACTCACACTGGCACTGCCAGTTTCCATATTTCTGTTTCTAAGTTTAGTGGCTATGGGGAAGCTATGGATCGTTAGTAGGACTCATTGCCATTGGAAGTAACTGTGACATTTTTGGCGAAGAATGTAGAACCTGTTAACCACTAGGTGAGGAACCTCATGCAAATCTCATTTGAGAGTTTAGGGGACTTCTGATAGCTTCTAAAGATGAGCTGATTTTGGAAGGGACGATCAATATCTTCAAAATAATTATCAAATTAAATGGCTATATCCATGAATTGCTTTTTTTTTTTTTTTTTTTTTTTGGTGGTAAGTCCTGCAACCATTTAGTGCAAATGTGACTTAGAAAAAAAAGATAAAAGCATCAAATAAATGTAATGTAAATTACCTGAGTTGTCAACATAACTCTGTACATAATTCCAGGTCCACATGCTTGTCAGAGAAAAGACAGAAATAGGAAGTGAGTCTAAATCTGTCCTGTGGACTACATAAGTTACTCTATATGTGTATATATAAGTATACACACCCCCCCAAGCACACATACACATGCACACACACACACACACACGTGTGTGTGTGTGTGTGTGTGTATATATGGATAACCTATTTTATTTACTCTATAAATGAGGAAACCGAAGCTTAGGCATTTACGAAACTTGCACAAAACAAGGTGATTAGAGGAGAATTGGGACTCCATCTGTTTCTAAACTTCATGGCCTTTCCACTATCTAATATATATTTTTGAATATATGACATAAATAGCATTCATTCATTCTTTCAACAGATATTTACTCAGCATCTACCCTAAGCCAGGCACTTTCCTAGAATAGGTATGTGATTAAACTCAAACTGTTACCTCTTAGGGACTCACAGTCTACTAGGCATGAGCCATGTAAACACACACATCAAAACTGATGTAAACACAGAATGGAACAAAGAAGCAGGATTGATGCGTGTGGGGGTGTCAGGTGATTTTTGAGCTGGGTCTTGGAGGACAATATGAATATTTCAAGTGACAAGGACATGCCAGACAGGGAACATCAGCCTGGCAAGGAAGAACATAGAGCCAAAACTGGCCTGGGAGACATAAGGTTGGGATATAAATGCTGCCTGTCTCCGCTCTCAGCAGGCCTTCCCACTGCCGCCTGCTGCTCTCATCTATTTTCTGGCTTTGCAATTCCCCTGCACTCCCAAACCTACTATTACATTCCCATTCCCCCTCCTCCACCTCCTCACCTAATGTCCAAAACACATGGGTATGTGAGATAAGTGGGTGAGCAAGCTGCAAATTGAGAAAGGGAGGGGTGGAGTGCAGGAGCGTCACAGAGGATGAAGGGCACAGGAATGACAATCACCTAGGCCTTAAAACCCCATGATTGCCTTCCTTCACCTTGAAACCTTTCTTGCTGTTCCATGGCCAACATCGTACTTTGCCAAATAATTTTGACTGATAGCATCTTTTGGGCTGATTCAAAGGTGAAACAAAGCAGATCATCAAGTTCTATAAATGAGAAAATATTTTAAAAATTACCGATTATTTACAAAGGAAAAACAAAACATTTGAAAAAAATATCTTGAACAGTCATCCAACCAAGAGCTTAATTCATAGGGTCTCCTTAAGCAATCACCACCAGGTGATGCTAATTAGCCTGAACAGTGCACAGGTGTTACTCTACAAGGGAAGTAAATAAATAAATCAATAAATTCATAAATAAATAAATTGCAGCTTCAACATAGCTGCCTGTATCTCTCCTCATTGTCTCCAAATATGCCACATATTTTTTTGAGATGGAGTCTCGCTGTGTCGCCCAGGCTGGGGTGCAGTGACACGATCTCAGCTCACTGCAACCTCTGCCTCCCGGGCTCAAGCCGATTCTCCCACCTCAGCCTCCCAAGTAGCTGGGATTACAGGCACACGTCACCATGCCCGGCTAATTTTTGTATTTTTAGTAGAGACGGGGTTTCACCATATTGGCCAGGATGGTCTCGATCTCTTGACCTCATGATCCACCTGCCTCAGCCTCCCGAAGTGCTGGGATTATAGGCGTGAGCCACTGTGCCCGGCCAAAGATGCCACTTTTAAATATGCCTTCTTTAATATCTGTTGTGTTAGTTATGCAAACTATTGTGGTAACCTGAAAAATGTTCTTTCTTCTCTAAATATAAATAGCTATATTCGATTGCATATCCATTTGTGCATTCATTTAAGTGAAATAATAATCTAAACTACTACGTACCTGACACTGTGCTTGGCACTAGGAATAAGGTAATAGAGAAAAATGCAATTGGTCTTTCTTTTACGGGCTTACGGTCTACTAGGAGAGAAATATATTAATTAAGTTACATAATTAGGTGATTGCAGTTTAATGTCTTCAAGGGAGGCAATGTAAAACGCAATATGAAAATAGGCTGGGCGCAGTGGCTCACACTTGTAACCCCACACTTTGGGAGGCCCAGGCGGGCGGATCACGAGGTCAGGAGATCAAGACCATCCTGGCCAACATGGTGAAATCCTGTCTGTACTAAAAATACAAAAATTAGCGTGGCATGGCGGCATGCACCTGTAGTTCCAGCTGTCGGGAGGCCGAGGCAGAAGAATCGCTTGAACCAGGGAGGTGGAGGCTGCAGTGAGCTGAGATCGCGCCACTGCACTCCACCCTGGGTGACAGAGCGAGACTCCATCTCAAAAAAAAAAAAAAAAAAAAAATAGGTAAACACAGAGACCTTACCTAGTTTATGCTACTGTGGACTGCTTTCTCCTAAGGTAGTTGGAGCTGTGATTGAGTCAATGCATAAATTCCAGACCAAAGAAATAGAACAGTTCTGCAGCAAAGCAAACCAAAAGAACAACAGGAAGTCCTGTGTGAATGGAACCCAGAGCAAGCAGACCCTAATGCTGTGAGACTAGAGAGTGAATGGGTTTTCCAAAGCCTGTTAAAAAGCTAATATTTGAATTTTTTCCAAATGTTCTAAAATATTTTAAGCAAGAATGTCTTATCTGATTCGGGGAAGGCTCCTGAGTGGACAGAAATGATCCTTATAGGATAGAAAAGTAATCCAATTTGGTTGGCCCAAAAGCTATATCAGATTTAGACATGGATGGAGTTGGAGAATTTTCTCTCCAGGATATGAGTCCATCAGAGAACGAGCATTTGTGCTCTAAACATCTTTAGTGGCGTGAACCTGAATCCAGAATCTTGTCACATAGCCAGAATTTGTTCATGAAAACTTCACAAAACAGGACAGTAAGAGACTGAAGACAACTCAATGCACGCTTAAATCAACAGTACTTTGAACAATCCAAGAATGAGCAAGCTGGGGGAAGAGACCCTTACTGATTTCACAAAATTCTATTCAAATTGTGTCTCTGTGTATAAGAGACAGAGACAGAGAAGGAGACAAAGATAGAGACAGAGATTCAAAGAAAGAGAGTCTGATTGACTTTGTAAAGGGACTTTTTGACTTACAGGTATAAAGGGAATGTCCACAGTAAATGAATGGGTTTTGGATTTCCTGTAAAATGTTATTTTCAAGCTAATAATTTATGAAAATATTTCTATATTTGTCAGATAAAATTAAAAGGTAAATCTTAGGCTATAATATTGGCCGTAGTAATATTATATTGGGATTACAGGCATGAGCCACCATATCCGGCCGCTATAATAGATTTATGACTCTAAAAAGTCCTTGGCTGTACTGATTGAGCCTCCTCCCCAGTCTTACAGGTGAAGGAACTAAAGCACAGAGAGGGTGAGAAAAGTGCCCCAAAACACACAGCAAATTTGGGACTGGGCTCCAGTTCTCTCCAGGGGTTTTCCACATCCCAAGGTCTGGGATGTGGAGTCAAAGGGAGTCAAAGTCTCTATAGAAATGAAAGGTTTTACTTAGGAAAGGTCTCACTTCTGACACATAACAAATATGAATAAAAAATTTTATAATTCCTGTAAATTTTTTATGAACTGGTTGAACTCTACTTGTGTTCATCCATCACTTTGCCTATTTTATTTGCTGTTAGTTTAAGGGAGTACAATGTTCAGAAGTTAGATGGTTGTATAGAAATATTAGCATACATCCATGGAGCAAAAGATTAATCTATCATCCATTTCAATTTCAGAATTAGCCATTATTTTTCTAACTGGAGGTACATGGTTTGAACCAACAAATCACTGCCTCCTCTAATGAGCTTTGCCTGAAAGTTGTATGTTGTGTCTTCCAAAGGGTGGGTGGGAGAATTAAAGATTTAGATGGAAGAACATTTTGGCTCATATACATAGCAGTAAGTAATGTTAAATCATAAGTAAATTATTTTCATTTCAATTATATTTTTCTCTTGATTAGGAGATTGTGTCAATGATAACAATATCTTTCACACCTAACATTTAAAAAATTACCTTTATATAAGCCTATATCTTGACAAGTGTCAAGTTTAGAGCTTGCCCATAGTCAACAATATCCTATCAAAATGAAATCTAATTGTTTTAATGTATTGCATTAATATTTATGTGATATCTCTATTTCTGGCAAATATTATTAATTTTACATCTTTGGTAGTAACATAGCATTCAAAATTAATTTTAACTTAAATGAGTTTATTAAATAATTTAGATAAATGATATTATAGTATGTGGTTAGTAGATGTAAAGAGGTAATAAAGGTTGAAAAAAATTGTTTTAATAGAGAAAAATATGACCTTTGGAATTTTAAACTGATTTCATTACTTACTCATTATGTGACCTGGGCAAGTCACTTAACCTTTCTGAGTCTCAGTTTCCATTTCTGTATTATGAGAATTATAATGATTCTGACCTCATGAGTTCATTATAACATTAAATAAGTCTAGCATATAATCAAAACCCAGCAAAGGTTATTATAGTTGAACACAAAGAGATAATAAAATTATAGAAGTAACATAGCCTACATAATGAAAGATGAAAAACAGAAGTGACTCCTTTGGCCTTATCCAAGGCACACAATACAAAAGAGGAAAATATTTTGGAAAAAAAACAGAGTCAGCACCAGATGCAACACAATTAAACTGAACAGTCCCTCGTGTTTACAAGAAAATCCTCACTCACAATTACCCAAACAAATCTATTCACTTAGAAACCCAGAGGGCTTCAAACCAAAGCACATATCTCTTTAGGGCCTCTTAAACTATTTTTATTGCTGTCTAAATTTTATACACCAGCAACACCAGTAATACACATCAGTAAGAGTGCTATCAGAAGTTCAGATTGTTCCTACAATCTATCAACCACTCCATTCAATTCAGTTCCGTTTGATTCATTCCAGCAACCACATGGATGGTGATGTACACTGTATACTGTGTGAGATAGTAAAGGAAGACCGAAGAGGATTTTCATAGCTCCTGTCTTCACAGACCTTTGTTTTTTCCAGCATTCTTTATTTGGTTAAGTTCTAAACATTCTATGGTAAAGAGAAGCCTACTTAATATACGCAGTCACTTAATTCCTCAATATTTCATTGAATGGATTAACAAACAATTATGTTTTTAATAAACAGTAGATGCAAAATAATTTGTGGCAGATTGGAAGGCACTGGGATGAAATGATGAAGGAGTTAGATTTTGGAAAGAAATCAGTGGTTCCTTTCAAAAGTACAAATACTGTGTCATGGAATCAAAGGTGATTGAGGGATTCATTCCCAACTTTCCAGCACACATCACTGTCAGATGGCCAGTGCCTGTCCTTCTGGGTCTGGCTTCATTCTCTGATGGAGAATTCTTCTGGACAAAGTCTGAGCTAAGTCTTGGGCTTGAGTTGAATAAAATATACATTTTATTAAATATTTGCTTTATGAATTAGACATAGAGCTGATCATCTTATCTTGGTACAGAGTAAGAAGACAACTCCATCTGCCACGTTATGTAAAGCAGTCATCAGCCTTTATGCTCAGCCATGGACAGAACAAGGGAAGCTTTAGGGCATCAAGACAAAGAGAGGGGTTTGGGACTAGGGTGATATTATACATAATGTTGTACCTTGAATATGGTGGCAAGATATTATCTTCATTGCTAAATACCAGAAATATTTTACTTTCTATACTTGACCTCATACTAAACAGTGATTTTCCAGATATATCTTCATTATCTTTAAAATTAATTGGTCCAGAATAACAAATTCTAAATTAGTAAATTTTTAAAATTTGTTCTCTTTGGATTAAAGTGATGAGTTTTCTTTTACATAAAAGCAAAATTTTTTTTTCCCCAAAACATCTCAAGTGTTACTTTCTCCTCTCCATCCTATTGCCACTAATTTAAAAAGCTGTTACTAATATCTGGCTTGCATGCTTGTAATAGCTTCCTGAATGGTTTCCTCCAATCCACTGCCAATTGTGCTTATCTTTCTAAAACTCAACTCTTTTTTTGGCCATTCCCTACCTAAAAATTCATCAATATAACCTGATTTTCTTTATAAAATAGTCAATTACTTTACTGATGGCATTTAAAGCCATCTATAATCTAATATCATTTTGCTTTTCTGCATGTATCCCAAAATATCTTGATTATGTTTACCTCCTTCTTTTCCATGGGTTACTTTTGGAAGATAATTTCCATATAGGTTGTTTCATAATATAATTTAACATAATCACAAAATACTAAATATAAAGCTGCAAGGGAGGGTTGACTGTATCTATATCTATCTATGTAAATATCTCAATATAAATATTATATAAAATCCTGAATATTTATAAAACAGCTGTATGATGCACAGTTTTAACCCATAAAACTTTCCAATCAATGCAGAGACAATAGAATTCAGAATTGTCCAGAGGACACGTTGAATCCTCCTGCAAATTCCTTTTCCAAACTTGCTTTTCCTCTCTGCCTAGACAGTCAAATAATTCTCTGTATTTATAGGACACTTGTGAAGCACTTAAAACAGAACAGTATGTAAATTCACACTAAATAATGCAAAATGCTACAGGAATCTGTTTTCCAACTTGCTGCAGCCATCATCACATACAAGGAAAAAGAGAAGGACAACTAGAAGTAAAAAGCAGCTGTATGTTTTTTAAAAGCTGCAATAGAATAGTGTGCATTTTTAATGTTGTAGACCTACACACCATAGCTAGAGGCTGTATTTATTTCATTAAATGCATTTTTGTCTATAGGGAGGGCAAGTTCAAGTTTTAGAGGAAGAATAATATGTTTAATGGATTCTTGATTAATATGCTTTTTATGAAAATGTAGGAAACAACTACATATTTTAATAATATGTATTGATCAAAATAAGTTATTGATCTATAACTTGATAACGGCTTATGAATAGTTCTTTGGTACTATTGATACTTTGGTACTATTAAAACCTGAACTCTCACCTCTGCTTTGGAGACCCTTCTCAAAAATTATAAGTCCTTCCTAAAAAAAAAAGGAATATAAGGAATATAGTTGTTAATGGTTCATTCATTCACAGAAGGAATACTTATTGAGTATCTTTAGGATGTAGGGTAAGTAAAACTGAACACATTCTCTGATTCTCAATGTATAAAAAACTAATAGCAGTGCTATAGATGAGAGAAAGGTGGTTCTATGAGAACATATGCCAATAATACCCATTTGACACTAGTGGTTAAGGACAGCCTCCTCCAGAAAGAAACACTTTGGCTGAGATCTGAAAGGTGGGCAGGAGTTAATATGGAGAAGGGGGTTAGTTAAGGATAGTATGGTTTATGGAATAACAGTCCCTCCCTGTGGTCACATACTGATCCCTAGAACCTATAAATACATTACAGACTTGACAAAGAGGACTTTGCTAATGTGATTAAGATAAGGAGTTTGGGATGGTGGAATGTTCCTGGATTAGCAAGATGGGTCTAATGTAATCACAAGGTTTCTAACAAGAATAGTGAGGGGGATCAAAGTCAGAGACAACAATGGGGCAATAAAAGCAGAGGGAGAGAAGGTAGTGTGATGCTAGAAGCAGAGGTGGATAAAGCCATGTGATGAGGGAAGCACAATGATGTGACTGCTGGTACTCAGGAAGGAGAAGGGCCATGAGCCAAGGAATGTAGGCAGCCTCTGGAGGCTGAGAAGTCAAGAAAAAAATTCTTCTCCAGGGGCTCCAGAAAGGATATGGCCCTGCCATTCCTTAGATGTCTGGTACTTCTGACCTCCAGAAATGTAAGATAACAAATGTATCCCGTTTTAAGCCACGAGGTTTGTGGTAATTTGTTAAAACAATAATAGGAAGTTAATATAGATGGCTTCTTTATAAAAGGGGGGAAGAATATTCAGGCAAAGGGAACTCTTTGTGTGAGATAGAGCTTTGCATATTTGAGGAATTGAAAAAAGGGCTGATATTTCTGAAGCACAGAATTTAAGGACCAAAGGAAACTTAAAACGTCAAAACTGTACAAGGTATTCAAAACCATCTATTTCAAAACCTCATTTTATGAATGAAGATAAAACATGGTTTACTTAAGATCATGGAATCTATTAGTAAAAGAATCTTACAAATTTCAAGATGTAAGAAAATCCAAATTTGATCAGAATGCAACTCATTTATCCATTCAATCATTTACAAATATTTATTGACTGCTGTGTAGCAGATCAGGGCACAGTGGCTGAGGACATATAGAATCAGGAAGAAATAAAGCATAGCTGCTGACTTGCTGTGTTCCTGTCCTTGTAATATCCATGTACTTCTCTGTCACCTTCACTATAGGGTAAGCTCCTTGAAGGCAAATGCTGTTTTAGTTTAAGCACGGTATATTTATGTGAGGCTGCTAATAGAATATTTGGGAACATGGATTTACTTTGAGTATGCACCAGCCTGTGTGGGGACATTAGCTCCAGAAGATACATTAGGAATATAATGGGGTGATAACAACAAGCTTAAACATGTGTTATGCCATTTAATCCACACAACTTCCCCACAAGGAGGGTGCATTTCAAAGTGTATATATTTCCATGGCATAGTCTTGAATCCCCACTGCCTGTTTTAGCTGTGGCGCAAACTTAGGACCCTGTGACTCCTGTTTTCTCCTAAGTAAAGTATGTATATTAATATTAACTGTCAGAGTAGTGGTAAGGATGGAATAAATGTATATATGTTAAATATATGTAAATTACCTAGCAATCTGACAAATAGTAGGAATTCAACATTTATTGAGTGAATAAAATAAGGAATGAATGAACGAAGTGTGTGTGTGTGTGTGTGTGTGTGTGTGATCTTGTAGATGTAAGTGAGAGCTCCTGTGGGCCTATTGAAACATAGCAGACATGAATTGGGGATCAATTTGTGCACCAGGCAGTCAGAAGTCCTGGCCTGGTGCAGGTGCCAGTTCCAAGCCTGGATCAGTCTATATCTATACGAGATGATGCTAACCTCTATGAACCTTATTTCTTCATCTGAAAAATGAAGATATCAATCTGTGCTGTGATCTCTGTTTGAATTATTTCAAGGATTGAGTGACATGGCTGCAATTTCTCTAATTTCCATACCACCACAACCTTAATAAAGTGAATAGAATTCTCATGAACATTATTATTAATGTAGTTGCAATTTTTAAGAAACATTGCATTTGACTGCATTATTTTACCAAAGCTTTAGCTTACCAGTTTAGATATTGTTTCCTCTTTGTTCATAAACTGTTATTAAGACTCTCTATGTTCACCATGAATAATGGCCCCACCCATAGAGAAGTGAACACACATTTGTTTTACTCAGAAAACTCTGAGTCATACACTGTGACGTTGTGTATTGTGTATAAACTATTATTTCCCATTTCTACAGCACCAGTCTCTTCTGTTGATATTTCTAACCACATCCATAGATATCATTTTTAAGGCCTTTAGGACTGACACACAATGGGACCCTTTCAAGAAAAGACACCTCTTGCCTACAATTTCTTCTTGTTGTTTGTTGGGAGCTTCGAGTGTTGACATCTGAGAGCTGAAACATGCACTTAGGGAGGTTGTGACTATGCCTTTCAATCTTGCTCATGAGAATGTAAAGGTAGATGGCATAAATCTCTGGTGTCTGAATTGTATTTCATAGCATCTGTACTTTGTCAACTGCAAACAAGATGAGGTGGAGAAAAATGCCAGCATTTGAAAGAAAGAAGAAACCTATTCATTTCAGGGTTTTAAAATTAATAGATTTTGGACATGGGGCAAATAATTTCTTCTCACTGGGCATTGATATTATCATTTGTTCAGTATAATATTGGAAAGACCCATAAAAATTGCCAGGTTTATAACCTAATAATCTGTGCCTATGATTCTAGTTCATTGCAGTGGGAAACCTGTTGATGTATGAATAAAAACCTGAACAATGTAGTCTGCTGGATTAGCGCCCCAATCCCAAATTTGCCACTTTCTAGTTGTAAAATTTAGAATATGATGCCACATTTATCTGCAGATTAAAATGTTGAGGCTTTAAGTGGAGACAATTTACCCATCTCACACGACTTTTCAGAGGATTAAATGAAAAATAATATGTCAAATGAATAGCACAGGAATCTGGCAGGATGGCAGACTAAGTTAACCTAAATCACTCCAGAAATAAATCTTTAGCCATGGTAGATGATATGTAACAACAATAAAAAATATGAATGCATAGCTGAGTTCAATAGGAAATTAAATCCTCAGGAGGTAAGAAGTAAAAACGGAACTTGAAGAAATGTATTACCCTCATGAATTAGCATTACGGCTACCCTTGGAGTGGGCTATCAATATGAAAAATAAAAAGGAAAAGAAAAGAAAAAGACAATGTCTTGAGCTGGAAAGTGTGAAGAAATTGTAACTAAACCTTTATACATAACATTGAAATCATTCAATTGCTTTATTAGTGAAAGGAAAAATTCCACCTAACGTAGAGAAAGATGGCAAGGCACCTCATCTGTTTCTATTGGGCTCTAGGAAAACACACATGCAGAAGCATACACACACAAACCTCATGTCAGAAACAGAGTAGCCCATCTTTCACACAGGCTGTGCACTACTCATAGATTCTGGGATGCAGAAGTTAAGAAATTATCATAAAGCTTGGTCTTGGGCTGGTGATAATTTTAGGATGCTTGACAAAGCACATGTAAACTTCACTTGAAGTTCACTCCTGCAAACAAAGTTGGGTTGTTCCCATTAAAAAAAAAAAAAGCCCTGTGTCTCTAAGCACACCATCTCCCATTGCAAAACAAATGAGATAACCATCTGCCAGCAATGAGAATAAATGGAAATAGCATGTCGGAGAATTAGAATCTCAAGAATATCACATAATAGAACTATCCTTAACATAAAAGTTTATCAAATAGTATGTATAACTTAAATTTTGAAATAAAAATCATAGAATATGGAAAATGATTCTACCAAAGAAAGAGACAAATAAGCTATTGAAAGTAAAGATTAAATGCACAAAAATAAATCACAGAACAGGCCCAGCTGAACAGAACAATAGTAAAGCAGGATATATATTCAAGTAAATTATACTCAATATGTCACAGTGAAATAAAAGGAAAAGAAGATTAAAAGTATTGTTAAAAGAAATAGAGGAGAGAATGAAAGGGTACAGCATTACAAGTAAAATGGAATTCCATAATGGGTGAATAGAGAGAATGGTATAAAAGGAATTATCCAAATATAATAGCTCACAATTTTCAGTAATAATGAAATATATGAATCTTCAGGTGTAGAATCACTGTAGATCCCAGTCAGAATTTTAAAAAAATCACAAGGCATATCATAGTAAAACTACAAGATATCAGAGATAAGGGGAATATATATCCTTTCTTTCTGGTTGCTTTTAAGATTACCTGAGAAAAATGTTCAACAATTAGAAATAACAGTTGTCTTCTCAATAAAGAAACATAACAGACTATTACTTTCAGAGTTAACAGCAAAACTAACCACCTACATGAAATTCTTTACCCAGGTAAACTATTATGCAAGGGTGACATATTTTTTAGGCATTGAATGAAAAGTTTAACATTCATATATCTTTGTTGAAGGAAATACTAAAAGGGTTACTTCAGGAAAATGAAAAGAAAACCTAGAGGTAATACTTGTAATATGAGAATCAATAAGAACTAACAAAAAGTCCCAGCAAAATGTTATCATCTATTACACTTGTCAATAGGTACATGGAATTTTCATGTTATTTTTGTTCCATATTTATTTAAAAATAAATTATGAAACATACAAAAATGTAAACTACTTTCTCATCCAGATATTTTCACAGATATTAACAGTAAGTTATATTCTAACCTCATATTCATCCATTAAGAATATAAAACGTGTTCATAAATTCTAGATACATTAAGTTTGTTTGGATGGAGCCACATGGAGATGTGGGTAATAAAATATGCTTATTGAAGTTGACCAAAACATATGTCAGAAAGCAAAAGATATAAGAGATGTTTAGAGACGATGAAATAAAATACACAATCAGATTTGTGTAGCTTTGTGGGACAGCCATTGGCAAAAGTCCGAAAACGTAAAGAGCTTATTCAGGATTGTGTTTTTCAGACAAAACTACAGGAAGTACTTAACAATGATATTTGGACATGAGATCTAGCTGACTGACCTTAGAGAGCCAGAATTTGAAGGTATAAATAAAGTTTTTGTTTCTTGCTTAACTCTTCAGAGCTTATGCCATTTATTAACAAAAGATTTGTAACTCAAACTCAATTAAACAAATAAATAATTAAGCAAAGGGATTCTTTGGCTTATATAACTGAGCCAAAATTTCCAGTCTCCCAATTTCTTGTTTGTTTGTTTGTTTGTTTGCTTGTTTTGAGATGGAGTCCTGCTCTGTCGCCCAGGCTGGAGTGTAGTGGTGCGATCTCAGCTCACTGCAACCTCCACTTCCCGGGCTCAAATGATTCTCCTGCTTCAGCCTCCCAAGTAGCTGGGATTACAGGCGTGCCACCACACCCATCTAATTTTTGTACTTTTAATAGAGATGGGGTTTTGCCACATTGGCCAGGCTGGTCTTGAACTCCTGACCTCAGGTGATCCACCTGCCTCAGCCTCCCAAATTGTTGGGATTACAGGCATGAGCCACCGCACCCGGCCTCCGGATTTCTTTCTTTGCAAATCTTTCTTTGCTTTCATCCGTAATATGATTTCATGGTGACAATAATAGAAACGTAATTTCTGACTTTGTGTTTCCATACTCCAGTTTCCGAGTGAGCAACGCTATCTTTTCCAGTATCTCCAAAAGAGAGAAGAAACTTCTATTTCTAAAGCACCAGCAAGCGTTATCTCATGTAATAATGTTCCAAATTGGACCATGTGCTCACTGTGGAATCCATCACTATAAACAGGGACTAGGCTATGCCAACTGAGCTACACTGTAAGTCGGTCCCTTCCTAACCACATGATGGTGTGCCACAGAGGGGCAGCCCTTAAAGAAAAATGTAGTGCTATTCATGGGGAAAGGGTAACTGAGGCAACTCAAAACTTTTTAGCACCTTGTTAGCTTACGGAAATAGAATTTGATGTTGTAATTTTTCTTCCCCACATGAAGTTTGCAACTATGGTAATCTTGGTAGTCAATTCACCAAAAGCTTGTTCTATAGGCCCAACCTTACTACAGTGATGATGAGTTCAGGAGGAGAGATGCTGTGGAACTCAGGGCTCAAAGGACAGTTAGACTGAAAATGAGAATTATTTATAGAAGTGGTTAAAGGACCAGAAGTTGGAATGTTGAGAAAGGAAAAGCATATGAGATTAGAAGTCTGCAGAACAAATACAGGAATCTATCCCTGATTGTGTCTGATCAAATAAAAGCCGAGATCGTGCCACTGCACTCCAGCCTGGACGACAGAGCGAGACTCCGTCTCAAAAAATCTGTCTAATTATAGACACTTAATCTTTTACATTAGATATTAGGATGACATAGGACAGGAAATCAAACATGTGCTGCACTTAATCCCCATTGAGACACCCAGCAGATATCCATATATATAGCTTTCTTACTCTTTTATCTACATAGGAGATGTATGGCTCCCACAGACTATATAGTCTAAGTGCATGTGAATCACATTGACACCAAGAAGCTACAGTCTCAGTATCCTGCCCATCTTTTGTATCTCTAGTCATGCATGCCCAGGACCTGCAGGTCAACTCACAGCTCCCCCGTTACAGATGTCGTCTAAAACACAAGGGATTCACAATAAACAGTGATGCGTGATTTCACATTTAAAAAGTGAAATGCATGATTCTACATTCATCTTAACTTTGCAGGTTCCAAGGAAACTATACTGTGAGAAGATAGACCCAAGGTCATTTTTCCATGTACACGTAGGTCGATTCAGGCCTGATGCCTTTCTTTTACTTTTAAAACTCATATATGGCCAGGCGCGGTGGCTCATGCCTGTAATCCCAGCACTTTGGGAGGCCGAGGCAGGCAGATCACGAGGTCAGGAAATTGAGACCATCCTGGCTAACACAGTGAAACTCCGTCTCTACTAAAAATACAAAAAAAAAAAAAAAATTAGCCAAGCATGGTGGCAGGTGCCTGTAGTTCCAGCTACTCAGGAGGCTGAGGCAGGAGAATGGCATGAACCCGGGAGGCAGAACTTGCAGTGAGCTGAGATTGCACCGCTGCACTCCAGCCTGGGCTACAGAGTGAGACTCGGTCTCAAAAAAAACCAAAGAAACAAAAAACAAAAAAAAAACCCTCATACATGCATGAGAAAAAAAATCACAACAACTGGAATAATGCTTTGTTTATGATTTATTATGTTCAATTATGCATATCTAATTGTATAGAAAACTATTAAACTCTCTATGATTTCATACTTCGGTATGGCTTTATTAATTCTTGCGAATTTCTTTTTTTTTTTTTGAGACTGATCTCACTCTGTCACCCAGGCTGGAGTGCAGTGTCACCATCTTGACTCACTGCAACCTCCACCTCCCTGGCTCAAGCAATTCTCCTGCCTCAGCCTCCCGATTAGCTGGAAATTATAGGCGCCTGCCACCACACCAGAATAATTTTTGTATTTTTAATAGAGACGGAATTTCACTCTGATGGCCAGGCTAGTCTCGAACTCTGACCTCAAGTGATCCGTCTGCCTCGGCCTCCCTAAGTGCTGGCATTACACATTACAGGCGTGAGCCACCATGCTTGACCCAATCTCTTTCTTGTTATATGCATTTCTAAATTCCAAGGCTGAAAACAGTCTACAATATCAAACAAGAATGGGTAAACATTACTGTATAATCGATCTCCCTAAGGGCAGTACCTCCTGCCTCTCATTTACACCTCTATTTCTAACACACAGCTAGGTGCTAAGGCCATAGTAGCTGTCTCGTATTTGTTACATAAATGACATATGAATATATCACTTCATGCTCCTTGAATCTGTGTGGGGGCAAAAGATCAAATGAGGTAATAATCCCAGGGAAAACAGCTAGTCTAAGACCTGGCAGGTAGTTGATATGTTAGTTGTCTAGTGCAGTTGTAACAAAGTACCACACATTTCAGTGGCTTAATAAAATAGAAGCGTATTCTTTCATAGTTTAGGATAAAAGAAGTTCTATATCATGGTATCAGAAAGGTTGTTCCTTCCCGAAGTCTTAAGGAGAGAATTTCTTTCATGTCTCTCTCCTGACTTCTGCTGGTTACAGGCAGTTCTTAGGGTACCTTGGCTCGCATAACTCCAATCTCTGCCTCCACAGCCATGTGTGTGCCTGTGTTTCTGTGTCTCCTCCTTTTCTTATAAGGACACCAGTCATATTGGATTAAAGTCCCATCCTATTCCAGTGTGACCTCATATTAACTAACTACATCTGCAACTGCCTTATTTCTAAATAAGGTAACATGCTAAGGTTCTTGGAAGGACATGAACTTTGGGGAAATATTATTTGACCCAGTGGAGTGGATGATCAACAGTCTTGAAAATAATAGATATCATGCATTCTATACAACTCTACAGAAGAAGCTGAAGTGATAATTCAACATGAATCTTCAGTCTACCTGGGTCTTTGTTCATGACCTCTGGCAGAGTTCAGTATTTTCATTTGCCTGGGCCCCTTCAGGAATAGACTCAGACTTAGTTCTAGCCACAGTCCTACTCTATCAGAGAGTAACCAATGTCTTCTCATTTGGTTAAACCTATCAGCCCTAAAGTACCACAGAGTAATGCTTGTTATGTTTCCATGTCATGGGATGAGGAGAAGATGGGAGGGGAAAAAATCAAGTAATTATATACACTTCTAAAGAGTAAGGCCAGGCATGGTGGCTCATGCCTGTAATCCCAACACATTGGGAGGACGAGGTGTGTGGGTCACCTGAGGTCAGGAGTTCGAGACCAGCCTCGGCAACAAGGTGAGACCCCCCATATCTACTAAAAATACAAAATCAGCAGACATGATGGCACATGCCGGTAATCCCAGCTACTCGGGAGGCTGAGGCAGGAAAATCACTTAAACCCGGGAGGTGGAGGTTGCAGTGAGCCGAGATCGAGCCACTGCACTCCAGCCTGGGCAACAAGACCAAACTGTGTCTCAAAAAAAAAGAATAAGAGACTTTTCTTCCCATACTAAATGGAAATTCTATTATCTTAAATATCAAATCAGAGAAAATTAAAGAGCTTCATGTCAGTTTCTCTCTCTCTCTCTCTCTTTTTCTGTCTCTGTCTGTCTTTCCCTCTCTCCCACAAATATCCATCCCCTTATTTATACTTTTTGTCATGGGGAACGTTTCTCCAAATAGCTCCAATGCCCACATCCCTCAATTCACTCAGATATCTGCTCAAATATTACCTCGTCGGGTAGGAATACCTCCCATACTACCATACATTTGTATTGATTTTGCATTCTTTATCTTTTTATTTATATATTAGGTATTATTTATTACTTGTCAGCCCCATAAAAACCCAAATATTCAAATATGCATACATACAAACAAATATTACATGCAAATATTATGCTTTTAGAGATCTTTCCTTGAAGGTACAGAAATGAATACACAGACTACATCGTGGCAAATGTTGTTTTCTAAATTTTTCTATAAGTTAAATATGGGCTGTATAGTTTGCAAAATAACAACACTGAAACTTGTTTACACACTCATTTGGATATTATAGAATTGTCATGACAGCTATTATTTCATTAGACCAACATAATTTCATGGGATATGGGCTCATTTACGTGTTTATTTTAAACACATACTATTGATAAGGGGAATTTGCTTGTGAAATTCATTTAATCTGTCTCAGTAATTGTTGGCTATTGTTAATTAAGTGATCATTCTGACTCAATTAGCAGTCAGAGCAGTGTAGACACTCATGCTTGAAACAAGTGTAGGAAATTCAAGACATAAAATAGATGGGGTTGTGTAATAAGAGTTGTGTGCTGGATAATAAATGCTTAAATGTATTTTTCTCCCCTCCTGACACTGAAGTTTTAAGATAACTTAGTACAGGTGTACGAGTTTAAAAAATAATTTCAGTCTCCCTCTACCTGTGATTACCTGCCAGGCACTTAAGAAGACAGTGGAAGGCTTAGCAAGCCCTCAAAGCAAGCAGAGACAGCTGGGATGCAGCATTTAAACTATCTGGGGAGGTGATGCTGTGAAAATAATCAGCCAGGCCTATCACATTTAAACATAAGAAATATTAATAGCTGAGACAGGCAAGAAAGGAGGGGAACATGATTTTTGACTTTGACACACAGTCCTGGTTGCCAATAGTGTCATGTTTAGATGAAGAAGGCATTTTCCTAGATATAAGAGGAGTGTTATGGCAGGATAGGAGTGATTCCGACTTACCCTCCTTGTCTTGAAGTGCCTTGTGTGGTTTTGTTCATTGGATATTGGACAAGTCATTTGGCTTTATAAGTACACAAAACAGTGACCATTTATCTAATTTAGACGTGGCAAATGAGGTCTCAGAGGAAAGCAGTGGGAGCTTACTTAAATATTTTAAAAAGAACACACACGCACACAGACACACATCCTTTTTTCATTTTTTTCATGCAAGTAATATACCTAACTTATGGACTTATGGAATTTCTGTTATTTTCAGAAAAGAGTGGAGGAAAATGTTTCATTGTACAGGCTTTTAATTCAGACAGACCCATATTTGAATAATGGCCCTACTGCTTACTACCTTCGTCATTGGCTCATGTTCTTAAGTCTCTCTGAAGCTTACTTAATCTTCCCAACAACCTCATGGGTTTGGTGTTGAGATGAGTCTTGTTTTACAAATGAATAAATTAAGCTAATTGCATTTAGACTTTAGCACACAGCAAAAAATCAGCAAATTCCAAATTCTCATTTAACATATACTCTGGAATATATACATAATCATATATATAATTATATATAAATTCACAAACATATATAATCAGGTACAGGATTTACAAAGATTAATAGAATAACATTTCTGTCCTGGAGAAGCTAAAAATCTCTGGGGGAAACAAGTATAGCTAGATGATTTACAAAACGGCAATTGTACTAGACCTAAGAGTACACACAGTGTATTATCCTAAGTAAGCCTCACGAGCTACACCTTAGAGAATGTGTAGGGTTTGGCCAGATTGAATGCTGTCTTGGGCATTAGCTTATTTTTACAAATCTATTGTTAAAAACAAACAAATAAATCTGAGGTTTGGGGGAAAAAAGCGTTAAGAGAAAATAGTCATAAAATAGAACCAGGGGACAGCTTTTTATACGATTAATACACGGGATGGTGCAAAACGCCAGGGAGGAAAGCTGTAAGGCACCCTACACCCTTAACAAGAAGCCACAGGCAAGCTCTCAGTGCAAATCCTCTAATCCTATTGATCCTGCCTGAAAAGCAGTGAGGCTGGTCCTGCAACGCAGAAGGTGGCGATCGGCAGCAAGTACACACGGCAGGCACTGCACGCTTCGGGAAATTTAATCATATAACGCTCTTCATTACTCACGAAATCACTCTCTGTCAATACTCCAGCCACAGCCTCCCTGACTACTGCTGTTTAAGATCCTGTCAATCTTTTCCTGCGATTTTGCCAACCAAATTCACTCAGAGCTATTTACAGGCAGTATTATCTCAGCTGATAACATTACACCATTCGTATGGCACAGAAATAGGAAAACAAAACTCATTCCAGCCCTTTCGTTCTGGCATTCTCTTTGCAAAAGGAAAAGGGCCCCCTCATGATGAAGAGAGCTGGAGTAGAAATGTAATCCTCTACTATTGCTAAAAGCCAGAAGAGCTGACTTTATTATTCCAAGGTAAATTTGGGGTTTAGCTGCATAATGACATCCTTGTAGTCCTGATATTTAAAAAGCATCATTATTGACTATCTTGCTGTGCATCAGGGCCTGTATCTGTTATCATGGATCCTCATAGCAACCTCGTTTATTCATTATGCTTATTCTGAAATGTAGACAATATGCTCAGAGGAGGTAAGAAATGTGTCCGAGCAGTCACATCTACTGGCAAACAGAAACCCACGATTCAAACCCAGGTTTGCCTGTTGCCATTGCCTTTTTTTTTTTGTGAGACAGAGTCTCGCTCCATCGCCCAGGCTGGAGCGCAATGGCGCGATCTTGGCTCACCGCAACCTCTGCCTCCCAGGTTCAAGCAATTCTCCTGCCTCAGCCTCCCAAGTAGCTGGGACTACACGCACCCACCACCATGCCCAGCTAATTTTTCTATTTTTAGTAGAGACGGGGTTTCACCATATTGGCCAGGCTGGTCTCCAACTCCTGACCTTGTGATCCACCTGCCTCGGCCTCCCAAAGTGCTGGGATTACAGGCGTGAGCCACGACGCCCGGCCTTGCCTGTTGCCGTTGCCTTTGCAGTTTACAGTGATAAGTATAGAAAGCATATTCAATACATTCTCCAGATGGTCATTATAGATATGTTGATAAAATTTCTACTTTGTTACTGACTTTCAGAATCAGAGATAAATTGACCAGCCAACAGAATGCCCCAGAAATAGTGATTAATTAACTTTATAGAATTCTTAGAAAATCCTTAGAACATATGAATGTTCTGCCATATTTAAAGAATAGTTTGAAACTTACAGTATCCACACAATCTATTTTGCTCTTGGATAGGTAAACTGAATTATGACATTCATGCTAGTTCCTCCAAATACTCAGTTTCAACCATCAGCTCTCTGGAGTGCCTGGTTTGATAATGTGGGCTACTTAGCTTCTTTTTAATGTACTAAGGCTGTTGTGAAGACAAGTTCCTAGAGGTTATTTCGTTTCCTCAGTTGCAGCACACTTTCCTTCATTTATTCAAAATTCTTAGTAATCTTTTATACCCCACCAACTACACAGATACTCAAGGTAGAATCCTGGTCATTGTTATTCTCTCTCACTCCCACAATCAATTTGTTAACATTCGCCATTATTTCTACATTCTTAATAACTCTTTTTTATTTTATTTTATTTTATTATACTTTAAGTTCTAGGGTACATATGTACAACGTGCAGGTTTGTTCCATATGTATATATGTGCCATGTTGGTTTGCTGCACCCGTTAACTCGTCATTTACATTAGGTATATCTCCTAATGCTATCCCTTCCCTCTCCCCCGACCCCACGACAGGCCGAGGTGTGTGATGTTTCCCTTCCTGTGTCCAGGTGTTCTCATTGTTCATTTCCCACCTATGAGTGAGAACACGCAGTGTTTGGTTTTTTGTCCTTGTGATAGTTTGCAGAGAATGATGGTTTCCAGCTTCATCCATGTCCCTACAAAGGACATGAACTCATCCTTTTTTATGGCTGCATAATATTCCATGTGTAAATCTATATTCTTCTTGTATTCACCATTCCAGAGATTTATTTCTTTTTCTCAGTTTTGCCTGCTTGGACTCTTTAAAGAAATGAGAAACCAACTTTTCAGCTTTCATATTTATCTTCTTCCAACCTACCACCAAATTAATTCTTGTGAAATGCATACTTATGTTTGTGCTATCTTGCTTAAAATGACTCAAAGTCATCCTGCTCGTTGCAGGATAAAGTCCAAGCTTCTTAGCAAATCAGTGTGGTGATGGTGTTCCACTGACTCCGATTCAGGCCCTTCCTTTGTCACTTCCAAATATGCACACACAACTCCAGGCATGCCTGACACACCTGCAGCTCCTGGAAGGTCTAATACTCTCCCACCTGAGTCTGTGCCTTTGAACACTGTCCTCCTTCTGCCTGGAAATATCTCTCTTTTGTCCAATTTCTATTTTAATGCAATTCCTTTTTTCACAGCAGATCACTCAATTCCTTTTACATGAAGCCTTCCTTTCCTTTAGAATCAGGAGAAGATGCTCCTTTTCCATGTCCTCATAGCACCATTTATTTATTCAGCCATTCATTCAATCAATAAATATTTTAAGGCAGCCAGCTACAGTGGTTCATGCCTGTATTTCCAGCACTTTGGGACGCTGAGGCAGGAGGATCACTTGAGCTCAGGAATTTGAGGCTGCAGTGAGCTGTGTTTGTGCTACTGAACTCCAACCTGGGCAACAAAGCAAGATCCTGTCTCAACAACGACAACAAAAAGAAATATTTAAAGGAAACTCATTATATGCCAATCACCATTCTATATATTGCATTGGTGGTTTATTTTTGGCTTTTTTAAAAAAATAGACCTTCGTTTATATAACAGTTTTAGACTTACAGCAAAATTCAGCAGAAAGTACAGAGCTCTCATATACCCTCTCCCCTCCACACTGAAGCTTTCCTCACCATCAGCATCCCACGCCAGAGTGGTACATTTATGGTTATGTACACTATATCCTGATTTTTGAAAAGTTTTTTAAAGGTAATCACCCCAAATAAATGGGGGTACATTCATACAATGGAATTTTATTCAGCACTAAAAAGAAATGAGATATCAAGCCATGAAAAGTCATGGAGAAACCTTAAGGTATATTACTAAATGTATTGGCATTTTGTTGAACAAGAAGATAAATTCCCTACTCTCAAATAGACAAGTAAACACACAGACAAGCTGATAAATAACATGAGAGTTTAAAAAATATCTAGTGCTTTCAAAGCAATAACACAAAGAAAGGATATAGAATAACTGAGGGAAGAGGCAGAAGTTTGCTTTATCGTAGGTAGCCAGAAACTCCTCTCTGAAGTACTGTTGTTATTGAGACCTGAATATGAACAAGAGCCTGTCTTGTTAAGAGCTGAGAAATAGTGTTCCTGATAGAAGGGGCAACAAACGCAAACACCCTGATGTAAGAATGAGTTTAACACATTAAGGAAACTAGTGGAAGACCAGCATAGACTCCTGTTGATATGCAACACTCTGTGATACTTTCATAACGTCGAAATGTATACTTTAAGCTCCATGAGGCTCTGTTGCGCCTCTAATCCTCATTAGGCAATACAATGCCGGCTTACAATTTATTAGGCACATAATATTTTTTTTGAAAAAAAAAAATAGAGTGTTTATTTATTTCCCCTTCCATGGTAATGAGCTTCTTGAGGTCAGGACCCATATTTATATATGTGTCTTTGAGGGCTGTCACCAAATTTGACCCAAAGAAGGTACACAGCAAATATGTTTTGAATGAATGGATAAATGAATTAATTAAAGATATAGAAATAATGCGAACATTAAATTGTATTGGCACTTATTTTATAATGTTAACTATAAACTAATTTCTAAATGATGTCACATGTCCTTAACCCAGCTTTACATTAGAAGAGAGGAGGAATGAAATGGGAAAGAGACTAGATGCTGTGCTCATCATCCTTCGTCCCGTTTTCACCTCATTGTCCAAGGACGTGTTCTCCTTCTCTAGGGAGCAGGCTGCCTGTGATTATTTGCACTTCCAGGTGGCACTGCCAAAAGCCTCTGGGAGCTGACTATTTACTGGTTATGGCTAATCCCAGGGTGTTTTTTTTTGTTGTTGTTGCCATTGAGATAAATGGTGCAGGCTGAGAATAAGATCATGAATGAAGCAAGCTTTCACCAGGGGGCAAAAGAAAACTTGTGTTGTATATGATCTTTACAAGATCCCCAGAGTCTATCTGTGGATTTACTTTAAGAAAAAAAATGGAGTCAGGAATTTGGTGTACACAATTCCAATGTTAAAATTGCTATTAAATAGGGAAGAGTTATAATCAATTAATGGTGATAAAATTATTAATTTTGAATCACTTGTTTATCTTTCTTCCTTTTCTCCCTTTTCATGTGTTCTTACTCTTGTTCTTACTCTATATATACTCTCATTTAGTGATAGATCAGGATGAAGACTTTGAGATGTAAATCTTATTTTTCTTCCATTTACCGATGGAAGTAACAAAACCCAGAGAGTGGAACTGACATAATCAAGGTTACATAACAACTAGATGTAATGATGGAATTCATATTTCACTATGTTGCCTCTTGTGCTTTCAAAGGTATTACCTGAGATAAGTTTCTTTAGCTGTAAAATGAGAATACCTTGTTTAACTTGAAAAATTATTGTAAAGACTTAATTTGATATAACTTTTATTCTCCTGAACTAGAATTCAGAGGGATCAGCAGCAGAGTGTGCCCTTTATATAATGATGACTTCAACTGTATGGTGGTGAAGAGCCCGACTCAAAAATTTCACTGTTTAGCCCTGCATGTATTCCACATACTCCACAGAATACTATGCAGCCATGAAAAAGAATAAAATCGTTTGCAGCAACATGGGTGTAGCCGGAGGCCAATTATTCTAAGTGAATTAATGCTGGAACAGAAAACAAAATACCACATATTCTCACTTATGGGGGAGCTAAATATTGAGTATACATGGGAACAAAGAAAAGAACAGTAGGCACTGGGACCTACTTGAGGGTGAAGGGTGGGAAGAAGATGAGGATCAAAAAACTACCTATCAGTGGCCAGGCGCGGTGCCTCACGCCTGTAATCCCATCACTTTGGGAGGCCGAGACGGGCGGATCACAAGGTCCGGAGATCGAGACCAACCTGGCAAACCAGTGAAACCCCATCTCTACTAAAAATCCAAAAAATTAGCCGGGCGTGGTGGCGGGTGCCTGTAGTCCCAGCTACTCGGGAGGCTGAGGCAGGAGAATGGTGTGAAACAAACAGGCGGAGCTTGCAGTGAGCCGAGATCGCGCCACTGCACTCCAGCCTGGGCGACAGAGCCGGACTCCGTCTCAAAAAAAAAAAAAAAAAAAAAAAAAAAAAAAAAAAAAAACTACCTATCAGTTACTATGCTCATTACCTGGGTGACGAAATAATACGTACAGCAAATCCCTGTGACACGCAATTTACCCTTGCAACAAACCTGCGCATGTACCTTCTTGAACCTAAAATAAAAGTTGGAAAGAAAAAAAAGAGAAAATCTGCTTTTGAATGGCAGTCCTGATCATGTGCTGCTGTTGAAAGTTCTATCCACTCACTTTCCAGGACATCAATTCCTTGATGCCACCATCTTCTCGAATACACACACACACACACACACACACACACACACACACGTGAATAGGAAAGAGAAGATGATCAGTGGGAAAATGTGATTAAGCTTTCATTGTATTCCAGCCACTAGACAAGAATATTTATTTAAATATTTTTGTGTATTTCAAAGAAAAACTATTGTGTAACCTCATTTATAATTGAAAGATATAAGACCCACAAAAGCTATCATTCACAAGTTAAGATGTCTTATAAAGTGTCAAAGTCACTGCACCAAGCCATCTCCTCGATGTATTGTTAAATGTATTTAATAGTCTTTGGATTATTGAAAACAGCTGATTAAAAAAATACCAAATAATCAAAGAAGATAGACAAGAAGGTCATTTTAATGTGTTTTATATTCTAAATGCTTTGGCCTCTTTCCAACAGTTGGCATTCACTGTTAGATAATAAATTACAAACCTGGAATACCTTCATAAAATACTATACTTTTTAATAAATATTTGCCATCATTCATCTTTCATAATTTTTTATTCACTTTATTGTTTAACCTTAAAATACCTCTTTGACCATTTGTTAACTTTCTTTAGGTTGCCCTGTTGTATAATCTATGTAAATTTTCTTTTTACTCTTTGAAAAAAAAATAACTCGTTGGATGTTTTACATTAAAATTTAAAGAGTAGAATAATCTTTATGGAAAACAAATGCTGAACATTTTAAAAACATAAAGTCTTGGCAGATAATATAAGGAAGAAAATCTGGGAGAGTTTGAAGATTGTTTAGTTATGGAGCTCTACCATTCATTAATTTCCTATGTTCCATACATACATGCTTTGATATTCTTATCAATCAAACATGTATAGGACATTTACTATGTTTCAGGTCCTAAGAATGGAATTCGGGAGTGGATTACACATGACTTTTGCCCTGAAGGATCTCAACATACAGTAGGTGAAAAATGAAAGCATACAAGCTCAATAAATAAATGGCTTACAAGCGTTTCTTTTTGTTTACCATATTGGCTTCTGATAGTATGCTCACCTTTGCTGTCTACCCAATATTGTGTATGTCTGGCTGGATCTCTATCACCTACTGCTTGAACCACTACCAAGAATCTCTCCCACTCCCAAATAGGATTTCTGCCTCTTGTCCCCAACTGTTTTGCATAACCCCCATCTTGACAGCCTTTTCATGAGCCATAGCCAAACTTTGGTAGCATCACATTTTTTTACTAAGAGCTCGTCTTGGATTGAATTTCAGGACCCTATTTGTGGCATTCTGGCTACCCAGAGAGTTTCTGAGTTTAAGCTAAATAGAGAGAAAAAGGTGAACTAATTTTGTGTTTTGTTATCAAATTGTCATAACTACTTTGAGCTTGGATTCTATGTAGTTCTATTGTACATCGACCAGTGTTTGTAGTAGGACTGTGGGCAGAGGGAATGGGGAAGGAGGCAGAGAGACACACGGACGCTTCCTGAAATCCATCAGCTTCTAGAACTTTGGGTCACTTTACCTCATTTTTCCCACTCTCAAATCTGAGAGTTTTCTTGTTTCGGCCTTAAGCAAATCCTTCCTACCTGGTCATAGAACTGTGATGGTTTTATTGCTCTTAACAACAGTTGAATTATTCTTATACTTAAGTTTCTAGTTTCTGCCGAACTGTAATAACCTCTAACTCCTCGAATTGTGCTCCAAATTTAAAGTAATTCGACTACTTGTCTGTATAAAGTTATTTTTTTCTTTTTCCTTCTTATGTGTGTGTATGTATGTGCAATTGATTGTTATTTAACACATAGTTCCCTAGAGGAAATAGAAGCAAAAAACAAAACAAAACAAAACAAAACAAAAAACAAACCCCAAAGTGTTAAAACAGGCAGCAATAATCCACCAGTTCTCTCTGACCACAAGAGTAAATTCACAGATGAAATTGATTTGTTAAAAACCCCTAGCAATACTTGTGTCCTTTTAAAGAAATTTAAAGATATTCACATTTCTAGGGATAATTTTTAAGATTTTGTGTGAGGCTAGTGTAAGATGAAAAAAAGCCCACTTTATTTAGTTGGGATACATATACAGTAACCCCTTTATCTTTTAACTCTCCATGTCATCTTAGGAGAGTCATTTCTTCTGCTCTAGACTGTATAGCTTCAAACATTGGCCCATTTCAACTCCCTCAATTTTCCTAATGTAGAAAGTATGTTCTGATGATCCTCAATTTTGGTTGATTTAAGAGTTCCAGAGGCCCATAAAGAGCAGAAATTCATATGAGGCTGGTGTGGCATGAGTAGTTGAGTCCTGATGCCTCTACAAACACAGGCGGCTCTTTTTAATCAGAGGTATATATGACCCATATGATGACTCTATAACCAGTATAATGCTATGATATATAAGTCCCAGCCTGGAATGCAGATGAATTTTCCTAAGGAGAAACCCATGAGGAGGGATCCCTTCCCCAAATTCATTCAGTAAAGTATTCACAGCCACATTCCTCTTCTTCTCATTACCTGCCCCAAACAACCAGAGGCCTCTCCCTTTAACCAATGATTTTTTTTCAATGTCTTGGTTACTATTATAGGTTATTTTCTTTATTCAATTTCTTGCCATATTGCACATCACTCTTTACAACCCCAGCCTAAACAGAGCAGCCCCTGTCAATTTCTCTGCCCTGTCTACTCTTCTACAGTTTCTTTCCTTCTATCAGTGGACAATGAGAACTTACACAGACACTAAGCAAAAATTTAAAACGTTCTCTGCCATTGATAATGTGGAAAGAGGATGATTGTGAAACTCCATACACACATATATATGAGCGTGTGCGTGTATGTATACATTGTGAAACTCCATGTACACATACGCATATATATGTCTGTGTGTATATATATATCATAAATATACATATCATATATATAGATATCACATATATATGTATGTTTTTAACCCATAATTTGGGGCATTGATATTACATTTTATTTAGGAATCATGATGTGCAAATAAAAGCAGTTTAAAAGTCACCATACCAGATTAAGTGTTGACAACTATAAATATTTGTTTCATTACAAAAATTCAGCTATATGGAGGAAACAAAGTCGAGATCAAACTGAGGAAGAAGGAATAAAACTTTTTATAAATGCCGTTTCTGGAAATGAGTAAGAGTAGTTTAACACTGTTACTTGGTGGTGTGTTTTGAAAGCTACCTAAGACGTTTACTGTATTACCTTGGTTCTCCTGAACACAGAGCTTGAGACAAGGACTTGGATGCGATGTGGAATGTTTAATTGGGAAGTGATCCCAGGGACTAGGAGTAAGAGAGTGGGAAAGTGAAACAGAAAAACAGAAAAAGCCAAGCAAAAGTGCATCTATTACTGAGGTTAATTCTAGAGTGAATGAGGGCTTGATAACATCAGGGCTTTCTGAGAACCATACAGAACCTCTTGGAATTTTTCACCTGAAGTATGGGATGCAGAGGCATTTATCCAACAATTTTTGTCCCTCTCGCCCCTAGCCCACTCATCGTAGGTGGAAAGATGCCCCTAGGAAGATTAATGCTTCTGCACTGCATGCTTTCATAGTCTTGCAGGGCTTGGCTGCATCAGACAAGACTCAGAGGAGGAAATGAAGATATGAAGCCACAGTGAACCATTATTAGCAGGAAGACAGTAGCCATAGCAGACATAAAAGTGTCCACTTCCATCGTGACTGAAGTTAGAGGGGAAGCCAAGAATATCTGTTGGTGCAGCAGATGTGTCTTCATGCCTGTCATCATACAAATCTTTCAATGGCAAATATATGCTTTAAAAATCAGATAACCAGTGACATTTCTCCTCACATGAATTTAACTGAAGAGTACATTTAAACATGTTCCTATCTTGATGAAAACAAGTAGTTTAAACCAATGACAGTCAAACTTAGATACGCAGAGGCAAGGGACTATCTGATTTTTGCATTCTAAGCACCCATCACAATAATTAACACCTGAATGGTATTTGATAAAAATAGCCAAATATATAATAACGGATTTAAATCAGTAGAAAATCTACAGGTCAGATATGCTTTGAAACCTAGAATGTGAGATCTATGAGGGAGTTTTGAAATAGCCAAGTACTGGGAATGCCTGCATATTTTATGTATCATTTTAAGATTCATAAAGTGACAGTCGAAAGAGCCGTGTGCCTTTAAGTACTACTAAAAAAGGAAAGAGTACAGTATGTAATTAATAATGTCTACTATGGGTGCAAGAAATAAAAGTAGAACCAGTAGTTTGATGTATTGGCCTTTATGAATTGTTGTCTTACACTCCCATTTTAAAGATTGTAAAGTACAATCATATGCCGCATAAAGTCGTTTAGGTCAACTACCGATTGCATATATAACAGTGGTTATGTAAGATTATAATGGTATAATAGAGCTTCAAAATTCCTATCACCTAACATGTGCTGTACTATAATTTTTGTTGCTATTTTAAGTTGTGTTAATATACTATATATAACAACTTAAAATAACAATACATGTTATTAATATGCAATATATAACTACATATATATTTTATTATTGAAAAAAATATATATGCTGTAAAAGAGACTCAGGCAAGTCCTTCAGGAGGTATTCCAGAAGAAGGCATTCTTATAGGACACAGTGGCTCCATGCATGTGATCGCTCCTGAAGGCCGTCCAGTGGGACAAGGTGTGAGGTGAAAGACAGTCATACTGATGACCCTAACCCTGTGCAGGCCTAGGCTAATGTGTGTTTGTGTCTTAAAGAATAAAGACATAAAGAAAAAAATATTTGTGTACAGGTGTACAATTTGTGTTTTAACCTAAGTGTTATTACAACACTCAAAAATTTAAAAGAAATGTAAACATTCTTAAAATAAAATGTTAGAGTAAGTTACGTTGAATTTATTGCTGAAGAAAAAAAAAATTTAAAGATAAATGTAGTGTAGCCTAAGTGTACAGTGTTTGTAAAGTCTTCAGTAGTGCACAGTAATTTTCTAGGCCTTCATATTCACTCATCACTCACTCACTGACTCACCTAGAGCAACGTCTAGTCCTGCAAGCTCCATTCATGGTAAGTACACTATACGAGTACCATATTTTTACTGTACCTTTTCTGTTTAGATGTGTTTACATATCTAAGTATACATACATGAATATTTACCATTGTATTATAATTGCCTAAAGTATTCAGTACAGTAACATACTATACAGCTTTGTAGCCAAGGAACAAGAGGCTATACCATATAGCCTAGGTGTGCAGGAGGGTATGTATACATCTAGGTTTCTGTAAATGCACTCTAGGATGTTTTCACAATAACAAAGTCACCTAACAATGCATTTCTCAGAATGTATTAAGCAACACATGACTGTAATATAATTATTTGTAATCTAATTATGAGTTCACATAATGATTAAGGGCATGGATTAGAATCTAGATTCTTTCTTAAGCTAAATAATGAGGTTTAGAAGGAAATGAAAAGTAGATAATGACTGTTTACTTAGCAGATTTGTGGTAGAATGGTACATAATGAATATAAAAAGTGGGGCTGGTTAATGAGTAAAAAAAAAGAAAGAATGAATAAGATCTAGTATTTGATAGCACAACAGGGTGACTATAGGCAATAATAATTTAATTTTACATTTTAAAGTAACTAAAAGAATATAATTGGATTGTTTGTAACACAAAGGATAAATATTTGAGGTGATGGACACCCCACTTACCATGATGTGATTATTATACATTGTATGCTTTTATCAAAATATCTGTATACCCCATAAACATATACACCTACTGTGTACCCACAAAAATTAAAAAATAAAAGATTTTTAAAAACCCTATGTAACATTGAAACTCGATGGCAGCTATTACCAGAAATGATTTACAAAACCTCCTATTGCAAAGTTCTTCTAAGTCAGAAAAGCATAGCTGATATGAAATCAAGTGAGATGAACCATACCATGTCTTTTTCAGGGCTGTTGAACAAGAACTGCCTGTATTTTCAGAGTAGAATCTTGGCTAAGATGTGCTGGAAACAGTGCCATCTGGTTGTCCATTGTCTAGATATAGAAAAAGGACTTTAGTTAAAACTCATTTGAAACAGAAAAGCTAAGGAGGGTTGTTGCTATAGAGTGTGGCCAAATTGAGGAGAACAAAATGCATGGGCTGCTTCTCTGAATTTTGCCTGAGGGTTGTGTCCCAACTCTAATGACCAAGACTAACTACAGAGTATGGCCACAACTGGATTACATGTACATTATGGAGGAATCTGTTAATGGATGTGAATATTTCTCTTTTTTGTGGTCTCAATAAGAAAGCATTCTAAGTATACTTCTGTGGCTTAAAATCTGTAACGAAACTCATCAATGCCTATTGCTAGGGGGAAAAATAGTCTAGTTGAACTAAGAGCTACACTGAACATGAAAAAAGAAAATAAGTGCTTAGCTCCAGGTGAAGCTAAACTATGCATGTCAGCATGTGCTCTAAAGATAGTGATGCTTGCACTGTGTCAAAAAAGGTAGTGACTAAAATAGCCTATCCTTCTTTCTTGCTCCTTGCATCTCCCACTCTGGTCAACTGGAGGGCTCATTTTATCCATAGAATACCACAGTTAGCATCCTCAGTCATGAGAATAAATGTACCACAATCAATCAGAAAAATCTACTATCAATGGACGCTATATTTCTGAGGCTACTATTGGCATAGGGTAAAATGTTTGCTTATCCAGGGGTTAAATATAAAAAAAAAGGAAATAAATGCATTGTTAGATTCCTTAAAACTTATTTCCCTTTAGGAGTCAGAGAAAACATGATGCTGATATATATAATTGGGAGGATTTTCCTTAATAAATATATCTACCATTTATGTTCATGCTTTCTTGATCTTCAAAGTTTTTCAGACGTTAGTTTGAGTCTAACTAGCTTAAATTTTGCAAAATGGAATTAACATGGTTTTTGCTGACTTATTCACAGAATATTTGCAGAAGCATATGATATCATTCATGGAAAAATAATTTGTGGACTGTAAAGCCCAATTGAAATAAAGCAACTAAATACTTTTTTACAGGTTGGGGTTTAAAATTTTAATGTCTATGCCTCTCTCTCTCTCCCTCTCTCCCTCTCTATCCATCCATCAGTCTATTCTATCTATCTATCTATATCTATATCTATCTATCTATATCTATATCTATCTATCTATCATCTATCTATCTATCTATTTTTTTTTTTTTTTAGATGGAGTCTCGCTCTGTCACCCAGGCTAGAGTGCAGTGGCATGATCTTGTCTCAGTGCAACCTCCGGCTCCTGGGCTCAAGCGAGTCTCCTGCCTCAGCCTCCAGAGTAGCTGGGATTACAGGATGCGCCACCATGCCCAGCTAATTTTTGTACTTTTAGTAGAAACAGGGTTTTGCCATGTTGGCCAGGCTGGTCTTGAACTCCTGACCTCAAGTGATCCGCTCGCCTTGGCCTCCCAAAGTGCTAGGATTACAGGCATGAGCCACCACGCCTGGCCTCTAACTATCATCTATCATCTATCTATCTATCTATCTATCTATCTATCTATCTATCTATCTATCTATCTCTCTATCTATCTATCATCTATCTACCTATCATTTATATTTAATGCACACCTGTTTCAGACTAGGCTCCTCCATAAACTCTATAGACAAGAATTTGTTTACTCCTTTAATGTTTGTCTGTAAGACATCTTTGATTAAAATAGGGAGGCTTACTTTTAGTTTTTTGCCCAAGGTCAATCTGGGATTTGAACCCTAAGCTTCCAACTACAAAGACAGCCACATTTCTTTCCAAAGAATCCAAATTGAATGTATTTGATGAGGTAACTGATATCACCGATTGAGATCTGATTTGCTAGTTCTATAGGAATTTTGCACCTACATACATTTTTAATATAAGTTTTCATCCCAAGGATCTTGTCAAAAACCTACTCTTTTACTCACCTTACCAACACTTGGAGGCATGACTTATTTCTAAAACAAAACTGCAAGGCAAATGTTCACTGCAAAGTAGACCAGAGATGAAGATATTTAGAAACGATTTTTTTTTCAGTTGTCGTATAGAATGCAGCATTTTAGTGGTTTATTTTTTTTCCATTTCACAGCCAGTGTTTATACACAAAAATCTTGGAATACTCTTGTTTTTGTTTCATCTGTTGCAGCTTTTCTAGGAGCACCACTGTCTTCCAAAAACAAGTAAAATGACTAAGATTACATTAATTTGCATTGCATTACATAACCTGTTGAGAAAACAGAACGTGTTTATAATTTTTAAAATAATTTTATCATAAATACAAGTCTACATATCAAATCAGAGTGATTTTCCAGAAGATCCACTTTTTATGCAGAAGTGTAACATGTAACTCAGTCCTAGCTAATCCAACTATTGCAACCTCCTAACCACAGTGATTGGTTCAGTTATGAGCATGTGATCCAATGACAGTCAATGAAATTTACTAAAACTCTTCCTTCAATTTGATAGGAATGATTCTTACAGTTTTTGCTGCAATTACCTAAAAGCATTTAAGCTAGCATTACTATAAATATTTCTGACATAACAAAAGGAGGCAAGAGAGAGAGAAACCAGGCCCTTAAACATTTTCCACAATATTTTATAATGAAAATATTCATACATAGAAAGTGAATGAAGCTATTGTACATTGATTACCAGATTACCCACTAATCAGATTCTGAAATTAACAGTATATAGAGATTTGCTTTTTCATACACCTAATTCATCCTTTTGTCCACTCACAAAAGGATATCACTTTGATATCAAAATCATATCAAAATCACTAACTTTGATAAAATAAGTCACAGACTAGTTTGATAATATCCTCGCATCTATGATGCCAGGCAGAATTTCTGCTGGAATTTTAGTTACATTCATCAATAAATTCCCCCTTTTACTGAAGCTCGTTTGATGCAAATGGCATAGTGAGTTTTTAAATTAACATAGTGAGTTTTATAAATGGCATAGTGAGCTTTTAAATTAATAGTTGTACATAACTGTTGAGTTGTTTTCCTCCTTCCTCCCACCTCGTTCATAGAAAGTGTGAATAAAGAAGAATATCAGTCCAAAATGGTTCCCATAATCTGTTATTTGTGCAATGACCCTCACAACACATTCCCATAAGTAACTATTGGAATATAAAAATTTGTTTTCAAATACCTTTCCACTTGGTTGAATATATTTTCATGAGCCAATACTTTGTCATAACATAATAAGGAATATTTGTTGTAAACGCTTTTAGTGAGTGCTACGGCAGAACACTTCCCAAATCACTGAAAGTATATTTTGGAGTTGCAGCAGTTACCAGAGTCTGCTAATGAGGATAGAGTTTATGCTGTAAAATTTTCAAAGCTTACAAATCATAATTGGATCATGAAGAGATCGTGAAATATCAAATATTATTTTAAGTGACTTCTAACAATAAAATTACTGCCTGGGGATTTTCTCAGTATGAGACTTTGAAATCTTTTTGCTAAAATCCTAGCCATAGAGCTCAGATAAATATAATTTAAAGTTTTAAGCCAATATTTTAATGTTTTGAATACTTCTGTATTTCTTAATAAATATTTTATAAGCTATCACCACTGATGCATTTTAAGCATATGAAAAACTTACATAGTAATTAACGTAGCACCCCCAGTGAAAAGTTGGAAAGGTTATTTTAAATAGTGCAGATATTGCAAAAGCTATCCAAGTAAAACAGAGTAAACGCATGAAATCTTCAAATCTTCATTAGGGTTACCAAATATAAATGGCTGGCTGAGGTCATTCATGCAATCTTTTCTATTTCTTTCTTTATCTCTAACTGAATTTCAGTAAATAAAATGTGAATGAGCCTTTGTCATACACTTACATAATTTCTTTCATGTAAGTAGGTGTTTTGTCTCATCAAACCGGCAGCTGGAGTGGCCCCAAAAGCAGTGGAAGGGGAATTCCCACAAGGAAGGGCCCCCAACCTTCCCAAGATGGGGCTGGTTGGGATTCCAAGGAAAGAAGCACCAAATGTGAGGGAGATCAGTCGAAAGCATTTATTAGGTAAACATACTTCTAGAGGTGTTGCAGCAATCCTCACAACGGGATAATGAAAGAAAAGGGGTGCTCTACCTAGATAGGTTTACAGAGACGGAGCCAGGGTGTGGAGTCTCTATGAGGGCTTAAGGAATTTGACTCAGAGCTGTGGCCTCTTTCTTTCGGTGTTTTGGGCAACAAGCTATATACCTTTATCAGTGTTTGGGAAAGTTCAAGACTCCTGTTTAGGTTCAATTCAGCTGGGAAAAATCTGCAACTGTCTGTGTCACATTGTGGCCACAGGGCACTGTGCGATTTTCAGTGAGAACACAGAAAGAAAATGGCGGGGGGGACTGGGGACCCTACAGTGGGTGTCAGTATCAACCAGGGCCTTTTAACCATAAGCTGTTCTTTTACAGGAAGCTTAAAGATGTGTTGTGCTGTCTTGATAGATATAACACATTTTCTGTGATACATAAACACCATGGAATACTATGCAGCCATAAAAAAGAATGAGGTCATGTCCTTTGCAGGAACATGGATGGAGCTGGAAGCCATTATGTTTAGCAAACTAATGCAGGAATAAAAAGCCAAATACTGCCTTTCTTACTTACAAATGGGAGCTAAATGATGAGAACACATGGACACATAGAAGGGAACCACAGACACTGGGGCCTAACAGACAGTGTGGGGTGGGAGGAGGGAGAGGATCAGGAAAAATAACTAATAGATACTAGGCTTCATGCCTGGGTGATAAATTATCTGTACGGCAAGCCCCAAGACCAAGACTACCTATGTAACAAATCTGCAAATGTACCCCTGAACTTAAAATAAAAGTTAAAAAAAGAAATAATACATTTTTATATGGCTATTATTTAATGCCTACTAACTCTGTATCAGGTAGTATTCTAAGTACATGTCATATTTTATTATATTCAACTTTTTTAAACTATAATTTCCTAAAATAATTATGAATGCCCCCCATTTGTAGAAGAGGAAACAGGTAAAAAGAACTTAATAACTTGGTCAATTTCACACAGATAAAATCTGTGACCTATCTGACTCCGAAGACAATGTTCTTTACAACTGTGCTTTTCAAACAGGAAAAAATGAGGACCATCAAGAAGATGTAAACACCCCAGATGCCAAAGCCATTCAGTGTGAAAGACACTTTATTTGATGTTCAAGCCAGACCCTCTCTGCCAATGATCGCATCAGTCTTCTGCAGGGGCCGATGTGATAATGTGGTCATCCAGAAGCTCCCCCTAGTCCTTAATGTAAAATTAATGCCCTCTAATAGAGGTCTACACATTATGTGGAGAACTGGAGGACCCTTTAAATATAGATGCAGACACTCAGGAACCTACAGACTGCAGTTTGAAAATGTTTCAAAAAGAACTGTTGTGAAGGTCAGAAAAAGATGCAAGGTCCCCTGAGCATCAAAAGTTCTCAATCAATGGGAGATGCTCATTTTTAGTGTTTTAATAATAGCAGCCAACAACCAGGAACATTGCGCTGGCCAGTCTTTTGTACTTTTAAGCCAGACAATTGAAAGGCTGACATTATTACAATGTCTTCTTCTCTACCTTTGTAAACTTATCTGCCAGATATACAAATTTGTGACCTTGAGATATGGTGAAAGGACAAAAATGAGCTGGGAGCTGGTGATGGAAAACACTCCCTTTTATGAAGTTGGTGTGCTCAACCAATGAATGGACTTACCAGTTCTTTAGAAAATTCCACAGTAGGCAACAGAATCAACACTGAAATAGAAATGTATTCCTGGGTTCTGTTTCCTTCCCGTCTTGTTGGTTTATACACCATTAACTTTGTATTATCACTCCAGATGCATCAGTTCTATAAAGCATGTTTTATGCTTTGCTTTGCTGGTTTGATTGTCTTAAACACATTCCAGTTTAACACACTAGTTTAACTCCTGCCTCTGTCAGAAAAAGCCAGTGTGAAATAGAATTTAATGCATAGTTCCTTCAGAAGCAGTGTTGAGTAATTCAGAGGTTCCACAATATGTTTATTAAGCACCTAATATGTACTAAGAATTGATTAATCTCTGTGGATAAAACATAGAGCCAAAAGAGATGCATTCTTTGCTGGCATGAAATTTGTGGCCTAATGTATAAAAGGACAATAAGTAAATGTTTTCTGATCTTTGGCCAAGCTTTCTCTCTAAATCTAGAATAAATCATCTTATTAAAGAGTAAGATAAAGTACATCATAGACATTTCAAATATTAAATCTGAAAGAGAGTTAAATCTTGGGATGGCAAACACTTATCAGGAAAGATGTCACCACTCCACCCATGCCCGTAGTAGACATCATTAATTGACCATTGTAATCTTCCTTCATGGATTTCGGTGTAAACTCAAACTCTATCACAGCATGGCTTTCTATACAGGCACTGTCAATTATTAGAAATATACACAATAGTTGTCTTTGTTCTTTTTTGCTATTCCTAATGCACTTCATCTGCTCCTATTTGCTAAATGTTGTAATTGACAACTAGAAAGGCCACATAAGCTAGCCTAGGTGAACCAGTCTGGAAGATGCTAAGCTGGAATCTGAATTGGGTTTTCTAAATGTCCATGCAAAACTCTCTTCCATTCCATCATACACCCTCATCTCACTGCCATAAAGCACTTCAGAATGAAACATATCGGAAGATATATGATTTTGAGAAGAAAAGGGGATTTTATGATGGTGTGCTGAAGTCATAATATGGCTGGATAATCCTATTTTTCTTTTATTTTAAAAAAATACTCTGAAATACTTTTAAAAATAAACTTTTATTTCTTCCTAGTGTTGTGAGAAAAGAGGCCCTTCCTCTATGCCCACGGTAGAATTCCAAGAACTGCTCTTTACTGCCAAGTCTTGGAGTCGAGATTAATCACATCTAATTCTCAAGCTTAGAACTTAATGTGACAGATAAGTAGCTTGAAATAAGCTTCATATCTTCATTAGTGTTGTATAATTGAAAAAAAAGAACATTTTTATATCATGATTGTACTCTTCAAAAATTCTTCCAAAACATAGTCCCAAACCACTACAAATGTCTTAGAAGTGGGACTTAGAAAGCTCCTCAAAGAACTGAAACAATTGTCTTCCAGAATTCAAGAAACCATTGTCGAAAGTGAAGAATAATTTGTTAATTCATTTTATCTAAAACTACAGTATGACTTTCCATTCTCATTCCCAGTGACATTAAATAATTATAATAAATAAGTGGAATTCACTATTAGAGAAATCTCATAATCAAATTGCCCAGCAATGATGCCTAGCACATAGGATAAAAAGGGTCATGGTCTCAAACTATCTCCTCAGCACTCCTACCAGGGGAAAAACTAAAAGCAAATATTGACTGTGAGGGAAAAAGTAACAACTAAACATTGGGAAATATGGTGGATACCACCCAAATCAAGTGATTGAGGCTAGTTATAATCAATAACGGGACATTTGGAAATTATGTTTCGCCTGACAAAATGCAATGGAAAAATCATGGTGACACTCTGGTGATCTAGAGGCTTAATTAAGATGTGTACCCTGGCCAGGAGTGATGGCTCATGCCTCTAATCCCAGCACTTTGGGAGGCCAAAGTGAGTGGATCACCTGAGGTCAGGAGTTTGAGACCAGCCTGGCCAACATGGTGAAACTCCATCTCTACTAAAAATATAAAAATTAGCCGAGCATGGGGGCAGGTACCTGTAATCCCAGCTACTCAAGACGCTGAGGCAGGAGAATCACTTGAACCTAGGAGGCAGAGGCTGCAGTGAGCGGAGATCGTGTCACTTTACTCCAGCCTGGGCCACAAAGAGAGACTCCATCTCAAAAAAAAAAAAAAAGTGTACCCTGGATCTAATCATGAGGAAATATCTGTCAGACAAAGAGTGAGTTTTATTTTGCAAGATAACTGATCTGTAATACTTAAGGGTGTCAGAGATATGAAAACCTAGGAAGCACTTGAGGAACTATTCCAGATGGAAGGAGACTGAGGAGGCGTGGCAACTAGGTGCAATGTAGGATCCGGTATTGGATCCTTTCACCATGAAGAGCATGGTGAGATAATTGGTGAAACTTGAATGAGATGTGGACTGGATGGTAGTGATATGTGGATATGAATTTGATGATTCGCTGTTTGTGCCGTTATTATGTCTTAGGGAAGCCTAGTTTGTGAGAAATGGACTTTGTGGTATTGAGGGTGGTGATATATCACATCTGTTGCCTGAACTTAGGAGGCTCAGAACAAATATATATATATTTGTCCTGTTCTGGCTATCATTCTGCAAGTTTTAAATTATGTCCAAAAAAGTGGGCTCATTTGACAGTGTTTTTGTGTGCCCTAGTTTCACTGGGAAATTCTCATGTGCATTCTTCTAAGCACATTGCATCTGTTTACTAATTTAATCTCTATAACAACTTTATTAGCCAGTTACTATTATTAACCCTATTATATGGCTGAGAAAACTGAGGCATAGAGGAATTATTATTATTATTATTATTATTGTTGTTGTTGTTATCTGAGACAGTCTTGCTGTATCATCCAGGCTGAAATGCAATGACATGATTATGGCTCACTGCAGCCTCAAACTTCGAGACCCAAGTGATCTTACCACCACAGTCCCCTGAGTAGCTGGGATCACAGGCATGCACCACCACATTCTGCTAATTTTGTTTATTTTTAGGGTCTCACTATGTTGCCCAGGCTTGTCTCAAATTCCTGGGTTCTGCCTCCCTAAGTGCTGGGATTAAGGCATAAGCCGTGGTGCCCAGCCAAGGAATTATGAATGTTGGCAATGATCACCTAATTGGTAAGAGTTAGAAAAAGGGATCTAATCCAGGCCAGTGTTCTTAACCTCTATGTTTGGTCATAGACTAAATATAGGCAGCAAATCCTGAAATTACAGCAATATAGGTATAGCATAAAACCTTGAAGAGCTCACATCTGTAAATTAGATTTATTGTATTCTGTCCAGCTAATGCTGCCAAATACTTTGTGGTAGGCATTGGCTTTGGTGCTGGATGGGATTCAAAGTACATTTTAAAATATTTAAACATAATGCCTAAATATATAAAAAAGAAAGAAAGAATATGCAGGAAATCATTAGAAACTGGGAAGTTGAGGCGGGTGGATCACCTGAGGTCAGGAGTTTGAGACCATCCTGGACGACGTGGTAAAACCCTGTCACGACTAAAATATACAAAAATTAGCTGGGCGTGGTGGTGGGCACCTGTAATCCCAGCTACTCGGGAGGCTGAGGCAGGAGAATCGCTTGAACCCGGGAGGCAGAGGTTGCAGTGAGCCAAGATTGCACCACTGAACTCCAACCTGGGCAACAGAGTGAGACTCTGACAAAAAAAAAAAAAAAAAAGAGGCTGGGCGCGGTGGCTCACGCCTGTAATCCCAGCACTTTGGGAGGCCGAGGCGGGCGGATCACGAGGTCAGGAGATCGAGACCATCCTGGCTAACACGGTGAAACCCCGTCTCTACTAAAAATACAAAAAATTAGCCGGGCGTGGTAGCGGGCGCCTGTAGTCCCAGCTACTCGGGAGGCTGAGGCAGGAGAATGGCGTGAACCCGGGAGGCGGAGCTTGCAGTGAGCTGAGATCGTGCCACTGCACTCCAGCCTGGGCGACAGAGCGAGACTCCGTCTCAAAAAAAAAAAAGAAAGAAAGAAAGAAAGGGAAGGGAAGGGAGAGAAGGAAAGAAAGAAAAGAAAGAAAGAAAGAAAGAGAGAAAGAAAGAAAGAGAGAAAGAGAGAGACAAAGAGAGAGAGAAAGAGAAAGAAAAGAAAGAGAGAGAGAGAGAAAGAAAGAAAGAAAGAAAGAAGAAAGAAAGAAAGAAAGAAAGAAAGAAAGAAAGAAAGAAAGAAAGAAAGAAAGGAAAAGAAAAGAAAAGAAAGAAAGGAAGGAGAAAGAAACTAGAAAAAACCAGAGGGAACAGAAGTTATATTGTGGTAATGAAATCATAAGAAAGATTCAAATCCATGTGATAACACAAGGTGGTAGTTTATGCTTCGGGATTTGGTATTCTTTGATTCCTTGTCAAGCTCTGCAACTCACTACTACAGTCACTGAGCAAGTAGGTAACGTCTTCTGGATCTGTATTTTTATTTGGAAAATGGGATAATAATGCTAAGTCAGAGTGTTTTGCAGAAAGATAAAGTATACTTTTACTAAGCATCAATACTTATGTAGATTATGTGCTCATTAAATATCAATTTTTCTTTTTTTTTTTTTTGCTATCAAATAGTAAGTTTTATTCATTCTATATTTTGGTAGCCATGAACCATTCCTACCTCCCCCAACCCTCTCACTACCCTTCCCAACTCTGTTAAACACCCTTCTACTCTCTATGTCCATGAGTTCAATTATTTTGATTTTTAGATTCCAGAAATAAGTGAGAATGTATGATGTTGGTCTTTTCTGTGCCTGGTTTATTTCACTTAACATTATGATGTTCAGTTCCATTCATGTTGTTGCAAATGACTGGCTTTCATTTTTTATGGCTAAATAGTACTCCATTGCATATCTGTACCACATTTTCTTTTTTTTAAATTTTATTATTATTATACTTCAAGTTTTAGGGTACATGTGCACAACATGCAGGTCTGTTACATATGTATACATGTGCCATGTTGGTGTGCTGCACCCATTAACTCGTCATTTAGCATTAGGTATATCTCCTAATGCTATCCCTCCCCCCACCCCCCACCCCACAACCATCCCTGGTGTGTGATGTTCCCCTTCCTGTGCCCATGTGTTCTCATTGTTCAATTCCCACCTATGAGTGAGAACATGCGGTGTTTGGTTTTTTGTCCTTGCGATAGTTTGCTGAGAATGATGGTTTCCAGTTTCATCCATGTCCCTACAAAGGACATGAACTCATCATTTTTTATGGCTGCATAGTATTCCATGGTGTATATGTGCCACATTTTCTTAATCCAGTCTGTCATTGTTGGACATTTAGATTGGTTCCAAGTCTTTGCTATTGTGAATAGTGCTGCTATAAACATACGTGTGCATGTGTCTTTATAGCAGCATGATTTATAGTCCTTTGGGTATATACCCAGTAATGGGATGGCTGGGTCAAATAGTATTTCTAGTTCTAGATCTCTGAGGAATTGCCACACTGACTTCCACAATGGTTGAACTAGTTTACAGTCCCACCAACAGTGTAAAAGTGTTCCTATTTCTCCACATCCTCTCCAGCACCTGTTGTTTCATTAACTTTCCTAAGGTTTTCAAGGGATAACTCTTCCCTTTGTAGGGAGAAAAAAAAAGGAAAAACTGAGTATCATGTTGTTTTCAAAGTTGGGAATGTATTATTTCTATAAGATATTTTTTCATCCCTCCCCATAATAGCTCGTTTCTTAGAATATTCATTGGGGATTTGGTATAACAACCTCATTTGTAAAGGCCAAAGGGGATGGAAGAGGAAGGGAGCAGTTAATGAGTGATAGGTGACAAGTCAAGGAGAAGGTGCTGGTCACTGTGCATAAGAGTGCTAACAACATTCTGTCTGTTTCTTTTCCCTGCTGTTAGCATTCATGTTCTGTCACTAGTGTGCAATCCTTTGCTTGCTTGGAATTAGACAGTGATGTTAAGCCATTTTGCAAATCTCAGCTAGTCCACAAGAGGTGTGGCCCCAAAATTCCCAGCTATTTTTGCTAGCCGGATTTTAAATGCCCAAGGCTTTTGAATTTATTATAATTTAAGAATAATCAGTAGACCACCTCTCCTCTTTGGTTACTTCCATCTCTGTGTCTCAATGTCATTCCCAGCTCTGAGTATTTAACTCTAATTTCTCACTCAGTGACAAAACTCCAGATTTGTTGGAGCAATTTTGGCATTTAAAATGAAACAGCCTCCTTATATTACTGTGAGCAAGGTACCCAGAAGCCCCTATGAATTTCCTATTTCCATATGTACCAGATTTTCACATTCTGAAATGTTTCTTATGGGAACACGAGAAAACAGTTATAATTAAACTTAAGTAGAGAAACTATATTTAACACACTCTCTGGGATATATTCTGGAGAAGAGGCTTCAAAGCAAATCCTACATTAGTACGCACCCTGGGGTGGTGGGTGTAAAGTCAGAGGGGTCCTCTCCCTTTCCCCTAAGCCTAATCTTAATATCTTTAGTAAGTGAAACCAGAAAATGCTTCTTTGGGGCAAGGACAAACAAACAAGAAACTTCCTTTTGCCTATGCCCACATTTGACTTTCAAGCAATGCATATATTTTTCCTGCTAAGACAGAAGTAGATTTGCATTGATTTATAAAAATGCCATCTTATTCAGAAATTAAGGCAAAAAATTGCTAAAGAATCATCTGCTACTTGCTTTGTGGAAGAAGGTAAAATAGTAATCAGATTCTGAGAAAGAAGAAGATTTATCTCTTGTCCACCCCTTCACTCGTATTTTCTCTTGGATCCAGGAAAAGGAGTTTTTGTTGATCAATTATCCACACATTTTGTGTTAGTTTTCTATTCTTGCTATAACAAATTACCACAAAGTTACTGGCTTAAAACAACACAATTTACAATCTCTCAGTTACGGTAGTCAGAAATCCAAAGTGGGGTCTCACTGGGCTAAAATCGGGGCGGCAGTTGGTACGTGTTCCTTTTAGTGACCCTAGGGGAAAAATTAATTTTTCCCTCTTCCTCTATCTTCAAAGCCAGAAACATAACATATTCAAATCTCTGACTCTGACCTCCTCTTCTGCTTTCAGAGGCTATCAGTGAAGACTCTTCCATTCATAAAGGCCACTGTGATTACATAGGGACTACTTGAACAGTCCGGGATAATCCTCCCATCTCAAATTCAGCTAATTAGCAACCTTAATTCCATCTACAATCTTAATTCATCATGCCACGTAACATGACCTCTTCACAGGCTCTGGCACCTAGCAGGCAGTCATCTTTAGGTGGCCGTTCTTTAGCCTACCACATCTATCAACCCAAAGTTACTGGATTTCAGTTTAGTCATTTGAAATGATCTAGTCAATGGCATGCCTAGCACTATGCTGAAATGAATGAATGACAAAGGAGAGGAAAATACACTTGCCTTCTATGAATTTAAGAGATTTTGATTTTTACCTTATTTTCACCATCACCCAAATGAATTTCCATGCACAAGCAATTTATATTTCCCTTTATTCTATTCACTCATCTGACAATGGAGTGAAACACGGTTCAATTGTAAAAGTATTTTATGATCCATAATAATTGTTGCTTCTCCTAACAATTCTGCAAATAGGGAAAGTAATATCAAAATATAAAACTATCTTTTGCCAGAAGATGGCTTGCCTGGAAAGAAGGGAGCGTGGCTGTAAGTTAACTTTGTATCCAGAATGTAGATATCTTAAATCTTCAAGAGCATAAGGATCATAAAAGGCATTTTACCCTGTACTGTGTGGGTTAGATATGCATACATAAGAAAGGTACAACAATGTATAAGAAGTAAATAAATTTGCCCAATATTTCATTTTGAATGAGAATTTAATGTAATAGACCCATGAGTGTATCAACTGTCATAATAAAAAGTGTGGCAATGAGAAATCAATGATATACAACCACACAGAGAAATACAGATACATTTCACAATGCTTAGTTAAGGCAGAAACAAACAATTACATACTGAAATTAAGATTATAGATGCTATTTTTATAAAACACAAAAAGTTAAGAATGTGACAGCCTTTTAGAGGGTTTAGAACCTGACAGCAATCACAAGAGAGGCAGATTCTGGAGTGCTGGTAATGCTCTGTTTCTTGATCTTAGTGCTGATTGAATGAGTTTGTTTAGTTACTGAAATTTTATGGTGTCGTACACTTTAAGATGTGTACTTTTCTGTATGTATAATCTATTGTACATTTCAAAAAATTTAAAATGGGTTTACCTGATGTATTTGTCCATTTTCACACTGCTATAAAGAACTGCCCAAGACTGGATTATTTATAAAGAGAAGAGGTTTAATTGACTTACAGTTCCACATGGATGAGGAGGCCTCAGGAATCTTACAATCATGATGGAAGGGGAGGCAGGCATGTCTTACACAGCTTCAGAAGACAGAGGAAGAGCAGGGGAAATGACCACTTATAAAACCATCAGATCTCATGAGAACTCACTCACTCTCATGAGAACAGCATGGGGGAAACGGCCCCCATGATCCAATCACCTCCCAACAGGTCCTTCCCTTGGCACCTGAAAATGGGAAAATAAATAAATTTACCATTATATAAACCACAAATATAAAACACCACACATATACTTTAGTAATCATAGTTACACCAATACTTTATTATTTATAATCATTTCCTCAAATATAAAATTAATGCCTCATAGGGCAACTTTACTTTCTATGTATACCAAGACATATTTGTAAATATGAGAGAGGCTTGTGAAAAAAAACACCTATTAATATTTGTGAAAACAATATATGAGAATCTGATGGGCAGATTATGATTATGTCCTTTTAATAAGATTTTTTTTTTTTTTGAGACAGTGTCTCACTCTGTCGCCCCGGCTGGAAATCTCAGCTCACGGAAGTCTCGACCTCCAGGACTCAAGCAATCCTCCCACCTCAGCCCTCCGATTAGCTAAGACCACAGGCACATACCACTATGCTTGGCTAATTCTGTTTATTTTTTGTAGAGACCAGGTCTCACTATGTTGCCCAGGCTGAACTTGAACTCCTGGGCTCAAGTGATCCTCCTTCCTTAGCCTCCCAAAATGCTGGGATTACAGGGATGAGTTACCACATCCAGCCAATAAGCATTCTTAATTTCATGTATTCTTTTTCTTATATTATTCCTTTAAGCAATTTATCTCCCAAGTTAAACTGGGTTATCACTAACAGCAAGTTAAATTTTTCTCCTAAAATCAGTAAAACTTTTATAACAAGCACTGATTTCTGCAATAGCCATGCCTGTCCCAAGGACATTCTGTACTACTCTGCTCTTACTGAGTGGAACGGGTCTCTGTGGCACCAACGAGTACCCACTCACAGCTCAACGCATTACTCCATCATGGAACACTGTTCTGAAGATCAAAAATACTTTCTTTTAAAACAATCCAAGTGCATGATTGATTAAGTAGACACCCATTTAAACAATCCTCTATTCTGTCATGAATATAATATAGCACACATATTTTACCAGGAGTATTTGCTTCAAATGATGCTTATATTTTGGGCTAACCCAGTCAAATGACTCTACAGCTATCCAACTAGCTGCAAGGAAGGAATATACAACTAGCTGCGAAAAAAGTGGGTATACTCTTGTGGAAGGCTAGTCCTTTATACGTAGGCAGGTGAAAAATATGCTCTGTAAGACTTAGTGGATGCAAGTTCTAAGTCCTAAACTAAGCTGTAACATGAGAAGCCTAAATAACATGAGTTTCAGGGTCCATGCTCACATGCGTATGCATCAATGAAATAACACTGCTTCTTTCTGCAGTAAAGATTATGGAGGCAGATAATACATTCTCTGCTGCCCATAGTTTTCTATTTATGAAATAAGTGTCTCCAATCTTGACTGTTCCTTTCTTATTAAGCTCTGCTTTTTTATCAATGAAAACTGATGAGAATCCAGCATATAGTAGATGCCCAAAACTAGGTATTAAATGAATGGGTAAATGAATGAGGATATGAGGAAATCAGATTGAAAGGACTATCCCTAAACTGGTAGCTCTTATGCTGTCTTCTAGGGAAAGACCTAGGCGATAGACAACTGCCTCAAAATCAGTGCCTAGGTTTTATGATTTTAAACATTTTAAATGTAAATTGTGTTCATGACAAAAGGACTACCTGAAGGATCCTATGGCCTCAAGTAATCAGAAAAGAGATTGATGTGTTGCTCTGAGCCATGCCTGGCAAGGAGTAGGAGTCTGAAAGCTTGGTTCCCTCTGAGTATATCCATGAACTTCTGTATTTCTAGATTATATCTGTATATCTATCTATCTATATATGTATATATATATGTGTGTATATATATATATAAAATAATCAGCTAATATAGATGGCTATTCCTTGGATCACAAAACCTAGGTGTCATTGTGGTTATTAACAAATGAAAGAAGGCCAGTGTTTTATTTGTTCCTCTATTTCCAACATCTATCTCCAGTTACTCATTGTTTAGGTCAAAAAGACATTTGAATACTGTGGTAATATACCTGTGACATCAAGTTATCAATTTTTAGTCTTTTGTATTTATTTATATCTTAAACTTTACTTAAGTGAAACTATTTAGGTGGCAAAAGTGGGTTTATATCCTGCTGCCAGTCTCTGGCCCTAGACATTTGAAGATTGAAGATGTCAACTAAACTGTTTCTAGATTTCTTTATCTATAAAATTAGAGTTCAAATTCTATGTACCTAGTAAGATTGCTGTGATAATTAAACAAAACAACACAATGTCTTATACATGTAAGACATTAAAATTAAAATTTATTTATTCTTGTATCATTGTTACGTGAATAGTGGGTATGTTTTAGATTGGAGAAATTGCAGGGAATTTAGAAACATCATGTGAATGGATGTGAATTCTGGAAATATCATCTACTAAGGTATTATGTAAAACTCAGTTTCCACATCTCTAAAAGGAGAAAAATAAATGAGCCCTATTTTTCAGGATATAAAGGAAAAAATATAAGATAAAACAAATTAACACAGAACCTAACTCATTCCAGGCATTCAAAATGCCTGAGCCAATTAATCCTAATTATGCCTCAAAGTTTTTTTTTTCTTAAAAAACTTTTGCTTTCTAAAATCAAGCTCAGATCCAGCATCCAAATTGCAGTATTGGCTTTACGATATTGACGCTGAGAAATGCATGTCTGAGGGAAATTTCTACGAATATTTTGATGTGATAATTTGGTTCAACCAGTTCCGTGAGCACGAGAAGAAAGTGTGAATAGCTACGAATGACAAGTATCCAGTGTTCCAGTCTCAAATACCAGAGAGATGTGCCATCCTCCTGGAAACAGGTCTGACAAATTTAACTCCAAAGTAAAGACATAATGATTTTCTGGAAGGATTGCATATTAATATATTAGTAGTCATTCTTTTAAAGCGTTTGTTGTACTCAGTCCTTCACAGCTAGAAATATAATCCTGGGAAGATTGGAATGGGTAAATAGTGCAATGCTGACAGTTTTTCAGGACAAAAAGTTGTTTGGCATGGGAGAAATAGCATAGGGTAGCAAAGGATCACAAGCTGTAGTATTGCAATGACCTTGATTTGAATATGATTTCACCACTTTCCAACGATATGACTCTGGGTGATTTTCTTAAATGTTGTTATCTTGCTTTCGTATTTATAAAATTAAAGAGGTTATATAAGTATACATATTATAATGTATATGTGTATATTCTCTAGGGAAACAAGCAAAAGTTAAAAGTTATTTATTTATTTATTTATTTTTGAGATGGAGTCTCACTCTGTCACCAGGCTGGAGTTCAGTGGCACAATCTCGGCTCACTGCAACCACCACTTCCTGGGTTCAAGCGATTCTTCTGCCTCATCCTCCCAAGTAGCTGGGACTACAGCTGTGCACCACCGTGCCCAACTAATTTTTGTATTTTTAGTAGAGGCGAGCCTTCACCATGTTGCCCAGGATGGTCTCGATCTCTTGACCTCGTGATCAGCCTGCCTCGGCCTCCCAAAGTGCTGGGATTACAGGTATGAGCCACTGCACCCGGCCACTTTAAAAAGTACACACACACACACACACACATACACACACACACACACACACAGTGGGATGGATGATTCCTCCCTGGCTAGTGCTGGCCTACATACTCCCTCCATGGGTGCTGGCCAAATTCTGCCACTTGTGTGTGTGTACTTTAAAAAATGTCTGTGTGTATACTATTTTAAAAATGTAACTTTTGCTTGTTTCACCAAGAGAGAATATTTAACTTGGCTAATATTCTCACGTGATCTTAGCCAAAAGGCCGAGAAGCAATACTTGGTTAATATTCTCACCCAGTGAGACAGTAGTTAAGATTACCAGTCTTACACTGAACTAATATCTGTAGAAAGGGTTCCCAATTGTTATTGCTGTTGCTTCTGCATTTTCAGGAGTGAGGACCCTTGGAAAGAGAAAATGTCACTTTAGTAGAAAGCAGGACCAAATAGGAGACAGGAAATCTAGGATACAACCTAAAGGAAAGAATCTATTTCGCATGCTGCCACGTGTTTTCTTCTGGATCTTGATACTTCCCATGCTATCAGTGAGGCAGATAGCGAAGTGGGACTTCCTGATTTCTTCCAATGGTCCTGCTTCCCATTGGTCATGACAAAACCCATGCAGAGTAGGGACATAGTACGTCTGTAGGATCCTGGTACCAGAGAATATTAACGGCTCCATGCCAGATGAATTTCTACATATTTGGAAGAAGTTATGGTGATTTCTAGGAACATATTTTGTCTCATGGTAATGTTGTCTCGTTGTGATTCAGTCTTTGTCCATCTTCCCAGCACAGTATTTTATTCCTTTCTCTTCTTATTTATAGCACAATCCTTAGTCGCTGGTCATAAAAATTTCATGATTGCATCAAAAAATCCTTTAATTCACACACACAAACCCACAAACACAAATGAACACACACAGCCATGCATGTGCATATACATCCACAACCATTTGTTTTGATTTGGAATGCCCTTTTCTTCAGTCCCTGTGACAACCTGGTAACTTCTCTTACCCCATGCTCCTTAGACTTCTTTCACTTCCTCACTTGGGGCACACTTTCTTTTGTATTGGGGCCTTTGACCACCATGATCTCATTGCCTTTCATGTTCTGCCTATAACATTTTGCCTTTCCATCTTTAATGATCAATTTAAACATTTCTTCTGGGAGGTTTTTGTAAAATACTCTAGATCAGATTAGATATTTTTGTGTTCACTTTCCCCCAGCTTTATTGTAGTATAATTGGCAATTTAAAATTGTATATATTTCAGGCGTACAACCCAATGACCTGATATACACATACATTGTGGAATAATCACCATAACCAAGCTAGTTAACATTTTCGTTTTGTGTATCTGGTGAGAACACTTGAGCTCTACCCTCTTAGCAAGTTTCAAGCATACAATATAGTGTTTTTAACTATTCACAGTGAATATTTACTTTAGATCTCTAAAATTTATTAATCTTGCATAACTGAAACTTTGCACCCCTTGACCAACATTTTCTCATTTTTCTCTCCCCCTACTCCTGGTAACCACCATTGTAATCTTTGCTTCTGTGAGTTTGACTGTTGTAGATTCCACATATAAGTGAGAACACGCAGTATATGTCTTCCTCTGCATGCTTATTTTACTTAACATAATTTCCTTCAGGTCCATCCATGTTGTTGCAAATGGCAGCATTTCATTCCTTTTTTAAGACTGAGTAATATGTACAATACCTCATCTGTAAATAAATACTTCACATATGCAAAATTATATATCTGTGTGTGTGTGTGTGTGTGTGTATATATATATATATATATATATATATATATTTTATTTTTTTTTTTTGGTGGCGACAGAGTTTTGCTCTTGTTGCCCAGGCTGGAGTGCAATGGCACAATCTCAGCTCACTGCAACCTCCACCTCCTGGGTTCAAGCAATTCTCCTGCCTCAGCCTTCCAAGTAGCTGGGATTATAGGCACCCACCACCATGCCCAGCTAATTTTTGTATTTTTAGTAGAGATGTGGTTTTACCACATTGTCCAGGCTGGTCTGGAACTCCTGACCTCAAGTGATCTGCCCTCCATGGCCTCCCAAAATGTTGGGATTACAGGCATGAGCCACTGCTCCCGGCCTTCAGTGTTTATATAGTTATTTTTCACATATTCTTTATCCATTTAGTTGCTTCCATATCTTAACCATTGTGAATCTCAAGTGAACATGGTAGTGCAGATATCTCTTTGAGATCCTGATTTCATTTTTTGGAGGGGTATGTATGCAGAAACACTGTTGCTGGATCATAAGGTAGTTCTATTTTTACTATTTAAGGAAGCTTTGTACTGTTTTCTATAATAACTGTACCAATTTACACTTCCATCAACAGTGTACAAAAGTTCTCTTTTCTTCACATCCTTTCCAACACCTTATCTTTTGACTTTCTGATAATAGCCATTCTAATAGGTGTGAGGAGATATCTCATTGTGTATCTCAAATGTATCTCATTTTGAGTTACATTTCCCTGATGAAAAGTTGAGCACTTATTCATATACTTATTGGCTATTTTTATGTCTTATTTGAAAAGTGTCTATCCAGGTTCTTTGTCCATTTAAATTGAGTTATTTATTCTTCTTATTATTTGATATTCAGCTATATAAGTTCCATTTGTATTTTGGATATTATCCCCTTACCAGATACATGGTTTGCAAATATTTTCTCCCACTCTGTAGGTTGCCCTGTTGATTGTAACTTTTGCTATGCAGAGGTTTTTTAGTTTGATGTAGTCACACTTGTCTATTTTTTGCTTTTGTTGCCTGTATTTTTGTTATCATATCCAAAAATCATTGCCCAGTTCAATGTCTAGAACTTTTTTTTCTATATTTTCTTCTAGTAATTTTACATGTTCAGGTTTTACACTTAAGTCTTTAATCAATTTGGGGTTGTGTTTTGCATTGTATATAGTGTGAAGGGTCCTCCATGGTGAAGGCTTCTGGGGTCTTCCTGCTCTCCTCTTACCCTGCACAAAGAAGTCACAGTTGTGATGTGTCTTCTTGGCACCCAGAAGATGATGCAGGCTAAATGCTTTCTACATTTTTCTGTGTGGCTTCTTTGGTCTTTGTGCTCTATTTGGTTGCTGCAGTTTCACTGTTGTATACACTGGAGCTCTTCCAGAGGGATTCCCATTGGTAGGGAGTTTGATCATTTTTATTGGGTACTGAGCATTAGGACCCCCTTTTCCACCATCTTGCTGACATCACTCATTCATTTGTAGAGCATGACGTCCTTTCCATCTTTATAATTATTCTCCCTGCTACTCTTTTTTGAAATTATATTTCCAGTAAGATGAACATTGAGGTGAAAGAGGACATGGATCTCAGTTATGATTCCACCCACAGTGCCTAGAAAAATTGCCATCATATTGTAGAAGACGGATACTCTGTATACATGTACTGAAATGACAGAAAATTCTATGCTCCCATAACTTTTTAAATCTACTTCTGAGTATATTTTATTACATCAATAGTAAAAATGAATCTTTGCTGAGTGCTTGCTATGTATCAGGCATTTAGCTGCTTTCTTTTTTTTTTCTTTCTTTCTTCTTCTTCTTTTTTTTTTTTGACAGAGTCTCACTCTGTTGCCCAGGCTGGAGTGCAGTGGTGCATCTCGGCCCATTGCAAGCTCCGCCTTCTGGGTTCACGCCATTCTCCTGCCTCAGCCTCCCAAGTAGCTGGGACTACAAGCGCCCGCCACCATGCCCGGCTAATTTTTTATATTTTTTTAGTAGAGACGGGGTTTCACCGTGTTAGCCAGGATGGTCTTGATCTCCTGACCTCGTGATCCACACTCCTTGGCCTCCCAAAGTGCTGGGATTACAGGCGTCAGCCACCACACCCGGCCAGCTAACTGCTTCCTATGCATGATCTCACTCAGTACTCACAATATTTCTATGAGTTAATTTGTCAGTCTATAAATGACAATAATAATTGTCTCTAAGGCTTTAAAAAATAAATATTTTATGTTCTCAAAAGTAGTGAAGTATTAAGCTGTTATTTTAACCCAGATAAACTGACAACAGGGGTTGTCAATTTAAGCTACTGTATAGCCCTAGCTTACATTTTACCTAAAACCTTATGAGATATCCTTAGCTAGAACCATCCAGCAAAATCTCTTCCACATTCCAGAGCTCCAGAAACTAAATAAGATAATAAATATTTGCTGTTTTAAGCTCCTAAGTTTGGGGGTAATTTCTTACGTAGCAGTAGAGTATTTCAGTACCCACAACAAATGCTACGTGTATATATTTCGTGATTTTCTTATCTATCTCCACAAAAACTGTCATTGTGCAAACTTCAAAAAACCTTAATAACTAATATAATTCCAAACCCAGTTTTTGACTTAGGGTTATCAGTCAATGAATCCAATATTATTACTTTTTTCTTCTCACCAATTTTTTTCTTACTTTCTTATTTAATTCTTTTTTTCTTTTTTTTTTCTTTCTTCTTCTTTTTTTTTTTTTTTTTTTTTTTGAGACTGAATCTCGCTCTGTCACCCAGGCTGGAGTGCAGTGGTGCGATCTCGGCTCACTGCAAGCTCCGCCTCCTGGGTTCACGCCATTCTTCTGCCTCAGCCTCCCAAGTAACTGGGAATACAGGCGCCTGCCACCACGCCTGGCTAATTTTTTGTTTTTTTAGTAGAGATGGGGTTTCACCATGTTAGCCATGATGGTCTTCATCTCCTGACCTCGTGATCTGCCCACCTCGGCTTCCCAAAGTTCTGGAATTACAGGTGTGAGCCACCACGCCTGGCCTATTTTTTCTTTCTTTACTTTTTTATGTAGAGAAAGAACGATTGGTTCTCAAACTCCTCAAAGTACCAAAACGTTCTGCTTTTATCCCAAACCACATGAAATTTTAAAATATAATAGCACCTCGATATGCTGCCTATTGTAAAAATGCAGTGGCCAAGACCAAGATGATGTTGACTTGCATTTGTTCATTAAGAACAAAAAATAAACCACTTTCATAATCTTATATGATTCACGTTGCAAAAAACAGTGCATCTTAAGGCATGGATGTTGATTTGTTCAGCTGTAGAAAACTGTAGGAAACAAATTATTAAAGAGGCTTGTATTATATATGACTTGATAACTGCTATTTTTTAAACATCTTGGTTAGATTACAAAGTTTTCTATTCATGTTGTCTGTGTGTAGAATGTTTTACAATCTAAAAATAAATAATGCCTTTAGGCTTAATTTTTTTTGTATTTTTTAGGTAGATTTGCTGATATACCATTTTATAGGAATAATGAGAAGATAGCAAAAATGTACATTGACAGATATTTCTTCTCTAAAATTGATCTCACATTGTTTAACTGATACAATGTTATTTCTTTTAAAAGTGGGAGGAATGAGGTTAATCTGCAGGGAATGAACATAAGTTTTATCTGGGTTTCCACAATGACAGTTTTTGCAGAGATATATAAGAAAATCATAGAATATATAGTGGCACCATTTGTTGCAGGTATGGAAATAAGCTAGGTCTCTGCAAAAACTGTCATTGTGGAAACCCAGATAAAACTTATGTTATGTTGCATTTGGGTTCATGTCTTGTTTAGTTGCTCAGGATACATTGTAAAGCAAATCGTGTTTAAATCCCACTTTATGACAATGTAAAAGCTGTATTACCTCTAAGTCTTAGTTTTCTCAAAGGTTGAAATATGAACCATTATTAGCAAAGACTTGGAACCAACCCAAATGTCCATCAATGATAGACTGGATTAAGAAAATGTGGCACATATACACCATAGAATACTATGCAGCCATAAAAAGGATGATTTTATGTCCTTTGTAGGGACATGGATGAAGCTGGAAACCATCATTCTCAACAAAGTATCACAAGCACAGAAAACCAAACACTGCATGTTCTCACTCATAGGTGGGAATTGAACAATGAGAACACTTGGACACACGATGGGGAACATCACACACCGGGGCCTGTCGTGGGATGGGGGGAGGGGGGAGGGATAGCATTAGGAGATATACCTAATGTAAATGAGTTAATGGGTGCAGCACACCAACATGGCACATGTATACATATGTAACAAACCTGCACGTTGTGCACATGTACCCTAGAACTTAAAGTATAATAAAAAAAAAAGAAGTACGAACCATTATTTTCTTCACTTTATAGTTGTTGAAAGGACTCAGTGAGATAATATTTTATAAAGTGTTAACTACTCTGCTTGATAACTAGGAAAGCACAAAATATACATTCGTTTTCCTTAACTAAGAAATACCATGGGCATTATTTGATTTTGGAACTTTCCCCAAGTTACTTCATTCATTCATTCATTCATTCATTCTTTCATTCTCACTGAGCCTTTATTACATGAAATAAAATTAATCATCGGTTCCCCTAGTAAATGAGCTTATGGAGTCATGACTCTTTTCTTAATAACCTTTGGTTCCAGAACATCTCTTAGAGTTCCTGGTTTAACTACAATGATAAATGTTCTGACAGATGTTTGGAGAGATTTCTATGAGCCCTCAAAAACAGAAGGCGTTGATTCTATCTGATGGCTTGGCTTGGATACAGGGAAGAATGTCAGAAAAACATTCCAAAAAATACGACACTTAGATCTAAAGTAGACAGTGTGTGAAGCTCCACGGTGCTATGATTCCCACCTGTGATCAAGGGGCACTGTCTCTTTCTCTTTCTCTCTTTTTTTAAGAGACAGCGTCTTGTTCTGTTGCACAGGCTGGAATTCAGTGGTGCAATCATAGCTTATTGCAACCTCGAACCCCCGGGCTCAAGGAATCCTCCCACTTCAGCCTTCTAAGTAGCTAGGACTGGAATACAACATGTGCCATCATACCTAACTAATTTCGTTTGTTTGTTTGTTTATTTTTTAGAGATAGAGTGTTGCTATTTTGTCCAGGCTGGTTTTAAACTTCTGGCTTCAAGAGATCCTCCCACCCTGGCCTCACAAAGCACTGGAATTATAGGCATGAGCCACTGTGCCTGGCCCCCATTCTCTCTTAATGAGGGCTGTGTATGTCTTAGAAATTGAGAACATGACACAGAGTGAAAGAGGCTCAAGGTTATTCTTTAGATTGTTGGTTTTAACTAAACACACATGTATAGCCAAAGATGAATTTATGTGAGGCCAAGGGTAATGGAGGAGGACAGCAATTCTCATTTATCGTATTATACCTAGCATATTGTTAAATATAGATCTGTTAAACTCATTGATATGAACAGAGGAAGTGGATAAACTCAACCAGATTGCAGCAAGGGAGTGCACCCTAAATATTTCTTCAACGCTGTTTTGGGCCACCTGACTAATTTGAAACCCAAAAAATTTGTCTAATATTCAACATTCGTCTATCATGTAATTGTAAATATATGTTGCTGTGAGTATTCAACATATGAGGTTAGGTTATCATTTGAAAATTAAACTAGTAAAGTCATTACATTTATGAAAAAACGGTTAACAAAAATGATTTCCAGTGTTAATCAGTAAATGTAAAACTATCTTAAAGTCATTCCGGTCAGCGTAGTCTTCCTAGAAAGGAGACAGTGAATGGTCATTATTAAGAAACCTACCTAGACGTTTCCCAATATATTTATTTTCCATAAAACCCTTGCACAATTGATGTGTCTTGTGTCAATTTTAATAACAGCACTACTTAGTGTGAGGGAAATAAAGGCGCTTCCTCAAGGCTGTTGATTAGGTTTTGAGATCAAATCTATTTGATTTATTCATATATGATGGCTAAGGCTACAAGAAAACATCCTCTTCTAGTCATATTCTTTGAGTCTCTCTCCTGATTTCTCCCTCCTCAAATATCTTTGTGTTCTCATCATTAAAAGGAAGACAAAGAAAGGAGAGGGAAAAAACTCACAGCATAAGTGTTATGCCTCCTTCCTTACTCCATTGATGCTGATGAGATAGGACAACCAATTATTCCTCGACACACTAAGATTGTTTGGAAAAAAAAAAAGTAGAGGGGATTGCATGCTGACTACCCAGCTACCCAGGATGTCAATCAGTAGAATTAACTTGAGTGTCCAAGGCCATTTTTATTGTGACAGCCATCAATAAAATCCTCTTCTCCATCAAAACCCTTTGACACAAAATTAGCTGTTGTATTTGATGGCTAAAATTTTAAAAAGATGAAAACATACAAATTGGAAACCAGAAAATAGTATTGCTTTCCAATTAGTGTTTTTCAAAGTATAGTTCAAGGTCAATCTGCTCCAGAATCGATCTGAGTGCTCTGTAAAAATACAGATTCCCATTGTCATCACAAAATACTCTGCTTCAGAAGATATGAAATATCTTCTAGGAATTTAAATTTTTCAAGTTCCTGGGATAATTGTTAACCACATGAAAGCATAAGAACCACGATCATAGAGAGAAAAGTGTATCTGGAAATCAAAATTAGAGGAAGACCCTCTAGCAAACTGGGACTTGGCTGAATGCTGTACTTTATTTATTAATGGATTATCATCCATTAATATTGTGTTTATTCTGAGATTGAATGAACATAGAATTCTATAGTGGCTGGGAAAATACACTCTCTTTTGAACTTGCACATAAAAATCTGAAGCCAAGTTGGTATTTGACCATACCACAGGCCATAGCTGGGTGTCTGCAGTCTGAGAGAAGCTCCAGTAAAACTCTACACAAAATATTTGATAAAATTTTATTAAAGTGTAACTGAGATTAGTGTGTTTTCTGCACACAAAGACACAGAAGTGAGGTTATTCAAGCTTTTGGCTAAATCTTAAAGGTCAAAAGCCGCTTCCCTGTTTAAATGAATGCAATTTTCTTCAGCAATTCTCTATCGTCTTTCAGATGATGCATTTGTTCCACATTATCATTTCACTCAGAAATCACCCTTCCCACTGAAGAATTTGGAAACAACACCCTGTGAACATGCATCAGATATAGCTTTTATCCACCTGCTATGATTAATTTTTCTGTTTTTTAATATGTTACTTCACACAAAAGTTTGGGTGTCTAGGATATAGTATTTTCTTTTCAAGGTGTAGAGAAACAAGAAAACCTCAAGGTCTCTTTTCAGCCCTAGAAAAAAAGCACAGCTCAGAATAATACATTCATTGTTTTATAAAGGAAAAGTATTTGATAGTGTCTGAGGAATACAGAGTGCCAGACTGAAAATGAGGCTGCAAAGGAAATGGGATGAGAAATAGGTTTGTTTTTGGTCACCCAGAAGCAAAACCTATCACACACATCTATACAAACATACCTAAAACCTAGCAGCTCTTTCATACTGATTCCTGACACCAAAACAAAATAAAGATGGAACTTCAGGGGAATAAGACAAAGAGAAAGAGTGGAAATGAAGCTGCCAAGAAAAACAGAACTGATTTTGCAAAGGTCAGTGCAATATAGGATTAGTTTGGACTAAGCCCATACTCCAGTGTAATTTGCAATATATTTCAACACTTCAGAACAAGTATTTCTAGCTACTTTTAATACCAGCTCTGAGCCATGACTATCTAAATAGACAGGGGGCATTAAAGTTCACAGGGCTTGATATTGCCTGTAAAAATGGAGCCCAGCAGAATTTGATTTTATTAGGCCCATAGCCAATGGCGATTAAAGTGTTATGCCATATCTGTCAGCATGCACGGATGCATGGGGATTATTTGTAACAGAATTTAAGTCTGGGAGCCAAGTTCTTCAGCCATAAGTCTAGAATACTAATTCTTTCTTTTTCATCCCCTCTAACAGACCTATGGCCCTCACAATATCATCGCAGGAACTAGGACAAGAATTCAGACTTTTTCATCTAAAACAATAGGGCTTTATTAACAATTAAAGGGTCAAACCTGCACAGGCAGGGCCAGGGGATTGCGTGGACATTTGTTGTTTCATTGTCCTTTCAGAATCTAATTTTCTTTTTCTAATACTACCCCAGTTTCCCTTTGGGGAACCACTATATTGGATCTAATTTTGGTGGGAGGTATTTTCAATGTTCCACTTAAAAATCTCAAGATGTCACGCTCTCACTGAAATGGTATATGGGCATCCAGGGGTGGGGGCATATGTCCATGATCAGCACTTTGAATAAGGTTTTTTAGGACGTTGAATCTTGAGGGAAAAAAAAGAGAGAGAGAGAGAGAGAGAGAGTTTGGAGTTTGAAGTTCTTACTCATTTCAGTGGCTGCAGAAGCTTGGAGCAGAAAGTCCTTCTACCTGAGTTTTGAGGCTGTTACTGCTGCCTGTATCCTAAAGTTGCTGTATTACTAACCTATTGTATTGGCCTGTTCCTTCAGCTTTGTTTTGTCTCTTCAACTATTTCTCAGCACAAAACTGATAGTTGTCTCCCTGAATTATGATTCTCATGCTTGCCTCTGTTCTGATGTGGTATCCCAAGCTCCTACCAAGTCCATTATTGAAACAGACTTTGGAAGAGCATTCATAATTTACACAATACCTAGCTTAGCCCATTTACTCCTCTTGCCATCAATCTTGACTCTATTTTGTCTGGACAAGTTGAACATCTGCTTATCTCTAACGTGTTGGCCTTCATTGATTTGAGTCTGCCTCAGTTAGGATTCCATTTGGCAGCAAGTAAACACAAAACCCTACTACAATCCCTTAAATAAGGAATTTATTTATTGCGTGTGACAAAAAATCCTAGAGTGAAAAGTCTAGAGCTGATATGGTGCTGCAATGATGTCAACAAGAGCTATGTTCCTTCTATTTTCTTTACATCCTTAGTGTGTATCTTTCTTTCCAGTGCTTCCTGGTTGCCTGACATCCCGTCAGGAACCCTGCTCATTTTCAGTGTAGAAAGTGAGGGGAAAAAAAGGGGCTCCCAGTACATTAAAGAGAGAAGGAATTTTAACCTGGGAACATTACTGTCTTGATAAAATGAAAGTTTAAGTAAGTTCAAAGATAATGATGAGTGTGTCCCCTACAGATTCCGATTGGTAGTTCTAAAACACCGATCAATTTCACCAGTGAAACCCTACACATTCTACTTATGAAGTGACAGTCTTGTAAGGAATCTTCCCCTAGCATATTCCTGATGCCCCATTCTTCAACACCCATAGTCCCCAACCCCACTCACCACACTTCCTGCCAGAACCACTTCTGATTTTCATTCTCACAGTGACTATTCAATAGGCACAAGCAACAGATCAGCCATTGTCGTGACCAGTTGCTGAATAGCTTTTAGCTTGTGTCACACACAGAATCTTTGAGTAGCCTGCTAATATTTCTAGTAACAATTCAATTGTTATATATTTTACGTGGTTCAGGCAGTTTCCTGCAATGTTAAGTGCCTGGGCTTCAGAATTCAACAGATCTATTTTGAATTCAAGACAGAGCTAAGTGAAGCATAAATTATTGATCTTCCTCAAGGCACCATTTCTGCATCTGTAAAATGGGCAAATGGTTTCTACCATCAAGGGACTTTGTCAGATATAAACATACTATGGCATGTGAAGTATCTATACAATGCTGAACACAGATTGGGTTCTAAATATACGCTCGATTATACCCTCTACTGTATACATACACCAAATCATCATGTTCTACACTTTGAATATATACAGTCTTTATTTGTCAATTAGAAATTGCTGAATAAATTTTTGAAAAGAGTGAACAACTTCCTCCGAGTCATATGGTGAATCATATATGCAGAGGCTTTCATCTGGTTAAATTCTACTAAGGTATAAATATTTAAATCTTCCATCATAGTCCACAGAAAGCATTTCTTGGCTTCCTGTGGAGCCATTTGTGTCCGCACTTGAAAATAAGTCTTTGTATTTCTGTCTCCAGAAGAAGATTTTGAGCCTTGTACAGACTCATTATTTACCTACAGCATTTAACATAATGCCTGGTATTAATACATTGTGGCTATTTCGTGAATGCCTGTTTGACTGAACATAAACATCTTATTCACAAATCTTTTGTCAATAACAACACATTAAACCTCAGTTTATTCACTTATAAATGAAGAAAATAAGAAAAAAAAGTCATTGTTGAGGAGACTAAATAAAACTGCATGTAAAATCTGAAGTACGGTATTTGGAACTCAATTAATTGGTGCTTTCTCTTACCTTTAATTTTAAAGCCAATAAAATAAATTTATTAAATTAATACATTTGCTTTAACTGTTTAATGTTCTTACATGCTAAAGCCTATAACTTATAAAATAAATTCACTGACCAATGTGTATGGCTCTAAAATGTTTGGCACTAATGACATGAATACTTGCATAGAAATCACAGAGAAGATCACAAATACTTAAAACAGGTCTTCCATTAAGTCTGTAAAGCTCTGCACATCAAACAGCTTGACCACTGATAAGTCCATCCGTTCTTGCAAAAGTTCACAAGAACTAAAATTCAGTGGATACAGAAAGGTGAACCCCATTAAATTGTAGCTCCATTTTAAGAATTAAAATTTTTAAAAGTAACTCAAAAATACACCTTAACAAATATTCAAGATGTTTCAAATGACCTTTTGCTTCATGTCTCCTCTAAATTTTAAGATAAAAAATATTGGAACTTATTAATTCCTCAGATTTTATTCCAAATATAAGTAATTAATTCAGTTAAGTTTATTTGGTCCATTCCTTTTATCTTTCAAGGTTTTGGAAAAAATTTCCCTCTGGCTTGTATGATAATAAAGTCAGCATGTCATGTGGTTTGGGCAAATTCTGATTATTTTCCACTTTAAAATATTGATATCCTTTAACGCAATAATTTTATATATAAAAATTATTCGAAGACGAATATCAGAGAACCATACACAGATTTAAATTTGAAAATTTCCTTTATAAATGCATTTGGTTGTATCCTTTCTTCCACTACAATATATACATTGTATTTGGAGAATCATTAGGTAATTTACAGTGAGATCACAAATTAATCATTGTGCAAGCATTTATATTTATATTTGTAATTATTATTTTTATGACTTGGAGAAGTGTTCATATAAGTAAAAAAAGTAACAAAAATATTATGTAGTTCAGTTATACTGCATATGCCATTTTGATTGTATAGAAAAAATATTATATGGACACATTCTATAATGTTGACAGTGATCATAATTTGTTAGTTCAAAGGATTATGATTGGCTGGGCATGGTGGTTCATGCCTGTAATCCCAGCACTTTGGGAAGCCAAGGTAGGCATATCACCTGAGGTCAGGAATTTGAGACCAGCCTGGCCAACATGGTGAAACCCCATCTCTACCAAAAATACAAAAAAAAAAAAAAAAATTACCAGGTGTGGTATGCCTGTAGTCCCAGCTAGCTACTCTGGAGGCTGAGGCAGGAGAATAGCTTGAACCCAGGAGGCAGAGGTTGCAGAGCCGAGATCGAGCCGCTGCACTCCAGCCTGGGTGACAGAGGGAGGCTCCATCTCAGAAAAAAAAAAAAGAGATTATGGTTGATATTAATTTGTATATGCATTTTGTATTTTGTACAATGGGCATGTGTTACTTTTTTAATAAGAAAAACATTTTCAACTATTTCACCAATCAGTTAGTTAACCCTCTGATATGCTACATATTTCATTTTAAAATATGGCAGTGAACATATTAATTTTTTTCATAAAGGCCTTTTAGAGAATATAGAGTGCTAAAAATAGAGAGGAGCTTCCGAATTACAGACTGATGAAAGTTCAAGTGATGGAAGAAGCTCAAACCAACTCTAGATGGAATATGACTTAGATACAAATCCCATTACTATTTTCCCCAACTAGATTTGCAAAAAGATTTTGATCCCTTGGTCTTGCCATGATTATGTATAAGATAAACCATACATGTTGTTATTACTATAATAAAGATTATTTACTAGGATGTATAGATTTTACACATAACAGTACCAGAGATTGCTGTTTGTGGAAAGCAATTGCTATTTTTATATCAATACTGAAGCAGTGCCAAACCTGCAGAGCTCTTTAATTGCTAGTGAGTTTTTTACAACCCTTCCTCCAATGCAAGGTCTGGATTTCATTTTCATGCTGGAGTTTTGTTGTTCAATCTCAAGTGGCCTTTTGCCATGGCCATTACTTTCCACTTTTACTCATCTCTCTATTTCTGATTTTATTCCTTCTGGACTTGATTTCTTGCTGCTCCTGACACCTGCTCCAGCCTGATAAACTGACAGCTCCAATTGTAAATCTTGCCCCGATGCTTTCTTTTCCCCAGGATGGAAAATAGCATGTTCCAATGGGTTATAACACTTTAGCAAACATCAGGAATCCTGTCCCTTTCACTTTGGGACTCTATTGTTTAAAAAGAGACATGCTGCTCCTTCTGTCTGGTAAGCCTTGCACCGTCGCCCCTGCCCCCTCTCAGCTGCCAACTTTTAGCTCTCCAACACTCAATTCAGATGACTTCTCCCAAGGCAACTGCCTGGACACCCTCCTGGATAATATTCCTACACCTGTGCAAAGGCCAGGTTATGTGGTCTGCTCTATGTTCTTATTGTTCTCTCTGCTGTTTTCCATCAGAAGACCACCCTGGCTATAAGTACTTGTCATTATTTGTCTGCTGTGCAGTGTTTCTCATGCTTAACATCTTTTTTCTTTTTCTCTGCTTCATACGCAGCAAATAACACAATACGTATTTTTTGAGTTAATGGTCAATGAATGAAATAAGCCTCGTAGGCAAAGAAAAAGGGAAACTGACCCCAGGAGATTTACACTTAGAACAAGGACTCAAATCTGATAAAGCAGACTCTAATTCTGAATACTAAAAAAAGCAAGCATGCAAATGAAATGTCTAAAAGTGTGTCTGTGTGTATGCAGATCCCTGTACACTTCCTGTACACAGTGGCATCCTCCTTGGCAGAAGCACCTGCATTGGACTCTGACATTGCCCATGAATATTCTGATTATAAAATCCCAGCTTTTAGGAACCAGATGTCCTTAGCAGATTTTACTCAATTTAAGTTTTTGATTTAGTTCTCTTTTGAAAGTTTGAGTGCTGAATTATCATGGATATTTCTAGCCGGGGGTATTCAAGGTCTATAATTTATTTGGGGATGAAGCACACCGTTTGGTATAGAGAGTAGGTATTTGATTCCAAGTTTTATAAAACACTGTTACCTGTTTCTTTACTCCCCTCTTTTTCCCTAATGATCAATATGACATGTTTTTCCTTTTTTCTTCTTGCCACACAATTCTTTTTTTCCCTCTGAAAACTGACTAGGTTTCTCTTCAATAACATGCACGTGGCAGGCCCATATTTTAACATGTTTTCTGCAGTAAACAGCCCCGGGATAGCTATAACTAGGACTCCTTTCCTAGGTTGTATTGCAGATGAGATTTTCATTTTGCATATACATCACTAAAAATAAATGTGTTTTTTTATTATAATAGAATTAACACAAGCTTATTAAATACAATTGGCAATACAGAGAATACTAGGAGTAATTCAAACATATACCCTCATAGCCCCACAATGCAAATTCAATTATTAATATTTTGAAGTTATTTATTTTCAGTGCCTTTGCTCTATGCAGCTTTATATACTTAAGATTATATTATACGTAACAACTGAAATTTATTTTACTTAACATTCCATCCTGCTTGGGTTCAATTTCCAACTTGGCTGCTTGCTAACTGAATGAATTTATTAATTTGCTTAAGTTCTGACCTCCCTTTGACTCTGCTTCCTCATCTGTAAAATAGGAATCAAAATGACTACCTCGTAGGTATTTAAATGGTCTATGAGATAACTTAAGTAAAACATTTACAATAGACTTTTTACAGGAAAAATAATGGCAATGATGATGATGATAATAATAATAATAATTGTTAATGCTTTTTAAGTGCCAGACACTGCTTTAGATTATTTTTTTTCTCCTTGGGAGATGGAAGATAGTTTGATGTTATGTGAGGATTGCTGACATCCAGGAAAGTAAAATCTGGTTTTGGTATTGCTGCTTTGAGCTGCCTGACTTAGATCAATTCACTTTACCAATTTTGACATTATTTTCCACAACATTTTAATAAGAGTGTAGAAAAGATGATAGCTAATAACCTTCCCTGCTCTATGCCCAAACAAATATGTCAACTCTTAATCACGAGAGTTCCTGTAAATTATGCCCCAAAGAGGAAAGACAGAAGAGAGAGAAGAGATAATGATGTTTCAGCAGGCATATAAATTTGTGCTGGGTGGTCCAGGCACGGTGGCTCACCCCCATAACCTCTGCACTTTGGGAGGCCGAGCCAGGAGGACCGCTTGAGGTCAGGAGTTAGAGACCAGTCTGGCCAACATGGCGGAACTCCATCTCTGCTAAAAACACAAAAATTAGCCGGATGTGGTGGCGGGCGCCTGTAATCCCAGCTATTCGGGTGGCTGAGGCAGGAGAATCGCTTGAACCTGGGAGGCAGAGGTTGCAGTGAGCCAAGAGCACACCACCACACTCCAGCCTGGGCAACAGACTGTCTCAAAGTGCTAGGTGAAAGAGGCATTCGTTCTAAAAATTCTTGTTTAATGTTTCTTGCTTTGTTAGGAGTTTAATTCCAGATCATCACTCTGATACAACATTATTTGAAACCAAATATTTATTTTAAATATGTGTTTACCTCCCCAGCTTTCTCACTTTAGAGTAGTATATTGTTGGTCTTCTTTTTTTAAAAACAAATTATAAACAAATACTTTATGTTTTATTTAAAGGAATCTGTTACATTTCAGAAGAACCACTTGCTCTAGAGGGAAGAAAGGCATCATAGTCAGATAGTGGGAGAAAGGAATTAAATTAGCGTGGGAAAAAAAACGGCAGAAATTCTGTACATAAGACAGATTTAGCGGCAAGAGAAAGACACAAAATAAAGAAAAAAAAAAAACCCACAGACTGAAGCTTTAGTATATTTACAGTTATGTTTCCATAAAAAGGGAGGTGGCCAGGATCACAAAGGAAGGTACATCAAGCAGCACTGAGGGATCTGATTTGATACATGTGGTAATGTAACAGCTCAGGCAACTCAGTCACACCCCAAAGACCACTCCATACAGATGAACAAATGATTGAGAAGGAAGTAAAGCTCATCACAGCAGGACTCATGCACTCCCTTGGTTCCTTCGTGAATCCAGATTTCAGAGGTCTCCCGGAAAGTGTTTCAGCAGCCAGCAGTGAAGCTCACAAGAAAAAATGTTTTTTTTCTCATTACAAAAGAGTTAATCTGAGTTTTTGTGCGTTGCAAGTCTTTTACTTCTTTTGATGACCCTTATCGTTGTTTGAAGAAATTCCAGAAACTTCCATCTACCTTACTGGCGTAATGTCCGGCAGCAAACCCCTTGGATCCTGTGACTTGGAAAATGGGCATCTCCCGTGCCTCATTTCCTGTGTAAACTCTTCTAAAAGCTGTAAAATATTGGTTCTTGCAATTTAGACTATGCTACTAGTTCTTACTAGCACAGCCAAGTTTACTTTATGAAGTTGGGTTTATTTGTTCCCAATATAAATAAAACACAAATCAAATTATTTAGTACCCATCGTCTCTCTTTTCCCCTAATATATCACGATAATATATCAAGTATACAGAAAGAGGTACAAAGTGTATCCCTCAAAATAATTTTGCAAGATAATTACATTCATGTAAGCAACTGAATTCAAAAAGGGACATTGCCAGTACTGCAGAATCCACTCTCCCACCCAAATGTCCATCACTGTCATTACTATCCCAAGACTATTGCAACTAAAACACACAGATTATTTCTTCCTGTTTTTTTAAAAATATATACATATAAATGAAACTACACAACACATTTTTGTGTATGTTCCTGTGTGTGTGGCTTATTTTGCTTAACATCATTAAGACTAAGAAATGCATTATTGTTCTTGTATACAGTTGAAGTTCAATTATTCTCATTAGATTGTTTAAATATACCTTAATTGACTTATCTATCCTACTGTTTATGTATTGCCAGTTTTGAGCTTTAATGAATATTGCTTATGTGTGCCTTTTTCTTATATATAAAATTTTTACATGTTTACTTTAGGGATTATATATGCACATTTTTGTTGGAAATTTGCTAGAAGTACACTTCTTGCTTGGTTATGTGGATATATACTTATGTCCAACTTTATTACCAATTGCCAGCTTTCCAATAGTAATATCCCCATTTAAATTATAACTACTATTTTATGAGTATTCCAGTTCTATACTTTCTTGTCAATACTTGGTATTGTCCTTTCTTTTTTCATTTGTATCTACTTAAATGTTAGTAAAATTAAAGACATTTAAAAATAGAGTTAATATAATAAAACTCTTATTTTTTTCAGGTAAGAACGTGATTATGTACATAAAAACATTCAAAAGAACCCATAGTGGAATGATCAGAAGTCAGTTCAACAAGGTTGATAGATACAAGGTCAACCAAACACGAACAATTGGAAAATAAATTTTAAAAACAGCATTTACTATAGCATTCAAAATATTAACTACCTCAGAATATATCTAACAAAAGCAAGCAAGATATCTAAGTAGCAACAAATAAAACAGTATTGAGAAAAGTATTTTTTAAAAACTAAATAAATGTGTGGATAGCAGTAATAGTTGCATAATAATGTAACTGCACTTAATGTCATTAAACTATATACTTAAAAATAAAGAATTTTTTAAAAATAAAGAAAAATGGTAAATTTTATGTTACATATGTTTTCATCACAATAAAAGAAAATAATAATTTGAGACACACAGCATGTCTTTCCTAAAATCCAGTAGTCTCAAAATTGCAATTACCATCAAATCTCAATCAAATCTAAACAGATTTTTTGGATCAGTGGTTCTACAATGTACAAAGAAATGCAAAGGCCAAGAATAAAGCAAATTAGGAGAACTTAAACTGCTGAATATTAAGATCTACTAAACAAAAAGGCATGATGGTTATTTAGAATATTTATGATAACACAATAATTGGGTCACTATAACATAGGTACAAAAATAGAGAAGTAGGCCAGGCATGATGGCTCATGCCTGTAATCCCAGCACTTTGGAAGGCCAAGGTGGGCAGATCACTTGAGGCCAGGAGTTCAAGACCAGCCTGGCCAACATGGCAAAACCCCATCTCTGCTACAAGTACAAAATATTAGCTATGCATGGTGGCAGGCACCTGTAATCCTAGATACTCGGGAGGCTGAGACAGGAGAATTGCTTGACCCTGGGAGGCAGAGGTTGCAGTGAGTTGAGATTGCACCACTGCACTGCCGCCTGGGTGACAGAGTGAGACTCTGTCTCAAAAAATAAAAAATAATAAAAATAGAGAAGTAGATGCATAAAATTTTTAGAGAATACAAGCTCAGAGCCTCACATATGTGGACATTTGACTCTGAAATATTTGAATTTAGTTGATATTGATATAATTTTTTGCAAACATTAATTGTATAGGTAACTAATAAAAAGTAAATTTAGTAAATACCTAGCAACGAGAAATATATGGTTACTCATGACTCATGGCAATGTGATTTGAGAAAAAGTATCCATAAAGGTTTTATTTAAATAATGTTCTATAAAGTAGAAAATCTATTGAATTAGAAATAAATATACTTGATTTGTCCTATTTTGGAAAATGGTCTGCTATTTGGGTGCATAAGAATTTCTCTGGAATTCTGTAAAATGATTACTTATGTGAAGTGGTGGATATTAAATAGATCATTTCTAAAGGCTCCACCAGTTTCAAGGAGCCATGACTAATGATTTCCTTGGAAAAGTGAATTTAGATGCTGTCAAAAAAAATTGGCCTCATAAAGATTGTATGGATATGCAAAGTGTACATAAGTTACTGCCAGATAATTATATTGGATTGGAAAATAAAGGAGTTAAAGATCTTAGAGTACAATAATCAAGTCCAGCTACGAACTCACTGTGGACAGAAATCATGCAACGTTGTGTTACCATGAACAAGAAACATACCTGCCACAAATTGGTGTTCAATTACTATTTACAAATGAATTAATTTAATCCAGTCTAACCACTCAGCTATAGCCTTTCTCACATGTAGTTTTCTTTCTCAATAACAATGATCAAAGAGAAGTTTGAGAGCCAATGCATCCCTGAACTTAAAAATCATGTAGTTAGTGAAGATGCAGTTAATTCATATCATGTATATCAGAACTCAGATTTATCTTTCATGTTTGTACTTAAAAGTAGATCCTCTTGAAGAAAACTTAGTTTCAATATAGAATTGCTCCATTAAGAAAAGGTACACTATATTTGCATTGGAGTTATATTTCCAACGTGCAAAAAATCAGCTTGTGTCTATATTTTTTATTTGACTTTTAGTGGTTCAAAATTCTTTATTTTTTTTTTATTGACAGGCATTCCTGTTCTATCAGTATGATTAGAGCTCTTAAGGATGCCTTTGAAGATATCTTTGCAGGGACTGAATTTTAAGGCCTTGCCTATACGGGTAGCATGGGATAATATGCTATGTGTGACTCGCCTTCTACCACGGTGGAAAAAGGTAAATGAGTCTTCTTCAAGTAACTGTCAGAAGGAACCACAGAGTATTTTTTATTGTTGTTGTTATTTTCTATTTTTCCATCACATGCTGAAAATAAATTTTACAAATTCAATCTTTGTTCATTTAAATGTATCTCAAATGATTACTTATCCCATAGGAACATAAAGATTATGTTAAAAAAAATTGGAAAAGACAAAAAACAAATTCAAAAAGTCATATGAATAATATAACTACATTTGTGTTTTATCAATAAAACTTAATGAGGCAGAAATTGTATTTTTTCCCAGAGGCACTGAAACTAGTATACTCATAATGCTATTATTGTATTCCTGGTGTCACGAATGAGGTTAAAAACTATATCTATAGCATTATTCCCAGCATCCAGAATACTAATGCATCAGCAGGGGGTTATCTTTTCTGGGCTGCAAGTATTGAATCTGGGAAAATGAGAAGAATGTGGGATAATTAATCTAATTCAGACACCTGAAAACTCCAAAAAACTAAACATTACCTAAGCAAGCAACCTTTTTCTCTTCCTAGAGAAGTGTAGTCTGTTCTTTAAGGCTGATAAAGCAGGCTATATCTAGAGCACATAGCTGCATGTCTCAAATTGGTTCAAGAACAACCTATATTGGAATCGCCTGAATGCTAATTAAAATCCAGAATCTCTGGCCATGGCCCTGAAAGTAGTAACTCAGAATCTCTGGGAAAACGACCCAGATATTTGCAATTTTTTCTGGTGATTTTGCTATACACTAAAGAAAGTAAAATATTCCTCTATACCGGTGGTTCTCAAACTTTACTTGAGTTACCTGGAGGGCTTGTTAAAATATAGCTTGCTAGTCTCACCTCAGACTTCCCGATGTATCCTGTCTTGGGTGGGGCTGGGAAATTGGCATTTCTTTTTTTTTTTTTTTTTTTTTTTTTTTTTTTTTTGAGACGGAGTCCCACTCTGTCGCCCAGGCTGGAGTGCAGTGGCGCGATCTCGGCTCACTGCAAGCTCCGCCTCCCGGGTTCACGCCATTCTCCTGCCTCAGCCTCCCGAGTAGCTGGGACTACAGGAGCCTGCCACCACGCCCGGCTAATTTTTTGTATTTTGTTTAGTAGAGACGGGGTTTCACCGTGTTAGCCAGGATGGTCTCGTTTTCCTGACCTCGTGATCCGCCCGCCTCGGCCTCCCAAAGTGCTGGGATTACAGGCGTGAGCCACCGCGCCCGGCTGGGAAATTGGCATTTCTAAAAAATTTAATTTTCAGCATCAGGTAAGGCTGATGCTACTAGCTAAAGAAAGAATTCACCTGAAATTTTGTTAAAATAAAGATTTCTGGGCCCTAACTCCAAATATTTTGATTCAGTAGGCCTGGAGTGGGGCTTGATGTTTTTCATTCCTGACAAGTTTCCAAACAATGACCTCAGCTGCTGGTCTGAGGATTACACTTTGAGGAGAACCAATTTAAACTATCCTAAATCCTATTAAGCATTTGAACTATACGATTGAATCAATTACTTTTCCCCTGATTTCTCTAAAAGTTTCCAGATCACCAAATAAGATGAAAAATATTAAGATAAAAAACTTGTTTTTCTATTTTGGCAAATGAGTAATGAACAAATTGCACTCTGAGGCCGGGCGTGGTGGCTCACACCTGTAATCCTAGCACTTTGGGAGGCCAAGGCAGGCGGATCACCTGAGGTCAGGAGTTCGAGACCAGCCTCAACTTGGAGAAACCTCATCTCTACTAAAAATACAAAATTAGCCGGGCGTGGTGGTGCATGCCTGTAATCCCAGCTACTCGGGAGGCTGAGGCAGGAGAATTGCTTGAATCTGGGAGGCGGAGGTTGCAGTCAGCCGAGATCGTGGCATTGCACTCCAGCCTAGGCAACAAGAGAGAAACTCCATCTCAAAAAAATAAATAAATAAAAATAAACAAATTGCACTCTGAAGGGCAATGCTTACTACTTTGGTTTGTCATCCTAGAAGCCCCTTCATCATAAAATCAAAGAAACTTAATCCCTTCCAACTCCTTCCTGTTTAGCTACCAATCCTAGAGTCTAACTCTAATTGACGAGAGAGGCCACACACTTTTAAATAATCAGATCTCGTGAGAACGCACCCACTATCATGAGAACAGCACCCAGTGGATGGTGCTAAACCATCCATGAGATATCTGCCCCCATGACCCAGTCACCTCCCACCAGGCCCCACTTCCAACACTGGGGATTACAGTTCAACAAGAGATTTGGGCAGGGACAAATATACAAACCATATCAGTTATCAGAGATTAAGCTTTGTCTGGGTGTGATATGGGAGACTGACCAGCAGGATGCATAGTGAGGGCTGGTAAATTTACAACAAAACAAATCAATATACAATATATCCAAATGATGACTGCTGCTACTAAGAGACAAATATCTCACTAAAAATTGTATAATTCACTATAAACAGACCAATATTTCATTTTGTTGAGGATCTTTTCTGTTGCATTTATTTAAAACAATGATAACATCAAATCAAAAGCAAATAATATATAACTAAGAGACATTTTGAGAGAAAGAATATTTCACAAATCAAGTAGTTTACAACATTAGTCACAGAAAGGCAATCTGAGATTTGCTCCCAGATGTTTCTTGCTCAAATATAAAAGCTGGTCAATAATGCAAAATGAAAGCAAATAATATATTATATAATGAATATATTATTTTTGGAATTTTAGCAAATAAAACAATAAAATAATAAAAGTTTAAGTGTCATTGAAGATGATATATCATCTATGTGAAAGTGCAATGTGTGTGTATACACATGTATTATATGTATCATATACATCTTGTATCATTAGTATTTTCTTTTCTTTTTTTATAGAGATAGGATCTCACTCTGTCACCCTGGCTACAGTGCAATGGTGCCATCATGGCTCACTGCAGCCTCAAAATTCTTGGTTCCAGCTATCCTTCTGCTTCAGCTTCTTGCATAACTGGGACAACAGATGCACATCACCAAGCCCAATCTATTTCTTTCACCCTCTTTGTCACTCTCCAGCACATTAAACACACACTGTTAGAATCATCTAGTTGTCAATACTTTAAACACTGTTATTATTTCTATGTTCAGTCATTGCATGAGGATTAAACCTGCAGTTGGCTTAAGGTGTTTGTTTGTTTGTTCGTTTGTTTGTTTGTTTGTTTACGTGGTTTAGGAAACTTGCCACCGACCAAAATAAATTTTGAAATCTTTGGTTATGCCACTTCTCAAAACTGAGCTAATATGATTCTGGTAACTAATAAATAATATTTTTGTATCTTTTTCTAGAGGTTTTCAACTTATAGAGAATGTCTTAACACCCTCTCTTCCCTCTAAACACCCATGACAGGCATGAAAATACAGCTCTGGTTTTATAATGGAGTTCAATGAGAAGAATAAGTAGACACAAACACATTTATGCAAACTAAAAGACAATTAAACATATTTTGTGATAGGTTAACCTAGTTTTAGTCATAAACAAACAGGGAAGAAAATTTTTCCTATGAGTTACAATTCAAAATTTCATTAAACCGTCAGAACAACTTTCAAGATATCTATTTTATAAATAAAAATGGCAGAGTAATATTTGGATCATCTGGTAGCTTACAGGAATTATGACTGGTCTTTAATGCATGTCATCTAATTTCCTTTTCAGAATGAAAATGCACCTCTGAAAGGCTGAAGTAACTCTATTTCTTAATATGAAAAAATGTTCACTTCAAAGTTTCTGAAGAGTATCAAAGGAGCTACTTCTTGGAAAGTGATCGGCACTGTTACTGACATATAAGAATTATTCAATACATGCTTGTTAATGGTGTTATGTTAATAAGACTGTTGCTCTTTCTTTTCTCCTCTCTTTCTCTCTCTCATATATATATATATACACACACATATATGTATATACATATATACATATACATATATGTATATGTATATATGGTGATACATATATATGTATATGTATATGTATATATGGTGATTAAAGGTGATATATGGCTTTGGATATATGGGCTTTGGATATATGGGCTTTGGAAAGGTATTTCTGAAAAGATATAGGTATGGACATTTACATTCTTTGCATAAAATATGGCATTGATATCAGTAATTATCCTATGTCCATCTCTAAATGGTTTTCAGATGATACTTTCCTTGTCATAGTTGATATAAATGTGTATCTATGGGATAAATGGGATAAGTTTAAAACTCTGCTCCACAAACTTCTAGACACATACTGGTGTGCTGGCAAACATATTTACAGGCCTGGAATACATATGTTAAAACAAACATTACTGATGTTTTTGATTACCTGAATTCAAGTAAACATTGAGATGTATAAAATAGATACTAAGATGTTTCCATTTTATTGCCAATTTTCTATATTAACATGAAATGTCACTGGTTTTCAGGCAACTGTTACATTTATGGAATCTTTTTCCGAAATGCATCATAAATCTTCTAAGGACTGAATAAACTGAAAAAGAAAAAAAAAGCAATTATGAAACCTGGTGACCAAAGATGTGTTTTCAAATGCCAATAGTCAGAGATAAAATTTTAGGAGATTATAATATTATTGATTAGCTTCTTTGAGATAATATTCTCTTATGTCAATAGCAATAAAAGATGGGTGAAGAATGATTAGATACTCCACGACAGGAGACTGTCTTGGGAAATATGTACACAGATCCATTTTTAATTTTGGAGATTCTGTAATCCATTTTCATTTCAGCTCACAATATGCTGATACTGGGTTGCAGAAAAAATGCTATTAAGATTACTTGTTTGTACAATTTTCTGCAGTAAATGAATTGATCTTTCCACTTATTTGATTTGTGATGATGGCATTTGTCATGTTTCCTTAGGACTGTAATCCAAATTTTAAGAAACCTCTGGCATGAGGAGTGACAGGGGAAATAATGAAAACTTGTTTTCAGGGTGTTTCTTGATGGATGCTATCATTATTTCACTTTTATTTGCTTAAGGCTTTATTTAGGCATACTTTTTAAAAAAATGCTTTTCCACCTAGGGAAAAAATGTTTTCCAACAACTAAGATATTAAGAAGTCCTTATTGGTGTACATATCTACTAGCCTTCCTATTTTATTTTTTTTCCATAATACAAAAATGTTCAGAAGATACTAGCTTATTCATATCAAGAAGGAGATTACTTCTTTTGGGAGGGCAGAAAAATCCAAATGGGCCAAAGTAAAACACAATGGAGTTCAGGCATGGACGGCCTGGTGGAGAGAAATCCAGTCAAATCACTTTGAGAAATATACAACACATATGAAGGAAAAAGAACTACTAACTACTAATTGGCTATCGAAGTGAAGCCTCAAAGTTGAGGGTGGGATAACTGGACCAACAAAAGCCTATCTGCCATGACAGTGTGATTATATTTGAATGCACAACTCTTAGGTACAATTCCAACTGTGCTGTCTTCTAGCTTCCTAACCCTGAGTAAGTGATTTAATTTCTCTGTTTCAGATTAATGATTTCTAGAGTAAGGGTAATAACTGTCCTGAAATATGTTTGTTATGATTCTTAGTAATGATGACGACGATGATAATGATGATGATGGTGATGATAATGATGATGATGATGATGATGATGATGATGATGATGACAATGATAACCCCAGAGGATACTATGAATCTTTGTTTTGGAAAGCAGAATGCATCACTAGTGAGAGAGAAGAAATAATAAATTAACAGCAATCTGCTTTGTCTGGTAGTATCTTGTGGGAAAAAATGTGTATATATAAAATATATATAATATATTTTATATATTTGCTTACCTCCAATATCTCTCTGGATCCCTCCCAAACCCCTAACTCTCCATCCCATGAATCTTCAAACTTTGCCCAGGTGACTGCTTCCTATTTTGTGTGACAGGAAGTGTCATGCTAGTGAATGTTAAACAACTGGTCCTTAGGGGAGAGAAACGAGGAGAGCTTGTTTTATAGCACTTACCAATGTCTGTGATGTAAGTACTTCTGAAATGATCAATTCCAAGCTACTAGTGGTGTAACAGTCAGTTCACAAATACTGAAAATGTATCAATTGGCTTTCAGGGGTCAGTATGAATTAGCTGTACACACTACTCTCAACTTGTTAAATGTTTAATCTTTGCTGACCTTTTAGACCACACTTCTAGTATCCACCTCCATGTCTACAGGAGTGTTTGTGTGATGGCTCTTTCTGGTAATTGGTCTTTGTTATCTAAGTATAGTTGGCCCTCTTATCATCTTTTAAAATAATAACAAAAGTGTTTATTGAAATTACAGGTTTGTTTCCTTTAAAAATACCATGAAACAAAAAGATTCATGAAAGCACCTGTCTATTCAAATTTTATTTGCTGACCCATACCTATGTATGACTCTAAAGATCCAATGGCCAGGAAAACAGACAAGGTTCCGGACTTCATATGGCTCATATTCCACTAGATAAGAAAAACTGATAAAAACATACAAAGAAAATATAAAAAGCCAATTGGATATGCACTTTAGAAGAGATTTACATGGTTAAGAAAGTCAGCAAAAGTAGAAAAGTCTGCCTAAAAAGTGTGGCTTGAGCTAAAAATTTGAAGAAAGCATAGAAAGTAACCAGAAACAAGGGAGAGGAAGGAGAACTTCAGGCATAGGAGAAATGTAGGCAAATAGCAGAGGTATGTAAGTATCACCCTGAGATGGCAAGGACCATAGAATTTCAAGGAGAGTGACAAAATATCATTAAGTATGATTTTTAAAAATCTGGTATCTCAAGACTGTTGCCTTGCCACACTGTAGAACCTGATCCAATTTGACCATACACGTCTCTGCCAGGTATACAGAGCCAGTTGGTAACTTAACTGGAATTAGAATTTATTGTTTTTACTATCATTTAGTATATTTTTACCTTTAAAATTCCACTAAAATACCCCTACAAAAAGCCATCATATATAAATCAACAGTTACAGAGTGATTTTTCAACTAGAATAAATGGTAAGAAAAAATTTTTTCATTAAAACTTTAAATAGGTAGTACTTGAGAAAAATAAATTGGATGAAAGACCTAAAGAGTTTCGAAACATATGTTAGATCCTATGTGACTAAGCCTATTTCTACCTCACAACCTACTTCAGCCTTCCCCAAGAAAATAAAGGCCAAAAGAAAGCAACCTTTCCATCCCTTCTTGATTACAGATAACTTATTTTGCACTATAGTATTTATCAGCTTATGTTAAAAAGTACAATAAGATCTTTTTCACTTTCTTTTAGCTAATGCGATTAATTATTAAAAGGGGAAATGCAATCAGGTAACTAAGGAGCTATCCAAGAAAATCTGGGTTTTCTCCAAATTTGTATGGCTATTTAACTTTTCTTTGTAAATTTCTACTTGTGCACACACAAATGCATTTGCACACACATATCCAGAGACACATATACACTTATACACACAATGAGAGAAACTAATATTAATAGAGAGCTGGTCATGTGACCAACATGTCTCCAAAGCACTTGACAGATAATACCGTGTTATGTACTTCACAATATCTTATTAAAAAATACAGCATCTTTAATTTTATTCTGCAGATGGAAAAAAATCTACAGATAAAAGATAAGTAATTGAGAAATTAGGAACATAGGGAAGAATTTTAATTGGAAGGGGCTCAGGAATTGTGATATTGTGATATAGTAAGAAATACACATTTGGTCTCTGCCCTAATTCTTAAAACCCTGGGAATTTTTGAAGTGGTAAGTGTCGTTTTAAATGCTGAGATAACTAGTGGTTGAATTCTCCTGGATAACTTTAGGATGAGGGCTAGCTCTATCTACCTGCCTTCCAGGAAGGAAAAAAAGACTGGAGGCCACATTGATCACCATGGCCAATGACTGAATCACTCAGGACTCCATAATGAAGCCTCTATAAAAACCCAAGACAATAGCTTTTGGAGCGCTTCCAGGTTGCTGAACACTGGTCCTGAACGGTTGTGTTCCTGAAGAGAGTGAGGAAGCTCTGCCCCACTTCTCCCAGACCTTGCCCTGTGCTTCTCTTCCCTGTGGCTGTTCCTGACTTATACCCTTTGTAATACACCGGTAATCTAGCAAGCAAAGTGGTGTCCTGAGTTCTGTGAGCTGCTCTAACAAATGATCCTTTTCTTTGTAACCAAATTGGATGGAAGTTGTGGGTAATCTGTAGACTTTAGATTGGCATTTCAAGTTGGGGGCAGTCTTGAGCCCTTAACCTGTGAGATCTAATACTATCTTCAGATACATCATTTCTACATTAAATTTAGTTATACGATATTCAACTGGTGTTGGAGAATTGCTTAGGATAGGAAAAGCGCACACATCTGGTCACAGAGGTGTTTGTGTTGTTGAGAGTATAGTTGGAGAAAACATTTATTTTCTACTATACAGGAACAAATCTCAAAATTTTATGACTGTAACAAGTAGCACAGGGAATCAATCGCAGGCTGTTTAGGCAGTGAAAAAGCAACTTTTGAGTGAGAAAGCAAAAACCAAAAACAGGTAACAATACTCATAGACTAGTTTGAAAATAGAACTGACATTAAAGAGGGATATTGTGGGATTTTTAAGAATTTAAATTTTGTAGTTGAACAAGATCATGAAGTAGTCTGGCTGAGGATAATTAGTTATTCAAATATTCAAAAGAAGACAAAGTTTTAGAATCAAGTTGCTAAAATGAAGATCAAGCAAAACATTGCATATAGCACTGGTGGTAAATAAACCCTAGTTTGACAGGCCTCAGTAGATATCTTCTCCTAGGTCATATTACGATCAAGAATTACATGCAATTTCCCTTGCTTGGGTTTTCTTGTTTACATTAACTACTGGGACTCTTAAATGCTTAAATACTTCAAGGAGACCAGAGTCTTGCTGACTATACTAACAAAATGTAAACACAGCAACTTTTTAAGAAGCGTAATAGTTTTAGCAAAGGTGTCTTGGGCATATTATCAAGATGCTATTAGAAGCCATGCTGTTTTCATGGTTATTGATTCTCATATGTATCTAGCAAGGGATGAACATTCATACATATTTATTTATTGGTGCTATGTCATAAATATCTTTGAATTGTACACACAGCCAAAACCAGCCATGTAAAAGAGAGGGCTAATTTCCCTAAAATGTCACTATCCCTGTGTCAATGGGGAATGACTTCAAGATAATGTAAGTAAATACTTGGCAAATATTTGAGAACATGTAATTATCTTCAGAGTTCTCTCTTTGAAAACATCTTAAACTTTCATCAATAGATGGTTGTACAAAGTAATCTTGGGAAACAATATTAAAAACTCTCTTCATACTATTATTAATATATAATGCACAAATTAAGTTACTCAAAACCATTTATTTATCTTCCCTTGTACCATCCTTGGAGTTGGTGACTATGTCTTAACTGAAAACCTGGCTGGATTTAAGTCTCTTTTAAAATCTAACATCATATAAAGGACAGAAGGTACATCTGACATCAGTTAAAGCAATATGTCAAAATTAGGCTTTGATGAAGGCAGGCAGGGGGAGAAAAATCAAGCACCAGATTTTAAAGTCCAATGTTGATTAGAAAAGCAACAAAATAAGGAAGAAAATGTGTCCAGCAGCTTCTAGCAGTTGCTGGTACCAATAATAAATAACAGGAAATGTGGCTGATGTGAAACATTTTTTACTAGGCAAAATTTCACACACCATTTCCGCAAAGACCAATAAAATCATTTTGGAAAAAGCAACTAAGCTGGTCATCAAAATTGTCAATCCTGTTGCTGGAGAGCTAAGCAAAGAAAATAAAATTATAAACTGTTTTCTTAGAATCTAGCAGAACTCTCAGATAAAAGAGATGTGCAACACATAATATTTTAAAGCAAAGTAAGGCATAACTTCTGTGCATACTGCCTAGGAATTATACTGACTGCAGTCAAATATTTATTCCTTAGAAGTAAATTCGATGTTGGAAACCACTAAAAAAATTATAATTAGAATTATAATCAAATTATTGATAATATTCTTTTATTTTCTTGGCCTCATACATTACTTTTTAGTAAACTAGATTTTTACATGGCTTATAAATTTGTTTGATATTAATGATGATATAAAAATAAATAATAATCAGTGAAGGGTACTAGGCTCAGGCAGAAATATAATAATAATAATATAATAATAATAATAATAATAATAATGATGATGAATAAGACCTAACTTGGACTTTAAGGGTCATTATGGTAAAGAGGAAAAAATGCCTTCCCAGTAATTATAAAACATAGAATAAGCACCAGTATAGTTTCAAATGATTTTATAATAACTGAAGATGTGATTAACTCATTCAGGGCATCAGATTTTGTATACAAGAAATGGAATGTATATTTGGGAACATCTCAAAGGATGAGTAAGACCTATCAATAGAGAGCATGAGGATATATATACTCTAGGAATATACAAATAAATGGTATGACCAAATTTTAAGACATATGAAAACACATGCTCTGTTCATAATGAGCAAAATAATTAAATTAATACAGGATATATACATTTCCTTATGGGAGAAATGGGGATAACATGCCATAGCAGAGATTGTTAATATCCTTTCTTCTTTGTATAATAATATAAAAAACATCTATATTGCTATGAGTGGTAACGTGCCCGGATAAAACAATCTCAATTTCGAGTCTTGCTAGCTAATTTGTATGGCCAATGAGATGTGAGCCATTAAGTATAGAAGTTCCACAAAAATCTCTTTAAAGGAAACTCAACTAGAAGACCTCTCTTGCTTCATTGGTGTTTTAGCAGCCACATTTCAGCATAAGGAAAAGGGTCACATCCTAAGAATAGTAAAGACTGGTCTCAGTGACATTAAGGACCGACCACATCAGGTCTGAACAACCTACCTGTTTTTTAGTTACATGAAAGAAAAATAAATCCATGTCTCGTTTAACTCAATATTTCTTAAATTTATTAAGAAAAGTTACTCTGAAGATATAGCTTGGGGATCACAAATTTTATGCACACAGTGGTAAGTTTTATTGCTGATACATAGGAAGCTTTTAATATTTGTGGCTGTTATTAATAATAACAATAAAGACCAGAGGACTTCAGGAGAATTCCACGTTTGTGGATTTGCATGATCTGAGAAAGAAATTTCTCAAAAGGTGTTTCCAAGCACATAGTGCATTATTATTTTCAGAAAACTTGGGGAACCTCATTTTGATGCCTAAGATCAAGTGTTCTCTTAAAAAACCCAAGACTAGTTATTTTTATAGCCATGTTTGTGGAAACCTATGAGATAATTTGTTTTAGAATAATTCAAAATTGTTAATAGACAAGAGCTTTTAAAAGAATTTTTACATTTAGGAAATGCAAGCACTACTTAAGTTATCATCAACTTTGAAATTTCCAAACATCTTTCTTGATAGAGGATGAAAAAGCACAAAGCCTCTTGAATATGAAAGTCCTGCAGCACTCTGTCAGAACTTCCCACTTGTTTAAATATGGTCCAATGGCCAGGGCTGGGGGCATCATTGTGACCAACGTGCCCATCCTGTGCCTATTTTCAGCTCTCCCTTCCTGTTGCTCCAGACTTGCCAAGGTCTGGACTTCCAACACAAAGGTTTTCCAAATGAATTGCTAAAATTATTAAAAATCTGTGTGAACATTTGTTGGGATTTTTGACAAGCTACCTATTCAAAAGGAGAAAAAAGGGACCCCATATTGAGTGAAATAGAACAGATGGTTAAAAACAAGCAATCTGACATTCCTGGACCATTACAACGTTTATGTGAGCGAAAGAATAAGGTGCATTTTTCTTGCCCAACAGAACATTACATTGTAGTTACCAAATAACTTTCTATGTTTATGGACTAGTTTTATCCCAACATTATCTTATAAAAAGGTAATCTAAATGTCATTTTCAAGTGTTGTTTCTTTTAGCAAATGGGAAAAGTGAGGCTCAAAGAGGTTAAATAACTTGTTCAAATTAATGAAGGTAGTAAGTGCTTTATTTTCTTCATAGAATTTATTGCTACCAAAAAATAACTTTCAAATAGATATTTATCTCCCAGTAAAATGTAAGCTCAATAAAGTCAGGGTTTTTTTTGCTGCTTACTCTATCTCTGTACCACTTGTGACCAGAATAGTGATGATCTCTCAATGGGTCATAAAAATATAACATATGCATATTTGTGTATGTGTGTATGCATACACACAATTTCATGAGAAAGAACAGAAACTAAATCTGTGTCACTTTAAAACTACTTTATCTGTTTCACAGTGTCATGGCTTATGAATTGTTCTGTTACCATGATGTTATCCCTGCAAGACTCAGAACACTCAAATCCTGTTGTGAAATTTAGTTCTTTTGCATAAAAAGAAAGACATGCAACAAATCAGAGCAAAATGAAAATTAGAGTTCCAATTTATTCCTAGATGTTTAAGTGTCTGATATTCAAATTCAGATCCCAATTAAAAAGGCAGCGTAGAAATCCTGATTAGAAACAAAATCTCATTAGAACCTTTTTATTCTTCCCTCATTCTAAATAATTGAGAGAAACATGCATAGTTATAGATGGAGGAGAATAAGAAACAAGAGGAGCAGCAGAAGAGACAGAGACAGGTTTTCTCTAGAAAAAGCCTGAGCTCAACTATATAAGTCATTTAGACTCCAGAAAATTGTCCAATGTGTTCTGTGGTCCCAGACCTAAGATAATTGCTTACAAAATAGTTTTAAGAGGAAGTAATTTAAGGGATAAGAGAGAAATCTAGGGTTTTTCCCTTTTGAGATAGAATAATTCCACATATTAATAATTGTGGCCAAATCTCTGACCAATCTCATGTCAATATCTTCCTTAGAGAACATGAATAGAAGAGGAGGTTCATGAAGTAATTGAAGAAGTGGCAGAGGTAAGTCTGTCTTGTGCAAAGGAAGGAATATTTCAGTCACTTCTGTCTATCATTTTTTCCTATTAATCCTGTAAAACCTGTAAGTCAGGCATTTCCTCTTATTTACTGTTCTTAAGTGCTGGAGATAAAAGGAGGAATTGACACTGGAGATTTAAATTTAAAAAAATCAGTATCCAAAATTTGCATCAAACAACATTTTTCCACTGTTCCCATATATAACATTGTGTTTTAATGTGCTGTGTAAGATGGAAACTTGATGATGTCTCTCTTTTCTGTGAACTCAAAATCAAACAGTAGTATTAAGAAAATATCAATGGTGGCTGGGTGCGGTGGCTCATCCCTGCAATCCCAGCACTTTGGGAGGCTGAGGCAGGCAGATCATGAGGTCAGGAGTTCGAGACCAGCCTTGCCAAAATGGCTGAAACCCCGTTTCTACTAAAAATACAAAAATTTGCCAGGCGTGGTGGCAGGAACCTGTAATCCTAGCTACTCGGGAGGTTGAGGCAGGAGACTCGCTTGAACCCTGGAGGCAGAGGTTGCAGTAAGCTGAGATCATGCCATTGCACTCCAGCCTGGGCAGAAGAAAGAAGGATGGGGAGAGGAGGGGAGGAGAGGAGAGGGGAGTGGAGGGGAGGGGAGGGGAGGGAAGGGAAGGGAAGGGGAGAGAGAGGGAGGGGGGAAGGGGAGAGAGAGGGACGGAGGAAGGAAAGAGAGAAAGAGGTGGGGGAGGGAGGGAGAGAGAGACAAATTAAGAAAGAAAGGAAGAAAGAAAGAAGGAGAAAGAAAGAAAGAAAAGAGAAAGAAAGAAAAGAAAGAAAGAAAAGGGAAAGAAAAAGAAAATATTCATGTCAATATAGCATAATATTGTAGAACTGAACAAGTAATTGGCAAGTAAACCTTGGTGGTTTTCACAAAATGTAGAATTGGTAAACTTGCACAAAACCCCATTTTACCGAGCCATTATTTTATGTGTACAAAACATGAGCAAAGGGAAGATAAAATGAGTTATCCAAGGTCACACACCTTAGTTAATGGGATGAATGGTACAGAACATGGATTAACTAAATCCAAGAATATCATCTCACATGTTCACCCAACTGAGTCACATCCTGTTGAATGTTTTTGATGTAACATGTTTCATCCATGTGTTAGCACCTGCATACTGGTTTACCGCCATGACTTTCTCCCAGTGGCTGTAACCAAGATGTATGCACTTAAAATTTGATGGAAAAGACCAATTACTGTAATTTTCTCTCTTAAGAATTGTAGCTGAATGTCCCTTGTCCCTGGTCCAATATAGGATGCAAACAGCTCTCAAATATGGTAAGGCAGTTAAAATTCAAAATTAACCTATGTCCTTTTTCTTTGCTGTTATTATTAGAATTCTCCTTTTCTCTTTGTGTCCTCCTTCAAACATTTTATTGTGTTTACTCACTGTCTTAAAATATTGTTGGCAGCAGAATGTATCGGAGTCATATGGCAGCAAAGTATGCTACCAGTGGTGTATCTGTAAGTGTCTGCAGCAATCTCAGTTCTTGCCTCCTCAGAAGAAAGAATTCGACCGAGGGGCATAAGGTAGAGTGAGAGACTCTACCTCTAGAGTCCCAAGTTTTAGAGCCAGAGTGAAAGTTTATTAAAAAGTCTTACAGCAGGAATGAGAGGAAGTAAAGTACACTTGAAAGAGGGCCAAGAAGGTGACTTTAGAGATCAAGTGCACTGTTTGGCCTTTGACTTGGGATTTTATACACTGGCATACTTCTGGGGTCTTGCATCCCTTCTCCCCTGATTCTTCCCTTGGGGTGGGCTGTCCACATGCTCAGTGGCCTGTAAGCTCTTGGGAGGGGCTGTATGTGCAGTGTGTTTACTGGAGGTGTGCACATCCTCACTCGAGGTGTTCTTCTCTTACCAGTCTAGCTTTCCTAGAAGAATGTCATATACTAGTTAAACTCTGCCATTTTGCCTCTTAGTACGCATGCTTGGGCCCATTCGCCAAACTCCTGAGATCTTACTGGGAAGGTACTGATCACCAGTTTCAGGTTTTTTTCCAGGTACTGGGAGAGGGCCCTTCCCTGGTGCCGGCTGTGACTAATTACTATTTTAGAGAGGCAGTTTAACAACCACCTACCCTTCACCAGATGGTAGCCTGACATTCCTGGTGGGGGGTTGGGGATCCCCTCTCCTGCCCTGCTCATGTCTGACTACCTACTATAACAATATGAAAAGGGAATAAAGCAGGAAAAAGGTATAATAACCGCTGATTAGCTGTATGAAAGAAGCAAATCTCACAAGATACCTGTTTTTCTCTTTCTCTTTGGAGAGAAGACATGTTATTAATCCTACCTGCTTGTCAGAAATAGAGAGCATAGATTTAAAAAAAAAAACCAAGAGAATGAAGTAGGAAAGACAGAAAAAGTAATTTCTTAGATTTTGAATTTTGAAATCTACAACTCTCAGGAAGACTATGAATACTGGAGCATAGACAAAGTGGTTGAAAGAAAATAAAGACACAATTCAATAATAAGTAGGTCTCTCTCACCTCCTTCTCAAGCCTTGCCTGGGAGGTGATAAACAATAATTTTTCTGTTAAGGTAGTATAGAGAAACAGATCAGAACAGAGTCATCAATAAGTCCTGTATGGGGATGGAAAAAAGGCCTTTTTCCTGCTTCCAGGACAATCTTGACGTGAAAGTAAGACATCAGAAAGGGAAAGCTTGCTGGGCCAGATTAGGTAAATTGGAGCAAAGTTACCCAGGTGGAAGTATTTGTGTCCCAGCAGGACACAGAAGCAATACGGTATTCTAGTGCCTCCAAGTGGGAGACTCGTGTATTGAAGAAAGCCTTCAGTACTGAAAGGGGAGGAATATTCTGGCGTATGTGAATAGGGATCTATGTGCACAAACTGGAGAATAAGGGCCATCTGTCTTCCCAGCCCTAAACTAAGCTATGCACAGCTCTCCTGAGTTGAGACTCAGACATCCAGCCTTCCTGCCAAAAATTAAAAAGAAAAGCCCCAAAAAGACTGAGATTAAGTTTCTGCTACCATGGTGGAATGATGAAGGTTGACAATGGAAATAAACTAGGTTTAATTCTTAGGAAAAAATTCATGTGTGTGTGTGTTTACTGCTTACACACTTAATGCAGGGGCAATAATCTTCTCTTAAGATACACAACACTGACAGAGTTTGCCTTTTCTCTAGAAGAATTCTGCAACACAAAGTTATCAATCACATACTTCTAAACATTTGTTGTGTGATGGAGAAGAAAATTGTTTTACTATCAGGCAGATTTACATTAATGATGGTGATGATGGTGATGACAAAGATGTTCTCTGAATATACACATGCGTATTATGGCCTGTCAAAAAAGAAGGAAGAAAATATTATAGATACCAATACATTATATGGTTTCCATGCTACTTTTATTTTAAATGCTCACATCATTGCTATTCCAACTTTTGTTGAACTGAAGGGACCTGCTTTTATTTAACACATAAAGTTTTCTGTCTCTCAGGTTCCCACCTGACCCCAGATGCCCTATGTCTGTCAACATTGCTTCTTCTTGAAGAGAATGACAGAAAAGAAGAATTCTATGAATCTGAACATTCCCTGTATCAGTAAACAGTAGAAGTTCAGTCATGCATTTATCATAGAGGTTGACAGATATGAACGCCAAATAGGAAACAGAGAAAGAAAGAGATTGAGAAGGCGTTATTGAATTTTCTGGTGGAGTCAACATGTTGGAGATGCAAAATGTTTTGACTCCCCTTCCTAAACCAGATTAATCACCTTTATGTAATCTCAGGATACTCTTTATAATTTCTTGAGGGAATGAATTGTATTTTGCAGTTCCATTTTTATTTTCATTGTTTGCTACATAGCTAGTTTTCCTGTTTCTTAAAAGTCTGACCTACTAATTGAAGTTTACTGTTCTTTGTATAATAGATAATGGCTTAAGGTGCCTGTTTCCTTTGTGATCACAGAAATTATGGTATTACACAACACATAGTAGATGCTAAATAAGTAATTTTTGAACAGATTTCTTTTAAATTGACATATAACACTGTATGTGTTTGTTGTATGCAACATGACATTTCATGGTACATACACGCATTGTGAAGGGGTTCAATTTAGCTAATTAACAAATGCATTGCCTCATATAGTTATCATTTTTGTGAAAAGAGCTCATAGCATCCACTCTCTATTTTTCAAGATTACAATACATCATCATTAACTATAGTAATCTTGCTCTATAATAAATCTCTTGAGATTTAGTCCTCCTATCTAACTATAATTATATGTCCTTTAAACAACATCGTCCTGATCCCTTCTCCCCTCTACTAACCCCAGCCTCTGGTAGCCACCATTCTACTTTGTATTTCAATGTGATCAGCTTATATTCCATATGTAAGTGAGATCATGCATTATTTGTCTTTCTGTGCCTGACTTATTTCACTTAGCATGATGTCTTCTATGTTCATCCATGTTGTGGCAAATGGCAGGATTTTATTAATTCTTATGGCTGAATAATATTCCATTGTGTGTATGTACTACATTTTCTTTATCTGTTCATTGATTGATGGGCACTTAGGTTAATTCCTTATCTTGGCTATTGCAAATAGTACTGTGATAAGCATAGGAGTACAGACATCTCTTCTGCATACTGATTTCAATTTCTTTGGATATATACCCAGTAGTGAAATTACTGGATCATATGTTAGTTCTATTTTAAATTTTTTGAGGAATCTCCATACTGTTTTCCATAATGACTATGCTAATTTACATTCCCAGCAGAAGTTGTCTGGTTATCATTTGTCTTTCTGATGATGACCGTTCTAACAGGATTGAGGTGATATTTCATTATGGCTTTGATTTGCATTTCCCTAATTATTAGTGATGTTGAGAATGTTTTCGTATACCTCTTGGCCATTTGTATGTATTCTTTTGAGAAATGTCTATTCAGGTCTTTTGTCCATTTTTAAATTGCAGTATTTGGCTTTTTTACTATTGAATTGTTTGAGTTCCTTTTATATTCTGGATATTAACCTCTTATTAGATATATGGTTTACAAATATGTTCTTCCATTCTGTAGGCTGTATTTTTCTCTCCTCTGATTTTTCCTTTGCTGTGAACCAGCTTTTTAGCTTGATGTAATCCCTTTTGTCTTTTTTTCCTTCTGTTATTTGTGCTTTCGAGGTCTTACCCAAAAAAATCCTTGCCCGGAGGAATGTCATGAAGCATTTCCCCTGTGTTTTCTTCAGTAATTTCGTAGATTGACATCTTACATTTAATTCTTTAATTTATTTTTAGTTAAGTTTGTGTATGGTAAGGGATAAATGTCTAATTTTACTCTTTTGCATGTATATATCCAGTTTTTCAACACCATTTATCGAAGATACTGCCCTTTCCCCACTGTGTATTCTTCATGCCTCTGTTGAAAATCAGTTGGCTATTGATGCATAGATTTATTTCTGGGCTTTCTATACTGCTACATTGGTCTGTCTGTCTGTTTTTATGACATTTATGGTAGTATCATCCTGTTTTGTTTACTATAGCTTTGTAGTATACTTTGAGATCAGGTAGTGTGATGCCTCCAGCTTTTTTTTTTTTTTTTTGAGCCAGGGTTGTCTCCATGTTGCCAAGGCTTTTCTCAAACTCCAGGGCTCAAGCAATCCTCCTGCCTCGTCCTCCCAAACGGCTAGGACTGTACGGGCATGAGGCACCATACCTGGCTGTTTTTGTATTTGTATATTCAGCATTGTTTTTGTATTTGTGTATTTTTTCACTCAAGATTGCCTTGGATATTTGGGAGTCTTCTATAATTCCAGACAAATTTTATGATTTTAGTGTTATTCCTGTGAAGACTCTCATTGGTATTTTGATAGGGATTGCATTGAATCTATATAGATCATGATGGATAATTTGGAGATTTTAAGCAATATTAATTCTTCAAGTCCATGAATATAGGTTATTTTTCCAGTTAATGGATTTTAACTTTTCTTCTAAATCACAATTTTTCATTGAATCAATCAGTCTTTTGGCAAAAGATCAATTACAGATCATAATATGCAATGGATACAGATGTATTGTATCAAATATTGTTTGCATGAGGGAAAAGCCAGAAATGTATCTGCAGTAATCTTATAGAGTTTGTAAATGCTAACTTATATTATTTCTAGTTAATATGGTAACTACTAGGAAACTTCATTCTTATGGTTACAAACTGAAAAAAGCCACATGGTTCACTTAAGAGTATACAGAATTTAGAGTCTGACAATCTTTGTCTGATTATGTTCCAGGCCCACATAAATGTAATTTGCAACTTTGGGATACTATTCCACAGCCCTGATCTTAATTTTCTTAATAATATAAGGATCCTGAAAGAATCAACATTATACTGACTACACAGAATAATTTGTAAAAATCCTAGATGAATGTAAATTAGGTGCTTAATAAATCCTAGCTAGAGTCCTTTCTTGTCTACAGTTTTCAGAACACTCCTTTGAGAATTATACTTTCTATATGGCAGAATGAGTTCCCAGAAGACCAAACTCTCTACAGATAGAAATTATAACTCTGGACAAAATATACAAAAAAATAATTACCTTGAAGCTCTACGGAGTGAATAAAGGTGTGCAGATTCTGGAGTGAGTGAAGATGTGAAGGAAGAATCCAACACAGGGAGGGTACCCTATCATTGCCGGTTTGGATTAAGGATGGGCCACAGTACTACTCTGGTTGAGAACAGCTGGATCTCTGTTTAAATGTATTATCTTTTGGACTGAGAAGAGAATACCGTATCAGAGAGGACTAAAAAGGCAGGGCTCCACATTCTGTGTGTAAACTCTGCCCAAGCTGATTCCCACTGACTCCTGAACCATATGCTGATACTATGAAAAGATCAATCAACATTATTTAAATAAATACATCACAAGTAAAGATAAATGATGGCCAAAAAAGACATAAAAAGATGTTCAGCCTCATTAGACATCAAGAAAATATAAATTAAAACCACAAAGATATGCCACTACCTACCTTTTAGAAGGGCTAAAATAAAAAGAGCTGATGGTATTGAGCGTTAGCAAGAATATTGGTTTCATAGTTGAGATTTTTGTCCCTTCCACATCTCATGTTGAAATTTGATCCCCAAGGTTGGTGGTAGGGCCTAATAGAAGGTGTCTGGGTCATGGTGGTGGATCTTTCATGAATAGATTAATGGGGGGAGGATGAGAGCTGAGTAAGTTCTCACTGTATTAGTTCCTAGTAGAGCTGGTTGTTTGAAAGAGCCTAGCAGCTCCTCTGTCTGTCTTGTTTCCTCTCGTTTGACCTCTGCAGGCTCTTTTTGGGCCCTCCTTCACCTTCAGCCATGAGTGGGAAGCAGCTTGGAGCCCTTACCAGAAGCAGATGTTGGTTCCATGCTTGTTTGTCAGCTTGCAGAACCAAAAGCCAAATAAGCCTCTTTTCATGATAAATTATTCAGCTTCAGGTATTCCTTTATAGCAACACAAATGGACTAAGACAATTGGCAAGAGCTCTCATGAATGCTAGCAGAAATATAAAATGGTGCAAGAAGTTTTGAAAACTGTTTGGCAGTTTCTTAAAAATGTTAATCACATGCTCGCAATATGACCTAAATTTACTGATGAGAAATAAAAATGTATGTCCATACAAGGTCTTGTACGGTATGATCACAGCAGCTCTATTCTCAGTAACTAAAATCTCTGGATAACACAAATGTCATTCAAGTTTAATGGACAAATAACAAGCATTATGTTCTCTCAGGGAAAAAAAGGAAGGAATGGAAGGAGGTGGGAACAAAAGAAGGAAGGAAGGATAGATGGAAGGAAGGATGGAAGGAAACATGGATGGAAGGATGAATGGAAGGATGATTGGAAGGAACTACTCATGCATGCAAAAACAGACACATCTTAGAAACGTGTGGAGTGAGAGAAATGATATGAAAAAGAGCATCTTATTTAAAAATTAAAAATTGTAAAACTTATGAAGAAAGCTTGAATAAATTGTGCTGAATCAATTCGATAGCTGTATAAGAAAAAATAATGCACTTGCCATTTGTTATATTCAGAAATCAATGTCTGATGAGTCACATATCTAAATATGAAATATAAAACAGCAAAGTTTCTGTGGGAAAACAAGGAGAGCTTTATTATGAATTGACATAGATATATAAAACCTGTGTTCACCATAAAGCATACACTAAAATATTCATAGTTACACTGCTCATATTAGCCAAGAATGAGAAACTTGTAGCTGTGGTAATGAGCTGATTCTTGGTCTGAATGCTGGTTATAAGATACGTCCAATTTGTACAACTTATCAAGCTGAATATTTAAGATGTACGCACTTTTCCCTATATATAACATAGTTCAATAAAAAGATAAAGTATTTATTGCAAAGATAAAATACTTACACATTATTTAGCACATAGTAACTAGTCAAATACTATGTATTATTATTATTATTGTTGTTGTCATTATAAGTATCTATGTCTCCATCACAAATGATGGACCAAAAAATGTTTAGTAGTCTCTATTTGCACTACTTTATAATTAGTTTTCATAAGCACATATCTTAAAAATTGACTTTTTTTAATGTTTTTTTCTCTCCTTTACTGTGAGTTCCTTAAGGTGCAAACTATGACTTTTTAAAAAATTTTTTTAAATTTAGACACCGCTTCTAAAAATCAACATTATTGAGAGAATATATGTGACTATATTCACACACATGCACTATCACACACAAACAAACACTCATATAAAGACTTCCTTCCATTCCCTTTAATTCTGAATGCAGGTAAGGAATTTTAAAAAGACACATGGTAAGGATGATCATCACTCTCTTCTACGGTGCTTTGACATTTATGTGGTACTAATATAAACATAAAAAATAACACAGCCATTATTGAATCATTATCGGTTTGTTTGTTTTACGTCCATTGGTTGAAATGTGCACCATGTGCATGCGCATGAGTGTTCAGTTACAGACTTACGTGCACTACGTTTTATTCCCAGAAGTAAAACTGAAGCACCCAGTGAAGCTAGAGTAATTACTGAATATTGTAAAAGTGTATGTGTGCAAGCACTTATGTTCCCCCTGATTCTCTTATCACATGATTTAGCCTTGTTTCTTCTTCCTTTCTTTTTTATTTCCACATGAGCTAATGAGTATTTTAGTGCTGAAAGATAGAGCATAGCATACAGAGAGAATTCCAAGCAGTACAAAAGGTTTTTCTACGTTTATTTATTATTAATAGTAATGATAAAAATAACTATAATTTATTGATCACCAAACCTATGACCACCATTAGGGTAAGAGGTTTATATTATAGCATATTCTTATTCTAGTATTTTTTTTAAGATGCAGAAACTGATGTCCAGGGTAATACAAAACTTACTCAAGGTCACATAGTAAATAAGTGGCAGAAATGAGATTTAAAAGCTGACTCTATTGGCTTGTCTTGCATTTCAAAGCACAGATTCTGATCCTAGAACATTTTATGAATAATTTCTTTATTCCTTTGCTATTTAAGTTCTCCCTCTCTTTTTCTTTATTCTCTGCCTTTCTGTGTTTCTCACCTAATACATTGTTCCATGTCGGTAGGATCAAAAGAAGGGTTTATATTGCGGATTTAATAAAGGCTCTGTCTGTAAGCTGGGCTTTCTATGGGCTGTCAAGAGGGAATAGTCTAAGCTGAGGGAAAATGAAGAGCAGAGCACAGAAATGAATGTGCATGGAGGGGAAATAGGAAGAGAGAGTAATCCAATTTGGCCGGATGTAAAATTGATTACAGTTTGTGGGGGAAGATAGGGGACATTGAAACCACTCCATTAATAACTTTGGCTTAAAGGCTTGGTGTGTACAATGGTCATGGTTATCTTCTCTACTCCTGTGCCTCTTGGAAATAAGACAAACAAAGTGAAGTGGAACATGCATTTTAAAAAATGACATTATGGTTAGGAAAACGAACCAATAAAGGAGTTAGACTTTACAGTAGACTCCACACATTCCCTCCAAGTAAGTTCAAATTATTATTAAAAGTCAGGGACTTCTCCCAGTCATAGATGACTGTCATTTAGTCCATATATGGTTCTCGGGGGAGGGGGGTGGTAGGGGAGTTGAACAAGAAGAGTAACATAGCAGTGTGAGAAATGGGTTAATTTAAAAAGTGGGAGAGATTTTCACCAGTGACCGTATTTGTGTGAAATTTTTGGAGAATGGAACCAATGACCAATGAAAATGTCCAGCAAGCTTTCTGAAAACCATGTGCATGGACCTCTTGGGTGCCAGTTTGTAAGACAAAACAACAACAACAACAACAACACACACAACCGTAATGTTTATTGTTACTGATGGATATTCAGTACCTGAGAAGTTCTATTTGTAATTTCTTTAAATATGACTTTATTAACAATACTAGCCATGTGGAACCTGAAAAGTATCAAGGTTACATAAATGTTTAAATATTTTTCTTCGGCCGGGCGCGGTGGTTCACGCCTGTGATCCCAGCACTTTGGGAGGTCAAGCGGATGGATCACGAGGTCAGGAGATCGAGACCACCCTGGCTAACACGGTGAAACCGAGTCTCTACTAAAAATACAAAAAAAAATTAGCCGGGAGTGGTGGCAGGAGCCTGCAGTCCCAGCTACTTGGGAGGCTGAGGCAGGAGAATGGCGTGAACCCAGGAAGCAGAGCCTGTAGTGAGCCGAGATCGCACCACTGCACTCCAGCCTGGGCAACAGAGCTAGACTCCATCTCAAAACTAAATAAATAAATAAATAAATAAATAAATAAATATTCTTCTTCTCTCCCCTTCACCCCCTTCCCTTTCTTTCTGTTCCCTTCTCTTCCTCCTTTTCTTTCTTCTTTTTTAAGAATATAATCTTGAAAGTGATTCTAGGAAGGCAGGCAGGAAGATGAGATGGTAAACAACACAGGGGCAGATATTAGCAATTCTGATTTAAAGTTTCAAATATGCTGCTCCATTTTACTTGTATGGCTTGGATCGTATCTTGAAACTCAGCATGTCTTAGTTTCTTCTATTAAATAAGGCAGATGAACCCCCGCCATCTTTCAGTCACTGTGCACTGCCTCAGTCCCATCAAAATTCTCTGAGGTAAGTTCCATTATTTCCCCCATCTTACAAAAGAGAAAATTGAGCCACAGTGATGTCATATTACGCCAATGTAGCAAAATCAAGATGCTGAGAAAAGATCACTGTCTTAAATTGAATATTCCAATCGGAAAGTTAGAATAATGCAAACATAAAGAGAGCTGTCTTTGTCATCACACAGATCTTGGTACTATGAAATCTCTAGTTTACTGAGTCTATTTTTTGAAACATGCCTCACTAATTATATCCTATTCATCAAATAACAAGTCTAAGGAAAATATTCTATTATTTTTCAGCCACTATGGTAAATGGAAGATGCCAGTGCCCTTCAAGTACTTTAACGTACTTTAAAGTTTCCAAGAGCTGATCTGATTGAAATAGTTGGAGAAAAAATTGAAACAAAATTTTGTGGAAATTTCTTTATTCTATTAATCCTGCTCAGACAAAAACGATCACTTTCAATTCAACTAATCGTGCACTTGCAAAGCTTTTTGTCTTCATGGACAAGGTAGACAGAGAACTTCACTGTCAAAACACAGCTACTAGCTGTCTTCCCTGCTTCCCAGTTTTAACGATAGTCATTTCAAAAGAAATCTGCACAGTGGCTAGAAAAATGCCTGTTGGGAAGCCAGCGGCAAAAATCACCTCTCTTTAAATGAGAAAATATGTGACAAATACACCACTTAAAATTATAGATTAAAATGCCTTTGGCAAGTCTAGAAGTAAAATAGCAAAGCTGTATTTCTGACACTGAGTACGTAATATTTATTTATAGTTAGAGGTATTAAATGTGAGCAAAGGAGATGGTGAAAATTTAATGACAACAAATGATGCATTAGATGGTAAAATTAGCTAAACTTTTTTGATATTTACCAAATCATGTTTTAATATTTATTTATATAATTTTAGTGTTATCTGTATAATATCTTTATGACAAAGGTGCCTACATTATTCCCATTTCATAGAAGAAATTAAAAGATGTAGAAGATCATTAATTGGCTCAAGTCACACAACTAGTTATTGCAGAAAAATCAGATTCAAATCCAGGTGATCTCACATTAAGCCTACACAATTGCATACTACACCACAATGCATCTCATATGAGGAGTCATTCTTTTATACAATATTCACAATAATCTCATTAAATATATATGATCAATATTACCATGTGGTATGTAAAATCATCTCCATTAAAGCTATGAGGAAGCAGCATTTCAGAGGGATTGGCTTTTTCAAGTAGTTGGCTAATGCATCTGAGAACATACTGAACCAGGAGGTACATTTCTTTTTCACTAATTCTGATTATTCTGAATCACTGCACTTTGGGTTGTTGTCAGGAAATAACTATTCCTCTCTGAAATTCATGTTATGAAAACCTATGCCTAATCATTCATGGAGGTTTGGCAAGATGTTTATGCTAGCAGGAAGTTTAATTCCTCATAATTCCCAATTACCTTAACAATTTCAACGCCTTGTCTAAAGAACTTTCTACTACTGCATTTACATCCTCTTTCAAAGAAACCTCTCATGTAATTAGTGCTTTGTCCCCAAATCACAAGTTGCAAATGAGGCATTTTCCTTTAAAATGTTTCCAACTTGGGGAAATAATTTATCCAAGCGGGGGACCCTTCTCACTGACCCCCAACACCTGGAAACCACAGAACCTTGATCACCAAGCTATGCTTTCTTGCATTTCAAAGAAACACCACAAAGAAAATAAGCATTACAATATTTTGACTTGCAATACAGAGGAAGAAATGTTATTATTCTGAAGCTTTAGTATTTAGCTAGTATCTAAAGCTTGAGTACAGGCAATACAATTCTGGCATTTACATCCCCTGGACTTATATGCTGATTGAATTAAAAATTGTATTTCTTTTATTTATTGAGTCTTAACCTTAAGGAAAATGTTTGGCCATGAGGGAAGAGGCATTAATAATTAAATTGAATTATTGGCACTTGGCTAATTAAATATCACATTGGAAATTAATTTGTAACCTACACAACCCTTTTCATGGTGCTGGTTACACATACACACATCATCTCTGACACCTAGAAGAGAAGTTTCACTTTCCAAAAGCTGAGCATTGCATGTGTATAGTACCTTCCTTAGAATGCATATAAGACTGTGAGAAAGTAAAGAAAACTTCTTTTTTAACTTTAATTTTATTTTATGTTCAGGGGTACATGTACAGGTTAGTTATATAGGTAAACTCATGTCAGAGTGGTTTATTGTACAGATCACTTCATCATCCAAGTAATAAGCCTGGTACCCAATAGTTACCTTTTCTGCTCTTCCACCATAAGCTGGGCCCCAGTGTCTATTGTTCTCCTCTTGGTGTCCACATCTTCTCATCATTTAGCTCCCACTTATAAGTAAGAACATGAGGTATTTGGTTTTCTGTTCTTACGTTAGTTTGCTAAAGACAATGGCCTCCAACTCCATCCATGTTCCCACAAAGAACATGACCTTGCTTTTTATGGCTGCATAGTATTCCATGGTGTATACATACCACATTTTCTTTATCCAGTCATCCATTGATGGGCATTTAGGTAGATCCCATGTCTTTGTTATTGTGAATAATGCTGCAATGAACATATTCATGCATGGGTGTTTATGAGAGAATTATTTATATTTCTTAGAGAATGTATCACTAATGGGATTGCTGGGTCAAATGATAGTTCTGGTTTTAGTTCTTTGAGTAATCATCACACTCCTTTCCACAATGATTGATCTAATTTACACTCCCACCAACAGAATGAAACGTACATCAAAAGAGTAAGTGCCATCTATCACAAATTCACAGCCAACATCATAATGAATGGGCAAAAGCTGGAAGCATTCCCCTTGAAAACCGGTACCAGACAAAAATGCCCTCTGTCACCACTCCTATTCAACACAGTATTAGAAGTCCTGGCCAGAGAAGTCACACAATAGAAAAAAACAGAGGGTATCCAAATAGGAAGAGAGAAAGCCAAACTCTCCCTGTTTGTAGAAGACATGATTCTATATATAGAAAACCTCATAGTCTCAGCCCAAAAACTCCTTAAACTAATAAACAACTCCACCAGTGTTTCAGGATACAAAATCAACATATAAAAATTAGTAGCATTCCTATATACCAAGAACAGCAAAGCCAAGAGCCAAATAAACACAATCACATTCACAATTACCGCAAAAAGAATAAAATACCTAGGAATACTGCAAACCATAGAAGTGAAAGATCTTGTAATGAGAATTACAGAACACTGCTCAAGGAATCAGAGATGACACAAACAAATGGAAAAATATTTTATGCTCATGGTTAGGAAGAATCAATAATGTTAAAATGGCCATATTGCCCAAAACAATGTACAGATTTAATGCTATTCCTATCAAACAGCAATGACATTCTTCACAGAACTAGAAAACAAACTATTTAAAAATTTATATGGAACCAAAAAATAGCCCTAAGGGCCAAGGCAATCCTAAGCGAAAAGCACAAAACTGGAAGCATCATGCTACTCCACTTCAGGCTATACTACAATGCTACAGAAACCAAACCAGCATGGTACTGGTACAAAAACAGACACATAGACTGGTGGAACAGAATAGAGAACCCAGAAATAAGACCACACACCTACAACTATCTTATCTTCAATAAAGCTGACAAAAACAAGCAATGGGGAAAGGACTCCCTATTCAGTAAATGGTGCTGGGATTACTGGCTAGCCATATGCAGATTAAAACTGGATTCTTTCATGCCTCTAATCCCATCACTTTGGGAGGCCGAGGTGGGTGGATCTCCTGAGGTCCGGAGTTCAAGACCAGCCTGGCCAACATGGAGAAACCCCGTCTCTACTAAAAATACAAAAATTAGCCAGGCATGGTAGTGCATGCCTGTAATCCCAGCTACTCAGGAGGCTGAGGCTGGAGAATCGCTTGAACCTGGGAGGCGGAGGTTGCAGTGAGCCAAGATCACGCCACTACACTCCAGCCTCAGCAACAGAGTGAGACTCTGTCTCAAAAAAAAAAAAAAAAAACCCACAAAACTGGATCCTTTCCTTACACCATATGCAAAAAATCAATTAAGATGGATTAAAGACTTACATAGAAAACCAAAAAACCATAAAAACTCTGAAGACAACCTAGGCAATACCATTCTGGACATAGGAACTGGCAAAAATCTCATGACAAAAAAGAAACTTTTTTTATGAGGATTGTGAGCCACTTTAAATTATCAGTCCCAGAGAGAAAACACCATAAAATTAACAATGGCATATACTGAACATCATAATTCATACCTTGTTTTCAACAATGTACAGCCGATGACTAACCAGTGTTATTCCTGTAAACCAATAAGAATTCCTGTCCAACAATTTTGTTCCAGTCCACTCCTTGCCTTTGTCTTCTATTTTATAACTTGCTTGTAACAAAGGCCAGACAGAGCCCTCCCCAAGGTAATTTGAAGGTGTGTCCCAGGCAGCTGTTCTCAACCTTGGCCCAAATAAACTCTCTATATTAATTTTGCCTCGGCTTCATTTTTTTTGGCTCACACAATATACAAAGGTCAGTTTGTATTCTGGGTTTTTTCTTTTTCTTTGAAATATCTACAATTCCAATAGTTATTCCTCAGTAATTGCTGATTTCTTTATCTGATGGAACTAGTACTAGTTTCTTGATTTTGAAGTGTGAGTAAGACAAACATCCCCGGCATCATGGTACCCCCTGACTATTGGTTTTAGTATTTGTTCTTCCTTTTTTTCTGAGATGGAATCTTGCTCTGTCATCCAGGCTGGAGTGCAGTGGCACAATCTCGGCTCACTGCAACCTCCACCTCTTGGGTTCAAGTGATTCTCCTGTCTCAGCCTCCCTTGGGATTACAGGCGTGTGCCACCACACCCAGCTAAATTTTGTATTTTTAATAGAGACAGGGTTTTGCCATGTTGGCCAGGCTGGTCTCGAACTCCTGACATCAGGTGGTCCACCTGCCTCCGCCTTCCAAAATGCTGGGATTACAGGTGTGAACAACCACGCCCAGCCTTGTTCCTCTTGATGACAGCTGAACAATTGATACTCATGTTAACAAGCTGTACTCTACAAGCAAGCTCAGAAGGTGATTCTTCAACAAATCCACTTCCACAAGAAGATTCAGTGCTATCTCTATTTACTGATAAAGTCATCTCATTTTAATAACGTGAAGGCTGACACCAAATCAGTCCCATCTCTTGGAAAAAAAACCTTGATCCAGACAGCCTGGGGACTTTCCAGGTTGAATTATCATTGTTGTTTACCTGATTGTGTCACAACTACCCACTTGACCCAGGTACTATGACTAGCAGGGTAGAGGTGATTAGGCATCTGTAGACATAAAACATTCCCTCTCAATATTTTCTCAGATTTGAAACATGAAATAATTATTATTTTCAAAAAGTGACCTTGCATTCGTAATGATTATACTATGAGGACTGCCCTGTTATTGGACCACTTTTATAGCATTTAAATTTTTTAGGTGCAGTGGCTCACGCCTTTAATCTCAACACTTTGGGAAGCCAAAGCAGGAGGACCACTTGATCCCAGAAGTTCAAGACCAGCCTGGGCAATATAGCGAGACCATGTTTCTACAGAAAAAAAAAAAAAGAGAGAGAGAGAAAGAAAAAAAAATAGCCAGGTGTGCAGGTGTGCACCTATAGTCCCAGCTTCTTGGGAGGCTGAGTGAGAGGATTGCTTGAGCCCAGGAATTCAAGGTTATAGTGAGCTATGACTTTGCAACTGCAACTGCACTCCAGCCTGGGTGACAGAGCAAAGCCCTGTCACTAAATAAATAAATAAATAAATAAAGGTTTCCACCGATCTTGGCTAATAATGGTATTTAAGTTGTGTGCTATTATTTATAGTTCAGAAAAATATACTGTTGGAGCATAGAACATGATACCTCAAAGTAGAGCACTTTGGCACACTGAGTGTTTGGAGCTAAAGGCATTGGAATGGCCTCAAAAGCAAGGACTTTCTGACCTTCTCCTGCCCTCCTCTCTCCCACCCCACTTTGTCCCCCAAAGGGAATCGGAGAAACCAGAATTTCCCTTACCCAAAGGAGGTAATAGAAATTGGAACTCCTAGGCCGGGCCCAGTGGCTGATGCCTGTAATCCCAGCATTTTGGGAGGCCGAGGCAGGCAGATTTCCTGCGCTCAGGAGTTTGTGACCAGCCTGGGCAACATGGTGAAACCCTGTCTCTACTAAAATACAAAAAAAAAAAAAAAAAAATTAGCCAGGCGTGGTGGCATGAGCCTGTAATTCCAGCTACTTGGGAGGCTGAGGCAGGAGAATTGCTTGAACAAGGGAGGTGGAGGTTGCAGTGAGCTGAGATTGCACCACTGCACTCCTACCTGGGCAATAGTAGAGTGAGACTCGGTCTCAAAAAAAAAAAAAAAAAGAAAAAAAAAGAAATTGGAATTCCTCTTTCTCAAGCAAAGCTATAAAACCTAGAAAAGTCATTTTCTTCTCCCTTCTCTATGACCCTCATTCCAGAGGGGTCCTACCCTATAACTAAGGGGAAAAAATGCTACACAGAAAGGCCAATAGAAATCTAGACAAACAGAGCCTATATGTCTATTGGGGTCTATTGGGTTTCCTCCCTTTGTCTATTACCATGAGAGCCTATCCTTTTGTCCAATCACATATTACATGGCCATTCATTCTTCATTGAGCCTACACATAAAAATTGGCAGCTTTTTCTGGGTCCTTGGGTCTTCATTTCTGAAGAGCGCCACATAAAACTTTGATTAAACAAATTTGTTATGCTCTCCTCTTTTTAATTTGTGTTTCGTTATAGAAGCATTAGCTGTGAGCCTTACAACGGGTAAGGAAAGATACTACACCTTCTTACCCCTGCAATACTCTCCAATTCATACACATAAACTTAAAATCTTTAAAACATTTTAAGCAGAAAGAGGAAAGTGACCCTGATTTCTGCTCATCTTAAAGGAATACTGAGCTCCTAGCCCACCCACATGTATTCCTTCCTGTGCTTCCCTTTGGAATTGATGTGGCAAATGTGCTCTTTAAGTCACTGGGAGTGGCCAACTGCAGTGATCTATTTAAGTCATTATTTTAAGAAATAGACTTATCAAGTTTTATATTGCTACTTACAAGAGTCTGAACTCTAGACATAGGCATGTCTACAGACTTATGGCCACCTAAGGTTACATAAGGGAAAGGGCTAATCTAATAATGGCCTAATGTCATTCCAGTGGAAAGCAGGATTTTAATTCCTAACTGATCAGACTACTGCCACTTCAGTGATGTACAAACTTTCATTTACTTTTTTAAATAAATAAATACTTAAAACACTTATTTATGTTTTATTTACTTTTTTGTATCATATGTTATTGTCCTTATTTTTATTTATTTACTTATTTATTTATTTATTTTGACTACAGACAGGGTCCCACTCTGTCACCCAGGCTGGAGTGGTACAGTGGCACAATCACTGCATCCTTGATCTCTTGGGCTGAAGTGATCCTCCAGCCTCAACCTCCCAAGTAGTTATGAATACAGGGGCACACCTCCTCGTCCAGCTAATTTTTAAATTTATTGTAGAGCCAGGGTCTCACTACATTGCCCAGGCTGGTCTCAAACTCCTGGCCTTAAGTGATTCTCCCCCGTTGCCTCCCAAAGTTCTGGGATTATAGGTGTAAGTCACCATGCCCAACCAATGTCCTTGAATTTTAAACTGCCAAACAGTCAATTATATAGGTCTTTAATTTGTTATTTATTTGTATATACACCGAGTTGAAAGTGAGAGCTGAACATTATTTATCTCTTAGAAGTAGAAGAGAATGGGAACAAGAGTTTGGAAAAAAAAGGAAAAAAAATCAATAAAATTCTACAGTATTAAATTTTAGAATTAAAACATTTAGAATTAAAGTGGAATTTCTACTATTGAAATCCAAAAATCAGCCAGGCACAGTGGCTCACGCCTGTAATCCCAACACTTTGGGAGGCCCAGGCGAGCAGATCACTCGAATCCAGGAGTTTGAGACTAGCCTGGGCAACATGGTGAAACCCCGTCTACCTAAAATACAGATATTATCTTGGTGTTGTGATGCACCCCTGTAGTCCCAGCTACTCAGAAGGCTGAAGCAGGAGGATCGCTTGAGCCCCAAAGGTGAAGGTTGCAGTGAGCCAAGATCATGCCACTGCACTCCAGACTGGGCAACAGAGTGAGACCCTGTCTCAAATTAAAAAACAAACGAACAAACAAACAAATCTCAAACTGGATGCATCTTTCATAATATGAGATTCTTCATATAGATAGGATTTTTCTGGAGAGGGCAGAAACAGCTAACAAAAACAAGTATAAGTACTCTGCATTGTTCTATGTGTGTGTACATATATGTTGCGAGATGTAAAACATGTATCTAGAGAGAATATACACATGTATATACACATCAGGACATGCAGCTTAGATGATAAAGCTTTTCTATTTTATTATATCATAATTTCATGAATAAGCGTGTTGAAAATACAACAAAATGAACATAAACTTTTCTTTCTTTCTTTCTTTTTTTTTTTTTTTTTTACTAATTTGACATTTTATAAACACATGCTGAGTGCAGAAAGCCAAAGGTCAGAGTCCACTTTTGCTAGGAACAAAAGAGATTACAGAATTGAAATCTATACTTCAGTCAAAAATGTGTTCAAAAGTTCCCCCACAGCATCCATGAAAGTCTTAGCATCACATAAATGCTGACTGCATCTCCAAGTGCTGTCGATTTTTACCTTAAAAATAGATTTGAATTCATTTACCACAGGGCACAGAGGAAAGGAGAATGAATCAGGAGGATCTCAAAGTGAAGATGCTTAGACACAAGAGACAGAAGACAAGCAGGAGGTAAAATGTAATTTTGAGGGAAAAAATCATAAAATGAGATTGGATTTTTCGGTATAATTTTTCTGAAAATGCAATTTGTAACAAGTTATATTGTCGGTAAAAGAATCCCTACTGCACTTCTAATGTGCTTTCTTAGTATCTGAAACATAAAAGCACATCAGAATACATCATGTGCAAACCATGGCATTAAACAGATTAGAAAAACTAAATGTCATACAGTAACATGGTTGGTTCTTGTGCGGTTAATTTAGTAGAAAGGCAGAGAATCGCTGCAGGAAACACTTTCTCCAGTTATGCACCCTGCAGCTAAAATACCTTGTATACCTTTTTTTTTTTTTGAAGGAGTAATAACTTTACTGAAGTGACAAATTTAAGGCTTATGTGGTTTTAGGATGGAACCTCAGCTAAATTATTCCTGAATTGGGTTGTGCATTGAGAGACACGGATGTTAGAATGGACAAGCCAGATTCTTTGTTCCTCTGTCTCTCAGAGTCCACCTTGGTTAGGCTCACTGTTGTGATCTATTCCAATGACATTAACGTCTTGAGTAGTACTATCTTTATGTCATTGACCTCCCACTCAGTATATCTTCCTTTTTAGTTACTTAATTGTCTTTATTAACTACATGTCCCATCATTCATGCAGAATTGTAGCAAATATAAAAATCAAAGTTCCCCTAAATCGTCTCCTCATAAAATATGCTTTTTACTTCTTTTCTTTGGAAAAAAGTATCTAATTGACAAATAAAAATTATATATATTCAAGATGAGCAATACAATGCATTATAAACTGATTACTACAGTCAAATTAATCAACATATCCATCGCCCCCTGTAGTTATCTTGTTTGTGTGTGTTGGTTGGGGATGAGAACACATAAGATCTGTTCTCTTGTTAAATTTCATATAAGCAATCCAATATTATTAACTACAGTCACCATGTTGTACACTGGATCCCCAGAATTTATTTATCTTATAACTAAATGTTTGTACCCTTTGACTAACATCTCATTCCCATCAGCCCCATCCCTGGAAACCGTGAGTTTCTCTGCTTCTATGCTTAGTATGCTTTTTAAAGTCCTTGATTTTTACACAGCCTCATGATTCATGCACCACACACACACAAAAGTATTTTCTACCTTTACTTAAAAAATAATACGTTGAGACCTGACATTATCTGGCCACCAGGTCAAAAAAGTTAAATTGAGCATCATGTATTCTCCCGAGGTCTTAAAGCAAAGTCTATCACTCCTTTTAATTAGAGCTTTTCATATGGGTTCTGACTGAAATCACCTTGGTTGCTTTCTCCAGCTCTCACCTGATTCTAATTAGTCCCGTTGGAACATTAACCTAGCTCCCCCTCCCAACCCCATCTCTGCCTCATGATTCATCTCATTAGAAAAACTGATAAGTGGGCTACTAATATCTGCTAGGTAAGATGTACAATTGTGAGCTGTACCACTAAGCAGTTTGCTAATGATAAAGGATGGCCTTCCTTATGGCAAGCATTACAGAGTATCGCTGCCTAATGCCCTTTAACTTGGGTAATTAAACACATCAACAGTAGAGATAATTTTTTCACAGCGGGAGTTAAGGAGAAACTGGAACAAAAAATATACCTTGCCTGGCAGAGATGACATCTCTATAAAGCATTTAAGCAGATTTAAGGTACTTTACATACTGGCGACTAAGCAGCAAGTACTCTCCTGGCCTCCTGAATTCAGAACAAAATGCACTTACATAAAATTTTAAACTTGAGCAACATTATGTGGCAGGCAGAATAATGGTCCCCTCCCAAATATGCCCACACCCTAATCTCTGGAACTTGTGACTGTATTACCTTAGACAGCCAAAGGGACTTTGCAGATGAGATTAGGGCTATAAGGCTATGGAACTTCAGATAGGAGGATTGTCTTGGATTATCTGGGTGAACCAAATGTAATCACAAGAATGTTTAAAGGCTGTCGTAAGAGAAAGACTTTATGACAGAAGAATAGTCAAAGAGATGCAAAGTTGCTGGTTTTAAAGATGGAGAAAAGAGACAAAGAAATGTAGTGGTCTCTAGAAGGTAGAAAAGACAGGAAACAGATTTTCTCCTACAGCTTCTAGAAGGAATATAGCCCTACCAGCACTATGACTTTAGCATGGTGAGCCTCTGTGTTAGGGTTCTGATGGACAGAACTAAAAGATTAAAACTTTATATTGTTTTAAGCCACAAGGGTTGTAATAATTTGTTAGAGTAGCAATAGAAAACTAATACAGACAGGGAATTAGGAGAAAAGAGTTCTCAGGTGAGCAACCATGAGGGGCTTGTTCAAGGTTGTATTTGTGGCACTTGTCAGTGTTTGGTGCATAATAGAAGCTCAACAATTATTTGTAGAGTTGATGAATATTTATTGATATCCTCCTAAGTTTAGTGTCTTCATTTAGCTACTATGATAAAAATTTATTGATACACTGTTTAATGATAAGAAAACAGAAGCTGCTGCAGATAAATTATTCATTTAGGCTACACAGAAATTGAAAACTCAAATCAGAGTTTGTTTGACATGCTAAGGTCTGTGGCTGCAAAATATTCCTGATTCCTTTAACTGTCAAATAACTTCCTAAATAGGGCTCTTCAAAATTTTGTTCTAGTCACTTGTGCTCCCTGTAAATTTTTGAGAGTGATAGCTGGACCTTTCCTATCTCTTAGCAGTAGGAGAATAGAATGAGAGTAATATGAAAAAGATACTTGGAGTTCTGTAAAGTGTATACTAGATAGAAATAAACTGTTAATGAACATTAACATCTATGTGGCACTATATCATAGCCAAGGATCTAAGACCTTTGCCTACTTTGACACATTTATTCTTCAGAATAACAATGAAAGGTAAGCCCTGTGGGTAGCCTTGCCTTGATAAGGAATGAGAGGTTTTTTTTAAAACAACAACAACAACAATAATGAATTAACTTGCTAGAGATCATGTTTTAGAAACACCACAAGTGGGATATAAACCCATGAAATCTGCCACCGCAGGTCACACATTTCACTGCCCTAAGTGGCCTTTACCAAAGGGGTCCCAGACACATGGTCTCTTGCCAGGATTCTTAGCCTTCTTTGCCAAAGGTTTCTTTAAAAATCTGATGAAAACTATGAGTCATCTCCTGGAAGAAGCATATTATAGACACATAAATTTTTATAAAGTGTATTATTTTGGTAATCAGAGTCATAAGATTTGAGATAACCATATTGGAAACATTCCTGGTAGAAAAGAAAATTAGGGATCTCAGATGTAGGATCACAATCAAATTAATTTTCTATTTGAATTTGATTTAATATGGACAGACTGATTATTTATCACACAACCAATTAAATACTTCATCTTTTTTCTTCTCTCATTCAATTCTTGACCTTTCGACAATGAGTTATGAGAGCTGATCACTCATGACTGTGAACACTAAGCAAAAAGCTATTATACTTCTAACCTAATGCATGAAATACAAAGATATATGTATGTCCTCCCAGGCAATGATGAGAAAGAAACACTAATAATTTCCCTCTCCATTTGAATCACAAATTTTGAAAAGATTATGTATATTTAAAAATTTTATTGAACAAAACAACAATACAAAACACTTAAGAGCATAAAATATGCGATAAATCTCAGAACTTTTTTTGAGCTTCAATTCAACAGCATGTACTGGAACTGATTGTGCTGTTGTCATGTTAAGGAATTCTGAAATATTATGATTTGCTGAGAATCAGTGATCCATCAGACAGGGTCTGCAGATGTTTGGATAGAATGAGATGTTATTGCAAAGGCATAGGTTTAAGCAGCATTTGACCTACATTAGAATAATATACTTGAATACCAATGTCATTTGTATGGTTGCTGGAAGGGGTCTCGGCATTTGTCTGTATTCCTGCATTCAAAAACCACCCATAAAAAACCCTCTTTCCTTCCATGTGCGGATGATTGAGATGGATCCTAGGTTACAAAAAATGAAAATCCAAATTTGCCTGGTGAGTCATTTTAAATATAGTATTGTACAGGAAAAGATGAACTAATTCTTTCTGTCTCCCAAACCCCTCTCATTTTACTTACATGGCAATGTACTATATAAATGCAACTCTTTAACTCTAGTTTCTAATAATATTTGATGCAAGAGAAAGCTTGTTAGAGAGTACTCCTCCTATGAAGAAAAATATCATTTATTCACTAACTGGTCATCCACTTTTTATAATTGTGAAACAGGGAAAACATTATTAATTGCATATCTTTATTAAGGAATTGGGGAAAAAGATAATCATAGGACATGTGTTGACGAAAAGAGGCATTTGGAAATCTATAAAGAAGGAATACATGTGGCTTAAGAATGTAAAACAAATAATGGAATTTTGATATTCCTAAAGAAATATTGTTACCTATCACAATGTGAACATACTGAGGACTCTGCCATCAATATTTGTCAGTGGCCACTGTGGGCTGACTACTGGAGTGAATTATAAAACACATTTTTTGTTAGGATCCTTATTATTGAAGAATTTGCATTAGCACCAAGTCGAGATTACCAGCTGTGAACATTTCACTCGTTAATAAAAAGAAGCAACAAAATAGAAAGCAACTCTTCATAGGCCATCACGGTGGGGACTACATTTATCCAGGAAGCTGTGTATTGTAAATCCACAATTTGATAATCCAATTTTGAAAACAATTACATTAGAAATTCCAAAACACAATAATAAAAAGTTAGGTTTATTATATGCAAGGGAAACTATGAGGAGTCTTGGGCTGTGTGAAGACCTCTCCATTTCTCAGTGCCCTTCTTTGCTTAGTTATGAATAGGCATAATTTATATATCCCTGAGGAAATATGCTTTTACTGTACTCTTAGCATGTGAGGAGGGAAACTGTATAGAAACAGACTTTCTCCTACAGAGGATTGACCTATACATCTCGAATTTGGTTTAATTTTTTTTTCATTTCTAAAGACTTCATAGGCAACATCTATAGATATTTGGTCACCGAGGGTCAGGGCTTGGGGTGGGTAACTCTGTGCAGAACTTTACTAATATATGCAGATGAGATAGAAAGATTAATGCTGACTAGGGAGAGCTGATCGCTCATGACTGTGAACACTAAGCAAAAAGCTATTACACTTCTAACCTAATGCATGAAATACAAAGATATATGTATGTCCCCCCAGACAATGATGAGAAAGAAATTGGGATGTGTTTCATCGCCTCTTCTTTTTTACGTGTTGTAACAAATTAACTTTAATCAGTTTATTTTTTGTTTTATTATATGTTTCCCTCCCCATAGAATGGTATAATGAGTTTGGGGGAAGAGACTTGATGAGCCTCTTGATGAAAGATGAGCTAAAAATATCTGTTTCATAGGACAGTCTGATAGCACCTCGGGGAGTTCTTGATGAAAAAATGTACTGGGAGGAAGTAAAAGCTTATCTAAGCTTGTCCTTGGAGATTACAAGAAATTCAGAAACACAGAGTTCCTTCTGGCACCTAAGAAACTGATCATCTTTGTGCAAATAAGGATTTGATTTATGTTGCATGTGATACAGGAGAAGCATGGCAAAAGATGAAAAATACCTTATGGAGAGTCAACTGTGTTTATTTAATTGAAGAGGAGGGTATCTTTGAAGAGGAGGGCATGATACTCTCTTAAAAATATGAAAAGGACTGATAGTATTTTTCCTAACATTTATTATTTTGTTTTATTTCAGACTGAGTTTTGCTCTTGTCACCCAGGCTGGAGTGTAACAGCGTGATCTTGGCTCACTACAACCTCTCCCTCCTGGGTTCAAGCGATTCTCCTGCCTCAACCTCCTAAGTAGCTGGGATTACAGGCACTCACCACAATGCCCAGCTAATTTTGTTTTTTTTTTATTTTAGTAGAGAGGGGGCTTTGCCATGTTGGCCAGGCTGGTCTCGAACTCCTGACCTCAGGTGGTCCACCCACCTTGGCCTCCCAAAGTGCTGGGATTACAGGCCTGATCCTAACATTTAAATGCAGGTTCCTAATGTTTGGGACAAAACCAAAACGTCTTGTTTCTGAGGGTGACAAGGATTCACTTCAGGGTGACTGACTACTTTAAAGTTTCATGTTCTCATGTCTCTGGCCATAAGATTTCTAGATCTACAGTTGGACCTTTTTGTTTCTGTCTTATCTTGATATTCCTCATTTCAATAAAACAGGCCTAACTTCATTATCTGACCCACTGAGATATACTTTCTACTAGATTTTCAACAATGCAGGCTTCATGGTTACCTGGGTGCCACCACTTTCATCAGACTGGAAAACCTCACAGCTGCTAGTCACAGAGTAACAGACTGATCAATAAAGAAGAAGAATTAGAGAGTTTCCTTGTGAATAGAGAAAAGATGTGCTCCAGATTAGAAGTAGATGAAGAGGGGCCAGGCACAGTGGCTTATGCCTGTAATCCCAGTACTTTGGGAGGCCGAGGAGGGCGGATCACCTGAGGTCGGGAGTTCGAGACCAGACTGACCAACATAAAGAAACCCTGTATCTACTAAAAATACAAAAAAATTAGCCAGGCATGGTGGCACATGCCTGTAATCCCAGCTACTTGGGAGGCTGAGGCAGGAGAATTGCTTGAACCTGGGAAGCGGAGGTTGCAGTGAGCCGAGATCACTCCATTGCACTCCAGCCTGGGCAACAAGAATGAAACACTGTCTAAAAAAAAAAAAAAAAGAAGTAGATGAAGAGGTAACAATTATAGGTGTAAATGAATGGAGGGAATCTCTGCTTATAAGATGATATTTTATGACAGCCAAAATCATTGCCTAGAATCACTATCCATGTGACGTTTAGATAAGCAATAACTTTTGTGACTCTCTATTTTTCCATCTACATAATGAAGATAGTACTATCAAATCCCTATGATTAAAATCAAATCAAATAATCCATGTTTTAGCCCTGTGCCACAATAAATTCTATTTATTGGTCTGTTATCTAATGCACATAATAAACAATCTCAAAACATACTGGCTTAATGCAACAATTTATTTTCATTTCTAAGAGTTCTATGGAATCTTTGTACTCAGCTAGAGTCTTCTTTTTTTACATGCTGGCTAGTTTATGTGTCAGTCAGCTAAGAGGTCAGCTCATGCTATCAACCAGAGTGCCCATGCCTGGCCTCTCTCTGTAGCTTGGACTGCTCATTGGCACAGTATTTGGACTACAGGAGCGAACATGCCAAGCCAGACCTAGACAGAAGGTACAAATTATTTTTTTAAGACCTAGTCTCAAAATTCCTAAAACACCATGTTTCTGCATCCTATTGGACAAGGATGTTATTAAAGTAAGGCCATAATTAAAGAGAGGGGTATTAGACTCGATAGCTTGGTAGGAAGAGCAAGTGTAAAGAGGGAAGGAAGGCATTGATAGTTGCTATCTTTTGAGAATATCTATAACAATTAATAATATAACAATAATAACAAAATGTATTGCTGCTGATAAGAATGTTACTAACAGTTACTAACCACTGAACCTCAGTTTCTTCATCTCCAAAATAAGATTTTAGGCTGAGCACAGTGGTTTATATCTGTAACCCCAATGCTTTGAGAGCCAAGGCAGGAGGGTGACTTGAGGCTGGGAATTAAAGACCAGCCTGGGCAATATAACAAGTCATTATCTCTACAAAAAAATTTTAAAAATTAGCTGGGCATATTGGCGTGCACCTGTTGCCCTTGCTACTCAAGTGACTGAGGCAGGAGGATTACTTGGACCCAGGAATTAGAGATTACAGTGAGTTATGACTGCACCACTGAACTTCAGCCTGGGTGACAGAGGGAGATCCCATCTCTAAAATTTAAAAAAAAAAATGCCATTTGATTCAGCAGTCCCACCACTGGGTATCTACCCAGGGGAAAATAAATCATTATATGAAAAAGAGACTTGCTCATGCATGTTTATAGCAGCACAATTTGCAATTGCAGAAATGTGGAACCAACCCAAATTCCCATCAATCAACAAGTGTATAAAACAACTGTGATTATATATATGTAATGGAATACTACTCAGCCATAAAAAGGAATGAATTAATGGCATTCACAGCAACGTGGATAGGATTGGAGACTATTACTCTAAATGAAGTAACTCAGGAGTGGAAAACCAAATATTGTATGTTCTCACTCATAAGTGGGAGCTAAGCTATGAGGATGCAAGAGCATAAGAATGATACAATGGACTTTAGGCACTCAGGTGGAAAGGTTGGGAAGTGGGTGAGGGATAAAAGGTTACAAGTTGGGTTCAGTGTATACTGCTTGGGAGATGGGTGCACCAAAACCTCACAAATCACCGCTAAAGAACTTACTCATGTAACCACATACCACCTCTTCCTCAAAACCTATGGAAATAAACAATTAAAATAAATAAATAGATATTTGAATAAGATTCTTTACATAAAGTGCTTGGGATCATCCCTAGAATATAGTGCAAAAGTCTTCTGTAAATAGTGTTGGTTATTTTAAAGAACATTTTTACTTGAATAGCTTTTTACCTTTGCTAGTAGTACCCAATCATATATAACTAAGAACAGATAGCTTTATAAATAACTTTTGTTTTTGATCAAACTTTCTATTTCCTTATTGAATATTTACCACTAGAACTTAGAAAATCAATAGATTTCACACATCAATCTCAACTTGAATGTGACAAACCACAAAATACATTTCAGATGTAATAATAAGCTGGCCTACATTTATTTATGACATAGGAAGCATGTAATATGTTTTTATGATTTTGGAAGCAAAAACATTGAAAATTATTATTTGATAATATTAAAGAAAAAAAACCCCACATCTCATTTTTCCATACATAATGTTGGTGTACCATGTTAGAGGATGAAATCACGAGAAACATGATTGGGACATTTCACAGTAATTCTGCTTAGACTCAAGTTTTTTATTTTTTAAGTTTTAAAATGCTTTAAAAATGAGCCACAGGTGTGCCAGACCTAATATTCTTGGATTCCAGGGAAGTAATAACTATTTTGTTTCTCTTCCTCTACAGTGTGTTTGTTTTGATAAAAACTTTTACCTTCAACTGTCCTATGTAGATTCTCACTGTGCTACACACTGATGCAACGTCCATGTGATATAACCCACCATCACCACAAGAAGTAGAATAGAAAATGGGTTACTGAGCTGCATTGATAAGTAGGAGAGAAAGGCAGCCCTATTACTTCTGGCCATTTAGGGCAGAGTCAACATTTAACCAGTCTAACAAGCTTTTAGTTTGATTAATACTTTAGTTTTGCAGCAAAGAAGTTACAAATTGAAAAGCTCTATTAGGTCATCTGGCTTGGCACTTCCACATTACAATATTTATTATGACATATAATTATCATCTGTAAGAGGAAAGGTAGAAAATTTGACCTCTGCCATCCACCATGACATGTCCCAATTTTCCACAGTTGTTAAAGCCATCACTGACAGTTCTTTTAGATTTCTTCCTCCTCTTTTCCCCATGTCCTGTGTTAATTTCTCATTGTTTTTGATTCAGAAACTTAAAAATAATGAGTCTTAAATGAAAGCAACATTAGTCTAATTGGCAGCTTTCTGTAACTCACCCACATATTTGCCGTAATAATGATGATTCTCCTTCAGATTCTGCATTCTGCTGGTCTAGCTTTCTTATTATGACAGTTTACTTCTCTCAACCCAAACATGTGGTCCTAGTCTGGTCCTTTCTGTCTTGCACCAGCACATTTGCAACAACACCTAAACAGTCTCCCTTTTTATTCATCTTTGTCTCCTTGAGTCTATTCTTTACACTGATACCAGGGTCAAGTATATAATATAAAAACAGAGAACAATCTAAAGAAATATGAGGAGGGTCATCTTTGACTCATCTTCCATCTCTTTTTGTACATATACAGCTCTTAGCTTTTGCATGTGGTTTTTATTTTTCCGAAAAGCATTTCTCCTTCATGCCTGACTCCTTGTCATCATCCTGATATGACTTGAAATGTGATTTCCTTAGAGTCAGTCTGTCTATAGCAGTGGTTGCATTCTTATAACATCATCTTGATTTATTCTACATAGTATCATGATGTCAATGAGTCATTATGTGTATTTGTTTAACTATTATTTATTGTTTCAACCTTCAGTCAGAATGTGTGCTCTAAAGTGGTGATATCTTTTCCATTTTTTTTAACACCAGTGCCTAGGACTGTACTAGATACAACTCAAGATGTATGTAATGAATTTATGAATGAATAGATGAAACAATGTAGTTTGAGATAGCAACATCTGAAATAGACTCACCTTTCACCCATTTGGAGCAGCTTGGAAGTAAAACTCTGATTCTCACCTTGGCTATGGGCTGAGAGGATATGATGACCATGTACTGGATGTGGACCTCAGCCTCTTAAGCCCCACCAAATTTTCAATAAGACCTGTAATCTATTCCCAAATAAAATAGTAAGAACAAGACAAAAACAAAAGCCATGTTTCTGTACTACCACTTTTCAGGCATGGTGTGTGTTTGTTTGTTTGTTTGTTTGTTTGTTTGTTTTTGAGAAGGAATCTTGTTCTGTCGTCCAGGCTGGAGTGCAATGGCATGATCTCAGCTCACTGCAACCTCCATCTCCAGGGTTCAAGTGATTCTCCTGCCTCAGCCTCCCAAGTTGCTGGGACTAATACATTCATAATACATTCAGCAGAAACAAGAGTCTGGGGGCCATGGGACACTCCTGCCCTCTCCATGCTTCCTAAGTAACAATTGCAGAATATTTAGGTAAAGCCGGGTGTTATCAGGCAAAGCCCTTCCGTGCTGCCAGGGGTGGGAGCAAGGAGGAAGTGCTGTCGGGTCACCCCCTGGGGGGGGCACCAGCCCAGCCTTGCCTCCATGCCATGAGAGGCAGGCCAGAGGCCACTGGCACAGGGTGGTGGCCCCTAGACCATACAGCAGTGGGCATGGGAGGAGCAAATCTGAATGAGGATGGCCTGAGCTGGCCCCCTCACCCGGCTAATTTTTTGTATTTTTAATAGAGACGGGTTTTCATCATGTTGGCCAGGCTGATCTCGAACTCTTGACCTCAGGTGATCCGCCTGCCTCGGCATCCCAAAGTGCTGGGATTACAGGCATGAGCCACCACGCCAAGACAATTTCAGGTATGTTTTTAAATGGCTAGTAAAAATAAAAAACATTTTCTTATTAACTTATAAATAAGAATTAATGGGAAAAAGTGCACAGTATACCATGAGATTCGAGAAAACCACTCCGCCATAGAGAGCACGAGAAAGTGCCAAGAACCAAGTCAAGGTTTGAATTTCAATTCTTCCACTTCTTAAAGAGCCACACCCAAAGGGCCTGCACCCAGAAGGCTTCAGTCAGCCATTCATTCTTCCAGGGCGCTTTTAGGAAAAGGATTTTAGCTAGTGATTCTCCTTGCTTTTAATAACCCCAGCCCCGCCTGGAGTGGCTAGAAGCAGGCAGGCACCCATGTGCTACTGACAAGTGCCTGAGCTTCCTCCAAGCTGGGATCAGGCTGTGGAAGCCACTGTTATTTGCGCTCTCTGCCAAAGACGCAGGTGGGAGGCCTCACACCTGCCCTGTGCAGCGGGGGTCCTCACAGCTGCCCTGTGCAGCAGGGCCAGCTCAGGCTGTCCTCATTCAGATTTGCTCCTCCCACGCCCACTGCTGTATGGTCTGGGGGCCACCACCCTGTGCCAGTGGCCTCTGTCTTGCCTCCCATGGCATGGAGGTGAGGTGGGGCTGGTGCCTGCCCCAGGGGGCAACCCGACAGCACTTCCTCCTTGCTCCCACCCCTGGCAGCAGGGAAGGGCTTTGCCTGACAACACCCAGCTTTGCTTAAATAGTCTGCAATTGTTACTTAGGAAGCATGGAGAGGGCAGGAGTGTCCCATGGCCCCCAGACTCTTCTTCGTGCTGAATGTATTATAAAGCCTTTGTTGCAATTACTTTTGGTGTTTTAGTCATGAAGTCTTTGTCCATGCCTATGTCCTGAACGGCTTTGCCTAGGTTTTCTTCTGGGGTTTTTATGGTTTGGGGTTTTACTAATTAAACTAAAGAGCTGCACAGCAAAAGAAACTAGCATGAGAGTGAACAGGCAACCTACCAAATGGGAGAAAATTTTTGCAATCTATCCATCTGACAAAGGTCTAATATCCAGAATCTAGAAGGAACTTAAACAAATTCATAAGAAAAAACCCCATCAAAAAGTGGGCAAAGGATATGAACAGACACTTCTCAAAAGAAGACATTTATGTGGCCAACAAACATTTGAAAAAAAGCTCATCAGCACTGATCATTAGAGAAACACAAATCAGAACCACAATGAGATACCATCTCACACCAGTCAGAATGGTGATTATTAAAAGTCAGGAAACAATAGATGCTGGGAGATTGTGGAGACATAGGAACACTTTTACACTGTTGGTGGGAGTGTAAGTTAGTTCAACCATTTTGGAAGACAATGTGTCAATTCCTCAAGGATCTAGAACCAGAAATACCATTTGATCCAGCAATCCCGTTACTAGGTATATACCCAAAGGATTATAAATGATTTCTTCTCTAAAGACACATGCACAAGTATGTTTATTGCCACACTATTTACAATAGCAAAGACTTGGAACCAACCCAAATGCCCATCAATGATAGACTGGATAAAGAAAATTGTGGCATATATACACCATGACCTTGGAAGGTATTCAATAAATATTGATTCTCTTCCTCTTCCCTTAAATTCCTTATGTTATGAGTTGAATTGTGTCCCCAGCCCCAAAAAAATATGTTGAAGTCCTAACACTCAGTACCTAAGAATGTGACCTTTTTTAGGAAATAGGGTTGTTAACAGATATAATTGTTATCATGAGGGCATATTGAACTAAGAAGGGCACTTAATCCATATGATCAGTGTCTTTATAATAAGACAATGTGAAGACGTACAGAGGGAGAATGTCTGTGACAATGGAGGCAAAGAGTGGAGTTTTAGCCAAGCATGGTGGTTCACGTCTATAATCCTAGCATTTTGGGAGGTTGAGGTGGGGAGGACAGCTTGAGTTCGAAAGTTGGAGATCAGCCTGAGCAACATAGCAAAACCCCATCTCTTAAAAAAAAAAAAAAATTACCCAGACCTGGTGGTGTGTGACTGTAGTCCCAGCTACTCAGGAGGCTGAGGCCAGAGAATGGCTTGAGCCCAGGAAGTTGAGGTTGCAATTGTGAGGTTATAATTGTGCCACTGCACTCCTGCCTGAGTGAAAGAACAAGACCTTGTCTTAAAAATAAAAAATAAAAAAGATTGCAGTTATGCCACCACATGCTAAGGAATGCCAAAGATTGCTGGTGATAGCAGAAGCTAAGAGAAAAGCATGGAACAGACTTTTCCCTACAGTCTGACCCTAGAGAGCATGGCCCTAGTCACACCTTGCTTCTGAACTTCTAGACTTCAGAACTGTGAGATAATAAATTTTCATTGTTTTATGCCACACAGATTGTTATACTTTGACACAGAAAACTAATACACCCAGGAAGGCAGCTGCTGGAATATGTTCTCAGGCAATAGTATCTCTCTAATCTCTCAATTTTATCCCATTAATCTTCATCACATGTTTTACCACCTCAAAAAATAATCCTATTTCTTAGTATTTGTGACTTCAGACACTGGACAGTTACACACCTTAGTTGTCCGTTTTGTGTTTTTTGTGTTTTTTTTTTTTTTTTTTTTTTTTTGAGACAGAGTCTCACTCTGTTACCCAAGCTGGAGTGCAATGGCACGATCTTGGCTCACTGCAACCTCCGCCTCCTGGGTTCAAGCAATTCTCCTGCCTCAGCCTCCCAAGTAGCTGGGATTACAGGCACGTGCCACCATGCCGAGCTAATATTTTGTATTTTTAGTAGAGACATGGTTTCATCATATTGGCCAGGCTGGTCTCGAACTCCTGAACTCAGACGATCACCTGTCTCAGCCTCCCAGAGTGCTGGGATTACAAGTGTGAGCCACCATGCCCAGCCACCTTGGTTGTTTTTTTATAGCACATATTTAATTGCTGTAATATCTCATCATAAACCAATTTCTAAATTCCTTAAAACATTTCTAAAGCTAATCTTGCCATGATTTCCTATTGCAAGGAAGTAGTTATTAACTGCCTTCAACAGAAAAATGTCAGCTAGCTTCAATCTCTGATATATTTACACAGATAGACTGTCTCCCTGCTATACATCTGAAGGTATATCTGAAAAAGAAGCATATTACATTTTCTTTTCTTTTAATTACTAGTTTGAGATGTGTTTGATATGTTCTTCATGGGCTGTAATCCACTGCATAGTCAGTGTTATTTGCAATGTATTTACTTTTACAGGGACACAAGTTTTTCTTCCAGTAGTGCTACTCTTTGATTTGTTACTTTTAAACTCTCAAAGCTGTTTAAGAAGGTAGTTGAGGACCTTTCTTCACAGTTTCTGCACAGTCCCATACTCGACTTTCTTTTGCAACCATTTGGTGTCACTTAGAAATTTCCATAAGAAGATGTTTTATTGCTCTTCCACTGAAAAAGTCATATTCATGTTTTGGACTGATTTATCCCAGACTTCAGGCCAGCATTCCCTGAAAGGGAGTTATCATCCTCTTCTGACAATGTGGCATGCCTACCAAATGGTCTCTGAAAATAACCAGTCTGCAACAAATGATTCAAGTGCCAGGCACTATGCTAGGGCCCAGCATCCTATGTGAAGACAGGTATGGACCTTCCTTGATAGTGCTTCACTGTTTAATTAGGAAAGAAGACAATGAATGCATAATTGATAGCATGCAAAGTTTTATGACAAAAAGGTTTGTAGATAACACAAAACAGAGCACTGTAACCTAGATTTGCTTGGTCGAAGAAGATTTATTTAAATAAATGATGTTTATGCTGAGTGCTTAGGGTAAATAGGTGTTAATCAGGTAATAGAATTCTCATAACTTTGGATATATGTGTTTGTATCTATCTTTTATTTTTATTTTCAGATGAGAAAACATAGAGAAATGATATAAGTTTTGTCATATAGTGGCAGAACTGGGACTCCTGAGTCCTGTCTCTCCAAAGCCTTTGAACTTGACCACCACACCATACCCATATGCTTCCTGCTACCTGGAGTGCCTAGTCTTCAGTTTTACTAAAAGATCATATAGAATGGCATAATTAGTAAAACCTTCTCTGATCATGAAGTTGCTCAATTCTGTAACCTGATCCTCCTCCTACAAAACTCATAGCTTTTAAAAATATTAATATTATTTTTAATTGACAAAACATAATTGTGTACAGTTATGGCTTACACTGTGATGTTTTGATATGCATATATAATGTAGGATGATTAAAGCATTAATTAACATAATTAACATAGCCATCACCTCACTCATCTATGATATTTTTATGGTAAGACATTTGAAATTTACTCATTTTGAAATGTAGCATACATTATTATTGAGTACAGGCATGCTGATGTGCAATAGATCTCAAAACTGATTACTCCCATCTCTCTGAAACTTTCAACCACTCCTCATTCCCTCTCTCTTTATCTTCCCACTCCAGCCTCTGGTAACCCTCATTCTACTCTCCACTTCTATGAGTTCAACTTTTTTAGATTCCACATATAAGTGAGATCAAGCAGTATTTGTCTTTCTTCTTGTAGCTTATTTCACATAGCATAATATCTTCCAAGTCCATCCATTTGTATGTGTCTATGTGTGCCTGTGTGTGTATTATAAAAGAGATATGACTTATGAACACACACATATGTAAAAGCAAATTTATTCTGTGTTCCTTTTTACTCTTTTAACTAAATCTACATGTTTCTACTATTACAGAGAAACAGAGAGAGCGCTCTCAGAAACTGGCAAGGAGGAAAAGAAGAAGGAAGAAAAGGAAGGAAGGAGGGAGGGAGGAAGGAAGGAAGGAAGCAGGGAGGGAGAGAGGGAGGGAAGGAAGGAAAGAAGAAAAGAAGGAAAGAAAGAAGAAGAAAAGGAAAGAAAGAAAGAAGAAAGGAAAGAAGGCAGGATGGAAGGAAGGAAGGGAGACAGGGAGGGAGAGAGGGAAGGAAGCAGGGAGGGAAGGAAGCAGGGAGGGAGGGGGGTCAATTTCAAATAAGGTTGAAACCAACTGATGCTTGTATCACCCAGAGTGCCTAAAAGCCATGTGAATATAGACTCTTTTCTGTATATAACACTGACTTGAAAGTCACTTACAGATTATTAAGCATAAAACTGAGTAGCTAAACATTGGTTAACCCAACCAGGTGGGGAATATCTGACCTTCTAATTTTTGTGGGTATTTTTCCCAGACTTTCTTTCCAAAATATGAATAATGAGACAGTACTAAAAATTTTAACCTATATTTTGTGGTTGGAAGGTGCTTATTACTGAGAACAAAACAAAACAAAACAAAATTTTCTCTCTAGATTTAGTAAATTTTTTCTAATGAAATCTCATCTAACCATCGAACCCTGATTAGTCTCAAAATTATTAATTTGAGGTACAAAGATCTCACCTTAAGAACTTTCCATGTCAAAATAGAAAGGAGCCCACCTGAAAACATAATAGATGCAATTGAAAAGATTGAAAAAACTCAGAAGGCTGGGGCAGTAATATTCGACTCTGTAAGAACCAAGTTAATAATTTTAAAAACACCAGTACTCCCTTACCCCAGTAACATAACACTTGCTGATAATAGAAGCATCAATTTACTCTTGTATTCAGTAAAAAATGTGTATTTACCATAGCAATGCCTGCAAGACGTATTACATATTGCCCTTCAGAGATATGGAGAGAAATCTGGGGATGAGGTCTCTTAAAACAAACAGCAATTTATTTTTATGAAGCTTTTTCCCATATGGAAGACTAGATTTGAATCTCTCAAGATGTTCCCCAACAATTCTGACACCATGTAGAAAGGGAACAAATGTTTCCCTAGGGTGTCTTTGCTAAGGCAAATGTTTTTCTGATTTTATGAAGTGCTTTTTTTCTATTCTCTTCTTCATGAGTTGCATAAAGAGATTTAGCCAGAATATATTCCAGAACAACAAGGACCTGCATGGTCTATTTTCTCCTGATCTTGGACATGTTATGTGCTTCTCCTCCCTTTTCTTATTTGATTTCTGCTTGATGTTCTCCTTTCTCAGCCTAGAACATATCAAACCTTGTCATTTCATAGACCTTCGGGCTACTGTCTTACTCCATTTATGTGGCTATAAAGGAGAACCCGAGACTGGGCAATTTATAAAGAAAAGAGGTTTATCTGGCTCCAGATTTTGTAGACTTTACAAGAAGCATGGCATCAGCATGTGCTTCTGGTGAGGGCCTCAGAAAGCTCCCACTTATGGTGGAAAGAGAAAGGCATCACATGGTGAGAGGACAGAAGAATGAGACAGAAGAAGGAGGTGCTAGGCTCTTTTAAACAATCAGCCCACACGAGAACCAATAAGTGAGAACTCACCCATTACTGGAAATACAGTGTCAAACATTCATGACTCAAACATCTCCCACAAGGTCCCACCTCCAACACTGGGGATCAAATTTCAATAAAGTATAGAATCTAACGCAGATCTTGAGAAAGATAGATCCTCAAAATTGACTGGTTCTATCTATGCAAGATATTTATGATGTCCCCTTTGTGTTATTGTATTATTATTCATGTGGCTTTCTCTCTATATACATGCATACATACATACATACATACATATATATATATATATTTTTTTTTTTTTTTTTTTTTTTTTTTTGAGTGGGGACAATGTGTTCCCCTGTTACCTAGGCTGCAGTGCAGTGGTACAATCATAACTCACTGCAGCCTCTAACTCCTGAGCTCAAGTGAGTCTCCCACCTCAGCCTCCTGAGTAGCTGGAAATACAAACATGTGCCACTGTGTCTGACTAATTTTTTTTTTTTTTTGTAAAGGTAAAGTCTTGCTATATTGCCCAGGCTCATCTTGAACTCCTGGTCTCAAGTAGTCCTCCTGCCTTAACCTCCCAAAGTGCTGGAATTATAGGCAAGGGCCACCATGCCTGGCTACTCTTTACATTTTTTTTTTATCACTAGCACTGTTAGTTTCATTCATACCACTATAATTATCTGTCTTATTTGTTTTGTTTTGTTTCTTTTAACAATAATGTCAAAGACAGGGGTGATACCTTGTCCTTGTGTCATGGTCTATTAATAGAATGGCATTGAACACTTAATACCTATGAGTTGAGTAAATAAAACAATTCCTGTCTAGGCATGGTGGCTCACGTCTGTAATCCCAGCACTTTGGGAGGCTTAGGTTGGCAGATCACTTGAGATCAGGAGATCAAGACCAGCCTGGTCAACATGGTGAAACCCCATCTCTACTAAAAATACAAAAAATTAGCTATGGATCATGGCGCGTGCCTGTAATCCCAGCTACTCAGGAGGCTGAAGCATGAGAATCATTTGAACCAGGGAGACAGAGGTTGCAGTAAGCCGAGATCACACCACAGCACTCCAGCTTGGGCAACAGAGTGAGACTCTGTCTCAGAAAAAAAAAAAAAAAATTATTTAACACACATATTTTCTCTGCAAGACCCATCTTAGCTTGCATGTATGGATACTAGACAGTGCTTTAGCGCTATTCTTAGGGGACATTTTAAACAGGTAAATTGCCAAAAAAAAAAAAAAGCACAAAATTTGAAAACTGTGGCACTAAATGGACCATGAAAAAAAACACTTGTTTACACTCTGATAGTGGAAACAATAAGGCAGAGCATCTCCTTGTTCAATCTCAGCTGTGAATATGTACATCAGGCAACACAATTTTTTTATCACTCTATGCATGTCTATGAGTGACCACAAAAGTGTCCCTAATGAGTAATGAGTAGACAAATAGAATTTCTAAATAATAAACATGATCTATAGCTTATCTGAGGTCACAGGGTATTAAATCATGCTATTTAGGATTTGATTCTGAAATTCAGTGGCCTGCATTAAACATGCACAAAATGTATAATAAAATAAAAAACTCTAGCAAAGATATACTCACCATATTATTTTTATTTCCCTAAAGGTCATGCTGGTGTGTGTGTGTGTGTGTGTGTGTGTGTGTGTGCATGTGTTGACATATTACACTTCAACAATGAGATATGTGACCAATTTTTTTTATTCTGTAAATTAGAAAAAAAAATTGGAGAATTTTTTTCTGGTCTCCTTTGGATATATTTTGTTTACTTTATTTACATAGTTATGATTCTATGTTAGTGTATGTGCAAGTGCTAAGCCTCACTTCTGCCCTCTGAATGTCTGCTGAAGTCAATTAACAATAGACAAATTAGCAGAAAAGCCATACACACTTATTAACATGCACATGGACACAGGAGTCCTGGAAAAATGATACTAAAAAAACAAAAAGAAAGAAAGAAAAACCCACTCAAGATAGTTTAGGGTTAAATGCACTATTTATGAGGGAAAGAAAAAATGAGGGACATAGGCAATTTTGAGGAATAGTATATGATTTTCAGAGAAATTGAATGAGGTCAAAGACCAGACAATAATTTTTAAATGATTCTCTGTGGAGACTGAATGGAACAAGCAGTGGGATGGTGAGGGGCAGAACTGTACTGCAAACAAAGGCTGTCTTATTATGCGGATAAAGTCTCTTAAGATAATCTCTCATAGCTGCACTCGAGAATAAATCAAAAGTCTGTCTGGGAATGGTCACAACTTTTCATCTTTTCTCAGGTGCTAAATTTTTCCTGTTTATTTGATGAGATTCCTAGGCAGGAGCTCTTGTATTTCTTTTGGAAAGAAGTTCCCTCAATCAGTTAAGGAAATTCCAAAGAGAACTGGGGGTAGTGAGACAAGAGAAAATCAGAGAGTATTTAGTTTCGAGGCAGCTTCTAAAGTCTTTCCTTTTTTTTTTTTTTTCATTCAAAGTGTTTAACATGCCAACAAACCATATTGTGGGGTATTATTTACTGAGCCTCAACATCATGATCTAATTTTATACTATACGTAGAGAATAAAATTATAAGAAATTACTCAGAAATTCATTGCAAGTCAAATTAAGAAAATAACATGATGTGTACTATTTGAACTTTTTTTAGGATGTATATATAGGAAGTATCTAGGAAGATATAGATGGTGGTATAAATAAGGACAAATCATTGTTATATATCTGTATTTATATCAAGATAGATAGATAGATAGGTAGAACTTTACATACACTTAAAATATATGCCTGAAAAATGATTGTAAGGTAGTACCAATATGGTTTGGATGTTTTTCTCCTCCAAATCTTATGTTGAAATATGATTCCCAATGTTGAAGATGGAGCCTGGTGGGAGGTGATTGGATCATGGAGCGAATCCCTCGTGGATGGTTTGGTATCATCCCCTTGGGGTGATAAATGAGTTCTTGTCCACTTAGTTCACATGAGGTCTGGTTGTTTAAAAGTCTGTGACATCCCCCTACTCTTTCTCTCTGTCTCTCTCTCTGGCTATGTGATGTGCTGGCTCCCTGTCACCTTATTCTATGAATAAGAGTTCCCTGAAACCTTCACCATAAAAGCTAATCAAACACTAGCATCATGCTTCCCGTACAGCCTGAATAACTGTGAGTGAATTAAATCTCTTTTCTTTATTAATTCCCCAGTCTCGGGTATTTCTTTATAGCAATGTAAGATTAGCCTAACACAGGTACAAATTATGTATTTGTTTATTGAAATGTTACCCACAATATATCCTGAAAATTCTATGTCAATAAAACATTTATATCTACACTCTCATTTTGATGTCCATATTCTCTTCTACTTTATAAAGGTATTTAATTACTTTTGTCCATTTCCTTTTTTTTTTTTTTTGACTTTCGATGTGTTTCCTATTACTCCTTTTAGAATTAATATCTTTATTAATACATGTTGAAACATTTAAAGCTTCTTTTCCCCTAGTGGATATGCTGGATCTAAACACATATATAATTTAGGATTTTGATGCATATTGCTGTATTGCTTTATGTAAACATCTTAACCAATTTTATGCTTATTATAAACGTATAAAAATATATTTTCCAGGGCATAAACCAGATTTTATGGTAAACTAAATCAAATTATCATTTAAAATTTTGAGTTTATTTGACGACTAATGAGGTTGAATAACTTTTATTTCTTCTTTTAATTTTTTTTATGAAATGCCCTTTTATGTTTTGACATATGGAGTGCTTGTTTTTATCCCTAATTTGTCAGCCTTTTTTTTGTTCTTAAACTGTATTGTCAGGTTAGTTGGGGTATAATTACCACAGTAAAATTCACTCTTTTTGGCTTACTGTTCTATGAGTTTTTACAAACTCTTTCAGTGGTGTAAAAATCACCCCAATAAAAATAGAGAATACTTCCATCATTTCAAATAATCCTCCATGCTCCTTTTTAAATCAACCCCTCCTTTCATGTTTAGCCCATGCAAACATAAAATTTTTTGTTGTCCATACAGATTAGTCCTTACAAGAAAGTCATATAAATGAAATCATACAATAAAGTTTGTCTTTTAGTCTGCCTTCTTTCACTTAGCAAAATGCATTTGAAAATCATCAATGTTATTGTGTGCATCAATAATTTTTTTCTTACTGACTGCCAGATTGATCACTGAGTAGATTTCATTGCAATATGAATTTTAATATATATTACATAAATATAATATATGTAATGTATGTAATATTTAATATATGTTACATAGATGCTATTCAAAAGATTGATTCTACTTTAGGCTTGTACTAGCAAAATGTAAGAATTCTTGTTTAACGTCATAGAAAATATGACTAGTTGAACAGGATGCTGTATAATTTGGGTCAGAAAATACTAAAAATGTGACATACCTAGTTTGTGTCACCACTTTTCTTGTTGTAATTGTACATTTTTCTTTAAAAATAAGTATTTTATGCTGGAAACCCAGTTCATTTGTCTTGTTAGCTATTAAATTCCATTGTTTCCACATGAGCAACTAGTAGATTACGTCCATGAGCTGTAGCTCTTATTTTCTTTATAATATATTTATTTAGTTATATACTGCATTATTAAACTCTCTCCATTGAATTGCTGATTATTTAGATTATTTGGAAATAGAAAGTGAGAGATTCCAAATTTGTCTAAACTTACAGATACTAATAAAATTTGAGAAACAGTTAAACTGAGAAGTGAATCATATATATGATATATCCTATCATATATATGACATATATGAGAGAGAATATTAGTTGAGCATAAATTACGAAGAAGCAATAAGAAATATGTTTTTATGGAGCCCAAGCTTAGTGGCAGGATAAGAATGAAGATGTGAGGTGGAATCTCTAGTTACATGAGGAAGAAGCATAAGAGACAAAGGGAAGTAAGAGGCAGTTCACCAAGGCAGGGAAATCTTTGATCATATGTTTAAAACAGACAATAATCACATGAAATGGCTCTGTCTCTGGGAGGGGAAGATCTTACATTTTAATGAGATAAATATTTAAGTAGCCTGTATAGACCTCTACTTGAGCCTATTTCTCTTCTACTAGATTGGAAAGCTTTCAAAGACAAGAAACACATCTTTTTAAAATACATTTTTTGCTAACATCTATATTGGTAAAGGGGATTTACAGCAAATGAGCACATGATATATTTCCTCCACATCATGAGTTGGGGGATGTTGGTTGCAGTTGACTTTTTCTATCTGGTTGCTTAGGAACACTTCTTTCTAATTTCACCATTCTTCTCACTATTTTCTTCTCACCCCACCCTAAGAGATTTCTTTATTTATTTAACAACTATTGAGTGTCACCTACTATTTTAGACACTAAATTGACTTTAAAGGTGAAATTTCACTGGATCTGCATGTTCCAAACTTTCATTAGTTATATTCTACTGCATTCCTGACATAATTTTTGAAATATTAGAGGAGAGTTCATCCTTATTTAGTGCTTTACAAATACTTATTATTTACTTAATAATTTTTAGCTGAAATGTGTATTTAATAATTTTTAGCTAAAATGTTTATTTAAGTGTTTTTAAATGAAATTTTATAGTACTACCTGTTATGGAATGAATTGTGTCCCCCTCAAAAAATTAATACGTAATCTTTCTGTTGTACATAAACATGATGATTGTGTTTCAACACTCATATGTGAGACATGCCTCTCACTAACGTTATTACAATGTTGGCACATTACCTGTCTGACATTTTCTATACACATATCAGATGTTGAAATCCTAACACCCATTTCCTCAGAATATGACTGTCTGGAGATAGGGTCTTTATTGAAATAATCAAGTTAAAATGAAGACATTAAGGTGGCCCCTAATCCAATATGACTGGTGTATTTATAAGAGAAAACTTAGATGCAGGCACATACAGAGGGTGCCTCTAAATGTATTTAAAGAAAATACATTTCTATTGTTTAAACCATCCAGTCTGTGATATTTTGTTCTGACAGCACTAGACACTAATACTCTACCATAATTGCAAAATCATTTCTACTTGCAATATAAAAATAATTATTAAAAATAAATGAAACTCTACTAAAAATTTAAATAATACCTTAAAGGACCTTAAAAAATATATTCTTGTATCTCAGACGTTTACAATATGGACTGAGTTTTGGAATATCACCTAGGAAGGTAAGTGTTTACACACAGTTGGAGACAGGCATCAAGGCCACGATGCCTTTTCTAAAGCAGCTGCTTCTTCCTTTGACATTGTATTCATTCAACTCAGTATATTTGGAACTGTGTCAGGGTCTGCAGTCATTGTATGAGGGACCAAAACACCAGGGCCTAGGCAGCATTTAAAATTGGCACAGCGAAACTCTCTCCAAGGACCCTCCCTGCAGCCCCTGGGGCTAGTTGCATCCAAGAAGCATTGAACTGAAGCAGGTATACAGTTCCTGCCCACGCCCCTCACTCCTGGCTGCCTCCAGCTTGGGCCCCTGCCTGGACACTCCCAAGTGAGATGTTGAGAAACTAGGCCCCTAGATCCAATTTGGGAAATTGGCTTGAGGTAATAACTGGAAAAGAAATAAAAGACTGGATGGTGAAAAATGATATGTAGAGAAACAAGGACAGCAGGTGGTAGCCTAGGAGACATCAAGAGGGAAAAACACTGAATAGAGGACAGAAGATGAATAGAAAGGAAGATCTTGAAAAATGAGATTTGAATGAGAAAAGCTAGAGGAAAATAGAAACACATTCTCTACCCTTTAAAATGTTGATTCTTTTCCCACCACCTCCCTTTCTCATGCTGATCTGTCTTGGCCTCTGCGTCATTCAAAGTCCATTGATGCCCTTTATCTTACCCTTTGCTAACCAGACTTGCCAGGTCCTTATTTCTTTGTCTCAGTCACCCTGCCTCACTCGTCTTCCTATTGTTATCTAGTAGATGAGGAGTGCACTCTGATGGCTCTATTTCAAATGCCATGAGGAATAACTATTATTTCTGATACTCTCAAATAATATCTAAATATTTTTAAAGCACCGATTGACTAAAGTCGATGTGGGATTTTCACAACTATGTAAAAATGTGCATCATTTAGAATGAATATGGTAAAGTTGGCTTTATTTATTAAAATGTACCACAGTCTAATACCCAACTACTCTACGGATGGCTGTTGTTTCCATGCTATTATATTTCACCATCATGAAATACATTCCATCAGCCTATCTCAGTCATATCAATGAAAGAATTTCACCATTTTAAGAAAATACAATGATTTTTTTAATAAACCAAGGCTTTCTGACATTGCCACTTTGATTACAAAATGATACACCACTTCTTAAAATGAGCAAGGTCCAGAAACAGAGAAGCTATTAGAAATGTATTCTCAGGATGATTTAATTATCCAACATCTTCCAACTAAAGCACACTAAGGAGTTATTTGCATATAAATTCTGTTGACAGTGTATTCCTTACTATAGAACTGTGCATGAGAAAGGATACTTCCAATTACTAGCAGAAACATAAACAACACTATTTTTTAAGTGTATTTATTTAAATGTTGGTAAGATAAATATTTCTACAAATCCACAGTAGACTCACTGTAACTCTGGATATGCATTTATAAGCATATGGTGGCATACATTAGAAGTGTAGCCACTCCTTTTTCTTTTAGTTAATTTATTTTCTGAAGAAATTGTTGCCATTTTCACCTTTATAGTCAGTAATTAACAGACATCAATTCTGAATCAGCCACTGAGGCATTCTCAGGTTTCATACACACAATGAATCTGTGAGTTGGTATTAGCTGATCACTTGTGAACATGAAGAATGAGGCATAGAGAGATTACGGAGTTGGCAATAATGGTAAAAGAAATATCCAAGATTCAAAGCCTTGTCTGCTGGCCCCTAATCCATGCTTTTTCAGAAACACAAAAGAGTCTCTGTCTCTGTCTCTCTGTCTCTCTCTCTCTTTTACATATTCACAATGTTGTGCAATCATCACCACTTTCTAATTCCAGAATATTTCCATCAGCCCAAAAAGGAGCCACAGTACCTATTAGCAGTCAGTCTCAATTCCTCCCTCTTCCCATACACTGACCACCACTCACCCACTTTCAGTCTCTATGGATTTGCTTATTTGGGATATTTAATATAAATGGAATCTTACAATATATTTCTGGATTCTTTCATTTAGCATAAGGTTTTCAAGGTTCATCCTTCTTATAGCATACAGCAGTGTTCCATTTCTTTTTATGGCTGCATAACATCCCACTGCGTGGATGTACCACATTTTGCTGATGGACATTTAGGTTGTTTTCTCTAAATCACTTTTAATAACATAATCAGATCAAGGTGTGACAAAAACAGTGAACGTTCTGAGATTTTTACCTTACTAACCCACTAACAATTTAACATACCACAGTTTAACGGATGCCAGCAGAAGACATGAGACCCCTGGATCAGAGACACAGGGCTTTATTACTAATGGCACAGTAATTAGCATGAGTATCATTTTTGCATCAGTTCTCCTTATCCTGCAAGTTTCATGGAGGCAACCCTGAGAGGTCCAGTTGAAGCTGTGCATAGAGTGGATTTTCATCACAGCGAAAAAGCCTCAAGATTGGTGAATACAATTTTTTAAACATATAATAAACTGTAAGGAAGCCTTCCCAAACATTGGTCTGGAAAAAGACATTATCTGCTGCACTAGATAGTAAACAAACCTGCTCTGGTGACACTATCAGTATTTTCCAAGGTGTTTTGCTATATAGAATCCTTGAAAAGATACTCTGGAACCAAAGGTCATTCACCGACTGTACTCACAAGATACTGAGAAACACAAGAGACCTATGGAAAATTGTCTCCCAGTAGAGAGTGCTCTGTTGCTTTTCTAGTTTAATTAATGAAGTACCTACCAACGAATAGTCTTTGATATTTTATTGGCTATAATTTGCTTTTACTATCAATAATATATATTTTTTTGTTTGACTATGATTTGTTCTTGAGGAAACCAGCTAGCATTATAAGATTCTATTGGTCCACTACGGGTCAGGCATTGTACAGCTTGTTATATGCATTATTTTATTTAATTTCTATGATGACACATGCAAAAATTTATACTTTTCTCATCTTACAAATGAGGAAACTTCAGCTCTGAGAGATTCAGTGACTTGCATAGATGTTCACAGCTAGTAAAGGATGGAATCATGATTTAACACAGCATGACTAACTGATTCCGAAGAAGTTTTTATACTAATATTTTATAATCCAAGGCAGATTGTGAATGTGCTGAAACAAACATATGAAAGCTAATGTTGTCATAAAAAAAGAGGTAGTTTCTTGTAGATAAATAAAAAATTGTGTATCACTAAGAACACAGAAACTGATCAAAGAAGTGTGTCTCTAGTTATAAGGATTACAGGTATTTGGTATGGCAGACATGTAGTATGGCTTGAATAATGACACAGAAAATTTACATATGACCAAAATGATGGAGGACCTTGAGTAACCTGACATCATGCTCAAAAGAGACTGAAGATAACAACTATTCCTTGGGAAGATACCACCAGCATCAGGTCTTAAGGTTCTGGCTTTTTGCTTTGCTCAATATAGAAAAATGGATATAGAGAGTATCCAGGAAGAATAGGGAAGAAACTTCCAGGTGTATTTATGCTGTAGGAAGTACAGATGTCTCATGTTTCAGTTCTTAAGCTATTTGGGTGGCAAAAAAAAAAAAAAAAAAAAGGCTGCCAACAATTTGCTGTAGCTTCTATTTTTGTTCCTCACCAATTCAGACTTTGGGAAAGTAAAATAAAATCTTTTTATTGTGTGTCTAATACAATCAAAATATAATATATTCAAGCTGAATTTACGCTTATAAAGTCTAGTCAAGTGGCTTTCAAACTGTTTTTGTAATAACAAAATTTTGTAAATAATTTATTATGCTGAATTTCACTATATAAAGCAAATGGTGTGCTCAAATCTAAAGAGATGGATTAAGAACCAAAATTACTAGGCCATCCCTTTTCCATACATTGACTCCTGGAGCACCTTACAGGGATGCTAAATCTCTGTATATCTCAGTGCAAAAGTTGCCTACCTAGCCCAGTATCCTATCTTAGTACTGAGAGAACTGAGGCTCAGGGGAATGAAGCAGCATGCTAGTATGCTAGTGGTAGAATGAAGAAAATTTCTAGCTGAATATGGTACAGAATTCTTTCGGTGCCACTTTGCCAGCCGGAAAACTTCGTAGCCAGTAGCGCCCCTACCCAGGCTTTGCTCGAACCCATGGGCTTGCTTCGCCCACTCAGTCCAGCAGGCTGCGCTCAGCTCGCACTACCTGCCCAGCCAGATAACGGTGTCCGCCTTGGCTCTGCTCTCGGCCCACGGTTGGTCCAGGCGTGCTGCGACTGGCTTCTTCCTCGGACATTGGCGTCTGAATGAGGGGGACGCAACAGCACCCAAAAGCTTGGAGACTCCAGCAACCGTGGAGGCCCAAGAAGCTGTTACAGCATCTGCTCGGAGAGTCGCGAGGTCTGAGCCACCAGGGAATGCCACCGTTCTCTCTCTCTCTCTTTCTTTCTTTCTTTATTTATTTATTTATTTATTTATTTATTTTTTGAGACAAAGTCTCACTCTGTCGCCCAGGCTGGAGTGCAGTGGCAAAATCTTGGATCACTGCAACTCCGCCTCCCAGGTTCAAGCAATTCTCCTGCCTCAGACTCCTGAGTAGCTGGGATTACAGGCACCTGCCACCACGCCCCGCTAATTTTTGTATTTTCAGTGGAGACGGGGTTTCGCCATGTTGGCCTCAAACTGCTGACCTCGTGATGCCCGCCTCAGCCTCCCAAAGTGCTGGAATTACAGACTTGAGCCACAGCGCCCGGCCCGTTCTTTCTTTAATTCCTCCTGCTTGCAGCTCAGCAAACGGGGGCATGTTATAGCTCATTTGCTCCCGCAGCCTGTGGCTTGGCTAATGGGGGAGTGTTATAGTTCTGCCGTGGGGAGTCCCAAGGTCTGGGCCTCCAGAAGTGTTGCAGCTCCTCACTCCTGTAGTCCAGCGAAAAGGATCATGTCACAGCTCTTTTCTTTTCTTTTATATTTTTCTTTCTTTCTTTTTTTTTTTTTTTTTTTTTTTTTTGAGGCAGAGTTTTGCTCTTATTGTCCACGCTGGAGTGTAATGACGCGATCTCCGCTCACTGCAACCTCTGCCTCCTGGGTTCAAGCGATTCTCCTTCCTCAGCCTCCTGAGTAGCTGGGATTACTGGCGTCCACCACCATGCCCGGCTAATTTTTTATGATTTTAGTAGAGACAGGGTTTCACCATGTTGGTCAGGCTGGTCTCGAACTCCTGACCTCAGGTGATCCACCTGCCTTGGCCTCGCAAAGTGCTGGGATTACAGGCGTGAGCCACTGTGCCAGGTCATCACAGTTCATTTCATTCACACCGCCTGCAGCTCAGTGAGCCTGCGAGGAGCATATTACAACTGTTTTATGCTCCCACCGTTTGTCAGGTGCCAGGTTCTCCTCCCGTGACCAAGAAGAATGAGGTAGGTGGACATCAGAGAGTGAGCAATGTAGAGAAGAATTCTATCGAGTAACAGAAAAGCTCTTAACAATGAGAGATAACTCAAAGTGGGTAGCCTTCTGTGTGAGAGGGGGCCCAAAAGCGGGTAGCCATCTGTGTAGCTGAGTCTGGGGTTTTTATAGGTTTGGAATGAGAAGGCACAGGCTATAGGTAGCCTTGGAAAAGGCAACATTGGATTGGTTAAAAGCATTATTCAGAAAAAACCAACGGGAAAGAGTGGGCCAATAGAAATAGAAGTTCTCACTCCAGTCGTGGATTCTATCTGGAAATGGCTTGGTTTTCAGGCTTTACGTTGTCATTGGTTTGAAGGTTGGGTTTCACCAGGGACCTCTCCTAGTCTGCCTAGGAATTTGTCTGTCTCCTGTCACTATCAAATATATTTAAATTAATGTTTATTTAAAGAATTAATCTGTCAAAAAATAAGGTAATATTGTATTTATGCATGCCTATTTGCATGTTTCTGAATTATGTCCTGTTTGGTTATTTTTGAACATCTTCAGAGAACTACTTTATTTTTCATTTTCTATTCTTCTGAAAATATTAGAGACACAATAAATGAGTATTAAGTGAATATAGTTTGGAGTAAAAAGGGTCCTTTTTTATATCCCATCCTTATTACTTTGAACAATTTGCTTAATCTTTCTGAGGCTTAGATTTAAAAAAAATTGATATATAAAAATTATACATGTTTATATGGTACATGTGATATTTCGATACATGCATACAATGTGTAATGATCAAGTCAGAGTAGTTAAAATATTCATCACCTCAAGCATTTATCATTTTTTATCTTGGGAATATTTCATATCTTCTCTTACAGCTATTTTTAAATATACTGTATATTGTTATTAATTATAGTCAGTCCATTGTGCTGTTAAACACTTGAACTTATTCATTCTATTTAACTGTATGATTGTACTCATTAACCAACCTCTTCTCATTACCTGCACCCCAACCTTTCCCAGGCTCTGGTAACTATCATGCTATTCCATACCTCCATTAAATCAACTTTTTAACCTTCCACATATGAGTGAGAATATGTGATGTTTTTCTTGCTTTACTTGGCTTATTTTACTTAAGATAATGACCTCCAGTTTCTTCCATGTAGCTGCAAATAACAGGATTTCATTATTTTGTATGGCTGAATAGTACCCCATTGCTTATAAATGCTACATTTTCTTTATCTATTCATCCATTGGTGGACACTAAGGTTAATTCTGTATCTTGGCTTTTGTAAATAGTGCTGCAATAAAGACAGGGGTACAGATACCCCTTTGATATACTGAGTTTAATTCCTTTGAGTAAGTACCCAGGAGAGGCATTGTTGTATCATATGGTGGTTCTATATTTAGATTTTTGAGGAATCTCCATACTATTTTCCGTAATTGATGTACTAATTTTCACCAACAATGTATAAGAGTTGCCTTTCTCTGCATCTTCGCCAGCATCTGATATGTTTTATTTTATTGATAATAGCTATTCTAACTGGGGTAAGATGATATTTCACTGTGGTTTTGATTTGCATTCCACTTACGATTAGTGATGTTCCGCATTTTTTTGTATACCTGTTGGCCATTTGTATGTCTTTTTTGGAGAAATGTCTATTCACATTCTTTATTCACTTTTTAATGGGATTATTTTTTTTTTCTGTTGAGTTGTTTGAGTTTCTTGTACATTCTGGTTATTAGCTCCTTGTTGGATGAATAGTTTACAAATATTTCCTCTTATTCTACAGGTTATCTCCTCATTCTCAATCATTTCATTTGCTATGCAGAAGCTTCTTAGTTTAATATAGCCTTAGTTGTCTATTTTTGTTATTGTTACCTATGTTTTTGAGGTTTTAGTCATAAATTATTTGCCTAAACAAATATATTGAAGCATTTCCCCTGTGTTTTGTGGTAGTAATTTTATAGTATTGTGTGTTACATATGGGTCTTTGATCCATATTGAGTTGAGTTTTGTATGGGGTGAGAGCTGGGGGTCTTTCATTATTCTGCTTATGGATATCTAGTTTTCCCAGTACCTTTTATTGAAGAGACTGTCCTTTCCACAATGAGCATTCTTGGTACTTTTATCAAAAATCAGTTAGCTGTAGATATGTAAATTAACATCTGGGTTCTCTACTCTGTTCCATTGGTCTGTGTGTTTGTTTTTATGCCAGTATAATACTCTATTGGCTATATAGCTTTATAGTATATTTTGAAGTCAGGTAATGTGATGCCTCCAAGTTTACTCATTTTGCTCAGGATTACTTTGGCTATTTTGGGTCTTTGTGGATTCATATAAATTTTAGAATTTTTTTTTCTATTTCTGTGAAGAACGCCATTGGTATTTTGATAGGGATGTCACTGAATCTGTAGATTTCTTTGGATAGTGTATTAGTCCGTTTCCACACTGCTATATAGAAATACCTGAGACTGGCTGACTTATAAACAAAAGAAGTTTAATTGACTCACAGTTCCTCACAGCTGGGGAGGCCTCAGGAAACTTATAATCATAGTGGAAGGGGAAGCAGACACCTGCTTACATGGCAGCAGGAGAGAGAAAGAGTGAAGGAGGAACTGTCAAACACTTATACAATCATGAGATCTTGTGAGAACTCACTCACTATCACAAGAACAGCATGAGGGAAACTGCCTCCATGATCACGTCATCTCCGCCGGGTCCCTCCCTTGACATGTGGGGACTATGGGGATTACAACTCAAGGTGAGATTTGGGCGGGGTCACAACAAAATCATGTCAGATATTATGGTCATTCTAACAGTATTAATTGTTTTAATTAAATTAAAATTCATTTAATTTAATTGTTTTAATTTAATTAATTGTTTCAATGAGTATGGGATGTCTTTCTATTTTAAGGGGTTCTCTTCAATTTCTTTCATCAGTACCTTTGAGATTTTCTTCTAGAGGTCTTTCACCTGCTTGGTTAAGTATATTCCTATATATGTTATTATTATTATTTTGGAGCTTTTGTAAATAGGATTGCCTCCTTGATTCCTTTTTCAGTTAGATTGTCATTGGTGTCTAGAAACACTACTGATTTTTGCATGTTGATTTTGTATCTGCAACTTTACTGAATTTGTTTTAGTTGTTAAGAGGTTTTTGATGGAGTCTTTAAGTTTTTTGACATATAAGATCACTTTGTCTGCAAAGAGGGATAATTTTGCTTCCTCTTTTCCAATTTGAATGGCTTTTATTTCTTTCTTTTGCTTGGTTGCCCTAGCTGGTACTTCAGTACTGTTGAATAACGTGGGGAAATTGGGCACATTTGTCTTGTTCCAGTTTTTCAAGGAAAGGCTTTCAGATTTTCCTTATTCAGTATCAGGTTAGCTGTGATTTTGTCATATATGGCCTTTGTTATGTTAGGGTATGTTCCTTTCATGTCTAGTTTTTTGAGAGTTTTTGTTATAAAGAGATGTTGAATTTTACCCAATGCTTTTTCTGTGTCCATTGAGATGGTCATATGGTTTTTGTCCTTCATTCTCTTGACGTGATGTATTACATTATCGACTTGCTTATGCTGAGCTATTCTTGCACCCCTGAGATAAATCCCACATGATCTGTGTATTATCTTTTCATTGCATTGTTTGATTCAGTTTGTTAGTATTTTGTTGGGGATTTCTGCATCTATGTTAACCAGGAATATTGGCCTGTAGTTTTCTTCTTTGTTTTTATCTGGTTTTGTTATCAAGGTAAACCTGGTTTTGTTACTAAGGTAATGCTGACCTCATAGAATGAGTTAAGAAGGACTCTCTCTTCTTCAATTTTTTGAAATAGTTTGGGAAATGGTATTATTTCTTCTTTATCATTTTGGTAGAATTCAGTCATAAACTCATCTGGTTCTGGGCTTTTATTTGTTAGGAGACATTTTATTTGTAAGTCAATCTTCTTATTATTGATCTGATCACAGTCTCTCTTTTCCTGGATCAGTTTTAATAGGTTATATGTCCAGGAATTTACCCAGTTCCTCTAGATTTTACAATGTGTTACCATGTGGTTTTCATTATAGTCTCTGATGATCTTTTATATTTCTGTAGTATAAATTGGAATGCCTCTATTTTTGTTTTGTTTTGTTTTGTTTTCTTTTTTTTTTTTTGAGATGGAATCTCACTCTGTTGCCCAGGATGGAATGCAGTGGTGCAATCTCAGCTCACTGCAACCTTCACCTCCCGGGTTCTAGCAATTCTCCTGCCCCAGCCTCCCGAGTAGCTGGAATTACAGGCGCACACTGCCACACCCGGCTAATATTTTGTATTTTAGTAGAGACGGGCTTTCACTGTGCTGCCCAGGCTGGCCTCGAACTCCTGAGCTCTGGCAATCCACCCACCTCGGCCTCCCAAAGTGTTAGGACTACAGGTGTGAGCCACCACGCTCGGCCAATGTCTCCATTTTTTTTTTTTTCTAGCTTTATTTATTTGGGTCGTCTCTCTTCTGTTCATAGTTAGTCTAGCTATAAGCTTATTGATTTTATTTATCTTATTATTTATCTTATTCATTTTATTTATCTTCAAATTTTATTTGTTGATTTTGTATATTATATAATGTTCATCTCTTTCATTTTTTATATTTAGTCACTATTTTATTCTATATTATTTTAGTCTCTATTTAATCTAGTTCTATTCTGATCTTTATTTCTTTCATTCTACTAATTTTAAGGTTTTTTGTCGTCGTTGTTGCTTTTCTACCTCCTCAAAGTGCATGATTAGGCTCTTTACTTGAAATATTTCTACTTTTCTGATGTGTTTATTACTATAAACTTCCCTCTTAGCACTATTTTTGCTGCATCCCATAGGTTTTGGTGTTGTGTTAATATTTTCGTTTGTTTCAAGATTCTTTTTATTTTCTTCCTAATTTTTCATTGACTCAATGGTCATTCTGAAGCATGTTGTTTAATTTCCACATATTGCACAGTTTTGAAAATTCCTCTTGTTATTGATTTCTACTTTTATTCCATATGGTGTGAGAAGATACTCGATATACTTCTGATTTTTAAAAAATTGTTGAGATTTGTTTTGTGGCCTAATATATGGTGTATCCTGCAGAATGTTTCATGTACTGATGAGAGGAATGTGTATTCCAAAGCTGTTGAATAAAATGTTCTGTAAATGTCTGTGGTGTTCGATCGGTCTAAAGTGCACTTTAAATCCAATATTTATTTGTTGACTTTCTGTTTTGATAATCTTTTCAATGCTGAGAGTGAGGTGTTGAAACTATTATTATATTGGAGTCTATCTCTCTTTTTACATCTGATAATATTTCTTTTGTTTATTTGGGTGCTTTGGTGTTGAGTCCATATATATGTTTAAAATTGTTATATCCTCTTGCTGCTTTGATTTATTTATCATTATAGATATCTTTATATATCATTATAAAGAGACATTTGATTCATTTTACAGTTTTTGACTTAAAATCTGTTTTATCTTATATAAATATAGCTACTCCTGCTTGCTTTTGATGTCTGTTTACATGGAATATCTTTTCCATCCTTCACTTCCTGTCTTTGTGTCATTATAGGTGAGGTAAGCTTCCTACAGGCAGCATATAGTGGGGTATTATTTTTTAATTCATGCATCCAGTGTATATTTTTTAAATGAGAAATTTAATCTGTTTACATTTAAGATTATGATTAATAGGTGAGGACTCTTGTCATTTTGTCAATTGTTTTCTGGTTGTTTTGTACATGCTTTGTTCCTGTCTTCATCTCTCATTGTTCACCATTGCAATTTGGTGACTTTTTTAAGTCGTAACTTTTGAATCCTTTCTCTTTCTCATTTCTGTGTCTGCTCTACCAGTGAGTTTTATACTTTCATGTGTTTTCATGATGATAGACATTGTTCTTTTGCTTCCAAATGTAGGAAATTTTTAAGCATTTCTTTTAGGGTCAATCTAGTAGCGGTGAATTCCCTCAATTTTTGCTTGTATGGAATAAGCAGACTATATTTTTCCTTCATTTTTAAAGAACAGATATGCCAAATATAGTATTTTTGACTGGCAATTTTTTTTTAAATTTCAGTACTTTGAAATACAATCCCCTTCTCTCTTGTTCTGTAAGGTTTCTGCTGGGAAGTTGTACATTATTCTAATTAGGTTTTCCTAATATATGACTTGGTGCTTTTCTCTTGCTGTTTTTAGAATTTTTCCTTTGATTTTGGTAGTTTGAGTATAGTACCTTGGAAAAGTCCATTTTGGGTTAAATTTATTTAAGGACCTTTGAGTGTCTCATACCTGGATGTCTATATATCTTCCTTGATTTGGTAAGTTTTTAGCTATTATTTTGTTCAATAGATTTTCTAGGCCTTTGCCCATCCCTTTTTCTGGAACACCCAAAATATGAATATTTGGTTACTTTATGGTGTCAAATATGTTACGCAAGTTTTCTGTTTTCTTTTTTCTCCTTATTTTTGTCTGACTGAGGTTATTTTAAAAGACCTGTCTTCAAGTTCAGAAATTCTGTCTTTTGCTTCATTCATCTAGTCTATTGTTGAAGTTGTTGACTGTATTTTTCTTTCATTAAATTCTTCAGTTCCAGGGTTTATGTTTTGCTCTTTTTCATGATCTAACTCTTTGGTGGATTTTTCACTAAGTTCATAAATTATTTTTCTAATTTCTTTGTATTATTTTTCTGTGTTCTCTTGTGTCTCACTGAGCTCATTTTATACTACTATTTTGAATTATTTTTCAGGAATTTTATATATTTTATTTTCACTGAATCTGTTGCTAGAAAAATATTACATTCCTTTGGAGGTGTCACGTTTCCTTGCTTTTTAATTTTGTTTGTGTGTGTGTGTGTATCATTATGTTCATATCTGGACATATAGTATAATAGTCCTTTCTTCCAATTTTATAACTTGGGTTTTGTAGGAAAATACATTTTTGTATGTATGTGTCTCTAGTATTGGTTGGGCAGTGTGCTTTAGCTCTGATTCTAGGTGCAGAGCCTTGTAGTCTTGTAGTCTTATAGTCTCTATGTTATTTATACAGCTGTAACTAGCTTTAATCATATTTGTAATTTCCTCAGTGGGTTAGCTGTGGTTATTAGTGGAGGCTATGCTGAGACTTTGCTGGGGTCAGGGACACAGGCAGGCTGGTCCTTAGTGGTGACGGTGGGGGGTTAAGTATGCTAATTCTTGGGTCCCCAGGTGGTATACATGGGCACCAGAGGTAGCAGGTCCAGGGAGGCCAATACTTGGGCCTCCAGGGGCTTTCCCAGGAGAGGACAGTGGGAGCAGTTAGCTGGGAAGTAGGCAGGCCATCAGGCCCCTGAAAAGCATTCATAGTGTCAGTACTGGCTATAGTGGCAGCAGACAAACCCTTGGATCCCCAGGCAGCATGAGTGGAAAGCAGTGGTGGTGGCAACATGGTAGGACAGACAGTCCCCAGATCCCCACATGGTATGTATGAGTGAATGCCAGTGGCAGTGATTGTAAAGGGTGAGTGGTCCCTTTCTTAGGCCTCCAGGAGAAATGTGTGCAGATGCTAGCAGTGGTGGATAGGGTGGGTCAATCCTCAGGTCCCTGGAAAATGTGTGTGGGCACTGGCATGCTGGGTGGCCCCATGCTTAGGCCCCTGGAAGGCAGTGGTGGCAGGTACGGTGGGTCCATCCCCAGGACCCTAGAACACATGCATGGGTACTGGCAGGTAGCAGCAATAGGTGGAGTAGACCAGTCCTCAGGCCCCCATTGTATCCACAGGTGCAGGCAGTGGTTGGTGGAGCTGATCAATGCCTAGGCCCCCAGAAGATGAGTGCAGGTGTGAATGGCAGTAGGCAGGGCAGAGCAGTCCTCAAGCCCTTTTATGACACACTCTGGCGCTAGCAGGAAAAGTGTTGCAGGTGGTGGGCCTGTCCTCAGGCCCTCCAGTGGTATGCATGGGAGCAATGATCCTTAGATTTCTATCTGTAAGGTACAGATAATAATACTATTTGACTCCTTAGGTTACAGTAATTATCTGGTAGTATAACATATGGAGAGTTTCTAGTATAAAGCCTAGAATATAGAAGGTGTTTCATTAATAAATGCTATTTTCCTGAAGATAATGGTTTTCTATTTGGACCATACACTGGACTATCTATCAGGTGACATGAGTTATAGGTATATATTTGCCACTAACCAGCTATGTTACCTTGGGACAAGTTACTAAATCTCTCTTGTTCCTAGTTTATAAACCCAGAAAAAGTTCTGTGTCACTTTTTCCTCCAGGGTCACTGTGAGCACATACAATTCTATGAATTTTTATGACTTCATACAAGGTAAGAAGTAGCATTCATTTTACTTTTAAAGTGTCCTTTGGTCAGGTACTTCAATGGAAAGTCTTGTTTTGATTATTAAAACCTTTTCATAATTCATTGCATATTCAAAAAAAGGAACTTTTTTTAACTCATAAAATTTGAATACCTGATTAGTGCACATTTCATATCTGTTAATTCTGCATCTGTATTTTCACAATTTAGCATATAGATACATTTGGTAGTCGATTCTGTATTTATAAAGATATATATATGTATGTGTATATATGTGTGTGTGTGTGTATATATATATATATATATACACATATATATAGTAGAATCAGAAAGATACCTTTACTGACATTTTGTAGCCCCAATTCTTGATGTCAAGGTCAAGAATTTAATAAAGATCACAGGCAAAATCTGAACAAAATACTAGTCCATTTGGACTGAGCTCATTCAGAGGATGGTGACCATTTCTTCTGCTGAGCTTGGTGAAGGGAGTGGAGAAAAAGAGAAGTGGAGATGACATAGTTAAGCTTTGCCATTGATCACACCAGTCTTATTGTCAGATTCTTCTTCATTTATAGCAACAGTATTTGTGTATGCATAATTGGCACTCTGGCAACATACAGGGCCTAGCGCTGCAAGTGGAAGCCAAAAAGGTGCCATGCTAGAAACAAAATCATGAAGGGATAATAGAAGTACTGGAGAGTGGATTAAGGTCAACCTATTGATACCAATATTGTACTTGCACTATGGTCGGATCATGGATTTGTTACCTTGTCATCTTCTTTCCTGTGATTTTTTTTTCTGCAAGATTTGCTTATATGAAGCTTTTAAAAAAGTCCTAAATGTGAACATAATATACTGACTCATATCTATCCCCAAAGCCCAGCATTTAAGTTGTTGCTTTATTTCTTACATTCTGACCCTAAGAGGCTTCATACTAAAAGAATTTTGGACACTGAGAAAGGTGCAAAGACTTGAAAGCATCCTTTGAATAAATATCAGTAGTAGCAAGTCCACAATAGATTCACCTACTGAGATTGCCAACACACATTCCTTAGAATCATGAAAGTCAAGTCCATGCTGGAAAGCGAAACGCTGCCAAAGACTATTCTTTAAAATGGCCAGCAATACTAATTTCAATCACTAGTGTATGTGCCACTTGTCTTCATTATTTGACTTGCTTTTTAAAAATCTATAGAATAGGCATCTATTCAATCTGCCTCAGAATATTTTGAAAGCTTATAGTAAAATAGTACAAATGAAAGTACTGGGAAAAGGTCGATATGTGGATTTGCAAAATATCTTTTAAAAAACAGCTAAAACAACTGTTATTTTTCAATTTTCCTACGTGTGTTTAGAAAAAATCATTAAGAGATGATCATTTGGGACCCTATGGTGAAATAGGTGTCTCTGGAAGCCCACTAATGTGCTATTTTGTAGCTGGAATTCCACTGTTACCCTTCCAGAAATAAATTCCTGCTCTTAACATTCTGGAGAACAAAGCCTTGGCTCTAGATTTGTGTTTTCCCTCAGATATCGTTGTTATTTCTTGGAATCCATGAGTAAACTTCTTCATTCCCTTACATTTCAATGGTTTTACTTTCTATCTCATCTTATCTCTTACTGTTGTGTTGTTTGAGTTTAACACAGCAGCAAACCCAAGTACAGAGATGATATTCAGGGGAAGTTCATAAACAGCCAGAGATCCTTGAGGGCTCTTTGATTTCCTTGCCACTCTTTTATTTTAAAAACAAATTATTCTCCTTGGCCTTCAGATACCTATGGTGTCTCTTTTGTCAAAGTTGACCCTCTAGCCTGTCTGGCACTCCCCCTTAAGCCTTCCTTCCTGAACTCTGATCTCTGTCCTGTGGCTGAGATCTTGGTTCTTCTCCTTGGAATAATTCTCCTGCAAGCTCTAATATATTCGGCTTGTAGCACCTAAGAGCAGATTTCTTTTTTGGTAACTGACATTCCTCCAAAGAGAGTTGACTGAAACTAAAACCCACTCCTTCATGCCTCTTCACTCTGTCACCCACTAACTGATCATTATAATATAGTAACCTCTTGCATAAAATTGTACCTCAGTCATGCAACAATCATCACTAGCCTCAAACCTAACCATCCTTTCATACCTCATGACCTTACTGTTGCAATTAAAAGCACATTTTTAAAGTCACCCACAATGTGTGGCATACCTGGCTTGGATTTGGGTCAAACAATTTCAATTTTCTACCCCTTTCATTTTGAATAAATATAAAGGGTAATAAGACTTAATTAATATGTTCAAATATATGTAAATGACAAGCATTGAGCAATTTTCATTAAGTGTTACATCATCATCATCACCATCACTTTCTCATCCTTTCCAAACCTAGAATTTTTAGACTACTCAAATGCCATGTATCTCCAGTTTGGGACCAGGACCACAGGATTCCACTTGGCTGTGCAGTCAGAAAGGAGAGTGAGTAAGGCCTGAAGCTGTAGAGCAGTACTTTTCAAATAGAATCACTGGAAGGAACTTGACACTTCCCATACCTAGGACGGGCCAACCAAATCAGGACCCTGGGGTGAAACTTTGAAACCAACATTAAAGATCCCTAGGTACTTCTACTCTGCAGCCAAGGTTGAGAATCATTGTTTTACAAACAGCCCGTGTTTCTGTTAAGTCTACTAGAAGCAATTTAAGAGCTCCTTTCTGCCCTCTGAAAGACAGTGATTTGCTTCATGGCAGCAGGTTTTCCCAGTGAAATAAACAGCAAAATCAGAGAGAGACTGGACCATCTAGGAGTGGAAAGCAGCAGGTAGAGCACCTGGGCTTGAAGATTGGTTAAGACAGATTTCGTGTGCCTGAGTTTGACTCCCCACTCAGCCATTTGATAACTGTAGACTTCATCAAGTTATCCAGTGTCTATAAGATTCAAGACCCTTTTTTGTAAAGTGAGGCTAAAAATAACAATGAGGTCACAGATGTGTAGTAAGGACTAAATGAAATACTTAACATATATCAGTTAACTTAGGTCATGTAGCATGCACTCTTTAGAGTATACAACCATTACTCTTATTATTAAGGAAGTGGAGGATCAGTTTGTCACATGGTCTTCTGATAGTTCCTCTGAAGTCACATGAAAAATGAGTAAAGGTAGAAAGTAGCAACTTTTAATTCATGTTATAATGTTTTATTTGACTTTATATCACCATTTGACATAGTAGGAAAAATCTAATTGAAATCATAACCCAGGATCAAAGGTATATGCTTTTCCAGGATATTCTCCAAGGCCCCATGCAACAATCAGATTTGCATCAAATCTTCCTATCCTGGCTTTCAAATCATATCCTCTTAGAAATGGTAGGTGTTCAAAAATATTCAGTGCATTTCAGTAGGGGTATATCTTTCATCAGATTCAATGGTCTATATGGCTGGAACCTACATGCCTGGCATTGTCCTAGTTATCCCAGACTCCAGGGACAACCATACCCATTATTCATGGGCTCAGAGATATTATATAATATAGTCAAGGTTGTACTTCTAGTCAATGTCAGCTATCACATCTTAGCCCAGGTGGGGATGACTCAAAGTTGTACTATTTCCCATGCAATGCAAAGACAGGGTCAAGAGGAAGACAACTGGGCCATAAGAACAAAGAGGAGGACAGAAAGGAGGTAACGTTCTGCTCCTGTGGCTTTATACTTTTCTTATCATTTCCCTTGTACCCAAGTGTCCTCCTGCTTCCTTTTCCAGTTATTCCTCTGGTGGTGGCAGTGCCATTCAATCTCACTGTCAGTGTCTCCCTCGCTTTTCTGTAAGAGAAAAAGATAAGCAAATTTTCAAAAAGGAGCACAAAGGGAGCTTATATGTGTTAGTTGAATAATTATTAGAACTCACAGGCTCTATTTAAAGATTTGGATAAGAGCCCTACACATGGGACTGGAGATAGAAGACTGGCTTGAAACTCCGTCTCCTGCATTGCCACTGTTTGCATAACCAACAGGACACTGTGTCAGTTTTGGATGAATTAGATTTTTCACAGCGAAGATTAAGACAAGAACAAGGGATTATGGTATATTCTAATGAAGTACTGGACCCAGTGATTCTGCGTCAATGCAGTTGAATAATTGCCTGCTTGTGGGGGTTTAGATGATTTGCCCAATTATACATGCTTTGGAAAAAACTAGACTGTATCAGTGGTGACTGCTATACAGCAATGAGTGAGAAATCGCTCATAAAAGCTGCACATTTTGATAGCTTCTGGCTCTCTGAAGTTTTCTGATTTGAAGCTCTAATCACTCCTGCTTATTCTTAACCATGAGTAAATTATTTGAGAAGTGTCAGACACATTTTACTCATCACGAAAATGTACATTTTTCTCCCAAATAAAAGGAAAATAAAACATTACTTTCAAATGGTAAAATAAAAAGCTTTAAAATAACTTGTTCTTAAAACTAGTTCTTAGCTTCATGCAAAACAGAGGAAGCTTTATAAAATAAAATAAAACAGATGTTATCAAATATTTGAATTTGCATCAGGTTACGAATAATTGAAATTTAGACTACATCTAAATTTAGATAAATTTATGTGTATTTCATCTTCAGAAAACTCCATGTTAATGTTTTGATGCTGTCACATTAATAGAATCGGAATCAGCCAATATCAAACAAAATATAGCAGTAACTTTTCTAAAAATGTGAGATTGTGTGTGTGCATGTGTGTACATATATATGGTAATGTATCATCACTACTAAAAGTATCTCTATAGTTTATAAGAATGAATGGGGCCGGGTGCCATGGCTTATACCTGTAATCCCAGCACTTTGGGAGGGTGAGGCGGGCAGATCACGAGGTCAGGAGATAGAGACCATCCTGGCCAACATGGTGAAGCCCCATCTCTACTAAAAATACAAAATTAGCTGGCCGTGGTGGGATTACGTGCCTGTAATCCCAGTTACTCAGGAGGCTGAGGCAGGAGAATCACTTGAACCAGGGAGTCAGAGGTTGCAGTGAGCCGAGATCGCGCCACTGCACTCCAGCCTGACGACAGAGCAAGACTCTGTCTCAAAAAAAAAAAAAAAAACAAAGTATGAATGAGGCACAGTGCATAACTCTAAAGGACTCACTGTCTCATCTATTTGGGAATACTTTTTCAGTTTTGCACTACTTTTGAGGGCAGATGCTAGAATATAATGCAGAGGTTGAGGTTTGGTTTAGAGCAAATATCAGAACACATCATCACTCTAGACTGAAATAGGTAATGACAAAACTTCTTTTTGTTGTTGTTGTTGTTGTTTTGAGACGGGAGTCTCGCTCTGTCGCCCATGCTGGAGTGTAGTGACGCAATCTCGGCTCACTGCAAGCTCCGCCTCTTGGGTTCACGCCATTCTCCTGCCTCAGCCTCCCCAGTAGCTGGGAATACAGGTGCCTGCCACCACGCCTGGCTAATTTTTTGGATTTTTAATAGAGACAGGGTTTCACTGTTTTAGCCAGGATGGTCTCGATCTCCTGACCTCGTGATCCGCCTGCCTCGGCCTCCCAAAGTGCTGGAATTACAGGCGTGAGCCACCGTGCCCGGCCGACAATAATTCTTTATACTAATAAAATGTGGTATCCTTGGTTAAAGGACTTTAAAATAGAAAAAAATAATAATAATTTTACAAATAAAATTTTATCTGATCTTGAAAACAGTTTAAAAATCAGTCTAAGCATTTCATTGTTGTTGTTGCCATTTTGCACAGCAGAAATTTTAAGTGATGTTTGTCCAAGGTCAAAGTGAGTTAGAAGCACCATCTGTTATCAAACCGTCTATTCCTTGTTCTAAAGTCTTAACATTATGCGCTGCTATGTACCAAGTGCTCCTCAGTGCTTCAGCATGTTTGTTGAAGAGAAAGTATTTGCATTTTTCATTCAATTGTTCATTCAAGAAATATTTACCACGTGACTTATCAATGCTAGTCATCATGTATACTAAGCAAAGTAGACAAAACTCCCTCCCTTTTTGGAATATACATTCTAATTTTAAAGACAAAATGACATTAATGAGCTCCTCCAGTAACCTAAAGTTGTTGGATTTGTTTCCTAAAATTATTAAGTAAATTTGATCCTCACATACTAATAAAACTGCCTATCCAAAAATTGTAACAATGAGAAATTATGTCAGTGAAAGATAAATGATCTAATCAACTCCCATCTTGCCATTAGTATTCAAACTGCTCTTAATTATTCCTCAGCTTGGGCTGAGCTAATTTGGGGAGATATTTAGTTTATAGTTTAAATAATATCTTTTGCCTAAAATCAACCACCTTTGTAAAGCTAATGAGAGACCACCAGGCTAGGAGGATGAGAGCAGCCTGAATTCTGCTAAGCTGTAGACATAAACAATTACCCACCATTATTTCGGAGGTCACAAGATATGCAGCTTCCCCAGTTATTCCTGCAGATAACATCACTATTGTAGAACCTAAGACTGGCCTTTTGAGATGTCTTTGCAGGGTTTTTGTTTTGTTTTGCTTGGTTTTTTCATGTCTGATGACCAGTGGTTCCACCTGAACTTGCACACTGATGTCTCCACCTGGACCCACCAATCGCTCCTGTGCTCCCCCCTAGAAGCAACCTAGCCTGCATCAGGACCATTTCCCACACTTCTGTGATTGTACCCCAATGAATCAGCAGCCTCTCCAGCCCTCTTCTCTTTCCTTAAACTATCCTTGAAAAACCCAGGCCTCCAAATGTTCAGGGAGACTGATTTGAGTAATAATAAATCTCCAGTCTCCTGTTCATCCAGCTTTGCATATATTAAGTTCTGTATTGCGATTCCCGTCTTTATAAATGGGCTCTGCCAGGGCAGCAGGCAAAATAAACACATTGGGCAGTTATACTAAGTGCTTCATGAAACATCCTATGGCTATTCTTGGACTAGGATTCCGAGGTTCTGGTTTCTCAACGTTGTATTACAACTTACTATGTGGCTTGAACTCTATTACTCTTGATATGAACATCAATATCTTTAAGAATACTATACAAACAATGCCACCTGTCAGGAGCTATATCATATTTCTGTTGAGAGGGTGTGGTGAACAGTAATTCCTTGAGGCACATTTTGATGAGTAAAGCATTACATTTATTTACTTTGCTTCCTTCCAATTCTTCCTATATTCTTAGCCCTTTCCTCATAACAATATTTTTTGTCCCTTTCCTTTTTCTTCCCTTTTTCTCTGATTTAAACCAGTCCTAGCCAAGAACACAGAGAAAGTGCAGTAGAACTTCATGGAACCTATCTCATGTTAGATGCTTTTAATGGACATATATCAATATCTGAAGTGTTACGGAAATCATAGTGTGGGTCCCATGTCCTTCAGATCAGTAATTTTGCCATTTAAATATGTTAATTATTTTTGCATTATGCATCAGAGTGCCAGTTCCACTTTAGTATCTGCTTTTAGGACAGAAAAAATGAAGAAAGTAGGATAGAAAAACACATCTATATAAGAATGGTATGTTTTGTGAAACAGTTTCATTTTTGTTAAGTTTATATCACCTGGGTTACTGGATAGCACAGGTAAAAATTTTGCACCAACCAGTTTTTGTTGCTGTTGTTTTTGGTTGTTAAAGTCTGTAAATATTTCCATGTATAGTATCTCTAAGGGTTCTGTAAATCTTAGATATTCATCTACTGTGTCTCACACTGGCAAAGCCTCAAAGTTATGGCCTTTTTACATTTCATATCTTACCACTTTTGTATGATTATGTCACTGTTTTATTAGAGGTTTTGTAAATACCACTTATTAAAATATTATATAAGTAAAAGTCTTCAAACGTATAATCAGGGACTAATTTGATCAGGCAAAATAGACGTTTCTCCAGTGATGGAAGTGGCAGGATTTCTCACTGAATTCAATTTACTGGGTTCTGCATGTATCTCCAGTGTCTGCCAGGATTACAGGTCAGGGAAACTTATTTGATTTTGCATAACTATTCTTACCAATACTGCTACTTACTTACAGATAAACAAACATACAACTATTTGGAGCCTTGGCCTCTTTCAGAACACGTTTGAGAGAATGGCTCTATTTAATTTCCTGGGCTAGGCTACAACCAGTCAAAATGAACAGCATAATTTTAATTCATACACACATTCTCCCCGATGGCATTGTAACTTTCAGCTCACCGTCCAAATATTCAGCTCTTTTTTACAAAGTTTGCCTCCTTCATGCAGCTTCACTCATAAAAGAGATAGATACAGTCCTCTCCAAGCAGCAAATCTTCCATAGTGTGTTCCCATGCTGATAAGTCAGCGTCAAGAGTTCAGAACCCAAGGCATTCTCAGGGCTGGATCATTTAAGGCAGAACAACATATCAATTTGTAGACAAAAGCAACCCAGGAGACAAGTGCTGACCATCGGGACTGAGTATTTCTGCAGTAATAAGGCAGTTGACAAGGCTGCCTTCTCAGCAGGGAAACTGAAAAAGTGGTCACTAATTGCTCTGTTCTAGTAAGCATCCTTTCCTGCCAAAAAAAAAAAAAAAAAAAAAAAGGTTACATAGCTTCCTACAGATGTGCATGCCAAATCCCCTTGCCTCAAGTTTTTCTTGCTGTCTTCCAATACTTTCCCAGATAATTCAGATAATTTACCTATTTCTAATTAGGGGAATGCTTATTTTGAACTTGTCATCACATTCTAGATGACAGTGAAGAGAGTGAAATGTTTTTCTTTCTTTTTCATTGTAGATAATCAGAATAGTACTATACTTTAAGAGAAAGGCTTTATCAAATATGTCTATATTGGGTGGGTACTTCTTTATTTTTTCCTACCCAAGTGTCAAATGCATGAAATTACGAGGAGCTCATCCTGAAAAATGACCAAACTCTCTGGGGGAGAAATAGAAACGTTTCATTTTCCTGCACATCTATTGAAAAAGAGACTCTTTGAGATCAATGAAAGTTCCTTAATTATTTGTTCTCTCAAAGCTTCTTTTCCTAATCCTTCATAAAATGCTGCTAGAAAACCACTGTCTCCTTAGAGTGTCCCCAGAAGACAGTCTTTTAAAAATACATTCAGAATTAACACCACACATCTACAACCATCTGATCTTTGACAAACCTGACAAAAACAAGCAATGGGGAAACTATTCCCTATTTAATAAATGGTGTTGGGAAAACTGGCTAGCCATATGCAGAAAACTGAAACTGGATGCCTTCCTTATACCTTATACAAAAATTAACTCAAGATGGCTTGAAGATTTAAACCTAAGACCTAAAACCATAAAAACCCTAGAAGAAAACCTAGGCAGTACCCTTCAGGACATGGGCATGAACAAAGCCTTCATGACTAAAACACCAAAAGCAATGGCAATAAGAGCCAAAATTGACAAATGGGATCTAATTAAACTAAAGAGCTTCTGCACAGCAAAAGAAACTATCATCAGAGTGAACAGGCAACCTACAGAATGGGAGAAAATTTTTGCAATCTATCCATCTGACAAAGGGCTAATATCCAGAATCTACAAGGAACTTAAACAAATTTACAAGAAAAAAACAAACGGTCCCATAAAAAAGTGGACGAAGGATATGAACAGGCACTTTTCAAAAGAAGACATTTATGTGGCCAACAAACATACGAAAAAAAGCTCATCATCAATGGTCATTAGAGAAATGGAAATCAAAACCGCAGTGAGACACCATCTCACGCCAGTTAGAATGGTGATCATTAAAAAGTCAGGAAACAACAGATGCTGGAGAGGATCTGGAGAAATAGAAACAAACACTTTTACACTGTTGATGGAAGTGTAAATTAGTTCAACCATTGTGGAAGACAGTGTGGCAATTCCTCAAGGATCTAGAACTAGAAATACCGTTTGACCTGGCAATCCAATTAGTGGGTATATTCCCAAAGGATTATAAATCACTCTACTATAAAGACACATGCACACATATGTTTATTGCAGCACTATTCACAATAGCAAAGACTTGGAAACAACCCAAATGTCCATCAATATTAGACTGGATAAAGAAAATGTGGCCCATATACACCATGGAATACTATGCAGCCATAAAAAAGGATGAGTTCATGTCATTTGCAGGGACATGGATGAAGCTGGAAACCACCATTCTCAGCAAACTACACAGGAACAGAAAACCAAACACTGCATGTTCTCACTCATAGTGGGAGTTGAACAATGAGAACACATGGGCACAGGGAGGGGAACATCACACACTGGGGCCTGTCAGAGGGTGGGGGGCAAGGGGAGGGATAGCAGGAGAAATACCTAATGTAGATGACGGATTGATGGGTGCAACAAACCACCATGGTACATGTATACCTATGTAACAAACCTGCACGCTCTGCACATGTATCCCAAAACTTAAAGTATAATTATATATATATATATTTTTTTTTTTAACAGAATGTGTCATAAATATAAATAGTCCCCCTGAGAAAATAGTGAAAGGCATAGTCTCCACTTAACCAATATATAGAGTGAATTCTCAATTCACTCAGTTGTTAATATAGCAATTCTTTCTAAATTACCCTGTAAATTCAATGTGACTTTAATCAAAATCACATTTTTAATGCAACTAAATGAGTTTACCATAAAATTTAAATGAAAAGGTTACAAATAACAAGAGTATTTTAAAAAGACCAATGTGAAATCAGTTTTTCTACCAGATAAGTAGATTTTATGTCTAATTTAAAACTATAATGATTAAGAGATGTTAGTTGGGATGCTAGAGAATAGATGTCAAAACACAGACTATATTAACTAAAACCAGACCCCATAAAATAAGCCAAAAGACTTATAAAAACTAGATTTGGGACATAATACTGTAGATCAATAATTAAAAGATTGGCTCAATATGTAGTGTTGGAATAAATTATTATTTACATAAAAAGTAAAATTAGCAGTTCACATGCAATTCTAGGTGTACTAAAGATGTAAATTTCAAAAGTAAAATCTTGAATTTTTAGAAAAATATCTATAAAAATAAAAGTTATTACCTTAGTGTACAAAGCCAATTCTTAGATAAGACCAAAAAAGCATAAAACATTAAAGACTGAAAATTTTGTTTATGTCAAAAGTGAAATTTGTACAAAATACAAAGCAGATAAAAGACAAGGTACAGACTGGTATAAGATACTTGTAACACATGTAACTGAAATAAAGTAGAAAATTTGTAATAATGGATAAGACTCTATAGGAGAGAATAAACATCTTATTAGAAAAATGGGCAAGTATAATTCACAGAGGAGAAAATCTGAAAGACTAATATGCTTAGAAAAGTGATCAGTCACAATAGTAATCAATGAAATACAACCTAAAACAAAATGTATCCCAGTTTTGTTTAATTAAATGGATAATTATCTAATTATCAATTCTTTATGCACACCTCTGCATGGCCATATTATATATAATATATATAATATATTGTATATTATTCATATATATTCTTTTAAATAATGTGATGATGCTAATGTTTTCAGGTAGGTGAAGATATCTCTCTCTTTAGGGTGATCAAATACAACAATTTGCCTCCGTGGAACAGAGGAATATTTCAGACAAACCAAAACTGGTTGGCACCTTAGTGAGTGTAAGTTACTATGACAACTTGGGAGGCCAACATTGCAATACTTAGTATCCCACATGGTATATTACTTGTAAAAAAAAAAAAAAAAGAATGAAAATAGCAAATGTTCAGCAAAAGAAAAATAAATAAATTTTGATATAGTTATATAATATATAATTACATATAATACAATGGCCAGTAAAGTTGAATAGTGATCCCCACACTTTGATGTGTATCGGAATAGCCTACAAAGCTTATAAAAAACACAGAGACCTGAGCTTACTCCAGTAAGATAGGACTTTGGACTTTGTAGTTTTTCCAGGTTTCCCAGGTGATTCTAATACCCACCAATATGTAAGAATTACCAAATTGAGATATATTTATCAGAAAAGATAAATTTCTAAACTGAATAATGGGAAGGAGTAGCAAGTTGCAGAGTGGCATATAAAACATGATTTAATGTATTTAAGCTTTAAAATCTTCCAATACAAGACTACATTATGTTTAGGGATATATAAACATGTATTAAATATTAAAACATGCATGAGTATGATAAACATTAAATTCATATTTGTGATTACCTTTGTAGAGGGTAATAGAACCAGAGGCTTTGTTTTCAGAGGGCTTTGATTGTATCTCAAATATATACATTTTTTTAAATGATGGAACTACAGTAAACATACCATAATGTTAAGATTCATTGTAGTCTGAAGTTGGATATTTGTGTTTGTGAAATATTTCACAAAATGGCTGGGCGTGGTGGCTCACGCCTGTAATCCCAGCTGTTTGGGAGGCCAAGGGGGGAGGATCATGAGGTCAGGAAATCAAAACCATCCTGGCCAACATGGTGAAACCCCGTCTCTACTAAAAATACAAAAATTTGCTGAGCGTGTTGGTGTGTTCCTGTAATCCCAGCTACTCTAGAGGCTGAGGCAGGAGAATCACTGGAACCAGGGAGTCGGAGGTTGCAGTGAGCCAAGATTGTGCCACTGCATTCCAGCCTGGCGACAGAGTGAGACTTCGTCAAAAAAAAAAAAAAAGAAAGAAAAATATTTCACAAAATAAATTTGATAATATAAAAGTTTGAATATATTATAATCTCAATTTTGTCAAAACATTTAATATTTTATAAATTTATAAGAGTGACATAGCTATAGATTGTCATTATCTACCTCTTCATTTATATGTAATTAATTACTGAAAAATCTCCTTGGGCTAAGGACTGAGGCAGGGCAATATAATTATGGTAATTTTTATTGCCATCTGTTTTATTTCTCTATTTGAATAAGAAATATAATTAACACAATTAGTTAATAGCATATGACTGGCTAATTTGCAGACACAGTTTTCAGATTAGCTTAGGTGACCAAATATCACTTTTGCTATTTTTCTGGTTTCTTGTAGATAATATAATAAGTAGAGCTCATGGAGTGTTCTAGCAATTGTATTCATTCTTTGTAGCTAAACTATTTTATCACTAAAGAGTGTACATGTACATGCACACTAGATAGTGCAAATAGGAGGGAATACAGAAAAACTACCCTTTAATCATCATTTGTCTTTGATTAGTACTCTTCTAACATTGAGGGAATGGGAAAACTGAACCATATATGTTGATTTTCATCATTAGTTATACAGCATATGGGACATTACTCAACAAATGGGCTTAATTTGAAAGTAAATGAAACAGGTAGAATATGTCTTAATACTGCCTCATCTTTGCTGACTGTAGTGGCGTTCCCTAACAAATGCCACCACTTATAGAAAAGCTGACAGGAAGAGTTACAAATTAGGTTTTGCAAAGTCCATTGAAGTAATCTGGCTACAGTGTGGTGTGCACAGCTTAGAAAGTTGCAACAAACACAAAAACTTCTCATCAATTATTCAGAAAGGTCATTTTAGATGAGTTTTTGCAGGCTGATGGAAAAAAAATTGCTTTCAACTGTCAGTTTGATATAAATTGAAGTTTCAATAATAGGGAACTGTATATCTGTTGCAATTTGTACCTTTTTTTAATTTTTAAGGAAAAAAAACTTCCATAGTATAAAAAATATTGTTACAACAACTGGATGCTGAAGCAGGAAAATTGATAAAGTGTCCAGAGTGATAAAGGAAGTTTACATTTGTTTGGTTGTACTGGCTTGTGGGTTTGGCTTTGGCTTTTACTTTACCGTGAGTTTGGGTTGCTTGGCTTGTTTATTTTTTTTGCAGATGTGAAGGTTTATGATATGTGTTTCCAGACTCTTCAGCCCTTTTGGGTCCTGGACTTTTTTGATAGGGTAAATATAGCCTTGTTAGAAAACAGCAGGGATGGGAAGGCAAGACAAAAATTGCATGAATCATCAGAGGAAAACAGCTAAAAATAACTTCATGTTCAGAATTTATCTGACTCTGTATCCCCCTTTTCAAGAAATCCTAGAAGTGAGAGTCAGGGAAGCACTGAGAATATACAATCCAGTCATAGAACAATGTTTCCAGTTGGAGAAATTCTGGAAAAATTGTGTAGGTAATGGTGTTACACAATGTAGAATGGAACAAGAAGAGGCCTTTTAGAATTTACTAATGAATTGGTTAAGGTTGTTATATGATCTTGAATCGGATTCATGAAAAGAAACATCATATTAAGGGTACAGAAATAAATGCTTGAATGATGATGTTTCTAAGATCTTAGCATTAGCAAAACTTTTTATAAGCTGTCATTTACTCTTAAATAGGAAATAAACACCACTTATTCTTATTAAATAAAAAGCAACACTACCCACAGTTCATGCTACATATTATTATTATTATTTTTAAATCCCACTGGAATAGTGGAGATACTGGATCCTAGGATTAGGGTATGAAGAACAATGCAGTCATGTATAAGAAAATATGGCAGTGTGTTATAAGATTTTTGTTAGAAATGCCAGAAATTAAATTGTATTTGAGAAAATTGTGGAAAATGAGTAATTTCTTAAAACATCTTTACGTGACTACACAGCTTTAAAATCTAAATGGTATAACTTCTTGGTTCAGGAAGCTGTCATTAATTTAACAAATACAAAGCCAGTGAGCTTAGATATACTGGGTAATCTGCAGGATACATCAGATGGAAATGTGTGCTTTCAGGGAGATCAAGCCCAGAATGGAAGCCAAGGCTCACTGGGAAGATCTCTTGCTCTCTCTTCCATGCTCCCCTTGTCAATCTGGGAGACAGGCAATTTAGGATAATGTGGTAATGTATCCATTAGGATAGTGGAAGGGAAAAATATAGATTATTTGTTTGCTTGTTTAAATAAGTGAATTGTGTAAATAATCTGTTTTCCCTTTGCTTTCAATACTGTTACTTTTTTTAAGTTCAAAAATATGAACACATCCCCAAATTAACACCTATCTCACCTTATTTGCTACTTTAATAAGTCTTTGAAAAAACTTTGTAAATCATTTGCTTTCAAAATCATTTGCTTTCAAAATCATTTGGCAGAAACCTCTGTTGGAAGGAATTCTAAAAACCTCATGGGAACTCTGGATTTTGTAACAGTGTGAGAGCTATAGCAATATTCAAACACTACTGGAAACCTTCTGAAAAAGCAAAAAGGAAGGAATGCTTCTTTCTACCCTATTTTAATTGTGTTATCTAATAAACTACGTGTGTGTGCCAAGAGTTGAACTTGTCTGTCATTTCTTTTTTTTTTTTTTTTTTTTTTTTTACACACTGTCTTGCTCTGTCGCCTAGGCTGAAGTGCAGTGGCGTGATCTCGGCTCACTGCAACCTCCACCTCCCTGGTTCAAGCAATTCCCCTGCCTCAGCCTCCTGAGTAGCTGGGATTACAGGTGCACGCCATGCCCGGCTAATTTTTTTGTATTTTTAGTAGTGATGGGGTTTCACCATGTTGGCCAGACTGCTTTCAAACTCCTGACCTCAGGCAATCCGGCTGCCTTGGCCTCCCAAAGTGCTGGGATTACAGATGTGAGCCATCATACCCGGCCTGTTTCTTTTCACTAATGCAGAAGAAAATAGTCAGCTGTTTTTCTTCAACAAATTAAGTTAAATTTCTTCACCTTTTAATGGGATTGAGTCATAGTTGCTTTTCCTAGCGGTAGTAGATTTATAGTCCTTTCCAAATACATGTGTTATTTTTAAATGGTTTGACTCTAGTTAATAACATGGAGAACTGAGCTGAAGAAGAATCTGACATTAAATGGAGTTTTCATTCATGTTTAAATTATATGTTCATTAACACTTAACTACTGAAAGAGATGAGCTGCCCTAATGGATTCCCAAAGTTAATCAATAAGTAGCATAACAATAGTGGTTCTCAGCCCTGGCTGCACATTACAATCACCTGGAAAATATTTTAAACTAGTCAAGTTGAAGTCCATCCAAGACCACGTAAATTAGGATGTTTGAGAGTGAAGTCTAAACATCAGTACATTTTCTGTGATTCTAATGTGCCATCCATTTTGAGAAATATTGGTACAAAAGAGTATTCCCAAATATGTGCTCTGTATTCCTCCCACATCAGCATTATCTGGGGTGCTGGTACCAACTCAGATATACTGAATCAAAATATGGTGGTCAGGAATGACACCACTGACATGGTGGAATAAGAAGCCTCAGACCCTTTCTTTCCATGGAAACACTGAATTAACAGCAATATACAGATCAAACGGCCTTTCTGAGAACTCTAGAAACCAATTAAGGGATTATAGCACCCCAGAAGAGTACACGGGCAAAAAGAAACTCATCAAATTGGGTTTGGAAAAGTTTGTTACACTTACTCACAATAGCGCCTTCCCTTAGCAACCTCCCAACTCATGGCTTCTTCATTAAGAGGGAAATAGAAGGGAGAACCTACATCCAACATTTTGTCTTTCCAGAAGGCTTCCCAAGGGACTGGCGTCTGTCTTGTTTGATGTGGATTGCTAAGAGTGGCAAAATATTGATGCTGGTGGGACTGCTGAGAACAAAGGTGAGGGTAGTAGCTTGTTGCAGCATCAGAGACTACATTACTCTAAAAAGACACTATAGGAAGCAAAAGATTGTGAACAACTAAAAACAATAGGGGAAAACTCTTTAGCTGGGAAATTACAGCACAAACCAAAAGAAGATGCATTCCCAGATAACTTTTGAGAGAACCCCATCATCTCTAGCAGGTCTGATTGGTGAAAGTCTTCCCATATATAAAACCAATAACTAAAAACTGGGAGAGGTGGCTATTTTCTTCAAAGGCACAAATTTGAACAAAGGACAATGAGGCTTACAAAGAAACAGGCAAGCATGAGCCACTTGTAAGACCAAAATAGATCTCTAGAAGCCAACCCTAAAGAATTTCAGATCTATAAATTACTTGACAAAGAATTCAAAGTAACTGCTTTAAAGATGTTCAATGAGCTAAAAGTAAACACAGATAGACAATAAAATAAAATATATGCATAAAAAACTGAGAATATCAACAGAGATAGAAACCGTAAAAAAGAAACAAGCAGAAACTTTCGAAGTGAAGCATAGAGTTACTGAATTGAAAAATTTACTAGAGGGCTTTAATGGCAGTCGTGAACAAACAGAGGAATGAATTACCAAACTTGAAGACAGATAATTTGAAATTATTGAGGCAGAGAACCAAAAAAAAAAAAAAAAAGAAACAACAACAATAAAAAACAGAAAAAAAAACAAAACAAGAAAAAGAAATAGAAAAAAGAAAAAGATAATCTAAGAAACTACGGGACACCAGCAAGTGGACCATTATATGCATTATGTCAGCTTAAGAAATAAGAGGTAGGCCAGGTGTGGTGGCTCACCCAGTAATCGTAGTGCTTTGGGAAGCTGAGGCAGATTGATTGCTTGGGCCCAGGAGTTAGAGACCAGCCTGGACAACATGGTGAAATTCCATTTCTACAAAAAATACAAAACTAGCCAGGTGTGGTGGTGCGTGCCTGTAGTCCCATTTACTTGGTGGGCTGAGGGAGGAAGATTGCTTGAGCCTGGTAGGTGGTTGAGGCTGCAGTGAGCAGAGATCCTGCCACCACACTCCAGCCTGGGCAACAGAGGGAAACCCTGTCTCAAAAAAAAAAAGAAAAGAAAAAAGAAATGAAGGTAAAATGAAGCCTATACCAAGACATATTACAATCAAGCTGTCAAAAGTTGGTGACAAAAACAAAATGTTGAATGCATCAAGAGAAAAGAGACAAATGATTCATTACATATAAGGGAGCTTGCATAAGATTATGACTGGATTTATCAGCAGAAACATTGCAGGCCAGATTGGAGTAGAATGATATATCCAAAGTGCTGAAAGAAAAAACAAAACAAAAAACTGTCAACCAGGAAATATGTATTTTACAAAACTGTCCTTCAAAATGATTAAGAAATTAAGGCTTGTCTAGATGAATAAAAACTAAGGAAGTTTATCACCACTGGTCCTGCCCTACAGGAAATGCTAAAGGGAGTCCTTCAAATTTAAATCAAAGTTTGCAAGACAGCAACATAAAAACATGAACAAATGCATGACTTCCTAGTGAAAGTAAATGTGTAAACAAGTATAGAATCTTGTAGCATTACAACATTGGTGTATGCATCATTGTTCATTCTGGTGTAGAACTTAAAAGACAAAAGCATAGAAATAACAAATTAATAGATACACAATATGAGCAGATGCAATTTGTAATATCAGTAAAATAAAAGGAGGGGCATAGATATAAACAAGTACACTTTTTGTATGTGATTGAAATTAAATTGTTATCAGTTTATAATAGACTGCTATATCTGTAAAAGATACACAAAAAGGAATATGAAAAGAATCAGATTATGCTACTACAAAAACTCAGTGAAATTCAAACAAGGCAGCAAGACAAGGAAAGAGGAAAAAATAGATTTAAATAGATTTTAAAAACGCAAAATGGTAATAGTAAGTTCTTCCCTACCAGTAATTATAATATCTTAAATTTAAATACAAAAATAGCTGAGGAATTCAACACCACATTCTCAGCATTGAACAGATCATCTAGACAAAAGATCAACAATAAGAAAAACAACACTGGATTAAAAGTGTACCATAGACCACAGGGACCTAACAGACATTTAGAGAATATTTTCCTCAATAGATGCAGAAAACACATTTATTTCATTAGCACATAGAAGCCTCAACATTTAAGAAAAATAATAAAATCATATCAACTATCTTCTCAGGTCCCTGTAGAAGAAATCTAGAGATTAATAACAACAGGAACATATGTAACTATGCAAATACATTGAAATTAAACAACATGCCCCAGAATGACCAATGTGTGAAGAAATCAATTAAGAATGAAATTTTAAAATGCCTTTAAACAAATGAAAATAGAAACATAACATGCCAAAGCCTATGGGGCAAACAAAAGCAATATTAAGAGGCAAGTTTATAGTAAAAAAATACATCAAAAAACTAGAAAGATTTCAAATAAGTAACAATGCACCTCAAAGAACTGGAAAAGCAATAACAAACCAAATCAAAATTAGTAGAAAAAAGAAATAATCAAGATTAGAGCAGAAATACACAAAATTGAGAAAAAAAGATACAAAAGATCAATGAAACAAAAAGTTATTTTTCTGAAAAGATAAAGAATATTGACACATTTTTAGCTAGACAAAATTTTTAAAAAAGAGAGAAGACCCAAATAAAATGAGAAACGAAAATAGAGATATCACTATGGATACCACAGAAACACAAAATATCATTAGAAATGACTATGAACAATGAATGATTATCGATCAATAAATTCAAAAGCCTAGATGAAATGGATAAATTCTTGGACACATACAACCTACCAAGATTGAAGCAAGAAGAAATAGAAAATCTGAACAGACCAATAAAAATAACTTGATTGAATCAGTAATAAAAAATTTTAAAACAAAAAAAATCTCCAAGACTAGATGGTTTTACCAATGAATTACACTGAACCATTAAAAAAGAAATAACACCAATTATTCTCAAACTATTAAAAAGTTGAAGCACAGATAATTCTTAACTCCTTATATGAGGCCAGCATAACCCTAATATGAAAACCAGACAAGGACACAATAAAAACAGAAAACTACAGGACAATACTCCTAATGAACACAGACAAAAAAATCCTCAACAAAATACTAGCAAACCAAATGCAACAGTACATCAAAAGGATAATACATCATAATCAAGTGGGGTTTACTCCAGAGATTTAAGGATGATTCAACATATAAAAATTAATACTGTGATGCATCGCATCAACAGAATAAAGGTCAAAACCTATGGTATCACCTTAATAGATGCAGAAAAAGCATTTGATAAATTTCAACATCATTTTATGATAAAAATTCTCAATAAATTAGATATAGAAAAAATACCTCAATAAAATAAAGGCCATATATTACATGTATTTAAGTTAGTATGATGAGCTAATATCATACTGAAAAGGGAAAAGTTTAAAACTTTTCCTCTAGAAACTAGAACAAGACAAGGATGCCCACTTTCACCATTCCTATTCAATATAGTACCAGAAGTCTCAGCAAAAGCAATAAGACAAGATAAAGAAACAAAGGGCATCCAAATGGGAAATGGGAAATGGGAAAGTCAAATTGTTCCTCTCTGCAGATGACATGATCTAATAAATTAAAAACCTAAAAACTCTACCAAGGAACTCTTAGAACTGATAAAAGAATTTAGTAAAGTTGCAGAATACAAAGTCAACATAGAAAAATCATTAGCATTTCTATACATAAACAAAATATTCACTGAAACTGAATTCCAGAAGGCAATCCCAATTACAATAGCTACGAAAAAATATGCAGGACTACATTTAACCAAGGAGGTGAAAGATTTCCACAAGAAAAACCAGAAAACACTGACAAAAGAAATTGGAGAAGATGTAAAGCAATGAAAAGACATTCCATGCTCATGGATCAAATAATTAATACTGTTAAAGTGACCATATTACCCAAAGCGACCTAGAGATTCAATGCAATCCCTATCAAAGTACCAATGAAATTCTTCAAAGAAATAAAAAAAAAGATTCTAAAAGTCTTATGGATTCATAAAAGACTTCAAATAGCCAAAGAAATTCTGAGCAAAAAAGAAGAAAATGGGAAACCTCACACTACCTGACTTAAAAATATACCATAAAGCTATAGTAACCCAAACAGCATGGTACTGGCATAACAACTAAAACATAAACCAATAGAACAGAATGTGGAACCCAGAAGTTAATTCACATATCTACTGCCCCAGGATTTTTGACAAATGCACCAAGAATACTCAATGAAGAAAGGGCAGTACTTTCAACAAATGATGCTGTAAATCATCTTATCTTATGAATAAATTATCTTATGGATAAATGATATCCAGAAGAAGAATAAACCTAGACTTCCACCTCTCACTCTATACAAAAATCAACTTCATATGGATCAACGATCTAAATATAAACCACAAAATCAAATTCTACTACTAGAAAACATAAAGGAAATATGTCAGGACATTGGTCTGGGAAAAGATTTTATGAAAAATGTCAAATGCACTGGTATCAAAAACAAAATAAATGAATGGACTTACATTAAGCCAAAAATCTTCTGCACAGCAAAGGAAACAAACAGAGTGAAAAGATAACCTAAAGAATGGATGAAAAGGCCTGGCGCAATGGCTGGCGCCCATAATCCCAGCACTTTGGGAGGCTGAGGCAGGTGGATCATGAGGTCAGGAGTTCGAGACCAGGCTGGCCAACATGGTGAAACCCAATCTCTATTAAAGATACAAAAAATTATCTGAGTGTGTTGATGCAGACTTGTAATCCCAGCTACTCGGGTGGCTGAGGAAGGAGAATTGCTTGAACCCGGGAGTCAGAGGTTGCAGTGAGCTGAGATCGCGCCATTGCACTCCAGACTAAGAAACTATGAGATTCCCTTAAAAAAAAAAAAAAAAAAGGAATGGGTGAAAATATTTGTAAACTATGCATCTGAAAAGTGGTTAATATCCAGAATACACAGGAAACTCAAACATCTCAACAACAACAACAAAATTCAATTAAAAATGGTCTAATAATCTGAATAGACAATTCTCAAAAGAAGACATACAGGCTGGGCACCATCGTAATCCTAGCATTTTGAGAGGCTGAGGCAGCTGGATCACTTGAGGTCAGGAGTTTGAGACCAGCCTGGCCAACATGGCAAAACGCTGTCTCTACTAAAAATATAAAAATTAGCCAAGCATGATGGTGTATGCCTGTAATTTTAGCTACTCAGGATGCTGAGGCATGAGAATTATTTGAACTTGGGAAGCAGAGGTTGCAGTGAGCTGAGATCATGACACTGCACTCCAGCCTGGATGACAGAGCCAGATTCTGTCTCAAAATATATATATATATATATACACAAAAGGCCACCAAAATATGAAAAATGCTTAATATCACTAATCATCAAGAAAATGCAAATCGAAATCACAATGAGGTATCATCTCATGCATTAGGATGGTTATTATCAAAAAGATAAAAATTAACAAATGCTGGTAGGATATGGAGAAAAGGGAACTCTTAATGCACTTTGGTGGGAATGTAAACTTGTGTGACCATTATGGAGAATAGTATGGAGGTTCTTCCAACAACTACAAATAGAACTACCATATGATTCAGCAATCCTGCTACTGGGCATTTATCCAAAGGAACAGAAATGAAGATACATCCACACCTCCATGTTTATTGCAGCACTATTTACAATAGCCAAGATACGGATTAACCTAGATGTCAACAACAGATGAATAGATAAAGAAAATATGGTATATATATATATACTATGAAATACTATTCAGACATAAAAAGAATAAAATCTTGTCATTCCTGGCAACATGGATGAAACTAGCAGACATTAGACTAAATGAAAGCCAGAAACAGAAAGTTAAACACTGCATGTTCATATTCATATGTGGAAGCTTAAAAATGTTAATCTTATAGAAATAAAAAGCAGAACAGAGTATATTAATATTAGAGGTTGGGAAGGGTAAGAGGAAGGGAAACATAGGGAGAGATATGTTAAAGGACACACAATTATAGCTAAATAGGATTAATAAATTCTAATGTTCTGTAACACAGTAGGGTGACTATAATTAACAATAATATGTAGTTTCAAATAGCTAAAAGGAGGATATTAAATGCTCCTAACACACACAAACACAAAGTTTGAGATGATGGATATGCTAATTACCCTAATCTGCTTATACACTATATGTATCAAAACAGCAATAGGTACACCATAAATATGTATAGTTGTTATGCATAAATTAAAAATTAAATGAATGCAACTGAATTACACTCTCTCATCTAAAGACATAGATTGGGGGAATATTTTAAAAAACCAGAATCCAATTATATGTTATGTACAAGGGATCTATGTTAGACTGAAGAACACAATAGGCTAAAAATGAAAATTGGAAAAAGATATTTCCTGCAAAGAGGAATCTAAGGAGAGCAGAAGTACCTATACTTTTATTAGGCAAAGTAGACTTTAAAACAAAAAGTGTCACAAAAGACAAGGTAAAACGTTATATGAACATAAAAGGGTCAATGCACCAGGTACACATAATAATTATAAATATATATGCACATAACATTAATAATCTCAAATATATTAAGCACAAATTGACAGAATGAAAGAGAAAGGTTGGCAACATAGTAATAGGAATATCCCATTTTCAGTTATGGATAGAATGACAAGACCGAAGATCAGTAAGGAAACAGAGAACTTGAACCATGCTACAGAACAATTAGAACTAATAGACATATAAAACCACACATGGAACATTCTACAATCTAGAACACAAGGTAGGTAGCAAAACAAATCTTAATGATTTAAGAGGATTGAAATCATACAAAGTATTTTTTTCAATGAGTGTTATGTAACTAGAAATAAATAGCATAAAGAAAACAAACAATAAATATATAGAAATGAAACAGCATACTCTTAAGTATCCAATAGGTAAAATAAGAAATCATAAAGAACATTAGAAATACCTTGAGACAAGTGAAAACAAAATATTACATACCAAAACTTATAGAATGCAGCAAAAGCAGTACTAAGAGGGAAGTTAATACCAGAAAAAACTTACACCAAAATTGAAAAAAGGCCTTAAATCAACAACCTAACTTTATACCTCAAGGAAGCAGAAAAACAACAAACTAAATCCAAATTTAGTACATGAAGTAAGTAATAAAATTAAAATAGAAATAAAATGGAGAATTAAAAAACAATAGGACAATTTAAGAAGAACAAGAGTTTGCTTTTTACAAACATTAACAAAATTTATAAACCTTAAGATACATTAACTAAGAAAACAGAAGAATACTCAACCAAAATCAGAGATAAAGTATTACAGCTGATGATACAGAAATATAAAGGCTTATAAGAAATGTTGATAAAGAATTATATGCCAAAAATTGTATAACCTATAATGGATGAGTAAACTTATAGAAGTGTACAATCTACCAAGGCTGAATCATTTTTAAAAATTTAAAAATATGAACAAATCTATAATCAGTTAAGTTGAATCAGTAATCAAAAACCTGGCAACAAATAAAAGCCCAGGACCGAGTAGCTTCACTGAATATACCAAACATTTACTGAATAATTAACAGCAGTCTTCCTCAAATGCTTCACTGAAATAGAAGAGGAAGGAACACTTCAAACTCATTTTATGTGACCAGCATTGCCCTGATACCAAAGCTAGAAAAAGATACTATAAGAAAACTATAGACTAAGGTACCTGATAAGTATTGATGCAAAATCCTCAATAAAATACAAGCAGATTGAATTCTACAGCAGAGTAAAAGAATTATGCACCATGTCCAAGTAGGATTTATTCTTGGAATGCAAGGATGGTTCAACATAGAAAAAACATCCAGTGTAATACACCACATTAACAGAATGATGAATGAATACTGAATTATCTCATTTGATGAAGAAAAAGCATTAAACAAAATTAAAAAACTTTCATAATGAAAATATTTAACTCATTTTAAATATAAGGAAGCTACCTCAACATAATTAAGGTCATATATCAAAAGTCCACAACTGGGCTGGGCACAGAGGTTCATGCCTGTAATCCCAGCCCTTTGGGAGGCCAAGGCTGGCAGATCACTTGAGGTCAGGAGTTAAGAGAGACAAGCCTGGCCACCATGGTGAAATCCCGTCTCTACTGAAAATACAAAAAGTAGCAGGGTGTGGTGGCATGTGCCTGTAGTCCCAGCTACTAGAGAAGCTAAGGCAGGAGGATTGCTTGAACTTGGGAGGTGGAGGTTGCAGTGAGCCCAGAGCATGCCACTGCACTCCAGTCTGGTTAATAGAGTGAAACTCCATATTAAAAAAAAAAAAAAAAAGCCACCACTAACATCATACTCAATGGTAGAAATCTGAACTATTTTTTCTTTAAGAGCAGGAACAAGGCAAAATGCCCATTCTTGCCTCTTCTATTAAAAGTAGTAATTGAAGTCCCAGTCAGAGCAATTAGGCAATAAAAAAGTCATTTAAATTGTACAGAAAGAAGGAAAGTAAGCTCTTTTCACAGATGACATAATGTTATATGTATAAAATGCATATGTAGAATCTTTAGATTGTATACACACACTTATTAGAACTATTAAATGAATTCAGTAAAGTTTTCAGGATACAAAATCAACACACAAAAATCAGTCGTGTTTTTTCCTACACTAACAATGAGCAATCTGAAAAAGTTATAAGAAAACAATTCTATTTACAGTAGTATTCGAAGTATTCTACAATAGGATCCAATAGGATCCAATAGTACCCAAAATAACCGGGAAGAAACTTAATCAAGTAGACAAAATCAAGTAGTCACTAAGACTACAAAATGTTGCTGAAATAAATTAAAGAAGACACATGTCTAAATGGAAAGACACACATCTTCATGGGTTAGAATGGACATTCATGGTTCATGAAAGTTAACAATGTTACAATTCAATATAAACCCAAGCAGTCTACAGACTCAATGCACTCTTCATCAAAGTTCCAATGGCATTTTTTTTTTCGGAAATAGCAAAAAAGTCCTAAAATTTATATGGAATCTCAAGGGACATCAAGTAATCAAAACAATTTTGAAAAGGAACAATTTTGGTGGCCCCACACATTCAGAATAAAAAAAAAATCACAAAACTACAATAATCAAACCAGTTTGGTGTTGTCATATAAACACATATAGACAAATGAAAATAATGAAAAGCTCAGACTTAAACCATCACACATACATTCAAGTGATTTGCAGCAGGGGGTGCCCAGACCACACAAAGGGAAATGACAGTCTTATGAACAAATGGCAAAAAATAAAGTTGGATCCATAATTTTCATCATATTTAAAAACTAACAAACATTAATTCAAATAAACATCAGACTTAAGCTATAGAATTTCTAGAAAAAAAATACTGGGGAAAACTTCATGACATTGAAATTGGCAATAATTTCCTTAACATGGTACCAAAAGCACAGGCAATAAAAAAAAAATAGACAAATGGGACTATATCGAACTTAAAATCTTTGCACATCAAAGAAAACAATCACCAGAACCTAAAGGCAACCTGTGGGATGGTAGGAAATATTTGCAAATATGTACCTGATGAGGGGTTAATATCCAAAATATATAAAAAACTACAACTCACCAGCCACAACAAAAATAATCTAATTTAAAAATGCATAAAGGACTTGAGTGAATATTTCTTTAAAGAAAATGTACAAATTACCAAAGGACATATGAAAGGATGCTAAGAATAACTTATTATTAGAGAAATACAAATCAAAACTGCAATGAAAAATCACCCCATAACCATTAGAATGGCCTCTAATACAAAAGCAGAAAATATCAAGTGTTGTTGAAAATGTAAAAAAATTATCACCCTTGTTCACTGCTGGTGGGAATGTAAAATAGTACAGCTACTATAAAACATAGTGTGGAGTTTTCTCAAAACATTAAAAATATAATTATCATATTGAGGATTAAGCTATGATTTTTTTTTATCTTGCCCAAATTCCTATCTAAGGAGTCTGGGAAGCCATGCCCTACAAACCATAAATTCTCATCAGATGGGTTTTATTTAACCCTATATATCATGACTTACTTTCCAAGGTGACTCTGGCATGGCAAGGAAGAAAATCAAAATGTTTTAGCCCAAAATATATTTCCTTGCCACACCTTGATATTGCTCTGCAAAGTCTCTTGTGGGAAAAATCCACAGTCTATAGAGAATCTCCTTTCCCCTTTGTTTTTCTTCCTTCCTTTCCAGATCCAGGAGATAATCAACTAAGAGCCAGGCACCCTTTTAGGGTCCAATAAGAGGCATTTTACAACCTGCTCACTCTCTGAAGTCTGCTATCTGCTAGCTTCCTCTGCACAATAAATCTTGGTCTTCACAATCCTTTATCTTAACCTGAACATTTCCTTTGATCCCAGGTCTTCAGATAAAAGTCAACCAATTGTCAACCAGAAAATGTTTAAATTTACGTATAACCTGGGAGCCCACACTTTGAATTGTCTCGCCTTTCTGAACAAAAACAAAGTATTTCTTAAATGTATTTGATTGATGTCTCATGCCTCCCTAAAATATATAAAACTAAGCTGTACCCTGACCACCTTGGGCACATGTTGTCAGGACCTCCTGAGGGCTGTGTCATGGGCCACGGTCACTCCTATTTGGCTCAGAATGAATCTCTTTAAATATTTTACAGAGTTTGACTCTTTTCATCAACAATATGATCTAAAAATCATGCTTCTTGATATACTGTGTATCCAAAAATACTTAAAAGCAGGATCCTAAAGAGATATTTGCATACTCATGTTTATTGTAGCATTGTTCCCAGTAGCCAAGAGGTGCTGGCAATACAAATATCTGTTAATGGAGAAACAGATAAAAACAAATGTGCCTATACGTGCAATGGAACATGATGCAGCCTTGAAAAAACAAAGGAACAAGAAATCCTGCTGCATGCTAGGACATGAATGAACCTTGAGGACATTATGCTAAGTAAGATAAGCCAGTCACAAAAAGACAAACACCAGATGATTTCAATTTTATGATATATGTAAAGTAGTCAAGCAAATAGAAACAAAGTAGAGTGGTGGTTGCCAGGAGCTGGAGGTGGAAGAAAATGGAAAATTGTTTTTCAATGAGTAAGCATCAGTGTTGCAAGTTATAAGAAAATTTTAGAGATATGTTGCACAACAATGTGAATGCAGTTAATACTGCTATACACTTAAATCAATAAATGCTATGCTATGTGTATTTTACTACAGTTAAAATAATAAATAAATAAATGAAAATCTAATGATCAGGCTTGGGAAATTGCACTTTAAAGAAACTTTCCATCCTGTCATTATGTCAGCATCTTAGGCATAGATTAAATATGAGGAAGAAAAATTTAACAGTCTACACAGATGAAATAACTCCATTTCTTTTTGTTACCATATTATGTAAAAATGGAAGAATTTTTTCTACTATAGATGGTTTGATTTTCTGACTTTAAAAATTTGATGTCTGGAAAAGGCAGTTGCAAGAAAAGCACAAAGACCTGAAACTTATTTACAAAGAAAGTCTGGCATCAGGTGCATCCTGGATATATTCCACATGTATGAAGATGACAGTAATAAAACAGATTAGTGGTTTCAGATACAACTCTAAATATGAAATCAAAAAGTCAGAACCTTGATTTGCAATTGAGTTTTCCTGATATAGATAATTCTTATTGAAAAGATTGTTCTAGAGTGAATAGCATCAAGGTTTAGTTATTTAATTATGATTGATTATTTCCCCCTGCAAAATCTGTTTAATTCAGCTATTCAAGAATGAGTCAAGATTGAATTGGCTAAGTAGTTCAGCACTAAAGCCATGAAAGTGAAAATGATTGTTGAACTACTTGCTAATAATAACTAACAAATTTTATGCAGGTGGAATCTTAATGACTTAAGAAGATGTTTCATAGATAAATAAAATTAAACTACAGTGCTAATGCAGGGTTATACACACATATATTTTTAAGGACACTTAAATGTTTCTAAAATTGTCCCTGACTACGATTATCATTATTTCTAAAGCAGAGGACATCTTAACACCAGAAAAGTAGAAAGAGTATAATCTCAGGAAAAAAACTTCTTTTAATTGACTCATTTTTATTAAATATTTTAATATCCTTTACTTATAGGTCCAATTTTGAAACACTGGAAACTTTGCCTATTTTGGCATGCTTCCTTGGAGTCAAAGATTGTCAAATAACAATCCAAGAAATTATGCCATTTTTTTAATAAAGTAAAATAATTTTGTGAAAGCTCAGACAGGAGAATTTAAGTTTCAAAGGTGGTTTCATTTCACTGAATCGGAAGTTACCTATAAATCATTATTAATAAACATGTACTGCACATATTTATTAATATGAAAATATGCATAGAATTAATTCATTTCTTTACTCATTCATTTATCTATTCAAAAACACACAGTAAATACTTAATACAGCACAAGAATTCTGTTAGGCACTGGTAGAAAATAGTTGAAGAGACTCATCTAGTTCATGTCTTCATGAAACATAATCTTCTAGGGAAGACAGCCATTGAAAGAGTAGTCTAAAGTGCTCTGGAGAAAGTTTTGATCTGTATCAGAGAATTTCCAATTTACAAGGATAGCGATTTTAAAGATGTTCTATTTTCTTCTGCAACAACCATAGGCTTTGTTTTAAGATTTGTGGTTTTTGTTAGGGTGTTGTTTGAGTATTGCCCATAATTTACTAATTGCCATAACAATTTATATTAGTTCAGTAATCCCCTCATTCATTAAACATTTACAGAATAATAATTGTGCAAAAGGGCCCTAGTTAGACACAGTGAGGGAAAGGGACATTATTAGTCATGAGCATTACTATTTAGAAATTCTAGATGAATTGGAGGAAGCTGTAGGGAGAAAGGATGAACATCACTGAAAAGATAAAAGTTGCAAGAACCAAATGTCAGGCACTGACAGGTCTCAAGAAAATCAGATGAAAAGAAAGAAAGAAAGGGCTTCTGACTAGAGAAAACAAAGAAAGAATCCTGCCTTGGAGACATGAGTCCTCTCTTCCTGGACATCTCTGCTTGTTTCTCAGTTTGTCCAAAACAAGAGTGAAAATCTTAAACTTCTTTCAATGAGAAAACACTAATTTTGCTTCTTTAACCAGAAAATATTAACTATAGCAGGAATGGGATCCATGTTGGATCACTTATGCACAGTTTTAATATGGCTATCTATTACTTACTCTAAACTCTTGGAATGACCCTGGAAGAGGAATTATCAATGCTCATGTCTCCAATGTGGCCATCACACTGACTTTCATAGGTAATGCTAAAGAGTCTCTGTGTGGCTCCTTTTTAGTTCCTGTGACAATGAAAGACATTACTGTCTAGGACTTTAAACATTGTCAGAATAAAAAGAGACCCCATTATTGGCTACATTTGCAACTTTGGACAGCATCAGATTTTGAGAAGAAGAAGGTCAGCAAGAAAGAAAATGTGTTCTTAATTGGATGTGACATCTCCTGGAGGAAGAAAAAGATGGAGGAGTCATCAGAACGAAAGAACACATCATGATGAACAAAAAACTAGAAAATTCTAGAGAGAATGTCAATTTAAGTCTAATACAATAGCCAATATACATTCCATTCAAGCTAGGAAAAAAACCTGCATAACGAAAGCAGAAAAGGTAACTTACTAGTTCATGTTGTCAGAGGTGCTCAAACAAGAGTGACTCCATCTTGAATAGCTGCTGGGTAAAATGAGTGACACCTATTCCCTGCATTCCCAGAAGGTTAAGCATTCTTAGTCACGGGATATCTACAGGTAAGGGAACAAGTTAATAATATTTACTGAACAGACCCAGGACTTATCAGTCCCAGGAAATAATAGACCTAGGAAATGTCCTCATATTCCAATGTCTTAAGGACAAAAGCATTTTTTTAGTTTAAGTTTCACTTTAAAAATAATAATATAGATTCCTGAAGAAGACAGTAATTACAAAAAGATTAGCAATCCTGTCACAAGCTGTTGTAGCAGAGCACTTCTCCCCTGTGATTTTATTTTGCTTTGTTATATATAAAAAAGCATTGGACCTAAGGTGGACACGTTTCTCCTCTTGCGTTTGGAAATGCCCTGATCTGTTTATGGAGTAGCTAGTCTTTCATTCCTTTCACTGTACTCTGTGGACTCCTTCCAAATTCTTTATTTTTATTTTTATTTTTTTTCAAATTCTTTATTGTGAGAGATCCAAGAACCCTCTCTCAGGATGTGGATCGGTACCCCTTTCTGATAACGTAACTGACGCTTGTAAAGACTAGTCTTCCTTCAATCATAGCTAAGCCAAATGGTTCACATTAACTTATCAGGCTTTCTCCCATCCTCTCTCCCTTCCTCACTCTATCCTTCCTTCTCCATCTTCCACTTCCTCTCCTCCCTCTCAGATCGATCGAATGATCAATCTATCTATCTATCTATCTATCTATCATTCTAACACAGAACAATGCAAAAACGATGAAGCCAAAAAATAGAACAAAGGCAAGAACAAAGGCTACCAAAACTCCCAAGGCTATATTTTACTGCTTGTAATTCTAAAGAAGAGACATCAGTTATTTCTTTAAATTTCCCAGTATGAAATTGTAAGGAAGGTTTTCTGGCCTATTTTTGATAATCTTAACACTAGTAACTGTATAGAGGTAGATCAGTTACCATGATTAGTTTATGGAATTTGATAATTTGATGGATTGGATTCCATCATTGAAAGGAAAAACAGGAACATATTGATATCTCCACCAGAACCATTTTTAATAGGGAACAATGCTTTTTTCAAAGAAATTTTGCTGGCCAGTAAAATCAGCATGCCACTCCTGGCCTCTTCTCTCTTTGATGCTGAAAGCTAGTTAGTTTTCTCTTATTACAGGGTCTATTTTCTTACTAGTGTTATAAAATAAATGTGTATTTGTATTGAAGTAGAGGCACACAGAAAAAGGAGTCTCGGTCTACTACAGAGAAGGATGGAAAATAATGTGAATAAGATGAGAACAATCTGTCAAGCTTGTGATTTGCAGAGATTTGCCAAAGCTGTTCAAACCCCTATACATTTAACAGGTGTGAAAATTACTCCTACTTAGTTAACTCAGATATTTCTCTTTTTTCCTCTTGCACCCACTGACACAGGCCTGAAAGTTTCCTTTTTACTTTCTAATTGATTGTCTGCACTATATTTTCTGCAGACCCCCATGTCAACATTTAGGAAAGTGAAATGCCAGTGCTATTGCAAATTGGGGAATAAAGTGTAGCTTGGACATTTTTATAATAATCACATTAGACAAAAAACGCATTCCAGGGTGTTTTTAATGGGTCTAATAGAGGCCCAGAGACTCAGGGGAGCATAAGGCTATAGGCCAAAGAATTTCAACCACCCGAGAAGAAAACTAATGGCCCATTAAAGCACACCCTGGAGTGCTTTATCGTTGTCATTGGAATTAGAAAATATGTCTTTGTTTAAAATAGAATGCTACTTTGATGACATTTTAACATGTCGCCTACTTTTTCTCCATTGACTATCAGTACCTTAAAAAGTCAAGCAGAAATTAGGCTACAACAGAAGCAAATTAAACCTTTGGTTTCACAGAGAAACTAGAGGTGTTATGACAATTAAATTATTTTACAGAACTATGAAGTTATTCTATAATCCAATTATTTTACCAAGGAATTTGGAGAGTAGGTATTTGAATGGTGGGAGAAAACAGAATGTTAACGCAGTCCTAAGAAATATGACATCTGGAATAACTTTCTATTGACTAACCTCAGATTCTTAAATTAATATATATTCAAGTATCTCTGAAATCTTTTTCTTTCGTTAGGTGGGTTTTAACATTTAAATTGATCCATAAAACTTGTGTGTGGTAACATACATGTGGAAATTACAAAACTGGTAACATTTTTTAAAGAAAATTACGTTTAGATTCCTGAAACTGCATCTTTTCCTCTGTTATATAAGTTGAAAAAAATGTCCCTCTGCATTTGGTAACTATAAGACACTACTAAATCAAATGAGTTTCAGTAATGGATTTGCATACTTGTATAGAAACATCTTTCATGAAAGCCTACTGACAAGAGCTAATCATCAACTTATATTTAATAAATGTTAATAGAAAACTCAGAAAGCTCAAAGAACAGTAAAAGTGACTCCTGGAAAAGATACTTTAAAAACTAAGGTAGGCATAATGTTATCTGATCATCTTGCGTGGTGAGTTCATATGTCATTACATCATTTTATACTTAAATGTATGAAGAATGTATTTTATAGTGTGTGACCAGTTAGATATATTGTCCAGAAGAGATACCTCAAAATGCAGCAGGAAATAATAAATTGATTAAGAATTAAATTCTAAGACCACATATAATAATTAGCCAGTCTTACTAGAAAGAATAGTGTGGTAAGGAGTTAATGAGAGACTGCTTACGACACAGAATAATTTTCACATGTTAAGGATCAGTGTGTACTACTTCCACTCATTCTTAATGGGCAAGGTATGTGTGTGTGTGTATGTTCATGTAGGTGTTTTTAAATAATTAAATGAAAAAAGGGGTAAAATTGTTACCGGTGGAAGAGATCCAAATTACCCCGAGTAACCATCAGCAAATCCATACAGGTCCACAGCAACTTCAGTTCTTCCCTCCTCAGAAAAAAAAATTCGTCCAAGAGGCATAAAGCAGAAAAAAAGAGACTGAGGCAAGTTTCAGAGCAAGAGTGGAAATTTAAAAGGCTTTAGAACAGGTAACAAAGGAAAGAACATCTAGAAGAGATCCAAGTGGGTGCCTGAAGGTCCAAGAGAAGAAAAGGGCAGAGAAAAAGATCCTTTAATCTTGATCCTGGGACGTTATGGGCTCGCCTTTTTCTCTGCATGCGGGGTGCCCTCCTAGCCCTTGGGAACTGAGCACATGCAGTGTGTTTAGGGAGTCATACGCATGCCCATCTGAGGCTTTCTTCACTTTTCCGGTGGAATGTGCCCCTGGAAGATCATACTTTGCCATTTTTTCATTTTTGTCTCTTAACACGCATGCCCAGGAAGTTGCTTCTCCCTGGTGTCTTCATTCAATTAACTTTTTTTTTTTTTTTTTCGAGACGGAGCCTTGCTTTGTCGCCCAGGCTGCAGTGCAGGGGCGTAATCTTGGCTCACTGCAACCGCCGCCTCCGGAGTTCGAGCGATTCTCCTGCCTCAGTCTCCGGAGTAGCTGGGGTCACAGGAGTGCGCCGCCATGCCTGGCTAATTTTTGTATTTTTAGTAGAGACGGGGTTTCACCATGTTGGCCAGGCTGGTCTTGAACTCCTGACCTCAGGTGATCCACCTACCTCGGCCTCCCAAAGTGCTAGGATTACAGGCGTGAGCCACTGCACCCAGCTTCAATTAACATTTTTAATGTTAACGTGTGTGGACAATCAGGAGATTGTCTCTCCGTGGCTACCGAATTATCATTTTTAGAGAGGCAATGCGGTAATTGACGAACCATCACAGGGCATTCCTAGTGGGTGGCAGGGAGAGCCCTCTCCTGCCCTGCTTATTGCCTATCTAACTACCTGTAACAAAATCACTAACTAATGAGAGGTCAGACTTACATATGTGCACATAGACCCAAGTTACAAAGATAGGCAGCATCTACTTGCTTTAGTCTGAACATATATACTCCTAAGGAAAGTGGCCTTGTGAGCTGTGTGTATTGACCAGCTCTATCATCCAGGTGCCTATGTATGTATGTAGCGTAACCTTGACCAAATGCATTTCTCTTTAGTACAATATTCAACAAAGAGAGCTGCCCAGCCACAAATACATATGCAAAAAAGGAAGAAGAAAACAAACAAACAAACAAAAAAAACAAACAAAAAAAGATTATCCCACTACTTAGTGAAAACAGTTGAAATTTTTTCTTGTTATATTATTTTCAAAGCAACCAGCCCCAAGTCAGGCTGTGCTCCAAAGTTATAGATTTCCTGGAATATTTTGTTAAATCAAATTCTTAATTCATTCATATATGGTGCTCTGGATGACAAAGGAAATTCAGTTTGTGCTGTAAATCCCAGATATGGATAGGATGGCTTACAGTTATGGATAGGGTGGCTTACAAGAATATCAAAAGGTGAAAATGACAGAAGAAGAAATTTAAAAAAAATCCTGCAACTATAGTTAATATAGAAGCATCAGTGATTGACAGCAGCAAGTAGCCATTTCTGGTCTTTGAACAGCACCAAATATTGCTACATTCCTCAGGCAAAAGTTGATCCTTTTAGGACAATTACACTTTTTACTTTATATGTAATACATATATATATATTTAAAATATAAATATAATATGGTCTGAAAGTCAAATAAAGATGAATGACCCTTGAAAAAAAGAATTTTGGAGAGCAGTACAGAAGAACATTTTCAATTTACAAAATTAATTGCATTTAGATTTCTAATTAGACTTGCTAACCACATTGGTAGCTAATTTTGCCCAATAAACTTGAATTTTACTTCACCTTAACATAGAAGAAAATGAGAAAAAGAGCCATTTACTCATATTTATTTGAGATGCCCGTGAGTCTTCATTTTTTCCTTAGACAATAATCTGAAGTTTATGCAAATGAATTAGTTAGAAAAGGAGAATTTGATAAGCTTGTAACACAGATATATTACTAAAATAAATATAGCCCATGTAGCTCTCAGTTGATAATTAATCTTTTAGTAGTTGTAGGTAATGGAATTTGTTTGGTACAAAAGTGGTGACTAAACCCATTCATTATTTCTATTTATTTCAAGTGACTTATAAGAATGCAATTAAACGTAGGCTTTCAAATTCATTCCCTTAATTGGTGATTTGACATTGTTAACTGTCCTTTGATGCAAAAGGAGAAGTTGGTTGTTTTTTTAATATACATTTTCTAAATATATTGAACATAAAGAACAGCATAATAAATTGTTTCCTTTATTAATAAGTGTTGACAACATCCTTCTACTCTTCATAATAGTGTCCATGCAGGAAATAGGTGAAAGGATGATAGGCGGGTGATAGGAGGAATTGAAGCAAGCAAGTCTAAACTGATATTCCAGAATCCATTTCCATGGTCATCATGGTAAGAGGTAGGGATTGGAAAAAGGCTTAAAATCAGTTGCTTTGAGGTGGCTGATGAGTGGAGCTAACTCATGAAACCAATTTGAAGAGTCATTCAGGCTTGATGAAATGGGAAGACTATTGCATTTGGAATCCAAAGACTCTGGTGCTGTTTTTGGATCTATCATCTATAAACCATGAAGATAATCAGAATATGCCACCCCAAAATATGCCATTTTAGCATAGGGATTATTTTGAGCTGAAGGCAATGTAGAAAAAAAAAAAAAAGACACAGAAGTACCCTCTACCCTTCCCTTATCTGCCTGAAAGCAGGGCATATATTTTCTTTGTGAATGTGTTTCCCTCTCTTGTATCAGAAGGGGAAGAACTTTTATTGGCAGAGATGGGAACAGTACCCAGATGAGACTGCATAAACAACATCTTACAGAGTAACCCTATCTTTCTTTACTTTCCCTCGTATAATTACAATCCGATAATGTACCACCATGAGAGACCAAAACTTTTTTCCCTTGGTCTTTTCTTACAACATTTTGCCCTTTGCTAGAATGGTATATAAGCCCCCAGGTTTTGAATGCTTCTTTGGGTCTTCATTTCTTCTCTATATACTCCTCTGTGCATGTTTAAAAAAAAAAAGCAAATAATATTTATATACCTTTTGATATAGTTTTGATATTTGTCACCTGGAGTCTCACGTTGAAATATAACCCCCAATGATGGAGGTGGGTCTTGGTGTGAAGCGATTAGGTCATGGGGGCAGATCCTTCATGGCATGGTGCTGTCTTCATGATAGTGAATTATAGCGAGATCTGATTATTTAAAGGTGTGTGGTACCTCACCCCTCCTCCCTTGGTCCTGCCCTTGTTGTATGATACTCCAGTGCCTGCTTCTCCTTCCCTCATGAGAAAAGCTCTTTGAGGCTTCCCTAGAAGCTGAACAGATGCCAGCACCATGCTTGTACAGCCTGCAAAACCATGAGCCAATTAAACTTCTTTTCTTTATAAATTACTCAGTGTCAGGTATTTCTTTGTAGTAACGCAATAACAGCCCAACACACCCTTTCTTCCATTGATTGGCAATTTTTCAGTTTAACTTGCATGTTTTATCTACTGATGCTAAGAGAGTTAAAAAAAAGTGTTTGTTTTTTTCTTCCATATACCATATTATCCATGTCCCTGCAAAGAACATGATCTTATTCTTTTTATGACTGCTCGGACATGGACAGTTTGGTTCTCTTTAGGCACTATTTTCAGAATACAGCAAGTTGCCCTAAAATATGTGAATTTGTGTAGCTTCAGAAATTTACCTTAAAATACACCAAATCTAGATCTCCAGAAAGATTAAAAAAACATCAATTTCTTAAAAAAAATACCCACAATTAATTGCCTGTGATCCCATAGATCATTGAATTACATTTAATCCATATATTGTATTTCAATCTGATTGGTTAGAGATTAGTCTTATCTCTTTTCTAAATCCTTTTAAAAATGATAGAACTGGCCAGGTGTGGTGGCTTACGCCTGTAATCCCAGCACTTTGGGAGGCGAGGCAGGTGAATCACCTCAGGTCAGGAGTTTGAGACCAGCCTGACCAATATGGTGAAACCCCGTTTCTATTAAAAATACAAAAGTTAGCTGGGTGTGGTGGCGTGAGCCTGTAGTTCTAGCTACTTGGGAGTCTGAGACAGGTGAACTGTGAATTGCTTGAACCTGGGAGGCAGAAGTTGCAGTGAGCCAAGATGGTGCCATTGTACTCCAGCCTGGGCGACAAAGCAAGAATTCGTCTCAAAAAAAAAAAATTGTGTAAATTATTTGCCTTGTTGAACCTCCTGAAACTTTGGGCCTTTTGACCAACATCTTGCTATTCTCTGCTCTCCATCTCCTCAAACCTCAGTTCCTGGCAACAACAATTCTATTCTCTGTTTCTTTGAGTTCAACTTTTTGAAATTCTACATATAAGTGAAATAATGTGATAGATATTTGTCTTTCTGTTTCTTGTTTATTGCACTTAACATAATGTCCTCTTGGTTCATCTTGCTGTTAAAAAGGGCACTATTTTCCTTTTTTAGAGGCTGAATAATATGCCATTGTACAGACATGCCACATTATGTTTATTTATTCACTAACTGATGGAATTTAGGTTGTTTTCATATCTTGCTTTTGTGAATAATTGCAGCATTATTCATGACAGCAATAACACAGATATCTCTCCATGATAGTGATTTTATTTCTCTAGACATGTACCAAGTGGGAATGTTGAATTGTATGGTAGTCCTATTTTTAATTTTTTGGGGGAACCTTTGTACCATTTTCCAAAATGGTTGTATAAATTTACATTCCCACTAAAAGTGTACAAGGGTTCCCTTTTCTCCACATCTTTGCCAAAACTTATTTTCTTGCATCTTTTTGATAATAGTCATTCAATCAGATGTGAGGGAATATCTTATTGTGGTTCTGATTAGCATTTTCCTGATGATTAGTGACGTTGAGCATATTTATATCTATTTATTGGCCATTTGTATGTCTTATTTTGAGAAATATTTGTTCAGATCCTTTGCTTATTTTTAAAATTAAACTTAAAATTGAAAAGTAATAAAATTAATTAATCAAACTTGGCAAAATATCAATTCCCCTTCCCCCACGAAGGAAGAAAATATAAAAACCCTAGACTCCACCAGAGTCTGTTTTCTTGCTATTGATTTGAGTTCCTTATATATTTTGGATATTAATGCCTTACCAGATAGATGGTTTACAAATATTTTCTCTCATTTTGTAGATTGTCTCTTCACCTTGTTGAAGGATTCCTATGCTGTGTTAAAGCCATTCATTTTGATGCAATCCCATTTGTCTATTTTTGCTTTTTGTCATCTGTGCTACTGGGGTCATATCCAAACATCACTGCTCAGATCAATGTCGAGAATCTTTTTCTCTATGTTTTCTCTTAGTAGTTTTATAGTCTCTCACATTTAAATGGTTAGTCCATTTTGAGTTTATTTTGGTACGTGATGTGAGATATGAGTCTAATTTTATTCTTTTGGAATTGGATATTCAGTTTTTCCATCACCATTTTTTGAAGAGACTTTTCTTTCCCCCATTGTGTATTTTTGACACTTTTGTCAAAGATCAAGTAATTGTAAAATGCATGGAATGCATTAGGGTTTTTTGTTGAAGAGTCATCTGTCTATGGAGAAGGGCTCTTTTATGATTTCATATACATTTTAGAATTACCTTATCTATTTCTGTGAAAAATATCATTTGAAATTTGCTAGTAATTGTGGTGAATCTAGATGGATTTGGTTATTAAGGATACTTTAACGATGTTAATTCATCCAATTTATGAGTATGGTATATCTTTCCATTTATTTTTGTCTCCTATAATTTCTTTATCAATGTTTTGTAGTTTCCACTGTAAAGATATTTCACTTACTTGGATAAAATTATTCCTAAACATTTTTAATGCTATCATAAATGGAACAGTTTTTCTGATTTTTTTTGAATGGTTAGTACTGATTTTTGTACGTTCATTTTCTATCTTGCAACTTTACTGAATTTGTTTGTTCTTTACAGTTTTTTGGTGGGGTATAGGGTATTTTTTTATTTCTTTTTGTAATTGATATTTTACTAACTTTAATTAACTTATTTACTGTATTACTTTTTAAACTTTTAAGTTCAGGGGTACATGTGCAGGTTTGTAACATAGGTAAACTTGTGTCATGGGAGTTGGTTGTACAGATTATTTTATCACCCGGGTATTAAACCTAGTACCTATTAGTTATTTTTCCTGATCTACCTCCTCCTCCTCCTCTCCACCTTTTGACAGGCCCTAATGTGTGTTGTTCCCCTCTATGTGTCTACATGTTCTTATAATTTAGCTCGCACTTATAAAGAGAACATTCAGTATTTGTTTTTTTGTTCCTGTGTTAGTTTGCTAAGAATAATGACCTTCAGCTCCATCCGTGTCCCTGCAAAGGACATGATCTCTTTCTTTTTCATGGCTGCATAGTATTTCATGGTGTATATGCACCACATTTTCTTTATGCAGTCTATCATTGATGAACATTTAGGTTGATTCTATCTCTTTGCTATTGTGACTAGCGCTGCAATGAACATATGTGCGCATGCCTGTGTCTTTATAATAGAATAATTTATATTCCTTGGGGAAAAACCCAAAGAGAATATAAAGTCATGGGAATGCTGGGTTAAATGTTAGTTCTAGTTTAAGTTATCTGAGAAATATCCAAACTGCTCTCCATGGTCGTGGAACTAATTTACATTCGAACCAAACATTTATAAGAGTTCCCTTTTCTCAAATGCTTCACCAGCATTTGTTGTTCATGACATTTTAATTAAAGCCATTCGGACTAGTGTGAGATGGTATCTCATTTTTTTAAAAAATTATTTATTTATTTAGAAACAGAGTCTCTCTCTGTTGCCCAGGGTAAGAACAGTGGCACGATGATGACTCACTGCAGCCTTGACCGCCTGAACTCAGACAATCCTCCTGCCTCAGCCTCCCAAGTAGCTGGGACCACAGGCATGTGCCATCACATCTGGCTGATTTTTCCTTTTCTTTCTTTCTTTCTGTTTTTTTTTTTTTTTTTGGAGACAGAGTTTTTCCCTCATACCCCAGGCTAGAGTGCAATGGTGCGATCTTGGCTCACTGCAACCTCCACCTCCTGGGTTCAAGCAATTCTTCTGCCTCAGCCTCCTGAGTAGCTGGGATTACAGGAATGTGTCACCATGCCGGGCTAATTTTTGTATTTTCAGTAGAGACGGCATTCCACCATGCTGGCCAGGCTGGTCTCAATCTCCCGACCTCAAGTGATCTGCCCATCTTGGCCTCCTAAACTACTAGGATTACAGGCATGAACCACCATATCCGGCAATTTTCCTTTTTTTTTAGTAGACATGGGTACACTCTAAGTTGCCCAGGCTGGTCTCAAACTGCCGGAGTCAAGCAGTCTTCCTGCTTCAGTCTCCCAAAGTGCTGAGATTACAGGCATGAACTACTATAACTAGCCTCATTGTGGCTTTAATTTGCGTTTCCCTGATGATTAGTAATGCAGAGCATTTGTTTATACGTTTCTTGGTCATTAGTATGCCTTCTTTTGAGAAGTTTTTGTTCATATTGTTTTAATATTGTCATTTATTTTGTGCTCATTGAATTATTTAAGTTTCTTACATATTCTGGATATTAGACCTTTGTCAGATGCATAGTTTGCAAATATTTTATTTCAAACTATAGATTATATGTTTACTCTATTGGTAGATATTTTTGTTGTTGTACAGAAGCCCTTCAGTTTAATTAGGTCTGACTTGTCAATTTTTGTTTTTTTTTAATTGCTTTTAAGAAATTAGTCATAAATTATTTCCCAAGACTAATGTCCAGAATAGTGTTTCCTAGGGGTTCTGCAGGGATTCGAATAATTTGAAGTTTTTATTTAAATAATTAATCCATCATAAATTAATTTTTGTATATGGTGGAAGGTAGGGATCCAGTTTCATTCTTCTACATATGACTAGCCAACTATCTGAGAACCATTTTTTAAATAAGAAACCCCTTTCTCACTGTTTATTTTTGTTGACTTCGTTGAACATCTGACGGCTAGAGGTACGTGGCTTTATTTCTGAGTTTTCTGTTCTGTTCCATTGTTCTGTGTCTACTTTTGTACCACTACCATGCTGTTATGGTTACTGTAGCCTTCGAGTATAGTTTGAAATCAGGTAATGTGATGGCTCTAGCTTTCTCCTTTTTGCATAGGATTGCTTCAATTATTTGGCATCTTCTTTAGTACCATGTGAATTTTAGCATCGTTTTTTATAATTGTTGAAAAATGACATTGCTAGTTCAGTAGGAATAGCATTGAATCTGAAGATTGTTTTGAGCAATATTAATTCCTTGTATCCATGAACATGGAACGTTTTTCTATTTGCTAGTGTCATCTGTGATTTCTTTTAGCAGTATTTTGGAGCTCTCCTTGTAGAGAATTTTCACATCCTTTGTTAGATATAGTCCTAGGTAATAATTTTTTGGCTATTGTAAATAAAATTGCATTCATGGTTTAGCTCTCAGTCTGAACGTTATTGGTGTATAGAAATTCTGCACATTTTTGTACATGGATTTTGTGTCCTAAAATTTGCTGAAGTCATTTATCAGTTGTAGGAGCCTTTTGGCAAAGTGTTTAGGGCTTTCTACGTAGAATTATATTATCGGTGAAAAGAGATAGTTTGACTTCTTCTATTCCTATTTTTATGCTTTTCATTTCATTATTTTGCCTGAATGATCTAGCTAGAATTTCCAGTATTATGTTAAATAGGAGTGGTGAGAGTGGGCGTCCTTGTCGTGTTTCAGTTCTCAAGGATAATGCTTCCAGCTTTTTCTCATTCAGTATGATGTTGGCTGTGCGTTTGTCATAGATGGCTCTTATTATTTTGAGGTATGTTCCTTTGATGCCTAGATTGTTAAATTTTATCATGAAGGGATGTTGGATTTTATTTAAGAGTCTTTCTGTGTCTGTGGAGATGATCATGTGGCTTTTGTTTTTAATCCTGTGTGTGTGTTAATCACATGTATTGATTTGTGTTTCTTGAATTAGCCTTGGATCCCAAGAATGAAGCCTACTTAATTGTGTTGTATTAACTTGTTGAGGTGCTGTCAGATTCAGTTTTCTAGTATTTTATTTATTATATTAGCATCTATGTTTATCAGGGATATTATCTGTAGTTTTCTTTATTTGTTATGTTCTTGCCATATTTTGTTAACAGAGTGATTCTGGCTTCATAGAATGAGTTTGGGAGGAGTCCTCCATCTTTGATTTTTTGAAATAGTTTTTGAAGAATAGGTGCCAGCAGTTCTTTATTCATCCAGCATACTTCAGCTGTGAATCCATCTGGTTCAGGGCAATTTTTGGTTGACAGGTTTTCATTACTGATTCAATTTCAGAACTGAATATTGGTCTATTTATGACTTCAGTTTCTTCCTGGTTCAATATTCAGAGGTTTTGTGTTTCCAGGTATTTATCCATTTCCTCTAGACTTTCTAATTTTTGTGCATGGAAGTAGTCAAAATAGTCTCTGAAGATCTTTTGTATTTCTGCCATATTGGCTTTAATATCACCTTTGTTGTTTCTGATTGTTCTTATTTAGATCTTCTCTATTTTTTATTCACTAATTTATCTAGTAGTCTATCAATCTTTTTTATTCTTTCAAAAGCAAACTTTTAGTTTCATTGACTCTTCATATGGATTATTGAGTTTCGATTTTACCAAGTTTTGTTCTAATTATAGTTATTTCTTTTATTCTGCTAGCTTTGGGGTTATTTTGTTCTTATTTTTCTAGTTCCTCAAGGTGCAATGTTAGATTGTTAATTTGAAATCTTTCTGAATTTTTGAGGTAAACATTCAGTGCTATAAGCTTTCCTCTTAGTACTGCTTTTGCTGTATCCTAGAGGTTTTGCTATGTTGTACCTCTACTCACATTTGTTTCAAATAATTGTTTAGTTTCTTTCTTAATTTTATTGATTATTCAAAATCATTCAGGACAAAGTTATTTCATTTCCATTTAGTTGTGTTATTTTGAGAAATCCTGGCACTGATTTCTATCTGTTTTTATTCCACAGTGGTAAAAGAGTATAGTTGATATAATTTCAACTGTTTTTTAATTTGTTGAGACCTGCTTCATGGTTGAGAATGTGGTTGATCTTGGAGTATGCTCCATGTGCAGATTAGAAAAATGTATATCCTGCGGTCGACGGGTAAAGTATCCTGTAGATGTCTATTAGATCCAGAAAATGAAGGAGTAGATAAACATCTTAAAAAGAAATCCAGCAGAATTCTAGAACTGATAATTCACTTAAGAAATTAACAAATATATTTAAAAGCTTTATCAATAGACTTGAGCAAGCAGAAAAAATAATTTTAGATTTTGAAGACTGGTCTTTTGAATTAAGCCAGTCAGTCATAAATAAAGAACAAATAATTTTTACTATAATATACAACATTTTTGAGAAATAAGGGATTACGTAAGGCAACCAAACCTACAAATTATTGTCATTCCTGAATAAAGGAGTAAAAGTAAAAAACCCAAAAACATATTGGAGGAAAAAATACAGAAAAATTTTTCTAATCTTGCTGGAGAGGTAGACATCCAGATACAAGAAATCCAGAAAACACCTGTGAGATATACTATACAAAACGGACATCACCAAGGCATATAGTCACCAGACTGTCAAAAGTTAATGCTAAAGCAAAGGTATTTTCTTTTTTAAAGGTTAGAAAAAGTTTTTAATGTATCCACTGTTAGTTCAGAACAGTATGGAGAGGAGAAAACCCCAAAACACTATAGTTAATACTGAATCTGTTGAGGCTTCAAGTTAGTTAAAGAGTCTCAATTTAATGGGAAGTTGCTGAAAATATTTGCTGTGGTTAGTTGTATCAAACCACAGCCAAGTTAGGGTCATCGTTACTATAAATAGTGACAAACAATCAAGAAATCACATCACATAGTCTAAATAAAACAAGATGATTATACCGATTTGAGAATGAATTGTTTCAGTTCATATTCTTGGCAAACAATTTTAAAAAACCTGTATGCATTGATAGATCACTTTGATTAGAGAATAAAATAAACATTTTAAAAATTTGAAGCATATATGGAAATATAATAATTTATGTTACAGTAACAGTTGCAAAATATTTTGAATATCATTCTTTCTTCATGAATGTCCAATGCTACATCTGGAAACTGAATGAGACAAGGAATAATGCTGCATTGTGTGGATATATTTTGCATATGGTTAAGACATTTGCATCCCTGGACCAAGACTTCCAAGAGCCAGAACAATGCCCAGTAATGGTGACAACCGAAATCATCCCCTACATTCCAGAATGCTCCCTGGGGTCCCTATAGTTGTTTTGTGAACCATCTGTGTGTTCAATAATTAAAAGCAGATGCTTGGTTATTAGAATCAGATTTTGAATGTCTTAGCTGCAGGAGAGTTGGCCAAGCATTTATATTTTCTTCCTGGTCTATTAAGCCTCCTCCTTCAAGGAATGTACATTTCTGCAAAATTATTAATCCCCTCAATTTACAGATTTAGAGAGACAGTGACTTGCTTAAGATCACAAAGAAAGTAAGCACACATACCAGGATTCAAATCCAGCCTGACTCCTGAATCCCTCACTATGAACATATTCCTGTGGGAGGAGTAATACCATTGTTTCCAACTCCCAGATGCAAAGCAGAGGCATAGACACACAAAGTCACCATAGGGTCATGTTCATACCAGGAAAGAAAAACCGTTAAAGGCAGCTAGAGTAAAAAGGTCCATTGCTTACAAAGGAAATCCATTTGCCAATAGCAGACCTCTCAGCAGAAATTTTATAAGCCAGGAGAGATTGGGGGCCTATTTTCAGCCTTCTTAAAGTAAAGAAATTCCAACAAAGAATTTCACATCCCATCACACTAAGCTTCATAAGTGAAGGAGAATAAATTTTTTTCTAGACAAGCAGGCTAAGGGAATTTGTTACCACTAGACCATACTTACAAGAGATCTTTAAGAGAGTTCTAAACATGGAAACAAAAGAACAATATCTGCTACCACAAAAAATACAAGTACAGAGCCCACAGACCCTACAATGCAGCCTCACAAGAGAAACTACAAAGCAACCAGCTGACAACTCCATGATAGAATAAAACGCTTACTTATCAATATTAATCTTGAATATAAGTGATCTAAATCCCTCACTTAAAAGGTACAGTTTCAAATTAATCTTGAATATAAGTGATCTAAATCCCTCACTTAAAAGGTACAGTTTCAAGTTGTATATGTATATAAAAAAGAAGACCCATCCATTTGTTGTCTTCAATAGCCTTATCTCACACATAATAACGCTCATGGGCTTGAAATAGAGTTGGAGAAAGATGTGTCACACAAATGGGAACAAAAAGAACCAGGGTCACTATTCCTTTATCAGATAAAATAGATTTTAAAAAAACAAAAGTTTAAAAAAATGACAAAGAAAGACATTACATAATAATAAATTGTTTAATTCAATAGGAAAACTTAACTATGTTAAATATATATGCCCCCAACATTGGAACACCCAGATTTAAAAAACAACTACTTCTAGATCTTATAAAGTACATAGCCACATAGTAATAGTGGGGGACTTTAACACTGCACTGATAGTATTAGACAGAACATCAAGGCAAAAAATATATATATATATAAATTCTGAACTTAATTTGACACTTGACCAATTGTACCTAATAAAGTCCAGGATTTTCTAAATGTAAGATTACGTTATCTGAAAACTCAGACAGTTTTGCTTTTTTCTTTGAAGTATGTATACTTGTTATATTTTTTCTTGCCTAATTGCTCTGGCTAGGACTTGTGGTACTATTGAATTTCTATTAAAAATTGTGGTACTATTTTGAATAGAATTTGCAAGAGTAAGCATCCTTGCCTGGTTCTTGATCTTATAGAAATGACTTTCAGCTTGTCGCCACTGAGTATAATCTCACCCATGGGCTTGTTATATATGGCCTTTATTATACGAAGGTACCTTCCTTCTATACCTAATTTTTTGAGTCTAAATCTCTTTAATAATAGTATAAAAGATAAGAAAATAGGTCAGATTATGGGTTTGAAATCTACCTCTGCCCTTTGTATGATAGTGGTATGATTCTAAGTGAGTTTCTTAGCTCTCTATTCCTCAGAATTCTCATATAAAAATTGAGATCATAACGGAACAAACTCAATATGGTTGTTATTTAAAATCAGTGAGTACCTGGCAATTAGTAGGTACTCAGCAACTTTACTATTTTTTTAACTTATTATATCAACCTATCTTTATTTCCAGCTCGGTGTAGGCTATTAATAAAGACATTAAAACTGGATGAAACTTCCATGAAGAAAAGTAATTTATTAAATGATTTATTCATTCTATAATTTTTAATTGATAGCCTAGTATATAGCAGACATGTTTTAGACAATGGGGCTAGAAAAAATTATAAATTTATAAAGCTTATATTCTAATGAGAATTCAAGCAATAAACACTTTTATATAAAAGAGATGGAAATACAGAGAGAGATTTTAAGTTCCATGGAGAATAATTAGGAAAAACAAGTTACAGAGTGAATGGGGGAGAGAGCAATTTGTGAAGAATATTTTCAGTAAAGGTCTCATTGGGAGGACTCAGGAAAGACTTTAATGAGGTGATAAAGTTATGTTAACCATGTATATGTATCTGGAAATTAAAGAAGATCTTACAATCAAAGGAGTAATTATGCATTTAAATGTGCTGCAGTCTCTAAGTAAATCACCTCTGCTACTTTTTTGTAACTCTAGTTGTAGAATATTTTCTTTTGTAAATTTTTCTACATAAGATTAAAACAATCAAGACAATTAAATGAACTGGGGAAAAGTCAAATCACCTGACAACCCAATTCAGGACAAAAGGGCAGATTGAGTCACTTCTACCCTCAATCATTCTCACTCAGCTACAGTCTATGAGAGAACACCCAAGGAATAGCAATTTATGCCAAGTTGTAATGTCACTATATAAATGAAATAAGCATCACCTAGTGTGTTCTAGGCCCTAAGAAAAACCCAAGAAAGCAATGAAGGCTTAACACGATATTTTCTAATTCAACATCTTATATGGGAACATCTTAAAATGGAAAAGAAACAACAACAGCAGAAGGTTCTTTTTTTTACCCAAATTTTGTTTTAGGTTGTAGGGGTAAGTGTGCAGGTTTATTCCATGGGTAAATTGCATGTCATGGGGGTTTGGTATACAGATAACTTTGTCACCTAGGTAATCAGCATCATATCTAATAGGTAATTTTTCAATTCTCACCTCAGTGCAGTATAGACCCCTGCTTTTGTGTCCATGTGTACTCAATGTTTAGCTCTCATTTATAAGTAAGAGCATGCGGTATTTGGTTCTCTGTTCTTCTGTTAATTCACTTAAAGGGATAATGTCCTCCATCTCAATCCAGGTTACTGCAAAGGTCATAATCTCTTTGTTTGAAAAAATAAACTTTTATTTTAGGTACACGGGTACATGTGCAGGTTTGTTATATACATAAACTCATGTCACAGGGGTTTGTTGTATTTTTTCTGCTCCTCTCTCTCCTTCTACTCTTCATCCACAGGTAGTCCCCATTGTCTGTTGTTCCCCTCTTTGTATCCATGTGTTTTCATCATTAAACTCTAACTTATAAGTGAGAACATGTGGTATTATTATTCTGTTCCTGTGTTAGATTGCTAAAGATAATGGCCTTCAGCTCTATTCATGTTCTTGCTCCTTTTCATGGTTGCATAGTATTTTGTGGTGTATATGTATCACATTTTCTTTACCCAGTCTTCCATTGATTGTTGGCATTTAGGTTGATTCTATGTCTTTGCTACTGTGAATAGTGCTGCAATGAGCATACACATGCATGTGTCTTTATGATGGAACAATTTGTATTCTTTTAGGTATATACCCAGTAATGAAATTGCTGGGTCAAGTGGTAGCTCTGTTTTTAGTTCCTCAAGCAATCATCACACTACTTTCCACAATGGTTGATCTAATTTATACTCCTGCCAACAGTGTATAAATGATCCTTTTTTTCCCCACAACCATGACTGCACCTGTTATTTTTTGAGTTTTTATAATAGCCATTCTGACTGGTGTGAGATGGTATCTTATTGTGGGTTTGATTTGCATTTCTCTAATGATCAGTGATGTTAAGCATATATATATATATATACACACACACACATATATACACACACACATGTCATATCATATATATTATATATATAAGGTCACATCATATATAATATATATTATATACTATATATATTATATACATATATATATATATATATATCCTTGTTGGCTGTGTGCATGTCTTCCTCAGAAAAGTGCCTGTTCATGTCCTTTGCCCACTTTTTAATAAGGTTGTTAGTTTAATAAGTTTTTTTTTTGTAAATTTGTTTAAGTTTCTTATAGATGCTGAATATTAGACCTTTGTCAATTAATAGTTTCAAATATTTTCTCTCATTCTGCAGGTTGTCTATTTACTCTGTTGATAGTTTCTTTTGATGTGCAGAAACTCTTTAGTCAGCTCTCATTTGTCAATTTTTGCTATTGTTGCAATTGCTTTTGGTGTTTTCGTCATGAAATCTTTGCCCATTCCAATGTCCAGAATAGTATTGCCTCGGTTGTGTTCTGGGTGCTTACAGTTTTGAGCCTTACATTTAAGTTTTTAATTCATGTTGAGTTGATTTTTGTATGTGGTGTAAGGAAAGGGTCCAGTTTCAATCTTCTGCATATGGCTAGCCAGTTATCCCAGCACCCTTTATTGAATAAGGAGTCTTTTCCCATTTGCCTGTTTTTGTCAGCTTTGTTAAAAATCAGATGGCTGTAGGTGTTTGGCCTTATTTCTCAGCTATCTGTTCCATTGGTCTATGTGTCTGTTTTTGTACTAGTACCATGCTGTTGGGTTTCTATAGCACTGTAGTGTAGTCTGAAGTGGAGTCACATGATGCCTCCAACTTTGTTCTTTTTGCTTAGGATTGCCTTGGCCCTTCAGGCTCACTTTTGGTTCCATATGAATTTGAAAATAGTTTTTTATACGTTTGTGAAGTATGACATTTGTCATTTGATAGGAATAGCATTGAATCTGTAAATTGCTTTGGGCAGCATGGCCATTTTAATGATATTAATTCTTCCTGTCTATGAGCTTGCAGTGTTTTTCCATTTGTTTGTGTCATCTCTGATTTCTTTGAGCAGTGTTTTGTAATTCTCATTGTACAAATTTTTTACCTACCTGGTCAACCATATTCTTAATTATTTTATTAATTTTGTGGCAGTTGTAAATGGGATTGTGTTTCTGATTCAGCTATTGGTTTCACTTCTGTTGGTGTATAGGAATACTAGTGATTTTTGTACAAAATGGTTCTGTATTCTGAGACTTTGGTTAAGTTTTTTTATCAGCTTAGGAACTTTTGAATAGCGACTATGGGGTTTTGTAGATATAGACTTATGTCATTTGCAAATAGGGATAGTTTGACTTCCTCTTTTCCTATTTGAATGTACTTTATTTTTTTCTCTTGCCTGATTGCTCTGGCCTGAACTTCCAATACTATGTTGAAGGGGAATGCTTTCAGGTTTTGCCCATTCTGTATGATGTTGGCTTTGGGTTTGCAATAGATGACTCTTATTATCTTGAGGTATTTCTTTCAATACCTAGTTTATTAAGAGTTTTTAACATAAATGTTGAATTTTATCAAAAGCCTTTTTTGAATCTATTGAGATAATCATGTGGTTTTTGTCTTTCATTCTGTTTATGTGATGAATCACATTTATATTTGAGCCAACTTTACATCCTAGGAATGAATCCTGCTTAATTGTGATGGATAGGTTTTTTGATGTACTTCTGCATTTAGTTGGCCAGTATTTTGTTGAGGACTTTTTACATCAATGTTCATCAGGGATATTTGGCCCAAAGTTTTCTTTTTTTGTTGCATCTCTGCCAGGTTTTGTTATCAGGATGACACTGACCTCATAGAATGAGTTAGATAAAATATTTTCCTCCTCAATTTTTTGAAATAGTTTCGGTAGCAATGGTACCAGCACTTATTTGTACATCTGGTAGAATTTGACTATGAATCTGTCTGTTCCTGGGCATTTTTTTTTTTTTTTTTTTTTGGTTGGCAGGCTATTACTGACTTAATTTGAGTTTCTTATTGGTCTGTTCAGGGGATCAATTTCTTACTGGTTCAGTCTGGGAAGGGTGTACGAGTCCAGGAATGCATCCATCTTTTATCCATTTCTTTTGGGTTTTCTAGTTTGTGTACATGGATGTGTTCATTGTAGTCTCTGATTGTTATTTATATTTCTGTGGGGTAGTGGTGACATCCTCTTTGTCATTTATAATTGTTTTTATTTGGATCATCTCTCTTTTCTTCTTTATTAGACCAGCTAGTAGTCTATCTATCTGATTTATTTATTTTTTGGAAACAAACTGCTGGATTTGTTGATTTTTTGAATAATTTCATGTTTTGATCTCCTGCAGTTCAGCTTGGATTTTTGTTATTTTTGTCTTCTATTAGCTTTAGAGTTGGTTTGCTCTTGCTTCTCTCATTATTTTAGTTGTGATGTTAGGTTGTTAATTTGAGATCTTTCTGACCTTTCAATGTGGCCTTTTAGTGCTATAAATTTCCCTCTTAACACTGCCTTAGCTGTGTCCCAGAGATTCTGGCATATTTTGTATTTATTCTCATTAGTGTCAATGAACTTCTTGACTTCTGCTTTAATTTCATTATTTACCCAAAAGTCATTCAGGAGCAGTTTGTTTAATTTTTATGGCATTGCATGGTTTTGAGTGATTTTTAAACTCTTGATTTCTATTTTAACTCTGCTATGGTTTGAGAATTTGGTTTTTCTTCCTTTTTTGCATTTGCTAAGGATTTTTTTTATGTACAACTAAATGGCTGATTTTAAAGTATGTCCCATGTGATGATGAGAAGAATGTATATTCTGTTTTAGGGTGAAGAGTTCTGTAGTGGTCTATAAGATCAGTTTGGTCCAATGTTAAGTTCAGGTTTGATATCTTTGTTAATTTTCTGCCTTGATGACCTGTCTAATACTGTAAGTGGGGTGTTGAAGTTTCCCAGTACTACTGTATGGGAGTCAAGTCTGTTTGTAGGTCTCTAAGAACTTGCTTTATGATTCTGAATGCACCTGTGTTGAGTGCATATACATTTAGGATAATGAAGTCTTCTTGTTGATTTTAACCCTTTACTATTATGTAATGTATTCTGTATGTAAACCCTTTGTCTTTTTTGATATGCTTTGGTTTAAAGTCTGCTTTGTGTAAAATTAGGACTGCAACTCCTGCTTCTTTGGATTTCCATTTGTTTGGTTGATTTTCCTCCATCTCTTTATTTTGAGCCTATAGGTGTCACTGAACATGAGATAAGTCTCTTGAAGACAGCATATCATTGGGTCTTTCTTTTTATCTAGATTACCACTTTGTGCCTTTTAATGGGAACATTTAGCCTGTTTACCTTAAAGGTTAGTATTGATATGTATGGATTTAATCCTGTCACTTTATTGTTAGCTGTTTATAATGCCAGAGTGTTTGTGTGATAGCTTTATAGTGTCACTGGTCTGTGTACATAAGTGTGTTCTTATAATGGCTGGTAATGATCTTTCCATCTTTAGTCCTCCTTTCAAGAGCTCTTGTAAGGTGGGTCTGGTGGTAACGGATTCCTTCAGCATATAGTTACCTGAAAAGGTTATTTCTCCTTCTACTAGGAAGTTTAGTTTGGCTAGATATGAAATTCTTGGTTGAAGATTTTTTCCTTAAGAATGTTGAATATAGGCCTCCAATCTTTTCTGGCATGTAGGGTTTCTGCTGGGAGGTCCACTGTTGGCCTGATGGGGTTCCCTTTATAGGTTACCTGCTCTTTCTCTTTAGCTGCCTTTAACATTCTTCCTTTCATTTCAGCCTTGAAAACTCTGATGACTATGTGTCTTGTAGATGATCTTCTTGTGTAGAATCTTGCAGGAGTTCTCTGTATTTCTGAATTTGATTATTGGCCTTTCTAGTGAGGTTGGGGAAATTTTTCATGAACAATATCCTGAAATATATCTCCCAAGTTGTTTGCTTACTCTCTGTCCCTTTCAGGGATGCCAGTGATTCACAGATTTGGCCTCTTCATATAATCCCACATTTTTCAAATATTTTCTTCATTTCTTTTTATTCTTTTTTCTTAATTTTTGTCATTGTCTTATTTCAGAGCCAGTTCAAGTTCTGAGATTATTTCCTCAGTTTGCTCTATTCTGCTGCAAATACTTGTGATTGCATTGTAAAATTATTATAGTGTGTTTTTCATCTCTATCATATCAATTGGGTTCTTTTTTCATACTGGCTATTTTTTTCTGTATTGTTATATTGCAATTCCTAGTTTCCTTGGATTGAGTTTTGCCATTCTCCTGAATCTTCATGATTTTCTTTTCTATACATATTGTGAATTCTATTTCTGTCATTTCAGCCAGCTCAGCCTGGTTAAGAACTCTTGTCAGCAAACTAGTGCTATCACGTTGAAAATATAAGACACTGGCCATTTGAATTGCTGTAGTTCTTGCATTGCTTCTTTCTCATCTCTGTGTGTTAGTGTTCCTTTAACTGTGATGTAGATTGAGTACAGTCAGTAGTCTTCTTTTCTAGATGTTTTCACAAGGCTGAGGCTTTGTGCAGGGTCTTCATTTGTAGCTGACTTCTAGTCTTTGGTTTCACAGGAAGGCATGTAAGTGAGGTATTTTGGTGTTGAAGCTTTGGGGTGTGATCTATTAGGAGGTGCTTAGGTGTAGTGGTCAGTTAGTAGGCTCTTGCTCAGTCATGTGAATCCCCTAATTTTTCTCAAATTTGCAGCTGTGCTCCTTCTCAATGCTCTCAAAGAGTGGCCTCCTCTCCCACTTGAGTGTTGGCTACAGACCATGGCTTGGCACTCCTGGATTGCTCACCACAGCTTTGGGATAATCTCCAGGTTTATGTTTCCCCCACAACTTGGAGGCAGCAGAGGAAGGAAACATAGCAGTACTTGTGGCCAAGGGTCTTTTACTTGTCTACTGGAGGTTCTACTCAAGAGAGGTGCAGGTCAGCAATTGCTCAGTATGATCACTCCTGGGATGGGGTATCTGTGCTGTGGGCCCAAGACAGTGGTTTGCTGCCTGCTGATGAGCAGAGGGGGTGAGTGAGACCTATGGGAGACAACTTGGCCTCTTCTCCTTGGGTTGACTGCTGCTTACTGAAGATGTAAATGAGGCACTTAGGGTCTTTGCTCCTTTGTTAGTCCAAAGGTAGCAGGGGTAGTACCACTGCAACGGCAGTGGCAGAGTGACTTTCAGTTGCCCCTTGGGGCTCCACCTCCAAGAAATGTGGAACAGCTGCTACGAGGAGTGTTCAGCCAGTGGGGTGGGTTTGCTGCACTGCTGGTGTGAGCTTGGAGCTCACCTTGTTGGGGAGGTGGGGTCAAAGGCTCACTGGGAGGACAGACTGGTTTTCTCTTTGGATGGTGACTGTGGCATGTTGTAAGCTTGGGCATAGCCCTCAAGCTCTTTGTTTTATCCCCAGGCCAGGAACAGCAGGGATAGAATCACTGCTGATGTAGTGGCAGAGGAGTTGTCAGATGCCTCTGGGAGCCTCTCTCCAGGGAGACTCTGAGCCACTATCAATAGATATGCTCAGCAGTGGGTGGAGCAACTGTTCTGCAGTCATGGTTGGAGGCCCTGCCTGGTGAAGATTGAGGGGAAGGTATTCCCAGGAAAGAGGGGTTGGACTCTTCTCTGTGTGGTGACTGCAGTGTGCTGGAAGTGCCAGTATAGTGACTAGGCCCTTTGTCTTTCCATAGCTCAAGTGCTGTTAGGGCATGATATGGTTTGGCTCTGTGTTTCAACCCAAATTTCATGTCAAGTTGTAATCCCCATGTGTCAGGGGAGGGATGTGGTATGAGGTGATTGGATCATGGGGGCAGATTTCCCCCTTGCTGTTCTCATGATATTGAGTGTGTTCTCACAAGACCTAGTTGTTTAAAAGTGTGTGGCACACTACACTCCCCACTCCCTCTCTCTCCTGCCACCATGTACAGAAGGTGCTTTCTCCCACTTCACCTTCCACAATGATTGTAAGTTTCCTGAGCCCTCCCAGCCATGCTTCGTGTTAAGCTTATGGAAGTGTGAGTCAACTAAACCTCTTTTCTTCATAAATTACTCAGTCTCAGGTAGTTCTTTTTAGCAGTGTTAGAATGAACTCATACAGAAAATTGGTACCAGAAGTGGAGTACTGCTACAAAGGTACCTGAAAATTTGGAAGCAACTTTGAAACTAGGTAATGGGCAGATGTAACAGTTTGGAGGGCTCAGAAGAAGACAGAAAGGTGGGAAACTTTGGAACTTCCTAGAGACTTGTTGAATGGTTTTTACCAAAATGCTGATAGTGATATAGATAATGAAGTCCAGGCTGAGGTGGTCTTAGATGGAGATGAGGAACTTATGAGGAATTGGAATAAAGGTTGCTCTTGCTATTCTGTAGCAAAGAGACTAGCAGAATTTTGCCCTTGCTGTAGAGATCTGTGGAACTTTAAATTTGAGAGTGATAAATTAGTGTATATTATGGAAGAAATTTCTATCAGTAAAACATTCAAAATGTGACCTGTATGTTTATAAAAGTATACACTCATATTCATGAAAGAAGAGGTGGTCTGAAGTTGGAACTTATATTTAAAAGGGAAGTAGAGTATAAAAGTTTAGAAAAGGCTGGGCACATTGCTCACACCTGTAATCCCAGCACTTTGGGAGGCCAAGGGGGGCAGAACACGAAGTCAAGAGATCAAGACCATCCTGGCCAACATGGTAAAACCCTGTCTCTACTGAAAATACAAAAAATTAGCTGGGCGTGGTAGCATGTACCTGTAGTCCCAGCTACTTAGGAGGCTGAGGCAGGAGAATTGCTTGAACCCGAGAGGCAGGGGTTGCAGTGAGCTGAGATGGCACCACTGCACTCCATCATGGCAACAGGGTGAGACTCCATCTCAAAAAAAAAAAAAAAAAAAAAAAATTTGGAAAATTTGTAGCCCAACCATGTGATACAAGAGAAAAACCATTTTCTGTGGAGAAATTCAAGCTGGCTGAAGAAATTTGCACAAGTAAAGAGAATCCAAATGTTAAAGACAAGACAATGGGGAAAATGTCTCTAGGCCATGTCAGAGACCTTCATGGCAGTCCCTCCCATCACAGGCCTGGAGGTCTAGGAGAGAAAAATGGTTCTGAGGGCCAGGTCCAGGGCCCGGCTGCTCTGTGCAGCCTCAAGAGATGGTGCTGTGCATCCCAGCTGCTTCAGCTCCAACTGTGGCTTTAAAAGGGGCCAAGGTACAGCTCAAGCCATGGCTTCAGAGGGTGCAAGTCATAGCCTTGGCAACCTTCATATGGTGTTGGGCCTGCAGGTGCACAAAAGTCAAGAATTGAGGTTTGGGAACCTTTGCCTAGATTTCAGAGGATGTATGGAAATGCCTGGATGTCCAGGGAAAAGTCTGCTGCAGGGGTGCACCGCTCATGGGGAACATCTACTAGGACAGTGCAGAGGGGAAACGTGGGGTTGGAGACCCCACACAGAGTCCCCACTGGGGCTCCAGGAGTGTGTCACCACCTGCAGCTTGGCAAGCTGGACAGGAATGTGTTACAGAGCTGTGAGAAGAAGGCCACCATCCTCCAGATCCCAGAACTGTAGATTCACTGACAGGTTGCACTGGGCACCTTGAAAAGTGGCAGGCACTCAACACCAGCCTGTGAAAGTAGCTGTAGGGACTGTTTCCAGCAGAACCACAGAGACAGAGCTGTACAAGGCCTTAGGAGTCCACCTCTTGCATCAGCATGCCCTGAATATGAAACATGGAGCCAAAGAAGATTATTTTGGAATCTTAAGATTTAATGATGGCCTTGCTGGGTTTCAGACTTGCATGGGTGTGTGCACCCTTAGTTTTGGCCAATTTCTTCCTTTTGCAATGGAAACATTTACCCAATGTCTGTATTCCTATTGTATCTTGGGAGTAACTAACTTGTTTTTGATTTTACAGACTCATAGGTGGAAGGCATTTGCCTTGTCTCAGATGAGACTTTGGACTTGAACTTTTGAGTTAATGTAGTAATAAGTTAAGACTTTGGGGTGTTCTGTGGCAAGGCATGATTGGCTTTAAAATGTGAGAATTACATGACATTTTGGAGGGGTCAAAGGCAGACTGACATGGTTTGCCTCTGGGTCCCGACCCAAATCTCATATCAAATTATAATTCCCATGTGTCAGGGGAGAATCCTGGTGGGAAGTGATTGGATCACAGGGGCAGATTTCCCCTTTTCTGTTCTTGTGATAGTGAGTGTTTTCTCACAATATCTGGTTGCTTAAAAGAGTGTGACCCTTCTCCCCTTTCTCTCTCTCTGTCTCCTGCCACCATGGGAAGAAGGTGCTTGCTTCTCCTTTGCTTTCTGCCATAATTGCAAGTTTCCTGAGACCTCCCAGTCATTCTTCCTGTTAAGCCTGCAGAACTGTGAGTAAATTAAGCCTCTTTTCTCCATACATTACCCAGTCTCAGGTCTTTGTAGCAGTGCAAGAATGGACTAATACAGGGTGGTACCATTGCAACTGCAGTGGCAAAAGGGTTGTGGGTTGACTCTTGGAACTCCTCCTCAGGGTAATGCTGGACTGATTCTTATTGAAGTAGTCAGGTAGGGACAGGGTGGTTGTGCTGAAGTCTCAAGTCAGGCAGCTATGCCCAGTGAGGAGGAGTGACTACCAGGACCTGTGTGGAGAATAGCCTGGACACTTTTTCATGAGGTGAGTGCTCTCTGCTGGGAATCCTGAGCAGCCCTGGTCCTGCATACTTTCCAGAGCCTGGAGACAGCAACAGCATGGGCTGTGTGACAGCAAAGAGAGCATCCCACTCCTCCCACTAGGAGCTCTGTCCCAGGGAGTTGCAGAGCTGCTACTGGGTTGATAGCCACAGCAGGAGTTGGCTGGAGACCAAGAGCAGGAGGACTCACTCAGTGAGGAGATAAGGGGACCCACATAACAAACAGTCTGGTCACTTTTCTATAGGGCTGCTGCAGTATGCTCAGTGCCTGCTCCAGTCCCTAGTTACCCCAGATTTGTCAGTACCTGAAGGCATCAACAGTGAAGACTGCTAAACAGCAAAAACGGCAACCTGACCCTCCCTCTTGGTGCTCTATTTAAGGGAGGTTTGAAACTTCTGCCTGCAGGAAAACACCGGCATGTGTGGCTGGTGACCCTAGTTGGGAAGTTTGGCCTAGTTATGAGGAGCAAGATCAGGGATCTGCATTAAAAAAGCAGTCTGGCCACTCTTTTATAGAGCAGCTGTGCTGTGTTGGGTGTCCAATCCAGCCCCAGGTCTCTTTGCACTCTCCAAAGACTGATGGCAACAAAGGCTAAGGCTGTGAAACAGCAAAGATGGTGGCCCGTGAGCTCTGTCCCAGGGAGATTTGAAACTGCTGCCAGCTGGAAAACACCAGTGGGGGTGGTTATAGACCTGGGTCAGGAGGTTCCACCCAGCGAAGAGAAATAGGATCTGGGACCAGCATGAGAAAGCAGTCTGGTTGCTTCTTTGTAGAGTTGCTGGGCTGTGCCAGGGGATCACTTCACTCCCTAGTAACTTCGGACTCCCTAGAGTCCAAAGGCAACAATCGCTAAGGCTGTGAAACAGCAAAGATGGCAGCCTGCCCCTCCCTCTAGAAGCTCCATTCCAGGGAGATGTAATGCTGCTACTCGTAGCTGGCTGGATTTCCAAGCCAGTGGGACTTATTCTGCAAGGACCATGGAAGCAGGGCCTGCAGACGGTCCCTTCTAAGCCCCCTGGATTCCTTTTCTTAGGGGTACGTATACAGGTCTAACCTCCTGCTTTGCCAAAGTTGCAGCTGCTTTTGCCAGGAAGCCCAGGTATCTAAAGCTCCTGGGGCTCCACATGTGCCTGAGTGGGTGCTCTGCCAAGACTCCACATAGCTCTCTGCATGTCAGACTGCAGGCCCTGGTGGGGTGAATTCACAAGGAAATTTTCTGACCAGAGAGTTTCAAAGATTTGTGGGAGAAGTGTGAGTCCTAGGGTTGCTCACTCACTCACCACTTCCCTGGGCAGGAGAGGCTCCCCTAGCTCCGTGTCACTCCTGAGTGGGTGGTCATTCTGCCTTGCTTTTCTTCATGCTGTGTGGGTTGAACTGTTTTTTTGATGAATCCCAATGTGCATACCTGGATGTTTCAGTTGAAGGTGCTGTATATACTTGCCCCCTCTATTTCTCTCTGTGAGAGTGGGTACAGTATCTGCTTCTAGCTGACTATCTTTGTCAATTCCCAATCTCATTCTTTTTTATGGCTGCATAGTATTTCTTTTCTTTTCCTTTTTTTGAGACAGAGTTTTGCTCTTGTTGTCCAGGCTGGAGTGCAATGGTGCCACCTTGGCTCACTGCAACCTCTGCCTCCTGGGTTCAAGCGATTCTCCTGCCTCATCCTCCTGAGCAGCTGGGATTACAGGTGACCGCCAACACACCCAACTATTTTTTTGTATTTTTAGTAGAAACAGGGTTTCACCATGTTAGCCAGGCTGGTCTTGAAATTCTGACCTAAGGTGATCTGCCTGCCTTGGCCTCCCAAAGTTCTGAGATTACAGGCATGAGCTACCATGCCCAGCCCAGCTGCATAGTATTTCATGGTGTATATATACCACATTTTCTTTAACCAGTCCACCATTGATAGGCATCTAGGTTGATTCCAATGGGACTGGCTGACCATCTGGAGTGGCTGAGGCCATGATGCCAGCTGCAGCAGGGTAGGTGTGTCCAGGGCTATACACTCTGTGGAGCTGATGGGGGCTAGAAACAGGTAATCCCAGTGGGAGCCCCACACCCTACTGAGTTGGGTGTGGCAGGAGCCTACGCTCCTGACTGCAGCTGCAGCTGCCCAGCTGGGGCTCCAGATCCAGGCATCCCTGTGCTCTCGGGGGATCAGGAAGCCCTGCAGGCTTGTAAGTGCCTGCTCCTGCTCCCTGGACTCTCCCTGCTCCCAGTGCCAGCTCTGGTGTGGAGCAAAGTTGTGGCTGAGCCCAGGTGCTGTTGTGATTTGGCCGGGTGTGTGCATGTTCAAGGTAGTGCTGTATGCCAGCCCCCTGCCTCCTTGGCCCCCTCTAGACTTTGGGCACTGACAAGTGCAGAAGGAGGCCCTGGGGCTGAGGGTGGCTTTGCATGAACATGCAGGTGCCCCGTGGCACAGATATAGTCTGGGCACCATGGATGGCATGTTGATGGTGGTGGGAGACAGACAGGTCCCTAGGCAAGAAGGGGTGAGTTCCTGGTGAAACCACACCTTCAAGCCAGAGACAGCCTGAAGCCTTTGGGGCTGGGCTGTCACTTCTGTGTGGAGTCTGCAACCTGGAGTAAGAACTTCATTGATGCCTTTTAGCCAGTGGTATGGTGCTTTTTTCAGGCCTGCCCATGGATGCCCATGGACCAATCAGCATGCGCTTCCTCCCTTCTGAGCCCATAAAAACCCCTGACTCAGCCAGATTTAGACACTTGCCTGCAGATAGTAACTACCAACTTCAGGTCTCCTGAGAGCCATTTTGTCACTCAGTAAAGCACCTCTCCACCTTGCTCACCCTGCAGTTGTCCACATAACCTCATTCTTCCTCAACGTGGGACAAGAACTTTGGATCCACCAAATGGCAGGAGTGAAAGGAGCTGTAACATATTCCTGGCCAGCTTGCCAACCTGCAGGTGGTGACACACTCCACAGTGGGAGCAAAGAGTGTCAACCCTGCTGGGGCACCAGACCTTGGGATTTCCCAAGCCAGAGATGCTCTAACACCATAGCCCTCCTGCCCTTTTCCAGCGCTAGGCAGCTGCCCCATGTGACAGGAGCAGTGGTATGGCTGGGCCAACCCAGGAGCTGCAGGCTGGAGCAGGGTGGTGGGACTGAAGGAGCTTAACACAAATGGGCTGAAACATGACCCCCCAAAACACTCCCCAACCTCTCACAGCACTGTGGGCAATGAGAAGGAGAGAAGAGCTGTGGCCCTTCTGGGAGCCTAGACCTTGGGACTCCCCAAGATACACTCTAACACCCTCTTTGGGGTTATGCAGTTCCTGGCATCTCTGTACTTTTGGGTGTCACTGCGTTCACCTCATCTAGATGCTGGTGGCCACAGCGAAAGCCACTTGAGTTATGTCTGGTCCAGCCACAGCCTTGCATGAAGCTGGCACCTGTGTCGGCATCTGGAGCTTCCTGCCCTGCCACAGCAGCCGGTGTGCCTCACTGTGTGCTGTGGCCAGACCCCATGCTCGCTCACTCACACACTCCTTGCCACTCCGCACCTGGCTTGCATTGGCAGGCATAAGCTTGGGGCTGATAGTGTAAGCCAAAGGCAGCCTGCTGGACTGAGTGAGTGGAATGATCCCAGTGGGTGTGAGCAAAACTCAAGCAGAGGCGCTGCTGGCCACAGAGGTTTCTGGCTGGCAAAGCCACAAGCTAAGTGTCCTGTGACATTTGGAGGGGCTCGTCGGGGATCTGCAGAAGGGTGAGTTAAAGCAGACTTGCCACTCTCCGTCCTTTTTTCGGAGTCCCTAAACTCCACAATAGTCAAAATGAAAGAAAAACACAGGGCCTCTGTCGGCCTGTTAAAAGAACTATCTCAGCTGCTGAACTTAAGACACAGAGAATAAGCTTGCTGGGGAGGAAACTGGCAATCCTCCATCACCCTTGGGTGTTGGAAATGTTGGCTTTGTTCCAATCCAGTTGGTACTTGGACCTCCAGTGCTTCCCGTTGCACTTTCTTTCTGTCTTTCAAGACTGTGGTGGTGTTATCCTGTCTTTACATACAATGTTAAGGATGTTGTTGCAAAGCACAGAGACAATATTATACCGTAATGGGCTTTTGGGGACTGGAGCCAGTCTAGGAGCCTTCACGCAATGCCAAGGTGTGGCCTCAGCCAGATGCCTTCAGTTACCCCAGGACCTTACTCCAATCCTGTGCAACAGCTAGATCTCCATGAAAGGAAACTGGATTGGAACAAACCCAATATTTCCATTTCCATGCCTTCTTAAAATCTTTTACCAAAAACACATTTTACTTTCCTTACACGCCTTGCAGGTACACTTATTTTCAGTCATCTCAATTACATGTTATAATGGTAACTATTAGCAATGTTTAATTTTGGTGTAAACCCTGGTAAGTTATTTTAATTATGCACTAGAAGCAGATAAGGTCTCACTTTTTCCAGCGTAGTTAAGATTGTGGTTAACTCCATATGTCCCCAAGACTTACCAAACTGTAAAGTGCATGTGTCAAACAATTTTCAAAAGCCAAAGAAGCAGTTTATGACCTTAAAGCATTTAGCCAGCCTAATATTTGACCTGCATAATTTATAAGAAGGCATGGGAGGTAAATTTTTACCTTGTTTAGAGGGTTAAATAATTGTTTTAAATTAGTTAAGATAAAGCTAAAGGTTTAAATAAGTTGTGGAAGGTTTGTAGAAATTAATCTTGTAAAAGAAATTCTATATATGCACTTACTCACTAAATTTAAAAGGGTATTATTTGGTTTTTCCATAAATTGAACATTGAAATAAAAGCACAACAGAGTTTTCTTAAGTCACTGATCTTCTATTTAACAAAAATTTGTAAAGGCCTATAAAAGGGTTATAAGAATCTCACCTCATGGTCAAACTGATTAAGGTTGGATAGATTTTTCTGTAAGGTTTTATTAAAAATTTGGGTTGATATTAATAGCAGACTAATGCATGGTTGAAATTTTGCTTTCTGTCTTCTTGAATAAGGCTTTCATGTCATAGTAAAGGATAATGAGAGATTTTTGTTTGCCTTTTGAATAAGCTACTGAAAAAAGAAGCAAAAGACAGGTTGTTTGGAAAGTTAAGTCTTCCCTCTTAATGAGTTAAGGTTTTTGATTAAAAAAAAAATTGAGTCATCAGTTTGGCTAAATAAATAACTTATGGTAACCTGGAATTATTTTCCTTAATATCTAGTGTTTTAAACCTTTAACATATTTGATAGGCTTTCCAAAATCAAATTGCAGCCTAAAAATTGTCTTTTCTGACCCCTAACTTTAGGATGCTACAGAGGGCCCCCAAAGCATCCAAAAGAAAGGGAAACAAGATTATTTCGCATGTTAAGTTACATAGGATTGTCAAAATAAAAATAATACCAAAATTTGGATCAATATTTTAGTTCTGAGCAATTATCCTGCAAATCCTGCCAGGTGATGCCCCATCATCTGGCCCCTAAACATGGTGCCAATAACCCAGAGGTTCCTTATTTGGAAAAAAAAAAAAAAAGATCAAGGGAGCTAACCAAAGCCAAGCCCCATGCATCCAAGTCTTAGCAGGCATAACTATAGCCACCAGTTATCTGGGTGTGTAAGCAGCCTCAGGACTTTTAAGCTGTCTTTAACCCTTTGTTTTGTTTTGATACATGTCTTTTAAGAACCCGCTGTCTTCTCTTCTTGCCTTCAGGCCATCAAACTCCAAATGGTATTGCAAATACAGCCTTGGACAATGGCTCCCTTTTAATGGAGACCCTTGACAGGCCTCTGAGAGAGATCTGACTGTCTTTTTCCCAAAACAGTGTGCCCCCTGTCAACATGAGGCAGTTAAGAGCAGTCATCATCGCTATCTTAATGGCAGTTAGATGTATCTCTTCTGAGGGGTGATTGATGGCAGCGGTGGTTCATGGTGGCACCTGGAAGCTGCCCACTCTGCCACAGCAGCCAGAGTTCTTGGCTGTGCACAGTGGCCAGGCCCCATGCTCACTCAATCTCACATCCCTTGCCATTCCATGCCTGGCTTTTCCTTGGCAAATGTGGGATTGGGACTAGTAGAAAAAGCCAGATGCAACCTGCTGGGCTGAGTGGCAGAAGGAGCCCTGTGGGTGCAAGCAAAATTCAAGCAGAGGTGCCACCAGCCACAGAGGTTTCCAGCTGGCAAAGGGACATCCTAAGGATCCCATATCAATTTCATGCCTTTGCTGTTGTGATAATGCTGTAATAAATATACACATGCATGTATCTTTATGGTCAAACGATGTATATTCCTTTGGGTATATTCTTAGTAATGGGATTGCTGTGTCAAATGGTAGTTCTATTTTAAGTTCTTTGAGAAATCTCCAGACTGCTTTCCGCAGCAGCAGAACTAATTTACATTCTTACCAACTGTGTATAAGCATTACTTTTTCTCTTCAACCTCACCAGCCTCTGTTATTTTTACTTTTTCACAATAGCCATTCTGACTGGTGTGAGATGGTATCTTGCTGTGGTTTTGATTTGAATTTCCCTCATGATTAGTGATATTGAGCATTTTTTATATGTTTGTTGGCCTCATGTATGTCTCCTTTTGAGACGTGTCTCTTCATGTTCTTTATCCAGTTTATTAATGGGGTTGTTATTTCTTCTTGAGGTCCTTACATATTCTGGCTATTCAGCTTTTGCTGGATGCATAGTTTGCAAATATTTTCTCTCATTCTGTAGGTTGTCTGTTTACTCTGTTGATAGTTTCTTTTGTTGTCCAGAAACTCTTTAGTTTAATTGGGGTTAATCTGTTATTTTTTTGTTTTGTGGCAATTGCTTTTGGAGTCTTCATCATGAAGACTTTGCCAGAACCGATGTCCAGAATGGTATTTCCCAGGTTTTTTTCTAATGTTTTTTCTAGTTTTGGGTTTTACATAAATCTTTTATCCATCTTAAGTTGATTTTAGCATATGTTGAAAGGCAGAGGTCCAGTTTCAATCTTCTGTATATGACTAGCCAGTTATCCCAGCACCATTTATTGAAAAGGAAGTTCTTTCCTTATTGTTTGTTATTTCCAGCTTTCTCAAACAACAGATTGTTGTAGATCTGGAGGTTTATTTCTGGGTTATCTAACCTGTTCCATTGGTATATGTTTCTGTTTTTGTACCAATACCATGCTGTTTTAGTTACTTTTCCCTTGTAATATTGTTTGAAGTTGGGTAGTGTAATGCTCTAGCTTTGTTCTTTTTGCTTAGGATCGCTTTGGCTATTACGGCTGTTTTTGGTTTCAAATAAATTTTAGAATTTTTTTTTCAATTCTATGAAAAATGTCATTGGTCATAGGAATATCAAACATTTGGTTTGGTTGGTGGTTTGCAATGAATCTATAAATTGCTTTGGGCACTATGGCCATTTTAACAATATTGATGCTTCCTATTCATGAGCATGGAATGTATTTCCACTTGTTTGTGTTATCTCTGATTTTTTTTTCAGCAGTGTTTTGTAATTTTTGTTGTAGGGGTCTTTCACCTCCATAGTTGTATTTCTAGGTATTTTATTTGTTTTGTGGCTATTGTGAACAGGATTGCATTCTTGATTTGGCTCTCAGCTTGGACATTCTTGGTGTTTTCCTAGATATGGAATTATACTGTCTGTGAAGAGAGATGGTTTGACCTTCTCTCTTCCTATTTGGATGCTTTTTATTTCTTTCTCTTGCCTGATGGCTCTTGCTAGGACTTTCAGGACTATGTTGCATAGAAGGATTGAGAGTGGGCATGCTTGCCTTGTTCTCGTTTTCAAGGGGAATGCTTCCAGCTTTTGCTCATTCAGTATGATGTTGGCTGTGGATTTGTCATAGATGGCTCTTATTATTTTGAGGTACGTACCTTTGATGCCTAGTTTTTTGAGGATTTTTAACATGAAACATTATTGAATTTTATCAAAGCCTTTCTGCATGTATTGAGATAGTCATGTGGTTTTTGTCTTTAGTTCTGTTTATGTGATGAATCACATTTATTGATTTACATATGTTGAACCAATCTTGGGTCCCAGAGATAAAAGCTACTTAAGCAAGGTAGACTAGCTTTTTGATATGCTGCTGGATTTGATTTGCCATTATTTTGTTGATGATTTTTGCATCTATGTTCATCAGGAATATTGGCCTGAAGTTTTTTGTTGTTTTTTTTTTTTCTTGAACAACACAAGGTTCTATGTATTCTCTGTCCAGTCATTAGGTAGAGATATTCCATGCTGGATACTCTATAATATTCTTTGACATTATTCTCTTATGATTTTCCTCAAGTCTGAAAATTTAAAAACAGAAATCTCCCTAAGCTAACCAAATCCTGAAAACCCTGGGCTGGTACCCATTTCCTAAATAATACAGTCAAGTATCAAATGTTCTCATTTTGACTGCTTCCCACATACCTGTATTGACCAAATTCTGCTTCACACATTCTGCATAAAAACTCTGAGCACACTGTGCATTTTTTTGCTTCCGTATTCACTAACTCTTTTCCATTTTTGTCTTTTCTCTTTATTTTCTATTTCTTATCCTTCAAGATTCAACTAAAATGTCATCTCTTCTAGGAAAGCTTCCATAACTTTTTCCCCTAAGCTGGTGAAATTTATTCACCCTGGTTCTGAGTAAATTTCACTGCTATTTTTTTCATTTTATTTGATAATGTTACAAAGTTTCCTGTTCATGCATGAGTATCACTAAAGAAAAAAATAAAACTCTTTTTCATACATATTATTTGTATCACTTTACTTCTGACATCAAAGTGTGATAGACTCCCACACTAACCAATTCTCCAAATTTCAATGGAAACCAACTGAGTGTCCTAAAATTTAACTAAATTCTGATACTACATGTTGAGTCAGTGCAGATCCTGTAAGTTAAAGGCTCAGTCCCATAAGACTGCCCCCCTCCTACTTCAGATGTCAATCACAAGTCCCAGGTTGTCAACTATACTTTTGACCAAATTGCTACAAATTGGCAATTCTAGTAATTCCTCTTCTCCAGGTTCCGTAACTTGCTATAATGGCTCATACATCTCAGGGAAACATTTTTCTGGCTTATAATAAAGGATATTACAAAGCATACAAAGACATAGCCAGATAAAGGGGGACATAAATTAAGGTCCAGAAGAGCCCCAAGCACAATAGCTTCTGTCCCTATGAAACTGGGTTGTGCAGCCTCCTAGCACACGGACGTGTTCACCAAGCTGGAAGATCTCTGGATCCCATAATAGTTTAGAGATTTTTATGGAGGTTTCATCATCTAGGCACCACAGATTATCAACTCAATATCCAGCCCCCTTCCCTCCCTGGAAAGGGCAGTGGCAGTTGAGGCCAAAAGTTCCAATCTGAACATGGCTTGAACCTTCTGGTAACTAGCTCCCATCCTGAAGCTATCCAGGAACTCACCAAGAGTTGCGTCACTAGAACAAAAACATCCTCCTTATTACCCAAGAAATTCTAAGGAATGTAAGACCTCCATGTCAGCAACAGGGGCAGAGACCAAATATATATTTATTATGCCACATTCACCTAGCAATCTTAAAGCTCTATGAGAGCAAAGCCCACGTCTTAATTACTGAACAGCTGTTATAATAGATGTTAGTGTTGTAAAAATATATGTCTGTTGAATAGCAGGATTCATAAACGAGCCATCCTTCCTCAATAATCCTACATTTTCACACTACAAAGAGGCTAATAGCCTTTACTCAAAACTTCTCCCAATGAATAGTAATAGGATCACAGGTACTTCTGAAGAAAAAAATACATTCTGTAGCTATAATACTGCTTATCACATAGCAAATTTAATCATACATAAAACATACATTATCAATAACTACTGCCTAATGAGGGAAAGCAGTTCTAAATAGTGTCTTCATATAAAACTCTTACAAATTGATTGAATTCACTATTGATCATTCTTTGGAAATTCTCTCTTGAAGTTATTTAGGAGTCAGAGGTAATATATGCTGACAATATAATTAGGATTAATACAGAGAGAAAGACATGATTAACAGACCATCACCTTATCGATGCAGCTGGAGGCCATTATCCTGAGTGAATTAATGCAGGAACGGAAAACCAAATACTGCATATTCTCTCTTATAAGTGGGAGCTAAACATTGAGTGCTGATACAGACATAAAGATGACAACAATAGACCTCGGGGGCTACTAGAAGAAGGAGACAGGGAAGAGGGCAAAGGTTGAAAAACTAACTGTCGGGTACTATGCTCAGTACCTGGGTAATAGAATCAATTGCACATCAAACCTCAGCATCATACAGTATACCCACAAACAAACCTGCACAAGCACCTTCTGAATCTAAAATAGAAATAGAAATTATAAACAAACAAACAAACCATTTAAAAATGTTTAAGTGGGCATCAGACGATTAGGATGCAAGGTTACAGTAAAAACCTTAAATAACTGAATACTGGCTGGGTGCAGTGGCTCACACCTGTAATCCCAGCACTTTGGGAGGCTGAGGCAGGCGGATCATGAGGTCAGGAGATCGAGACCATCCTGGCCAACATGGTGAAACCCCGTCCCTACCAAAAATACACTAATTAGCTGGATGTGGTGGTGTGCGCCTGTAGTCCCAGCTACTCAGAAGGCTGAGGCAGCAGAATTGCTTGAACCAGGGAGGCAGAGGTTGCAGTGAGCCGAGATCACACCACTGCACTCCAGCCTAGCGACAGAGCAAGACTCTCTCTATATATGAATACATTCGTGCTTTATCCTTATAATTGCCTAGATTATAAATAGTTAGCCCCTTCCCCCAAAATAAGTAAGTAGCTTTTAAAATGGGGAAATTTTAAATATTCCAAATGTAGCATGTAAAAACAAAACACATAGGAGTTTAGATTTTGATGAATAAATAATACTGTTAGAAATTAAAACGTGTAATGCACTAAAAATATTTTAAAGCATTGCATGTAATCTGTACTGTTATTTGACTAGCTAATCCATACAAAAATTTTTTTTTTATAAAACTACACTGGTATGCTTTCAGAGAACCTGAACAGTTGCCTGGAAATACTGATTTTAGATTTTACTGTGCCTACATTTTTTTGTATACACGATTATATGACATTTGACTGAGAATATTGAAAACATATTCTAAGAAGTTACATCTATCTCTTTTAGAGTAAATTTGATAAATATCTCTTCAAAAAAGCATCATTTAATGGTACCAAACATGGAAAATTTATACTTGTAGTATATTCAGTGTTTATTTCTCTCTCTCTCTCTCTCTCTCTATATATATATATATGCATTTACTCTTCATCAAAAATCCATGAAATAATTATTTTTATCCTGTTTTTATGAAGAAAGGAAAAGAAACAAACTCAAATTGGTTGAAACTGGAAAAAAAGGGATTCAGGTCTAGGACTTTCCTTCACTCACTTTCTTTTTCGCTTTAACTTATTATCTGATCTTGTAAAAGGATAAGGTAGCACGCTCTCTTTATCTGCCATTCTCTCCGTTTCCTTCCTGCCATCCCTCCATGATATGTTATTTCTGCATATATACCCTAGTCTCTTATTTGGAGAACATATCCCAATGTGAGGTGCTTTATTTTCTCTTCTCCATAACAATTTATGGAATATGTCTTGGTACTATATTGCTGACTCTGGTCCTAACTCTCTGATATTTAAATTTTCACCACCTATCAATAATTAATAACCTCCCAAAAAGGAAAATACTAGGCCCATATGGTTGTACTAATATGAATTTTACCAAACACACAAGAAAGAAATAATTTCAATTCTCTATCATTGTTCCAGAAAACAGAAGCAGAGTGGACACTTCCTAACTCATTTTATGTAGCCAAGATTATCCTAATATCAAAACCAGATAAAGGCATTATAAGAAAGAAACATTACTGACCAATATCTCTCATGAACATAAAACAAATCTCCTCATATTGACAAATCAAATCCACGTATTTATAAATAGATAATTATATAATTATAATTTATAATTATATACCACAATCAAATGGGATTTATTTCACATATGTAAGACTAGTTCAAAATTCAAAAGACAGTCAGTGTAATCTGCCGCATTTACAGGCTAAAGAAGAAAATCATACAGTTGTATTAATTGATGCAGAAGACACATTTCACAAAATATGACACCCACCTATGATAAAAACTCTCAGCAAATAAGGAATAGAAAAGAATTTGTTCAATTGATAAGAACATCTAAACAAAACTCTACAGTTAACATCATACTCAATGATGAGAGACTGGATATTTCTGCCTGAGACTGGAAAGTAAGAAAACAATGACTAAATAATCCATTTAAAAAAAAAGGTATGTAAATAAAATGAAGAGGTAAAACTGTCTCTTTAGCAAAATGGCATAATTATCTGTGTAGAACACAGCAGTGGATCTACAAGAACAACAACAGCAAAATCCTGAAACTAATGAGTGAAGATAGTAAGGTCAAAAAATATATGGTCAATATACAATAGTTAATTCCTCTTTTGCATGGCATGAATTGATCATTATAATTTAAAATTTAAAATAAAACTAATAATAACATTTAAAATTGTACCACAAATTTGAAATAGGTATAAATATAACAAAATATGACCAATACTAACATTTTGAAAACTACAAAACTCTGAAGAAATAAATAAAATGAGAGCAAAATAAAGAGACAGATATTCTGTATTCCAGGATTGGATTACTAGATATTTTTAAGGTATCAGTTTTTCTCAACTTTATAGAGTCCATGCAATCCTAAGCAAAATCCTGAAAAGTAAATTGTAGATAAACTAATTCTAACATTTATATGGAAAGGCAAAAAACCAAGAATATCCAGCACAATACTGAAGGAGAACAAAATTAGAATACACACCCAATTTCTTTTTTATTTCTTTTTTATTTTTTTATTTTATTATTATTATACTTTAAGTTTTGGGGTACATGTGCACAATGTGCAGGTTAGTTATATATGTATACATGTGCCATGCTGGCGTGCTGCACCCATTAACTCGTCATTTAGCATTAGGTATATCTCCTATTGCTATCCCTCCTCCCTCCCCCCACCCCAAAACGGTCCCCAGAGTGTGATGTTCCCCTTCCTGTATCCATGTGTTCTCATTGTTCAATTCCCACCTATGAGTGAGAATATGCAGTGTTTGGTTTTTTGTTCTTGCGATAGTTTACTGAGAATGATGATTTCCAATTTCATCCATGTCCCTACAAAGGACATGAACTCATCATTTTTTATGGCTGCATAGTATTCCATGGTGTATATGTGCCACATTTTCTTAATCCAGTCTATCATTGTTGGACATTTGGGTTGGTTCCAAGTCTTTGCTATTGTGAATAGAGCTGCAATAAAATACGTGTGCATGTGTCTTTATAGCAGCATGATTTATAGTCCTTTGGGTATATACCCAGTAATGGGATGGCTGGGTCAAATGGTATTTCTAGTTCTAGGTCCCCAAGGAATCGCCACACTGACTTCCACAATGGTTGAACTAGTTTACAGTCCCACCAACAGTGTAAAAGTGTTCCTATTTCTCCACATCCTCTCCAGCACCTGTTGTTTCCTGACTTTTTAATGATTGCCATTCTAACTGGTGTGAGATGGTATCTCATTGTGGTTTTGAATTGCATTTCTCTGATGGCCAGTGATGGTGAGCATTTTTTCATGTGTTTTTTGGCTGCATAAATGTCTTCTTTTGAGAAGTGTCTGTTCATGTCCTTCACCCACTTTTTGATGAGGTTGTTTTTTTTTTCTTGTAAATTTGTTTGAGTTCATTGTAGATTCTGGATATTAGCCCTTTGTCAGATGAGTAGGTTGCGAAAATTTTCTCCCATTTTGTAGGTTGCCTGTTCACTCTGATGGTAGTTTCTTTTGCTGTGCAGAAGCTCTTTAGTTTAATTAGATCCCATTTGTCAATTTTGGCTTTAGTTGCCATTGCTTTTGGTGTTTTAGACATGAAGTCCTTTCCCATGCCTATGTCCTGAATGGTAATGCCTAGGTTTTCTTCTAGGGTTTTTATGGTTTTAGGTCTAACATTTAAGTCTTTAATCCATCTTGAATTAATTTTTGTATAAGGTGTAAGGAAGGGATCCAGTTTCAGCTTTCTACATTTGGCTAGCCAGTTTTCCCAGCACCATTTATTAAATAGGGAATCCTTTCCCCATTGCTTGTTTTTCTCAGGTTTGTCAAAGATCAGATAGTTGTAGATATGCAGCATTATTTCTGAGGGCTCTGTTCTGTTCCATTGATCTATATCTCTGTTTTGGTACCAGTACCATGCTGTTTTGGTTACTGTAGCCTTGTAGTATAGTTTGAAATCAGGTAGCAATACACACCCAATTTCAAGAGGTGGTATAAAACTATAGAAATCAAGACACTGTGGTAATTGGCAAAATAAGAGAAAAACACATCAATGGAACAGAATAGAGAGGTGAGAAATAGACTCACACATATATAGTCAATTTACCTTTGACAAAGGACAAAGGTAATTCAGTAGAGAAAGGATAGCTGTGATGGTTAATATTAGGTGTTGACTTGACTGGATTGAGGGATGCCTAGATGGCAGTGCAGATGGCTGGTAAAGTATTGTTTCTGGACATGTCTGTTAGGATGTTGCCAGAGGACTTTAACATTTGAGTCAGTGGACTGGGAGAGGCAGACCCACCCTCACCACCCAGTGTGGGTGGGCACCATCCAATTGGCTGCCATCACAGCTGGAACAAAGCAAGGATGAGAAAGGCTGTAAGTTTGCTTGCTGAGTCTTCTCTAGCTCTCTCTTTTCCTGTGCCTGAGCCTTGCTTCTTCTTCTGCCCTTGGATATCAGACTCATAGCTTCAGCCTTTGTACTCTGGGACTTGCACCAGCAGCCTCCTGGGGGCTCTCAGACCTTTGGCCTCAGACTGAGGGCTGCACTCTCGGCTTCCCTGGTTTTGAGGCTTTCGACTTGGACTGAGCCACTACTGGCTTCTCTCTTTCCCCAGCCTGCAGATGGCCTATTGTGGGAGTTCACCTTGTAATACTGTGAGCCAATTCTTCCTAATAAAATCCCTTTTATTTATGCATATATCCTAATGCTTCTGTCCCTCTGGAGAACTGTGACTAATAAAAGTCTTTTCAACAAATTGTGTTGGACCAATTGATGTCTAAATTCCAAAAATTCTAACTAGGCAGAGATTTACACTTTTCAGAAAAATTAACGTAAAATGAATCATATACTTAAATATATGAAATAATGACACTTTTAGAATACAGTATAGGAGAAAATCTACATGACCATTGGTTTGGTGATGTTTTCAGATGCGATACCAAAAGCACAATCCATGAAAGGGATAAAAAGGGATAAGTTGCAATTTATTAAAATTTAAAACTTCTATGTTGTGAAAGACATTTTTAAGACAATGAAAAGACAATTTAAAGGCAATAAAACTTGTATCAAAAAATATAAGAACAGTTAAAACTCAACAATAAGAAAACAACCCATTTTAAAAATGAGCAAAAGATCTGAAGAGATATTTCAGCAAAAAAGATATGCAAGTGGCAAATGAGTATGTGAAAAGATGTTCAACATGACTTGTCATTAGGGAATTTTAAGGCAAACAAACAATGAAATAAAATTATGTAACAATTAGAATGCCTAGAATTTTAAAAAATGACTTTATCAATTAATCGCTGGTGAGGATGCTAGGCAACAGGAACTCTCATTCATTGTTGCTGGATACAGCCACTTGGAAGGTAGTTGTCAGTTTCTTACAACACTAAATAATTACATGACACAGTCCAGCAATCACACTCCTAGTTATTTACCCAAGTAGTTAAAAAATTTATGTCCCCACAAACCCCTGCACACAAATGTTTAGAGTATCTTTATTCATTATTGCCAACACTTGGAGGTAACCAAGATATTTTTCAATAGGTGAATGGTCAATAAACAAACTTTGGAACACTCATATAGTGGAATATTATTCAGTGATAAAGATGTAAGCTTTCAAGTTACAAAAAGGCCTGGATTAATCTAAAATGCATATTGCTATGTGAAAAAAAGGCAGTAAGAAGAAGCTACATACTGTATAATTCCTATTATATGACCTTCTGGAAAAGGAATAATCTAAGAGACAGCAAAAATATTAGTGGGTTCTATTGGTTCATTGGGAGGAGAGAAGGGATAAAAGGTAAAGCACTGTGGATATTTTAGGATAGTGCAATTATTCTGAATTATATTTAATTTATGCATACATGACACAATGCATCTCTCGTAACCCATTGAACTTTACAATACAAAGAGTGAAATGCAATATATGCAATTTTTTAAAATATAAGGGGTTGAAAAATAGATAGAATGCACAATATGACAAAACAATCTAACAGTATTTCAAATGTATAAAGCAACCTAATTGAGTGGATTGGGAAAAAATGGTACTTACCTGAGTAACTTTGGAAATGAGTGGAATCTCTAAAACTAAATATAAAGTAAACTTAAGCATTGTAACCTACTTTATAAAAACTATTTTCCCACAGGGATGTAGGCAACAATTCTGATATTGCTATGCTTACATACTAGGGCTAAATAATTAAACAAACAGATGGTAGATGGTAAGAGCCATGATTTTCACCGTTATAGTAGAAGTTTACAGGTAAAGAAGGGGGAAAAGACTAGAATGATCCATGTGGTATGGATTAAAGTTGGAGACATCAGTATAAACTCATTTTTAGCTGAATATAGGAACAGATACATATAGAAATATTTGTAGATATTTGTATATATGAATTAGTATACACACATATATCTCCTTTCTCTCTCTCAGCAGGGAGGGCCTAAAATGAACTATACCCCAGTAACAATGGGCCCATCTAGGGCCCGGATTGTGGTTACTAACTCTGGTCTCTTCAAGAAAAGGAATCATAGATCCTTGAAGAAATGGCTGACTCTGGAATTATGGCAGGGAATATACAAGATAGAGCATCTTGTGGTGTCAGGAAATAAGGATGTGTTCAAAATCAACCAACCAACCAACCAACAACACTCAATGTTGCGGGTACACCACCAGGACACAGGCACCAATTGAAAACAGGAACAATTTGGGCAATAAAATAATTTGGGCAAAGCTGGAACAATTTGGGCAACAAAATAAAGAAGTATTATATTATAACATAAAGCATCAAATCGATATTCATGAGCCCATACTGATATAAATAAATGATTACATAAACAAATGGGAGAAAGAGACAAATATCCCATGCAGAGAATTGCAATGCAGAAGAATAGTGCATGTAGTTACTCTACCCTCAAGGAAAGAAAGCATACTTCCTAGATGTGAGCTTCAGAGAGTGTCTTTCTTCCAAAAAGTACAGCACAGAAAGGGGCAAAAGTGAATAACTTTGCAGTGAAAAACCCTGACACACACTGTCTCAACCAGGTGATCAAGTTCAACATCAACAGTGATAAGTCACGTTGCTAGTATGTACCCTTGATATGAAGTGATGAAAATAGCAATTTATCTCTGTGGTCTTTCCCCTGCAAAGAAAATCCATAACCCCAATCTAATGAGAAAAGCATCAGACAAATCCCAGTAGAGTGACGTTCCACAAAATACTTGGCCAGTGCTACCTCAAAAATATCAAGCTTATCATAAGCAAGAAAAATCTAAGAAACTCTCATAGCCAAGAGAAGCCTAAGGACGCATGACAACTAATGGGATGTTGTATCCTAAATAGGACCCTGAAACAGCAAACAGACATTAAGTAAAAACAAAGGAAAATTAAATAAAGTATGGACTACAGTTAACACTAATTAATCAATATTGGTTCATTAATTGTAATAAATATACCATATTGTAAGATTTTAATAATACAGAAAATAAGGTGTGGAGTTGAGGGAAACTATATCTGTACTTATCTTTACAATTTTTCTGTAAATGCAAACTTGTTCTAACAATTACATTTTGTTAAAAATATTCTAGTATTCAACACTTGCTAATTAAGTCAGCATGTCTCTATTTCAGATCACAAGAGAATATCTGACTGAACCAGTAAGATATTGCAATATCATGGTGCAATCTGGTTTCAATCAAAGTTATAGGTTTGTGGATACATAAGCATGTATATCACATAAGCATGCAAATCCTGGTTTTGTAGGACCTGAGGCTTATGCACGTTGAGAGATTGCCTTTAAAAAATGAATGCAAAGCTGTAAATACAAATTTAAATTTGTACATAAGTTAGGGTCCATTGGGTGCTAGTAAGGTCTGTGCATGTGAGAGGTCCTGAAGCTTCATCTTCACTAGCATAATGGTAAATATACCTCCACAAGTGAAGCTGCTCTAATAGGGATTTGTACAAAGGTGTGAGGGTGCGAAGAATATTAGTATTAGAGAAAATGATTGATATTCCTACTTTTTGTTGGTATCTCTCTTCATATACTTTTCTGTATTCTTTTTATAAAATGGTCAGCCATCAGGTGTGGCCACAGGAGAAGAGTCTCAGGAAAACAAAGTTTATAAAACTCACAGGTCCTAGAGACGTGAGGCACTCCACACCATGAAGGGTGATACAGTTTGGATGTCTGTCCCCTTCAAGTCTCATGTTGAACTGTGATCCGTGATCTTGGAGGTGGGACCTGGTGGGAAGTGTTTGGGTCATGGGGGTGAATCACTCATGAATGGCTGGGCGCCCTCTCCTCACTGTATTAGTTACCACAAGATCTGATAGTTTAAAGGAGCCTGGCATCTCTCTTGCTCCCTCTCTCTTGCCAGGTGATGTGTCTGCTCTTCCTTTGTCCTCTACCATGAGTGAAAGCTTCCTGAGGCCTCACCAGAAGCTGAGCAGATGCTGGTGTCGGGCTTGTATAGCCTGCAGAAATGTGAGCCAAATAAACCTCTTTTCTTTATAAATTCTCCAGTCTCAGATATTCCTTTATAGCAACACAAAACAGACTAACACAGAGGGCATCATGAAAAAGATAACAGGATGGTTCAGAGGCAGAAGACAGCAGAGAGGGGAAGGTTCAGGCAACTGCTCTTATTGGGGTTTTTGTGGAAAAGGCAATGAGGATGGGATGAACAGGATAGGATTGGCTAGAGTGAATAATTTTGGCAGAATTTGAGCTTTAAGGGTAAGCTCTAGTTGCCTGGCACCTGGCCCTGGGATGATTAAGACAGAGAAATATTGCCTCCTAAAGTATAGGAGACAAATAGAAGATCCGTGTCTCTGCATTGGTTAGTTTGCACATCAAAGACACGCTCCCAGCTGGACCTGTTGCTATCCCTAAAAACAGATTAGCCAC